>NC_083575.1:33495381-34711631 GCF_027579695.1 Neoarius graeffei | reverse complement strand
TAACTGTACCAACAGGTTTACCGTCCAAAGGAGATCACATGGGATTACCTTTCACAGGTGAGAAACAGCAAATTAATCCATCAACGTGTAGTATTCAATTTATTCCGGACCATTAAAGACGCCGCCTTCCGCGTAGAATCATACGTCATCCTCGCCGCCATATTGGAAAGGTCAAAGCGGAGAATAAAGATTAGCTGCGTTTAACTGTACCAACAGGTTTACCGTCCAAATGAGATCACATGGGATTACCTTTCACAGGTGAGACTGGAAAAATACTTTTCATTGTATTTGGTCATTATAATGTAATTTTACGAACAGATTTTCCTGACTTTGTGGCTAATATGAAGTCTCGCGCATAATAGTTTATGCGCATGCGTCCTTACTTCTATTCCCATACGAAAAAGAACAGTAAAGAACTTATAAGAGTTTACCACTGTCTTAGTAGTAAATCCTTATAAATATAAGGATAAATCCTTATAATGATTTATAAATAAATATATATGCCATGTATGATTTACTCCTGAAAGTGGCCCATTTTGCATTTTCCTCATGCAAATTTTTTATGAAAATCTAGTATGTATGAAGTGAACATTGTGCATGGTTTTTACAGATAATGTGTATGATGAATTACACTGTCTTTGTATGCTTCATGTAATGTTTGTAGTTTTAAATTATATTTTACAGTTTAAAATGTATATGCCTTTTATATGTAAATAGTTGGATTTACATATAAAAGGCATGTACATTTTAAACTGTAAAATATAATTTAAAACTACAAACATTACATGAAGCATACAAAGACAGTGTAATTCATCATACACATTATCTGTAAAAACCATGCACAATGTTCACTTCATACATACTAGATTTTCATAAAAAATTTGCATGAGGAAAATGCAAAATGGGCCACTTTCAGGAGTAAATCATACATGGCATATATATTTATTTATATTTATAAGGATTTACTACTAAGACAGTGGTAAACTCTTATAAGTTCTTTACTGTTCTTTTTCGTATGGGTTGTTCTGGTGTGTCCGAAGGGACCGTCTTACAGCGCCCCTAGAGGTGTGGCATGTGTATTGCATCGTTTTCAGCAAGCGTTGCGTTGCCATATGGACCTGATTTCTACTGATCGTTGCCCATTTGGAGGCGATATTTTTTTTAAATAACATCACGTTGCCGTTGTCGTGTGGATGTGGCCTGAGACTGATTCTATGGTATGATTCAATTCAAACGAGTCAAATTAAACGATTCAATGGGATTGATTCATTTTAATTATTAACCTTCAAAATTTAATGAGACTGATTTAACAAGATTGATCACTTAATATCAATAATTAACTGATTGCACCCACATAGACCTGCTCCTCAAGCAAGAATTCCATGCTGTACACCCGGACAAACCAGTACCTAGAGGTAGGGGGTGTCCTCAAAAGAATATAGCTCCCAGAGGGAGCTCATGGGGGGTGGGGTGGGGGTTTGTTCTGTCAGTAAACCTGCTGAGAATGTCCAAACTACAAACATGGACACTCTGAACTGCAATCCCCAAGAACCACAGTGCCCTCTGTCACCAGACTATTGATTACAGCTGCCACTCATCTTCCTAATTACCTCTGTCCCTACTTAAGCCACTCTCTCATGCAACTCCAGTGTGAAGTATTGTTCTGTTTCATCCAGTTCATACCAAGTCTTGTACTTTCTGTCTGCCTCTCGACTTTCTGACCTTTGCTTGCCATATTTCGTTTACGCTCTTTGTCTCACCTCTACTACATTGTTTGCCGATCGCCCGACCCTCACTAGTTTCCTGACCTCGCTTCCTCGCTAGGTTCATGACAATAAATTCATTCCTTCTTTAAGTACACTCACTGGCCACTTTATTAGGAACACCCATACACCTGCTGTTTTATACAGTTCTCTAATCAGCCAATCCCTTGACGGCAACACAATGCATAAAATCATGCAGATAAAAATCAAGCCCTTCAGTTAATGTTTACTTCAAACATCAGAATGGGAAAAATTGTGATCTCAAAGTGTGACTTTCACTGTGGCATGGGTTTTAGTGCCAGATGGACTGGTTTGAGTATTTCAGAAACTGCTGATCTCCTGGGGTTTTTACACACACAACAGTCTCTAGAGTTTACACAGAATGGTGCAGAAAAAAAACCCCATTGAATTCTGTGGGTGGAAACACCTTGTTCATAAGAGAGGTCAGAGGAAAATGGCCAAATTAGTTTGAACTGCTAGGAAGGACATAGTAACTCATATAATCACTCTTTACAACCACAGTGAGCAGAAAAGCATCTCAGCATGCAACAGCAGAAGACCACATTGGGTTCCACTTCTGCCAGCCAAGAACAGGAGGCTTAGAATCAACAGCAAGTTCCTATTAAAGTGGCCTGTGAGTGGATACTACATGGGTTGCATTCTACCTTACTTGTATTTACATAAATAAATGTACATTTTAATATTATACAAGTAATGCAAAAGAAGTCGTCAAAAGAAGAGGTCAGTGTAAAAGATTACAGCTTATTTATTACGATCTATTTGATGGCTTGTGGCAGCTTTATGGAAGCTCTAGTGCTGGAGTTAAACAGGTGTACATTATAAGCTGTGTGATAGTGGCATTGGCCTTACACTGAACCCTAGTCCCTCAGCCTTCTCATGATAATTGTGGTTTATTTAATAATTTAATCTTGTCTGTTATATGTCATCTCTTCATTTGGGCTTCAAACTCTGAATGTTATGATACAGTTTATGCAGATGCCACACAATTCTTTATATATATATATATATATATATATATATATATATATATATATATATATATATATATATATAAGTTTAAGGGTTTTTACACACATCTGATAAAGAAAAAAATTGGAAATTCATTTGTTATATATGTAAACATTTCTGCTTGCTTTTGACTTCTTTCTGACTGATATATTTTGCTGGGCTTATGTGGGGGTTGGTGTGAAATCCTCCACACTGTTACAGGTCTTCATTGTCTCTTCCTCTGCAACATGTTTCCCTAATATTCCAAAAATTATGTTGCCATGGCACATAGAGTATGGCTTAGAACTGAACAGCGTTGTGTAATTGAGAGAGAGAGAGAGAATGAATCACTGTCCACTATGTCCCTGTGTATGAATATATGCAAAAGGCCATCTTGGTACAAATTGGTGTCAAGAAAAGCATGTGGTGCAATCTGTTTCAGCTTAGACATGTAAATAGTAAGGTGACAGTAAGTAACAACAGCCATCTGGAGTTCACAGATAAATCATATATATATATATATATATATATATATATATATATATATATATATATAGTGGCAGCGGGGGCGTGGTCAAGCGTCGGTCTGTGAATGGAGGGCGGAGTCAGGGAAGGTAAGTGGCAGAATCACTGCACCTGACGTGAATTAACCTGTGTTTGTGTGTCTCCCCCAGTGACCACGCCCTATAAAAGGAGAGAGAGAGCAGAGAAAGGGGGTCTCTCCCCAACCTGGACACTTGTGTGCATGTGTGGGCGAGCGAAGTAAGCCGCTGAAAAGTGCAAAATAAAGTTTTTGTAAGAACTCAGTTTTGGCCTGCCATGCTTCTGTGCTCCACCCACCTTCAACTATTTCTACAGTGGTGCTGAAACCCCGGGATGGAGTACAGAAGAGAACAGCCTCATGGAGTCCTCCCCCTTCAAGGACCTGGTCCATGCCCTCACCACAGCCCAACAGAGCCAGCACCAGGCGCTGGTCGCCCTCCGGAAGGAGCAGGAACAACAGTTTGAAGCCCTGGTGCTGGTGCAGCAGGAAGATCGCCAGGCATTCCGGCACCTACTCGTGTAGGCGGGGTCCACCATCACCACCACCGCGGACCCTCCTCACCTCACTCTAATGAAGATGGGTCTGCAGGATGACCCCGAAGCCTTCCTCGTTCTTTTTGAGCAGGCAGCAGAGGTGTGGGGTTGGCCGGTGGAACAGCGCGCGGCGTGCCTCCTCCCCCTGCTAACGGGCGAGGCGCAGCTGGCCGCGCTACAGCTCCCCGCTGACAGCTGGCTGATCTACGCCGACCTCCGCAGGGCTGTTCTCCAATGTGTGGGGCGCACCTTGGAGCAGCAACGGCAGCGCTTCCGTGTGCTGCGCCTGGAGGAGGTTGGCCGGCCATTCGCTCACTTTTGGCCAGCAACTCTGGGACGCCTACTGGCTGAGGGCCGACAACTGCGATCCCGAGGGAATTATCGACCTGGTGGCGCTGGAACAATTCATCGCCCGTCTTCCAGAAGGAACAGTGGAGTGGGTCCAGTGCCATCGCCTGGCGTCGCTGGATCAGGCCATCGTGCTGGCGGAGGACCATATGGCGGCTGTTCTGACGGCAGGACAGTGTGTCTCCTCTTCTCTCTCTCTCTTCCCTTCTGTTCCTCGTCCTCGCCCCATTCCCCCACCGCGGAGGCGGGGGCCGGCTCCACCCCAGCCGGCCCACTGCACCCTCAGTGCCCTACCATTTCCTACTTCCTTGTCTGTGTCTCCCCCCCCAGATGCAGTGATTCTGCCACTTACCTTCCCTGACTCCGCCCTCCATTCACAGACCGACGCTTGACAACGCCTCCGCTGCCACACACACACACACACACACACACACACACACACACACACACACACACATATATATATATCTATATATATCTATATCTATCTATCTATCTATCTATCTATCTATCTATCTATCTATCTATCTATCTATCTATCTATATAAAATGTGTGTGTGTGTGTGGTTACAAGTCAAAAAAAATTTCAACCTTGGTGATTTTTTTTTTACCTGGGTTAAAATGTTTAACCTAGTTCATTATTTCCAACCTCGGTAAAATTTTGGATTCTCTAAGATTCTTAAAAGGGACTTTCCATCACTTTTTTGTCTCTCTTTCTTCCATCCCTTTCCTCTCTATCTCCACCTACCTAGTATTTCCTCTTGTCTGTTTGTTTACCTAATTATCATTTTTTAAAAATGTCTTTTTTCATACTTAATTGGGATTTGAACTCATAACCTTCTGATTCTTAACCCAAATCCTCACCCTAAACAGAGTAAGTCTCCCTAATACAAGTAACAAATTATGAACTGGGTTAAAAATTCTAACCTAGGTTGAAAAATTCCACCTGACCTACAATTCTGGCCCATAACATATACAAACTCTATTATAAGGATGTAACAAATACAATTTGAGGTCTTCCTCTCTGGACAGACCTACAGGGTGCTTTGTATAAGGGAGGTAGCCGTGTTTTATCAAGTCATAGTCAGTATTTCCTAGGGATCAGTACACAACTTTTCTAGGTCCAATCATCCACTCAAAGCACCGACCCACATATAGTCACCCATACAACCCAGTGTTCCATGATCTGTGGATGAACATCATCTAGATTTACATTCATTGCATGGCTTATTGTTTCATTCATTCTATTCCTTATACATGGTTCCACAGTGATGGAAAGAGCTCCTACCACGCTGGATCTTTCAGAATCTCTTGCAATCCTCAGTAGCATCAATGTTGTCTATTATCTGTAGTCTGTATTATGAGCTGTATGCTTGAATCACACTTGCCTCATGTGTAAGTTGCTTAGGATAAGGTTCTGCCAAACAAATAAGTATAAATGATTAGAGGAATGTACCTTTAGAATCATTCCTGTGTGTCTTCTACTGTGTGACTAAAGTATGATGTGATGTTTGATCAATGACAGCCACCATCCAAGATATTATATGGCAGTCATCTCGAAAAGAAAATTACATTTCTATTCAAAAACAGATTATCTTTCCCTTTAATTAGAGCCATAAATTCCAATGTCATATTCATCCATCCATCCATTATCTGTAGCTGCTTATCCTGTACAGGGTCACAGGCAAGCTGGAGCCTATCCCAGTTGACTATGGGCAAGAGGCAGGGTACACCATGAACAAGTCGCCAGGTCATCACAGGGCTAACACATAGAGACAAACAACCATTCATACTCACATTCACACCTACAGTCAATTTAGAGCATGTCGTATTCAATGGTTACTTGAACAGCTGGCTATTCTATTGTTTTGGAGGAGCAATATGATATACCTTCGGGAATAACACAGATGTATATAGCACAGATGAATAAATAGTTATTGGTCAATGATTACATGTTCTTCTAAATGTGCTGTGTGATCCTAAATGTGCATCTGAAAAGTAGTGTGAGCGGCTTCACCTCAGTATCAATTCATCTGACATACAAACAGATGATATTAGAGACATCAAAAATCAGCCAATAGGCTGATGTTTTCTTTGGCTTGGAAAGGAAATAAACATGTACAGAATCCAAATGAAGTAGAATAACCTGCCCTTGATAAGATGTCTAATCTGTTTAGCCTTCCTTGTGTCTTTGTGTACTTTCTGCAGAGTGAGTACTCAAGTGACTCAGAGAGTGAGGACAACTTTTTGATGATGCCCCCGCGAGACCACCTGGGCCTCAGTGTCTTTTCAATGCTGTGCTGCTTCTGGCCCCTGGGCATTGCTGCCTTCTACCTGTCTCATGAGGTAAAGCTCTCTCAAAACCTGCTCCTCATAGCACAGAGATAGCATAGAGATATCAATTATTATTTGATCCACATTCACTGGATATGAGCAATTGCGCGCTCTCATTGGCGACTCTACTACTAGGATATCAACTTATATACTGTGAGTAGAGAAAAACAAAATGGCAGTGCGCATCAAGTCAGATATATCACTTTGCTGTCAAGTATTTAAAAGAAACAGAAATAGCTAAATAAAAAAATGGTCCCCCCCCCACACCAAGTATCTCCTGTTCCACACTCCAGCCCAGTCGGCAGTGGTAATGCACCTTTAAATTGGTTTGCCAACCACCAAAAAACAAAAGGAAAAAAAAAAGACTGACCATGTCACTGACCCAACCGAGAATGAAATAAAAACACTACTCGAAAACAATACCCCAAAAAATACACAAAAAAGCAACAAAATATGATATAAAAGTATTTGATGGTAAGAACATATCTTTTTTAGTTTTCAAGAATTATTACTATAGTATTTTTTTTACAAATTGCTACTGTCATTTCGCCGGTTTGTTTACATTCTGTCAGGGATGGGTAGGAGATGGACATATGTGCAGAATAAGTAATATTTATTAATAAAATCATTTCACATCAGCAGGCAATATCATAAACGAGGAACGAGCAAAGGGTCAGGCGAGGCACAAACAGAATATCACAGGCACAGAGAAAAAACGGAAACAAGGAACAGGAACAAGAATCAGGAAACCAGGAAATCTACTATGGAAACAAGGCTCGGTAAAGTGTCACAAAGAACTCGATACTTCGCACTGAATGTGCATTTTCTCAGTCTTTATATAGGTGTGCGGATGTGCCTTAATCCAGTGCAGGTGTGCATGATTAACGGCGCGCATGCAGTCCGGAGCGCTCCCGAGAGTCTGACAGATGCACCCGCCACGGCGCGCAGGTGTGACAAATTCTAAGTGGAAATTATTTTGTCAGATGTTTTGTATAAAGTTTTAATTTATCAAATTTGCAAAAAATAAAAATGCTCTGTTTCTCAAAATCCAGTGAATGTGGATAGAATAAAACAGTTATTCCACTCAATCTCGTCGTACATGGCTTATAGCCAACTCTGTGCTACGCGCCTCATTAGCTATCAGCTCATGTATGACTTGATTTCGTGGAATAACTGTCAATTATTGTTATCTCATTACTGTTTATTGAAATTGAAGATCACTGGAGCAAAAGTGAAATCCTTAATGAGCTTTGTTTTTTTTGTTAAAGGTGTGCATATGAATACATGTCTCATTTATTACTGTAAACCCAACAACAGCAATACAGGATAAAGATTCATTGGTACATTATCCTGTCCAAAAAAGGTGACTTCTCCTTTCTGCATAGTCAAGTGTGTTTTTAGCTCTCTGTGATGTACACTCTGGAGTACAGCATGAAAAAGAAAAGGAGAAGTGGCATTTGTCAGTGGTTCCAAGAGAATGTATTTTACATCTTTATTTTATCGTACAAATACTACTCTTTTTTTTTTTTACCACAGATAAATTATGAATAGAGTATTACTGAAATCAAGTAAAATTACTACTTTGTTTGCATTTGAAACAAGTCATTATGTTTGCATTCTGGGTAAATTGCCCTGGCTTTTAATCTTATTTAAATGCTGACTTTAAAAACAGCAAGCAGCTCAGCAGCATCTCACTTGCTCACATCACATCACATCACATCACATCACATCACGACTAAACACCTACAGCTCTCTAATTCTCCATATGAAAGAAAAAAAGTTTACTCAGCCTGGCCCTAGCAACTAAGCCCACGCCAAAATCAATTCCCTTAAACCCCCTATGAATCCTCTGAGCTTATCTCATACACTGGAATGGTAAGAAAACAGGTTCTCTGAAGTATTTTGGAAGCCATATTTCTGCACAGTAGTGTACTATAGTACATGAATAATTTATTCGTATGCATGAAATTTTGGATTAGCATAGAAGAGCAATAAAAACATCATTTGTCCCCCTTTTTTATGTCTAGTGGACATTAGGTAACATTTAAAATCCCAGAATTGCTGTACTGCTCAAATTACATGACATTTATTGCTTGCAGGCTGTTGTGTTCTCAGTGTAGCAGTGTGCACACTAAATAGTCAAGTGCAGAGAAGTCTCCCACACACTGCATGATCTTTCACATGCAGAGATCCCTGACAAACAGAGCATGAAAATAAAATGGTCACAGAAAAATAAAGGCAATAGATAATCAAAAATAAGCAGGAGAGATTGGGGATTTTTTGCTCTGAATGTCAAATAATGTTTCCTCCATTTCCTGGTTACACAGACTGGGAAGAGTCTTCATTGCTGTTCTAGTTTATTACTGATCAATCATTCTAGAAAAATATCAGGGTCCGTCACAATGCCTGCTTGGAAACTATATAACTTGCATTGCAGCATTGCTCACACTTGTCTGTGAAACATGTTTGTGTCTTGATTAGTGACAAAAATATGTAGCAGCCTGTGAAAATCTGTCGCATGTCACTGAACAGCTATAAAAATCAGGTTTTGACCAAAATCGAGTTTCTCAGCCAACAAAATACTTTGACAAGAAATTGTTAAAGTTATGTGGAAATGTATTTATTTAGGTTACAACCCTGATTCCAAAAATATTGGGACACTCAATAAAACGTAAATAAAAAACAATGATTTACAAATCATTTTTGACCTATATTCAATTTAATACAATACAAAGACAAGATGTTTAATGTAATACATTTTATTTTATTTTTTTATTTTTTGTAAATATACACTCTGAATTTGATGCTTGCAACACGTTCCAAAAAAGTTGGAACAGGGCATGTTTACCACTGTGTTACATCACCATTTCTTTTATCAGCACACAGTAAGTGTTTGGAAACTGAGGACAATAATTACTGAAGTTTTGAATGTGAAATTCTTTCCCATTTTTGCTTGATATACAACTTCACTTGCTCAGTAGTCTGGGGTCTCTTTTGTTGTAGTTTGCACTTCATAATGCACCATACATTTTCATTAGGTGGCACGCAGGCCAGTTTAGCACCTGCACTCTTTTACTACAAAGTCACGCTGTTGTAACATGTGCAGAATGTGGCTTGGCATTGTCTTCCTGGAATAAGCAGGGATGTCCCTGAAAAAGACATCATCTGGGTGGCAGCATATGTTGCTCCAAAATCTGTATGTACCTTTCAGCATTAATGGTGTCTTTAGAAATGTGCAAGTTACCTGTGCCATGGGCACAAACATACCCCTATACCATCACAGATGCTGGCTTTTTAACTTTGTACTTGTAACAATCTGGATGGTCCTTTTCCTCTTTTGGACACAACATCCATGATTTCCAAAACCAATTCTAAATGTGGACTCGTCAGACCATAGCACACTTTTCTGCACTGCGTCAGTCCATCTCAGATGAGCTCTGGCCTAGAAAATGTGTCGGTGTTTCTGGATGTTGTTGGTATATGGCTTTTGTTTTGCATGGTAGATGCAACAATGAACTGTGTTTACTGACAATAGTTTCCCAAAGTGTTTCCGAACCCATATAATAATATCCTTTGTGCATGTTTTATCATGTTGGTACAATGTTTTAATGCCTTAACATAAACAAATCTATATAAAAACACAATTTAACCAGCAGACAGACAAACCTGGCTGAATTAATTAGTGATTATTTCCTTACCAATTAGCGTGAATAGAGCTTGAGCAAATGAAATGACACTGATGAGGCTTGTGTTTAAATGCCATAGATGTATTTTACCTCAGGTGATGAGATAGACTGGTGTAGATGATGCTGATAATTAGCGTGATAACTAATTTCCCAAACTGTCAGTAATATTTTCCATAAATAGGTTAGGTTACAGATGTAGACGTATTTGGAGCATTTGCTTGCCTGTATTCTTAGGGTGATATCACATTAAGATCATTCCAGTTGAGATAATATTGAGATGAACAGTTTACAGTGTACATTTAATCATTTGTAATAATCTACAAATGTCTGCCTTTTAAAAATAAGGGATAATATTATTAAACAGATGGGCAGGACATCTGCCAGTCAGTATTCTGAAAATAAAGGCTGCTATAAAGAATGCCATAGTTCTCATAATATTATTTCTAATTTGTATATTTATTTATTACATTTTAAATTCAAACCATTAAATGGAATTTAGCCTTTTTTTTTTTTTTACTCTTGGGGAAAACCAGACTTTAAAATGCAATATCTTTACTTTTCATTTCAATTCCAGTTCAGGAAAGCTTGTATTTTTCAGAATTATATACTGTATGTAAAAAATTGGACCATTTGAAGAGTTTTCCAGGCTGCCAGACATAAATTACTTACAGTCACACAGAGGCTTTTTTGTAGCACTTTTCAAAACTTTAGGGTGATATGTCTTGCAAAGAGTCAGCTAGATGTTTCATTTGAACAGTTTGTTCCTGCTTAGAATGCCTAGAATATCAGCATGATTCCTCCATAACTCTCTGATTTTCTTCTCATTGTGTATGTTCCAGCATCATTTTGTAGATGTGCACATTTATGGAGATGACTTCACAAAAAATTCCATCCTCAAACAAATTCTCAGTTATGGAAAAAGAAGCCTTGGAACTGCTATTCTGCATGTGTGTATATGAACTGCAGCAATCTGTTTTTGCTAATCTTGTGTACATAATCTGATTTATTGGTTTTCGAGCATGCTCTGTGAGTAAACACTTTATGTAATATACTGGCTTGGGAATGTGCGAGAGTAGGACTCGTATGGCATAAGCTGTGAAAAATACCTTTAATGCATTGAATGCACGCATTAAAAACAGCACTTTCCACTTTACATGTATATACTTACAGCCGTGGGTGTTCTCACAGTCTTGTTTGTTCAGGAGATATTTACTCTGCCCTATTTCATTACTTTATATGCATCATTATAATATTTTAAATAGTGTGACATACTTCATACATCTTCAGTTTTATCTTCAGTTATGCTTGCAGTTAGCTTGGTGGAGCTAAGGCCTATCCTGAGAACACTGAGCATCCATGAGTCCATCACAGGGCATCATGCACACTTAATCACACACTCATTCACACCTTTGGGAAATTTAGAATTGCCAATCCACCTACTGGCATGCTTTATTGGAGGTGTAAGGAAACCAGAGAACCCAGATGAAACCCACAGGGACATGGGCAGAACATTCAAAACTCCTGAACTCAGGATGGATAAATATCTAAACTGGAAACCCTGGAACTGTGAAGCGACATCTCTACCCACTATGCTACCATGCCACCCATGTACTTATGCTTTGCAATAATATCCTCCTCGTATTCAGTTTTAGAGATACACTAAACAGGCAGCCATGACCTGAAGGTTAGAGAAGCATTCTTGGGCCCAAAGGGTCACTGGTTTGATTTCTGGGACCAGCAGGAAAAATGTGAGGGGAGTTCATGGCTGAAGTGCCCTTGTGCAAGGCACCTAAACCCCAACTGCACCCTGGGTGCTGTAGCATAGCTGTCCACTGCTCTGGGTATGTGTGTGTGCTCATTGCTCACTTGTGTGCACATACGTGTGTTCTGTGTTCGCTGCTTCAGATGGGTTGAATCCAGAGGAGGAATTTCGCTGTGCTTGAGTGTACATGTGACACAAATAAAGGCTTCTTCTTCTTAAATCTACTGCTTCATTTTGAAGCATGTCCCCCCCCCACACACACACACATATTATCATTAATCTTTTCCTTGTATCTCCACTACTGAGCCATTGTTAATCAGGTTTGCTTTGATTTAGTGTTAATCAGGAGTACTTAAAGTAAGACAGTAATTACAAGAGTTACTCATCTGTCCAGAACAATAGAATTGTTAATCTTATTTGCATAGTAAGTGCCTGCTTATGCCTCAAGGGAAAGAATTTCAAGAATATTTTTTTGATATGAACCCAACTTAATTTGCTCTCTTTGTTCAATGTTGGCCAGAGAAGGATTTTTAAATCAGCCATCTGTAGGCTATTCATATTAGTTTCATAATAAAGCCTCCAATACCTGTCTGATTTAAGGCATGAATCAATCAGTGTATAATAATAATAATAATAATAATAATTTTATACAGTGCCTTTCACAGACCCAAGGTCACTTTACAGGAAAAAAATTGCAAGACTAAACAGAGGAGGAGGAAGAGATGTATTAATGGAAAAGAAAAGTCTTTAAATCAGATTTGAAGGTTGAGAAACAAGAGCAATCAGGGAGAAACTGAGGGAGAGAATTCCATAGCTTGGGGGCCATGGCACTGAAGGACCTGCCTCCCAAGGTGGATAGTCTGGTGCGTGGGACAGTAAGTAAGTTACAGGAAGAGGACCTGAGAGAATGAGAGGGAGAGTAGGGAGTCAGGAGTTCACGGAGGTAGAGGAGAACCAGGTTATAGAGCTTTAAAAGTGAGAAGCAGTATTTTGAATTTTATCCGGGACAGGACTAATAACCAGTGTAGCTGAGAGAGGATGGGAGCGATATGGGCCATGAGTTTTGTGTAGAGTATGGAAGCTGAGAATGTCCGTGCTTACATTAATAGTTTAATGCATTTTAATCTGGTTTCTCGAGATTACAAGTTAGTGATTTATTATTGATGATTAATTATTAATAATTGTATTTAATTTTATTCATTTTGTTTTGTCTAGTTATTTATGTATTTTATTCATTAATTTTTTCTTCATTCGTCCATTATTGACAGAATGAATGAATGAATGAATGAATGAATATGAAATCACTCCCACCCAGAAACTGAACATTTTTTTAATGTTTTTAGAACGTTTGCATAGAATTGTTCGCGAACATGAAACGAACATTGCACAAACATTACATAAACAAAGAATGAGGACAGGTAATGTTCGTATGCGAACATTATATGAACATTATACAAATGTTCACAAACATCATATGAACAGTTGAAGCAGAACATTCTATGAACAGTTGAAGCAAAACATTCTATGAACATTTGTAGCAGGTGTCCATCCAACCACACCAGGGAGCTGCTATTCACAGGGAATCTGGATATTTACATACAGGCAGTGGGCCTACAATTTTTATGATTGTATTAGAGGCTTACTCTCCAATATTGAGAACTAAAAATAAAGTAAAACAAACTTTATCAATGTTTTAAAATTCAATGTTTTATTCCAATAATGACTTGCAAACAATACGCCGGATAAACAAACACTACTAAATCTCCACTTGACAAAACAAACTCTACACCAAACTTTTCATGTAGACATCTACATACAATTAATAATACATCATCATATTTAAGAGCAAAACTGAACAGTTTTAACACAAACACATTACAATCAATAAATTTCCTGAGAAAATTCATATGAAAAAATACTGTAAGTTTTTATCACAAAGAGTTGAAGACTCAGTATTGCAGTAGTCAGATTCAACACAATGCAACTGAACACGTGCATCATTTTTAAGAGCAAAACTGTGAACAGTTTTAACACAAACACATTACAATCAATAAATTTCCTGAGAAAATTCATATGAAAAATTATATCATACAAAAAAAAACAAATTTAATAATTAAAATTAATGTTTAATCTCCAGAGAAAAAGTTTCTCCGGAAGTAAAATTCAATTTTATCAAAAATATTGTATAATGCAAATCAAATGCATGCTGCTAATCTGCCCGAAAGCTTTGATATTATAAAAAAATAGTCGTTCTACAGATAATACGACAAAACAGGCATGTATCACAAAAATAAACTTTGCAAGATTGCCACTAAAGTGACCAATATTCCCCCACCACAAGCCATCAGAAACTCTTAAGTCAAGGTTGAGATTTTTTCAAAGTTAAATTTTACCACGTTTTTCTCAAAAAATCTTGAATTTACGAAGAAACAACTAAAGCAATATTATTACCTTTCTTGCAAAATTATAAATTGTTTAAAACCAATAAATATTTCAAGCATAAGCACATTCTGAAAAACTTTAACCAGACGGACAGACGGCCCCTATTTCTATATATGTCCCCTCGCTCCTTTTCAGAGAAAAGGTGGGGGGACAAAAAAATTTAGATACAATATCTAAAAATAAAAAGGCCTCTTAATAAATTTAATACAAAATGTGTGTAAAAAAAAAAGTACAAGTTAATAATATATAAAGGAACACACATCCTATTAGAAAAAATGTTACGGTTTCTCAAACCTGTAATCTGGGTCATCATCAGAGTCATCTGAGTAACCCACTTCCAGTTCTACCTCTTCGGATTCAGAAGAATTCTGACTAGAAAGCAGTACATGACACACACTGATGTCCGAATTTAAAACGAGAAAAATGTAGCCCACACTACTGATGCCTGTGTGGTAATACACACTACTTAGAGATTTAACCTGAAAGATAGCAGATGGACAAACAACCCAAAAACATGTCTTTGCTAGTGCAACATGGGGGCATAAAACACTGCATAAATATCTATATCCCTGACATTTGGCCATGCAAATAAAAATATATCCTCAGTACTATGTTATATAACTGCACTAAGTAATTGCTATCATGCAATGTTTATACAATCAAATTATGTTTTATAGCAAATGCCATGCAATTTTCAAGTCTAAAAAGGGTTTTGACACTATATTATCAAATCATGACTAGTCAGAAGTACATAAGCATGCATCAATCCAAGCAGTGTTTGGGCACAAGTTTCATCTTCATTTTCCTGATAAAGCCTTCAAAGCAGTGACAGATCTGCAAAATAAATAAAGCATGCAAATGATAAAATACTCATGCATAATTAAGGCCTGCAAAGGCTATTGTAATACCAGAATGGATAAAAACATGGACAAAATTTTAATTCTAAAGGCCTGTCAAAAAAATTGCTTGTTTCCTGTCACTCGCCCGACCCTGCCTAAATATTCCCAACCCTAAGTTTTAAGTCTGGGAGCATGAAATTTCAAGTCGAGCCATGCTCAGTTTGACGTCAGCAAAAGTAGAGGAATTTTGCAAATCAACATCATGCTAGCTGAAAACAAGCATGCAAATACATGTACATCAGAAACTATCACATAACAATTTTGTGGGCAGTGTTGCAAGAAAACATATAAAAAAAATTTATTTGACAAAAAAAAAATCTGAAAATAATTTTTTTTTTTTAAATTTCCGACCGTCCGCCCCTGAATTTTTTTGAGGCTGTGACAGGAAACACACAATATTTTTGATAGGCCTTAATTAAAGGACTGCAATTTTTATCCATATGATATTTTACATTTCAGCTGGCTAATATTACTATTATTAGGCAAAAGAGACATCTTATGGGAGAAAAAATGCCAAAAATGGCACTTTATCATATATACTAGAATCTATATCATACACAGTGAAACCTGTCATTCAAGATCACTACTTTGTCCACAAAAATGTGGTCTTCGTTTTTCAAGACAGATGGTCTTAAGATACATGGATAATTTATAAATATGAACTGTTAACTTAAAACAGGTGGTCTTACAATCAAATGTCAGCCAGACTTAGGCTTAATTCAAATTTCAAATTATGAATGCGTTAAATATCTAGTAGGGCCCATTTTGTTTTTTTGCTATTACTTTATTATCATTTTCACTGTATTCTAAAAATTTTCTAAAACTCCATAAAAAAAATTTCTATATTATACAGTGGGGCAAAAAAGTATTTAGTCAGTCACCAATTGTGCAAGTTCTCCCACTTAAAAAGATGAGAGAGGCCTGTAATTTTCATCATAGGTATACCTCAACTATGAGAGACAAAATGAGAAAAAAAAAAATCCAGAAAATCACATTATCTGATTTTTAAAGAATTTATTTGCAAATTATGGTGGAAAATAAGTATTTGGTCAATAACAAAAGTTCATCTCAATACTTTGTTATATACCCTTTGTTGGCAATGACAGAGGTCAAACGTTTTCTGTAAGTCTTCACAAGGTTTTCACACACTGTTGCTGGTATTTTTGGCCCATTCCTCCATGCAGATCTCCTCTAGAGCAGTGATGTTTTGGGGCTGTCGCTGGGCAACATGGACTTTCAACTCCCTCCAAAGATTTTCTATGGGGTTGAGATCTGGAGACTGGCTAGGCCACTCCAGGACCTTGAAATGCTTCTTACGAAGCCACTCCTTCGTTGTCCGGGCGGTGTGTTTGGGATCATTGTCATGCTGAAAGACCCAGCCACGTTTCATCTTCAATACCCTTGCTGATGGAAGGAGGTTTTCACTCAAAATCTCACGATACATGGCCCCATTCATTCTTTCCGTTACACGGATCAGTCGTCCTGGTCCCTTTGCAGAAAAACAGACCCAAAGCATGATGTTTCCACCCCTGTGCTTCACAGTAGGTATGGTGTCCTTTGGATGCAACTCAGCATTCTTTCTCCTCCAAACACGACAAGTTGAGTTTTTACCAAAAAGTTCTATTTTGGTTTCATCTGACCATATGACATTCTCCCAATCCTCTTCTGGATCATCCAAATGCTCTCTAGCAAACTTCAGATGGGCCTGGACATGTACTGGCTTAAGCAGGGGGACACGTCCGGCACTGCGGGATTTGAGTCACTGACGGCGTAGTGTGTTACTGATGGTAGCCTTTGTTACTTTGGTCCCAGCTCTCTGCAGGTCATTCACTAGGTCCCCCTGTGTGGTTCTGGGATTTTTGCTCACCGTTCTTGTGATCATTTTGACCCCACGGGGTGAGATCTTGCGTGGAGCCCCAGATCAAGGGAGATTATCGGTGGTCTTGTATGTCTTCCATTTTCTAATAATTGCTCCCACAGTTGATTTCTTCACACCAAGCTGCTTACCTATTGCAGATTCAGTCTTCCCAGCCTGGTGCAGGTCTACAATTTTGTTTCTGGTGTCCTTTGACAGCTCTTTGGTCTTGGCCATAGTGGAGTTTGGAGTGTGACTGTTTGAGGTTGTGGACAGGTGTCTTTTATACTGATAACGAGTTCAAACAGGTGCCATTAATACAGGTAACGAGTGGAGGACAGAGGAGCCTCTTAAAGAAGTTGTTACAGGTCTGTGAGAGCCAGAAATCTTGCTTGTTTGTAGGTGACCAAATACTTATTTTACCGAGGAATTTACCAATTAATTCATTAAAAATCCTACAATGTGACTTCCTGGATTCTTTCCCCCCATTCTGTCTCTCATAGTTGAAGTGTACCTATGATGAAAATTACAGGCCTCTCATCTTTTTAAGTGGGAGAACTTGCACAATTGATGGCTGACTAAATACTTTTTTGCCCCACTGTAGGTAATAAATAGATTCATCAGTTAAATTTTTTACCTGCTTGGATAGTGGACGCTAAGTCAATATATAGGGGATTACTACAGATTAGGCCTAATTTGTCAAATTTATGGAATTATATTTAATAAGCCAGGTATTAAAATGCAAAAATGTGCATGGTTTTAGACTTACTGACTACACATTTGTATGGTAAAATATATAGTAAAACCAGGGGGAATGCGCTTGCTTGTCTACTATAGGCCTAAATAGCGCTTTATATTATTTTACGTTTGTAGAATGTAGTTTCTCAATATATATGGAGAAAAGAAACAGCATTTCATGTCATTTATCTAATATTTTGGCCTAAAATTCCAGACACTACTTGTAAACATACACATAGAAGCATCATAGGTTTGATATTTATAAGAACTATTTGTATTTATAACACGCCTATATAGAACACGTCTAAGTACAACACATCTGAACAGCATACCATCCATTAAGTGGGGCTAATTTTGAGCGTGTCTATTTAGACGATTTACGGCGATAACCCTCCCTGGCGAAAACCTGTCATTGAAGTAGACGAAAACCTCCCAGCAGAAAACAAAGGAGGAAGTCGACCATAACAATGGCGAGTCAGGGAGGTTTTCAATCATAATTTTAACTGTTGAGCAAACAAACCTTCCATCTGTTGACAGACAACAGGGACGTTTTCGACTTTTGTGAAATTAGTAAATGTCAGATAAACAAAATCCCAGGCCAGGACCTTTTGAAATCTTTTGAAGATTATTGCCAGTATTAAAGTAATTAGCCAACTGGATAACATGATATGTTTATGTTTGTTTATGCCTACATGCAATTAGGCAATTCATATACATTTAGTAAATTATATAAAAATATTATTTACAAGTATGAATAAATATAAATATAGTAAATAAATAGTCCCAACAGCTTCAATTGCGAATAAACAATAATAGATAATCACATGATTACTGCAGTGATTGATTTATAAAAGGCATCTTGAAAGATTTATATCCGTAAGCTGCTTACTGTATTTACACTTAAAAATATAAGGAATATAAGGTATCTTTACACTCATAACTCAAAGCACTTAGGCCGATTTATCTGCTTAATATCTCTGGGTTGTGAAAAGGTCTTTAAAAATGCAAGTCTTAAATTTAATCTTATTTTTTATATAATTGCCAGAGGCCAGGGTAGGTAAGGAGGTTATTATTTTCACATTTTTAGTTATGTATGGTGACAGTAAGTAAGTTAAGTCAAAATATGTATGATTTATGTGTTAAAATATAAACTATAGTATAAAACATAGGCTAGTATCAAAAAACTCCTAAATAATATACACCAGCCCAGTTGCAGCTTTTTAGTAGGCCTAAAAAACACAAGTGACGAGTGTCGGACAAAATGCTCACTTATGAAACTGGAAATATTATGATCTTCCAAATAACGACTGATTAGGACAACCTTAACATTATACCAAAGATGCAAAAATATACATTTAAAATTTTATTATACATTTAAAATATTATCATATAAATTAATAAATGGTGAAGTGGCTCATGCAGTTTTCCAGCACTGTTTATTGTTAGATTAGAATACTTCTTTTTATACTAATTTTAATATATTTAATTTGTTGATTTATTTTTGTAATTTTATTGAATAAAATCATTATTGTCTTCACAGTAATAAAATATTTCATGATCATAAAATGCTATGTTGTTATCTTTTATTCAGTGAATTGCATTGGTACATACTCAATCTTGTCCCCCTACAGTACATATTTAATGTTCTGAAAATCTCATCTCATCTCATTATCTCTAGCCGCTTTATCCTGTTCTACAGGGTCGCAGGCAAGCTGGAGAAAAGAATTATTGACTGAAAAAAGGAAAAAGGGCAATGCCAGGGCAATCAAACAAAAGATGGCACGAACATTTCCTTACCAAAGACATGAAGTTATCAACCTGTGCCCCAGTGACAGAATTCAGGGAAAGATGGCCTGCTATTTTTGAAACATCTCATCTCATTATCTCTAGCCGCTTTATCCTTCTACAGGGTCGCAGGCAAGCTGGAGCCTATCCCAGCTGACTACGGGCGAAAGGCGGGGTACACCCTGGACAAGTCGCCAGGTCATCACAGGGCTGACACATAGACACAGACAACCATTCACACTCACATTCACACCTACGGTCAATTTAGAGTCACCAGTTAACCTAACCTGCATGTCTTTGGACTGTGGGGGAAACCGGAGCACCCGGAGGAAACCCATGCGGACACGGGGAGAACATGCAAACTCCACACAGAAAGGCCCTTGCCGGCCACGGGGCTCAAACCCGGACCTTCTTGCTGTGAGGCGACAGCGCTAACCACTACACCACCGTGCCGCCCCGTTCTGAAAATAATTAAAATTATTCAAACAATAGTTTAATGACGGAATAAAAAAAAGAAAGAATTATAGTATGTTCATCGCCCTGTTACAAAAGAAAGTTCTGCTATTGTTTATATAAAACGGTACTCACACTGTTAATTACCCTTATTAAGCTTGGCCTTGATTAAACCATCTCCTAATTCTTGTTTGTACAAGCTGTTGGTCAGTGGATGCTTGACAAACAAATCCAACTTAATTACAATTGCTCACAGACTGTATAGCCACTGGATAACAAAATGGACCAATGAAATTCTTTCACCACAGAAGAATGAGTTGTACAAGTCAATTCCTGTTGGCCAGTTAGGGTTTGGGAGTCTAAAGGAATCATGTCAAATTTCAAGTTAATTCATTTATTTTCATTTGATTAAACTTTAGTGAAATAAACCTTCTATATTTAAATATATCTAAATAAACCTTCTATTGCATTCATTATTAAATTTTGAGTCACAATTTACATAGTTTGCTAAAATAATTTGGCCTAAATAAATTTACAAGGAACACGTACATTTTAGAAATATTGGCATACCGTATGTTAAAAGAATGATCTCTAATGCTATTGCTTTCATTATTAAATTTTAACAGTCACAGTTTAAATAGTTTGCCAAAATAATTAGGCCAAAATAAATTTACAGGGAATATTTTGTCTCTTTAAAATATTGGCCTATTTTAAAATAATAATTATTAGAATATGCCAGTCAGTATAATAAAAACAATTATTTTTATAGATTTTATTAAAAGGACCAAATAAGTATGTTTTTTGGTATATTGGTGACCACTGGGATTTTTAACATAAAGATGCAACAAAATTATGCCACAAGCTATTAGTCCATTAATTGATCAAGGATTTATAGATCTGCTCAGATTTGGGGGGGGGGGGGGGGGGGGGGGAGAGTGGGTTTGACTGATGAGGGAGGATTTCAACTGATTTACTCAATTAACGCCTGAGATTAATCAGTTGAAAACCCCCTCGTGTCAGGCGAAAACCCCACAAAGTGAGTAGAAAACCTCCCTGTGAGGTTTCTGATGGGAGGTTTTGGACAGGGGAGGTTTTCGCCGGATCCCATTTAGACTCGTGTCTATCCAAACTTTTAGACAGATTAACTATGTCGTGATCATCACATATTTATACCATTTCATCGTTATGTAGGCCCAAAGTGGGATTCTTATGAAATTAAAGTCGGTAAAGCAATGTAATTTCAAAGGCGCACACGTCAGATCAATTTGAAAAGAAAACATAATAACGTAATAACAAAGACAATAATTATAATATGTAGACCTACGTAAAACCACGAAGTGCAGATAATGTTTCTAGTGTGCTTTAAAGTGTAGTAATAGATATTTCTTACCTGATGGCACTAGATTTTAATCCACAAATTGGCTCAATTTCAAGTCAGTCTCGATCAACAAAACGGCGACGGGAAGTCAACCACAAGGCTGTGCACAGGTGCATACCATCCAGGGCAGTCTGTAGCCTTCCGGGTACCGTCCGGAACCGTCCAGGTACCGTCCGGACACTTTTATGGGGTATCGAACGTATGATATGATTGTCAACATGTAAATGCTATACTATAGGCCTAGGCCTAATTGCAGTTTCACTTAGGGCCTATGCACCCGACCTATTATAGGCCTACATGTCTGTTAAAGTGCAATTGCAACATTTTGTCAGCCGTTTGTAGGCCTATCTGTATGCAAAATTTATTTATTTATTTATTTATTTATTTATTTTATTTAAGTTTTATTGAGCACAGTTAAAGTTGGGGGCTGGTGCAGAAATATTCCAAATATAACATGTAAACATTCAAAATATAAAATAAAAATTAAAAATAACCATTAAGCCATTAAAAAAAATCATAATTAGGGTTCATGTAATGAGGTATGTACAGAGTCCATAATATTAGACCTATAACTATCACCAACAAAAATATTTTTTATTTTTAATTTTAAAAATGAAGTTTCAAGTAATGATTTCATATGTATATGAATATCGTTTAAAAACGTAGCATAGGCTAAATTTGCTACAAAATTCCTAGCTACATATACATTAATTTTGTAAGCATAGGATATAATTATAAACTATACAAGCATTTATTTTCAAGTTTTATAATACACCGTGTCAATTAAGCTGACTCTGATATCTATAGTAAAATCATAAAGTGTAACTTTTTATGAAGTTTGTTTTAATAACTCTCTAAACACAAGCACAACAATTAACAAATTATAATGAAAACGTGCCATGAAATAACGAGATGTTAATACACCATGTCAATTATTCCCATGCCATGATGTATGTACATATAGATCTTCCTATGGCAAAAGCTAAATAAATTAAATATATATATATACCACTACCACTCTGGAATGCATTTTAGCACTTATCACATGCTCTCCAAACTAGCAATACAATCAGAGAACTAACCAGCCTTCTGAACCTGTGACCTTCAGAATCAGACCCACTCTATTGTTGGCTGGTTACTATGCTTCTGTACGATTTTCCAATGAAGTGTAATACTACAGAGCTTAAAAGTATAACATGGCAACAAGCAAAAAGGTGAGAGACAAGGCCTTTTGTTAGGGTTCATTCTCCACCTAGTATGTCCTTTTCCTGTTGGACATTGGTTATGTGTGCCTGGAGAAAGAGAGAAACAAGACATACGCAGTTGCCAGGTTTTGCTCAATCTAAAATTTGGGACATTGATTGCACAGCTAAGATTCTCTCTTCTGTTTCTCAAGAAATAAACACACAAAAAAGACAAAATATGTATTTTCTTATTCTGGAATGGGAATCAAGTACAACTGCATCCGTTTTTACATTTTCTTCTGTTAAAGGCCACTGAAGCTAATTTCAGGTCACAAGCCCTTTATAGTAATGATGAAAGTAAGGGACTATCTAAAAAGTGCATGACATGGGCAACTACAGTTGTGGTCAGAAGTTTACATACAGTGAAATGTCATCTTGGATATGAATATCACGGTATCAGAATGCAGGCACTTATGAATGTAAATGCAGAGGAGAGTGGGGAAGCAGACTGTCAACAATGCCAAAATGATAGACTAGAAGCAAGATCAGGAAGCAAGTGAGGGTCGGGCAATCGGCAAACAGAGTAGAAGAGACAAAGAGCATAAATGAAATAAGGCTAGCAAAGGTCAGAAAATCGAGAGACAGATAGAGAATAGCAAGATTTGATATAGACTGGATAAAACAGAATGATACTTCACATTGGCGTGGTGTTTGAGAGTGGCTTAAGTAGGGGAAGAGCTAATTAGGGAGTGTCAGCTGTGATTAATACTCTGGTGACAGAGGGCGCTGTGGATCTTGGGGCTTGTAGTTCTGAGTGTCCATGTTTGTAGTTTGTGTGTCTTCAGCAGGTTTACTGACAGAGACCCCCCCAAGGAGCTCCCTCTAGGAGCTGAAGTTTTTTGAGGACACCCCCTACCTCAAGGTGCTGGTATGTGTAGATGTTGGGCATGGAATTCTTGCCTGAGGAGAGGGTCTAGGATGTCTTTGGTAGGAACCCAACTTTGTTCTTCTAGTCCATAACCTTCCCAATCTACCAGGTATTCGACCTGTCCTCTATGTCTGGAGTTGAGGATGTTATTTACCTGGTAGATGGGTTCCCCCTCTAGAAGGGGTTCAGGGTGTTCTTGGACTGGAGTGTTTTCAGCAAGAGGGCCCAGGATAGCTGATTTAATGTTGGAGACATGAAACATGAGGGATAATCTGCTGTGAGGGGGGAGTGCTAGGCGGTAGGAAACTTCATTAATGCGTTGTAATACCTTGAATGGCCCAATGTAGCGTGGCAGAAGCTTTCTGCAGGTGTTGGGCTCTAAGATTTCTAGTGGCCACCCATACTCTGTCACCTGGGGAAAAGTCTGGATTTTCTCCTCTGTGTTTGTCCACATATTCTTTATACTTAGCATTGATTATTTCGAGATGTTGGTGAACCTCCTCCCATATCGTTTGGCTGCGTGCAAACCAATCCTCCATGGCCTGTACTTGGCTTGGTGCATCGTCCCAGGGGAACAGGGGTGGTTGATAGCTGAGTATGCACTGAAACAGTGTTAATTGTGTTGCGGAGTGTCTGAGGGAGTTTTGTGCATACTCGGCCCATGGGAGAAAGCGTGCTCAGTCCCCCTGGTTGCGCATGTAGAAGTTTCTTAGGAAGCAGCTGATTTCCTGGTTGGCTCTCTCAACCTGGCCATTGGATTGTGGGTGGTAGCCTGATGTAAGACTCACTGTGACCCCTAACCTCTCCATAAAGCAGGTCCAGAAGCGAGAAATGAATAGTGAGCCCCAGTCACTAAATATATCCTCTGGGATACCATAGTACAGGGGTGTTCAAATTGATCCATAAAGGGCCGTGTGGCTGCAGGTTTTCATTCCAGCCATGCAGCAGCACCCTGATTTGGCTTATTCAATTAACTGACACACCCACCCTTTAATCAAGGGTGGGTGTGGCTGCAAGTATTTGACTGTGTGAAGACAGTTCAGTTGATTGAATGAGCTAAGTCAGGTGTGCTGCTGCATGGCTGGAATGAAAACCTGCAGCCACACGGCCCTTTATGGATCAATTTGAACACCCCTGCCATAGTACCTAAACACATACTGGAAGAGGAGTTCTGCTGTCTGAGATGCTGTTGGGATGCCCGGTAGGGGGATGAGCTTAAGAGCCTTCCAGAAGTGGTCAACGGTTACCATGATGACAGTGTTCTCTTCTCAGGGAGGGAGGTCCGTGTTGAAGTCAGGCTTAGCACTTTCCTGAATGGAGGGGCGGTGTGCCTACAGATGATTGAGTTGAATGGCTAAATCGATAAGAGAGTCCAGCGTGAGTTGTTCCTCCCGGCAAGCTAGTTCACTAAGAATTGCGGGACATAGACCTTGGTGAAAGACAGCTTTCAAAGCAGGTTTGTTCCATCCACTGGCTGCTGCTAGTGTTCTGAAGTTGAGAGCATATTCTGCCATGCTTCGGGGACCTTGTGAAATGGAGAGCAGACTTTCACCAATTTTGATACCCTCCAGTTCATGGTCGAAAACTCTCTTAAACAGAGAGGAATTGTTCATAAGAAGTGACTTACTCTTGGTCCTTGTTCCACACTGCACTTGACCAGTGTAGCGCTTTGCCAGTGAGGAAAGAAAGGAATTTGGTGCTCTTATGTTTATCAGAGAGGTTTGGCATGGTAACAAAATACATGCAGCATTAAAGCAAGAAACCTTTAGAGTTGAGAGCATTTCCGGTGAACTTCTCAGGTGCAGGAAGTTGTAGCGTGGGGCTGGGAAAAGACTCAGGGTGTGGTAGGAGGGCCTGTGACATCACACTTGCTAGTTGCATCATACAGGTGTTGAGATCCGCTAGCATCTGTTGATGTTCTCCTAATAAGTGTCCCTGAGCGTTCAAAGCAGTCTGCTTCACCTCTTCCACTACATCCATGGTGGTGAAGTATCCTGTCAGAATGCAGGCACTTATGGATGTAAATGCAGAGGAGAGCGGGGAAAGCAGACTGTCGATGATGCCAAAATGATAGACTAGAAGCGAGGTCAGGAAGCAAGCGAGGGTTGGGTGATCAGCAAACAACGTAGAATAGAAGACACAAAGAGTGTAAATGAAATAAGGCTAGCAAAGGTCAGAAAATCCAGAGGCAGATAGAGAATAGCAAGGCTTGGTATAGACTAGATGAAACAGAATGATACTTCACATTGGAGTGGTGTTTGAGAGTGGCTTAAGTAGGGGAAGAGCAAATTAGGGAGATGAGTGTCAGCTGTGATTAATACTCTGGTGACAGAGGGCGCTGTGAATCTTGGGGCTTGTAGTTCTGAGTGTCCATGTTTGTAGTTTGTGTGTCTTCGGCAGGTTTACTGACACACAGCAATATTTGGGCTTTCAGTAATTTCTTTGAACTGTTCTTTTTTTTATGGCAGAATGTACAGCATACATATTTAATAAAAAAAAACACTAGAATTTGGTGCACAAATTTTAATTTTCTTTGGGTTTTCTGAAATCAACACAGGGTCAAAATTAAACATACATGGTCAACAATATACATACAGCACACCTAATATTTGGGTAGAATGCCTCTTCGAAAGATTCACCTTGACCAAACATTTTTGTTTACCATGAACAAGCTTCTGGCAGAATTCTGGTTGGATATTTCATGACTCTTCATGGTAGAATTGGTAGAGTTCAATTAAATTTGTTTTTTTTTTCCTTGGTATGGATTCGACTTATATGCACCGTTCATATATTTTCAACAGGGTTGAAGTCAGGACTTTTTTTAAGCTTAATGTTAGCCTGCTTTATCCTCCACAACCAGCTCTAATGCGTGTTTGGCTTAATTGTCCTGTTGTAACTCCCAAGTCCCAAATTGTGTTCAAGTTTCTGATGGTTTATGTTGAAGAATTCTGAGGTAGTCCTCCTTCTTCATTATTCCATCCACTTTGTACAATGAACCAGTTCCACTGGCAGTAAAACAGCCCCAATGGAACAGGGCTGTGCCATGGTGGTTCCCAGGTTGTTCCTGACCATCCAAACCAATTTCCTTTCAGCTGAGGGTGACAGTTTGGGTTTTCTTGAAGCAAAGTGGCTTGGGAAAGTGACTTGACAAACAGGAATGAATAAGCAGTACTATATTACTATATTAACACCTAAATCACTACTATTAACTGCTTATGAATACTGGGATTGTCATCAATTGTGAAACTCCAGGAAATATATAACACTCTGTAATTATTGTTTATATCATAATGAACTGCACAACAATTAGTTTAATATTATTACTGAGTAATTACTGAGTATTCATTTGGAATTTATAAAACAGTCTTGGTTGTTAATATAGTACAAGTAATTAATTTCTGCTTCATTACCTGGATTATTGAATAATATTGTAGTCTTGCTCTAGGTAGTTTCACTGTTGTTTCTGAATGATTTAGCGCAGTTAATAAATAACATGCTGCTAAGTGAATTTGAAGAAGTGAATTTCAGTGAGAGGAACAGCGCACAAAGCAGCATGGTGGTGTAGTGGTTAGCACTGTCGCTTCACAGCAAGAAGGCTCTGGGTTTGAGCACAGGGGTCGACGGGGGCCTTTCTGTGTGGAGTTTGCTTGTTCTTGCAGTGTCTGCATGGGTTTCCTCCGGGTGCTCTGGTTTCCCCCACAGTCCAAAGACATGCAGGTTAGGCCAATTGGTGGCTCTAAATTGGCCATAGGTGTGAATGTGAGTGTGAATGGTTGTTTGTCTCTATGTGCCAGCCCTGCGATGATCTGGTGACTTGTCCAGGGTGTACCCCGACTCTTGCCCATAGTCAGCTGGGATAGACTCCAGCTTGCCCGTGACCCTGCACAGGATAAGCGGTTATGGATAATGGCTCGATGGATGGAACAGAGCACAATTGTGATGCCATATGCGTGTAAATGTGTTCGAGCACTTATGTGCAAATGTGTTAGAATGATTATGTGAAAAAGCACTTATGATAACATTAAGCTTGATTTTTTAGTAATGTATTACCTTGATACTGACTGTATTTTTTAAATTCCCCTTTGTAAGTATTTTGAAAAGCAAATGGATAATGCACTGTTTGCACAAAAGCATGAGTAACTGATTAAGGGCTACAATTTTGTAAACATCCAACAGGATACCAATGAACAATGTAAAATATAATTCTACACTATAGGAGGTAATTCAGCATTGGCATATTACCCGTGTTCCAGTAAGAAAATATGAATGAAGAGAAATAGTCAACAGATATGATAAGAAATGGAATGTTACAGAAAGCAACTGCTTTTTGTTCTCTTAACAAAAATAAAGTTATTTTAAAAACAGGATAAGAGTATAAGCAGATAT
The DNA here is from genome assembly GCF_027579695.1 of Neoarius graeffei. Lineage (NCBI taxonomy): Eukaryota > Metazoa > Chordata > Actinopteri > Siluriformes > Ariidae > Neoarius > Neoarius graeffei. Next base: position 34,683,605 of record NC_083575.1, on the reverse strand, counting down.
AATGTGATATACATAGAGGATATTACATGGTTGCACAAAAAATATGAAGTTTATCTTTGAGTGGTGAATATTTTCACAGGTGAGTGAAGCAATATTTTCAACATGAGAAGAAACTTCATAACACTGTGTAATGTTCTTTATATTATATGGACGCAACCACAAAAAAATATACACAAGTTAAAAGAATTTTAAGTTTGAACCGGTTTGCCGTTTTGACAATGTGCGTCTAGTCAGCGGGAAAACACTAGGAGTGACTGTCATTGGAATGAAGATATTGGGAAATATATCACTCAGCTCCATGATATATTTCATATGAAAAATGTGAGTTTTTTAACACGAGAAGACAGACTTCAAATCTTCAAACCATTGTGTGATTTTCTTTTTATTATTTCGACACATTCACAAACAAAAAGTACCCAAATTTATCAAAACAGTTCACCAAATTCCTCGTGAGTGACATACAGAGATTTATGTCACGGTTTTGGTTCTCCATGTCCCGGATGTAGCTCATATGAAAAATATGAGTGCTGTATTTCCCAGTAAAACACTCGTGTCCACATAATATATTGATTTCTCCTGCCTACATTGGTCAAGGACAGAGGATGCCTGTTAAACCAGCATGTGATAGTCCCTAAGGACAGCAGTGTATGTTGCATACATATGGACTGTATAGATAGTTTTCACATGACGTCACAGAGTCGGGGATTCCCTAGTGGCGGCCATCTTGCGGGTCAAGCTTACCGTACGGGTCACTGAGCACACATTGTAAAGCATGAGTACAAAGTCTTCAGAAGAACCCAAGCAGGCTATTTAAAGCTAGCAATGGTGCACACCTGTTGTATTCACGGCTGTCGTAATAGGTCAGATGATGACGTCAAACGGAGCTTTTATGGAATTCCCACTGTATGAGAGCACGAAGGCGAGCAAACAAACAAACTCAGCATACAAAGGAGAAATCTATGGCTTGCAAGAATCAACCGCAAGGATTATCAGCATTCCAAACACAGCAAAGTCTGCTCCGATCATTTTATAAGTGGTAAGTTGTTTAAATAAACAATCAATTGTGTTTAAGTTTGTTTTTGGTAACCAAAACATCATGTAAACAATCTCTGGAGAATGCCTAACTGGAACCGCTGAGTGTACGTTTATATTGTAATGTACACTTAATATTGCTCGTTTGTCACGTTTCTATTTGAAACTTGTCACTGCACTCATGCAAGGGTCATTTTTGAAAAACATTTTAGGTGTATTCTGTATGATTTGATTTGTGTTTGGGATGCAAACAGCGCGCCTTTTGGCGGATGCCGCCTGAATCGCGCAAATCCGATTTTTTTTTTAGGGGGGGCATTGGAGTGTCTGATTATAATTTCAAAGTAAATTCTGTATTAAAATTACTAAATAAGCAAATCCGTTACAGTCCATGAAACAGGAAGTATAAGGATGAGAAAAAAACAGTTTAAATTGGAAAGCTGCGCACATTTGCGCAGCCCGAGCGGTGTGCAGGACTGCGCAAATGTGCGCAGCTTTACGATTTAAACTGTTTTTTTCTCATCCTTATACTTCCTGTTTCATGGACTGTAACAGATTTGCTTATTTAGTAATTTTAATACAGAATTTACTTTGAAATTATAATCAGACACTCCAATGCCCCCCCTAAAAAAAAAATAAAATCGGATCTGCGCGATTCAGCCGTGAAAAAGGCGGCATCCGACAAAAGGCGCGCTGTGAATATATAAAGTTGTATATATCAGACAGCCTTTAAAGTTTGATGAAGTCAGTTTCAGGCTTTGGAGCAGGCTTTGGCAGTTTCAGGCTTTGGCAGCCCTGCATAGTCACTTGAAAATGCATCTTTGTCCACTTCGTAGGGGTCAATTCCCCCAATCAAGGCCAGTTTGGCTGCATACCGTTGTCGTGAGATGTCATCTAATGTATCTATATACTTCTGTTTGCTTGATTTTGCCGACATTGATCTTTATTTTAGAAAGCTGACTATATAACTTCATAAATTCGTCTGAGATAACGTAGCCGGTAATGGCGATGGTCCGTTTTGTTTGCCCCACAAGATGGTGGCTGGAGGGCATTCCCCGGAATGCCGTGACGTCAGTGAAAACTATCTATATGTAGGATTTCTATAATAATGAACAATTCCTCTATTGTTTCAAGCAGTATGCCTCAGGAAAGAAAAAGGATGACAGAGCAATGGATAACAACTAGTTGGATTGTCCCTGTTGTTCAAGACTTAATATTTATATCCTGACAAAATCATATATGCTTATCTTCTTAATAGGTTTGCAGGGCTGATATACAGGTTTGCACTGTACACCCAGCAAGGCTTCTGTGTTTTTCAAAGTGTCATGATGATGTCATTCAGTGTTTTAGTAGATTAAATTCTTAATAACAGAAAAAAACAACCAAGGACCCAAATCAGATTCAGTATACATCAGAAATAAAGATACATAACTCTAACAAAGATTAAGCTCTGTTGCCACAAGATATTTTTTTATAATCCCAGTTTTTACTGAGATTTGTAAATTGAACTTAACAACAGAAGACGTCTCACAGAATACAATGTGACGACATCTAAAGTTCGGTTTGTTCAGAGGAGAAGACACTTATTAGTGCAAATTATACTTGAAACAAGTGACTGTGAAACTTCAGCATAAAATAATGTGCACACAGGTCCCACTATTCCCTCATGCTCTGCAACCTCTCAAATTCCCATGCCCTAAATTATTCTATGCTCTGGAGAAAGTGAAATGGATTGCATTTTCATAATCCACCAGTTACAAAGGGTTACTGCCTAAAATCAGCTCCCCGAAATTGAGATAATCCTCACACTCAGTTGGGATATCAGTGTGTGACACAACAGCTGGAGCAACACAAAAGAGATCTTGCAGAAGAAGCTATAGTTAAAAGCTCATGCAAAAGCACAGCAACAGTTACAGTAAATGCTATACTTTTCTTTACTCACTCGTACTGATTGCCAACTTGCTTGTGAACTCAGCAGGTACACTGTAAAAAATGATAATGTTAAACTTACTTAAAAAAACGAGGTAACAATTTACACTCACTTTAATTGAGTTGATCTTACTTCCAGCCTTTTTAAGTAAATTGACTTAGAAAGACTAAGTAGATACAACTCACCTAAAATTTGTTCAGACTACAAGGACAGCCTAGAATTACATTTAAGATTACTCACTTATATTAAACTAGCGGGTTACCTGGCCTTGCCTGGGTTTTGCAAAATTCTGGGTTGCCCCCAGACTTCCATGTCAAATTTGGTGAAGATCCATCAAGAAATGGTGATTGTTAACCCAAGACAAACAAAAATCCAAACATCCACCACCCAGGGGCCCACCGGGGACCCCCTGGGGCCCAAATATGGAATTTCTGAGTTCCGCCAAATTGTGGCTATCTCCTGTACTTACGTGCCAAGTTTAGTGATGATCTGTCGAGAGTTTGTGTTGATAAATGTAACGTGAAAGGCATTGAGGGAGGAGGTGGGTGGATGTTGTGCCTCCCAGGGACCTCCCTGGGGCCTGTACACGAATTTTGTTTATATCTGCAAAATTCTAGGGCATCCCCTGACCTACTTGCCAAATTTGGTGAACATTTGTCAAGAAATGGCAACGTTAGCTTAAGACAAACAAACAAACAAACAAACAAACAAACAAATATAGATTAAAAATATGAATATGTGAATAGTTTGTTTTATATGTACTTAATAATTATGATAACTTGTACTTCTATGTAATTAATAATTAAGTTATTATTACTTAAATAATCCCAAATTAAAATTTTGTATTACAAAAAAAAGTTTGTATATACTTAAATACAAAGCATTACAGACACTACAGAATTTTTTGACAGCACATTCATTTTATTTAGTCTTTGCTAAAAAACTTGTTTCCAAACATATCCTCAGTAGGGTGATAACCTTATGAGTTTTACAAGAAAACTTTATGAGAGAACCTCATGAGCCTAAATGAGCTTAAATTTAAGTGGCAGTATTCACCATACATATTTTTACCATACAAAACTAATATAGAATGCCTCCTTACTGAAAAAACATGGAAGAAAAAGGATTTTATAAAACACTGCAAACTTTTTAAAGACTTCCAAAAATTAGAAAATATGAAAAGAAACCCCTCAATAATCAGGACTCCTTTGTACAATAAACCCAGCAGTAACAGAAGTCCCAGCAAGGCCAGTGCCTCTTAAGCCAATAGTTTGTTCTTTAGAATCTTATAAGTCTTACAAGAGAAAGTTATGAGAGACGCTCATGAGCCTAAAAGGAGCTTAAATTTTAGTGGCAATATTAACCATGCAGGTGGTATACTGGTTAGCACTGTCATCTCACAGCAAGAAGGTCCTGGGTTCTAGCCCAGTGGTTGACGGGTGCCTTTCTGTGTGGAGTTTGCATGTTCTCCCTGTGTCTGTGTGGGTTTCCTCCACAGTCCAAAGACATGCAGGTTAAGCTAATTGGTGGCTCTCAATTGACCGTAGGTGTGAATGGTTGTTTGTCTCTATGTGTCAGCCCTACGATGACCTGGCTACTTGTCCAGGGTGTACCCTGCCTCTTGCCCATAGTCTGCTGGGATAGGCTCCAGCTTGCCTGTGACCCTGTACAGGATAAGTGGCTACAGATAATAGATTGATGCAAAAATTGCAAAACATAAAAAATCAATAACCAGGACTCCTTAGTACAATAAACCCAGCAGTGACAGAAGTCACTATACACATGTTTAATCTCATTGTACATGTGTATAGTGACAATAAAGGCATTCTATTCTATTCTATAAGTCCCAGTAAGGCCAGTGCCTCTCAGGCCAATAGTTTATTCTTTAGGCTGTGCAGCTTGCCTGAGAGCTTTGCATCTTCCACTTCCACCAAAAGTTTCTGAAAAGCCTCAAATGTGTACCTCAGCTCTTTGGGGTAACTGAGGTTCAGTGAGTAGGTCAGGCCAAGAAAAGTGGAGCATGCCCGTGCCACACTTCCCAGACCACTCATCACCTTGACACCCTCTAGGACGATTCCAACATCTTCTGGGCTGTCAGTTTCTGAGGGACACACACACTCACTCGAACACATGCATGCACACACTTATGTGCGCACCTTTCCTGATGACATAGATTTTCATCACCTGTTGTGCAATGTCCTCTTGGACGAGGTCATCTGCCTCCTCTAAAAACCAGAAATTGATGCATTCAGGACCATGTTGTTGGATGTGCAATGTCACAACTTCCTAAAGACATATTAGTTCAGTAGCCCTTTACTCACACAGTATTCTTTTGTCAGGGCCATTTTGTTCTCCCTCAGGTAGTCCATCAGGCACTGAATAACCACTTCTCTTTTGAGATCAATACTGGTAGGATCCTGTGAAGATAGTAACAAACATTTCTTTCTTCGCTGTACCTCCTTCAACACAGCACTCTCTCCACAGAATATTCTGTTTGCCAAAACAAAAAGACTGAGAAGTCTCCTCAAGCCATTTGGATTCTTAACAATTCATCTTGAGAGCATGGACATTGTGTGTGTGTGTGTGTGTGTGTGTGTGTGTGTGTGTGTGTGTGTGTGTGTGTGTGAGAGAGAAAGAAGAGAGAGAGTGTGTGTGTGTGTGTGTGTGTGTGTGTGTGTGTGTGTGTGTGTGTGTGTGTGTGTGTGTGTGAGTGAGTGAATGAATGAGTGTATGTGCATGTGTGTGTGTCTGTTGGTCTGTGTGGCAGTGAGTGAGTGAGGAAGTGATACTGTGGGTGCACGTGTGTGTGTGTGTGTGTGTGTGTGTGTGTGTGTGTGTGTGTGTGTGTGTGTGTGTGTGTGTGTGTGTGTGCACACGTGTGTGGGAGCAAATGAGTGAGTGTTTGTATGTCTGTCTGTGGGTGTGTGGGTGAGTGCGCACATAAGTGTGTGCATGCATGTGATCAAGTGAGTGTGTGTGTGTGTGTGTGTGTGAGAGAGAAAGAGCAAGGGAGTGAATGAGTGTGTGTGTGTAAGAGCAAGAGGGTGTGTATGTGATAGGGAGTGTGTATGTGTGTGTGCGTGTGTGCGTGCATGAGAGAGTTAATAAGAGTGTGTGTGTGAGAGAGAGAGAATGAGTGCCTAAATTGAACCAGTTCAGTAAGACCACCATTCAGCATCAGTAAATTTGTTATCTTCAGTAGAACACCCATTTTTGCAAGTCTTTCCCCTAAAGCGCCTCCTTTGGATTGGAAAAGGCCTAGAAGCTTGGGAGTGTACTAGCCTAACACTGACATGAACTTCGGCTCTAGAGGTTTTGTAGTCAATCTATGGAACTCTTTATTGATCTGAAAATCAGTAAAATATGCTTTTTATTGAACATTTACTTTCATTACAGTTTACTGAACATTCATTTAATAAAATATTGCAATTAATAATTTCAAATGTGATTTATTTTTTGCATCTTGTTAGATTTAAATTAAAATGCATTTTTAAAACAAATACCCTTTTCAAATTTGAATTGAGCTCTTGGGAAGATATTTTGTTCAGAATAGATTGATATTTACCCTGAGATGTTTCAAAAATGGCGGCACGGTGGTGTAGTGGTTAGCGCTGTCGCCTCACAGCAAGAAGGTCTGGGTTCGAGCCCCGTGGTCGGCGAGGGTCTTTCTGTGCGGAGTTTGCATGTTCTCCCCGTGTCCGCGTGGGTTTCCTCCGGGTGCTCCGGTTTCCCCCACAGTCCAAAGACATGCAGGTTAGGTTAACTGGTGACTCTAAATTGACCGTAGGTGTAAATGTGAGTGTGAATGGTTGTCTGTGTCTGTGTCAGCCCTGTGATGACCTGGCGACTTGTCCAGGGTGTACCCCGCCTTTCGCCCGTAGTCAGCTGGGATAGGCTCCAGCTTGCCTGCGACCCTGTAGAAGGATAAAGCGGCTAGAGATAATGAGATGAGATGTTTCAAAAATAGCAGGCCATCTTTCCCTGAATTCTGTCACTGGGGCACAGGTTGATAACTTCATGTCTTTGGTAAGGAAATGTTCGTGCCATCTTTTGTTTGATTGCCCTGGCATTGCCCTTTTTCCTTTTTTCAGTCAATAATTCTTTTCTCTCTTGTTCTAGGCTATCCTCTGTTTCATTTGCTGGATATGGTGGTAGATAGCTGACCTCTGCTTTTTTGGCCTTCTTAATGTTCTTGGCAAGTTTTCTGTCACTAGGATATTTGTGCTTTAGTGCGTTGCACGTAGCCTCAAGAATCTCTAGGTTTCTGAGTTTCAAGTGGTAATTCCCCATTTTGTACTTGAGGCTGTATTGCCAGCTGTAGAAGCCCGAGAAAGAGAGAGAGACACACACTATTAAAGGGGAACTGAAGTCATTTTTAAACTTGCTTTATTTCTTAATTAATGTGTTATTCAATTACATTTTTGGTTTTATTAACCTTATATCGTGACTTGTATTGGCATATTATATTACACTTATCGGGCTTTTCGGTTTTTAGCCATGTTGAATGTAGAACGTGTGGTCCACGGCAGGCGTCACTTATCTGCGCGATCTTCACGAGACTTGTGCAAGACTTCAAACATGAAGTGTCAGCACCGCCATTTTCAAAACTGTTTACACAGCGGCCAGATTGCCATATCATTCCAATTTAGATTAATTTCGAGATTTGCCAGCTTCATCAGTGATGGAGATTATTCCATACAACTTCGAACCAACGTGGAGTAGAGAAGAGTTGGAAAGATGACAGGATAAGGACTATTCCGTTGCGCTGGTATTTCCGTCGTTACTGTTGCACAATTAAAACATGCCACATCAGGCGGCTGGTGGGTTTTCAAAATAATAAATACATGCATGTATTTTTGTGATAAATCCATATTATACTGAGCGCATTTCCCACATAATCCTCACTAAGGTTTCGGACAGCACTGCAAAATGGCGTCCCCACTATATAGTGCCCTATATAGTGAGTAGGGAGCGATTTCAGACACAGGGAAAACTTCCAGCTTCATTATGTCAGCATTCGAAAGAGGGCACGCGTTCGTCTTTTGACAACGTTGGCAGATGTTGGTCACTTTGATTTCCGCTGTACGTTTTACTTCCATCCTACGATGTCTCGCACAGGTCTCAGCGAATCTCATTTACGGCCATTGCTTTGACATATGGACTGATATATTGTGTAGCATATTTCAAACACTCATAACTTGCTATAGCAGTGACAAAATAGCTGTCAGAAATGCATTCCTACATTTTATAAAATGAGATAAATAGAATTTTGATAATAAAAAATTTCTCTTCAGTTCCCCTTTAAGCACAGTAGTAGCTCACATGCATAGGCCTTTCTGTTATGCAGGCAAATTCAATAGCTAGAAATTTGAAATAATACCGATACTAATATTGATTAACACTGCAAGTACATATGACTATCTGACTTCAAATGAGAAGGAATTTGAATTTGTTCCACCCAAAGCGGAAAAAATGCTTGCATTTTAGTTATCCACCTGTACACGTGTAAGGTTTTCCATTCAATTTAGGCGCTGTTTACAGCAATCAACCTATGACGCCAGTTCAAAATCTAAAAGCCAACAGCAAACGTTTAATCCAGCTGGAAACTCACAATTTGAAACAATACTCATGCCGATACAGAATAACACATTCTGTTAAAAAAAAAAACACAACATGTTCGAACTGTGGCGGAAAAAAGATTGCCATTTTAAGTAACCTAAGCTTAGTTAACCTATGTTCGTTGCTAGTCTGCTCTGGCTACAGGCTACGTTTTCCACTTGGTTCAACAAGGTGTCCTCCTAATAATATTATTGTTACAACTAGCCCTAAATGACAACGTTTTGCTGGCATTACCTTTCTAACAACAAAAGAGTCATGAAACTAACGTACCAATGAATGATAGCCTGAACAAGGTAACATCCTGCATTAGCTGTCTAGCTACAGTAACTATATCCGACTAACATGGTTGTAGATATTTTCATTTAGTTTTACATTTGCAAAGCTAAGTACAGAAGGTTAACATAACTTTACTATACAGTATTGAATGCATGTGGTCTTAACTCTCCTCAGCAACTCCAAATTGGTGCTGCAGCGAATAATTTTCTGTAAGAATGCGTGCAAGTGTGGCTTGATAGTCGTGGCGCCAACCAGAAATGCTTGAAACGATTGCCCAGCAAAGTCAAGCTCATGTCACACAGGAAATGCAAGACATGTTACTCTACTTCTTCAAACTAAGTTCGAGTCAATGTATACTTTTCCTACTTGGATTAACTCTTAAACTATGTGTTAATTTTTGCCAAATAAATTAAGCATGACTTTATATTAACTTTTTAAATTCAAATGAGGGCGGCACAGTGGTGTAGTGGTTAGCACTGTCGCCTCACAGCAAGAAGGTCCGGGTTCGAGCCCCATGGCCGGCGAGGGCCTTTCTGTGTGGAGTTTGCATGTTCTCCCCGTGTCCGCATGGGTTTCCTCCGGGTGCTCCGGTTTCCCCCACAGTCCAAAGACATGCAGGTTAGGTTAACTGGTGACTCTAAATTGACCGTAGGTGTGAATGTGAGTGTGAATGGTTGTCTATGTCTATGTGTCAGCCCTGTGATGACCCGGCGACTTGTCCAGGGTGTACCCCGCCTTTCGCCCGTAGTCAGCTGGGATAGGCTCCAGCTTGCCTGCGACCCTATAGAACAGGATAAAGCGGCTAGAGATAATGAGATGAGATGAAATTCAAATGAAACAATTTTTAATCAAAATGAAATATTTTAAATATCTCGTCTCGTCTCGTCTTCTTCCGCTTTATCCAGGGCCGGGTCGCGGAGGCAGCAGTCTAAGCATGGAAGCCCAAACTTCCCTTTCCCCAGACACCTCGGCCAGCTCCTTGGGAAGAACACCGAGGCGTTCCCAGGCCAGCTGAGAGACATAGTCCCTCCAGCGTGTCCTGGGTCTTCCCTGGGGCCTCCTCCCAGGGGGACATGCCTGGAACACCTCCCCAGGGAGGCATCCAGGAGGCATCCGAAAAAGATGCCCGAGCCACCTCAGCTGATTCCTCTCGATGTGGAGGAGCAGCGGCTCTACTCCGAGCTCCTTCCGAGTGACTGTGCTTCTCACCCTATCTCTAAGGGAGCGCCCAGCCACCCTGCGAAGGAAACTCATTTTGGCCGCTTGTATCCGCGATCTTGTTCTTTCGGTCATTACCCAAAGCTCATGACCATAGGTGAGAGTCAGAACGTAGATCAACCGGTAAATTGAGAGCTTCGCCTTTTGGCTCAGCTCCTTCTTCACCACGACAGACTGGTAAAGCGACCGCATCACTGCAGAGGCTGCACCGATCCGCCTGTTGATCTCATGCTCCATCCTTCCCTCACTCGTGAATAAGATCCCGAGATACTTACCCTAGGCTGACACTTGCATGACTTTTGGCCACGATTTTGTCGTGGCAAGTCGTGCCATTTTGGGGCATGAACTGGGAGGCTCCCGCACTGTTCACGACTAGTTCACGCATAGTTCACGACGAGTTCACGAATGCGTGCCCGTCCACATTCACGAACTGGCACGACGAGTTCACGCATAGTTTGCGCATAGTTTACGCACTTCCCGCATTGGCACGATGAGTTTGCGCAATTCAGACGGTGTCGTGCCGACTTGGGCACGCCTGTGTCATGCACAACCTCATCCTCATCAGATACCCACACGCAATTTCAGAAGTGGACCGCGAAGATCCGGACACACATGATCTGATCCCTGGTGGATGGAGGACTGACCGACACCTGCAGGGGCTGCTGCCTCTAACCGGCCATCATACCCAGAAGGATGCAAAGGATCAGCGAGACTACCTGTCACATTACTACATGTCCCCTGCTGGTGCTGTCCCTTGGCAAGAAAGAATGGTAGTAGCTTCATGAGCTGCATCCACAGTTGTTCCATTTTTGAAATAAAAGAAACGAAACTCCCCCCCCAAAAAAAGTCATGAAGGAATAGAAAATAAAAGACATATTAAAGAAAAAAGCAAGAAAAAAAATTGCGAATGGCGAGAAGTGTCCGGGAAGCCCTATATATACCCCCGCACCGACGCGAGCGCCACTGTCATGCAGTAGTCGTGAACTGCTCGTGAACTGCTCGTGAACTCGTCGTGAACTGCTCATGCCATGCGCAAACTGTTCATGAAGTGCGTAAACTAGTTGTGAACTGCTCGTGCCATCAATGCGTGACCGTGTCAGTGGGAAGGCACGGCCACGCTGCGACGCGCACCAATTCGTGAACATGTCGTGAACTACTTGTGAACTCGACGTGAGCTGTTCGTGAACTATTTGTGGCAGTTCGTGACAGTCGTGGCATGGCACGCACTTCCACGCACTGGCACGCATCCTCCCGCATCGTCCCGACGAGTTCACGATGAGATCACGAACAGTTTGTGCATAGTTCACGACCCGGTTGCGAAATTTTGTCGTGACCAAAATTTTGAACATTTCAAAATACTCGTCCCAACATGGCACGCAGTCACAACGGGTTTACGCACACTTCACGCCAGTTTATGACTAGTTTGTGCACTGGCACGACTCGAGTCATAACAATGCGTGCCACGGAATCGTGCAAGTGTCAGCCTAGCCTTAAACTCCTCCACTTGAGGCAGGACTTCTCCACCAACCTGGAGAGGGCAAGCCACCCTTTTCCAGTCGAGAACCATGGCCTCGGACTTGGAGGTGCTGATTCTCATCCCAGCCGCTTCACACTCAACTGCAAACTGCCCCAGTGCATGCTGAAGGTCCTGGTTTGAAGAAGCCAACAGGACAACATCATCCGCAAAAAGCAGAGATAAAATCCTGTGGTTCCCAAACAGGATTCCTTCCGGCCCCTGGCTGCGCCTAGAAATTCTGTCCATAAAAATTATGAACAGAACCGGTGACAAAGGGCAGCCCTGCTGGAGTCCAACATGCACTGGGAACATGTCTGACTTACTGCTGGCAATGCGAAGGAGAGTCCTGCTCCTCGAACGTCCCCTCCTAGAACTGCCACCTTATTGTGGTGGAGGGGTTTGTGTGCTTGAATGATCCTAGGAGCTATGTTGTCGGGGGCATTATGCCCCTGTCAGGGTTTCCCAAGGCAGACAGGTCCTACGTGACAGGCCAGACCAAGAGCAGTTCACCAAAACCCTTATGGAGAAACAATCGAGGACCGTGACATCGCCTGGTATGGCGCAGCTGGGGCCCCACCCTGGAGCCAGGCCCGGGGTTGGGGCTCGTATGCGAGCACTTGGTGGCCAGGCCTTTGCCCATGGGGCCCGTCCGGGCTCAGCCTGAAGAGGTGACGTGGGCCCGACCTCCTGTGGGTTCACCTCCCACAGAGGTAGCAGTAGGGGACTGGTGCAGTGTGGATTGGGCGGCAGTCGAAGGCAGGGGCCTCGACGACCTGATCCCCGGACACAGTGGCTAGCTGTTGGGACATAGTCTAAGTATAATGTCTACATTTCACTATTATTTTCTAATTACATGTACTATAGGGGGGCGGCACGGTGGTGTAGTGGTTAGCGCTGTCGCCTCACAGCAAGAAAGTCTGGGTTCGAGCCCTGTGGCTGGCAAGGGCCTTTCTGTGTGGAGTTTGCATGTTCTCCCCATGTCCGTGTGGGTTTCCTCCGGGTGCTCTGGTTTCCCCCACAGTCCAAAGACATGCAGGTTAGGTTAACTGGTGACTCTAAATTGACCGTAGGTGTGAGTGTGAATGGTTGTCTGTGTCTATGTGTCAGCCCTGTGATGACCTAGCGACTTGTCCAGGGTGTACCCCGCCTTTCGCCCGTAGTCAGCTGGGATAGGCTCCAGCTTGCCTGCGACCCTGTAGAAGGATAAAGCGGCTAGAGATAATGAGATGAGATGAGATGTACTATAGGGGGGCAGCACGGTGGTGTAGTGGTTAGCGCTGTCGCCTCACAGCAAGAGGGTCTGGGTTCGAGCCCCGTGGCCGGCAAGGGCCTTTCTATGCGGAGTTTGCATGTTCTCCCCATGTCCGCGTGGGTTTCCTCCGGGTGCTCCGGTTTCCCCCACAGTCCAAAGACATGCAGGTTAGGTTAACTGGCGACTCTAAATTTACCGTAGGTGTGAGTGTGAATGGTTGTCTGTGTCTATGTGTCAGCCCTGTGATGACCTGGCAACTTGTCCAGGGTGTACCCAGCCTTTTGCCCGTAGTCAGCTGGGATAGGCTCCAGCTTGCCTGCAACCCTGTAGAAGGATAAAGCAGCTAGAGATAATAAGATGAGATGTACTATAGGCATGCCTATACAGTGGTGCTTGAAGGTTTGTGAACCCTTTAGAATTTTCTATATTTCTGCATAAATATGACCTAAAATGTCATCAGATTTTCACACAGTTCCTAAAAGTAAAGAGAACCCAGTTAAACAAATGAGACAAAAATATTATACAGTACTTGCTCATTTATTTATTGAGGAAAATGATCCAATATTGCATATCTGTGAGTGGCAAAAGTATGTGAACCTCTAGGATTAGCAGTTAATTTGAAGGTGAAATTAGAGTCAGGTGTTTTCAATCAATGAGATGACAATCAGGTGTGAGTGGGCACCCTATTTTATTTAAAGAACAGGGATCTATCAAAGTCTGATCTTCACAACACATGTTTGTGGAAGTGTATCATGGCACGAACAAAGGAGATTTCCGAGGACCTCAGAAAAAGCGCTGTTGATGCTCATCAGGCTGGAAAAGGTTACAAAACCATCTCTAAAGAGTTTGGACTCCACCAATCCACAGCCAGACAGATTGTGTACAAATGGAGGAAATTCAAGACCACTGTTACCCTCCCCAGGAGCGGTCGACCAACAAAGATCACTCCAAAAGCAAGGCGTGTAATAGTCAGTGAGGTCACAAAGGACCCTAGGGTAAATTCTAAGCAACTGATGGCCTCTCTCACATTGGCTAATGTTAATGTTCATGAGTCCACCATCAGGAGAACACTGAACAACAATGGTGTGCATGGCAGGGTTGCAAGGAGAAAGCCACTGCTCTCCAAAAAGAACATTGCTGCTTGTCTGACGTTTGCTAAAGATCACGTGGACAAGCCAGAAGGCTATTGGAAAAATGTTTTGTGGACGGATGAGACCAAAATAGAACTTTTTGGTTTAAATGAGAAATGTTGTGTTTGGAGAAAGGGAAACACTGCATTCCAGCATAAGAACCTTATCCCATCTGTGAAACATGGTGGTGGTGGTATCATGGTTTGGGCCGGTTTTGCTGCATTTGGGCCAGGATGGCTTGTCATCATTGATGGAACAATGAATTCTGAATTATGCCAGCGAATTCTAAAGGAAAATGTCAGGACATCTGTCCATGAACTGAATCTCAAGAGAAGGTGGGTCATGCAGCAAGACAACGACCCTAAGCACACAAGTCGTTCTACCAAAGAATGATTAAAGAAGAATAAAGTTAATGTTTTGGAATGGCCAAGTCAAAGTCCTGACCTTAGTCCAATCGAAATGTTGTGGAAGGACCTGAAGCAAGCAGTTCATGTGAGGAAACCCATCAACATCCCAGAGCTGAAGCTGTTCTGTACGGAGGAATGGGCTAAATTTCCTCCAAGCCGGTGTGCAGGACTGATCAACAGTTACCGGAAACGTTTAGTTGCAGTTATTGCTGCATAAGGGGGTCACACCAGATACTGAAAGCGAAGGTTCACATACTTTTGCCACTCACAGATATGTAATATTGTATCATTTTCCTCAGTAAATAAATGACCAAGTATAATATTTTTGTCTCATTTGTTTAACTGGGTTCTCTTTATCTACTTTTAGGACTTGTGTGAAAATCTCATGATGTTTTAGGTTATATTTATGCAGAAATATAGAAAATTCTAAAGGGTTCACAAACTTTCAAGCACCACTGTAGGCATTTTCTCTCCACTCTGTGTTTACATGTAGCGCCCAATGGATTTTGCAGCACTATCTGCTATGCTGATGTGCCTGCTGTTATCTCATGGGACGTACAAAAATACCAAACATTTCAGCACTGACCATTTTCACACCCACACTCATGTTTGGATGAAGCTTTTGAGAAGGATGAGATAATTAGTGTTTTATGGAGTCATACTATGGATTATTTTTTTAAGAATATGGACTAATGATTCCCTTTTTTCAGCATTTCCTCCTTTTACATGTACCTCTGCATTTCAAAGACGTTTCACTGACTCACTCTACTTTTTATAGGAAAACTGGGGTTCCCGTGAGAGGAAGTGTGTGTGTGTGTGTGTGTGTGTGTGTGTGTGTGTGTGGTGTGAGAGAGAGAGAGAGAGCCTGTGTATATACTTTAAAACTAATTTATTAAGCATAAGAGAAATTCTCCAGTGCTCTAACTCTATTCCAAATTAACCTGCATGCTGTTTCATTCTCCTTAGTTTGCCTAGTCTCAAACAGGCACTTCTGCTGAATAAGAACAGGGAACAGAGAGTTATAAAACTCATAAAACATTAAATGGGACCAATATTTACTGAGAACTTGATTAATGTAACATGCAGAGGTGGCTAATTGTAGCTGAAGGGTTTGGAGATAGCAGAACTGTATAGGAGGAATAACTGTAATCCTCTTCCCTGACCCACAGATCACTGTGATTGGTGATGCATGCTTGCAGTAATCCGCTTTCGTCTTTTGATGCAGCTAGGTTGGCTTTTCCTAATAAGATTGGCTGATAGATTAGAGCTTAGGTCTGACAATTAACATTATCAAGTGACTGTATGTTCAGTGTGCTGCTGCTTGTTTTGATGGCTGCATGCTCAAGCAAAGATGTAAGCCAAAAGGCTAGAGGCAGATAGCCTGGGTTTTCTCTTGCCATTATACAGTAAATCAAATGAATAGAAAAAGAAATTATTGAAGAGGTTATAAAGAAACATCTGCCATATTGGAGGAGAAGAACTAACTAAGCAGAGTGTTTAGATATAAATTAATTCATTTAAAAAAGTCCTAAATCTTGGCAAGATTTTCTGAACTTCAAAGGCTTGGGTGCCCTCAGGAGAGCAGTGAATCATAGCACTCGAATTATTTATGCAACTACTCTGTACTAGAACCCCCTGTCAATCAGCTTCTGGAGAGGAACCAATTAATAATTTCTACTCACTCTTTACTCTCCTTTTCATCACTCCCTTATCATAATCATCTCATTTTTCCATTTTTACTCTCATAATGTTCTCTGTTGATTATTATCAATGTATTCTCAATACTGTGGCATTTACTGAAGCATTTCTTTTTGCCTCTGTATCTCTGTCTTTCTCCACCAGACTAACAAAGCAGTAAATAAAGGGGACTTTCACCATGCCAGCTCCAGCTCCAGACGTGCTCTCTTCCTAGCTGTGCTGTCCATCACCATTGGTACCGGCATCTACGTTGGCGTAGCAGTGGCTCTTATTGCATACCTTTCCAAGAACAACCACTTGTAGCATTGCCTTGCCTCCCATCTTGCCACTGACTGTCAATGTGGATTTATTGTAAGGGCCACTTAGGGGTACTGCATTGAGTAATGATCTACATACTCTACAGCACTTTTACAAATCATATGGAATTACTGAGTGGATCCACATTTGTAAACATTGTGATATTGTAAATCATGGCATTTCTTTTTTCGTATTCACTGTATATCACAGTGGCAATGGTGTTGAGATACTGTAGTAATAGACTTTAATTCTTGTTTTCAAGGTGACAACATTGATACACTTTGATCAACCACAGTATTTATTGTGCCAGTCTAGTCTTTTGAGCATTTAATGTAGTCTTATTTTATTTCTGGATGATGGTGAAGTATGAAAATCTATATGAAGTGCCACAGTTCTTTGAAGCCTTCTTATAAAGAGCTACAATATTATAAAGATCACAAGAAGGGGCTTATTCAACACTCAAGGGTAAGATGGATGCAAAGCCATATAGATGGGCTGCAGGACTCTGAATGTGGACTTTCCTGGTCTAGCAGTAACATTCTGATCTGAGAGGGCTGTAAATATTTTTAAACCTTTTTTTGGTGAGATAATACTTGGTGTCTCAAAACAAGGCCATATGCTTTCAGTTTCCACATGCTAAATTATGATGGTGTACATGCTTACACTGTATTATGGAGTTTCATCATGTGGGAGAGTTTAACCACCACTAAACTGCAACCTCTTGCCAATTAAATGTCGTCTTTTCATTCCCAAATCTAGTGTCTATGTGATTATCATACCCACCTCAATGAATGCTTAACCTGCACCACATGCTCAAACAAATAAACTTCACTGTCTTTCAATACCCAGTACTCAGGGCATCACAGATGGTCACATTTTGCTCTCTGCCAAATCCCAACACATCTGAACCATGTTTCAATGGGGAAAATGACATATTTTGTCACTCTAGTGGCATGATCATTCAGTGGGCCTTGTATGTTACCACTGAATCTTAGTACATAGATGTTAATTTTCCAAACTTCCCTTAATCATGGTATGGAAGGAGGCCAAACAGAACAAAGTCTGTGTATATCTGGTTTGAAAATACTACCTTATACCAAACATAAAGGTATATGTATTTGTGAGAGTAACTAAAAGCAACTTACATGCGCAGAAAAATATACCCCTCCCTTAAAAGCTGTAAGTTTCTCTTAATACAAATCAGTATTATATCATCATTAAATATAGTCAGTCCAGTATTTTAGTATTTTTGCAAAAGTATATGAATCCCTTTAATATATCATACTTGAAACATCCTTTTCCATAAGTCATCTGGTATAGTATAGGCTATGGCAAATGTAGCTGTGTCTTACAAGTCACTTCAACAGGAGGCGACATCATCCCAAGCTATCCATCCATCCATTATCTGTAGCCACTTATCCTGTACAGGGTTGCAGGCAAGCTGGAGCCTATCCCAGCTGACTATGTGCGAGAGGCGGGATACATCCTGAACAAGTCGCCAGGTCATCACAGGGCTGACACATGGAGACAAACAACCATTCACACTCACATTCACACCTACAGTCAATTTAGAGCCATCAATTAGCCTAACCTGCATGTCTTTGGACTCTGGGGGAAACCGGAGCACGTGGAGGAAACCCACGCGGACACGGGGAGAACATGCAACTCCACACAGAAAAGCCCCCGTCGGCCACTGGGATCGAACCCAGGACCTTCTTGCTGTGAGGCAACAGTGCTAACCACTACACCACTGTGCCGCCCCATTCCAATTTAGCCAATCCTAAGATTGTGGGAAGAATAAAAGTAAGTTATCTCATTATTTTTCTGTTTTTTTTAAATGATATTGTGATATTGACTGGCAAGATCAAACAATTTCAAGTACAACTATGTTGCCCAAATTATATACTGAAAGTATATGAATGAATGAATGAATGAATGAATGAATGAAAACTTTATTATCACTTGTCACAAGTACCAGTGAAATTGACCATCAACCTGTCCTTACATACACACAATTGAGAGAGGGGGAGTAGACAGGACAGAAAGACAGGGATGAAAAGAAAAAATACAGAGTAACATGAGGAGAGGGGAGGAGAAAAAAAAGCAACCCCCACACTATGCTCCTGTGAGGAGTACAGTGTGGGAACATTAAAAAAAACACCTTAGCACATAAGCACAAAATAACACAAGTACACTTTACAACATGAAAACTCGGGACTTGAGGGGGCGATCAGGGGTGGGGGGAAGGGGGGAGGGGAGGAGGTAGAGGTAACCCAGCGCAAGTAAGCAGCCGTCCGCTCCTGCAGCCATGATGGCGCTGGTCACGCACCTGCTTGTCACACTGGGGGTAAAAGCGGCGATCGCGGGAAGTGGGGGAAGGAATACGAGAGCATCTCACAGCAGTGACCTTCAGGAGGAGATGTTGTCCCAGCAACGGCCTTGGCCGAGGCCAGTGCTGTCTGAAGGAGCCGAAAGCAGATAAGATTGGGATTGTTTGGTCTTGGGGCGAGTAGACACATTCTTTTACACGACCACTCTGTCTGTCCATTCTGTCTATTCTGGTCTCCGAATCAATCCATTTCCTTTGCAAAGCTGAAAGCTTCTCCATGATGTCATCCATGTTGCAGTTCAAGTTCTGAATAGCCACAGTCTGAGTGCCGACAGCTCTGCCCACCGCTTCAATCATGTCGGGCAGCTTTATGGGGCTTTGAACAGCTGTCACCGTTTTCTGATTTTCTCGATAAACCAGGGCAATGCCTAATCCAATCAGCAAAAGTCCTGTAATCATGGTTCCGAATAAGTAGATGTCTTCAATGTCCTCCACAGAAAGAATCGCCAGGCACACAACCCACCACTGCTCCCACGCATCCATTGTGTAGCCAGCCGCGAACGTTCCAGCAGGACAGGCGGGTTCCCCGAACCCAGGCTTCTCGTCGAGAAAACTGTGTCAATTTTGTGAGGAGACCAGTTTATCAATTCCATGATTTTTAGTTTAGAGAGCAGTGTGGAGTGTGGTCTCTCAAAAGTATAGACAGACGAGATGAAACAAAGGAGCACAAGCAGGGAAAATAAGGGAGAGGAGAGGAGAGCAGAGAAATGCGACTGCCTTCCATGAAAGCATGGAGGAAAAAGAATTTATATATAATTTTGTAAATTATTTAATCAGTGAATCAGTGGAAAGGTTTTAATGTCCTTATGCCAATAGCATGAATGCTAGTTACCCACAGTTTGTGTATTTGTGAATTCTATGTGTTAGAGCTGAGTCAGAGAGGGATAAAAATACAGGTTTTGGGTATTTTATTTAAAAAAAAAACACAGAGTAAACAGATCCATAATGGGAAGTAGACTCAAGAATCAGGTGCAGGCTTAAGGTGAGGCAGACAGCAAACAGAGCAACAAAGACAAAGGCAAAAATCCAAAAACATGAATCAGCAAGACAAGATCAAAACCAGAATGCTAGGCTTGATAAATTAGGTAAACATACACTGAGCATTACTTAGCAATTGAGGTATTGTCCAAAATCTGTTTATATAATGTTAGGTGTGATTGTGAACAGGTGTGCATAATTAACCCTCTGGGGTCTGAGGGTATTTTCTGGCACTCTAATGATTTTGGTATGTTCTGATTTTGTTGTCAGTTTCAACAAATTTAAGCAGTATTTTCAAAGTCATATGACTTTTTTGTATTCAGCACAAGTTCAGCTACAATAATATCTATGTAGTATGTATGTCATGATTGTACTTTAAAAAAATAACAGATAAGTTAAGATGCTGTAAAAAGCAGTTTTCGAACGGTGTTGGAATGTATGAAAAAAACATGACCTTACCCATTGTGTCGAACTATTTTGGTCACTTGAGGTGATTCTGTTCAGCTTTAAGAATGTATCAAGCACAAAAACTTAAATCTGCTCCATTAATTTGGACAATTAACTGGCCATCAAAACATTTATGACCTATTGTTTTGGGATAAAGGGTTGGCAGTGGGAGGGGTATTCAATGAGAAGTGTGAAAAATTTCCATTCAATGAAAAGAGTGAAAAGCCCTCCCACTGACATCTCTTAATTCCATCAGATTAATTCTTAATCCCATCAGGTCAAGTCACAATGGGTAAGGTAATGTTTTTCACACATTCCAACACAGTTCTAAATTGCTCTTTACACCTTCATTTTTCTGGTATTTGACTTTATTTTGGTATTTGATTCTATTTAGTGTGCCTTGAAATTAACTCTTGTACAATTTTACTCAGTTCAGAGCTACAACCAACTCTGTTACTCTGTTACACAAATAATCTGTAATTTTGCTCCCACTCTAACTCCAAATTTTACCCCTCCTAAAACTGCCACCTTATTGTGGTGGAGGGGTTTGTGTGCTTGAATGATCCTAGGAGCCAAGTTGTCGGGGATATTACACCTGTTAGGGTTTCCCAAGGCAGACAGGTCCTAGGTGACAGGCCAGACCAAGAGCAGTTCACCAAAACCCCTTATGGAAATAAAAAAATCAAGGACCGTGATGTCGCCCGGTATGGCGCAGCCGGGGCCCCACCCTGGAGCCAGGGTGTACGCGAGCGCCTGGTGGCCAGGCCTTTGCTCACAGGGCCCAGCCGGGCTCAGCCCAAAGCGGTGACGTGGGCCCAACCTCCTGTGGGTTCACCACCCACAGAGGTGGCCGTAGGGGGCCGGTGCAGTGTGGATTGGGCGGCAGTGGAAGGCAGGGGCCTCGATGACCTGATCCCCGAACACAGCGGCTAGCTGTTGGGACATGGAATGTCACTTCGCTGGGGGGGGGGGGGGGAGCCTGAGCTTGTGCGGGAGGTTGAAAGGTACCAGCTAGAGATAGTCGGGCTCACCTCCACACACAGCTTGGGCTCCGGAACCCAGCTCCTCGAGAGGGGCTGGACTCTCCACTTCTCTGGAGTCGCCCACGGTGAGTGGCAGCGGGCTGGGGTGGGCTTGCTTATAGCTCCCCAGCTCAGCCGCCTGTGTGTTGGAGTTTACCCCAGTGAACAAGAGGGTCGCCTCTCTGCGCCTTCGGGTCGGGGAGAGGGCTCTTGCTGTTGTTTGTGCCTATGGGCCGGATAGCAGTATAGAGTATCCAGCCTTCTTGGAGTCCCTGGGAGAGGTACTGAGAGATGCTCAGACTGGGGACTCCATTGTCCTACTGGGGGACTTTAACGCTCACCTGGGCAACGACAGTGACACCTGGAGGGGCATGATTGGGAAGAACGGCCTCCCCGATCTGAACCCGAGTGGTGCTTTGTTATTGGACTTCTGTGCTAGTCACGGTTTGTCCATAGCAAACACCATGTTCGAGCATAGGGGTGTCCATAAGTGCACTTGGCACCAGCACACCTTAGGTCGGAGGTCGATGATCGACTTTGCTGTTGTTTCATCTGATCTCCGGCCCTATGTCTTGGACACTCGGGTGAAGAGAGGGGCTCAGCTGTCAACTGATTACCACCTGGTGGTGTGTTGGATCCGCTGGCGGAGGAGGAAGCCAGACAGACCTGGCAGGCCCAAATGTATGGTGAGGGTCTGCTGGAAACGTCTGGCCAAGCACTCTGTCGGGGAGGTCTTTAACTCCCACCTCCGGGAGAGCTTCTCCCAGCTTCTGAGTTAGGCGGGGGACATTGAGTCTGAGTCGACCATGTTCTCTGCCTCCATTGTCGATGTGTCTGTTCGGAGCTGTGGCCGCAAGGTCTCCGGTGCCTGTCATGGCATCAATCCCTGAACCCGGTGGTGGACACCAGAAGTAAGGGATGCCATCAAGCTGAAGAAGGAGTCCTATCAGGCCATGTTGGCCTCCGGGACTCCTGAGGCAGCTGACGGGTATCGGCAGGCTAGGCGTGCCACAGCTCAGGCAGTTACGGAGGCAAAAACTCGGAACTGGGAGGAGTTCGGTGAGGCCATGGAGGAGGACTATCAGTCAGCCTCAAGGAAATTCTGGCAAACTGTCCGGCGCCTCAGGAGGGGGAAGCAGTATTCTGCCAACACTGTTTACAGTGTGGGTGGGGAGCTGTTGACCTCAACTGGGGATATTGTCGGGTGGTGGAAGGAATACTTTGAGGATCTCCTCAATCCCACCGTCACATCTTCCATTGAGGAAGTGGAGGCTGATGACTCAAAGGTGGACTCGTCCATTACACAAACCGAAGTCACTGAGGTGGTTTGCAAGCTCCTTGGTGGCAAGGCACCGGAGGTGGATGAAATCCGCCCTGAGTATCTCAAGTCTCTGAATGTTGTGGGGCTGTCTTGGCTGACACGCCTCTGCAACATCGCGTGGCGGTTGGGGACAGTGCCTCTGGAGTGGCAGACCAGGGTGGTGGTCCCTCTTTTTAAGAAAGGGGACCAGAGAGTGTGCTCCAATTATAGGGGAATCATACTTCTCAGCCTTCCCGGGAAGGTTTACTCCAGGGTACTGGAGAGGAGAATTCGGCCAATAGTAGAACCTCAGATCCAGGAGGAACAATGCGGTTTTCATCCTGGTCGTGGAACACTGGACCAGCTCTATACCCTTCATAGGGTGCTCGAGGGTTCATGGGAGTTCGCCCAACCAGTCCACATATGCTTTGTGGATCTGGAGAGGGCATTCGACCGTGTCCCTCATGGTATCCTGTGGGGGGTGCTTTGGGAGTATGGGGTTCGGGGCTCTTTGCTAAGGGCTGTCCGGTCCCTGTACGAACGGAGCAGGAGTCTGGTTCGCATTGCCAGCAGTAAGTCAGACATGTTCCCAGTGCATGTTGGACTCCAGCAGGGCTGCCCTTTGTCACCGGTTCTGTTCATAATTTTTATGGACAGAATTTGTAGGTGCAGCCAGGGGCCAGAGGGAATCCTGTTTGGGAACCACAGGATTTCATCTCTGCTTTAGGCGGATGATGTTGTCCTGTTGGCTTCTTCAAACCAGGACCTTCAGCATGCACTGGGGTGGTTTGCAGTCGAGTGTGAAGTGGCTGGGATGAGAATCAGCACCTCCAAGTCCGAGGCCATGTTTCTCGACCGGAAAAGGGTGGCTTGCCCTCTTCAGGTTGGTGGAGAGGTCGTGCCTCAAGTGGAGGAGTTTAAGTATCTCGGGATCTTGTTCACGAGTGAGGGAAGGATGGAGCGTGAGATCGACAGGCGGATCGGTGCAGCCTCCACAGTGATGTGGTCGCTTTATCAGTCCATCGTGGTGAAGAAGGAGCTGAGCCAAAAGGCGAAGCTCTCAATTTACCGGTCGATCTATGTTCCGACTCTCACCTATGGTCATGAGCTTTGGGTAATGACCAAAAGAACAAGATCGCGGATACAAGCGGCCGAAATGAGTTTCCTTTGCAGGGTGGCTGGGTGCTCCCTTAGAGATAGGGTGAGAAGCACAGTCACTCTGGAGGAGCTCGGAGTAGAGCCGCTGCTCCTCCACATCGAGAGGAATCAGCTGAGGTGGCTCAGGCATCTCTTTCGGATGCCTCCTGGACGCCTCCCTGGGGAGGTGTTCCAGGCATGTCCCCCCAGGAGGAGGCCCCGGGGAAAAACCAGGACACGCTAGAGGGACTATGTCTCTCGGCTGGCCTGAGAACGCCTCAGTGCTCTTCCCGAGGAGCTGGCCGAGGTGGCTGGGGAGAGGGAAGTTTGGGCTTCCATGCTCAGACTGCTGCCTCTGCGACCCAGCCCCAGATAAGAGGAAGAAAATGAGATGAGATGAGATGAACTCAAAATCGAGCAAAATTAACTATTTTTGAGGAAAATACTTTTAACTCTGGAAAAATTGCTTAGTCATTTTTCCTGTATATGCACTACAGCGCACGCATATCAACTGATCTGCTCAGAAGAAATAGAAGAAATATTTACACTTACTCGAGTTGATCTTGGGTTGGATCAAGTCAAAGTTTTTTTAAAAAAAGTGCCACTGCTCATAATCAGTGTCGCAGTTCTCAAGATTGAACTGAATCACTGTGCTGAATCTTGAATTGAATCATGAATTGATTCACTGTCCTGAAATTGAATCGCTGTCCTGAATCATGAAATGAATCATGTATTGAATCGCTGTCCTGAAGCGCATAAAATCCATGTGCCATCTCGCAACAAGTTTTACCTCCAAATAACCTGAACAGATTTTATCCTGTTTACAGTGGGCATTCCCACCACGAAAGAGAAACCAATTGAAACCGAAAGAGTGAAAATGATTATCATGCTGTCACCATGTGAATAGTCTTTTATGAATTTGTAAGTGGGCACTCAGCACTCTGACTCCGGTGTGACTGAGTAAGGTGACAAGTTTTATGTTTCATCTAATTTAGGTCATTTAAAAACTATAATAATATTTGGCAGTGGGCACATAGGAAAGTGTAAGTATAAAGTTTCTGTCAATAAGTTTATCATGCTTGTATGATGAAAAAATCAGAAAGGTATTTATCTAAATACATGACCTACTCATTCTAAACCTGCTGAGCTTCACTGGCGAAGCTCTCGACCTCAAACAGTTAATACTCAGGTGAGTGTGAATGTGCCAGTGTAGTGTGGTGCTGGAGATTGTAGTCTGTGGCAGCCATGTTTGTAGGCCATGGTGTGCACTGGGAAGTAGGGATTCAGGTGGATTCCAGCACTGGCATGACAGATCCTCCCCACTTCCAACCCCCCTGAAGAAGAGCTCACTCCAGGAGCTGAACTCTTTCTAGGTCAACCTCTGGGGAGAGGGCCTGATTTTTCTGGATTATTGGGATGAAACTCTTGACAGATGAAAGGGTTAAGAAGGTTGCATGCAGGCACTGGAATCCAACATTGCTCCTCGGGGCTGTAGCCCTCTCATTCTATGAGGTACTCCAACTTCCTACCTTTGTGGCATGAGTTGAGGATGGCTTTAACTAGGTATGCAGGTTGTAACTATTTACTGGTGTGTGTACTTCCACACTTGTGCACTCCACCTAAACAATTTGCCGACGAAGGTAAATCTGTGGGATTAATGTTCCAAGGAAATACTGGTTGCTGGTAACCAAACATGCACTGGAAGGGGGTCAAGAGCATGGCTGAGTGGCTCAGAGTGTTTTGGGCATACTTGGCCCATGGGAAGAACTGTGCCCAATCATCCCGATTCTCTGAACAGAAGGTTCTCAGAAAGCAGTTGCTCTCCTGGTTAGCACATTTCACCTGTCCGTAAGATTGTGGGTGGTACCCAGATGTGAGGCTTACTGAGACCCCCAGTTTCTCCATAAAATGTGACTAGACTCTTGAGGTGAACCATGTGGCCCAATCACTCACAATGTCTTCAGGGATTCCAGAGTAATGAAACACATGGTTAAACATAAGTTCAGTGGTTTCAAAGGAGGTGGGGAGGTTGATGACCACCGTAGTTATGGTGTTACCTCTGGATTCTGGGAGGTCTGTGATGAAATCAATGGCAATGTGTGACCAGGGGCACTGCAGAGTGTGGAGAGGCCATAGCATTCATTTCAATTAAATTCAGGTTTATTGTTTTCTCCGGGTACACAGTAACACTGTAGTGTCACAAGCAGTGATAGGTACCAAAGGTATATTAAAGAAATCTAGAATAAATGTAACTTAGAAATGAAGTTTCACAAGACTATAATAACAATGATACACAGCCTTATATCAGGACATCAGAAAAAAACACTATCCTACATGAGCACATTTATACTGTGAAAAAACCCCCACATCCAGTCCTATTAGAGGTCATCTCAGCCTACATTATCAGCATCACAGACAGGATAAATGACAAAAATTCTGGACACAATATGTCTGTTTCATAGCAGTGGAAACAACCTGCTTGCTGCTTTCAACTAATTTATGGCCTACGTTTGCCAGAGGAAATAAGTGAGATGACAATAGCTGTTTTGTGAAGTAGTTTTGTAGCAAGGTGATGAGGACCCTGAGGAGAAAGATTAAACAAGGCTGAAGTTGTTCTGTAATTAAGGAAATTGTCATTCAACCCAAGCAGGCTGCTCATCTTGAGGTAATTAGGAAAGTGTTTAGTGCTCCATTGAGTGAGTGGATAAGAAAGACATAGATTTAGCTTGCTTGAAGCAAAAATCATTAAAAAACTTCCATTCATCATGGTTTGAGACATTAAACATTGTTTTAAATACAACATTTGAGTTACAAGTGATAGTTATACCTTGCATGCATGAATGTTGGATTCCTTATGTGCTTTCCAAAGTCATTTGGCATGCCATGGTCTTGAGAGCAAACAGAATTCATGTTTTCTTCACACCAAATTCCCTATTATAAAATTAATATCTACAGTGTTTACTGAAGTCCAGCCAGATGAAAATAAATGTGTGATTTCTAAACAACTGTAGCATGGTGGTGGTAGCATCATACTCGGGGGCTGTTTTGCTGCCAGCGGAATTGGTGTATTGCATAAAGTGGTTAGAATAATGAAGATGGAGGACTACCTCAAAATTCTTCAGCATAACCTCAAACCATCAGAAGCTTGGACACAATTGGGTGTTTCAACAGGACAGTGACCCCAAAAACACATCCAAGCTGGTTGTGGAATGGATAAAGTAAGCTAATATTAAGCTCAAACAAGTTCCAACCTCAACCCTATTGAAAATATGTGGATTGTGCTTAACAATTGGGTCTGTCTGGCCAGGCAGTATATATACAGTGCCCTTCATAATTACTGGCACCCTTTTTAAAGATTAGTAAAAAGTGTTTTAAAAATCCACCTTTTGTTGAAGTAGCGTCATCAATTAGAAAAATCCAAGGTTTAATTGAAATGAATTTATTCAGGGAAAAACAAATCCCTCATCAAGAAATAATTATTTCAACAAAAACACATGCCACTATTATTGGCACCCCTGGAAATTATAGTGAACACAATGTAACTGAAGCGTGTTTCCCTTTAAAATTGTACATTTTTGAGTTGATTGGAGGATGTAGGAACTTTCAGGCTGTAATCCATGACTTCTTGATTAACTGGAGTACGAATATGAGTTGACACAGAGGCCAAATTCCCTTAGTCATCCATCAACATGGGAAAGATAAGAGAACACCCAAACCAAATAATGGAGAAATGTGTTCACCTTCATAAGTCAGCGAATGGTTATTTAAAAAACAAACAAACAAACAAACAAACAAACAAAGAAAACAACAACCCAGCTACTCACCTGAAAATGTCCATTTCTACTGTTAGGGCAAAAATAAAAAAGTGGACATCAACTGGAACTGTTACAAACTTACCTGAAAGAGGACCCAAGTTGATTTTGCCCCCATGTACAGTGAGGAGGATGGTAAAAGAGACAAAAAATCCACAAGAATCACTGTTGGTGAATTCCAAGAAAAAGTTAAATCTTGGGGTTTCCAAGTCTCCAAAACCACCATTAGATGCCACCTCCATGCCAGCAGAAGGTATGCCAGAAAATGCCTTTTCTGTCAGTTAACCACAAATGTAAGCACCTGGAGTTTGCAAAACATTATGGCAACTTTCACTGGAACTGCATTCTATGGTTTGATGAAACAAAAATGGAGCTTTTTGGCAATGAACACTCAAGATGGGTTTGTTGAAGTTCTGTGATGTTTTAGGGCTGTTTTTGATCAAAATGCCCTGGAAACTTTGCTAGCATACATGGCATCATGGACTCCATGAAATACCAGGACATTTTAAATCAAAATCTTGCTGGCTCTGCCAGGAAACTAAAACTGGGTCATTATTGGATCTTCCAGCAGGACCATGAGCATACGTCCAAAAAAAAAAAGGTTAGCAGACCAAAGAATCAAGCTTCTGCCATGGCCATCTCAGTTTTCTGACCTGAATCCCATTGAAAACCTGTGGGATGAGCTGAAAAGGAGAGTACACAAGAGAGGGCCTAGGACTCTGGATGATCTGGAGAGATTCTGTAAAGAGGAATGGTCTCAGATGCCCTGCTCTATATTCTCTAAACTTATAAAATGTTACAGGAGAAGACATTATATTAACCAGCTTCATGAGGTAGTCACCTAGAATACTTTTCAATTCACATGTATGCCTTGTCAAAAGTTAATTAGTAGTATTTCTTGCCTTCTTAATGCATTTGAGACCATCAGTTGTATTGCGTTGTATTGCAAGGGAGTGTTGGTATACAATAAATAGCCCTATTTGGCAACTGTAGTAATCCATATTATGTCAAGAACTGTTCAACTAACAAAGAGAAATGACAGTTCATCACTATTTTGAGAAAAAAAGGTCAGTCAATAGTCAATCCAGAAAATTGCAAGAAATTTGAATGTACCTTTAAGTGCAGTAGCAAAAACCATCAAACTCTTTGATGAAATGCTCTCACAAGGACCATCGCAGGAAAGGAAGACCAAGGCCCTGTCCACACGGCAACGGATTCAGGTGACTCTGATACAATTGCTTATCGTTTAGGCCTGGCGTCCACATGGCACCGGCGTTTTGGGTGCCCAAAACGCAATCTTTTTGAGAACGGGTTCCAGAGTGGAAAGATCTGGCAACGTTGCCGTTGTGAAGTCGTCTGGATGAGTAGAACGGATTTGTTTACGATGACATCACAACCACATGACTGTGAGTGCTTCATGCCGGGTAGAAGTGTAACGAATATCACCAGGAAAAAGCCTTACAGAGCACTAGTGAGAGTGAAACACGAGCTTGGATATTATTATTATTATTATTATTATTATTATTATTATTATGTTCAGTGTTAGTTCACAGTAGTAATGCAAGAAGCAGAATAGTGACAGTAATAGTGAAGCAAAAACATGCAATTGTACAAACACTGCAGCTCTACAGCAAAATATTCATTTATGAAATGGTCTGATTCTTAACACCAGTAGTGCCAATGATCTTCTCATTGCGATGCGATGCGAGTTGTCAACAAATCCTATAACTTGGTTCATGAAACGTGCTTACAAAATATTTTCACTGTGAATATTTATTGTGTAATGGTGCAATCCCGCCAGCAAAAATAGGGAAAAAAAGGAGCAATCTCACCTCTTCAGATGTTGATTTAAGTCCGACAATACATTCCTCAAAAAGGGCGTAGAGGAGCAAATTAATCCAATTTATTCTGGACCATTAAAGACGCCGCCTTCCACGTAGAATCATACATCATCCTCGCCGCCATATTGGATAGGTCAAAGCGGAGAATAAAGATTCATGTGCTGCCTTTAACTGTACCAACAGGTTTACCGTCCAAACGAGATCACATGGGATTACCTTTCACAGGTGAGAAACAAATTAATCCATCAACGTGTAGTATTCAATTTCATCTCCCATCTCATTATCTCTAGCCGCTTTATCCTTCTACAGGGTCGCAGGCAAGCTGGAGCCTATCCCAGCTGACTACGGGCGAAAGGCGGGGTACACCCTGGACAAGTCGCCAGGTCATCACAGGGCTGACACATAGACACAGACAACCATTCACACTCACATTCACACCTACGGTCAATTTAGAGTCACCAGTTAACCTAACCTGCATGTCTTTGGACTGTGGGGGAAACCGGAGCACCCGGAGGAAACCCACGCGGACATGGGGAGAACATGCAAACTCCACACAGAAAGGCCCTCGCCGGCCCCGGGGCTCGAACCCAGGACCTTCTTGCTGTGAGGCGACAGCGCTAACCACTACACCACCGTGCCGCCCCTAGTATTCAATTTATTCCAGACCATTAAAGACGCCGCCTTCCACGTAGAGTCATACGTCATCCTCGCCGCCATATTGGAGAGGTCAAAGCGGAGAATAAAGATTAGCTGCGTTTAACTGTACCAACAGGTTTGCCGTCCAAACGAGATCACATGGGTAGTGAAAATTCATTATGTCTGATAATTATAACTATTCTTTTAAGTTCGTTTCTTAAGACACGTATTTTTAAGTATGTTACCTCGCTTGTTGACAGTTTCGGCGAACACTTCCGCCTTCTTCAAAACAGTCACCAGATGTCGAGTGGTGACGTGCCTTATCAGCTGATGTTACTCTATGGAGGCGTGAACGTCCCGCCCAATTTGACAGGTAGTCCACGCCTCCTGCTGTCAGGTCGCTGCCCCAGGACTGCGCTCCAGGTATGTGACAGCGCGTACGCTCCCTCATCCCGGTTCATGGTCCTCTGCGCCCGCTTACGTATCTCCACTGCCTCCAAAATCCAACGCTGATATCTATTCTCTTCAGCGCGAATGACTCTGGCCTCTTCCCAATTCATAATATGATTTTGTCGTTTACAGTGGTCTGAAATGGCTGATTTTAAGTTTTCTTGGCTTGCTTTTTCTTTTTCGGATCTTTATCAACAAAATTGATAAACAAACATACAATCACCTCATCCCCACAGCAGACATCACCCCCCGGATATACGGCACACTGAAAATTCATAAACCCGGAGCACCACTAAGACCCATAGTAGACAGTATAGGATCAGTTACTTACAACCTTTCCAAGACGCTGGCAGACATAATTAAACCACTCCTCGGACTCACGGAATACCACTGCAAAAACTCAAAACAACTGGCGAAAGAACTAAAGGAAATCAAGATAAAAAAGGATGAAATCTTTGTATCACATGACGTCATATCCCTCTTTACAAAAACACCGGTCACAAACACTCTTAACATAGTAGAAAACCGGTTAAAAGCAGACAGAACCCTGAAAAAACGTA
Organism: Neoarius graeffei; assembly: GCF_027579695.1. Taxonomy (NCBI): domain Eukaryota; kingdom Metazoa; phylum Chordata; class Actinopteri; order Siluriformes; family Ariidae; genus Neoarius; species Neoarius graeffei. The sequence goes on along the minus strand of NC_083575.1, from coordinate 34,652,661 downwards.
CAAAACTTACAGCACAGGACATAACAAAACTATTACATTTCATTTCCACATCCACATATTTCCAATACAGAGGTACAATCTAAAGACAAAAAGAGGGATTTGCAATGGGGGACCCGCTATCTGCCACTCTATGCAACTTTTTTATGGAGGATCTGGAAACCCGAGCCATAGAAACAGCACCGGATGACTGCAAACCTATCTTCTGGAAAAGATATGTTGATGACATTCTTGAAATAACCAAAACAGGCCACACACAACAACTCACGGATCATCTAAACTCCATAGACAAGACAGGCAACATCAGATTCACACACGAAGAGGAAACGGACAAGACAATAGCATTTCTGGACCTAAAAATACACCACACAGAAGAAGGGAACATCAGAATTACAACATACAGAAAACCTACACATACTGACCAATATCTTCTCTGGACATCTGAACATCCCATCGCACACAAAATGTCAGTAATCAGAACACTATACGACCGAACACAGAACATCACGGAGGAGAAAGACAGACAGGAGGAGGAACAACACATCCAACAGGCATTAAAAAACTGCCAATATCCACCGTGGGCAATTCGAAAAGGAAAATCACAGACACAAAAAAAGGAAAGAAACAAACAGACAAGAAAAAACAGAAAAAACAAACCGGGGCTTTGTCACATTACCATACATAAAAGGAGTTACAGAACGCATCCAACGATCCATGAGGAAATAACACATCAACACCCCGGTCAAACCATACAAGAACCTCCGACAGCTGCTAGTTCACCCCAAAGATAAAATACAACTGGACAATAAATGCAATATCATATATGAAATTCCTTGCCGGTCATGCAATAAAGTCTATATTGGTGAAACGGGCAGATGCTTCCACACTCGCAGGAAAGAACACCAATTAGAATGTGAAAAAGAAACAACAAAAAGACTCACAAGATCCGAAAAAGAAAAAGCAAGCCAAGAAAACTTAAAATCAGCCATTTCAGACCACTGTAAACGACAAAATCATATTATGAATTGGGAAGAGGCCAGAGTCATTCGCGCTGAAGAGAATAGATATCAGCGTTGGATTTTGGAGGCAGTGGAGATACGTAAGCGGGCGCAGAGGACCATGAACCGGGATGAGGGAGCGTACGCGCTGTCACATACCTGGAGCGCAGTCCTGGGGCAGCGACCTGACAGCAGGAGGCGTGGACTACCTGTCAAATTGGGCGGGACGTTCACGCCTCCATAGAGTAACATCAGCTGATAAGGCACGTCACCACTCGACATCTGGTGACTGTTTTGAAGAAGGCGGAAGTGTTCGCCGAAACTGTCAACAAGCGAGGTAACATACTTAAAAATACGTGTCTTAAGAAACGAACTTAAAAGAATAGAGATCACATGGGATTACCTTTCACAGGTGAGACTGGAAAAATACTATTCATTGTATTTGGTCATTATAATGTAATTTTACAAACAGATTTTCCTGACTTTGTGGCTAATATGAAGTCTCGCGCATTATGCGCATGCGTCCTTACTTCTTCTATTGTTCTGGTGTCTCCGAAGGGACCGTCTTACAGCGCCCCTAGAGGTGTGGCATGTGTATTGCATCGTTTTCAGCAAGCGTTGCGTTGCCATATGGACCTGATATTTTATTGATTGTTGCCCATTTGGACGCGATATATTTTTAAATAACATCTCGTTGCCGTTGTCGTGTGGATGTAGCCCAAGACTTACCTCAGTGACAGAGGGTAAGTGTATTAGTTACCAGCCTCAGAAATCACCAATTCACAGCACCTCAGATTAGAGCCTACATGAATGCTTCACAGATTCCAAGTAGCAGACACATCTCAACGTTAACTGTTCAGAGGAGACCATGTGAATCAGGCCTTCACTGTTGAATTGCTGTAAAGAAACCACTACTGAAGGAGGCCAATAATAAGAAGAGCTTCTTCTTTCTTGGCTTGGGCCAAGAAACAGAAGGAATGGACATTAAACCAGCGGAAATCTGTACTTTGAGTCCAAATTTTAGATTTTTGGTTCCAACGACCGTGTCTTTGTGAGATGTAGAAAAGAGGAACATATGGTTGTTGCATGTGTTGTTCTCACCATATAGCAAGAAGGTGAAGGTGTGATGGTGTGGTGGTGCTCTTCTGGTGACACTGTTGGTGATTTATCCAAAATTGATGGCACACTTAAGTAGCATCACTACCACAGCATTCTGCAGTGACATGCCATCCCATCTATTTTATGATTAGTGGGACCATCATTTGGTTTTCAACAGGACATTCATCAAAACACACTTCACCCTTAACCAAGAAAGAGAGTGAGGAAGTGCTGCATCAGATGATTTAGACTCAACAATCACCTGACCTAAACCCAATTGAGGTGGTTAGGGATGAATTGGACCACAGACTAAAAGAAAAGCAGCCAACAAAGTGCTCAACATATATGGGAACTCCTTCAAGACTGTTGGAAAACCATTCCAAGTGACTACCTCATGAAGCTGGTTGAGAGAATGCAAAGTGTGCAAAGCTGTCGTCAAAGCAAAAGGTGGCTACTTTGAAGAATCTAAAATATAAAACATTTTGCTTTGTTTATATATATATTTTTTGCTTACTACATAATTCCATATGAGTTTTCATAGTTTTGATGCCTTCAGCATAATTCTACAATGTATAAAATAATTTTAAAAAATTATAATTATATAATTTTTTAAATTATATAATTAACAAATTATAGGTATTATATAACTATATGTGGCAGCGGGGGCATAGTCAAGTGCCGGTCTGTGACTGGAGGGCGGAGTCAGGGAAGGTAAGTGGCAGAATCACTACACCTGATGTCAATTAACCTGTATTTGTGTGTCTTCCCAGTGATCGCGCCCTATATAAAGAGAGAGAGAGCAGAGGAAGTGAGCTCTCTCCCCAGCCAGACGACTTGTGTGTGTGTGTGTGTGTGTGTGTGTGTGCGCGTGCATTGCTGAGAGAGTGATTTTTGCATCTGAAAAGAGCAAAATAAACAAGTTACTGAACTTTATTCTGGCCTGCCGTCTTTCTGTGCCCCTCCCCCTCCTAAGAACTGCTACAGTGGTGCCGAAACCCGGGACCTCTCGCAGGAAAAGAACAGCCCCATGGAGTCCTCCCCCTTCACAGACTTGGTTCACTCCCTCGCCATGGTCCAGCAGAGCCAGCACCAGGTGCTAGTCACCCTCCGGAAGGAGCAAGAGCACCGGTTCGAGGCCCTGGTGCTGGCGCAGCAGGAAGATCGACAGGCGTTCCGGCACCTCCTCGCGTCAGTGGAGTCCACCATCTCCAGCGGGTGGGGCACACCTCCAAACAATAGCGACAGCGCTTCCGCACTCTGTGTCTGGAGGAAGTCGGCCGGCCGTTCGCTTTTGGCCAGCAGCTCCAGGACGCCTGCTGGCAGTGGTTGAGGGCCGACAACCGCGACGCCGAGGGAATCATTGATCAGGTGGTGCTGGAACAGTTCATCGCCCGCCTACCAGAGGGAACCGTGGAGTGGGTCCAGTGCCACCGCCCGGCGTCGCTGGATCAGGCCATCGAGTTGGCAGAGGACCATTTGGCGGCTGTTCCGACGGCAGGACAGCGGACATTCTCTTCTTTCCTCCAGCCTTTCCTCCTCTTCTTTCACCCCAGCCGGGCCGTCGCACCTGTGGTGCCCTCCCGTTTTGCCCTTCTGTGTCTGTCTCTTCCCCCCCCCAGGTGAGTGAGTCCCAAAGCGCCGGTGCAGAGAGGAAGCCTGGGCCAGTTTGCTGGCACTGTGGGGAGCCGGGCCACCTCCAACAGCAGTGCTCGGCAATGGAAGTGGGCGAGGTGGTTCGGATCCCCGACGCGCCAGGAGCCACCCTTGATCGGGCCGGAGCGTATCGCATACCGGTGAGTATCCAAGGGGATATATATCAGGCATTGGTGGACTCTGGCTGTAATCAGACCTCAATTCACCAAAGCCTGGTGCAAGACGAGGCATTGAGGGGAGCACAAGGGGTGAAGGTGTTGTGTGTGCACGGGGATGTTCACAGCTACCCTTTAGTGTCGGTCCACATTTTTTTCTGAGGGGAAAAATTTAGAGTAAAGGCAGCGGTTAATCCTCGCCTCACCCACATGATAATTTTGGGGACTGATTGGCCAGGATTCGGGGAGTTAATGAGTCATTTAGTGAAGAGTGGGTTCTGCCATAGTTTAGCAGGGGGAAATCCCGGTGTCGCATTGGCGGGAGCAACTGTCACAGAGCCGTCTATGTCATCTCTGCGTCAGAGTGAGGAGCCGCAGGCTCCTCCTCCCTCTCTCGAGGAATCCCTTGCGGATTTTCCGTTAGAGCAATCGCGAGACGAGACTCTGCAGCATGCATTTGACCAAGCGAGAGTAATTGATGGTCAAACACTCTAGCCAAACGCCACCCCGTCCTTCCCCTATTTTTCTATTATGAAGGATAGATTATACCGAGTGACGCAGGACACTCAGACTTTAGCCTAGGTCACAACCGGACGTACGATTTTTTGGCCATGCGATTTTTGGCGTATCCCAAATCTCTGCATTTTTTTTGTTCATGGAGAAAGACGCACTTTGGCTGTAAGTTTGTCTTGCAACCTGAAAAAAACATAAGTGCCCGTAGAGTTTGTCTGACATGACAAAGAACCTCTGCGGCCGGTCTGCGGCCAGTCTACGGCTCGAAAATCAGCATGTCACATGCGCACCCTCCATGCGTTTCTTGCGTTTTTTGCACGTAGACCAGCCGTAGGAGCACGTACAGCCGGTTGTGACCTAGGCTTAAAGAGCAAGTCACACAGCTTTGATTCCGAAGAGCCACTGGGAATTGGTATTCCAGGTGGCTCACTTTAATCCCATGGCTGGACACTTAGGGCAGGATAAGACACTAGCCCGACTAATGGCCCGGTTCTATTGGCCAGGGATTCACGGCGATGTCCGTAGGTGGTGTACGGCGTGCCGTGAATGCCAGTTAGTAAATCAAGCGGCCATTCCAAAAGTGCCTTTATGCCGTCTCTCATTAATCGAGACCCGGTTCGAAAGAATTGGGATGGATCTCGTCGGGCCATTAGATCGGTCAACACGAGGGTACCACTTTATTTTAGTTCTGGTGGACTATGCAACGCGATACCCGGAAGCAGTGCCTCTTCGCAATATCTCAGCATGCAGTATTGCGGAAGCGCTCTTCCGCATCATCTCCCGAGTTGGAATCCCGAAAGAGATTCTGACTGACCAAAGCACCTCGTTTATGTCACGTACATTGAACGAACTGTATGGGTTATTAGGTATTAAGCCAATCCGCACCAGCGTGTATCACCCACAAACGGATGGTTTAGTTGAATGGTTCAATTGCACCCTCAAGAATATAATTAAAAAATTCATAAGTGAGGACGCACATAATTGGGATAAATGGCTCGAACCCTTGTTGTTTACAGTGCGAGAGGTCTCCCAAGCCTCCACGGGGTTCTCCCCGTTCGAATTGTTATATGGGTGTAAGCCGCGCGGCATTCTAGATGTGCTGTGAGAAAATTGGGAGGAGGGACCTTCACCAAGTAAAAATGAAATTCAATACTTTATTGACCTGCACGCAAAACTCCACACACACACCTAACCCAGATTTGCGGCAGGCCCAGGAATGGCAAACTCGCCTGTACGACAGGGGTACGCGCCTTAGGGAGTTCACACCGGGAGATAAAGTACTCGTACTGTTGCCCACATTGAGCTCCAAATTGATCGCCAAGTGGCAAGGACCCTTTGAGGTCACACGGCAAGTCGGGGACGTGGACTATGAGGTGAGGCAGATGGACAGGGGTGGGGCGCTACAGATTTACCACCTCAACCTGCTCAAACTCTGGAATGAGGAGGTCCCTGTGGCATTGGTGTCGGTGGTTCCGGAGAAGGCGGAGCTGGGGCCGGAGGTTCAAAAGGGAGCATTGGCATCGCATACCTCTCCGGTCCCCTGTGGAGACCACCTCTCCCCGACCCAACTCGCGGAGGTTGCCCAGTTGCAGACCGAGTTTTCGGACGTGTTCTCACCCCTGCCCAGCCGCACCGACCTCATAGAGCACCACATTGAGACGCCCCCGGGGGTGGTAGTACGTAGCTGCCCTTACAGGCTACCTGAACACAAGAAAAAAGTGGTTCGGGAAGAACTCAAGGCCATGCTCGAAATGGGCATCGTTGAGGAGTCCCACAGTGACTGGAGCAGCCCAGTGGTCTTGGTACCCAAGGCTGACGGGTCGACCCGGTTCTGTGTAGACTATAGAAAAGTCAACGCGGTGTCTAAATTCGACGCGGACCCAATGCCTCATATTGATAAGTTGCTCGATCGACTAGGCACGGCTCGCTTTTACTCGACACTGGATTTGACAAAGGGTTATTGGCAGATCCCCTTGACTCCATTATCCTGAGAAAAAACGGCCTTTTCCACACCGTTCGGCTTACACCAGTTTGTCACACTTCCTTTTGGGCTGTTTGGGGCGCCTGCTACGTTCCAGCGGCTGATGGATAGGGTCCTCTGCCCCCACGCCACCTGTGCGGCCGCGTACCTCGACAAGATCATTATTTATAGTAATGACTGGCTGCGGCACCTACAACACCTGAGGGCCGTCCTTAGGTCGCTGAGGTGAGCGGGTCTCACAGCCAACCTGAAGAAGTGTGCGATTGGGCAGGTGGAAGTACGGTATCTGGGCTTCCACTTGGGCAACGGGCAGGTGCGTCCCCAAATTAACAAGACAGCAGCAATTGCGGCCTGCCCAAGGCCCAAGACCAAAAAGGGGGTGAGACAGTTCCTGGGGCTGGCTGGCTACTATCGTAGGTTTATACCTAATTATTCGGATGTCACCAGCCCGCTGACTGATCTGACTAAAAAGGGGGCACCAGATCCGGTCCAGTGGACGGAGCAATGCCAGCGGGCTTTCTCTGAGGTAAAGGCTGCACTGTGCGGGGGGCCACTTTTACACTCCTCTGACTTTTCTCTCCCTTTTATGTTACAGACGGATGCGTCGGACAGAGGGCTGGGGGCCGTTTTGTCCCAGGAGGTGGAGGGGGAGGACCGTCCAGTGCTGTACATCAGCAGAAAGCTGTCGGTAAGCATGGGGTGCTACAGAACCATCGAAAAGGAGTGCCTCGCACCCCTCCAGTGGCTCCACCGCATGAAGGATGCCAACGCGCGGATCACCCGTTGGTATCTGGCACTCCAACCATACCTGTCAACCCTCCTGTTTTTCCCGGGAAATCCCTTATTTTGACTTATTTCCCGCTGTCTTCCCGTTTTTTTTATTTTCCCGAAAATATCCCGTATTTTCACATTATATAAAAGTCGGTAGGTCCAGAATTCATGACGCGCCTCTGACAGGAGTTTACAGCAGGAAGTCGGGCCATGAATTCACGTCCCCGCCCTCTCCAGTACAGCAGGTGGCAGTCTAGTAATTACACATTGAATTTAATTGCATGTCTGTGAAGAAGACTGTCAGAACCATAGCGCTAGTCTGACCCATAGATTTACATAGAAGACTAGATTCCTCACCGCGTATTCCAGAACGTCCGCACAGGGCGGCCATCTTACCACAGACAAGGGGTATGAACATAGACATCCTATGGGTATGAAGACTTACGCAAGCACAGCCCAGCACTCACATTATGATTTACAGGAAATCAAAGTACTGACTTTGATGACAAGCTGATGTGTGTGTCTGTTTTAATTGTAGACGTTTATATCAGTATGTTTAGTTTTATTTTAACTGCACATTGGAGCCTAGTCAAATGAAATTTCAGTCTTCTGTGCTAACATATATTGACTTTGACATGATATTCAGCTTTGAATGTTCTTTTTGTAAATGTAAAGATATCTTTTTATCCTTGGAAGTATAACCACATGTGATTAATTATGTGCTTTTTTTGTCACAAACTACCGTGAGTCGCTGTCACTGTTTTATACTATTACTTACTTGGGCAGTGCATTTGTTATGCTATGATGTGAGTTTACATTTGTTATTATGCTATGATGTGAGTTTACATTTGTTATTATGCTATGATGTGAGTGCATTAGGTTTTTGAGGTGGATGAAGTATTTCTGAAGTTTCAGAATTGAGTAAGCTGTTTATTTAACTTTAGCTTCCCCTACGGCCCTATCACATGTAAAAATATTTTCACTAAAAATTGGAAATAAATTGTATGATTATTTGTCCTAAGGCCGCAGTTATCCATAAGTAAGCAGTGTTAGGCTTCTCACAGCATAGGAATTTCAGCATGCATCCTGTCTTACAGTCTGTAGTATACTGAAATATTTTCGCCAAGCTATGCGTATTTTTTTAAAACATAAAATGATTATTCATCATTAATATCATAAATACATACTTCTGTTTGTTTGTTTTATATAACAAACTAAACCGTTTGAATATCGATTGAAATTTGAGGAAGTTGCGGTCATCTGAAAAGTACATATCGCTACCAACACAATGTAATGGGTAAGCCAGCTGTCTGAGGTAAGATGGCCGCCATGTCCGGATGTTCGACTTTGTTGACGGGCAACGGGGACGAGGCATCTAGTCTTCTGTGTAAATCTATGGTCTGACCAAGGTCACTGCTCGGAACTTCTCACAAAACTAAAAGATGGTCGTAATTCTTTCCTCAGGGAGCGAGTTTCAGTAGACGGCGAGACTAGAGACATGAATAAAGAAAGGAGCGAGGCAAAACCAAAAAAGGTGTATTGCCACTACTTGCCCAAATGGCAGGACGAATTTAATTTTGTGAAGAAAAGTCAGTTCGATTACCGACTTTCTGAAATTTTCCCTTATTTTGAGTTAAAATCTGGGAAATATCCCTTTTTTTCAAACCTCAAAGTTGACAGGTATGACTCCAACCCTTTAACTTCAAGGCGATCCACAGGCCGGGAGTGCAGATACTTGTGGCGGACTTTCTCTCCCATCAAGGGGGGGGGGGGGGGGGGGGGGGGAGTCGGCTGCAGTGTGTGTGTGTGTGTGTGTGTGTGTGTGCGCGCGCGCATAGCTGAGAGAGTGATTTTTGCATCTGGAAAGAGCAAAATAAAGAAGTTACTGAACTTTATTCTGGCCTTCCGTCTTTCTGTGCTCCTCCCCCTCCTACAAACTACTACACTATAATTATAAAAATTATAGTTATTACAACCCCGATTCCAAAAAAGTTGGGACAAAGTACAAATTGTAAATAAAAACGGAATGCAATAATTTACATATCTCAAAAACTGATATTGTATTCACAATAGAACATAGACAACATATCAAATGTCGAAAGTGAGACATTTTGAAATTTCATGCCAAATATTGGCTCATTTGAAATTTCATGACAGCAACACATCTCAAAAAAGTTGGGACAGGGGCAATAAGAGGCTGGAAAAGTTAAAGGTACAAAAAAGGAACAGCTGGAGGACCAAATTGCAACTCATTAGGTCAATTGGCAATAGGTCATTAACATGACTGGCTATAAAAAGAGCATCTTGGAGTGGCAGCGGCTCTCAGAAGTAAAGATGGGAAGAGGATCACCAATCCCCCTAATTCTGCGCGGACAAATAGTGGAGCAATATCAGAAAGGAGTTCGACAGTGTAAAATTGCAAAGAGTTTGAACATATCATCATCTACAGTGCATAATATCATCAAAAGATTCAGAGAATCTGGAAGAATCTCTGTGCTTAAGGGTCAAGGCCGGAAAACCATACTGGGTGCCCGTGATCTTCGGGCCCTTAGACGGCACTGCATCACATACAGGCATGGTTCTGTATTGGAAATCACAAAATGGGCTCAGGAATATTTCCAGAGAACATTATCTGTGAACACAATTCACCGTGCCACCCGCCATTGCTAGCTAAAACTCTATAGTTCAAAGAAGAAGCCGTATCTAAACATGATCCAGAAGCGCAGACGTCTTCTCTGGGCCAAAGCTCATTTAAAATGGACTGTGGCAAAGTGGAAAACTGTTCTGTGGTTAGACGAATCAAAATTTGAAGTTCTTTATGGAAATCAGGGACGCCCCTCCTTGAACTGCCACCTTATTGTGGTGGAGGGGTTTGTGTGCTTGAATGATCCTAGGAGCTATGTTGTCGGGGGCATTATGCCCCTGTCAGGGTTTCCCAAGGCAGACAGGTCCTAGGTGACAGGCCAGACTAAGAGCAGTTCACCAAAACCCCTATGGAGAAAAATCCGAGGACCGTGACGTCGCCCGGGATGACGCAGCCGGGGCCCCACCCTGGAGCCAGGCCCGGGGTTGGGGCTCGTATGCGAGCGCTTGGTGGCCGGGCCTTTGCCCATGGGGCCCGGCCGGGCTCAGCCCGAAGAGCTGACGTGGGCCCGACCTCCTGTGGGTTCACCACCCACAGAGGTAGCAGTAGGGGACTGGTGCAATGTGGATTGGGTGGCAGTCGAAGGCAGGGGCCTCGACGACCTGATCCCCGGACACAGCGGCTGGCTGTTGGGACATGGAATGTCACTTCGCTGGGGGGGAAAGAGCCTGAGCTTGTGCGGGAGGTTGAGAGGTACCGGCTAGAGATAGTCGGGCTCACCTCCACGCACAGCTTGGGCTCTGGAACCCAGCTCCTCGAGAGGGGCTGGACTCTCCACTTCTCTGGAGTTGCCCATGGTGAGCGGCGGCGGGCTGGTGTGGGCTTGCTTATAGCTCCCCAGCTCAGCCGCCATGTGTTGGAGTTTACCCCAGTGAACGAGAGGGTCGCCTCGCTGCGCCTTCAGATTGGGGAGAGGGCTCTTGCTGTTGTTTGTGCCTATGGCCCAAATAGCAGTATAGAGTATCCGGCCTTCTTGGAGTCCCTGGGAGAGGTACTGAGGAGTGCTCAGACTGGGGACTCCATTGTGTTACTGGGGGACTTCAATGCTCACGTGGGAGATGACAGTGACACCTGGAGGGGCGTGGTTGGGAGGAACGGCCTCCCCGATCTGAACCCGAGTGGTGTTTTGTTATTGGACTTCTGTGCTAGTCACGGTTTGTCCATAACGAACACCATGTTCGAGCATAGGGGTGTCCATAAGTGCACGTGGCACCAGGACACCTTAGGTCGGAGGTCAATGATAGACTTTGTAGTCGTTTCATCTGATCTCCGGCCCTATGTCTTGGACACTCGGGTGAAGAGAGGGGCTGAGCTGTCAACTGATCACCACCTGGTGGTGAGTTGGATCCGCTGGCGGAGGAGGAAGCTGGACAGACCTGGCAGGCCCAAACGTATGGTGAGGGTCTGCTGGGAACGTCTGGCCGAGCACTCTGTCGGGGAGGTCTTTAACTCCCACCTCCGGGAGAGCTTTTCCCAGCTTCCGAGGGAGGCGGGGGACATTGAGTCTGAGTGGACCATGTTCTCTACCTCCATTGTGGACGCAGCTGTTCAGAGCTGTGGCCGCAAGGTCTCCGGTGCCTGTCGTGGCGGCAATCCCCGAACCCGGTGGTGGACACCAGAAGTAAGGGATGCCGTCAAGCTGAAGAAGGAGTCCTATTGGGCCATGTTAACCTCCAGGACTCCCGAGGCAGCTGACGGGTATCGGCAGGCCAGGCGTGCTGCAGCTCGGGCAGTTGCGGAGGCAAAAACTCGGAACTGGGAGGAGTTCGGGGAGGCCATGGAGAAGGACTATCGGTCGGCCTCGAAGAAATTCTGGCAAACCGTCCGGCGCCTCAGGAGGGGGAAGCAGTACTCTGCCAACACTGTTTACAGTGCGGGTGGGGAGCTGTTGACCTCGACTGGGGACATTGTCGGGCGGTGGAAGGAATACTTTGAGGATCTCCTCAATCCCACCGTCATGTCTTCCACTGAGGAGACTGAGGCTGATGACTCAGAGGTGGACTCGTCCATTACCCAAGCCGAAGTCACTGAGGTGGTTTGCAAGCTCCTCGGTGGCAAGGCACCGGGGGTGGATGAGATCCGCCCTGAGTATCTCAAGTCTCTGGATGTTGTGGGGCTGTCTTGGTTGACACGCCTCTGCAACATCGCGTGGCGGTCAGGGACAGTGCCTCTGGAGTGGCAGACTGGGGTGGTGGTCCCTCTTTTTAAGAAAGGGGACCGGAGAGTGTGCCCCAATTATAGGGGAATCACACTTCTCAGCCTCCCAGGGAAGGTTTACTCCAGGGTACTGGAGAGGAGAATTCGACCAATAGTCGAACCTCGGATCCAGGAGGAACAATGCGGTTTTCGTCCTGGTCGCGGAACACTGGACCAGCTCTATACCCTTCATAGGGTGCTCGAGGGTTCATGGGAGTTTGCCCAACCAGTCCACATGTGCTTTGTGGATCTGGAGAAGGCATTCGACCGTGTCCCCCGTAGTATTCTGTGGGGGGTGCTTCGGGAGTATGGGGTTCGGGGCTCTTTGCTAAGGGCTGTCCGGTCCCTGTACGAACGGAGCAGGAGTCTGGTTCGCATTGCCGGCAGTAAGTCAGACCTGTTCCCAGTGCATGTTGGACTCCGGCAGGGCTGCCCTTTGTCACCGGTTCTGTTCATAATTTTTATGGACAGAATTTCTAGGCGCAGCCAGGGGCCAGAAGGAATCCTGTTTGGGAACCACAGGATTTCATCTCTGCTTTAGGCGGATGATGTTGTCCTGTTGGCTTCTTCAAACCAGGACCTTCAGCATGCACTGGGGCGGTTTGCAGTCGAGTGTGAAGCGGCTGGGATGAGAATCAGCACCTCCAAGTCCGAGGCCATGGTTCTCGACCGGAAAAGGGTGGCTTGCCCTCTCCAGGTTGGTGGAGAAGTTCTGCCTCAAGTGGAGGAGTTTAAGTATCTCGGGATCTTGTTCACGAGTGAGGGAAGGATGGAGCGTGAGATAGACAGGCGGATCGGTGCAGCCTCCGCAGTGATGCGGTCGCTTTACCGGTCCGTTGTGGTGAAGAAGGAGCTGAGCCAAAAGGCGAAGCTCTCAATTTACCGGTCGATCTACGTTCCGACTCTCACCTAAGGTCATGAGCTTTGGGTAATGACCGAAAGGACAAGATCGCGGATACAAGCGGCCGAAATGAGTTTCCTTCGCAGGGTGGCTGGGCACTCCCTTAGAGATAGGGTGAGAAGCACAGTCACTCGGGAGGAGCTCGGAGTAGAGCCGCTGCTGCTCCACATCGAGAGGAATCAGCTGAGGTGGCTCGGGCATCTTTTTCGGATGCCTCCTGGACGCCTCCCTGGGGAGGTGTTCCAGGCATGTCCCCCCGGGAGGAGGCCCCGGGGAAGACCCAGGACACGCTGGAGGGACTATGTCTCTCGGCTGGCCTGGGAACGCCTCGGTGTTCTTCCCGAGGAGCTGGCCGAGGTGTCTGGGGAAAGGGAAGTTTGGGCTTCCCTGCTTAGACTGCTGCCTCCGCGACCCGGTCCCGGATAAAGCGGAAGAAGACGAGACGAGGGACGCCGTGTCATTCGGACTAAAGAGGAGAAGGATGACCCAAGTTGTTATCAGCGCTCAGTTCAGAAGCCTGCATCTCTGATGGTATGGGGTTGCATTAGTGCGTGTGGCATGGGCAGCTTACACATCTGGAAAGACACCATCAATGCTGAAAGGTATATCCAAGTTCTAGAGCAACATATGCTCCCATCCAGACGACGTCTCTTTCAGGGAAGACCTTGCATTTTCCAACATGACAATGTCAAACCACATACTGCATCAATTACAACATCATGGCTGCGTAGAAGAAGGGTCCGGGTACTGAACTGGCCAGCCTGCAGTCCAGATCTTTCACCCATAGAAAACATTTGGCGCATCATAAAATGGAAGATACGACAAAAAAGACCTAAGACAGTTGAACAACTAGAATCCTACATTAGACAAGAATGGGTTAACATTCCTATCCTTAAACTTGAGCAACTTGTCTCCTCAGTCCCCAGACGTTTACAGACTGTTGTAAAGAGAAAAGGGGATGTCTCACAGTGGTAAACATGGCCTTGTCCCAACTTTTTTGAGATGTGTTGTCTCATCTCATCATCTCTAGCCGCTTTATCCTGTTCTACAGGGTCGCAGTCAAGGCTGGAGCCTATCCCAGCTGACTACGGGTGAAAGGCGGGGTACACCCTGGACAAGTCGCCAGGTCATCACAGGGCTGACATGAGATGTGTTGCTGTCATGAAATTTAAAATCACCTAATTTTTCACTTTAAATTATACCTTTTCTCAGGAATATGGAATTTTGAAACTTCCACATCATTGCATTCCATTTTTATTTACAATTTGTACTTTGTCCCAACTTTTTTGGAATCGGGATTGTATATAAGTTTATATACAACTAAATAAAAGTATTTAACATGTGACTTTTCTGCCTGGGATTAGCTTGGTCTATAATCTGACACAAAAAGATGTTCAAAGGGGTTCATCAGGGGGTCCAAAGGGGTTCAAAGGGGTCATCACCTCCTCAGTATTCCAGTGCAGTCTGCTGGCAGTGGCCAATTTTTTGTGATAGTTTTTGCTCGACATCAAAAAATTAGGTGTTTGCATCAATTTTAATAGGTATAAAATGTTAGAACACTGTTTATCTTCATTCACTGATGACAGGAAAATACAAGCTTTCAAGTTGTATACACTACTATTAGTCATCACAGCAAGCATCATGACCCTATTCATTTAAAAGGGTTAGGCGGAACCAAGGGCAGCTGCAGAATTAGCTTAATGTGTGCTCAGATTGGTCTTTGTTTTAATAGCTCACTGAGACAGACTCTGAGGACATGAAAAAAAATCAGCACAGCTTGTTTATGTATAGCACTTTCAAAGTTATTACACCAAGAGTATAATTGAGCTGAATAATCAACACAAATTAGTTATGACACCATGATGCTTGTTTTGAATAATGTGTGTGTGTGTGTTCACACTGGGATGGGCAGTTAGATATAATTTTGTAACTCTGCATATACAAGCCTAAATCAGAAAAATTTGGGACAACACATTGAAATTAAAACATAACACTTGACCTGTATCATACTCAAAACAATACAATAGTCCCTCCTGTGCCAGGGCCTGGTCTTCCCAGGCAGTCTCCTGTCCTAGTACTAACCAGGACCTAAAGGCGTACTGGGTGGTACCAAGCTCCATTTCTCCAGCCCTCAGCCTCTTGTCTATTACATAATTAGGGTTACAGCAGGGGGACAATACTCTGGTAACCATGAGAGTTTGACTCCCTACTCACAGCTGTATTGCGGCATGCCTTACCAGAAGATACCATTTTATGATGGTCTTTGGTATGACCCAATTGTGAGTAGAACTTGCAATCTCCCAGTCAAGAGGCAGACACGCCAACCACTAGGCCAGCTTATCAGGGACTTGAAGGAGGTGGATGTATGTGCAGAAGTGTTCAGTTTAATAATGTGCATATATATGTACACAACCCTGATTCCAAAAAAGTTGGGACAAAGTACAAATTGTAAATAAAAACAGAATGCAATGATGTGGAAGCTTCAAAATTCCATATTTTATTCAGAATAGAACATAGATGACATAAATGTTTAAACTGAGAAAATGTATCATTTAAAGAGAAAAATTAGGTGATTTTAAATTTCATGACAACAACACATCTCAAAAAAGTTGGGACAAGGCCATGTTTACCACTGTGAGACATCCCCTTTTCTCTTTACAACGGTCTGTAAACGTCTGAGGAGACAAGTTGCTCAAGTTTAGGGATAGGAATGTTAACCCATTCTTGTCTAATGTAGGATTCTAGTTGCTCTACTGTCTTAGGTCTTTTTTGTCGTATCTTCCATTTTATGATGCGCCAAATGTTTTCTATGGATGAAAGATCTGGACTGCAGGCTGGCCAGTTCAGTACCCGGACCCTTCTTCTACGCAGCCATGATGCTGTAATTGATGCAGTATGTGGTTTGGCATTGTCATGTTGGAAAATGCAAGGTCTTCCCTGAAAGAGACGTCGTCTGGATGGGAGCATATGTTGCTCTAGAACCTGGATATACCTTTCAGCATTGATGGTGTCTTTCCAGATGTGTAAGCTGCCCATGCCACATGCACTAATGCAACCCCATACCATCAGAGATGCAGGCTTCTGAACTGAGCGCTGATAACAACTTGGGTCGTCCTTCTCCTCTTTAGTCCAAATGACACGGCATCCCTGATTTCCATAAAGAACTTCAAATTTTGATTCGTCTGATCACAGAACAGTTTTCCACTTTGCCACAGTTCATTTTAAATGAGCCTTGGCCCAGAGAAGATGTCTGCGCTTCTGGATCATGTTTAGATACGGCTTCTTCTTTGAACTATAGAGTTTTAGCTGGCAACGGAGGATGGCACAGTGAATTGTGTTCACAGATAATGTTCTCTGGAAATATTCCTGAGCCCATTTTGTGATTTCCAATACAGAACCATGCCTGTATGTGATGCAGTGCCGTCTAAGGGCCCGAAGATCACGGGCACCCAGTATGGTTTTCCGGCCTTGACCCTTACGCACAGAGATTCTTCCAGATTCTCTGAATCTTTTGATGATATTATGCACTGTAGATGATATGTTCAAACTCTTTGCAATTTTACACTGTCGAACTCCTTTCTGATATTGCTCCACTATTTGTCAGCGCAGAATTAGGGGGATTGGTGATCCTCTTCCCATCTTTACTTCTGAGAGCCGCTGCCACTCCAAGATGCTCTTTTTATACCCAGTCATGTTAATGACCTATTGCCAATTGACCTAATGAGTTGCAATTTGGTCCTCCAGCTGTTCCTTTTTTGTACCTTTAACTTTTCCAGCCTCTTATTGCCCCTGTCCCAACTTTTTTGAGATGTGTTGCTGTCATGAAATTTCAAATGAGCCAATATTTGGCATGAAATTTCAAAATGTCTCACTTTCGACATTTGATATGTTGTCTATGTTCTATTGTGAATACAATAACAGTTTTGGAGATTTGTAAATTATTGCATTCCGTTTTTATTTACAATTTGTACTTTGTCCCAACTTTTTTGGAATTGGGGTTGTATATACACAAATACACACAAAGGCAAACAGTCCAAATCGGCAGGCTAGAATCAGAGACGTGAAAACAGGCAAAAGGGTTGGTCGAGGCGCAAACAGTACATCAAAGGCTAAGCGGGAACAATAACGAGAAACAGGCACAAGAATCAAGAAACCAGGAAACCAAGAACATGGGTAAAAAGGCTCGGTAATGCGTACTTAACGTAGCGTAATACTTCGTGATGCACATGCATCAGCCCAGTCCTTAAATAGGCAAACACAATGTTCCTTAATTGAGCTCAGATGCGCCTTGCTCACGGCGCTCATGCTGGAGTCCGCTCGGCGTACGCGCAGCCCGAGGCGCGCCTTCAGGTGCATGCGCCACAGCATGCAGGACTGACACAGCTCATGATGAAAACAATACAATAGCACATTATTTGATGTTTGACCTTATGAATTTATTGTTTTTTTTTAAAGAAGTACTTCAATTTCAATTCCAACTTTGACTATTGCAACACATTTCAAAACAGTTTGGACCACTTTGTAATGTTGCCATTCCTTCTCACAACACCTAAAAGACATTTAGGGACTGAAGACACCAAGTGATGAACCATTTCAATTGTTATTTTGTCCCATTCTTCCTGCAAATAGGTCTTAAGGTGTACAATAATAGGGGGTCATCATTGTCATATTTTACATTTCAAAATTCACCACATGTTCTCTATTGGGGACAGACACTCTCTTCTTCTGCAGCTATGAATTTGCAATGTGTGCAGAATGTGGTTTTGCATTGTTGAAATATCCCTGGAAAAGATATTGTCTTGAAGCCAACATCTCATCTCATTATCTCTAGCCGCTTTATCCTGTCCTACAGGGTCGCAGACAAGCTGGAGCCTATCCCAGCTGACTACAGGCGAAAGGCGGGGTACACCCTGGACAAGTTGCCAGGTCATCACAGGGCTGACACATAGACACAGACAACCATTCACGCTCACATTCACACCTACGGTCAATTTAGAGTCACCAGTTAACCTAACCTGCATGTCTTTGGACTGTGGGGGAAACCAGAGCACCCGGAGGAAACCCACGCGGACACAGGGAGAACATGCAAACTCCGCACAGAAAGGCCCTCGCCGGCCACGGGGCTCGAACCCGGACCTTCTTGCTATGAGGCGACAGCACTAACCACTACACCACCATGCCGCCTGAAGCCAACATATGTTACTAAAAAAATCTCAATGTACTTTTTATGCATTAATGCTGCCATCACAGAAGCATAAGTTACCTTTGCCAAGGGCACTGACACAACCCCATACCATGACAGACCCTGGCTTTTGGACTTGTTGTTGGTAACAGACTTGATAGTAAAATTTCATCTTTGGTCTAGAGCACATGGTGTCCATTTCTTACAAAAATAAGACCTGGAATTCGTCTGATCACAATACACATTTCCACTGTGTGATGGTCCATCCCAGATGCCTCCGAGCCCAGAGAAGTTGATGGTGCTTCCAGACACAATTAAAAAAAGGCTCCATTTTTGCACAGTAAAGTTTTAACTGGGATTTGTGGCTGGTGACTGTTCTGTGCCTACTAATATAAAATTTGGTATTCCATAAGGTTACATCTGTCATGCTCCCAGGCTCACCTAATGCGCTTGACTCCACTTCCCACAATCCCACTCACACACCTGACACTACCATGTGCACTCAATCCACCAATCCAGAGCCACTTCCTAGGAGTGGCTCCCCCGAGTTCTAATCGTATTCACCTGTACCTTTTATTTATGTCTGTATTTATACCCCTCTGTTTGTTTAGTTCTTTGCACAGTATTGCCTCCACATTTTTCGTGAGCCTACTGAGCATTTGTATCTGATTGCGGTTCCATGTCTGATCCTTTTTGCCTTCTGGTTTCCTTCTCATTTTGTCTAGCCCTTCTGTTTGTTTGCTCTCTTCTCTCGCTTCCTGGTTTCTCGATCTCCACCTGTTCCTCGACTCCGATTCTGCCTAGCCCTTGTGTTTATTCTGCCTGTGTTTTCCTGCTTTCCGGGTTTTGCTGGGATTCGAACCCGGGTCGCTGGTGTGATAATCCAGCAAACCCCCACGAGGCCACCAGGGGGATGACTCAAGTGCAGAGGAGTGAGGCGTAGGTAGAGTATCAAAAAACAGTTTATTTACAATATTTACAATCCGATGGAAAAAACAAAAAGAAAATCCAAAAGCTCAGAAGATGACCAAAAATAAAAATATCCAAAGGTTCAAAGTCCAAAAAACAAAAGGAAAGGCAAAAATGCTGAACGCTCAGAAGGTCAAAAAATACAGAATCCAAAGAAAGCAAAAACATCAAAAACACAAGGGCACAGGCAAGATACGTGGGACAGAGGAAACTAGCACTAGACAACATAGCATAAAGACTCTGTGACTAGGGACTGAACTGAGGGAGTATATATACACAAAATAAATGGGAAACAGGTGACAATAATGAGGACTAAACAGGCAATAAAGACAAACACAAAACACAGAAGCAATAGTGGCCTCTAGAGGCCAAAATAAACATGACAAGACAGAATAATAGCGGCCTCTAGAGGCCAAGCTCGTCCAAGTCCTAACAGGACCCCCCCCTCAAGGAGCGTCTCCTGACGTTCCCAGGATGCTCAGGATGGGCCAAATGGAAGTCCCGGCAAAGTCCTTTATCTAAAATGTCCCGGGCGGAGACCCAACAGCGTTCCTCAGTGCCATAGCCCTCCCAGTCCACCAGATATTGAAGCCCGCCGCGGACCCGGCGGGAGTCAAGCAGGCGATGCACAGTGAACACAGTCTGACCTTGGAAGATGCGGGGGGGTGGGGGATTCCTAGGGGCAGGGGCATACCTGGACATAAGTACGGGCCGCAACAGGGAAACATGGAATGTGGGGTTGATCCTCAGAGTCCGGGGCAACTGGAGCTGGTAGGCGACAGGGTTCACCCTGCGCACCACCTTGAAGGGGCCAATGTAGCGAGGAGCAAGCTTGCGGTTCTCCACCCGCAGCGGAAGGTCCTTGGTGGACAGCCAAACCCGCTGCCCAGGGTGGAAAGCATGGGCAGGTCTTCTATGGCGGTTGGCCTGAGTCTGGTTGGTTCTGGAGGTCTGGATGAGGGTCTTCCTGACCTTGCTCCAGGTCTTGTGACACCGTCTCACATATTGGTTGACCGAGGGCACCCCCGCGTCCTCCTCCTGGTCCGGGAACAGAGGTGGCTGGAACCCGAATTGGCACTGGAATGGCGACAGCTTGGTGGCCGATGACTGCAGGGTGTTGTGGGCGTACTCTGCCCATGGCAGCCAGGTGCTCCACGATGTCGGGTTATCCATAGCCAGGCCTCGCAGGGTGGTTTCCAGGTCCTGGTTGAGCCTCTCCGTCTGGCCATTGGACTGTGGGTGGAACCCAGAGGAGAGGCTGGCAGTGGCTCCGATGACCTTGCAAAACCCGTGCCACACTCGGGAGGAGAACTGGGGCCCCCAGTTAGAGACGATATCCTGTGGGAGACCAAAGACTCAGAAGACGTGATTAAACAATAGTTTAGCTGTTTCAAGAGCAGAAGGGAGCTTGCACAGTGGTAAAAAGCGGCAGGCCTTGGAGAATCTGTCAACTATGACCAAAATGACAGTGTTACCTTGTGACTCAGGGAGACCCGTGATGAAGTCAACTGCCACGTGGAACCAGGGACGCCGGGGAATGGTCAGAGGATGCAGGAGACCCTGGGGATGCTGTCGTGGGTTCTTGCTTCTGGTGCACACTTCGCAGGAAAGGACGAATGACCTCACTTCCTTCTTCATGCTAGGCCACCAGAAGCATCTTCTCAAAAAGTCCAGGGTCCTTCGAGCTCCCGGGTGGGCGGTGAGAGGGGACGAGTGACCCCACTGGAGAACCTTGGCCCGGGCTTGATGTGGGACGTACAAGAGGCCAGGTGGCCCTGTCCCAGGACCGGGGTCCTGGCGTTGGGCTCGTCAGACGGCCTCCTCAATACCCCAGCGGACAGGAGCCACAATCCGGGACACAGGGATAATAGGCCCAACTTCGCTCTCCCTGTTGGTGGGAGCGAACAGCCTGGAAAGCGTGTATTTTTGGAGCCAGGGCGGTATGATAGGGTATGATAGGGTAAAGTCAAACCGACTGAAAAATAAGGCCCACCTAGCCTGTCGTGGATTGAGTCTCTTTGCTTGCTGGAGGTACTCCAGGTTCTTGTGGTCCGTCCAGACCAAAAATGGATGTTGCGCTCCCTCCAGCCAGTGCCTCCACTGCTCAAGGGCCAGTTTAACTGCTAGCAGTTCTCGATCCCCCATGTCATACCGGGACTCCGCAGAACTCAGGTGGTGGGAGAAGTATGCGCAGGGGTGCAACCTTCCTTCCGAGCATTGAGAGAGGACCACGCCGACGCCGCTGTCCGAGGCGTCCACCTTGACGATGAAGGGTTGCGAAGGGTCCGGGAGGACCAGAATGGGTGCCATGCAGAAGCGGTGCTTGAGGTCTTTGAATGCCTTTTCTGCCTGAGGAGACCAGACATATGATCCACCTGTCCCTTTGGTGAGGTCCGATATGGGCGCTGCTCCAGAACTAAAGTTCCTGATAAACTTGCGGTAGAAGTTAGCAAATCCTAAGAACCGCTGAACCTCTTTGACGGACTTGGGGGTGGGCCAGTCCCGGACGGCCAGGGTCTTGGCTGGATCCATCTGGACTTGGCCTGTCCGTACAATAAAACCCAGAAAGGAGACCTCAGGAACATGAAATTCGCATTTCTGGGCCTTAGCGAACAGATTGTTCTGTAGCAGCCTCTGGAGAACCTGGCAGACATGGTGGCGGTGCTCCTGCACGGTCTTGGAAAAGATTAGGATGTCGTCGAGGTAGACAAAAACGTACAGGTTAGTCATGTCCCTCAAGACGTCGTTGATTAGGGCCTGAAAAACAGCTGGTGCATTGGTGAGTCCGAAGGGCATCACCCGGTACTCGTAGTGCCCAGACGGGGTGTTAAAGGCCGTCTTCCACTCGTCTCCCTGTCGGATACGGATGAGGTGGTATGCGTTCCGTAAGTCCAATTTGGTGAAGACAGTGGCGCCTTGGAGCAGATCAAACGCTGTAGACATCAGTGGAAGGGGATAGCGGTTGCGTACAGTGATCTTGTTCAGACCCCTGTAATCAATACATGGCCGGAGCCCCCCATCCTTCTTGCCGACAAAGAAGAAGCCGGCACCAGCGGGTGAGGTGGAGGGTTGAATGAACCCAGAGGCCAAGGCTTCCTTGATGTACTCCTCCATGGCCTTGCGTTCTGGCTGAGATAGGGAAAACAGTCTGCCACGAGGAGGGGTAGTCCCAGGAAGCAAGTCAATGGCACAGTCGTAGGCACAGTGCAGAGGAAGAACGGCGGCCCTGCTTTTGCTAAATACTTCTTTAAGATCCCAGTACTCTGTGGGAACTTGAGATAACTCGGTGAGATCAGGAGGCTCGGCAGGAGATACAGGAGAGCTAGAGAGCAGACAAGAGGCATACCAAGCAGGACCCCACTCCACAACCTGGCTAGTGACCCAGTCTATACGAGGGTTGTGGCGGGTAAGCCAAGGAAGACCTAGAATAACTGGGAACTCTGGTGAAGGAATCAGGTGCAGGGATATTTCTTCCTTGTGACCTTGAGACTGGAGGAAGACTGGAGAAGTTACTTGGGTGACTCTTCCGTCACCTAAGGCTTGGCCATCCAGGGCAGACACAGACAGTGGGACTTCAAGAGGTGCAGTCGGGACATTGATACTTTGGGCGAAGTGAACATCCATAAAGTTTCCAGCCACCCCGGAGTCTAACAAGGCCTGACAAGAGTGGACGGACTCACCCCAGGAGATGGAGACCGGAATGTAGACACCTTGGCCAGGGAGTTCGGGAGAGAGGGTAGGCCCCGTCACAACCCTCCCTCGGCTGGACGGGGTGGTCCTTTTCCCGAGAGCTCGGGACATGATGCTTGGAAGTGGCCAGGCTTGCCACAGTAGATGCAGCACTTGTCCCTCCTTCTGCGCTCCCTCTCAGATGTGGAGAGGCGAGTACGGCCCACTTGCATGGGTTCTGGACAGTCACTGGAGGAGGTAGACGGGCTCCATGTTGATGCAGTGAGGCCGGGGAGACTCAGGACTTGGCGGCATTCTCTAATCCTGTTGTCAAGACGAGTAGAATGTGAGATCAGAGTTTTGAGGTCACTTGGGCATCCGATAGAGGCCAGGCCGTCTTTGATGGGGTCAGACAAACCATGGTGAAAGGCTGAAACCAGGGCTGCTTCGTTCCATCCGCTGACTGCTGCGAGCGTCCGGAACGCGATGGCATAGTCCACGACTCTTCCTTCTTGCCGGATGGACATGAGCTTCCTGGCTGTGTCTTTACTGGTGTCTGCCTGATCGAAGACACGAAGCATCTCCTCCATAAACAGCTTGAAATCAGAGCACTCGGGTCCCTGTCTCTGCCAAATGGCCATTGCCCAAGCTCGTGCCTTACCAGCTAACAAGGTTATCACAAAGGCAATCTTGCGGCGATCCGTAGTGTAGGTGGTAGGCTGAAGCTCAAAGGTGAGTTGGCACTGGGTAAGGAACTCCCGGCACTCACCGTGCTTGCCGTCATACCTCTGTGGTGCAGGAAGGCTGGGTTCACGAGGTGAAGGAGACAGCGTGGCGGGAGGCACTGGAGTGGGAGCAGATGGTGGAGCAGGAGTCGGCGAATGGCCAAATGGCCATTGCCCAAGCTCGTGCCTTACCAGCTAACAAGGTTATCACAAAGGCAATCTTGCGGCGATCCGTAGTGTAGGTGGTAGGCTGAAGCTCAAAGGTGAGTTGGCACTGGGTAAGGAACTCCCGGCACTCACCGTGCTTGCTGTCATACCTCTGTGGTGCAGGAAGGCTGGGTTCACGAGGTGAAGGAGACAGCGTGGCGGGAGGCACTGGAGTGGGAGCAGATGGTGGAGCAGGAGTCGGATCAGGATGAGGAGATGCGGGCAGAGTTCTCCCAATTTGCTGAAGCAGTACCTCGTGGCGAGCAAGGGCCTCACGTTGGCTTGCAAGTGTTCGTCCATGAGCGTCCATGGTCTCTCCAAAGCGTGTCGGAGCTGCCATAATTCCCTGAAGGTTGGCCGGGTAGACCGTTGAAGCAGCCTCTGCTGAGTTGGTCATCACGGAGTCTTTCTGTTAGGGTTTTGCTGGGATTCGAACCCGGGTCACTGGTGTGATAATCCAGCAAACCCCCACTAGACCACCAGGGGGATGACTCAAGTGCAGAGGCGTGAGGCATAGGTAGAGTATCAAAAAACAGCTTATTTACAATATTTACAATCCGATGGAAAAAACAAAAAGAAAATCCAAAAGCTCAGAAGATGACCAAAAATAAAAATATCCAAAAGTTCAAAGTCCAAAAAACAAAAGGAAAGGCAAATGCTGAACACTCAGAAGATCAAAAAATACAAAGTCCAAAGAAAGCAAAAACATCAAAAACACAAGGGCACAGGCAAGATACGTGGGACAGAGGAAACTAGCACTAGACAACATCGCATAAAGACTCCGTGACTAGGGACTGAACTGAGGGAGTATATATACACAAAATAAATGGGAAACAGGTGACAATAATGAGGACTAAACAGGCAATAAAGACAAACACAAAACACAGAAGCAATAGCGGCCTCTAGAGGCCAAAATAAACATGACAAGACAGAATAATAGCAGCCTCTAGAGGCCAAGATCGTCCAAGTCCTAACACCGGTTCTTGGACTTTCACCTATTTTATGACTACCAGTTGTCTAGCCCTCATTACTCTGTTGGATTTTCCGGTATTGACCTGGCCTGGTTATTGTACATTGCCTTCTCTCACTGTGTCTATTAAAACCTTGAGTTTATTCTTAATCCGCGAGCGTCTGGTCTGTCATAGCCGCGTTACAACATCTTAGACCCACTGCTTTTTTTTTTCTTTATATTTGCTACCTCTGGGTAATATTATTCATCACGATAATGATGATGATGATGATGGATGGATTTTTGTGTTGAAGGCAATGCATGAGTATCCAGCAACACTAGTGATGACTCTCTTTTTATGAGTGAAGAGACCAATCCTAGAGCCACAAGCCCTGCCACATATGCTGCACTGGTACAAAGGGCTGGTAGTGGTGTTAATGGCCTTCCTCTTGGCATACTTCTCATTAAGTTGACCAGTTTGCCTCTCCTCAAAGACCTGGATGCACTCGCTGCAAGTGCTGCGCCACGGACTTTGGCAGTGCTTTCTCAGGCGTCAGGGTTGATTCCACATCTCTTGAGGTTGTGTTTGAATGTGTCCTTGCATCTCAATCTTGGCCTGCCCACTTATTCACAAGCAATATTATTCATAAGCATGATATTAGCTTCCACTTTTATGCTGATGACACACAGTTGTATGTTTCAGCAAAGCCAGATCATAAATACCAACTTAACAGATTTGAGGAATGTGTAAAGGACCTTAGACCCTGGATGCTTATTAACTTCCTTCTCCTTAATTCTGACAAGACAGCTGTGCTTATACTCGGACCCCATGCAACTAGAAGCAAGTTTTTCTGATTATATAGTAACTCTGGATGGCCTTTGTGTTTCTTTACATGCAGCAGTAAAAGACTTTGGGGTGATCATTATCTCAGTCTTTCATTTGAAACTCATGTAGGTAATATTACTAGGACAGCCTTCTTTCATCTCTGAAATATTGCTAAGATAAGAAATATAAAGTCATGACATGATGCAGAAAAACTAGTTCATGCCTTTGTTACCTCTAGGTTGGATTATTGTAATGCCTTACTATCTGGATGTTCCAGTACGTGCATAAACAAGCTCCATTTAGTCCAGAATGCAGCAGCAAGGGTCCTTACTAGAACCAGCAGATGTGACCACATCACCCCATCTTATTGACACTGCACTGGCTCCTAATGAAAATTTGCACTGATTAAAAAAAACTACTACTATTGATCTACAAATCACTGAATGGTCTCGTGTCACAGTATCTGAGCAAACTTTTAGTCTTTTATGACCCACCATGCCTACTTAGATCAAAAGGTGTGAGTTATTTGTTGGTACCTTAAACAGTGAAGGCTACAGCAGGGGCAGAGCCTTTTCTTACAAAGTCCCACAGTTATGGAACAGTGTTCCAAGTAGTGTTTGGGACTCAAATGCAGTTTTAGTGTTTAGGCTAAAAAACATTTGTTTAGTCAAGCCTTTTGTTCATAGCTTTTTATTAGTTAAAGGAGCAGATCTGGGGTGGCATGGTGATGTAGTGGTTAGCACTGTTGCCTCACAGCAAGAAGGTTCTGAGTTTGAGCCCAGTGGCTGACAGGGGCATTTCTGTGTGGAGTTTGCATATTCTCCCCATGTCTGCATGGGGTCTCCTCTGGGCTTTGTATGGTAATCTCCTCTGATAATGGTAATCTCCTCTGGTTTCCCCCACAGTGCAAAGACATGCAGGTTAAGTTATTTGGTGACTCTAAATTGACCGTAGATGTGAGTGTGAATGGTTGTTTGTCTCTGTGTCAACCCTGTGATGATCTGGTGACTTGTCCAGGGTGTACACTACCTCTTGCCCATAGTCAGCTGGAATAGGCTCTAGCTTGCCCACAACCCTACACAGGATAAGCTGTTATGGATAATGGATGGATAGAGCAGATCTGGAGGGTTCTCTGGCATAGAATGTTTTGGTAGACTGGACTGTTTGAATGCTGTCACCACCCATGCATTCATTCAGTTTTGTCGATAGTGGAGTGGCTGGCCGCTTTATGTCCCAGGGCATCCTCATGTTTGTGTTACCTTATGGTGCTCCATTTTAGTTATGCTGTCATAGTTGATTTTGCTGGAATCCCTTGCTGGAGTTTCTAACAATCTGGTTCTCTCTCTCTCTCTCTCTCTGCCAAGCTACACATACCAATCATAAGATACCAGTGATTCTTACCTCTCCTGCTCTCCGGACCTGCCTGGCTGGAGTTCTCATCACTTTGCTCCTATGGAAGATGGCCCCATATGGACAGTCTAAAGATACACTTAGAAGATGGCTTTGGATAATTAATACAAACAGTTTTGATATGATGGCTTAGGATTACAATTACCATGATAACTTCAGGATTGCAGTTGTTATCACCAGTTTTGCACTCAAATCTCCTCAATGAACAGCTGATAATTTCAACAAAATAGACTTCATGTCAAAACTATAATGAATTTCC
This sequence comes from Neoarius graeffei, assembly GCF_027579695.1. NCBI lineage: Eukaryota > Metazoa > Chordata > Actinopteri > Siluriformes > Ariidae > Neoarius > Neoarius graeffei. Next base: position 34,625,558 of record NC_083575.1, on the reverse strand, counting down.
TGGTTACACAATTGCATTTTTTGACCATATAGGACATAGTATTGGAAGTGGATTATTTATAGTCAATCTATCTGTTATCAACCAAATGAGGATGGGTTCCCTTTTGAGTCTGGTTCCTTTGAAGGTTTCTTCATGTCATCTCAGGGAGAGTTTCCTTGCCACAGTCACCTCAGGCTTGCTCATTAGGGATAAATTCACATGTTTAAAATTTAGCTTTTTCTCACTATCCCAAACCAAAGTAATCCTGAGCCCATGTGGTTATATCAGCTATAAGATGAATGACAGTTCTTGATACAGTGCCATCTGAGGGATTGGAAATCACGGGTGTTCAGCTTAGGCTTGTGCCCTTGCCTTTATACACTGAAATTCCTCCAGATTCCTTGAATTGTTTAACGATAGTGGAGCTCCCGCGCGGACCAAAGGCCCGCGCGAGCGGAGCACCATACCTAAGAAAAAATGGTAAACCCATCGAGTCGATTTTTTGTGGTTTGTCCGTGTACGTGTACCACCACTCATACACACCTCCTAGTGGTCAGTGTTTGTAATTACCAGTCATACACACCGCCTAGTGGCCAGTGTTAGTAATTACCAGTCATACACACTGCCTAGTGGTCAGTGTTAGTAATTACCAGTCATACACACCGCCTCGTGGCCAGTGCTAGCCAGTAAAGAAATAAAACAAAAGAGACTGGCTATGATATAAGAAAATTCTACAACCCAGAAACAGATGGGAGCTCCGCTTTTAGGCAGTGCCTAAATCTATATATTATTTTGCACTGCAGAGGGTGAAATATCCAAATCCCCTTGTATCTTTCTTTGAGGAATATTGTTTTTAATCATTTTAATAATTTTCTCGTGCATTTTTTGACAAACTGGAGATCCATGGCCCATCTTTGCTCCTCAAAGACTAGGCCTTTCCTGGATACTGATTTTGTACCAATTCATGATTACAATCACCTGTTGACATCACCTGTTTCTAATCACATGATTATTTAATTGTTTTACCTCATTACTAGCCATAAATTGCTCCCATCCCAACTTTTTTTGGAATGCATTGCAGTCCTGAAACACAGGAATGGATGCATATTAACAAATGAAATGAAATTCACCAGACAAAATATGAAATATCTTGGGTTCATGCTGCCTGCAGTGAAATACAAGTTAAAGTAAATTTAGAAATCACTGCTTTCTTTTTTTATTTGCATTTTCCACACCATCCTAACTTTTTCTGATTTGGGGTTGTACATGTAAACACAACATGGTTAACCAGATTGTAGTGCAGTTTTCTCAAAAAAAAAAAATCCAATTGTATTTTTTTTTAAATGAGGCACAATAGATTAATTTATTTATTAATTTATTATTTATTAATTTATTAATTTAATTTATTAATTTATATAACTTTTAGGCCATGGCTTCCCCAAAAAATAGCATAACTAATCCACCTACCAACATGTTTTGGAAGGTAGGAATAAACTAGAGAACCGAGCGCAAACTTACACAAACACATGGAGAATCTGCAGAACTTAGCATATAGACAGTAATCCAAGCCTACCAAGGAACCTAGGACCCTTAAGCTGTGAGGCAGGAACTCACCGTGCTGCCATGCTACCTGAAGTTATTATTAGTTTTAAGAAGGATTTTACTGAATATATCAGGAGAATAGGAATAAATGCTTTCTAGGAATTGTCTTTTATATTGTAGGGTAACTAGACAAGTTTATTGCACATACTGTACACTGTATATTCACACTCCTAACATGAAGCAGGCTAAAGTCACCCAGCAGACACCTGTTGAAAGTCTGTGTATTGTTTAACTTCAAAAACATCAAATAAATGATTCAAAAGGTGGAATAACGAAAGAGTGGTACCATTCATCAGAGACTGGGCATTGTGTTCAGGCATCTGCTCAATGAGTCAGTGTGGCAGTCTTTCCTCTAGAGTCATTCATTTCATATGAACACAAACACTGTGCTTTTTATACATAGCCCAGAGAGAAAGGCAGTTCTGTTTATTCGACCAGCTTATAATACAGTACGGCACCATATCGCTCTCCCCGCATGACTGAACTAACACCCTGAAAACTATTATCCAAACAATATACACAAACGTCTGTTGGATGGAGATAGGCCATCTTTCTTGCAAACATGAAATATGGACCCATGGACAATAATATGTAATTTGTAATGCAGTGAAAATATATGTGGATGAGTTCCATCCACTTTCTAATTAGCTAGGCATGAATTCATATAAACAACATTCTTTACATTTTATTCATTGAATGTGTTTGAATGTCAATAAATTAGAAATGATGTCTAGGTCAAATGTTTCCCTTTGGCATTTCAATACATGTAATTATTCATTTCTGAGGTTTGCAAATCACTGCAAGCAAGAAACAATGATTGATATTATTGTTGAGTCAAACACAAGTCATATCAGCACTTCTCCTGAAGGAAGAAATTTCCCCAACACCCCTGGGTCTTTTGCGAGGGGTCCTCTGCAAAGGTAGATGGTCATATACTACTTATACAGTTCGGACAATGTGCAAAATATAAATAAAAACAAAATGATGATTTGCAAATCATAGAAGACCTATATTTCATTGAAAATAGTACAAAGACAACATATCAAATGTTGAAACTAAGACATTTTATTGATATATTTTTGTGAAAAATATATGCTCATTTTGAAATTGATGTCAACACGTTTCAAAAAAACAAAAACAAAACTGGGATGAGGCAACAAAAAAACCGGAAAATTTTTGAAATGTTAAAAAAAAAACCTAATTAGGTTGATTGGCAACAGGTCAGTAACATGATTGGGTATAAAAAGAGCATCCCAGAGAAGTTGAGTCTCTCAGATGTAAAGATGGGGAGGGGTTCAAATAGTGGGCAAATAGTGCAACAGTTGAAGAATAACATTCCTCAATGTAAAATTGCAAATAATTTGGAGATCCCATTATCTATGGTACATCATAAACATGTTCAGAGAATCTGTAGAAATCTCTGTACACAAGAGACAAGGCTGAAAACCAACATTGGATGCCTGTGATCTTCAGGCCTTCAGGTGACACTGCATTAAAAGCAGACACATGTCTGTAGTGGAAATCACTGCATGGGCTCAGGAACACTTCAGAAAACCATCGTCTGTGAAAACAACTCATCACTGCATCCACAAATGCAACTTAAAACCAGATATGAACAATATTCAGAAACACCGCTGCCTTCTCTGGACCTGAGCTCCTTTATGATGGACTAAGGTGAAGTGGAAAATTGTCCCAAGGTCTAACAAATAGGTTGTATTCAGTTATGTGACTTTTGCTTGTGAGTTTACTTCCAGTGAATGAAGTAGTGGTCAGGCAAACCAATTTGGCTGCCGTTATGCAAAGAACTAATAAAATCATCTCTGACTAGTTTTGCAGTTTAGAGGCCAGTGCATGGTCAAGACACCTTCAGAAAATTGCTCTTTGCAATGGGAAAGATCCTTACATGTTAACAAAGAAGGATTTTTCCTATGAGTTGGAAAATTATCCATCCATTGAGTTCCCCAACATCTCAAACTACCTGGTGCTGCAGACATCGTTGGACACAGACAAACAGATGAAAACCTGGAAGAGCATGGAGGAGTATATGTGGCTGGGTTAAAGATCTGGGGATCAAGACACTACAAGATAAAGCCTATATCGTTTTTGCCCAGGTAAGTAGCATTTTTCAACTTTTTGTACGCGTCTTTGCGGTGGTTGCTAGGATGCGACAAGTTTTAGTATCAAGTATAAACAAACCATAGCTGCTTGATTCGCAATCCTCCATGCTCTTCTCATCTCATTATCTCAAGCCGCTTTATCCTTCTACAGGGTCGCAGGCAAGCTGGAGCCTATCCCAGCTGACTATGGGCGAAAGGCGGGGTACACCCTGGACAAGTCGCCAGGTCATCACAGGGCTGACATAGACACGGACAACCATTCACACTCACATTCACAACTACGGTCAATTTAGAGTCACCAGTTAACCTAACCTGCATGTCTTTGGACTGTGGGGGAAACCGGAGCACCCGGAGGAAACCCACGCGGAGAACATGCAAACTCCACACAGAAAGGCCCTCGCCGGCCCCGGGGCTCGAACCCAGGACCTTCTTGCTGTGAGGTGACAGCGCTAACCACTACACCACCGTGCCGCCCTGCTCTTCTCTTCCAGGTAAATAAATCATTCACAAAGACCCACAGAAACCCCTTTAAAGACCTGGGCATTGGTGAAACAGGATGGAGAAGTTATCACAGCTCACTGTAACTGCATGGCCAGGGAAGCAGTTTCATGCAGTTAACTCATGAGCTCTGCTTTTGTGTTTACGTGGATTGTCTCAATTATCTTATCTATCTAGTTCAGTGTAGGAGCCACATCTACATCATCGTCCTTGTAAAGACTGATAGGACATTGTGGCAGCGGGGGCGTGGTCAAGTGCCGGTCTGTGACAGGAGGGCGGAGTCAGGGAAGGTAAGTGGCAGAATCACTACACCTGACTGCAATTAACCTGTTTGTGTGTGTCTTCCCAGTGACCGCGCCCTATTTAGGGAGGGAGAGCGAGAGCAGAGGAGCTCTCCCGAATCAGACACCTGATGTGTGTGTGTACGTGTCTGGCTATATGTTTCTGAGAGACCACTGAAAAGTGTGTAAAATAAAAACTATTGTGAACCTGATCTCTGTCCTGCCGTCCTCTGTGCTCCACCCACCAACACTGAACCGCTACAGTGGTGCCGAAGCCCGGGAGTGGAGGACCAACACCGAACTGCCCCATGGAGTCTTCCCCGTTCGCCGACCTGGTCCACACCCTCGCCACGGCCCAGCAAAGCCAGCACCAGGCGCTAGTCATGCTCCGTAAGGAGCAGGAGCAGCGCTTCGAGGCCCTGGTGTTGGCCCAGCAAGAGGACCGACAGGCGTTCCGGCACCTCCTTGCGTAGACGGGGATAACCGACGCTTCCACCGTGGGCCCGTCCTCCCTCACCCTGACAAAGATGGGCCCGCAGGATGACCCAGAGGCTTTCATCACGCTCTTTGAGCAAGTCGCGGAGACCTCGGGGTGGCCAATGGATCAGCACGTGGCGCGCCTCCTCCCCCTGCTAACGGGAGAGGCGCAGCTGGCCACGCTACAGCTCCCCGCCGACCGCCGGCTGGCCTACGCGGACCTTCGCCGGGCCATCATCCAGCGTGTGGGGTGCACCCCCTAACAGCAGCGCCAGCGCTTCCGCGCTCTGCGCTTGGAGGAAGTCGGCCGGCCGTTCGCGTTTGGCCAGCAACACCTGGACGCCTGCTGGCAGTGGCTGAGGGCCAACAACTGCGACGCCGAGGAGATCGTCGATCAGGTGGTGCTGGAGCAGTTCATCGCGCACTTGCCGACAGGAACCGTGGAGTGGGTCCAGTGCCACCGCCCGGCGTCGCTGGATCAGGCCATCAAGCTGGTGGAGGACCATTTGGCGGCTGTTCCGGCGGCAGGACAGCAGACCGCCTCTTCTCTTCTCTCCTCTTTTCTCTCTCTCTCTCCCCCTCCTCCTGTGTCCCGTCCTTGCCCCATTCCCCCACCGCGGGGGCGGGGGCCGGCACCACCCCAGCCGGCCCGCCGCACCCGCGGTGCCCTCCCGTTTCTCCCTTCTGTGTCTGTCTCTCCCCCCCTCAAGTGAGTGAGCCCCAGAACACTGGTGCAGAGAGGAAACCCGGGCCGGTTTGCTGGCGCTGCGGGGAACCGGGCCACCTCCAACAGCAGTGCACGGCAATGGAGGTGGGCACGGTGGTTCAGATCCCCGACGCGCCAGAAGCCGCCCTCGATCGGGGCGGAGCGTATCGCATACTGGTGAGTATCCAAGGGGATACATATCAGGCGTTGGTGGATTCTGGTTGTAATCAGACCTCAATTCACCAAAGCCTGGTGCAACATGAGGCATTGGGAGGTGCACAGGGGGTGAAGGTGTTGTGTGTGCACGGGGACGTTCACAGCTACCCTTTGGTGTCAGTCCACATTTTTTTCCGAGGGGAAAAATTTATAGTGAAGGTGGCAGTTAATCCTCGCCTTAACCACTCTTTAATTTTGGGGACTGATTGGCCAGGATTTCGGGGTTTAATGACATGTTTAGTAGAGAGTGGGTCCTGCCATTTAACAGGGGGAGGTCCCGGTGTCGCTTTGGCGGGAGCAGCTGACACAGAGCCGTCTACGTCATCTCTGCATCAGAGTGAGGAGCCGCCGGCTCCTCCTCTCTCTATTGGGGAATCCCTCGCAGATTTCCCATTAGAACAGTCGCGAGACGAGACTCTGCGGCATGCGTTTGACCAAGTGAGAGTAATCGATGGTCAAATGCTCCAGCTGAACGCCACCCCGTCCTTCCCCTATTTCTCTATTATGAAAGATAGATTATACCGAGTGACACAGGACACTCAGACAAAAGAGCGAGTCACGCAGCTTTTAATTCCAAAGAGCCGCCAGGAATTGGTATTCCAGGCGGCTCACTTTAATCCCATGGCTGGACACCTAGGGCAGGATAAGACACTAGCCCGAATAATGGCCCGATTCTATTGGCTGGGGATTCACGGCGATGTCCGTAGGTGGTGTACGGCGTGCCACGAATGCCAGTTAGTGAATCCAGCGGCCATTCCAAAAGCGCCTTTGCGCCCTCTTCCATTAATTGAGACCCCTTTTGAAAGAGTTGGGATGGATCTCGTCGGGTCATTAGATCGGTCAGCATGAGGGGACCGCTTTATATTAGTTCTGGTGGACTATGCAATGCGATACCTGGAAGCAGTGCCTCTGCGCAATATCTCAGCACACAGTATTGAGGAGGCGCTCTTCCGTGTTATCTCCCGAGTTGGAATCCCGAAAGAGATTCTGACTGATCAAGGCACCACGTTTATGTCATGGACACTGCGTGAACTGTATGGGTTATTGGGGATTAAGCTGATCTGCACCAGCGTGTATCACCCACAAACAGACGGTTTAGTTGAACGGTTCAATCGCACCCTCAAGAATATAATTAAAAAATTCGTAAGTGAGGACGCACGTAATTGGGATAAGTGGCTCGAGCCCTTGCTGTTTTCAGTGCGAGAGGTCCCCTAAGCCTCCACGGGGTTCTCCCTGTTCGAATTATTATATGGGCGTAAGCCACGCAGCATTCTAGATGTGCTACGGGAAAATTGGGAGGAGGGACCGTCACAAAGCAAAAATGAAATTCAATATGTTATGGACCTGCATGCAAAACTCCACACCCTCACCCACCTAACCCAGGAGAATTTGCGGCAGGCCCAAGAATGGCAAGCCCGCCTGTACAACAAGGGTACGCGCCTTAGAGAGTTCGCACCGGGAGATAAAGTACTCGTACTGTTGCCCACATCGAGCTCCAAATTGGTCGCCAAGTGGCAAGGGCCCTTTGAGGTCACACAGCGAGTCGGGGACGTCGACTATGAGGTGAGGCAAATGGACAGGGGTGGGGCGCTACAGATTTACCATCTCAACCTGCTTAAACTCTGGAATGAGGAGGTCCCCGTGACGTTGGTGTTGGTGGTTCCGGAGAAGGCGGAGCTGGGGCCGGAGGTTCAAAAAGGGGCATTGGCGTCAGGTATCCCTCCGGTCCCCTGTGGAGACCACCTTTCCCCGACCCAACTTGCGGAGGTCGCCCAGTTGCAGACCGAGTTTTCGGAGGTGTTCTTGCCCCTGCCCGGCCGCACTAACCTCATAGATCACCACATAGAGACGCCCCCGGGGGTGGTAGTGCGTAGCCGCCCTTACAGGCTACCCGAACACAAAAAAAAGGTGGTTCGGGAAGAACTCAAGGCCATGCTCGAAATGGGCATCGTCGAGGAGTCCCACAGTGACTGGAGCAGCCTGGTGGTCTTGGTACCCAAGGCCGACGGGTCGGTCCGGTTCTGTGTGGACTATAGAAAAGTCAACGCGGTGTCTAAATTTGACACGTACCAATGCCTCGTATTGATGAGTTGCTCTATCGACTCGGCACTGCTCGCTTTTATTCGACGCTGGATTTGACGAAGGGATATTGGCAGATCCCCTTGACTCCACTATCCCGAGAAAAAATGGCCTTTTCCACACCGTTTGGTTTACATCAATTCGTCACACTTCCGTTTGGGCTGTTTGGGGTGCCCACTACGTTTCAGCGACTGATGGACAGGGTCCTCCGCCCCATGCCACCTATGCGGCCGCTTATCTCGACGACATTATTGTCTATAGCAATGACTGGCCGAGGCACCTTGAACATCTAAGGGCCATCCTTAGGTCGCTGAGGCGAGCGGGTCTCACAGCCAACCCGAAGAAGTGTGCGATTGGGCGGGTGGAAGTACGGTATCTGGGCTTCCACTTGGGCAACGGGCAGGTGCGTCCCCAAATTAACAAGACCGCAGCAATTGCGGCCTTCCCGAGGCCCAAGACCAAAAAGGGGGTGAGACAGTTCCTGGGGCTGGCTGGCTATTATCGTAGGTTTATGCCTAATTATTCGGATGTCACCAGCCTGCTGACTGATCTCACTGAAAAGGGGGCACCAGATCCGGTCCAGTGGACGGAGCAATGCCAGCGGGCTTTCTCTGAGGTAAAGGCTGCACTGTGTGGGGGGCCACTTTTACACTCCCCTGACTTTTCTCTCCCCTTTATGTTGCAGACCGATGCGTCGGACAGAGGGTGAGGGGCGCTACAGCACTATAGAGAAAGAGTGTCTGGCCATCAAGTGGGCGGTCCTCGCCCTCCGGTACTACCTGCTGGGGCGCCCTTTCACCCTCTGTTCGGACCACGCGTCCCTCCAGTGGCTCCACCACATGAAAGATGCCAATGCGCGGATCACCCGTTGGTATCTGGCACTCCAACCCTTCAATTTTAAGGTGGTCCACAGGCCGGGGCCGCAGATGGTCGTGGCGGACTTCCTCACCCGTCAAGGGGGGGGGGGGGGAGTCAGCTGCAGGCCAGACGGCCACCCGGCCTGAGTCGGGCGGTGGGGGTATGTGGCAGCAAGGGCGTGGTCAAGCACCAGTCTGTGACAGGAGGGCGGAGTCAGGGAAGGTAAGTGGCAGAATCACTACACCTGACTGCAATTAACCTGTTTGTGTGTGTCTTCCCAGTGACCACGCCCTATTTAGGGAGGGAGAGTGAGAGCAGAGGAGCTCTCCCGAATCAGACACCTGATGTGTGTGTGCGTGCGTGTCTGGCTATATGTTTCTGAGAGACCACTGAAAAGTGTGTAAAATAAAAACTATTGTGAACCTGATCTCTGTCCTGCTGTCCTCTGTGCTCCACCCACCAACACTGAACCGCTACAGACATCCTGATAAATAAAGTGAAAACATACACATTAGTTTAGAATATGGTGACCATGATCAAACAGTAAACAAAAACATATCTGAGGACTTAAGTGTCTCCTGAACTTCAAAACATTACGAAATAACAGAAAATGACGAGAAAAGTGATTTGAGAATCCAAACGAAATAAATCAGAGGAATTTACAAACCTTTCACAAAGTGATCACTGCAAACTCCAACATTCTTCGACTTGGCTCCATTCAATCGCAGCAAAAGGTTCAAGAGCTACCTTACTCTTTTGGTAAAATCCTTTGTACTTTTACCCCTTTTTATCACTTCACAGGGAACCCAGAAGAAACTTTTGTCAGTTTCAGGGTTTGTTTGATTCGAGCAGCCCAAAACAACGCAACTGCAGGGCATTTTAATGACTAGCAAGGTGCCCCAGCGATAGTAACACTTTGTGAACAGTGAGCTTAGCTGACCACCACTACATGCCTTGTATATCTAATGAGGTGGATGTGACATCAGATGCAACCCACCTATTGAAGTTGTTTTTGGAACTCATGGACACTGTGTCCACCAGAGTAAAGAGGAGCGGGACCATCTGGGTTGTTATCAGCGCACAGTTCAAAAGCCAGCATCTATGAGGGTGCATTATATAAAGTTTTTGGAGCAGCATTCTGCCATCCAGATGACATCTTTTTCAGGGAAGGCCTTGCTTATTTCAGCAAGACAATGCCAAACTGCATTCTACATGTATTACAATTGCGTGGCTCCATAACAAAAGAGTCTGGGTGCTAAACTGGCCTGCCCACAGTCCAGACCTGTCTCCTGTTAAAAACATTTGGTGCATTATGAAGGGCAAAATATGACAAAGGAGACCCCAAACTGTTAAGCAACTGAAATTGCATATCAGGTAAGAACGGGACAAGATTTCACTTTCAAAACTATACCAATTGGTCTCCTCGGTTCCCAAATGTTTACAGCGTTGTCAAAAGTAGAGGTGATGCAACACAGTGGTAAACATGACCCTGTCCCAAATTTTCTGAAATGTGTTGCTGGCATCAAAATCAATATGAGCATATCTTTTTAAAAAAAACATCAACATTTCTCAGTTTCAACATTTGATATGTTGTCTTTGTATTGTTTTAAATGAAATATAGGGTTTCCATAATTAGCAAATTATCACATTCAGTTTTTTATTTATGTTTTACACAGTGTCCCAACTTCTTTGGAACTGCGGTTGTATTAATGTTGTGATTTGATTGACAGTAAAGTCCAGCCTTGTTGTCTGTGCAATCTTCGGATGATTCAAAAAGGTTTGGCAATGTTTATGCTGAGTGCTTTGTAAGTGTTTATTCACATTATCATGTTAATGGGGGGGTATCTAATCACTACTAAAACTCTTCCTGCATTGGTGGTTTGAGGAATAATTGGGAGAGAAACAAAACAAAACAAAAACAGATAAAGAGAGGTTAAATGGCCAATTTAAAAAAAAGATAGAATAAACCAACCTTTAAAAGGGCAGCCATTTAATTACTATGCAAATTCAGGACACACTGGGGTATAATGTCACTCAGGGCATAAAATAATGGTGAGGAAATAATACAGTAACATGTATTTGTAAAATACTAACATCATTTACACTGATAATTAATATGACATTTGTTTTAAGATGTAATGTTCAAAATATAGATAAAATGGAAGGCTAGACTGCGAGTAGAATAATTAACCGGTGACTAAATGATAGAGCTAATTTTGAGTAGAATAAATGAAATCAATTGAATAATGATGAATGCTAAAGCCAGTGAAGCATGTGCAAAAGGCTCACAAGTCAAGTCAAGCAAGTCAGTGCGCCAAAATAAACAAGACAACATCCACTTGTTGACAGAGTGAAATTGTAAATATACATTCAATGCCATGCAGATATATTATACCACTAATTTATTAGGTATTGAGTACGGTACAGACTAAAGCAAACAGACAATCAGTAATAAGTGCTTTCTAAACCTCTGCTGGATTAACCTTAAGCCCGATAAATAATCATATCCTTGGCATGCTGAATGTCGAGTCAGAATGACCTAAGTACAGAGGTGGGTAGAGTAGCCAAAAATTGTACTCAAGTAAGAGTATTGTTACTTTAGAATAATATTACTCAAGTAAAAAGTAGTCGTCCAATTAATTACTTGAGTAAGAGTAAAAAGTACTAAGTGAAAAAACTACTCAAGTACTGAGTAACTGCTGAGTAACTTTGTTTATTGATCAGCATGTCATAACAGGCAGCCCCGTGATGACCTGGCGACTTGTCCAGGGTGTACCCCGCCTTTCGCCCGTAGTCAGCTGGGATAGGCTCCAGCTTGCCTGCGACCCTGTAGAAGGATAAAGCGGCTAGAGATAATGAGATGAGATGAGATGTCATAACAGGCAGAGATTTCATATATATTTCACACATAAACTGTGTGTGTGTAGTTCTGTGTATTAACAATAACAACAAGAAGCTCAAGGCAGCCTGCACATAAACCATAACACTGTGGTGTGTGCACGTGCATGTTCACTCCATGAAGTGACTGTTCAGCTTTAACAGCAGCTGGCTCTCAATTTTGCACTGTGAAGCTGTGACCTTTTAGCCGTGAACAGGTGAAAACAATAATAAATTAAATATTAATTAATTAAATCTTTACAAAGTAACATAATAACAAAACAATGGGTAGAGGTTACAAAGAAAAAAAAGAAAAAGGCAGTCTGCACATAAACCATAACACTGTGCGCGCGCGCGCGTGCATGTTCACTCCGTGAAGTGACTGTTCAGCTTTAACAGCAGCTGAACATCATACGTAATATCTCCTCATACGAAAAAGACTGGAAATAATCCTGTAAGATGCGATCAACGATGTTAATCCTTTCATCTCCCAAAAAGTTGTTTACTGGCTCCATCTCGCAGAGGAGTTAGCAAGTGGAAGTAACAAGCAAAAGTGGAAGTAACAAGCAAAAAGGTTGCTAACTAGCTGCCAGTGCTTGGCTGGGTGGTGGTGGGGATTGCTAGCAAGCGGTCAAGCTAACAAGCTAATGCCCTTCCTTTTGTGAACAAGCACTTGTAGACAAATAATAAAACAAATCTCACAGAAAAAAACACCTAAAGTCTTCACAAATCCCTCTAATCCACAACAAATACAGTAGCTCGAAAAATGGAGATTTCACAAACGATATGTTACACGTTTTGTTATTTAGTAAGTTTTCACCAGTCTTCCATTCCCAGTTTTTGACCAGAGCCGTGTACAACTGTAACGCTATTGAGGAGCTGACATTAGGCGAGCAACCTTATTTTCATGAGCATTTTTTGGTTTCACATCAATAAAAAGTGATTGTTAGGAAGATTTTTTGTAGTTTTATTTCTTGGTTCTCTGGTGTGTGTGTGTGTGTGTGTGTGTGTGATCTTGCCGTCTGAGGCCGCAGTGCGTCAATACATTTCCACAAAACAATGTATTTTACAGTTATTTATGATGTTACAACAGGGCTAACGTCTGCCTACGAAGACAGCCAAAAGCACATAGCCTACTTACTGCAATGTGTTTCCTCAAATTCGGCGTTGAGTTTTTATAAGCTGAAACATCCACTGGTTTGGGGAGACACATGTGACACCGCATAACATAACTATTATTTTTTGTTGTTTGGAGAGTGAACATGGTTTGTATGTGTGGCCAGGGGTGTGCCTCTTCAGCTTGATGAGAAATGCTGGCCGCTGTCTCTGCCATTTTTCTTCTGCTTCCATGCTCTTTTCCACCTGGACTGCTCTTGCTGCGAGAATTTTGTGTGCGGGCGCACGTGGCGGCTTGGCTCTGTTTGATTGGCGAAACGGAGTTAAACCATAGCCAGTCCCCCCAGGATTCCGCGGGCCTTTTTTGTGATTGTTGCGGGCTAAAATGTCTGATGTTGCGGGGGGTTTTCCAAAAAATTGCGATGAAAGTTGCGGTGTTTTTTAGGTTTTTGTTGCGATTACATTGCAGGAGGAAGTGAAAGTTGCGAGAAATTGTTGCGATTTTCTCTTTTTGTGATTAAAATTGAGCGATATGTTAAATATTAAGTTATTACTGAAAAACTATTGATTAAAAAAACAAAGACACTGAGAAATGGTCCTATAAACAACTTTACCAATATAAAAGATTACCAGGACTACAAAAATGCAGAAAAATAGGCTTTACTTATCCAAATGCGTCTGTTGGTTCAAAAGTTAAAGTGCACAGAACCTCACAGCACAACATGAAGTTACCTTAAAATATAATATAAATGCCTCAGCTTTCATGTAAGAAAATAAAAAAACTATTAATATTAGTACTGTGTGCAGGCAGTCTCTCCTGAAGACTAAAATAAACAATAATTATAAACTAATAAAATAAATGGCTCAGGCTTCATAGAAGAAAAAAAACAATTTGAACAGAATCTCACAGTATGATGCTGAAGCTGCCTAAACAATGGAAAATAAAATATCATTTTGGCAAAAATGTTGGCATCCATTAATTTCTTGTATTAAGTAAAAAAAATAATGTAAAGTGCACACAGTCCTTCACTGTAAACATAACACACTTTCAGTAACAGAATTTAAGCCTATATAAACACTGACTTGCACGTGCTGCTTCTCTTGAACGTATACACAGAAGTAAGGCGGAAGGTAGCTTGTCGACGTCACCTCAAAACGACGCCAATGATTGGTCAAATTTGCGGGAAAGTTGCGGTGATTGGATACAATTGCAACACCGCGGGGATTGGTTGAATTTGCGTTGAAGTTGCAAATTGCAACATCGCGAAATCCTGGAGGGTCTGATAGCTCCTCCCACTATGGCTCTGGCTGCTACATTTGATCGGTGAGATGCTGTCACATGACAGAGCCTCTGCTGGAAGTCTCGACAAAACATAAACAAACAGACCACGCATCAATAAAAATAAAGTAGCAAGTAATGAGCAGAATATAGCCCAATGTAACGGAGTAAAAGTACCGCTTCTTCTTCACAAATATACTCAAGTAAAAGTAAAAAGTATGCTGCATTAAAACTACTCTTACAAGTACAATTCATCCAAAAAGTTACTCAAGTAAATGTAACGGAGTAAATGTAGTGCGTTACTACCCATCTCTGCTTAAGTAAGATAATTATTGTTCTTATTCATTATCATTCAGTTATTCACCTTAAAGTACAGTGTCTTGCAAAAGTATTCATCCCCCTTTGTGTTTGTCCTGTTTTGTCACATTGCAAGCTGGAATTAAAATGGATTCTGGGGGGGGTTTGCACCATTTGATTTACACAACATGCCTACCACTTTAAAGGTGCAAATTGTTGTTTTATTGTGACAAACAATAATTAAGATGAAACTACAGAAATCTAGAGTGTGCATAGGTATTCACCCACCCAAAGTCAATACTTTGTAGAGCCACCTTTTTCTGCAATTACGTACACCTGCAAGTCTCTTGGGGTATGTCTCTATTAGCTTAGCACAACCAGACACTGGGATTTTTGCCCATTCCTCAAGGCAAAACTGCTCCAACTCCTTCAAGTTAGATGGGTTGCACTGGTGTACAGCAAACTTCAAGTTCTGTCACAGATTCCCAACTGGATTGAGGTCTGGGCTTTGATTAGGCCATTCCAAGGCATTTAAATGTTTCCCTTTAAGCCACTCCGATGTAGCTTTAGCAGTATGTTTAGGGTCATTGTCCTGCTGGAACGTGAACCTTTGTCCCAGTCTCAAACCTCTGGCTGACTCAAACAGGTTTTCCTCAAGGATTGCCCTGTATTTAGTGCTATCCATCTTTCCTTCAGTCCTGACCAGCTTTCTTGTCCCTGCAGATGAAAAATATCCCCACAGCATGATGCTGCCACCAACATGCTTCACTGTAGGAATGGTGTTCTCCGGGTGTTGGGTTTGCGCCACACATGGCATTTCCCATGATGGCCAAAAAGATCAATTTTAGTTTCATTTGACCAGATAATCTTCTTCATTGTGTTTGGGGAGTCTGCCACATGCTGTTGGGCAAACTCCAAACGTGTTTTCTTAAGCAATGACTTTTTTCTGCCCACTCTTCTAAAAAATCCCACTCTGTGGAGTGTATGGCTTAAAGTGGTCCTATAGACAGATACTCCCATCTCTGCTGTGAGTTTTGGTAGGTGGTCTTCTCTTGTCAGATATGTAGTGGTGCCATATTCTTTCCATTTTGCTCTGATGGATTTAATAGTGCAACCTGGGATATTCAAAGTTTGGGATATTTTTTATGACCCAACCCTGATCCATACTTCTTCACAACTTTGTCTCTGACCTGTTTGAAGTGCTTCTTGGTTTTCATGTTGCTTGCTTAGTAGTGTTGCAGAGTCAGGGTCTTTCCAGAACAGACTGATTTATACATACATCATGTGACACTTTGATTGCTCACAAGTGGATCTTAATCAACTAATTATGTGACTTATTAAATGAATTGGTTGGGCCAGCTCTTATTTAGGGGTTTCATACGAAAGGGGGTGAATACCTATGCATGTTCCAGATTTTTGTTTTTTCATCTTAATTATTGTTTGTGTCACAATAAAACAACAATTTGCACCTTTAGAGTGGTAGGCATGTTGTGTAAATCAAAAGGTGCGAACCCCCCAAAAATCCATTTTAATTCCATCTTGTAATGCAACAAAACAGGATAAACACCAAGGGGGATGAATACTTTTGCAAGACAGTGTATATTTAAATAATATTGGCTGGCTTTGAGTGGTATATCAGATATATTCCATTCAGCTAGTATGATACCGAACGAGTCAAAGATGAGTTCAATATCATGCTAGCTGAATGGAATATATCTGGTATACCATGAAAAAACCCAGCCAATATTGTTATTATTATACATACAAAATTGATGGAACAATTATAGATTTTACAGAAAGTTAAGAACAGTGGGGTAACTTCCCAATATTGAATGCTGATTCTGATCGAATGTAATTCAATGTTTTGTCAATCCAATGTACATGTACAAAGTCAGAGTTCTAACAGTAAAAATGGCACAAGTCCAAAAAGCCTGAACAACAACCCAACTTATATACAAGCAATATCCAGGGTGACAGTTCAAGTTGAAAGTTACTTTTGGTAGTAGTTAATTGTTACATTACAGTTGTTCAAAACAAAAGGGCTTTGCTGAGTGAAGTCCACAAATGAAGTCATCGTGTAAAAGTCTCTGTCACTTTTCCTCACCTCCAAGTAGAACTTTGACAATATTTCCGCTATTGCTCTCTTTTCCAGTTTTTTGATGTCCGTTGGTATATTTTTCTCTTGTAGATATGCGTGAAAAATATCCAGTGAAATTTTGGTAGACTTTTGAGTGTTC
The DNA here is from genome assembly GCF_027579695.1 of Neoarius graeffei. NCBI lineage: Eukaryota > Metazoa > Chordata > Actinopteri > Siluriformes > Ariidae > Neoarius > Neoarius graeffei. Next base: position 34,608,939 of record NC_083575.1, on the reverse strand, counting down.
AGCGCATCTTTCTCTTAAAATCTTCCCCTTTTAATGAAGCACCCCACAAGATGTGTCATTTTGGAGATGCTCAGACCCAGTCGTCGAGCCACCTCAATTTGGCCCATGTCAAAGTCACTCATATCCTTACGCTTACACATTGCTCTTTCTTCCAGCACATCAACTTCAAGAACTGACTGTTCACTTTCCGTCTAATATATCGCACTGCCTGACAGGTACCATTGTAAGGAGATCAGTGTTATTCACGCCACCAATCAGTGCTTTTAATGTTATGGCTGATTGGGGTATGATTCAACAAAGACGATGGCAAGGCTATTCTGGAGAATCAAACACTAGAAAATCAGACATGGAGACTCAGTCACTTAATACAAAAAGAATCTTGAGCCTCAGTCTAATCCCTCAAATCTTCAGGAGAACGAAAATACAGACTTTCTGCCTGTATGTGACCTACATTTATTGATGTGAGAGACTTCTGCATATTAATCGAGCTTGTTGTACAGAGATACAGTACTATGGCAGTTTGATGCACATGACTCACTGGCATGAGGAAAAATTAGAAAAAAAAGATTGAGAGCAGATTAACAACAAGGAATCAATATAGCAATTACAATAACAAAACAAAACAATTTCCCAGCTTGGGATCAATAAAGTCAGTCAATCAATCAATCAATCAATCAATCAATCAATCAATCTATAATTATGTTGGCATTGTTTTAATATTTTATATTTAACAAGTTAAATTTCAGGGGCGGCACGGTGGTGTAGTGGTTAGCGCTGTTGCCTCGCAGCAAGAAGGTCCGGGTTCGAGCCCCGTGGCCGGCGAGGGCCTTTCTGTGCGGAGTTTGCATGTTCTCCCCGTGTCCGTGTGGGTTTCCTCCAGGTGCTCCGGTTTCCCCCACAGTCCAAAGACATGCAGGTTAGGTTAACTGGTGACTCTAAATTGACCGTAGGTGTGAATGTGAATGGTTGTCTGTGTCTATGTGTCAGCCCTGTGATGACCTGGCGACTTGTCCAGGGTGTACCCTGCCTTTCGCCCATAGTCAGCTGGGATAGGCTCCAGCTTGCCTGCGACCCTGTAGAACAGGATAAAGTGGCTAATGATAATGAGATGAGATGAAGTTAAATTTCATGAGAGTGCAGTTTCTAAACCTTATTCAAAAACAATGACTGTTGCCAAAGTGTTTATTTGTAGAAAGAGTAAAATAAATTCAAAAGGGAATTTTAGCCAGGGTAAATCTTCCCAGGGTAAATTATTTTCCTTTCATGTGCCACAAGCATGGAATGAACTGTACGGCATACTTAACTTGGAATCTATATCCTCTCCTGACATGCGTAAAAATATTTTAAAAAGTTTTTACAGAACAATGTCAGTGCTTTTAAAATTATTTTCTATTATTCTTTTTAGCCCCTGATCCTTGTATGTTTTGTCTCTATCTATTGTATTTTTGATATGTTTTTTTTTTGTGACATTATCTGTCTCCGTTTGCACCTTTATATGAAACCCTTCTTCTCATTTTCATGGCAGAAGAGATACTATATCTCGATGGGACCTTCCTGGTTAAATAAAATATTAGATGCTCTACAAGCTTTTATTATTCCTATATTGGATAAATACAGATAGTCAGCCTTTATATATATATATATATATATATATATATATATATATATATATATATATATATATATATATATATGTGTGTGTGTGTGTGTGTGTGTGTGTGTGTGTGTGAAGTGAACATTAACTGAAGCTCTTGATTTGTATCGCCATGATTTTATACACACACACACACACACACACACACACACACACACACACACACACACACACACACACACACACAGGTGATATTCACTGGCCACCTTATTAGGTACACCCAAACACCTGCGGTTTTATGCAGTTCTCTAATCAGCCAATCCCTTGACAGCAGCACAATGCATAAAATCATGCAGATACAAATCAAGAGCTTCAGTTAATGTTCACTTCAAACATCAGAATGGGAAAAATTGTGATCTCTGTGACTTTCACTGTGGCATGGGTGTTGATGCTAGATGGACTGGTTTGAGTATTTCAGAAACTGCTGATCTTCTGGAGTTTTCACACACACACAACAGTCTCTAGAGTTTACACAAAATGGTGCAAAAAACAAAAAAACATTGAGTGAGTGACAGTTCTGTGGGTGGAAACACCGTATTGATAAGAGAGGTCAGAGGAAAATGGCCATATTGATTCAAGTTGCCAGGAAGGACCCCTTGTACGTGACATCACGTATCCCGTGATAATTTCTCCAGGGGGACAATAAGACACCATCTTTCCTGTAAGCAAGGCTTAATCTGTCTTAAATATGGTTCATTTTTGCGCTGTTTTTGGTTGTTCCAATCGTTCAAATAGAGAAAAAGATAAAAGGTATTACCGTCTCCCTGGAACTGTTTCTTGAACTTCTGATTGTGGCTTAGGAACTTGACTTGGGCAATTCTTTAGAAAGGTAATATCTCTGGTCCAGGAGTATGAGACTTTTTCACAGCAGTAAGAAGAACTCAATTCACCTTTTTTATCTGCAACTTTCAGTCAATCCCTTTGTTTCACTCCAGCTTTGAGCCCACAGCAATGATGCTACGGTATGTGAAAACAGCTCTCTCCAAGGCCTGCCACACAGTCACAGTGTGCAGCCATGATCTTGCCACTTTTGTCACTGACAGTCCACAGAGTTATAGGTTTTTCAGTCATTCTTTCCGAGTGGTTAACCTGGAATAGAATATAGGTTGTGTTCAGTTCTGTGACTTTTGCCTGCGAATTTACTTCCAGTGAATGAAGTGGTGGTCTGACAAACCAATTTGGCAGCCTCTCAGCAGGGGGCATTATGCAAAAAGCTAGTGAAACTGTCTCCAATTATTTTCGCAGTTTAGAGGCCAATGCATGGTCAAGATACCTTTAGAAAGTTGTTCTTTGCAATGGGATAGATCCTTACATGCTACTAAAGAAGGATTTTCTGATGAGTTGAAAAATGATCCATCTGTTGAGTTCGCCGACATCTCAAACTACCTGGTGCTGCAGACATCGTTCTACACGGACAAACAGATGAAAACCTGGAAGAGCATGGAGGCTACAACTTTTTATATGTGGCTGGGTTACAGATCTGGGGATCAGGACACTACAAGATAAATCCTGTATCATTTATGCCTGGGTAAGTAGGCATTTTGGGGCTTTTTGTACGCGTCTTTGCAGTGATTGCTAGGATGCTACAAGTTTTAGTATCAAGTGTAAACAAACCACAGCTGTTTGATTCTCAATCCTCCCTGCTCTTCAATTCCAGCAAATGCTTTTTAAAAAAAAAAATTAAAATAGAGAAAATGCAGTGACAAATATCCAACATCTCTGTTGGTAATGTTAGGCCACAAATCTACCTTGTCACTCCAATCATTTTGAGGAATTTTGTACAGCTCATAACCAATAATAAACTTGAATTTCCACATATATCTACTGTTTACTTCTTTCTGCCTTAGATTATCCAAGTAATCTGGTTGTAAAGGTTTTTTTTTTTAAGATATTTTTGGGCTTTTTGCACCTTTATTGGATAGGACAGTGTAGAGACAGGAAATGAGCGGAAGAGAGAGAGACGGGAAGGGATCGGGAAATGACCTTGGGCCGGAATCAAACCCGGGTCGCCCGCATTCATGGTATGGCGCCTTAACCACCTGAGCCACGACGCCCCCGTAAAGGTTTTTTAATTGTAGCTTTCTTTGAACTGAGAGGGCTGAGAGGTTGCGCGGGAGTGAGGCGGTGCGAGAGCGGGCTGAGAGGCTGCGCGAGAGCGGGCTGAGAGGCTGCGCGGGAGCGAGGCGGTGTGAAAGCGGGCTGAGAGGCTGCGCGAGAGCGGGCTGAGAGGCTGCGCGGGAGCGGGCCGAGAGCTACCTGCGGGCTGCGTAACAACAACAAACGCAATGCCCCCGAAGAGAGCTCCTACGGTCGAGGAGATTGACGACATCATAAAATCCCTCGACTTTCTGGGTGAGGAAATCTCTGCTGTCAGGATGCAGCAGAAGACCATCCTGGACCTGGTGGAAGAGGTCAAAGTTCTGCGGCTGCAGAACACGGAGAAGGCAAAGAGGATCGCCTTTATCGAGAACCGAGTGGAGGATCTGGAGCAATACACCTGGATAAATAACATCATTGTGACCAGACTGCAGATTAAACCCCAGTCATATGCTGGAGCAGTGGTGAGAGGAGACGGAGAGGAGCAGAACGAGGAGGATGCTAACTCTGTGGAGCAATAGGTGATAGCATTCCTGCACTCCAAAGGGATAGAGGTAAAAAGCACAAACATCGAAGCATGTCACCCTCTCCCACAGAGAAGCAACACAGACAAACCGGCTTTAATAATAAGATTTGCCAACAGAAAGTATAAAATGCAACTGTTAAAGCAAGGGAGGAAACTGAAAGGCTCAGACGTTTTTCTAAATGAGCACTTAACCCAAAAAAATGCAGACATTGCAAGAAAGGCGAGACTCCTGAGGAAGCAGGGGAAAATCCAAAACACTTGGACACAGAACTCCAAAATATTCATAAAGCTGAAGGGATCTCCAGAAGAGGCCAAGATCCTGGTCATCCGAGATATTGGGGAACTGGACAAATTCTGAGGGAGCCAATCAAAGCAACTTACAATCATGACACAAGGATTGGACACTGGACACAAGAACTGGACACTTTCCTTTATACTGAGCATAAAACACAAGATAGGAAAATAATATTGATCCGGAAAAAAATCTTTTCAGCAACATCAATATTAGCTGCCGGTATTACACTGAAAATCAATACAATGCAATGATCAGAGAAGGAAATAAGATATCAGTTATTCATTTCAATACCAGAAGTCTGTATGCCAATTTCCATAAAATGAAGGAATATCTTAGTCAGTTCAATACTCCATTCAATATAATAGCCATATCAGAAACTTGGATCAATGATGAGTTGGGAGTAGATTTTGAGCTAAACAGGTATGAACTTAATTATATAAACAGAAAGAACAAAAGAGGAGGGGGAGTGGCAATATATGTAGATAATAGTTTGGAATATAAAATTAATAATAAAATGACGGTAGCTGTTGATGATTGGATGGAGTGTATTACAGTAGAAATATGTTGTGAAAAAATGAAAAATATAACGGTGAGCTGTATATACAGATCGCCTGGATCAAGCATAGAAGTTTTTATACTGTAGATTGGATGGAAAGTATGTTTATAAAAACAACACGGAAGGTCATGGACATCTGTGGTGATTTTAACATCGACCTCTTAAATCATAAGAAACATAAAATGACAGAAGAGTTCATTAACTCAGTGTTCAGTATGGGACTGTATCCAACTATTACTAGACCAAGCAGGATCACTTCTCACAGCACCACTTTAATAGATAATATATTTACTAATATCCTGGAAAATAATATAGAGAGTGGACTACTATTAACAGACATCAGTGATCACCTACCTATTTTTAATGTATATTACTGTAATTATAGCAAGAAAAAGAATACTAAAAATTATAACTATATAAGAGTGAAAACTGAAGAAACCATGATTGCACTAAAAAATGACTTAATGATACAGGACTGGAATGTACTTTATAAAGAAAAAGATGTTGATAAAGCATATGAGGAATTTTTAATAATATTCAATGAACTATATAATAAAAATTGTCCTATAAAGAAATACAGTAATATACATAAATATACAAATAGTCTGTGGGTCACCAAGGGGCTACAAAATGCCTGCAAAAAGAAAAATATATTATACAGACAATTCTTAAAGCATCGAACTATAGAGGCAGAGGAAAAATATAAAAATAAATTAACTAATATTATGAGGATATGTAAGAAAGACTATTATAATAAATTAATGGAGAAAAATAAAAACAATATTAAAGGTATATGGACTGTACTAAATGGTATTGTGAGAAATGGATCCAAAACTACAAATTACCCAGAGTACTACATTGAAAATGACAAGACCATAAATAATATGGAGGATGTGGTGAATGGTTTTAACCAATTCTTTGTAAATGTGGGACCAGATTTAGCGGCAAAAATAAAGGAACCCGAGACAACACAATGTGGGGACATAAAAGATATGGGGGACAGAAATCCAAGTACAATTTTTCTAACTGCAACTGATGATGAAGAAATTATGCAAATTGTAAGAAAATGTAAAAACAAAACCTCTGCAGACTGGAATGATATAGACATGTTAACAGTAAAGACAGTTATTGAGGGAATTGTGAAACCACTCACCCACATCTGCAATTTATCTTTTCAATCAGGTACATTTCCAGACAAAATGAAAATTGCAAAAGTAATACCATTGTTTAAAACCGGAGATAGACACCATTTCACAAACTACAGGCCTGTTTCTTTACTCCCCCAATTCTCCAAAATACTCGAAAAACTTTTTTTCAGATAGGCTGGACAAATTCATTGAAAAACACAACCTCCTTACAGACAGTCAATATGGATTCAGAATGGACAGATCAACATCGATGGCACTAATGGAACTAATAGAGGAAATCACAAACTGTATAGACAATTAAAAAATAGCAATTGGAGTATTTGTGGACCTAAAAAAAGCATTCGATACCATTGATCATAGTATATTATTAAGTAAACTAGAAAAGTGTGCTGTTAGGGGAGTTGGGTGGAGCTGGCTGTCGAGCTATCTAAGAAACAGGCAACAGTTTGTGCAGATAGGTGACCATAAATTTGATTTCATGAACATTACATGCGGGGTACCACAGGGGTCAATATTAGGTCCGAAATTATTCATATTATATATCAATGACATATGTAGAGTTTCGCAAGTACTGAAATTTGTTTTGTTTGCAGATGACACCAATATTTTTTGTTCCAGTGAGAATTTACAGCAGACTTTGGAGACAATCACAACTGAAATAAATAAACTAAAACTATGGTTTGACAAAAATAAATTATCATTAAATCTAAGCAAAACAAAGATCATGTTGTTTGGGAGACACAAAATAGATTGTAATGTAGAATTGATAATAGACAATACTAAGATAGAAATGGTACAGGAAATTAAATTTCTTGGTGTGATTTTGGATCATAAAGTCTGCTGGAAACCTCATGTAGGATACATACGAGCAAAACTGGCAAAGTGCTCAGCAATACTGTGGAAAACAAAACATATTCTTGATTGCAAATCTTTGTATACTCTATATTACTCATTATTTTTGCCGTATCTGACTTACTGTGTCGAAGTCTGGGGAAACACCTACAAAACCACTCTGCAGCCGATATGTACAATACAGAAAAGAGCAATCAGGACAATAAACAAAACAGGATACAGAGATCACACAAACTCACTATTCATAAAATCACACATGTTGAAATTTATGGATCTGGTCAAATTCAGAACAGCACAAATAATGTACAAAGCGAGAAATAATCTATTGCTAAAAAATATACAAGGAATGTTTAGTGAGAGAGAGGGGGGATATAACCTAAGGGGAGACCTAAATTTTAAAAAAAACAAAGGTTTGAACAAATATGAAAAGCATGTGCGTATCGAGCTGTGGGGTGACTTTATGGAACAGACTGGAGACAGAAATAAAACAAAGTGCAAATATAAATCTGTTTAAAAAAAGGTACAAAAATATTTTTAAACAGGCATATGGAAGAGGAAGTATGTTAACAGAGGATGATGAGGGATAAATCTATAAATAGAATAGGGTTGATTGTTATCTTAGAACTAACTTAGTATATGGTATATATGGTATATATTTATTTATGGGGATAGTTTATATATTTATATTTACAGGGATAGGTATGTAGTAGATATTTATTTTGTAATTATATATTTATATAGATATTCATGAAGTGTATATATGGTATATATTTTTATAGGTGTATTAATGTAGTTTGGATTTCGGGGTAGTTTTAGGGGTGGGAAATTAAAAAAGTATTGTACTTCTTCCCACTCCTTTTTCAAACAATGTGCGGTGTTTTGTAATGTCTTAGCTCATGTTATTTTTTTTTTAATTTCTTGTTTTCTTTCTTTTGTATGTCCAAATAGTTACATACATTTTTTATACATGTTCGAAATAAATAAATAAATAAATAAATAAATAAAACTACGGACATTTGACATCTTCAATATGGCTTGCCTTCTATATGTAAACAAATTTCACTTGTCCCCCAGAACAAGGGTAGCAATGGTTGTTAGCATAAGTGTGAGATCAGTGCAAGGGATCTACAGTAACTCATAGCAAATCTTTACAAGCATGGTGAACAAAAAAAACATCTGGTGAGTATATATATATATCCATCCATCCATCATCTGTAACCGCTTATCCTGTCCTACAGGGTCGCAGGCAAGCTGGGGCCTATCCCAAGTGACTATGGGCGAGAGGTGGGGTACACCATGGACAAGTCGCCAGGTCATCGCAGGACTAACACATAGGCCAAGTTTACATTAGACCTTATCTGTCTCGTTTTCTTCATGGATGCACTGTCCGTTTACATTAAAACGCCTGGAAACGCCGGGAAACAGGAATCCGCCAGCGTCCACGTATTCAATCCAGATCGTGTCTGGTCCGGTGCTGTGTAAACATTGAGAATACGCGGATACGCTGTGCTGAGCTCTAGCTGGCGTCGTCACTGGACAACGTCACTGTGACATCCACCTTCCTGATTCGCTGGCGTTGGTCATGTGACGCGACTGCTGAAAAACGGCGCGGACTTCCACCTTGTGTCACCTTTCATTAAAGAGTATAAAAGTATGAAAATACTGCAAATACTGATGCAAATACTGCCCATTGTGTAGTTATGATTGTCTTTAGGCTTGCCATCCTTCCACTTGCAAGTGGTAAGTGATATGCGCTGGGATCACACACACAGCGGCTCAGTCCCGAATCACTGCTCGTGCACTTCACTCGCGCGCTCTGTGAGCTGTGCAGGGCCGGAGTGCGCACCCTCCAGAGGGCACTCACTGTTCAGGGCGGAGTGATTTGGAGCGCAGGATGCTTGCGGAGCCAAGCGTATCCGTGTATTGGTGTTGCTGTGTGCACGCGAATCGTGTATTGGTGTTGCTGTGTGCACACTAATCGTTTTAAAAACGTTAATCTGATGATCCGCTGATACGGTCTAATGTAAACCCCACCTTAGACACAAACAACCAGTCACACTCACACCTACGGTCAATTTAGAGCCATCACTTAGCCTAACCTGCATGTCTTTGGACTGTGGGGGAAACCAGAGCACCCGGAGGAAATCCACGCACACATGGGGGCAACATGCAAACTCCACACAGAAAGGCCCTCGTCGGCCGATATATATATATATATATATATATATATATATATATATATATATATATATATATATATATGAACAGCCCTATGAACTTAGCCCAAAGCAAAGATCTCGAGCTCTATTTTGTATTGGAGGTGTACAGCAGTCATCTCCCTACTTTGTAATCTTTCTTTACTTATTAAAGATAAACCTTCAGAAGAGCAATGTGACAATTCATTTGGCACAAAGCTGATTATACAGCTTCAGGGAACACTAATAATAATTCAGTAATACTGTATCAATAGGCACTAATGAGACCAAATATTTTGAAGTGCTGACTGTTTTATTAAATGCTATTATTATGAACAATGGAATCAAAAGTCTTTTTATATTGATTCATAAAGTGGTATAAATTTCTGCCATAGCATCTATCTTGAAGAATAAAGTGCTTTTCTGAAGCAGACTGCCTTCTTGTCTGCCAAACAGTTCACCTTAATTCAATTATTTTCTTTTTTTTCTCCTCAGATGGCTTAAGGTCTTCAGCTAGGTTGTAAGCAGGTCAATAAAGCCAGGATACCTTGAACTTTTTTACAAGCTCATTTGTCATTTATTGATCTTTGAATGTGAGCACTAATAAAAGCAAAGTTTCAGGAACAGGATGAGATTAGCATTCACAGTTCAGTAGTGAGGGACGTCCACTGCCTCATCCAGCATAATGCAGTCTTCAGTGAAAGCAGGTCAAAGATTATCACTGTCTGTGATTAATAATGTTACTACTTAACTGAGCGTAGATGTTGCTACAGAAAAGAGTGTGTTGTTTACTGTGCATTTTGCCTGTCTATAGTCATCCATCAGCTGTGTCTGCTATAAAAACAAACCTCTGTCTCACCCCAGCTGCCTGGTCTTGATCTATTGTATAGTCTGTGCCATACCTTAATTCCTGACCCTGCTCTTATCAACTTCTACATGGTTCCTTTCCTTCTAGCAAATGGAAAAGGAAGAAAATGTCCTACAGCGCCTTATGGGAAAAACAAACCATCTACAGCCTGCATTCATTCCACTGCTAAAGCAACATGTTGGAACAAACATATCATAGAGTTGTTGTGCACTATGGAATGAATGACCACAGTTATTTCTCTTCTTGCCAAACAGTTTATTTATCATTTTCATACAGGCTCTATAAAATGCAAATCCAGGTGACATTAGATACAACCCTACTTCAGCAGCAAGCACTGTGTTTGGAAATCTAGATTAAAGTAGATGGCACTTAAACACTGTTGCTAGGTTACACTCCACACAGAGCTGACGGCTGATCCTTTTATTTTATATATATATATATATATATACATACAGTTAGTCGTCGACTTACGACCTATGCGACTTACGACCGATCGACTTTATGACCGTCTGGTCATGACTGGCAAGTGTTTCCCAGCTGAGCGTACGATAGTTTCCGCCCCAGCTCCCGGCAGCGCCTCTCGCCATGTACAACAGTTTCCACCTCAGCTCCAGGCACATGCGTAGTCTCTCTCGCGCTCCCTCACGCACTCCGTCATACGGTTTCCACCCCAGCTCCTGGTTTATGAAACGAGCAAATCCTCCCGCCAGCCCAAGCGCTGCAACAGCTGATGATGACGTAGACGACCCACAGCCAAGCACCAGTGATGCCAGTGGTCACTAAATTTTGTATTTTGCTATGTTTTACATTTGTATTTTGGTCTGTTTCAAACTAAAATGTTTTTTATTTTTCACATCTGTATTTCGTATTTTTTGTTTTGCACATATTAAACGAATTGTACTGTACGCAGTGTAGTATGCAGTGTTTGACTTAAACCAAATAATGAGCCAAGGTAATGAAATAAGAAAATGTTGATAAAATAAGACTTTAAGATGATTACAATCTCATTACACATCACAATATACTTACGTTCATTTAACATAGACCGACTTATGACCAGATCAGTTTACGACCGGTCAGTCGTAACCAAACGCAGTCGTAAGTCGACGACTACCTGTATATAGTGAGAAATGCCCATCTGCAAAGCAGGTAAAGTTCACTTTGCAGCTGTGACATTTTCTCAAAGCAGTGATGAGAAAATGGTCTTGGAGAGAAGAAAAATTAAGTTGTGCAATAAACACTGTGAACAATATACTGTATAACCAGCAGAGCGTATGTTATTTTTAGTACTGTCTAGGTTGCTAGTTACATCGTTAGCTAATGCCCCTTTTCCACCAAAGCAGTTCCAGGGCTGGTTCGGGGCCAGTGCTTAGTTTGGAACCGGGTTTTCTGTTTCCACTGACAAAGAACTGGCTCTGTCATTTCTACAGTACATCGAGAACATGTATTCTAGAGAATGAAGACAAAATATAGAGATAGTTATTTCCCTCGGCAACTAGCCATATAATTTCTGAACATGTTAAATAATTATAATAATCCGGAGATTTGTTTAAGTGTTTGAAAAGATATATACACATGGGTTAAAGGAAATCTCTTAGTGTTTTCATAATGTGTTGGTTCACCAAAACCGCTTCACTGTGCCTTAGCATAGGTTTGAGAGGTCTCTGGAACTGTACTGGAGGGATGTACACCATTCTTTCAAAACGATATTCCCTCAATTAGAGAGTGCTACCAATTCCACTTTTTTACAGCTTCCAATGAATGACAGACCAGAAGTCATTCATTTTCAATGAAGAGTCACACAGAGAAGGTATAGTAATAATAAGCCATTATTTCATATCTACTCATAGTATTACAAATATAACCCAATAATATTTTAATAGGTTTGTCCTACCCAGAATAACCAGCAGGCTAAACTAAGCTGGGTGGCATTACTGTAGAGATGGACCGCTGCTTGAAATAATGCTGGTGCAGTCAGCAGTGTTCAACATGGCTTGGTGGAGATGTTTGTAGTCAAAGTGTATTAGAGGAGTTAATTATCGGTATACATAAAAATTAATCTTCTTAATGAAACAGACACAGTAACATGCTTACTGAATGCTAACTGGTGGTATGGTGGTGTAGTGGTTAGCACTAGTGGTTCTGAGTTTGAGCCCAGTGACTGATGGGGGCCTTTCTGTGTGGAGTTTGCATGTTATCCCTGTGTCTGTGTGGGTTTCCTCTGGGTGCTCCAGTTTCCCCCAGAGTCCAAAGACATGCAGGTTAGGCTAATTGGTGGTTCTAAATTGACTGTAGGTGTGAATGTGAGTGTGAATGGCTGTTTGTCTCTATGTGTCAGCCCTGTGATGATCTGGCGACTTGTCCAGGGTGTACCCCACCTCTCGCCCATAGTCAGCTGGGATAGACTCCAGCTTGCCCGCAACCCTGTACAGGATAAGTGGCTACAGATAATGGATGGATGGATGGAATTTCAAACATTGTTCACTGGCCAAAATATTGTGTACTTTGTCTGATTTAGAAAAAAAAGGCAATGGGCCACTGGCAAGCCAAAAGAGTTGAGCTGAGCCAGATGATCTGACTTGCTGTAAAGAGCTGGAACTGCCATCACTACTAGTGACTATAATTTTCATACAGTGGTGCTTGAAAGTTTGTGAACCCTTTAGAATTTTCGATATTTCTGCATAAATATGACCTAAAACATCATAAGATTTTCACACAAGTCCTAAAAGTAGATAAAGAGAACCCAGTTAAACAAATGAGACAAAAATATTATACTTGGTCATTTATTTATTGAAGAAAATGATCCAATATTACATATCTGTGAGTGGCAAAAGTATGTGAACCTTTGCTTTCAGTATCTGGTGTGACCCCCTTGTGCAGCAATAACTGCAACTAAATGTTTCCAGTAACTGTTGATCAGTCCCGCACACCGGCTTGGAGGAATTTTAGCCCGTTCCTTCGTACAGAACAGCTTCAACTCTGGGATGTTGGTGGGTTTCCTCACATGAACTGCTCGCTTCAGGTCCTTCCACAAGATTTCGATTGGATTAAGGTCAGGACTTTGACTTGGCCATTCCAAAATATTAACTTTATTCTTCTTTAACCATTCTTTGGTAGAATGACTTGTGTGCTTAGGGTCATTGTCTTGCTGCATGACCCACTTTCTCTTGAGATTCAGTTCATGGACAGATATCCTGACATTTTCCTTTAGAATTCGCTGGTATAATTCAGAATTCATTGTTCCATCAATGATGGCAAGCCGTCCTGGCCTAGATGCAGCAAAACAAGCCCAAACCATGATACTACCACCACCATGTTTCATAGATGGGATAAGGTTCTTATGCTGGAATGCAGTGCTTTCCTTTCTCCAAACATAACGTTTCTCATTTAAATCAAAAATTTCTAGTTTGGTCTCATCCATCCACAAAACATTTTTCCAATAGCCTTCTGGCTTGTCCACGTGATCTTTAGCAAACTGCAGACGAGCAGCAATGTTCTTTTTAGAGAGCAGTGGCTTTCTCCTTGCAACCCTGCCATGCACACCATTGTTGTTCAGTGTTCTCCTGATGGTGGACTCATGAACATTAACATTAGCCAATGTGAGAGAGGCCTTCAGTTGCTTAGAAGTTACCCTGGGGTCCTTTGTGACCTCACTGACTATTCCAAGCCTTGCTCTTGGAGTGATCTTTGTTGGTCGACCACTCCTGTGGAGGGTAACAACGGTCTTGAATTTCCTCCATTTGTACACAATCTGTCTGACTGTGGATTGGTGGAGTCCAAACTCTTTAGAGATGGCTTTGTAACCTTTCCCAGCCTGATCAGCATCAACAGTGCTTTTTCTGAGGTCCTCAGAAATCTCCTTTGTTCGTGCAATGATACACTTCCACAAACATGTGTTGTGAAGATCAGACTTTGATAGATCCCTGTTCTTTAAATAAAACGGTGCCCATTCACACCTGATTGTCATCCCATTGATTGACTGGAAACACCTGACTTTAATTTCACCTTCAAATTCACTGCTAATCCTAGAGGTTCACATACTTTTGCCACTCACAGATATGTAATATTGGATCATTTTCCTCAATAAATAAATGACCAAGGATAATATTTTTGTCTCATTTGTTTAACTGGGTTCTCTTTATCTACTTTTAGGACTTGTGTGAAAATCTGATGATGTTCTTGGTCATATTTATGCAGAAATATAGAAAATTCTAAAGGGTTCACAAACTTTCAAGCACCACTGTATTTATCAACCATTCAGTGAGCTCTTGTGCCCTGTGGATGGGGACATTATCATTCTAGAAGAGACCATACCTATCAGGATAGAAATGTTTCATTGTAGGATAAATGTGATCAGCCTGAATAGCTTTGTATTGATTTGCAGTGACTTCCATCTAAGGGGACAAGTGGAGTCACTAGTTCTTCCTTTAAAGGTAGACTGACTTTCAGATTTTTCAGGTTTTGGTCATAAAAATTTTTCCCTGACACCCAATTATTTTTATTTAGTGGACCGAAAGCTACTGAATTCGAATCACAGACTTCTATTTTTTTTAAAAACTAATAAAATTGGAACAATTAATGAATTTATGGCCACATGGCCCTAAATTCTCTGCTATTATTTCTTGCTTCACTGTGATGCAATACAAGAGACTACATCATGCATCACGTGGTGGGCTTTCCCTGTTTGCGCAAGGCATTGTGGGATACAAATTTGAAACAGGAAAGAACAAAGGAGGACGCGAATGAAACGTGGAAGACTGACTACAGTAATGGAAAGTGAGAAGAAAAGACGTTATGTTGCAAAGGAAAGGAAACGCAGGACCAAACTAATAAATATCGGCGGTCAGCGAGCCCCTTGGTGTGATCAGCTGTTCATTTAGTGACAGAATGATGTAACTGTCAGTGCACGGTCAAGGTAAACCTGTAGATGGCAGTAATGCAACACTGGATGCCAGCTGCTGTAAAATCCAAGAGAAGAAGAAGAGGACGACGGCGAAAGATAAACATGCAAATGTGCACACCGGACTTCCCCGTCTGCTTGACGGCACGAAGTGAGTGATTTCGTGCACATTATTTGCTTGGGAATCCTCTCAAATTAAATAACTTCCCAGCCACAGAATGGCCTGGGATTTTTTTGGATATTACAGAAATAAACGTATATCACAATGACCACATTTCAGAAGGAACTAAATTTCACCGGTTTTATGAAATCGAAAGGCCGTCTATTTTTAAGTTTCACCTGTTGTCATATTGAAAAGACATTGATTGATTGATTGATTGATTGATTGATTGATTGATTGATATGTTCTGAAATCTCTTTTGAAATAAATAGATTAGATAATATGTGAAACATGGCAGCACGGTAATGTAATGGTTAGCACTGTCACCTTATAACATGCGTGGGTTTCCTCTGGGTGTTCTGGTTTCCTTCCACAGTTCAAAAACATTCAGATTAGGAAAAAATACCCAGCTACTGGGGTTGCACAAGCCAGTGCATACTTAGTGCTGGTCCTGAGCCCAGATAGATTGGGGAGGGTTGCATCAGGAAAGACATCCGGTGTAAAGGAAGGGTGATCCTTCTGTGAAAGAAGAAGAAGTTCACTGATGACACAGCCATCGTGGGGTGTATCAGGGATGACAGAGAGGAGGAGTATAGGAGCCTGGTGAGGGACTTTGCCGTTTGGTGCAACAGGAACCATCTGCAGTTCAACACCTCGAAGACCAAGGAGCTGGTCATTGACTTTGGGAGGTCCAGACCAAGGTCATGACCAGTTCTAATTGAGGGAGTCGAGGTGGAGGCTGTGGATTCCTACAAGTACCTCGGGCTGTGGCTGGACAGCAACCTGGACTGGACTTGCAACACCAACCACTTGTACAGGAAGGGACAGAGCAGGCTATACTTCCTGAGGAGGCTGTGGTCCTTTAACATCTGCAGGAAACTCCTGTGGATGTTCTATCAGTCCATGGTCACCAGTGTCCTGTTTTACACCGTGGTGTGCTGGGGGGCAGAACATCCAAGAAGGACACATCCAGGCTGGACAAACTGATCAGGCGGGCCGGCTCTGTGGTCGGTATGAAGTTGGACTCTCTGGTGAAGGTGGCAGAGAAGAGGACTATGGACAAACTACCGAACATCATGGATGATGCCAGTCACCCTCTGCATACCGTCATCAGCAACCAGAGGAGACTGTTCAGTGACAGAATGCTCCTTTACAAGTGCAGGACTAACAGACTTAAAAACTCCTTTGTCCCTCATGCCATCAGACTGTACAACTCCTCTCTGGGGGGGAGGAGGGGTAAGAGGAGGAGAGAGGATGGGAAGGAGCAGTAGCCTAACCTAACAATAAGCAATACTGGACAATGTGCAATATAAGTGTGCAATATAATGTGCAATACCTCTCCTGCTGGACTCCGCCCCCCCATATCTTATTATTTTTTATATCTGTAAAATACTTAATTTAATTTAATTTATCTAGAAGTTTTCTATATTTTCTTTTCTCTGTTTATCCTGTAATGATCAATAAAGTTCTATCTAATCTAATCTAATCTAATCTAATCTAATATGTGAAACAACAACAATGGTGTAGTAAAAGCAATGCATCCTGATGCATCCAAAAACAAAACCATATTCTGTATAACAGTATTAACATATCAGGCCAAATAGTAAATGAATAGTTTCATTTTTCAAAATAGCATTCAGCTGCATTCATAAGGACCACAAACATCTATAGTATTACATAACCCAGAGCAAAGATTCACAGTCAAGATAAACACTGAGAACTGTCTGTTTTGCACATGTTGAATTGCATTTCTAGGTTTTAGTGAGGCGGCACGGTGGTGTAGTGGTTAGCGCTGTCGCCTCACAGCAAGAAGGTCCTGGGTTTGAGCCCCGGGGCCGGCGAGGGCCTTTCTGTGTGGAGTTTGCATGTTCTCCCCGTGTCCGCGTGGGTGTGCTCCGGTTTCCCCCACAGTCCAAAGACATGCAGGTTAGGTTAACTGGTGACTCTAAATTGACCGTAGATGTGAGTGTGAATGGTTGTCTGTGTGTCAGCCCTGTGATGACCTGGCGACTTGTCCAGGGTGTACCCCGCCTTTCGCCCATAGTCAGCTGGGATAGGCTCCAGCTTGCCTGCGACCCTGTAGAAGGATAAAGCGGCTAGAGATAATGAGGATGAGGAGGTTTTAGTGATCTCTTGCTTTCAAAATTCCTGAATCAACACAGCATCTAGGGCGGCACGGTGGTGTAGTGGTTAGCGCTGTCGCCTCACAGCAAGAAGGTCCTGGGTTCGAACCCCGGGTCCGGCAAGGGCCTTTCTGTGTGGAGTTTGCATGTTCTCCCCGTGTCCGCGTGGGTTTCCTCCGGGTGCTCCGGTTTCCCCCACAGTCCAAAGACATGCAGGTTAGGTTAACTGGTGACTCTAAATTGACCGTAGGTGTGAATGTGAGTGTGAATGGTTGTCTGTGTCTATGTGTCAGCCCTGTGATGACCTGGCGACTTGTCCAGGGTGTACCCCGCCTTTCGCCCATAGTCAGCTGGGATAGGCTCCAGCTTGCCTGCGACCCTGTAGAAGGATAAAGCGGCTAGAGATAATGAGATGAGATGAGATGAACACAGCATCTAACTGCCAAGTCCTTGAAAAGCTGAGTCAGTGTCTGAATAGAGAAAACACTAAACCACGCAGTGTTGTGATCCTGCTCACTTGCGATTTGAAGCCATTGGAGTATTCCAACCTCGCTGGATCTCTAATATGAAATTCATGTGAACATGATGCAGACTAAATGCAGAGTATGATGAGGTCTGGGCCATTTTGTTTATACTGACCATATCTTTGTACTTGTTAGACTACATGTTGAAGATCTGAAGTGTTATCATGAAGGGCTTTATTTATATTTAATAGGCATCTCACCATGGAATAAAGGTTACATTTTGTACCAATCACCACTTTTGTTGTCACTTTGGTGTCCCAACCATTTGGTCTCTTTTCAGCTGCAATCAACTGCCATGTGTAGAAACAGTAATAAATTGGAAAAACATGAAATAGAAGTTTTACTCCAAAGGGAATATTGCAAGGTGCGATGAATATGAAAGGATGTAAGTGATTTTATGGTGTTAGGACTGGGACTGTTTTGGCCTCTAGAGGCCACTGTTATTTCCTTTTCTGGCCATGTTTGTTTTGGGCCTCTAGAGGTCACCACTGTGTTCTGTGTTTTGTTTTTGTCTTATTGCCTGTTTCCTGCCCCGCCCTGTCCTTAATTAGTTTGTGTATTTATACCCCTGAGTCCAGTCTTCTTGTCAAGGAGTCTTTGTGCTGTTATGTTTAGCTCCAGTAACCGCTGTTCCGATTTCCTCTCCTGTGTCTTTGTGGTTTTTGTACTTTGCTTTCTTTTGGACTTTGTGTTTACCATTTTGGATCCTCTGAGCATTTGTATTTTTGCCTCTTCTTTTCTGTTTTTTTGGCTCTTTGTTTCTTTGAACTTTTGTTTTTTTCCTGGTTATCTTCTGAGCGTTTGGATTATACTTTTGTTTTTGCCTTGGATTGTAAATAGTGTAAATATTGTAAATAAACCTTTTGATACTTTTTCTACTTCCGCCTCACGCCTCTGCATTTGAGTCATCCCCCTGGTGGCCTAGTGGGGGTTTGCTGGATTATCACACCAGTGAACCAGGTTTGAATCCCAGCAAAACCCTAACATATGGTCAAAAGCAAATGCACCTTTCTTGTCATGAAGTGGCGCTTGATGTTCAAATACAGTGCCTTGCAAAAGTATTCATACCCCTTGAACTTTTTCACATTTTTCCACCTTACAACCACGAACTTAAAAGTTTTTTATTGAGATTTTATGTGATAGACCAACACAGAGTAGCACATAATTGTGAAGTGAAATGAAAATGATAAATGGTCTTCAAAATTTTAAACAAATAAAAATCTGAAAAATGTGGTGTACATGAGTATTCAGCCCCCTGTACTCTGATACTTCTAAAGCAATCAATTGCCTTCAGAAGTCATCTAATTCATTAATAGAGTCCTACTGCATGTAATTTACTCTCAGCATAAATACACTTGTTCTGTGAAGGCCTCAGTGGTTTGTTAGAGAACAGTGAAGAGCAAACAGCATCATGAAGACCAAAGAACTCACCAGACAGGTCAGGGATAAAGTTCTGGAGAAGTTTAAAGCAGGGTTAGGTTATAAAAAAATCCCAAGCTCTGAACATCTCAAGAAGCACTGTTCAATCCATCATTCAAAAATGGAAAAAGCATGGCACACACAACTGCAAACCTACCAAGACATGGCCGTCCACCTAAACTGACCGAGCGAGCAAGGAGAGCACTGGTCAGAGAAGCAGCCAAGAGGCCCATGATCACTCTGGAGGAGCTGCAGAAATCCACAGCTCAGGTGGGAGAATCTGTGCACAGGACAACTATAAGTTGTACACTCCACAAATCTGGCCTTTTTGGAAGAGTGGCAAGAAGAAAGCCGTTGTTGAAAGACAGGCATAAGAAATGTAGAGGACACAGCAAACATGTGGAAGAAGGTGCTTTGGTCAGATGAGACCAAAGTTGAACTTTTTGGCCTAAATGCAAAGCGCTATGTGT
The DNA here is from genome assembly GCF_027579695.1 of Neoarius graeffei. Taxonomy (NCBI): domain Eukaryota; kingdom Metazoa; phylum Chordata; class Actinopteri; order Siluriformes; family Ariidae; genus Neoarius; species Neoarius graeffei. Next base: position 34,589,152 of record NC_083575.1, on the reverse strand, counting down.
GGCAGAAAACTAACACTGCTCATCACCCTGCACACACCATCCCCACTGTGAAACATGGTGGTGGCAGCATCATGCTATGGGGATGCTTTTCTTCAGCAGGGACAGGGAAGCTGGTCAGAGTTGATGGGAAGGTGGATGGAGCTAAATACAGGGCAATCCTGGAAGAAAACCTGTTGGAGGCTGCAAAAGACTTGAGACTGGGAAGGAGATTCACCTTCCAGCAAGACAATGACCCTAAACATACAGCCAGAGCTACAATGGAATGGTTTAGATCAAAGAATATTCATGTGTTAGAATGGCCCAGTCAAAGTCCAGACCTAAATCCCATTGAGCATCTGTGGCAAGACTTGAAAATTGCTGTTCACAGACGCTCTCCATCCAATCTGGTTGAGCTTGAGCTGTTTTGCAAAGAAGAATGGGCAAAAATTTCAGTGTCTAGATGTGCAAAGCTGGTAGAGACATACCACAAAAGACTTGCAGCTGTAATTGCAGCAAAAGGTGGCTCTACAAAGTATTGACTCAGGGGGGCTGAATGCTAATGCACACCACATTTTTCAGATTTTTATTTATTTAAAATTTTGAAGACCATTTATCATTTTTGTTTCACTTCACAATTATGTGCTACTCTGTGTTGGTCTATCACATAAAATCTCAATAAAAAACTTTTAAGTTCGTGGTTGTAAGGTGGAAAAATGTGAAAAAGTTCAAGGGGTATGAATACTTTTGCAAGGCACTGTATCAGAGACATGTCCCTATGAAGAAGAAAAATATTCCTGTCATACTAATTGAAGAATAAATGACCATGTTATCAGGTCTGTCCAGTGCTTCTAATCTCATTCAGGTCCCTCTTGAGAACATATCAGGAATGTGGGAGAAAATATTGAATAGAACTCTATGATGCTAAACCAAAGAATGACCCAGTAGAGTCCAAATGTCACAGTGGCTTTGAGACTTAAGATTAAACTGAAGATTGAATTCATGTCCCCTGTCTCTCTGGTTAAACATATCCATGAACATCAGTCAATTTTGTTACACCGATGGTAATCAGTAAAGGACGCAAAGGAATTAGATTTCAATGTGATATATTGCAGCAAAATGACCCACTATTCTAAATCACCTCTCTGATCAAGAACAAACTGTTCTAGCACATCGTACTCATGTTATAACTCACATTCAATTTTTTACCCAGGCAATTTATTATATGTATTAAGAACAGCAAATAGACGGGGGAATTATAGTGAGGTCTCAAGGTCAGCTGAGATAAAGGGCAGGAGAGGCTTTTTTGGCTGGATGTGACTTTGTCCATGACAACGAATGTATTTCACAGATTATTTATTAAATTGCATTCTTTAAAAGAAAATGTTAATTGTAGCACCCTAAAGAGTGCTTGAGTTAGTTACAAAAAAGTTCCAAGTAGAAGAACTGTTAACCATACAAAGAACTCTTCTGGAAACCTTTCCCTAGGAGTACAGTTCTCTAATTAAGCAATATTTAGAGAAGCATCTGAGCTGAGAATCTTTTCTTTAAAACAGTGACAAGTCACTTCAAAACATTTTCTGTTAAAATGCTTCTGTAACCCTCACCCACGTATTTAAGCCCAAACCAGTTGCAGGATAATTGTGTTTGGCAATCAATCTGTTCCCCTTTAATTATTTTCTCTTCATTAAGAAGAGGGATAAAAGAAAACAGCACAAAGAGGAGTTTGGATGTCATCACAGAAACCAGTACACTGATAAAGCCATTATATTATACTCAGAAACAGTCTCCGATGAAGCGTGATCATAGATAAACTAGATAACCATGAAAAATCAAGTTATTAAATCAAATTTGCAAACTTTGTTTCTGCCTAAACACTTGACAGTTTAATCAAAGAGAAAGTTTGGCCCTTGAATCCCCAATGGACTGCTTATGAAAATGTCAAGTTCTCACTTCATCATCATTTGCTTTATCGTATAAGCACAACAGACAACTGAAAAACAGATGCTTTCACAGAGCTCTTACAGTTTAATAATTGCTCATGTGTGAGTGTGGATTATGTGTCTGTGTAAGTTCATTTTAAGTTATCCAGATAGTAAAATGTTTAAAAATGTTTATTTGGAATCACTGGACTCAAAGTCAAAGTCCCTTCTGTGCCAGGACCTGGTCTTCCCAGGCAGCCTCCCATCCCAGTACTAACCACGCCCTTAAGGTGCACTGGTCAGCACCGATCTCTACTTCTATAGACTGCTACCGCATGACATCAGAGGTCATGTGATTTGTTTGCACCGTCATATTAGAAGATCAGCGCGAAAGACACTGAACTTATTAATTTGAATAAAACATAAGAAAATTACCTTGCATTTCACAACATGATTTTCATTCTTCATCATGACAAACACATGACGGACCCAACCACACACAAACTGATTATAAGCATCCAGGCTTTGTAGACTTTTAGACTGTCCATGGTGTAGGCACTTGGTGAGAATACCAGATAATTTACTATATCTGGATAGGTCACAGCTGGCAGGATGTCAACATCTTGCTCCCACTCAGCCCCAGAATCACTGTAAGGGTCAAAACCATCAATCAGCATCAGTTTCTCTACATATCGCTTCCTTTCAGCATGCTTCAGGGTTTTGAAATAATCTGCCATGCCCACAGACCATGCACAGACTAGCCACTGTTTTTTTTCCAAGTCTCACACAGGTTTCTTTCAAGTCTACTGTTGGGTCAATAAATCATAAATAAAACACCTCAGATTTGTTTGTTTAAGTCATTTGCCACTCAACTTTATTCTCATGGGTTCACTTACTGCTGCCGTTATTTCTCCCTAACCACAAATTTTTTGGTCTTCCAATATGGCGAAGAGTGCTATTACTTCTGGTAGTGGTGACGTCAGCGGCAGCAGTCTATAGTCCTCGGCCTCTCGCCTATACAACTAGGGTTACAGTGGGGGGGCTAGCCCTCTGGTAACCATGAGAGTTTGATTCCCCACTCATATCTGTATTGCAGCATGCCTTGCCAGATGGCAGTAGGTACCATTTTTATGATGGTCTGTGGTCTGTAGAACTTGTGATCTCCCAATCAAGAGGCGAACACGTTAACCACTAGGCCAGATCACAGTCAATCACTGGACTATTCAAAACCAAACAAGAAGTTTCATTGTTCTTCCAAACACCATCATCAGTTGTAAAAATGTGACAGGAAGTAACTCTGACAAAAGTACAGACAAGAGGGTCACATTATCAGCACATAATATAAGATTTTAAAGTCACATGACTACTTAAGCTGTGACTGAATTGTTCCTGGCCACCTGTGGTGGTCCCCCTCCTCCTCCTTGTGAAGTGGAGCAAGCTGGTTTGTCCATAAAGTGCTGAGGTACAGTTTTTAACACAGCATTATAAGCTGGGGACAGATGGTGTCTCAAAGCCTTTCCTCCGTTTAGTGAGGGGTGCTCCACTTTGAAATCGATGGCCTCCTTAACAGCTTTTTGAAACCACCTGTCTTCTCTGTCTAGAATATTTACATTACATTACAGGCATTTAGCAGACACTCTTATCCAGAGTGACGTACATGTACAACATACCCAGAGCAGCCAGGGGAGCAGTTGGGGGTTAGGTGCCTTGCTCAAGGGCACTTCAGCCATTCCTGCTGGTCTGTGAAAGCGAACCGGTGACCTTTTGGTCCCAAAGCTGCTTCTCTAACCTTTAGGCCATGGCTTCCCCATGTACTTCATACTTCCCTGTGTATTTCAGAATATGTACTTCATGTTCATGAAAACTGTGTTTCTTTTGGTGTGTGTGTATACACTGCTGAGTCGTCTCCAAAGAGTTTGGTGGCCTGTGTTGGGACATGCGTCTATTGAGCAGCTCTTTAGTTTCCTCGACATATATCTCTTCGCACTCCTCACTGCAGTTGACTGCATATACAATGTTACTCTTGAGATGTTTAGGGATCCAGCCCTTTGGATGGACCAAATGTTGTCTTAGTGTCTTCATAGGTTTAAAACACACAGGGATGTTATACTTGGAGAAAACCCTTCGGAACTTCTCAAACTCCAGATACATAAGGAAAGACAATGTGATTTCTTCTGACATTGCGATCCACTTTCTTTGACTAAACATTTGTTTGTGTTATGTGTATATTGGTGTTTTAATAAAGCTCCACTCTGGATAATCACAACATTTCAGTGCTTCTTTAATGTGATTATATTGCTTGTCTTTGGCTTCAGAATGTGTGAATATAGTCTCTGCCTGATATTGCAAAATATGGATCACTCCCAGTTTATGCTCTAGTGAGTGATGAGAGTCAAACAGGAGGTACTGGTTGGTGTGGGTGGGGTTCTGATATATCATCATAGAGGTTTCCCCCTTCTCCCACCTTTATAGCATATTCTACTCCCTAAACAAGTATGGATTATGGATTTCAATGTTTTTGTCCTATAAAAAATTCTACTTACAAGAAATTTAAGTGACAGATGATCTAAAGGGATGGATATATTTTCTGTACAAAAAAGGTGAAATCATGTTCATCTGGGAATATAATGTGTGTCTGGGGGGGGTCTTAACAATTTTTGTTACTCAACTTATGCCTTAAAAAGGATATTTTCAATGTTATTCACAGACAGTAAATCAAGAAAAAAAGCAACAGTGCAACTCCCATGTGTAATTACAATAATTTTTCATTTTGCATCATTTTTATTCAGACTAACAAGTATATAATGATTTTTTTCTATTCTATACTATTTCACTAACATCATAATATTGCAATACCAAATGTGTAACCAGCTTTGGGCCTCCATAGATCTCTACTGGACTTCATGACCTTGTGTGATGTGCACGAGATACATTTTTCAGCTTATTGGCCTAAAATTTTCATTTTCTCGCTTGTCACATGCTCACGTGCATTGCCTGCATACAGCTTTACGAAGTGTTTAGTCAGCATGCGCCATGTGGTAATTACTGACAGACATGCGCTATTAACCCGGTTTAAAACCATCCCTGTCTCACACCTATCACAGAGTGTGAATGCAGTGCATATACAAAACTATTGAATACACAAGATGATACTGACCTCAGAAATGACTTCAGCATTACAGCAGACTATCAACTATTTTTGTATCTCATAAGCTCACAAAGTAACATTTTCACTGCTCTGTGGCACAGAGCACATATCCACCAAGACTCATATACATTTTTGCTACTATTACTGGCAGTATTTATATGAACTATAATAAGAAACACCATAAATGATGGAAAAACAATTCCACATCTGATGGATGAAACTATTGTACAATCAGAATGAGGATTTCAGTGTGTGAATCAGGTGTGGAATCGTATTAGTAACATGAGAATGTGTCTATCCACAGATACAGTACCAATCAAAAGTTTCGACACACCTAATTCAATGGCTTTTCTTTATTTTTATTAATTAAAAGGCACTTCATGTCTAAAAGTAATGATGGATGTCGTTTCTCTTTACTTAGTTGAGTGGTTCTTGACACAATATGGATTACTACAGTTGTGGAATAGGGCTATTTACTGTATTTTTATTATTTACTATTTACTGTTTGATCTCAAACACATTAAGAAGGCAAGAAATTGCACTAATTAACTTTTGATGAGGCATACCTTTTAATTGAAAAGCATTCCAGGAGACTACCTCATGAAGCTGGTTAAGATAACGCCAACAGTGTGCAAAGCGTCATCAAGGGAAACACTGGCTACTTGAAGAATCTGAAATATGAAACAAAGTCTTCAGCGTGGTCAAACTTCCATTCAAGACCATCTATAAGATGTATATTCCCACAGTTTCTGAACTCTTTCATTAAGACCCACTGGCTGGTAATTTTGGATGGTTTATGACCTTTAAAAGGTTACAGAGTCTCGCTTACTGGCCAAACCTCAATTTAGATGTGAAACTACATGTGCAAGCCTGTCAGGTTTGCCAATGATATAAACCTGAAAGTCGCTGAATGAGGGGCAAACTGGAGTAAAGTGTGGTCTGCTGACCCTGGGAGATGTTAGGTATTGATTTGATGGGACCATTCCTAAAGAGTTTTGCTGGAAATGTACAGTACTAATAAAAAAATTGCTATTTCCTGTTTGATCTCAAACACATTAAGAAGGCAAGAAATTGCACCAATTACATTTTGATGAAGCACACCTGTTAATTGAAAAGCATTCCAGGTGACTATTTCATGGAGCTGGTTAAGATAATGCCAATAGTGTGTAAAGCATCATCAAGGTAAACACTGGCTACAGTGAAGAATCTAAAATATAAAATATTTTTAAAACACTTTTGTTTACCACATAATTCCCTATATGTTCCATTTGCTATCTCATACTTTTGATGTCTTCAGTATTCTTCTACAATGTAGTAAATAGCAAAAATACATAACCTATGAATGAGTAGGTGTATCCAAACTTTTGAGTGGTACTGTATTAAGACAATCAGTAACTCTTAGGCAAATGTATTTTTCCCTGATAAATGTTATGTTTCCCTTTCTATGTCTATGAAGGTTCTCAGTCATCCAGGTCATGTAGGTGCTAAAGAAGGCAACAGGACTTGCTTGAAATTTTTGAAGACATTTCACCTCTCATCCGAAAGGCTTCTTCAGTTCTGTCTGACTAGTGGAGAGTTCCAGGTATTTATCCTGCATTGGATCAAAAGCAACCCTAAGGAGAGTTATTGAGGTCACATGGGTCACTGAGTCATCCTGTAGGTGTAGGTCACTGGAGGCTGGGTGCGAACGGTGTTAGCAGCCGAGAATGTCGTTTGGGTGATCTGTAGGTCATTGGCTCTCTCTGCCATCATGTGAGTCATTGAAGTCAGCTGAGTCTTGGTGTGGATGTGTATTCAGTTTTTGGGAAAGTGTGCCAAGAACTGCATTGTAGGTGGCTGATAAACGGTGTCTCAGACCATCTCCTCTGTTCGGTGATGGTCATTCCAGGTTGATGAAGATGGCTTCTTTTACTCCTCTTTCAAACCACTGGTCTTCTCTGGCTAAAATGTATACATTGCAGTCCTGAAATGAGTGTCCTTTGTTATTGAGATGACGATTGATTGCAGAGTCCTGGCCTGAAGAACTGGCTCTCCTGTGTTGAGCCATGCGCCTGTGAAGCGGTTGTTTCGTTTCTCCAATGTACAGGTCCGTGCATTCCTCACTGCATTTAATAATGTACACTATGTTGTCCTGTTTGTGTCTGGGTATTCTGTCCTTAGGGTGGACCAATTTCTGCCTCAGAGTGTTACTGGGTCTGAAATGTACAGGAATGTTGTGTTTGTAGAAGATCCGCCTGATTTTTTTAGATAGTCCAGATGTTTCTCAGTTAGTCCAGATGTTTCCCTTTCAGCAACAGTTCCAAGTAGAATCCCTTCAGGATTCCCCTTAACCATCCAAAGGACTCTTGAGAATCCAATATAACATCACAATTTACTACATAGGCACAAAATTTATGTGAAACAAAGTTATTAAATATACATAACATTTACCCAGGCAGACATAGAAAGCAATTGAATAAATAGAAAATTTGTAACCTGCAATTTCAAGAATTAAGTAGAAATAATACAAGAAAGGTCATAATATTACATATAAAGAATTATAGCTATATGTCAGCATGCTGTATAGTTATAGTTAAATAGTACAGTGTATTATATCAAAATTAGTAATGTGTCAGATTTGTTCAAGGTATGCTTGACCATTTTAATGCAAGGAAATTTCTGGGAATTGGGAGCTCTTCTTTTCTCTCCCTCAGCATACCCTTGTGTTGATACCCTCATAATACCAACACTGTTAATATTTTTTTCTGTAAAATTACAGGAAAATACTCCTTTTTATTTTTTACAATATTGATACTGTAAACATAATTACAGTAAATTACTGTATATCTTATTACAGTATTTAACTGTACTATTACAGTGATTCTCTGTGAAATTACAGTATAGTCTTAATTCATTTTCTGTAAAATTACAGTAAAGTACTGGCAGAAGTTTCACCAGCAGGAGACTGTTTATTTACAGTACAGTTACTTTAACCTAAATCACAGTACACTGTTTCTGCAAATTACAACAGGTTATTGTATTATAATTGGTGTGGTGTGGTGTGGAATTACAGTAACACACCAGTGTCACCAAGAGCACGTTGTTTATTTATAGCAATATATTTCTTTTGCGTTCTAGGTCACCCCAAACACATGCACACTAACAATAAAATTTTACCATAAAAAGGCAGTTTAATGAAATACAGGGATTCACACCTGAGCAAAAACACTTCAGTTAATTTACAAAGAAATTCATTTGGCCTTGTTATTGAAATTAAAATACAGCTCTAATAATTGCACAGCAAATATTTAACAGCGGTCCTCACACATTACAAACAAGTAACAGTGGATAAAAACACACACACACACACACGATTTGTGGCTATAGTAATATTAGATGAAATTACATTTAAAGGATTATTTTTGTTGAACCGTCCCTTTGCCCCATCTCACAATGAAAAAAAAAAATTCAGAAAAAGCCAACCTTTAATTGAAATAAATTTATTCAGAGAAAACCAAATCCCTCATCAAGAAATAATTATTTTCAACAAAGACACACATTCCACTATTATTGGTGCCCCTGCATTTAATACTTTGTACAACCTCCCTTTGCCAGTAAAACAGCACCGAGTCTTCTCCGATAACATTTTATAAGGTTGGAGATACAGAGCAAGGCATCTGAGACCATTCCTCTTTACATAATCTCTCCAGATCATCCAGGGTCTGAAGCCCTCTCTTGTGCTTCTCTTCTTCAGTTCACTCCACAGGGTTTTCAGTGGGGTTCCTTTCTAAATCCTATTTTGATTGATCTTAAGAAAGATAAGCCATAATCATCAAAATTAAAATTTAAAAAAGGTTTGGAATATTTTAACTTTATGTATAATGAATGCAGTATATATGAAAGTTTACCTTTTTGAATTAAATTATGAAATAATGAACTTTTTCATGATATTCTAATGGTCTGAGATGCACTAGTACATCTGCATTATTGAAGAGGGAGTCCATCTGTTCCCTGAAGTTTGCTATCAACAAGCGATGGATACTTCTTCGGCCACCATCTAGACTGTACAGGACAGGCTTCACCTCTTCATTTGTGGACCTCAGATTAAAGAAATCAATTATAACCTTGCCATGTTCTTCAAATGCTGCCTCCATTTTTCAGTGAAGTTCTTAGAAGGTTTGCAAATCGAACCAGCTACAAACCGGCACCAGAACTCACACCTGGTTTGCATCGGCAGTCATTAGTTAGCACAAATAGTGAACACAAATCAATGCAGTGCCACTTACCTGATGTTATTAGCCAGCTAGCATTGCACAATAAATACTCCACCACTTTGACTCCTTGTCTGGCTGTATAGTCTGACCTATGGTGTGCTTGGGAGTGATACACTAGCTAGTTAGCAATGTTGCATTAATATTTTAATTACAACCCCGATTCCAAAAAAGTTGGGACAAAGTACAAATTGTAAATAAAAACGGAATGCAATAATTTACAAATCTCAAAAACTGATATTGTATTCACAATAGAACATAGACAACATATCAAATGTCGAAAGTGAGACATTTTGAAATTTCATGCCAAATATTGGCTCATTTGAAATTTCATGACAGCAACACATCTCAAAAAAGTTGGGACAGGGGCAATAAGAGGCTGGAAAAGTTAAAGGTACAAAAAAGGAACAGCTGGAGGACCAAATTGCAACTCATTAGGTCAATTGGCAATAGGTCATTAACATGACTGGGTATAAAAAGAGCATCTTGGAGTGGCAGCGGCTCTCAGAAGTAAAGATGGGAAGAGGATCACCAGTCCCCCTAATTCTGTGCCGACAAATAGTGGAGCAATATCAGAAAGGAGTTCGACAGTGTAAAATTGCAAAGAGTTTGAACATATCATCATCTACAGTGCATAATATCATCAAAAGATTCAGAGAATCTGGAAGAATCTCTGTGCGTAAGGGTCAAGGCTGGAAAACCATACTGGGTGCCCGTGATCTTCGGGCCCTTAGACGGCACTGCATCACATACAGGCATGCTTCTGTATTGGAAATCACAAAATGGGCTCAGGAATATTTCCAGAGAACATTATCTGTGAACACAATTCACCGTGCCATCCGCCGTTGCCAGCTAAAACTCTATAGTTCAAAGAAGAAGCCGTATCTAAACATGATCCAGAAGCGCAGACGTCTTCTTTGGGCCAAGGCTCATTTAAAATGGACTGTGGCAAAGTGGAAAACTGTTCTGTGGTCAGACGAATCAAAATTTGAAGTTCTTTCTGGAAATCAGGGACGCCGTGTCATTCGGACTAAAGAGGAGAAGGACGACCCAAGTTGTTATCAGCGCTCAGTTCAGAAGCCTGCATCTCTGATGGTATGGGGTTGCATTAGTGCGTGTGGCATGGGCAGCTTACACATCTGGAAAGACACCATCAATGCTGAAAGGTATATCCAGGTTCTAGAGCAACATATGCTCCCATCCAGACGACGTCTCTTTCAGGGAAATGATACATTTTCTCAGTTTAAACATTTGATATGTCATCTATGTTCTATTCTGAATAAAATATGGAATTTTGAAACTTCCACATCATTGCATTCCATTTTTATTTACAATTTGTACTTTGTCCCAACTTTTTTGGAATCGGGGTTGTAGCTTGCTACTCGTTTCTCAAACACACCACAGCTCAACTCACAAACTTTTTTTTTTAAATCAATTCACAACCATCCTGCCTGTCAAGTCAATAACAACAACAAGTTGAATTTATATTGCGCCTTTTTCCAACCCAAGGACGCTTTACAAAGTAATGGCACTACACAGAAAGAGAAGCAAATCAACCAAAAGAAAACATGACAGATAGGAGATAAACTCTCAACCTCTAGGAGAATGTGGGGTTAAGAAGACACACAATAGCCTGAATCCTCCTAGTTCTTTACATCCCACATAAAAACAGCTAACAGGAAAGACACACAAACCGCCTACTGACTCCCTCCCCATTGACCTTGTCTTTTAGGTTGTTTGTGGCTATGTAGGATTGAAATGTGTAGGCAATATGTAAATAGTTTTAAGAACTACACTTTCTCGGTATGTCCTCCACCAGCTTGAGACTGCTGAAGACTGGTAATTGTACCACTCTTCAAATTACAGTAAAATCAGACATCTTACCTTCTTTCTTCCAGGAACACTTTGCAAATAACAGTTTGCCATCATAGAATCAGACATTTTCACAGTTTGAAATTGCATGTAATGTGCATCCCAAATGCATTCTGCACAGACATCTACTGTATTTTGCTGTAATTTCACAGTGAATTTATGCTTGAAATAATGCTTGGACCTTATCTGACTTTTAGACTTTCTATCTTTAAATATTATGCCTTTATTCAGGGAGTATTAAAATGAATAAATGATTAAACAGTGCTCATAAAACAGCCTGTACACAGTAGTGTATCTGTGAAATTGAGGAGTCATGTTCACATTTGATCACACACATCTTTGAGAAATAAGGGTCAGTGGTCTATGTTCTGTATGTGTATCTACCGTATATTCTATAATAAAAACACTGTGTACCCCAAGGCTTAAATGCAGGCTGTTAGACTCCTAAATACTTAAAGGGCAATGAATGAATAAAAAAAAATCTATCTAACTAATATTTATCCACAGTATGAGATATGAATCTGAATAGAATATAAAATATCTTCTTCCTCTTCTTCTTCTTTAGTGTTCTGCCTGATGGCAGGTCCGCTCTAACAGCTTCATCCATTAAAGCTCCAAGGGAAGAATTACAGTATTGGTTTCCCATTGCCTTCTACTGGATTATAAAAGAGCTTTTCTCCTCTCAACCATTCACACCTATGGACAATTTAGAGTCACCAGTTAACCTAACCGCATGTCTTTGGACTGTGGGGGAAACTGGAGCACCCGGAGGAAACCCATGCAGACATGGGGAAACCATGCAAACTCCACACAGAAAGGCCCCCCATCATCCACTGGGCTCAAACCCAGAACCTTCTTGCTGTGAGGCAACAGTGCTAACCACTACACCACCGTGCCACCAATATAAAACACAGAATATAAATTTCTTGTAATGTCAACAACTGAAGACTTGCACTGCTGTGTCCTGAAGAGATGGGTTTTTTTTCCCCACAGTCACTGAGGTCTCATGTACTGTCTTAATACTCTCAATGTTGTGACAGGTCAAGAGACAAAGGTTTAATATCTAATAGTATCTGATCTAATATGTAATTATGAGGAAAAATGTGAGACATGTATCACATTGCAACATGTTGCTGTTTGTCTACCCATTTCACAATCAAATTATATTCGTGTTTTTTTTCCCAGTCTGCAGATTTAGGTTTGTAGCAGGTAAGCTAAGAATTTTTTTTTAAAAACGTTAGTGAGTGAGTGAGTGAGTAAATAAATAAATAAATGTTCCAACTGATAACTAGAAAGGCACACTGTTGAGTGTATACCTCCACCAAGTCACATACTATCAACAGCAAAATCAAAATGACTTGGACCTAGGATAATACGAAAGCTGTACACCAAATTTCATCTAAATCCATTCACTACTTTTTGAGTTATGCTGGGTACAGCTAAAAAGATGCTGGGTTCGCATACTACAGATCCGGATTTGCATCAAAACGTAATCCATTGTTCCTTGTCCCATGGCCCACCTTTCCTCACAATTTCATCAAAATCTGTTCACTACTTTGAGTTACGTTAGGAACAGTCAAACAAACAAACGGAGTCAAAAACACAACCTCCTCCAACAAAGTTGATGGAGGTCATAAAGATTTGAATATATAATCATTCAAATTGTTAAGGACATTACACTCACTGGCCACTTTAATAGGAACTTGTTCTTGATTCTAAGATTCCTGTTCTTGGCTGGCAGGAGCGGAACCCAATGTGCTCTTTGTTGCATGCTGAGATGCTTTTCTGCTCACCACGGTTGTAAAGAGTTGCTATGAGTTCCTATATCCTTCCTGGCAGTTTGAACCAATCTGGCCATTTTCCTCTGACCTCTCTTATCAACAAGGCGTTTCCACCCACAGAACTGTCGCTCACTCAGTGTTTTTTGTTTTTCACACCATTCTGTGTAAACTCTAGAGCCTGTAGTGTGTGAAAACCCCAGGAGATCAGCAGTTTCTGAAATACTCAAACCAGTCCATTTGGCTCAAACCAACACCCACGCCACAGTGAAAGTCAAACTTTGAGATCACAGTTTTCCCCATTCTGATGTTTGAAGTGAACCTTAACTGAAGCTTTTGATTTGTATCTGCATGATTTTATGCATTGTACTGCTGTCAAGGGATTGGCTAATTAGAGAACTGCATAAAATAGCAGGTGTATGGGTATTCCTAATAAAGTGGCAGGTGAGTGTATGTAAACCTTTATGATCAGATCACATAGAATAATATGCATGCCTCATAGCCAAGAAATATGCAATAGTACAATTAAATCTAAGTACAATATTTTGTATTTCTGTGAAGTCTGCAAATGAACACATAAAAACACATTTGTGATTATGTGGTGGTTTTTTTTCATGTCTGTTATATGTGAAATATATAAATAACAAATGATACTGGTAAGAATGACACTAAATGCAAAAAGTGACTGTGACAATATTAGGATTTGGAAAACTGCGCCAGGATCAACATTAAAAATGAGTAAAAGCCCCTGAATAGGTAGTGGTGAAGCAGCTGATAAACAACAGATGGAGAGGGATTTTGGTGGCAGGGGGTTCAGTGTGAATGCTCTGATGAGCTTTGTGGTCTCTCATATGAGGATATGGCTGCATGCTCTTCAGCTACGGTAATCTAATTTATGATGAAGTGGACAGGCAGAGGTTCAATTACGACCAGCAAGCACATGCCAAAAAACATGCAAGAGGAGCATGCACATGAGGAACTGGCAGAGCATTTTTTAACATAGTTACTGGGAGACCAAATGGTCTCCCAGTGGCCAGATTTGGTCTCCTAGTCAATGCCAAACCAGCTTCACTGGGAGACCAAATTTTAAACCAAGTTATGTCTTATCATTTGGTTCAATCAGTTGCAGTTAATTAACCAAGTACCATGTAAGTATACATTTAACAAGGAAAATGAAGATCTATGTTATAAGATATGCACACAAGATCATGTTGGTTAAGAAAAACAAAACTAAAATTTGGTTACTGAGATGGCTGATGTCAGAATCCGATGTCATTACTGTGTAACTTTAAGTGTCTTTGACATAACATTTGTGCTTGGTAATTGCTCTTGATAGCTGTGTAGTCACTGTAGTGTGTTTGTCTGTATGGTGATTGGTGAACCATTTTGCATCACAGAATATGCTGCAGCGGTGCAGCCGCATGGACTCTGGGGCCTGTGATTGTATTGCCCAGACCAGTTGGTCTCCTAGTGGAAAATCCTTAAAAAATGCTCTGGGAACTGGTCATGGCTGGACACGGTTCCAACCGCTGGAAAGCATGAAGACACTTTTGACAGGTACACACCATCTTTGCAACTAACATTCTGGGAGTCGAGTAAAACTGGAATGATGATTTGTTTTACAATAAACAGACTATCATCCCATTAAACTTTCATTGAGTCTAGGTCATTGAGGAGAGAAAGCACTAATAAAATAGGATCAAATAAGATAAAGATGTAGGACTGAAAATGTAGCCAATGTTGTATGCTCAAAATTGTGAAGCGTGTGCATTTTTCATGACACAAAGCCACTAGAACTAAATTATGAATCCGAATCTATAGTTTTCCCAGGCTTCATTTTGTTTGTTAAATAATGGATATTTCTGTATCCAAGATCTGACAGCAGTAATGATTACCTTATTGATAAAGGAGAGCTCGAACACGTTATTTCCCATGAGGCAGAACACTGAAAACGCCAGCGTCCACAAAGCGCCCCCTGCCGGACACACATGCAAATTCCACAGCAGACACAAGTAGGCTACTGGCTGGGGGCTATTTAATAAAACATAAGAAATAGCAACAATTTCACTGACAGCAGAGTCAACTCCAAAACTTTCACAAACTTTCTCAGTGAAAAGTAAATGACATCAGGAAAGAAAAGTGGGGAAATTCGGTTCTAAAGCATGTAGTGCTGCTGGTTCCACAAACTGGGAATCTTGTTTTTCACCATGTGACTGGAGATGATTCCAATCAGCCAATCAAAAACTGGAAGAGGGGTTTAATCCAACTGGTTTAGGTGCAAGCCATGGAGACTTGTGTGAAGTTGCTTTTCTGGAGCTAACTCAATTTTTTTTTTTTTCTGTCAAGAGTTACTTCACGAACAATCTCGCTTGTCTGAAGCCATCAGTTTTGCAAGCTCTTTAGTGGTGTGTGTACATGTGTACACATTCTCTCTGAACACAGGGTGTGTGGGAAACCACTATGGGGGACAAATCGGTTCTAAAGCATGTAGTGCTGCTGGTTCCACAAACTGGGAATCTTGTTTTTCACCATGTGACTGGAGATGATTCCAATCAGCCAATCAAAAACTGGAAGAGGGGTTTAATCCAACTGGTTTAGGTGCAAGCCATGGAGACTTGTGTGAAGTTGCTTTTCTGGAGCTAACTCGATTTTTTTTCCCCCTCAAGAGTTACTTCACGAACAATCTCGCTTGTCTGAAGCCAATGATAGAATTTAATAAGGAAGAATTTATCAGTTTTGCAAGCTCTTTAGTGGTGTGTGTACACGTGTACACATTTGCTCTGAACACAGGATGTGTGGAAAACCACTAGGGTCTGCTAGCACCACTGAGTGTCGTTTCTAAACTCTTGGGTCTCAGTCACTACTCTATGTGATGGTCTTTGTAAAGTTCATACAAATGGCAATAAAAAGAACAGATCATCAGTACAGAAATGTAAACACATTACAGGATTAGTTAAATAATTAGCTAGCATCATTGGCTTTTTTAAAATTATTATTATTATTATTATTATTAATAATGTGTTTGTTTTTTTTTGTAGTGTCCTGAGCTGTAGTGATATTATTATAAAAATTAAGTTCAGGTTCAAGTACTTTGTCATTGTTAAGGCACAATGAAATTTCTTTTGTGTTGGTCCCAAAGGTGCAAAAAGTTAAGGTGCAAAATATTAAGAAGAGGAAAAAAAAACCCTGAGAGCTAAGAAAGGTGATAAGTAATTAAATATAACATATACAAAATGAATACGAATATCCTAGGAGAGTTAAAACACTCTGTCTGACAGGGTATTACTTAATTAAATTCATCTGTTCCTTGCTGCAGTTGTGGTGCAGTTTAGCAAAAGTGGAACTTTCTAGCAGTGGTGTGGGTAAGTGCTGTTGGGGGACTGCATCAGTTATATTAAGGTGGTTGGAGTGTTGCTCCACAGGAAGTCAATGAGCAAAGCTGAGAAAACTTGCACGATTATGGACGCTTATTATCATCTGCTTCTAGTCTTTCTACTGGCTTGGTTTTGTTCATCTGGTAAGAAATACATATACTACAGCCTTTGTAACTTTTAAACATTAAGAGCCTTTAAATAGCTGTATTTGATTTTTACCAGAACTAGTAACTTGTCTGAAGGGTTTCACTCGAAAATCTATGCCTTTTTAAAAGTGCATGTATTCGCTACTGAAGTGTTCAGTCAAGGTTGTCCATCTGAAGGAAAAGAAAACGAATATCTTTTTGAAAATCTTCCAGAGAAATCTCCAGTTTCTCTCTTTGAGAGTGGGCCAGCTCCGGGCAAACCACAAAATGTCAGCAAGAATGATACAGAAGTTAAAAAGGCTGTCCTAACTGCAGTCTACTTCTTCAACAACAAGTCCAATGATGCCTTCTTTTTTAAGGCTTCAGCCATTGATGATGCACAGAAACAAGTAAGACCTCCAATCTACCTCTTCCAAGTCTTCATGTGTGAAATAAACCATAACATGCTGCTCCTATTTTTTTTTTTTTATCATCATCACAGATTGTTAAAGGTATAAAGTACATTCTCAAAATTGAGATATCTCGGACTGTGTGCAAGAAGAGAGACGCTGGTGCTGATCTTGATAAATGTAGCTTCCAGACAGAACGCCAATTGCAACAGGTGAAATGTGTTTTCTGTTGAATGTGTGAAAATTTTAAATTCTGCTAAGAATAATTGCATACACAGCTTGAGCCCTCTATAATCTTTGAATAGCCTTTAGATAAAGTTCAGTCATTCTTTTCATTAAATTTTATTCGATAGTCAACTCTTTTTTTTTTTTTTTTTTTACCATTACATAAGTTGTTTTTTTATCTTTCAGACTTTCCTCTGTAACTTTGAGGTGTGGGCTATACCATGGCAGAAGATAATGAAGACCACATATTGGGTTTGCGTTTCTTGAAACAAGTATGACTAATAACTATACGTCTGAAACAGCATGTACTTTCAATTTAACTGGCTAAGAATAAAATGCTCAACTGGTACACGTAATTTTAAATGTGCTGTCACTGATCATGCATAATAGCTGGAATACTCACTGGCCACTTTATTAGGAACACCCATCCACCTGCTGTTTTCTGCAGTTCTCTAATCAGCCAGTCCCTTGACAGCAGCACAATGCATAAAATCATGCAGATACAAATCAAGAGCTTCAGTGAATATTCACTTCAAACATCAGAATGAGAGAAATTGTGATCTCAAAATGTGACTTTCACTGTGGCATGGGTGTTGGTGTCAGATAACTAGTCTGAGTATTCATATTAAGCTTAGTCTTGTGTAAGGCCCTAGCTTTGGACATATTGTATAAACAGGCTCGCTCTTTCTTTTAATTTATTGTACACGCTATGCAGTAGCTGATATGAAAAAGTTACCACAGACAATTACCACAGTTCACAAATTAGCAAAGCATTCAACATGAAATTATTGCTAATTGCCAGTTCCCTCTTCAGCGCTGAAATGAACTTTGCAAATGGAAGCTCAGAGACTCTCAAAACTTAACTAATGCCAATGTGTTAAGGTAAAGCAATGGATATGTAAAATACTGTTTTGTCATTCCAGAGTTACATTTCAGTCTTGCAACTAGAAGTTATAAATTTCACAAGTTGTCATCTGCACTGATATTCCTGTTGCAAAGTTTTCAAGTAACTCAGCAGCTCTATTTTAAGGGCCAGAGGAGAGTTCAGTGCAAATAACAGAAATCACAGTGCAAACACTGTTCACCATCTGTCATAAGAGCAAAACAAATATAGAAATGTCACCTTTTTTAAATAAAGCAAGCTGGCATCTGCAGGCATGTTTATATATGTGCATCATTCAACATAAAAAGGGAGAATTAAAATAGTCACATGGCTCATACAGAACAAAAACCTAAATGCTGTGTCAAAGCCGAATATCTGCATTAATGTGCACGAAGGACTCAGGTTCAGCAGAGGATTGTGGGACAGGGTACAAAAAGGGTTTGTTGAGGAAAATGTTACATGACTGATAAAGAAGCAGCCCCAGGGTACGAGCATACGAGCGCTAGTCCCATGTTCATGTAGGACTGGTTTACACTTTGCTCAAGTCCAGTTTACAGAGGTAAGGAGAGCGGAAGGAGCCCAGGTAAAGGTGACCGTTATGCTCATGGGCCTCGCTGATGTAGGCCGTCACAGTGCCGTGAGGGTCGTGGAAACTCCGCACACATGTTCCTCCATCGCGCAGCTCCACCACCAGACTGTAGCGTGGCACAAACTTCATTAGTGTTTCCTGGCTGAAGAGCTGAAAATGCACAGATGACCTGAGGATGAGCAAGGACCTTGCTACTGTCTTACAAATACCCACCACTTCATATAAAAGTGATTAACACCCTTGGATGTGAGAACAGTCCTTCATAAATAACAGTTCCAGAATTAAGATTTAGTGTTCCAAATAATTTGAATCATCAACTTGAAAATGAGAACAAGAGCGCCAAGCATCACTGATATGAAAATCTGCTACAGTGCCCTCAAGAATTATTAGCACCCTTGGTAGATATTAGCAAAACAGGACGGGGGGTATTAAAATACAATACCAATTCCATAAATTTAGGACACTGTATAAAACATCAAAAACAGCCTCAACGAGGCTGTAGCTCATACCGGCCACTGTTGTTGTGTGCAAATTTGAAATCCGATTAATCCTGCGGGAGGAGTCGCGATTTTTTTTGTGAAATTGCATATGATCCCCGTGTAGCTGCATCCATGGCAGGTGGCGCCACCTGGTGAACAATTCTTGTTGGGATATGTCTTTAGAGCCTTCTGGGTGAGTTTCAATGAAAACATCCTAGCAGTTTACAAACAGTAGTATTTGGGGTGACGAGTCACCCAAAATTTTCCAACGCCCATAAAATGTTAAATATGACAGGTGGCACCACCGTCTTGACAACTTTTATACATACCAACCTGGGGAACATTCTTTAGGAGTTTGATCAAAATCCAATCAATCCTGTCTGAGGAGTAGCGATTTTTGTAAATTGTGGACGGACAATGATGACGGACAGACGACGCGTGATCGCGTAAGCTCATCTGTCCTGCAGCCGGATGAGCTAATAAAAAACAGAATATGACGATTTGCAAATCTTGGAAACCAATCGAAAATAGTACAAAAAGATCTCATCTCATCTCATTATCTCTAGCTGCTTTATCCTTCTACAGGGTCGCAGGCAAGCTGGAGCCTATCCCAGCTGACTACGGGCGAAAGGCGGGGTACACCCTGGACAAGTCGCCAGGTCATCACAGGGCTGACACATAGACACAGACAACCATTCACACTCACACCTACGGTCAATTTAGAGTCACCAGTTAACCTAACCTGCATGTCTTTGGACTGTGGGGGAAACCGGAGCACCCGGAGGAAACCCACGCGGACACGGGGAGAACATGCAAACTCCGCACAGAAAGGCCCTCGCCGGTCCCGGGGCTTGAACCCAGGACCTTCTTGCTGTGAGGCGACAGCGCTAACCACTACACCACCGTGCCGCCCGTACAAAAAGATAACATATCAAATGTTGAAACAGACATTTTATTGTTTTTTTGAAAAATATATGCTCATTTTGAATCTGATGCCCGCAACACGTTTCAAAAAAGTTGGGATGGGGCAACAAAAGACTGAAAAAGTTGTGTAATGCTTTAAAAAAAAATTGGTTAATTGGCAACAGGTGAATAACATGACTGGGTATAAAAAGAGCATCCCAGAGATGCTGAGTCTCTCAGAAGTAAAGATGGGAAGGGGTTCACCGCTCTGTGAAAGACTGTGTGGGCAAACAGTGCAACAATTTAAGAATAATGTTCCTCAATGTAAAATGACAAAGAATTTGGGGATCACATCATCTACGGTACATAATATCATTAAAAGAATCAGAGAATCTGGAGAAATCTCTGTATGCAAGAGACAAGGCTGAAAACTGACATTGGATGCCTGTGATCATCAGGCCCTCAGGAGACACTGATTTAAAAGCAGACACGTGTCTGTTGGGGGAAATCACTGTATGGGCTCAGGAACACTTCAGAAAACCATTGTCTGAAAACAGTTCGTTACTACATTCACAAATGCAAGTTAAAACCAGATATAAACAATATCCAGAAACACAGCCACCTTCTCTGGGCCTGAGCTCTTTTACGATGGACTGAGGTGAAGTGGAAAATTGTCCCGAGCTTTGACAAATCAAAAGTAGAAATTCTTTTTAAAAAAAAATCATGGACACCACATCCTCCAGGCTAAAGGGGAGAGGGATCATCCGGCTTGTTATCAGTGCACAGTTCAAACACCAGCATCTGTGATGGTATGAGGGTGCATTAGTGCACATGACATGGGTAGCTTGTACATCTGGGAAGGCATCATTAATGCTGAATGATCTACAGGTTTTGGAGCAACATGCTGCCATCCAGACGTCTTTTTCAGGGAAGGCCTTCCTTCTTTCAGCAAGACAATGCCAAACCGCTTTCTGCACATATTAGAGCTGCATGGCTCCATAGTAAAAGAGTCCGGGTGCTAAACTGGCCTGCCTGCATTCCAGACCTGTCTCCCATTTAAAACTTTTGGCGCATTATGAAGTGCAAAATACAACAAAGGAGACCCCAAACTGTTGAGCAACTGAAATTGTATAATCGGGCAACATTTCTCTTTCAAAACTCCAGCAATTGGTCTCCTCAGTTCCCAAACGTTTACAGTGTGTTGTTAAAAGTAGAGGTGATGCAACACCATGGTAAACATGTCCCTGTCCCAACTTTTCTGAAACGTGTTACTGGCATCAAATTCAAAATGAGCATGTTTCTCAAAAAAACAAAATTTCTCAGTTTCAACATTTGATATGTTGACTTTGTACTATTTTCAATCAAATATTGGGTTTCCATGATTTGCAAATTCTCATTTTTTTTTATTTATGTTTTACACAGTGTCCCAAATTTATGGAATTGGGGTTGTACCATTGCTGTTTATAAACTGGAAATATGAGAGGAATTTCATCTTTTCACTGAAGTGAAATTTTTAGTGCTGTCAAAGTTAACGCGATAATAACGCGTTAACGCGATCTCAATTTAACGCAATTTTAAAAAATAGTGCCGTTAACGCAAATTCTAATTTGGCCCTGCGAGTCACCCGTAGTTCCTGTTGAGGCTTGTCGCGCGCTGCTTCAATAAGAGTACGTGTGAGTGATGGAGAAAGGCATAGACATATAAACATCCTCGCCGCCATATTGGATGTGGCAAAGTGGAGATTCTTCAACCGTCTCTGGTGTAGCGTCTAGACAGTAGCCGAGAATAAAGATGCCTCATTCATGTGCTGCGTTTAACTGTACCAACAGGTTTACCGTCCAAACAAGATCACATGGGATTACCTTTCACAGGTGAGACTGGAAAAATACTTTTCAATACTGTTCCTTCAGTCTTCAGTTTCCCAGCTCAGCTCCACCGGGTAGGTGTAGAGTTATAAAGCAGTGAGAATTAGATAATACAGTGCCACACTATGATGAACATTTTTGAATGTATGATGAATGTTTTTATTTTTGTTATCTGTTTTTTTTCTTCTTTTATGGCAAATACTTCTCTTCAAAAGAAACTAATGAAGAGTAAAATAAAACATTTTTTTTTTATTTCCACAGTGATATGCACTTTATTTTTCATCCCTTGGCTTTCTCATCTAATATGGAAGTTATGGATGTCAGTGGCTGTGACAAGACGTGTTATGCTCTGCAATAAAAAAAAAAACCTTGGTACAAAGCAAGCCCATTCACTTTTTTATGCTGATAAGAGAATTACAATGGTTTTTCATGTGACAAAAATGTGCGATTAAATTGCGATTAATCGCGAGTTAACTATGACAGTCGCGACATTAATCGCGATTAAATATATTTTAATCGCTTGACAGCACTAGAAATTTTTCAAAGAAAAGGTCTCACTTATTAGAACCCAGAAAACTGTTTTAAACCAAAATAGGTGACATTAATATTTAACCTTTTTAAGCAAAACTGAACCATTAGGAACATTTTTGTGTCTTTGTTATCCATCAACTTGGCAAAAATCAGAAAATGTCCAGAGAATGAGAAAAGATGGTGACCTTCAGAAATGAGCCAATGGCTATTAAAATAGCTTCACACCTTACATAACCATTTCCACTAAAAGGGCAATTAGTGGCTGAAGTTCTGACATCATGACTGGAGCAGAGTGTTTGTGAAAAGCAGTCAGAGTTAACTGACATCCACATGTAATCCCTTGTCACATTTATGCGTACAGCCCCTTCCAAAACAGTAATGAGTGTGCTTCAGTCTATTAAAATGCTGTGAAGTGTTGCATAACAACGGACAATAGACTTGTTGGTTTGGGGTTTTTTTTTTTTAGAGCATTCTACCAACTGGAGACTAATGAGAAAGCTTTTTTTCCCCCCAAGATTTTTTGGCTTAAAATAATAACTGGCTTATGAACTGCCTTTAATTCCTAAGGGAGATCCACTTGGAATTGTGTTCTGAATTACAGCCACCACAGGAGAGATCATCATGCAAAAATTATGCAATCCCTCAGGACCTATCTTACAAGGCATTGACAATTTTGAGATATTTGCAATGGGTACGTTCCAGCAAGTACTGATGAGGTCTGGCATCACTGAGTCATCCCTGAGTCGTGCCATGTCAGCCATATAGGATGGCATACATAGTTTCACACCCACATATATCAACCAGGCCAACATCAAAATGCCACTGGCAGCAGTTGCTGATTTTCTGAAGCATAACCAGCATAATCGACTGCACCCATGTCCAATAAAGGCAGTGTTAGGATTTTTTTTTTTTAAAGGAGAAACTACTGTCACTCCATAAATGTGCAAGTGATTTCTGATGAGTAAATTGGCTTGGATTAACTTATTTACTTGATTACTTGGGTCATTACACCTGCACATTTTATTTAATAGTGATGTATTAGATGATTACCTCGTCCGTGACAGAGTAAGTGGGGCAAGGTATTGTAATCAATTCGTTTGTTTGTTTGTGTGTGTGTCAACAATCTAGCATCTAGACGGTTGCATCAATTGACTTCAGATTTTCCGGGTAGGTGGGCAATGGTCCGTAGATTACCTGATTAAATTTTGGGGGTAATCGGGTCAACATGAAGGTCAAGGTCACCGGAAAGGTCAACCTTTCAGTCAAAATAACATTTTCCATTATAACTCAAAAATGGTTGCCAATAAACAAATGTTTACTATTATGAGCATACAGGAACTCCCATATGGCCTTTCATTTGGGACCATGACCTTTGACCTTGAAAGGTCAAACTCAAGGTCACGGATTTTCAGAGGGCTGTAACTTGAAAACGGTTGATGGTAGACATATCTACCATTATCAACTCATAGGAAGTACCCTATGGGCTTTCATTTAGCACCATGACCTTTGACCTTGAAGGAATTTGAAATGCCAAACTCAAAGTCATGGATTTTCATAGGACTATCACCTGACAGCTGATGATTGAGAAATGTTACCATTATCAACATATAGGTATAAAAAGTGCTGCCGGGCGAGGTTTGTTTTGCCTGGGAACACGTTCAAATTCTGAAATGCTCCTTTTTTTTTTTTTTTAAAGACATTGACTTGACCAGTGTTTGTACAAACAATTACAAAATTAAAAAAAAAAATCCACCTATTATAAATGCTTACAAATGATTAATAAACAAACAATGATTCTTTTCTGGGGGACCTAACCTTGGCAAAGTATTATAAATAAGACCCCAGAAGATTTTAAATTAAAAAAAAAAAATCACACCATCTCTGCCAGGACACTGAAACTGGGACATGGTTAGATCTTCCAGTAGGACAACAATCCAATCACAAATAAAAATTGTTCACTGGACAGAGAAACGAGCTTTAATTCAGAGGTCTGAGATAGTGATTACTAAACACCAGCAAAAACCTGTAGAGAGAGCTGAATGAAGACTAATAAGATATTTTTAAACACTGGAACAACGGGGCCAAAAAAAACCAAACAAAAAAAAAAAATCATTTTCTTTTACTTAAGTATTTCAACATACACATTTTCCTCACGGTTTGGCTGTTTATTGAGGGTGCTAATAATTTTGGAAGGCAGCCTGAATGGGTAATATACACCTACCTTAAATATGATATTCTTAATCCAGGGTCTTTCTGACAAGAAGTCGAGCATGGAGAAGCCAGGGTTTGGCCGGATGGCAGACATGGCCACCCAGTAACCACCAGAGGAGCTGCGGCGGATGTTGTCAGGGAAGCCAGGCAGGTTTTCTATAAAAGTGTCCATGCCTCCCTTATTGAGACCAGCCACGTGAATCCTTTGGGCAATTAAGCAACACCAAAAATGAAACAATCAGCACATTATCACCAACAACCTTGGAGAGTAATGACGGAGTTTAATAAAACTGCTATAGTCGTGTCTGAGTCGTGTTCCGGCTTTAGCAATACTTTTGAAAGTGCTGTTTAATGCAAAGTAATGACCTTGATGTTCTATGGTTCTATATGGCAGTCTATCTATCTTCAGTGAGACAGTACCTTATAATACTGAACTGTTTCACTGATGTCCCTTAATTAATCCTGTGTACTGTAGCTGACCAGAAACAATGAAACTCTCTCAATGACGGTTCACTCAGGATCTTTCGCAAGGATCCAATTCATAAAGAATTTAGAAGAAGAATTTACTGTCTCCCGAATAAATGTGATTAACAATCAATAAAAGCTACTGATGACTCATTAACATGCTCTTGGTTCCTACAACTGTAGCGGTCTAATTTTTTGGTAACTTTCCATACTTTAGTGTGTGACTGGGTTTCTTCAGCCTTATTTGAATCAAAGGCTGACTAACATTAAGCGTTCCACTTTCCCATGAAACAAAGCTTCTATTAACCACAACAATAAAAGAGCGAGCCTCCACAACAGCATTTCCTACACTTCCCCTTGTTGTGCCCACATTACCTTCACTAATAGAAGGAACGTGCCATTTGTCTCTCAACGCTGGAAGCTTAATGAAGGATTCTGTTACCTAGGCAACAACAAGCTTGCATCATTCATCCAGGTAAAGCATGTGCATGCGTGTGTGTGTGTGTGTGTGTGGGTGGAGAGACTCGCGCTGCCTCCAGCAGACATGAGCTGTATGTGAACAGCGAGAGGGGCAGAGCACATTTACATACAGCACTTTTCCGTGAGAAGTGATGTGACAGTCAATCGACTGCAGGCCAAGAAGGGAACCTCTGAAATAAACGTGTGAATAATGCGCAAGCGTGAGGAAAAATGGGAAGGGGAAAGCAGAAGGCAAAGCTAATTTAATCAGCTAATTTCAATCACAATGAGAGAACTCTCTCTAGTTCATTGTTTCTCAGCCAGTGGGCCACGAATTTTTTTTCCAAGTTGAAGTTAATTTTTTACTCGTAGTAGGGTGCAATTGCTGGGTTGCATCAGACGTTACATCCGCCTCATGAAGCTATGGTCACACTACAGCTTGCGATGCTTTATCGATGAAAAGGAGGCATTCTGGTAGCGATATACACGTGAGCTAAAAGTTGTGGTCACACAGTAGGTGACTCGGCTGTCATGCCTTTGTGCGCTTGAGTCTGGCGCACAGATACGGAATCAGCACGCACAGATATGGAAGCTGTTTTCACAGAGGATTTGCAAAGTATTATCATTATCACGGGCACGTTTGTTTCTAGCCATGTTTATAACGCTGTTTAAATACTCTGCTTTATGATTCTGCTTTCTGTTTTGCTTTTGTAAATATCACGCCTGCTAATAAACACTCTCCCTGCACTTAGATCCGTGTACCACTGTCTATCTTGTAGCTCTTTAACCCGCCCACATATAAAAAGTTGTACTCCTCCATGCTCTTCCAGGTTTTCATCTGTTTGTCCGTGTAGACCGATGTTTGCAGCACCAGGTAGTTTGGGATGTCGGGGAACTCAACAGATAGATAATTTTCCAACTCGTAGGGAAAATCCTTCTTTGTTAGCGTGTAAGGATCTAATCCCATTGAGTGGTTTCTATATCCACTTCTTTTGAGTGTACTTCTTGGTTTTAATAACTTGCTTGTTTGATGTACACAAACATGGTAATAAGTTCTTGTGTTAATGGACCAGACTCCACTTTTGGATCATTAATCCCTTCTGACTGAGAATGCCCTGCATGCAGGGTTTTATGTTGGCTTCTGGTACATCCAGACAGTTTTAAATACAATACCTACAATTAAAAACAGTTTTTATTGCATTTATTTAATTCCTGGGCTCCCATCTGTAACAGGGAGTGATGTTGCATGCCGTTAATACATTATTAGATTCTAATTAGAATAGAATAGATGAGTGAAAATAATTGGGGATCTTTTTTTTGTTGCAAGTATGAATAGGTGGGCCTTAAAGCAGAAAAGGTTGAGAACCCCTGCTCTAGTTTATCAGTCCTTTACGGCAGATTATGAAAAACAGGAACAAATTCCTACAAAGTATTTCAAGCATTTGCCACAAACTGATTAAAAAAAAACAAAACAAAAAAGAAAAAAAAAAAAAAAAAACACCACCCACCCACCCATGAAACACACCTCAGGTGGCTTAAATGACTGTGCCTTTTTACTATCTTTCCAGCTCAGAGAATTTTCCATGACACTCCCCATTAATCATTAAATGTTCATAAAGCAGACTCCAAATGTTCATTAATATTCATTAGTTTGCTTTGCATATCGCAAAGCATGTTGTATGTAAAGCACATAAGCCTGTTTTGAAATCAGTAGTTTGCAAACTAGTGCTGTTTCAATCCTTTGCAGGAATATACGGATTCATTCTTTAAGGTCATTAAGCCCCAAGCTAAGTCAGCTGAGTGCAGTCACATTGACCTGTAAACTGTCCTGACTGAATTGAATCATATTGTGAGCTGGGAAGTTGGAAGAGCAGTCGGAGAATAACTGAAAATTGATTTAACCCATTGGTAATTGAGGTTTACATTCAGGAAGATTAATATGCCACTTTGCAGCAACAGCGCTACATTTCTCCAGGCTTGTTTCACTCGTCATTTGCACACACATTGAACATAGAGCTGGGTATATTGTCCTAAATCACACGTTAGCGTACTATGTTAAAATAATATGTGTACCACCTGCTAGTGGAGTAGCCTACTATTTAGTATTCAGTTTCAGGACAATGTTTATTGATTGGCCTCTTTATTAGGTACACCTGTTCAACATCACAAATATTTAAAATCAGCCAATCGCAGGGCAGCAACTCAATGGATTTAGGCATGTAGACATGCCCCGTGTCCGAAATCACTCACTCGTTCACTACTCCCTACTCACTATATAGGGAATTACTATAAAGAGGACTATATAGTGAGCTCATTGGTAAAATGAAAAAAAAAAAACCTGACACTACCACGTCGTGCTGGTATTTACGTCATTACTGTCGCACAGTTAAAACGTGCCAGATCAGTCGGCTGGTGGGTTTTCAAAATAATAAATACATATTATACTCAGTGTATTTCCCACATTGATAAATGCAAAGTATTTTGTCTGCTGCATCTTTCAGTTCGTTTAAATCCAGGCTGAATACTTGTTTTATTCTTTGCTGCTGCCTTTTATTAAATCAAATTTGAGGCTTTTGATTAATTCCTCGCTCTGCACCGTAACTTTTATTCTTGTATTTTATGTCTTATTCTATTTTAGCTTATTTTCTATTCTCTTACTATTCTAATTGTACTTGAATGTCCATTTATAACGCGTTTCTTCCTCCGTCCATTCAC
Organism: Neoarius graeffei; assembly: GCF_027579695.1. NCBI lineage: Eukaryota > Metazoa > Chordata > Actinopteri > Siluriformes > Ariidae > Neoarius > Neoarius graeffei. The sequence continues at coordinate 34,560,972 of NC_083575.1, read as the reverse complement.
CCCAACACTTTTTTCTTTCAGCACGACCACAATGCATGTTGGGATATATTGCTTGGTTAGTGACCATCAGTTGTACGCTACTTCTCATGATGCATTGTGGGATACTTTGAGTGCACTATATAGGGTGTAATAATTCTCACGATGCATTCGGACAGCACTACAAAATTGCGAGCTCACTATATATAGTCCACTATATAGTGAGCAGTGAGTGATTTCGGGGGCGGCACGGTGGTGTAGTGGTTAGCGCTGTCGCCTCACAGCAAGAAGGTCCGGGTTCGAGCCCCGTGGCCGGCGAGGGCCTTTCTGTGTGGAGTTTGCATGCTCTCCCCGTGTCCGCGTGGGTTTCCTCTGGGTGCTCCGGTTTCCCCCACAGTCCAAAGACATGCAGGTTAGGTTAACTGGTGACTCTAAATTGACCGTAGGTGTGAATGTGAGTGTGAATGGTTGTCTGTGTCTATGTGTCAGCCCTGTGATGACCTGGCGACTTGTCCAGGGTGTACCCCGCCTTTCGCCCGTCGTCAGCTGGGATAGGCTCCAGCTTGCCTGCGACCCTGTAGAAGGATAAAGCGGCTAGAGATAATGAGATGAAATGAGATGAGTGATTTCGGACACAGGGATGGTCAAGACGACCTGCTGAAGCATCAGAATGGGGAAGAAAGGTGATTTAATTAAGTGACTTTGAACATGGCATGGTTGTTGGTGCCAGACAGGCTGGTCTGAGTATTTCAGAAACTGCTAATCTACTGGGATTTTCACGTGCAACCATCTCAAAGGTTTACAGAGAATGGTCAGGAAAAGAGAGAATATCCAGTGAGCAACAGTTCTCTGGGTGAAAACGGCTCGTTGATGCCAGAGGAGAATGGCTAGACTGGTTCGAGATAATAAAAAGGCAACAGTAACTCACATAATCACTTGTGACAACCAAGGTATACAGAAGACTATCTCTGAACACACAACATATCAAACCTTGAAGCAGATGGGCAACAGCAGCAGAAGAGTACAGCGGGTACGACTCCTGTCAGCTAAGAACAAGAAACTGAGGCTACAATTTGTACGGGCTCACCAACATCAGACAGTAGAAGATTGGAAAAGCGTTGCTTGGTCTGAAGAGTCTCGATTTCTGCTGCAACATTCAGTTGGTAGGGTCAGAATTTGGCATAAACAGATGAAAGCATGGATCCATCCTGCCTTGTATCAACGGTTCAGGCTGCTGGTGGTGGTAGTGTAATGGTGTGGGGGATATCTTCTTGGCACTCTTTGGGCCCCTTAGTACCAATTGAGCATCATTTAAACGCCACAGCCTACCTGAGTATTGCTGCTGACCACGTCTATCCCTTTACGACCACAGTGTACCCATCTTCTGATGGCTACTTCCAGCAGGATAACGCACCATGTCGCACAGCTCAGATGATCTCAAACTGGTTTCTTGAACATGGCAATGAGTTCACTGTACTCAAATGGCCTCCACAGTCACCAGATCTCAATCCAATAGAGCATCTTTGGGATGTGGTGGAACGGGAGATTCACATCATGGATGTGCAGCCGACAAATCTGCAGCAAGTGCGTTACGCGATTACATCAGTATGGATCAAAATCTCGGAGGAATGTTTCCAGCACCTTGTTGAATCTATACCACGAAGAAATAAGGCAGTTCTGAAGGCAAAAGGAGGTCCAACCTGGTACTAGCAAGGTGTACCTACTAAAGTGGCCAGTGAGTGTGTGTTGGTCAGGGATCAGTTACAGCGAGCTATTCAAAAGTCAGGACATGAAATATTTGCTTACACTGTTAATTTCAACCACTGGCTAATCAGAGTTATTCAAATTAATCCATCACAAGACATTGATAAAGTCAGTGAGTGAACAGACATAGTAATATCGTGAGGCTTTTCTCATTGTTGAACTAAAGAAGTGGCATTAAGTAGAGTTTCTTAGTCTTGCTGCAACATTTTGTAGTCTAAAAACAAACTAAAAACAGTCAAGTCCATTTTTACAATATAGCCGAGATACCCACCAAACGGTAAGATGGAAACCTACCTCCTTATTCTTGCCATCGTAGTTTCAGCAACAAGAACAGACTCTTCATCAGGAAGGAGTTGAATACCGTTAGGGAAACGCAAGTTCTCCATCATGACTGCAACTTCTTTAGTCTCAGTATCATACTCCAGAACCCTAAAATACTAAATCAGTATTAGGAGTCATAGCATTAAGTGAACTACCTTAATACACAGACATTATTACTTGTAGCAGCAACCTGCATTAAAAACAATATCACCTGAAACTATAGTAAAAGCAAAGCCAGAAACTCACTGGAGTCACCTACCGGCCATCTGCTGTGGCCTCCATGATGAGTTTCATGAAGTCTCTACGCTGCCACCTGCTGCTGGAGTCAGTGAAATACAACTTCTTCCCATCCTGTGTCACATCCAGGTCATTGACAAATGAGAGACGCCGACCCCCGATCAGCTTCTTGGTGCTCACTAGAAGTGTTGTCTCACCTGAAGGCCGAAGACAAAGGAGTAGGTCATGGAGACATTAATGGACGGAGTTTAACAAGGTAACATTATGACAATTTGAGAGAAGAGACAAGGGAATATTCTAGTCTACATTTTTCAGGATAGAGTGAGGCTCAGACAGGATGTTCTCTGCATTTGGTTGGGCTCATAGTAAAATAATGTGAGTCAGTGTACAATACACAGAATGGCACCTATCTAGTTTGAGTAATATTAACTATTACGACTTAAAACTTAGGGGGTTGTTTGAAGATACTGATTACTATACACTGGACATTTGTTAAAGTGGAATTTAAACAGAATGTTGGATCTTTCTTTGGGCGGGTTTGACTGACACTAATTAACATTTGAGCTTGTTTTGTGATGGCTGTTATTTTCCCTGCAGCATATCTTTAGATTTTTTTTTGTACTGGTTGGTAGTGATCACTATCAAAGAGCATTTCAATTCAAAATGTAAAGCTTGATGGAAACTTGAGAGAAAAGGGATAGAAAAAGACAAAAACTACAAAAGAAAGTTGTTTTCTTTAACTAACCCGTGACAGGATTAACCTCAAACAGGCCCAGGTAGGCATCAGCCACGAACAAGGTGCCGTTCGGACCCACTCTGATTCCAAGCGGCCTTCCGCAAACATGCTCGTGCTCAGGAGACCCTTTATAGAGAGGAAAGAAAAATGAAACAACTGTTGACTCCCTATTTATTGTACAGGGTGTTTAAAAAATTTGATATCATTTCACAATCTAATAACTTTGGCAATTCTCGTTCAATTGACTTTAAATTTACAGTATGTGTGGAAACAGGTCAAAATTTTATGTTTTTTGTTTTTATCTTTTTAGGTTGGGCGGCATGGTGGTGTAGTGGTTAGCGCTGTTGCCTCACAGCAAGAATGTCCGGGTTCAAGCCCCGTGGCCGGCGAGGGCCTTTCTGTGCGGAGTTTGCATGTTCTCCCCGTGTCCGTGTGGGTTTCCTCCGGGTGCTCCGGTTTCCCCCACAGTCCAAAGACATGCAGGTTAGGTTAACTGGTGACTCTAAATTGACTGTAGGTGTGAATGTGAGTGTGAATGGTTGTCTGTGTCTATGTGTCAGCCCTGTGATGACCTGGCGACTTGTCCAGGGTGTACCCCGCCTTTCGCCCGTAGTCAGCTGGGATAGGCTCCAGCTTGCCTGCAACCCTGTAGAACAGGATAAAGCAGCTAGAGATAATGAGATGAGATGAGATCTTTTTAGGTCTAGAAATGCCATTCACTGGAGAAGAAAAGGCGTTTTGTGCGTTAGAGTACGCTCAAACACAGTCGAACAAGACTGTGCAGCGTGCATTTATGAGAGAATTCTCTAAAAATGCACCTAATGCAATGCAGATTTGGACATGGCACAAAAAGTTCAAAGAGGAAGGCTGTGTGTGCAGGGCAAAAGGATCTGGACGACCACCAGCATCGGAAGAGATGGTCGAGCGGGTTTGCGAATACTGAAAATGTGTGAAATCGTTCATGGAATCCACATACCTTTTGAATTTCTTATTCAAATTTTGAGGAATAAATCTTATATTGCTCAACATTAAGCCTGTTCAGTTTCATCTGCCTAGACTATGTAGTTTCTGGGATATTTATATCTCAAAAAATATCAATTTTTTTGAAAACACCCTGTATATCACAAGCTAAAAATAATGGTTCATTAAATCAGCTGCATTACTGAAATAGTTGTTAAGGGTGTAAAGTCAGCACTGACAGCATGGACTGTGAATTCTCCTCAACTCATCACTCGAGTTCATAACTGGTCTCAAATAGAGAGGTGGAAGTGTTATTATTAGAGTAATTATTTTTGTTTGTCCCTGCCCACAATGTTTTCTAATGGATTTAGCTGGTTCTATTTCACAAAACATAAACAAGCTAGTAATGCGATGTATGTAAACCGCCATGACCCTGATCAGGCTGTCACCAAGGACTGCTGGGTGTTAATTTGACCTTCATACCAGACAGCTGACGTGAAATTACACCATCACATCAACATGTGAGTCTTCCCTGAGCTGTTGGCACAAAGTTAGAAGCACATAGTTATATAGAACATCTTTGTATGCTGCAACATTACATTTTCCGTTGACTGGAACTAAGGGCCCCAAACCTGTTCCAGTTGAGATCCTTGAAGACATGGTTTGCCAAGGTTGGATTGGAAGAAGTTGAGCGGCCTGCACACAGCCTTGACCACTGAACACCTTTGGGATGAATTTGAACACCAACTACGCACCAGGCCTTCTTACGTACAAGGGTACTTCAAAAAGTTTTCGGCCTCACCTGAAAACAAGGGGTGTAGCTCCCATTTTGGGGCATAACTGAATACTATAAAGCCTTATACGACCGTCCACAAAAACACAAATGAAAGAGTCAAAGAAAAAAGGAGAGGAAAGCTTCAAGCTGGTGTGCTGCTGCTCCAGGACAATGCGCCCGTCCATACAGTACAAGTGGCAGGGGCAGAAGCAGCCAAATGTGGCTTTGAACTGTTACCCCATGCACTTTACTCACCTGACCTGGCACTGTCTGACTTCTGTTTCCCAAACTGAAGTCCTACTCGTGTGGTCACCATTTTCAGAGTGATGATGAAGTCACCCATGCTGTTGAAGAAAATCTGGAGGCTCAAGATGTGGCCTTCTTCCGCAAAGGGATAGCAAAGCTTGAACATTGGTGGACCAAGTGCACTGAAGTTAAAGGAGACTATGTTCTTGCATTATTTTTCAACAATCTTTCTCCTGTGACGTTTTCTGGGTGAGGCCGAGAACTTTTTCCAAGTACCCTCATGACATTGGTGCAGAAATGGGCAAATCCCCACAGCCACACTTCAAAATCTAGTGGAAGGCCTTCTCAGAAGAGTGGAGGCTATTATACCAGCAAAGGGGGACCCAAGTATGGGACGTTCAAAAAGCACACATGAGGTGTCCACAAACTTTTGAACATATCGTGTATGGGTGATCCCAGTCCTGATACACACCGATTTGCATAATGTATTCGTATTTGGTTTCCTCCTTGTGTGTTTTGTGTGAGTAAAGATCTCCTACCAGGGGGATCACAATATTTTTACAATATTTATAATATTTTATGGCAGCATGGTGGTGTAGTGGTTAGCACTGTTGCCTCACAGCAAGAAGGTCCTGGGTTCGAGCCCAGCAGCCAGCGAGGGCCTTTCTGTGTGGAGTTTGCATGTTCTCCCCGTGTCTGTGTGGGTTTCCTTCAGGTGCTCTGGTTTCCCCCCACAGTCCAAAAACATGCAGGTTAGGTTAACTGGTGGCTCTAAATTGACTGTAGGTCTGAATGAGAGTGTGAATGGTTGTTTGTCTCTGTGTCAGCCCTGCGATGACCTGGTGACTCGTACAGGGTGTACCCCGCCTTTCGCCCATAGTCAGCTGGGATAGGCTCCAGCTTGCCTGCGACCCTGTAGAACAGGATAAGCGGCTACAGATGACAGACGGATGGATGGATAATATTTTTATCATACCTCAAGGTCTTGCATGACATGACTTGGCTGCTCACTCGACAGTTCACATAAGTATATAAGAAAACAGACATTCCTTTCAGGCCAAACAACCTACAACAGCTCTTCTGTGATTCATTTTAGGAGCGTGCTGAGTGACAGGGGTATGTCTAGGATGTACTGAGGCCAGGGACTCAGTCCACATGTAGTTGACATACTCTGTTCTATCTTAGCATCCTCTTTCCTTTGTGACCTCACTGAGGAAAGAAAGGCAGTCATGTTCCTAAATATTCAATATCAGTACAGGAGTTCATCTGCAAAGCTACAAAGACAGCCATTATCACAGAGGTGACAATGACAACAGCCCAATTGTTCTAGAGCCTTCTTGATTTATGTCAACCACAAGTTTTATCAAAGACAATATATTAAAGTCAGTCTGTTCAAACTCATCTGAGTAAACATGCTTAAAATGTATATAAAAGCATAACAGCTACACGGATGGATAAACAATATGTACAACATGCATATGCTGGATTTGTTCTTTGTAGAGCTTATGACATATAACACCCAACAACATATAAGACCCGATAACATGCACAAACGAGTGTTCTGAGAGCACAATATCCCCTAAGAACCCTTTTGTGGCAGCGGGGGTGTGGTCAAGCGCCGGTCTGTGACAGGAGGGCAGAGCCAGGGAAGGTGAGTGGCAGAATCACTACACCTGACGGAAATTACCCTGTGTTTGTGTGTCTTCCCAGTAACCGCGCCCTATTTAAGGAGGCAGAGGGAGAGCAGAGGGGAGCTCTTCCCGGGACAAGAACACAGGGTGTGTGTGTGTATTTGCCCAATAGAACTGAAAAGTATGTTATACTGAAAAAAACTGTTATACTGAAAAGTATGGCAATAAAAGCCTGTTATTACCTGAAGCGTTGTCCTGCCGTCCTCTGTGCTCCACCCACACCTAAGAGAGCTCTACAGTGGTGCCGAAACCCGGGAAAGGTGGAGCACCAACCCAGCAGCCCCATGGAATCCTCCCCGTTCGTGGACCTGGTCCACGCCCTCGCCACGGCTCAGCAAAGCCAGCACCAGGCGCTCGTCACGCTCCGAAAGGAACAAGAGCGGCGCTTCGAAGCCCTGGTGCTGGCCCAGCAGGAAGATTGCGAGGCGTTCCGGCATCTCCTCGCATCGGCGGGGTCCACCAGCGCCCCGGCCGCGGGCCCGTCTCCCCTCACCGTGACCAAGACGGGCCCGCAGGACGACCCCGAGGCGTTCCTCGCATTGTTTGAACAGGTCGCCGAAGTCTCGGGGTGGCCGATGGAGCAGCGCGCGGCGCGCCTCCTCCCCCTCCTGACGGGAGAGGCGCAGCTGGCTGCGCTACAGCTCCCCGCTGACTGCCGGCTGGCCTACGCGGACCTTCGCCGGGCCGTCCTCCAGCGCGTGGGGCGCACACCAAAACAACAGCGCCAGCGCTTCCGTGCGCTGCGGTTGGAGGAAGTCGGCCGGCCGTTCGCGTTCGGCCAGCAGCTCCGGGACGCCTGCTGGCGGTGGTTGAGGGCCGACAACCGCGACGCCGAGGGAATCATCGATCAGGTGGTGCTGGAGCAGTTCATCGCCCGCTTACCAGCCGGAACCGCGGAGTGGGTCCAGTGCCACCACCCGGCGTCGCTGGATCAGGCAGTAGGACTGGCGGAGGATCATTTGGCGGCTGTTCCGGCGGCAGGACAGCCGACGACGTCTTCTCTTCTCTCTCTCCCCTCCCTTCTGTGTCCCGTCTTCGCCCCATTCCCCCACCACGGAGACGGGGGCCAGCTCCACCCCAGCCGGCCCGCCGCACCCGTGGTGCCCTCCCGTTTCTCCCTTCTGTGTCTGTCTCTCCCCCCCCTCAGGTGAGTGAGCCCTAGAGCACCGGTGCAGAAGGAAAGCCCGGGCCGGTTTTCTGGCGCTGCGGGGAGCCGGGCCACCTGCAACAACAGTGCGCAGCAATGGAGGTGGACGTGGTGGTACGGATCCCCGACGCGCCAGAGGCTGCCCTCGATCGGGCCGGAGCGTATCGCATACCGGTGAGTGTCCAAGGGGCTACATATCAGGCATTGGTGGATTCTGGTTGCAATCAGACCTCGATCCGCCAAAGCCTGGTGCAAGACGAGGCATTGGGGGGAGCACAGGGGGTGAAGGTGTTGTGTGTGCACGGGGATGTTCACAGCTACCCTTTGGTGTCGGTCCACATATTTTTCAGAGGGGAAAAATCTATAGTGAAGGTGGCGGTTAATCCTCGCCTTACCCACTCTTTAATTTTGGGGACTGATTGGCCGGGATTTCGGGGTTTAATGACGTGCCTAGTAAAGAGTGGGTCCTGCCATTTGACAGGGGGAGGTCCCGGTGTCGCTTTGGCTGGAGCTGCTGTCGCAGAGCCGTCTACATCATCTCCGCGACAGAGTGAGGAGCCGCCGGCTCCTCCTCTTTCTGTTGGGGAATCCCTCGCGGATTTCCCATTAGAACAATCGCGAGATGAGACTCTGCGACATGCGTTTGACCAAGTGAGAGTAATCGATGGTCAAACGCTCCAGCCGAACGCCACCCCGTCCTTCCCCTATTTTTCTATTATGAAGGATAGATTATACCGAGTGACGCAGGACACTCAGACGAAAGAGCGAGTCACACAGTTGTTAATTCCAAAGAGCCGCCGGGAATTGGTATTTCAGGCGGCTCACTTTAATCCCATGGCTGGACACCTAGGGCAGGATAAGACACTAGCCCAAATAATGGCCCGATTCTATTGGCCGGGGATTCGCGGCGATGTCCGTAGGTGGTGTACGGCGTGCCGCGAATGCCAGTTAGTAAATCCAGCGGCCATTCCAAAAGCGCCTTTGCGCCCCCTACCATTAATCGAGACCCCGTTCGAAAGAATTGGGATGGATCTCGTCGGGCCATTAGATCGGTCAACACGAGGGTACCGCTTTATATTAGTTCTGGTGGACTATGCAATGCGATACCCAGAAGCGGTGCCTCTTCACAATATCTCAGCATGCAGTATTGCGGAGGCCCTCTTCCACGTCATCTCCCGAGTTGGAATCCCGAAAGAGATTCTGACTGACCAAGGCACCTCGTTTATGTCACGAACACTGAGCAAACTGTATGGGCTATTAGGTATTAAGCCGATCCGCACCAGCGTTTATCACCCACAAACGGACGGTTTAGTTGAACGGTTCAATCGCACCCTCAAGAATATAATTAAAAAATTCGTAAGTGAGGACGCACGTAACTGGGATAAATGGCTCGAACCCTTGTTATTTGCAGTGCGAGAGGTCCCCTAAGCCTCCACAGGGTTCTCCCCGTTTGAATTGTTATACGGGCGTAAGCCGCGCGGCATTTTAGATGTGCTGCGAGAAAATTGGGAGGAGGGACCTTCACAGAGTAAAAACGAAATTCAGTACGTTATGGACCTGTGCACAAAACTCCACACGCTCACCCACCTAACTCAGGAGAATTTGCGGCAGGCCCAGGAACGGCAAGCCCGCCTGTACAACAAGGGCACGCGCCTTAGAGAGTTCACTCTGGGAGATAAGGTACTCGTACTGCTGCCCACGTCGAGCTCCAAATTAATCGCCAAGTGGCAAGGACCCTTTGAGGTCACACGGCGAGTCGGGGATGTCGACTATGAGGTGAGGCGAACGGACGGGGGGGGCGCTACAGATCTACCACCTCAATCTGCTTAAACTCTGGAACGAGGAGGTCCCCATGGCGTTGGTGTCGGTAGTTCTGGAGAAGGCGGAGCTGGGGCCAGAGGTTCAAAAAAGGACATTGGCATCACGTACCTCTCCGGTCCCCTGTGGAGACCACCTCTCCCCGACCCAACTCACGGAGGTCGCCCAGTTGCAGGCCGAGTTTTCAGATGTGTTCTCGCCCCTGCCCGGTCGCACTAACCTCATAGAACACCACATAGAGACGCCCCCGGGGGTGGTAGTGCGTAGCCACCCTTACAGGCTACCCGAACACAAAAAAACGGTGGTTCGGGAAGAACTTCAGACCATGCTCGAAATGGGCATCGTCGAGGAATCCCACAGTGACTGGAACAGCCCGGTGGTCTTGGTACCCAAGGCCGACAGGTCGGTCCGGTTCTGTGTGGACTATAGAAAAGTCAACGCGGTGTCTAAATTCGACGCGTACCCAATGCCTCGTATTGACGAGCTGCTCGATCGACTAGGCACGGCTCGCTTTTGCTCGACACTGGATTTGACGAAGGGATATTGGCAGATCCCCTTGACTCCATTATCCTGGGAGAAAACGGCCTTTTCCACACCGTTCGGCTTACACCAATTTGTCACACTTCCTTTTGGGCTGTTTGGGGCGCCCGCTACGTTTCAGCGGCTGATGGACAGGGTCCTCCGGCCCCACGCCACCTATGCGGCCGCATATCTTGATGATATAATCATTTATAGTAACGACTGGCAGCGGCACTTGCAACACCTGAGGGCCGTCCTTAGGTCGCTGAGGCGGGTGGGTCTCACTGTCAACCCGAAGAAGTGTGCGATTGGGCGGGTGGAAGTATGGTATCTGGGCTTCCACTTGGGCAACGGGCAGGTGCGTCCCCAAATTAATAAGACAGCAGCGATTGCGGCCTGCCCGAGGCCCAAGACCAAAAAGGGGGTGAGACAGTTCCTGGGGCTGGCTGGCTACTATCGTAGGTTTATACCTAATTATTCGGACGTCACCAGCCTGCTGACTGACCTCACTAAAAAGGGGGCGCCAGATCCGGTCCAGTGGACGAAGCAGTGCCAGCGGGCTTTCTCTGAGGTAAAGGCTGCACTGTGTGGGGGGGCCACTATTACACTCCCCTGACTTTTCTCTCCCTTTTGTGTTGCAGACCGACGAGTCGGACAGAGGGCTGGGGGCGGTGTTGTCCCAGGAGGTGGAGGGGGAGGACCGCCCCATCCTGTACATTAGCAGGAAGCTGTCGGTGCGTGAGGGGCGCTACAGCACTATTGAGAAAGAATGCCTGGCGATCAAGTGGGCGGTCCTCGCCCTCCGTTACTACCTGCTGGGGCGCCCTTTCACCCTCTGTTCGGACCACGCGCCCCTCCAGTGGCTCCACCGCATGAAAGATGCCAACGCGCGGATCACCCGTTGGTATCTGGCACTCCAACCCTTCAATTTCAAGGTGGTCCACAGGCTGGGGGTGCAGATGGTCGTGGCGGACTTCCTCTCCCGTCAAGGGGGGGGGGGGGAGTTGGCTGCGGGCCGGACAGCCGCCCGGCCTGAGTCAGGCGGTAGGGGTATGTGGCAGTGGGGGCGTGGTCAAGCGCCGGTCTGTGACAGGAGGGCGGAGCCAGGGAAGGTGAGTGGCAGAATCACTACACCTGACGGTAATTAACCTGTGTTTGTGTGTCTTCCCAGTAACCGCGCCCTATTTAAGGAGGCAGAGGGAGGAGCTCTTCCCGGGACAAGAACACAGGGTGTGTGTGTGTGTGTATTTGCCCAATAGAACTATTGTTATACTGAAAAGTCTGGCAATAAAAGCCTGTTATTACCTGAAGTGTTGTCCTGCCGTCCTCTGTGCTCCACCCACACCTAAGAGAGCTCTACACCTTTATTCGTCACATGCACACTTCAAGCGCAGTGAAATTCATCCTCTGCATTTAACCCATCTGAAGCAGTGAACACACACACATACTCAGAGCAGTGGGCAGCCACACCAGAGCGCCTGGGGAGCAGTCAGGGGTTCGGTACCTTGCTCAAGGGCACCTCGGCCCAAGGCCGCCCCACGTCAACCTAACTGCATGTCTTTGGATTGTGGGGGAAACCGGAGCACCCGGAGGAAACCCACGCAGACACGGGGAGAACATGCGAACTCCACACAGAAAGGCCCTCACCGGCCGCTGGGTTCGAACCCGGAACCTTCTTGCTGTGAGGCGACCGTGCTAACCACTACACCACCGTGCCGCCTGCAGGCAACCATGCCATAACTCTGGTAAAATACGACTGAATTGAATGAAATTGCAATATGCATATTACCGACATAGAACAAAGAATCCTGTCAAGTTTCGTGAAATTCCTCCAAAAACTGTGAGAGGAGTTGATTTCAGAAAGTGAGTACCCTTCCCGGGGCGGCACGGTGGTGTAGTGGTTAGCACTGTCACCTCACAGCAAGAAGGTCCGGGTTCGAGCCCCATGGCCGGCGAGGGCCTTTCTGTGCGGAGTTTGCATGTTCTCCCTGTGTCCGCGTGGGTTTCCTCCGGGTGCTCCGGTTTCCCCCACAGTCCAAAGACATGCAGGTTAGGTTAACTGGTGACTCTAAGGCTACGTTTACATTACGTCGAATCAGCGGATCATCAGATTAATGTTCTTAAAACAATTCGCGTTTACACTAAAACCGTTAGCCGTGCACACAGCAACACCAATACACGGATACGCTCGGCTCCGCAGGCATCCTGCGCTCCAAATCACTCCGCCCTGAACAGCGAGTGCCCTCTGGAGGGTGCGCACTCCGGCCCTGCGCAGCTCACAGAGTGCGCGAGTGAAGTGCACAAGCAGTGATTCGGGACTGAGCCGCTGTGTGTGTGATCCCAGCGCATATCACTTACTACTTGCAAGTGGAAGGATGGCAAGCCTAAAGACAATCATAACTACACAATGGGCAGTATTTGCATCAGTATTTGCAGTATTTTCATACTTTTATACTCTTTAATGAAAGGTGATACAAGGCGGAAGTCCGCGCCGTTTTTCAGCAGTCGCGTCACATGACCAACGCCAGCGAATCAGGAAGGTGGATGTCACAGTGACGTTGTCCAATGAGACGCCAGCTAGAGCTCAGCACAACGTATCCGCGTATTTTGAATGTTTACACAGCACCGGAGCTGACACGATCTGGATTGAATACGTGGACGCTGGCGGATTCCCGTTTTCAGGCATTTCCAGGCGGTTTAATGTAAACGGACAGTGCATCCACGAAGAAAACGAGACAGATACGGTCTAATGTAAACGTAGCCATAATTGACCGTAGGTGTGAATGTGAATGGTTGTCTGTGTCTATGTGTCAGCCCTGTGATGACCTGGCGACTTGTCCAGGGTGTACCCCGCCTTTCGCCCGTAGTCAGCTGGGATAGGCTCCAGCTTGCCTGTGACCCTGTAGAACAGGATAAAGCAGCTATAGATGATGAGATGAGATGAGATGAGATGAGATGAGATGAGATGAGATGAGAGGAGATGAGAGAAGAGAAGAGAAGAGAAGAGAAGAGAAGAGAAGAGAAGAGAAGAGAAGAGAAGAGAAGCCTTCCCAGGATGCACGGACATTGCCACGACATAATCCCCCTTTGGGCCTTTCGGTTAGCGGAGGATAAAAACTAGTGGCCAAAGACAGGCGTCTAGTAGTTTGTGTGTGTGTGTGTGTGTGTGTGCACGCATGTGTGTATGTAACAGAGAGAGATGGGAGGGGGAGTGAGCGAGCATGTAAAGAGAAGTAACATATACAGGTGTGTGTGTATTTAAAATATGTTCCTCTGCAATGTAGGTCTATGTAGAGAAAGGAGAGAGCAGTCACCCCACCTGGCCTTGAACCTAGGTCTACGGTACCAAACTTGCACCCTGACCACAAAGCCAGTGTGTGAGCCGTATTAGTTGTAGTCTACTATTAACTGTTTCCTGCTAAACTGTACCCTCATCTCCAGCTCCAGCTCTCCAATGAGCAGCAAAAAAAAACCAACCAAACAAAAAAAAAACCCTTCTGATGTCCGTCGTTCTCTAGCTCAGCCTTTCTCAACCAGGGTGCCGTCTGGCTTTGTTAGGTGTGCCGTCAAAAAATATATATATTCTAACATTGAAATAAATAAAATTAATTAAAATTTCAAAAAATGATAGTTGCACTAATGCAGATCATCGCCGCCTCATGCATCATCAAAAGTTGTCTCACGGCCCCCTTTCCCATGTCACAACGTCACTGCCGGGGTCAGCGTGACTGCGTATATTTTATCTGGGGGTGTCTTGAGAATTTGCATACTTCTGAAGCGTGCCGTGACTGAAAAAAGGTTGAGAAACACTGATCTAGCTAGCCTAAATAAGCCAGAATTTAAGTAAACACACAAAACAAGAAATGTCGTAGGAAACATATAGTATGCTTTTTAAATACAAATTATTGGCTTTTACTGAGCAGAAAAGTTGGCTCCAACATTCGCCAGCTAACATAGCTATCGGGCTGTAGGCTAATCCACCTGATAGCAAATTATGATGTGACAGGGTTTCCCGCAGCGCTTTATAGTCAAGGCAGCCGCCCTAACAACAACTGCCCCCCACCTTGACTACGGTCCCCCGGGAAAAAAAAAAAATCTGCCGCATCCACGCATACATAGACAATTAAAATACGGCCGCATCACGATGAGGCAGAATAGCGGCATCTGCTGGTTAAATATGTTACTGCGCCATCTATCACCTGTTGCTACGCCAACATTATTTTTTTTAACAGGAAGAGGCTAATTATCCAGCAACTGGATATCATACAACCTGTCGTCGTCGTGGGAAGGACATGTGGAGGTAAGATAATTATTCATCTAAACTAAACATATTTAGAGTGTCCTATCAACTGCTTGCCCATGCATTTGTTGTGCAATTGTATGCCGTACCTTGCGCTTAGTTACTGCTTTATTTATAAAGAGTAAATAAGATGTTGTTTCCCTTATGATCCTGTAAACACCTACCTCCACCCAAATCACAAACAAAACTCAACAGTGCCCCTTCAGAGTTTACAGACAACTATGTGAAGTTGTATCACACTAGAATACTTGCACATGTTGTGTGATTGTATGTTGTTATCTTGTTATTGTTATTGCACTTTAACTGTTTTGTTTATTTATAAAGAGTTCATTAAATAAAACAAGGCTGTTGCCCTTAAAGAAGTTGTTGGCCCTGTGATCCAGATTTCTCGCCAATGTCGCCCAAACAGGACACCCCCCCGACTCGACTGTCGCCGCCACCACTGCCCCCCAGGCAACGCCCCCTCCCCCCTGGTCACCACCTTGACTAACTGATTTTCTGCGGGAAACCCTGTGTGATTAGGCCACAGTAGGAAGCCATGGCCTAATGGTTAGCGAAGCAGCTTTGAGACCAAAAGGAATGGCTGAAATGCCCTTGAGCAAGGCATATAACCCTCAACTGCTCTGGATAAGCACGTCTGCTAAATGCCTGTCAAGTAATGTAATGTGATCTCACAGTTTATGGAATAACTACAACATTGTTAACCAGGGTAACTATAATGTCAACAAAAGTTTTACCTCTTGTGTCCTAATAAGTATTTGAAAAACCTGGAGCAATCAGGCAATGTAGTCGGTGTGAACGTGTGCATTTGGTTAGAATCAAAACAAGACATTTGAACAGGCTGAGGTAAGGGGAATAGTGGTGGTGGTGGGGGGGGGCAGTCAATTGCAGAGGATCAGATTTCAACATCCAAATGGTCAACCTCGTTGAAAGTATGCGATAATAACGTTACAACACCATTCAAAAGGGAATGCAACCTACAACCAGCAGGACAGGTTCAGGGTTATAGAAAAACTATCCGGGGCTTCAACCCAATAACCCGGTCCTAGACATGCTTGTGCTGAGTGAGAAATCTATGATCGAGAATGACAAAGCATTTCTCCGTGCTGTATCAGTTGTAAATTGTCCTTTAAAATCCTCAGCTCTATTGACGAACACTGACACCATTGTAAAATGTTGCAACACAGCCAGTGAGGAAACAGTTTGTCCTTTTCGCTTACCACACGGAGGTTTGCCCAGTGTTGCTACAACCTTGATTTTCCTCCCATCAATTTTCACAATCCTTCCATCTGCAGTACCAGTGTATAGAATATCTGCAAGGGAAAAAAAACTGTCATAAAAAGATAAAACACAAATAATGTAAATTCAGGAAAAAAAAAACAAATTACACGCACACACACACGCATACATACTGTATTATCTCATCTCATCTCATTATCTCTAGCTGCTTTATCCTGTTCTACAGGGTCGCAGGCAAGCTGGAGCCTATCCCAGCTGACTACGGGTGAAAGGCGGGGTACACCCTGGACAAGTCGCCAGGTCATCACAGGGCTGACACATAGACACAGACAACCATTCACACTCACATTCACACCTACGGTCAATTTAGAGTCACCAGTTAACCTAACCTGCATGTCTTTGGACTGTGGGGGAAACCGGAGCACCCGGAGGAAACCCACGCGGACACGGGGAGAACATGCAAACTCCACACAGAAAGGCCCTCGCCGGCCACGGGGCTCGAACCCGGACCTTCTTGCTGTGAGGCGACAGTGCTAACCACTACACCACCGTGCCGCCGCCGCCCACATATATTATATTATATTATATTATATTATATAAATAAAAGAACATAAGGATGTGATGTGACCAAATAGAGACAGTAAATATACAGACCAAAACAGACTGGCACAGATATGAGACATTACAGATTAACAAAACAGACATTAAAAGCATGCGACCTTTACCCCACTTGACTGACACTCCTAATGTAGCACTGTGTCTTACACAAGAACAGAATGGGTAAAAGATAATGAATGACAGAGATCACACTGGCTGCATATACCGGTACTGACCTCCAATATTTGCGATGGATTCAGGCCCAATGAGCTGGTCCTCAAACAGTCTTTCTGCCTGTCTCAACTTTAGGTTGGGTTCAAAGCAACCAGTCATGAGCGGTGGTTCACTGAGACTACAGAAAAACAAAAAACAAAACTTAAAGTGCATAAAAATGAGAACATTAGTTAAGGCTTGGGTTCTTGGGAAAACCAGTTCCCAGCACACGCAATAACATGAGTGGAGGCATACTGCAGTGTCCAACAGGAGCAGGAATAAGATCAATCATTAAGCCATGACACAGAACTGAGAAATGAATACATATGAGACATGTTTGCAGATCAGTTTGATCTTAGTGCCAAGGGTATTTAAATATGCAGCAGTGCTTTGGGAGTTCACTCAGAAAAGAAAAAGCAACACGAGGCAGTGAATGCAGGGAGCTCGTCACTATCACAGAAAAAAAAAAAAGAACTCATTTACATACAGTATACAGTGGTCACATTGAAACCCCATCAGACAACTTTCCCAACGGTCGAGAATTAAATGGAGGAAGTAGTATGAAATTGTCCTGAAATATCTGTCATATGTCTGCGCACTAATGACAACATTAAACAACTGACTCAGGCTTTTGAAAATGAAAAAGCTCCACACCCATTTGCTAAACACCTGGAAAGGCCCATGCAAAAATCAAGGAAAAATAAGTTCCTTCTTATGTAACATTTCTGAACAAGACTGATCATGTCAAATCCTACATGTTGGAGCATATAACAGAACCAAATGACAGCAGGATAAATGAGCTGCTACAAGTAGAGCACAATTTAACGATTTCCATTCTTTATTTTTAACCCAAGTGATCCTCAATTTGTTCACTTGACAATAATCTCCCACTCTTACCAATTGCCTACCATTTGACAAGTATTGTCCAGGAAGGACAGTACATGCTTCCTCCAAAACAACACAAAGCCAAAAATATAC
Organism: Neoarius graeffei; assembly: GCF_027579695.1. Classification (NCBI taxonomy): domain Eukaryota; kingdom Metazoa; phylum Chordata; class Actinopteri; order Siluriformes; family Ariidae; genus Neoarius; species Neoarius graeffei. Next base: position 34,543,455 of record NC_083575.1, on the reverse strand, counting down.
AAACAACATTAAAACAACCTGCCTAATATTGTGTAGATCCCCCTTGTGATGCCAAAACAGTTCTGACCTATTGAGGAATGGTCTCTACAAGACCTCTGAAGGTGTGCAAGTTGTGAGATGGGGCCTCCATGGACTGGACTTGTTTGTCCAGTACATCCCACAGATGCTCGTTCGAATTGAGATCTGGGGAATTCGGAGTCCAAGTTAACATCTTTGTCGTGGTCCTCAGACCATTCCTGAACTATTTCTGCAGTGTGCCAGGGCATTGTGCTGAAAGAGTTCACTGCCGTTAGGGAAAACTGTTAGCATGAAGGGGTGTATTTGGGCTGCACCAATATTTAGGTAGGTAGTATGTATCAAATTAACATCCACATGAATGCCAGGACCCAATGTTTCCTGGCAGAACATTGACAAGAGCATCACACTGCCTCTACTGGCTTGATTTCTTCCCATAGTGCATCCTGGTCCCATCTCTTCACCGTCCTTGGATTCTTTTGGTAGGTACTAACCACTGCATACTGGGAACACCCCACAAGATATGTCATTTTGGAGGTGCTTAGACCTAGTCATCAAGCCATCATAATTTGGCCCTCGTCAAAATCGCTCAGATCCTTACACTTGCCCATTTTTCCTGCTTCCAACACATCAACTTCAAGAACTGACCGTTCTCTTGCTGCTTAATATATCTCACCCCTTGACAGTTGCCATTGTAACAACATAATCAATGTAATTCACTTCACCTGTCAAAATGTTATGGATGATTGGTGTATATACAGCTATGGGGGGAAAAACAAAACTAAGAGGCCACATTGAATGGTGACCACCATTTTCCAAAGTTGCATGTACATGTATGTACGGTGCCTGCCATGATTATTGGCACCCCTGGAAATTATAGTGAACACAAATATAACTGAACCATGTTTCCCATTTAAATTGGACATTTTTGAGTTGATTGGAGTGTGTGGGAACTTTCAAGCTGCAATCCATGACTTCCTGATTAACTGGGGAACAAATATGAGGTGACACAGAGGCCAAATTCCCTTAGTCATCCATCAACATGGGGAAGATGAAAGAACACCCAAACCAAATGAGGGAGAAGCATATTCACCTTCATAAGTCAGGAAATGGTCATAAAAATAAAAAAGCTACTCGAATGAAAATGTCTATTTCTACTGGTGGGACAATAATAAAAAGTGAACACCAACTGGAACTGTTACAAACTTGCCTGGAAGAGGACCAGAGAGTTTATTTTGCCCCCATGTACAGTGAGGAGGAGGGTAAGAGAGGCAAAAAAATATATATATCCCTAAGGATCACGGTTGGTGAATTACAAGAAAAAATAAAATCTTGGGGTTTCCAGGTCTCCAAAACCACCAGCAGACGCCACCTCCATGCCAATAGATTATTTGGAAGGTATTCCAGAAAAAAAAGCCTTTTCTGGCAGTTAACCACAAATGTAAGTGTCTGGAGTTTGCAAAAGGTTACAACAACTTTGACTGGAACCGTGTTCTTTGGTCTGATGTAACAAAAATGGAGATTTCTGGCAAGAAACACTCAAGGTGGGTTTGGCGTAAAAAGAAAGACAGCTATAATGAAAAGAACCCAATCCCAACTGTCAAATATGCTGGAAGTTCTGTGATGGGTTTTTTTGGGGGCTGTTTTTCCTCCAAAGGCCCTGGAGACCTTGTTACGGTTCATGGCATCATAGACTCCATGAAATACCAGGACATTTTAAATCAAAATCTGGCTGCCTCTGCCAGGAAATTAAAACTGGGTCATCATTTGATCTAGCTGACCACAGAATCAAGTTTCTGCCATGTGGCCATCTCAGTCCCCTGAGCTGAAACCCACTGAAAACCTGTAGGGTGAGCTGAAGACGAGAAGCGCAAGAGGGGTGCTAATAATCGTGGACAGAACAGTATGCATGTACAACCCCGATTCCAAAAAAGTTGGGACAAAGTACAAATTGTAAATAAAAACAGAATGCAATAATTTACAAATCTCAAAAACTGATATTGTATTCACAATAGAACATAGACAACATATCAAATGTCGAAAGTGAGACATTTTGAAATTTCATGCCAAATATTGGCTCATTTGAAATTTCATAACAGCAACACATCTCAAAAAAGTTGGGACAGGGGCAATAAGAGGCTGGAAAAGTTAAAAGGTACAAAAAAGGAATAGCTGGAGGACCAAATTGCAACTCATTAGGTCAATTGGCAATAGGTCATTAACATGACTGGGTATAAAAAGAGCATCTTGGAGTGGCAGCAGCTCTCAGAAGTAAAGATGGGAAGAGGATCACCAATCCCCCTAATTCTGCGCCGACAAATAGTGGAGCAATATCAGAAAGGAGTTCGACAGTGTAAAATTGCAAAGAGTTTGAACATATCATCATCTACAGTGCATAATATCATCAAAGGATTCAGAGAATCTGGAAGAATCTCTGTGCGTAAGGGTCAAGGCTGGAAAACCATACTGGGTGCCCGTGATCTTCGGGCCCTTAGACGGCACTGCATCACATACAGGCATGCTTCTGTATTGGAAATCACAAAATGAGCTCAGGAATATTTCCAGAGAACATTATCTGTGAACACAATTCACCGTGCCATCCGCCGTTGCCAGCTAAAACTCTATAGTTCAAAGAAGAAGCCGTATCTAAACATGATCCAGAAGCGCAGACGTCTTCTCTGGGCCAAGGCTCATTTAAAATGGACTGTGGCAAAGTGGAAAACTGTTCTGCGGTCAGACGAATCAAAATTTGAAGTTCTTTATGGAAATCAGGGACGCCGTGTCATTCGGACTAAAGAGGAGAAGGACGACCCAAGTTGTTATCAGCGCTCAGTTCAGAAGCCTGCATCTCTGATGGTATGGGGTTGCATTAGTGCGTGTGGCATGGGCGGCTTACACATCTGGAAAGACACCATCAATGCTGAAAGGTATATCCAGGTTCTAGAGCAACATATGTTCCCATCCAGACGACGTCTCTTTCAGGGAAGACCTTGTATTTTCCAACATGATGATGCCAAACCACATACTGCATCAATTACAGCATCATGGCTGCGTAGAAGAAGGGTCCGGGTACTGAACTAGCCTGCCTGCAGTCCAGATCTTTCACCCATAGAAAACATTTGGCGCATCATAAAACGGAAGATACGACAAAAAAGACCCAAGACAGTTGAGCAACTAGAATCCTACATTAGACAAGAATGGGTTAACATTCCTATCCCTAAACTTGAGCAACTTGTCTCCTCAGTCCCCAGACGTTTACAGACTGTTGTAAAGAGAAAAGGGGATGTCTCACAGTGGGAAACATGGCCTTGTCCCAACTTTTTTGAGATGTGTTGTTGTCATGAAATTTAAAATCACCTAATTTTTCTCTTCAAATTATACATTTTCTCAGTTTAAACATTTGTGTCATCTATGTTCTATTCTGAATAAAATATGGAATTTTGAAACTTCCACATCATTGCATTCCGTTTTTATTTACAATTTGTACTTTGTCCCAACTTTTTTGGAATCGGGATTGTATGTATGTAAGTATATCTATAAAGAAAGAAAGAGAAAGAAAGACTACCTGAACGCTTCTGGCTGAATGGGGGACTCCAGGAGAAAAGTGACCACCAGGATTGGGAGAATCAGGAACACAGTCAGAGACAGCAGAGTGACCCGGAACACCTTCCCACTGTACGTGCTGAAATATATACGATACATAATAACAGATAATGCGATATATAACCTAGATTGAAAACAACACAATCAGATGTCCTAGCAAAGACTTGGGCGCGATCATGAGCTCCCAGAACAGCTTCAACATGCCTTTAGCAGAGCTTCTCGAGATATTTCCTCAATTTGCATGTGTGATAGTGATGGTGGTGGAGTGAGTTAACATGTTGCTCCAAAATCTCCCATAGAAGACCATGTGAAGAAGATTTTCAGCAGTAAGTGCTATGTACTGAATTAATCATGGTAGATGCAGCAAAAAAAAAAAAAACAGGGTGTTTCATACAAAACAGCTTGACACCCCTTTGTTTCTGAAGCTGTATGATGCGAAACCGTTGTATATTGTGTATAAATAAATGCAGGGTTTAACTGCAATGCACCTGTACAATAATAAGCACATACAGGGACTAAATGCAGATGCTGAATGTTTTATTCCTTCTCTTTCTACAAATTCATGTACCTATACACTGATCAGCCATAACATTATGACTACTGAGAGGTGAAGTGACTCACATTGATGATCTCATTACAATGGCACCTGTCAAGGGTTGGGATATATTAGGCAGCAAGAGAACAGTCAGTTCTCAAAGTTAATGTGCTGGAAGCAGGAAAAATCGGCAAGCGTAAGGAAGGATCTGAACGATTTTGACAAGGGCCAAATTGTAATGGCGAGAAGCCTGGGTACGAGCCTCTCCAAAATGGCGCATCTTGTAGAGTGTTCCTGGTAATGCAGTGGTTAGTACCTACCAAAAGACAGCCTTCTGTTTTAGTCAGCATGAACTTTTTCAGCAGTTTGTGCTACAGTAACTCTTCTGTGGGATTGGAACATATGACCTAGCCTTCGTGCCACATGCGAATCAATGAGCCTTTGATACCCATGACCCTGTCGCTGGTTCACCTTCCTTGGAACACTTTTGGTCAGTACTAACCACTGCATACCAGGAACAAACCACAAGGTGTGCTATTTTATATAGAGAGAGGTGGTGGAGCAGCTGGTGGGCTGGTGCAGGGAAAACAACCTGATCCTGAACGTGGACAAAACTAAAGAGATCATTGTTGACTTCAGGAAAAACCAACCCAGCGACGCTCCACTTCTCATCAACAACACGGCTGTGGAGATGGTCAATAGCACCAAGTTCCTACAGGTGCACATCACAGACAACTTCACCTGGTCTGTGAACACTGCATCCCTGGTCAAGAAGTCACAGCAGCGTCTGCACTTCCTGCGTAGGATGAGGAGAACCCACCTGCCCCTGCCCATCCTCACTACATTCTACAGAAGCACCACAGAGAGTGTTCTAACCAGCTGCATCTCTGTGTGGTCTGGAGGCTGCAGTGCCTCTGACTGGAAGAATGTGAGGAGAGTGGTGAGGACAGCAGAGAAAATCATTGGGACTTCTCTTCCCTCCATTCAGGACATTGCAACAAGGCGCTACATGTCTCGAGCCAGAAACATCATCAGTGACCCCTCACACCTTCATTATGAACCGTTCTCCCTCCTGGCCTCTGGAAAGACGTTCCACGGCATTTGGTGCAGGACCACCAGGTTCTGTAACAGCTTTTTCCCCCAGGTCACCAGACTGCTGAACTCCAAATCCAAACTTCTATTTATAACTTGAACATTCCTAATTCCACAGATCACTTTATAATATTTTTGCTGCTGCATAATTTAATTTTATTTAATTCACTGCTGAACCAAATTGCAATCTCATCTCATCATCTCTAGCCGCTTTATCCTTCTACAGGGTCGCAGGCAAGCTGGAGCCTATCCCAGCTGACTACGGGCGAAAGGTGGGGTACACCCTGGACAAGTCGCCAGGTCATCACAGGGCTGACACATAGACACAGACAACCATTCACACTCACATTCACACCTACGCTCAATTTAGAGTCACCAGTTAACCTAACCTGCATGTCTTTGGACTGTGGGGGAAACCGGAACACCCGGAGGAAACCCACGCGGACACGGGGAGAACATGCAAACTCCGCACAGAAAGGCCCTTGCCGGCCCCGGGGCTTGAACCCAGGACCCAGGACAACGCTAACCACTACACCACCGTGCCGCCCAAATTGCAATAAAATTTCATTCTATTTACACTTGTTGCATAATCATCTTCTTCTTCTGGCTGCTCCCGATTAGGGGTCGCCACAGCGTATCTTTCGTCTCCATTGCTCTCTGTCTTCCGCATCCTTCTCTGCCACACCTGCCACTTTCATGTCCTCTCTCACCACATCCATCTATCTCCTCTTTGGCCTTTCTCGTTTCCGTTTGCCTGGCAGCTCCATCCTCAACATTCTCCTTCCAACATGCTCTGCATCTCTTATCAAGATGTGCCCATACCATCTCAGTCTCATCTCTCTTAGCTTCATTCCCAAGCTCTCCACATGTGCTGTCCCTCTGATGTGCTCGTTCCTTATCCTGTCCAACCTCGTCACTCCCATCGTAAACCTTAACATCCTCAACTCCGCCACCTCCAACTTTGCCTCCTGTCTCTTCGTTAAGGGTATGGTCTCCAATCCATACATCACAGCTGGTCTCACTACTGTCTTATACATCTTACCTTTCACTTTTGCTGGGACTTTCCTATCACAAATGACTCCCGAAATCCTTCTCCAACTGCTCCACCCTGCCTGTGCTCTCTTTCTCACCTCACCATCGCAGCCCCCATTTTCCTGCACAGTTGACCCCAGGTATTTGAATTCACCAACTTTTTTTTACGTCTACTCCTTGCATCTTCACTACACTCTCATCCCCATTCTCATTGATGCACATGTATTCTGTTTTGCTACTGCTCACCTTCATTCCTCTTCGTTCCAATGCATACCTCTGTCTCTCCAAACCCAACTCAACCTCCTTTCTACTTTCACCACACATCACAATATCATCCGCAAACATCATGTTCCATGGTGACTCTTGTGTCACTTCGTCCATCAAGCTATCCATCACTATGGCAAACAAGAAAGGACTCAAAGCAGATCCTTGATGGAGTCCCACCTTCACCTTGAACCATTCAGTTGTTCCAACTGCACACCTGCATCTCCAAATTAGACTTGGACAACCTTTATTGTCATTCATTACACTTGTTGCATAATGAATGACAATAAAGGTTGTCCAAGTCTACAGTGGTGCTTGAAAGTTTGTGAACCCTTTAGAATTTTCTATATTTCTGCATAAATATGACCTAAAACATCATCAGATTTTCACACAAGTCCTAAAAGTAGATAAAGAGAACCCAGTTAAACAAATGAGACAAAAATATTATACTTGGTCATTTATTTATTGAGGAAAATGATCCAATATTAAATATCTGTGAGTGGCAAAAGTATGTGAACCTTTGCTTTCAGTATCTGGTGTGACCCCCTTGTGCAGCAATAACTGCAACTAAACATTTGCGATAACTGTTGATCAGTCCTGCACACTGGCTTGGAGGAATTTTAGCCCATTCCTCCGTACAGAACAGCTTCAACTCTGGGATGTTGGTGGGTTTCCTCACATGAACTGCTTGCTTCAGGTCCTTCCACAACATTTCGATTGGATTAAGGTCAGGACTTTGACTTGGCCATTCCAAAACATTAACTTTATTCTTCTTTACCCATTCTTTGGTAGAACGACTTGTGTGCTTAGGGTCGTTGTCTTGCTGCATGACCCACCTTCTCTTGAGATTCAGTTCATGGACAGATGTCCTGACATTTTCCTTTAGAATTCGCTGGTATAATTCAGAATTCATTGTTCCATCAATGATGGCAAGCTGTCCTGGCCCAGATGCAGCAAAACAGGCCCAAACCATGATACTACCACCACCATGTTTCACAGATGGGATAAGGTTCTTATGCTGGAATGCAGTGTTTTCCTTTCTCCAAACATAATGCTTCTCATTTAAACCAAAAAGTTCTATTTTGGTCTCATCCATCCACAAAACATATTTCCAACAGCCTTCTGGCTTGTCCACGTGATCTTTAGCAAACTGCAGATGAGCAGCAATGTTCTTTTTGGAGAGCAGTGGCTTTCTCCTTGCAACCCTGTCATGCACACCATTGTTGTTCAGTGTTCTCCTGATGGTGGACTCATGAACATTAACATTAGCCAATGTGAGAGAGGCCTTCAGTTGCTTAGAAGTTACCCTGGGGTCCTTTGTGACCTCACTGACTATTACACACCTTGCTCTTGGAGTGATCTTTGTTGGTCGACCACTCCTGGGGAGGGTAACAATGGTCTTGAATTTCCTCCATTTGTACACAATCTGTCTGACTGTGGATTGGTGGAGTCCAAACTCTTTAGAGATGGTTTTGTAACCTTTTCCAGCCTGATGATCATCAACAATGCTTTTTCTGAGGTCCTCAGAAATCTCCTTTGTTCATGCCATGATACACTTCCACAAATGTGTGTTGTGAAGATCAGACTTTGATAGATCCCTGTTCTTTAAATAAAACAGGGTGCCCACTCACACCTGATTGTCATCCCATTGATTGAAAACACCTGATTCTAATTTCACCTTCAAATTAACTGCTAATCCTAGAGGTTCACATACTTTTGCCACTCACAGATATGTAATATTGGATCATTTTTCCTCAATAAATAAATGACCAAGTATAATATTTTTGTCTCATTTGTTTAACTGGGTTCTCTTTATCTACTTTTAGGACTTCTGTGAAAATCTGATGATGTTTTCAGTGATATTTATGCAGAACTATCGAAAATTCTAAAGGGTTCACAAACTTTCAAGCACCACTGTAATTTGGAGACGCTCAGACCCAGTCATCTAGCCATCACAATTTGGCAAGTCACTCAGATCCTTACACTTGCCCATTTTTACTGCTTTCAACACATCAACTTTGAGAACTGACTGTTGTCTTGCTGCCTAATCTATCCCACCCCTTGAGAGGTGCCACTGTAATGTCATAATGTTATGGCTGATCAGTGTATGTGTCCAAGTTGTACATGTAAACACAAATAATTCTAATCACCTTTGGGGTATTAGAGCCACCTTAAGACAAAGAAAAACAAATGACTGTAATAGCAGAGCTAGTAACCTGCTCACCTCGTGCTCTTGTTTTGGGGTTCATGAGCTTCATCTGTTAATATCTGAGCTCGATTGAGCTTCCTGAATCGCAGTCCTTCTGCCTCATTCATACTGAAATGTCTGACCTTTCACTTCCTACTGTTATGTCCAGAATAAGTATAATCCCAGCCAAGAGCCTCGTTTACACTGGATACAGCTCGGTTTCCGTTACTGCACTGATCTGTCTGAACGATTCGTTCATTTTGAACGAATATTTTATGTGACTCGGGAGTCAAGAGTCGACTCAGTGAGCGATTCACAAACTGGTCTTCCGGGTCTGAGTCTCTCGATCACATCTCATCACGGCTGTGTGTTCTCAGCATGGAGAACTCATCCGTTCATGAACCGTACTGGGTGGCTACAGCATCATACTCACTTCAATGAACGAATGATTTAAAAAAAAGATTCATTCGTTTTACTGAACAAGATTCAAAGATCCAAGTCAGTCAAAAGATCCGAACTTCCACTGAGCTCTATATAAAATCTGGCGTGTTCATAGGCTCCCTGAGCGAAGCCTGTTGGCCGCCATCTTACCACTCCCACCACGGAGTGGAACTGTAATTCAGATTTGCATCAAACAATACACATCAGGGGCGGCACGGTGGTGTAGTGGTTAGCGCTATCGCCTCACAGCAAGAAGGTCCGGGTTCGAGCCCCGTGGCCGACGAGGGCCTTTCTGTGTGGAGTTTGCATGTTCTCCCCGTGTCTGCGTGGGTTTCCTCCGGGTGCTCCGGTTTCCCCCACAGTCTAAAGACATGCAGGTTAGGTTAACTGGTGACTCTAAATTGACCGTAGGTGTGAATGTGAGTGTGAATGGTTGTCTGTGTCTATGTGTCAGCCCTGTGATGACCTGGCGACTTGTCCAGGGTGTACCCCGCCTTTCGCCCGTAGTCAGCTGGGATAGGCTCCAGCTTGCCTGTGACCCTGTAGAAGGATAAAGCGGCTAGAGATGATGAGATAAGAGATATATGAGAAGAGAGGTAGCAATCTGTGAACAGCAGTATGGGTTTATGCCAAGGAAGAGCACGTCGGATACAATTTTTGCTTTAAGAATGTTAATGGAGAAGTACAGGGAAGGCCAGAGAAAGCTACATTGTGTTTGTAGAACTGGAGAAGGCATACAATAGAGTGCCGAGAGATGAGTTCTGGTATTGTATGAGAAAGTGCGGAGTGAATGAGAAGTATATCAGAGCAGTGCAAGACATGTATCAGAACAGTGAAACAGCATTGAGGTGTGCAGTTGGAATGACTGAATGGTTCAAGGTGAAGGTGGGACTCCATCAAGGATCTGCTTTGAGTCCTTTCTTGTTTGCCATAGTGATGGATAGCTTGACGGACGAAGTGAGGCAAGAGTCACCATGGAACATGATGTTTGCGGATGATGTGAGATGTGGTGAAAGTAGAAAGGAGGTTGAGTTGGGTTTGGAGAGATGGAGGTATGCATTGGAACGAAGAGGAATGAAGGTGAGCAGTAGCAAAACAGAATACATGTGCATCAATGAGAATGGGGATGAGAGTGTAGTGAAGATGCGAGGAGTAGACGTAAAAAAAGTTGGTGAATTCAAGTACCTGGGGTCAACTGCGCAGGAAAATGGGGGCTGCGATGGTGAGGTGAGAAAGAGAGTGCAGGCAGGGTGGAGCAGTTGGAGAAGGATTTCGGGAGTCATTTGTGATAGGAAAGTCCCAGCAAAAGTGAAAGGTAAGATGTATAAGACAGTAGTGAGACCAGCTGTGATGTATGGATTGGAAATCGTACCCTTAACGAAGAGACAGGAGGCAAAGTTGGAGGTGGCGGAGTTGAGGATGTTAAGGTTTGCGATGGGCGTGACGAGGTTGGACAGGATAAGGAACAAGCACATCAGAGGGACAGCACATGTGGAGAGCTTAGGAATTAAGCTAAGAGAGATGAGACTGAGATGGTATGGTCACATCCTGAGAAGACATGCAGAGCATCATGGAAGGAGAATGTTGAGGATGGAGCTGCCAGGCAAACGGAAACGAGGAAGGCCAAAGAGGAGATACATGGATGTGGTGAGAGAGGACATGAAAGTGGCAGGTGTGGTAGAGAAGGATGCGGAAGACAGGGAGCAATGGAGACGAAAGATACGCTGTGGCGACCCCTAATTGGGAGCAGCCAAAAGAAGAAGAAAGAAGATATACATATAAATAAATAAATATATATATATAAAAGAAAACTGTGGATAAAATCCTATGTACAATATAAAGTGTATTGCCTGAATATATATTGCCTAGGTGGAGGTGGTGGTGGTGGTGGTGGGATTAATTCGGTTCAACAGTCTTATGGAATGTGGGAAAAAGCTGTTGTAGAACCTGGCTGTTCTACTCTAGAGGCTGCATAGCCTCTTTCCAGAAACCAGCAGCGAGAACAATCCATAGTAGGGGTGGGAGGTGTCTCTGTTGATGTTGCAAGCCCTGGTCAGGCAGCATTTTTCTGCAATATCCTGTATCGGAGGAAGTGAAGTCCCGATGATTTTCTCCGCTGTCTTCACCACCCTCTGCAGGGACTTCCAGTCTGAGGCCCTGCAGGCTCCTGACCAGACAGAGATGCAGCAAGTCAGTATGCGCTCTACTACTGAAAGCTACACAAAATTAGACAAGTTATTTATGTAGTTGATGAGAAAAATTATAAGAAAAATGCCTGCATGGGCAGCAGTGAACTGTACAAGGTTTCTTCTTCGTGTCATCTGGGGGAGTTTTTCCTTACCACCGTCGCCACGGGCTTGCTCATTGGGGATAGATTAGGGATAAAATTGGCTCATGTCTTGGGTCATTCAGATTCTGTAAAGCTGCTTTGGGACAATGTCTATTGTTAAAAGTGCTATACAAACAAACTTGACTTGACAAATCATCAGGTCAAAGGTTGCAAAGAAGAAACGTTTATTTGTCACATGCACACTTCAAGCACAGTGAGATTCATCCTCTGCATTTAACCCATCTGAAGAAGTGAACACACGCCCACATACACACCCAGAGTAGTGGGCAGCCATACTACAGCACCCGGGGAGCAGTCAGGGGTTAGGTACCTTGCTCAAGGGCACTTCAGCCCAAGGCCGCCCCATGTTTACTCAACTGCATGTCTTTGGACTGTGGGAGAAACCGGAGCACCCGGAGGAAACCCACGCTGACATGGAGAGAACATGCAAACTCCACACAGAAAGACAGTGCTAACCACTACACCACCGTGCCGCCCAAAGGTCAAAGGTTGTGGACAGACATTTCACCTGTGAGTATTGATAGCTAGTGCGTGATCATTTTTACACGTGCACAGTGCCATTTGTGTGGACCCCCTATAGGAAGAGAAAAAAAATATCTGTCTCATCATCTTGTCTGTTTTTGTTGAAAATCTGACATTGATATCTGGGATGAACACTGTGAGATTTTTGATGGAAATGTCCCAGATTAGATCAAAGCTGAAGTTGAGACATGTTTGATATTGAATGTGAGAGCTCAACCTCAAGGGCTCAAATTCAAAAAGAAAAATGCACTGAGTAAATTAGCATCAGTAGCCTAAATGAAAGAAGGACCATAGCCTTAGGTGGAAATGGCAGTGAGGGATGCAAATAAAAAGAGCACAGTGGTGGTGTAGTGGTCAGCACTGTTGCCTCACAGCAAAAAGGTGCTGGGTTCAAGCCCAGTGGCCGGTGAGGGCCTTTCGGTGTAGAGTTTGCATCTTCCCCCCCGTGTCTGCGTGGGTTTCCTCCGAGTGCTCCGGTTTCCCCCACAGTCCAAAGACATGCAGGTTAGGTTAATTGGTGGCTCTAAATTGACCGTAGGTGTGAATATGAGTGTGAATGGTTGTCTGTGTCTATGTGTCAGCCCTGTGATGACCTGGCGACTTGTCCAGGGTGTACCCTGCCTTTCGCCCATAGTCAGCTGGGATAGGCTCCAGCTTGCCTGCGACCCTGTAGAACAGGATAAGTGACTACAGATAATTGATGGATGTTATTCTAGTTTTGTCAGTAGTTATTTTCATTTACCTCAGGCTAAGCACAATTGACTATGTAGATCATCTACACATATCACACCCAGTTGCACAAATTGACAAAATGTGCACGGTTAAATAACAAATAACATGAGAAAATAATCCTGTTTCAAGAACTGTCCTAAATAAAAAGGAAGTATTGTACAGCCTTTTTGTTGGTATAATAATTTATATATATATATATATATATATATATATATATATATATATATATATATATATATATATATCCATTATCTGTAGCTACTTATCCTGTTCTACAGGGTCACGGGCAAGCTGGAGTCTATCCCAGCTGACTATGGGTGAGAGGCAGGGTACACCCTGGACAAGTCACCAGGTCATCACAGGGCAGACACTTTTGGCCCTTTTCCACTACCCTTTTTCAGCTCACTTCAGCCCAACACGGCTCGCGTTTTGACTACCTCAGAGCAGCACGACTCAGCTCGCTTCAGCCCTACTCAGCACCCAAAACTCGCACGGTTTTGGAGTGGGGCTGAAGCGAGCCAAACCGAGTCGAGTGGGGCTAGGGGCGTGAGCAGACACTCCCCTGTGCACTGATTGGTGAGGAGGAGTGTCCTCACATGCCCACACATGCCCCGCGAGCACGCTGGGATCTGTAAACACCGTAAACCCAGAAGAGGAAGAATTACGAATTACGAGAATTTCTGAAGCCTTATGCACCTCGCCTCATCTATACGCTCTTGCCAGTATCTGTTGGCGTTGTTGGTGACAACAAGCCACAGCACCAAGACCAGCAACACTAACAACTCCATGTCTATTGTTTACTATCCGGGTCGTGAGACTATCGCTTAAAAGGTCACTGATGTCACTGTTTGCGCCGCTTAACGACATCACATGACATCCACCCACTTTCGCTAACTCCACCCAATGTGTCCACCCACTTCCAGCCAGCACGGTTCAGCACGGTTGTAGTCGAAATGCAACTCCAACAGCCCCGTTGGTAGTGGAAAAGCGGCAATAGAGACAAACAACCATTCACACCTACGGTCAATTTAGAGCCACCAATTAACCTAACCTGCATGTTTTTGGATTGTAGGGGAAACCAGAGCACCTGGAGGAAACCCACGCAGACAGCATGCAAACTCCACACAGAAAGGCCCTCGCCGGCCGCGAACCCAGGACCTTCTTGCTTTGAGGCAACAGTGCTAACCACTACACCACCATGTCGTCATCTCTCTCTCTCTCTCTACATGGTATAAGAGGAAAAACTGAAATAATCTCCGTAAATATAATTATAGTCATAAAAAAAAGAGCCATTCAAAAAAAATGATCAGAGACTGAACTGGAAAAGAAAAAAACCAATAACAGTGAAGGGGAGCGCTATAAAGATGTGTCAGGAATGTGGGTAAAGTTGGGAAAATAAGAAGAGGTAGTGAAAGGGAAAAAAGCCAGGAGATACTTTTCTTGGGGCAAATTTGATCGGATACGACAGTTTAACACATAAGCCAAATACACGCGATGGGAGTGGTAATATGGCGGCCAGACGGCTTCACTCGTGTCTCCAGCGGGGACCCACTGGCGTCTGAGCTCTCCAGGTTTTATACAGAGCTCAGAGCGAACTTTCCATCACTGGTGGATGTGGGAGAGTGAAGTCAGCAGCAACACTCTGCTTCCTGTTATTTAATGATCTCATCTCATTATCTCTAGCCGCTTTATCCTTCTACAGGGTCGCAGGCAAGCTGGAGCCTATCCCAGCTGACTATGGGCGAAAGGCGGGGTACACCCTGGACAAGTCGCCAGGTCATCACAGGGCTGACACATAGACACAGACAACCATTCACACTCACATTCACACCTACGGTCAATTTAGAGTCACCAGTTAACCTAACCTGCATGTCTTTGGACTGTGGGGGAAACCGGAGCACCCGGAGGAAACCCACGCGGACACGGGGAGAACATGCAAACTCCACACAGAAAGGCCCTCGCCGGCCCCGGGGCTCGAACCCAGGACCTTCTTGCTGTGAGGCGACAGCGCTAACCACTACACCACCGTGCCGCCTTATTTAATGATGCGGCTATAAAATATGCTTTAATTAATATTTCGCACAACTTTTGTACGATGAAATAGAGCGAAATTTTATGAGTTTACACTGACCAGGGTCTTGTTAAGTTTATTTGTATAGCGCTTTTAACAATAGATATTGTTGCATCGCAGCTTTAGAGAAAATTAAAGGCTTTAAATATGAGTTAATTTTATCCCTAATTTGTCTTTTCCTATTAAAATAAATTGCAGACCACTTCAGCATACGTGTGTGTGAAAAAGTAATATTATTATTATTAATACTGATAATTGATAATATTATTTTTAAAATTTTTTCCTCTCTATCTAACTATCTTTTTAACCGTCCCAATATCCTAAGTTTTTGTTTTTAAAAAAACATATTTTTACATCTCATCTCATTATCTCTAGCCGCTTTATCCTGTCCTACAGGGTCGCAGGCAAGCTGGAGCCTATCCCAGCTGACTACGGGCGAAAGGCGGGGTACACCCTGGACAAGTCGCCAGGTCATCACAGGGCTGACACATAGACACAGACAACCATTCACACTCACATTCACACCTACGCTCAATTTAGAGTCACCAGTTAACCTAACCTGCATGTCTTTGGACTGTGGGGGAAACCGGAGCACCCGGAGGAAACCCACGCGGACACGGGGAGAACATGCAAACTCCACACAGAAAGGCCCTCGCCGGCCCCGGGGCTCGAACCCAGGACCTTCTTGCTGTGAGGCGACAGCGCTAACCACTACACCACCGTGCCGCCTTATTTAATGATGCGGCTATAAAATATGCTTTAATTAATATTTCGCACAACTTTTGTACGATGAAATAGAGCGAAATTTTATGAGTTTACACTGACCAGGGTCTTGTTAAGTTTATTTGTATAGCGCTTTTAACAATAGATATTGTTGCATCGCAGCTTTAGAGAAAATTAAAGGCTTTAAATATGAGTTAATTTTATCCCTAATTTGTCTTTTCCTATTAAAATAAATTGCAGACCACTTCAGCATACGTGTGTGTGAAAAAGTAATATTATTATTATTAATACTGATAATTGATAATATTATTTTTAAAATTTTTTCCTCTCTATCTAACTATCTTTTTAACCGTCCCAATATCCTAAGTTTTTGTTTTTAAAAAAACATATTTTTACATCTCATCTCATTATCTCTAGCCGCTTTATCCTGTCCTACAGGGTCGCAGGCAAGCTGGAGCCTATCCCAGCTGACTACGGGCGAAAGGCGGGGTACACCCTGGACAAGTCGCCAGGTCATCACAGGGCTGACACATAGACACAGACAACCATTCACACTCACATTCACACCTACGCTCAATTTAGAGTCACCAGTTAACCTAACCTGCATGTCTTTGGACTGTGGGGGAAACCGGAGCACCCGGAGGAAACCCACGCGGACACGGGGAGAACATGCAAACTCCGCACAGAAAGGCCCTCGCCGGCCACGGGACTCGAACCCAGACCTTCTTGCTGTGAGGCGACAGCGCTAACCACTACACCACCGTGCAGCCCCATATTTTTACATTTTTAAGTTTTTTTCCCCCATTAAGAGCACTGTGCAATATGTGTATGGATGTTAGAAGTAAATTTCTCAAGACAGCACAATGTTGCCAAAGTCATAAGTCTGACAATAGAAAATTATTGTTGTTGTTGCTTATTTGGTTGTTTGTTTTCCACATTTTCTGGATTTCCTGGATTCACATTCACAAATGTATAAAACAAAAAGTCTCATCATTTCCCGACTCTTATTTCGAGAGACAATATAACATTTGGTATGATCTTGCAAGGTGGCATGGTGGTGTAGTGGTTAGCGCTGTCGCCTCACAGCAAGAAGGTCCAGGTTTGAGCCCCGCAGCCGGTGAGGGCCTTTCTGTGAGGAGTTTGCATGTTCTCCCCGTGTCCGCGTGGGTTTGCTCCGGTTTCCCCCACAGTCCAAAGACATGCAGGTTAGGTTAACTGGTGACTCTAAATTGACCGTAGGTGTGAGTGTGAGTGTGAATGGTTGTCTGTGTCTATGTGTCAGCCTTGTGATGACCTGGCGACTTGTCCAGGGTGTACCCCGCCTTTCGCCCGGAGTCAGCTGGGATAGGCTCCAGCTTGCCTGCGACCCTGTAGAACAGGATAAAGCGGCTAGAAATAATGAGATGATCTTGCAAAACAACCACGATGAATTCTCTACTAATCTAATTCTATGGCTAAGGGTTTTTATTTTTTTCTTCCCTAAGCGCTGTTAGCATGGCTGCCTACTGCTCTGGGTATGTGTGTGTGTTCACTGCTTCAGATGGGTTAAATGCAGAGAGGAATTTCACAAGCATGTGATGAATAAAGTTGTTGTTCTTGTGTTCTTCTTCTATGCCTGGCTAAGGGTTTTGGGGTTTTTAAATACACAAGAAAGGAATCCTAAAATCCTGCTCCAATTTTTTTTTTCTTGAACGAATTTAAATTCTATTTAAGATTCTTAAAATTTGTAAAAGGAGCAAAAACAGAAAGATTGTATATTTTAAAACATTTCCCCACTAAATTAGATAACTGAGATAAAACTGTTTCCCCTTGTATGTATGTATGTATGTATGTATGTTTTTTTTAAAGTGTTATTAGTTTTCTTGCTTGTTTATTTGTTTCCCTTTTTTCCCTTTCTGTCCATGGACATCTTTAACTGCAGCATTTCCGACATAATTTATTTCCGATTTCATATTATAAGTTGTTGAAACTGGATTTTTATCAGATTGTTCCTTTTGATAATTTCTCTGTTCTTCCCTATATTTAATAGGATGATAATATGATCGAGTTGCCATATTGGTTTTGTACATTTGATACTTTTTCAATAAAGTGTTTTTTTTTTAAGGTTTTCTGAATTTCTATATTTTCCGGGATTTTTTTAAATTACGCTTTTATTATGAAATTAAATTTACTTCCGCCTACAGGAACTGGTTATCGCTGTAAGCATAAAAAGTGTCTGAGACACTGAGCTGTCTGTAAACATGGCGAGCTCACAGCCCATTCCCCGCTGTGGAGACGAGTGAAGCCATTTGGCCGCCATCTTACCACTCCCATCGCGTATATTTGGCTTGTGTTAAATTGTGATCAAATTTGCCCCAAGAAAAGAATCTCCTGACTTTTTTTCTCCCTTTCATTACCTCCTCTTATTTTCTCACATTTACCCACACACTGCAAAAAGTAAAATCTAACCAAGATTAAATATCTTAAATCAAGACAAAATATGCTTGTTATTTGTCTGCCAAGATAATTCTCCTTTCCAGGCAGGTTTTGTGTCAGAGTATTTCACTTACTTTAAGCATTTTTTCCCTCAATTATCTTAATAAGGTATTATAACTTGTTATTGAGATTTTATTACTGGTTATGAGTAAGTTCTGTCTTAAAATGAGAATTACCATAATTTCATCGGTGTTATATTAACCATGACAAGTTTGTCAAAGTCAGAATTTCTTATTTCAAGCATCTTATCCTTTCTTTTAATCTCTTAACACAAAACAGATAACTAAATTAAATGAATTGTTGTATTGTCAATCTGGCAACAAAAATAGGCTACAAAATGGATTGGTTTGTTGTTTTGATTTTGATTTATTTGGCGGTCTCAGTTGGTATAAACACTTACTTAAACAGAGTACACCAATATGCCCAGATGAAATAGTCAAACTGTTGGTTGGGGGACAAAGTATCTAGCATGTTAAAGTGAGTAGTACAAATCTACTTGTTTACACTAGTTTTAAGACATCTGTGGGGTTTCTAAAGCTAGATATATTTACTTGTTTTTAAAAATCTTGCCAACTCAAATTTTCTTGTTCTGTTGGCAGATAATTTTGCTTATTTTAAGTAAAATATTCCTCATTTTATTACTTTTTTTTCTTGTTTTTGTAAGCCGGGTTTTTGCAGTGCATTCCTTACATATCTGTATAGCGCCCCCCTTCACTGTTATTGTTTTCCCCCCTTTTCCAGTTCAGTCTCTGATCATTTTTTGGAATGGCTCTTTTTTTACCACTATAATTATTTTTAATAATTTCAGTTTTTTTCTCTTATACAGTGTAAATTTCTCTTCCGTATATTTTTTCTTCCATATGCATGCGGCACGGTGGTGTAGTGGTTAGCGCTGTCGCCTCACAGCAAGAAGGTCCTGGGTTCGAGCCCCGGGGCCGGTGAGGGCCTTTCTGTGTGGAGTTTGCATGTTGTCCGCGTGGGTTTCCTCCAGGTGCTCCGGTTTCCCCCACAGTCCAAAGACATGCAGGTTAGGTTAACTGGTGACTCTAAATTGACCGTAAGTGTGAATGGTTGTCTATGTGTCAGCCCTGTGATGACCTGGCGACTTGTCCAGGGTGTACCCTGCCTTTCGCCTGTAGTCAGCTGGGATAGGCTCCAGCTTGCCTGCGACCCTGTAGAAGGATAAAGCGGCTTGAGATGATATATATATTATACTCAGGCCACAACCTTTGGCCTGACGGTTTGTACAGTTCACTGCTGCACATGCAGGCATTTTTCTTCTAATTTTTCTCACCAACTCCATGAATAACTTGTCTTATAATACATAGGGCCAAATTACTCAATTCTGATTGGTCAATCAAGGAGGGCTTTTTCCCTTAACACGGGGCCGTATTTCTGAAATGCTATTGGCTAGTTCGTTGCTTGGTTACGGTTGCAAAAATTAGCAAATTTTGTCAACAAAATAGCTGACTCAGCAAGGTCGCGTTTCGCTATATTTGACGAAAAAATGATAAACCAATTGAAAGCTGCAAGCAAAAATGAAAATGCCAAAAAAAAGTACAAATTTTTGGCTTTCCGTGTTTAAGAAATGGGCCGCAGAAAGACAAATAAACGCCTCTCTAGTGGCATATGAATGCTGTGAGTTAGACAAGGTGCTATCACAGTTTTATGCAGAAGTGAGGAAAGAAAATGGGGAAAACTACGAACCAGACTCTCTTAAAGTAATGCAGGCAGCATTGGATCGGCATCTGAGACAAGAGAAATATCCGGGATCAATCCTGAAAGATGTTACTTTTCAAGAATCACGAAAAGTCCTCAAGGGAAAAGCGAGAGATTTGCGAAAACAAGGAATGCTTTAGAAACTGATTCAAACGTGCGCCCTGATTGGTTCAGAAAACGTGAATAACAAATGTTGTGAACTTGAATGGCTTCCGAAGTATGAATTTGGCCCTATATATTATAAACAAGTAATCGTATGGTTCCTCGTAAAATTAAGGATCAATTTCACTCGTGATTTCGAAGTTTTGAAAATTTTCAAAACTTCGAAAACTCATCTCATGATCTGTAGCCGCTTTATCCTGTTCTACAGGGTTGCAGGCAAGCTGGAGCCTATCCCAGCTAACTACGGGCGAAAGGCGGGGTACACCCTGGACAAGTCGCCAGGTCATCACAGGGCTGACACATAGACACAGACAACCATTCACACTCACATTCACACCTACGGTCAATTTAGAGTCACCAGTTAACCTAACCTGCATGTCTTTGGACTGTGGGGGAAACCGGAGCACCCGGAGGAAACCCATACGGACACGGGGAGAACATGCAAACTCCGCACAGAAAGGCCCTTGCCGGTCACGGGGCTCGAACCCGGACCTTCTTGCTGTGAGGCGACAGCGCTAACCACTACACCACCGTGCCGCCCCGGCTCGTGAAATTAATCCTTAATTTTACTCGGCCCCATACGATTACCTATACTAATTTTGTGTAGCTTCCAGTAGTCTAAATGACAGTTCCGCTCCGCGATGTGAGTCGTAAGATGGCGGGCAGCTGGCTTCACTCTGACAAGCCAATGAGCTCTCCAGATTTTCTATCGAGCTCAGTGGTCTGAAACAGCAGCAGTGTGAACTCAGTCACTCAGCTCAGCGGCCCGATGGCTCATACAGAAAATACACATGTGTCAGTATGGATTGCACTGAAGAGGCTTGACCTTAATGGTTTGTAAGGCTTTCCAGTAATTGTGCTATTTTTATTTACTGTTATTATTATTATTTTTAAATATTTAATTCAAATCTGATTTATAAGGGAGGACACTTGTGCTTGAGCGTCTTGGTTACCATAGCAACACCCAGTCTATGCATGGTACATAAGTTCAGAATTTCCCTTTTATTTATGTCTCAGTGCTTTAACAACTCACTTCAGTAAATGGTTGAGCTGTTAAATATATATATATATATATATATATTCAGTCTTGATGTTGGATGCTAGAAGTGGCTGTAAGAGGGTTTAAAGAGCCCTCAGCTTTTAACAGGTGCAGCTGATAGAGACAACAATATGAGTGAGCTGTGCAGGTTGAGTTAGTTAGCAAAGATTTCTTCCTTCCTTCCTTCATTCATTGATAGATTGATTGGCATTGAAGTCATGCCACGCATGAATCAGTGCAGTGAAGCTATACATTGAGTTTTCTGCATTACTGAGTGATGACTGGTTGTTTTGTAGATGACAGAGTTATAGCTCTGAGAGAAGTTCACATCCCCAGAGGGACAAAAATTACCACAGTGAGACAGGTACTCCTCCTCTTCTTCTCCTTCTTCTTCTCTTGGGCGGAACGGTGGTGTAGTGGTTAGCACGGTCGCTTCACAGCAAGAAGGTTCTGAGTTCAAACCGAGCGGCCAGTGAGGGCCTTTCTGTGTGGAGTTTGCATGTTCTCCCCGTGTCTGCGTGGGGTTTCCTCTGGGTGCTCCGGTTTCCCCCAAAGACATGCGGTTAGGTTAATATGGGACGGCCTTGGGCTGAGGTGCCCTTGAGCGAGGCACCTAACTCCCAACTGCTCCCTGGGCACTGTTAGCATGGCTGCCCACTGCTCTGGGTATCTATATATGTATGTGTGTGTGCTCATTGCTCGCATGTGTGTGTTCACTGCTTCAGATGGGTTAAATGCAGAGAGGAAATTTCACAAGTGTGTGATGAACAAAGTTGTGCTTTCTTTTTTTATTTTCTTTGCTTTCTGAGGTAATCCATTTTTCCATTTCTTCACAGATTGTAGCTCATTCTTTCAGACTGGACGTTGCTCAGGTCACCTTCAAGGTATTTCTAGAAATGTGGCTGAGGACTGATGAATAAAAATTGGTTATTTTTATTCGTATTGTACTACCTCATATAATGTAACTGCATATGAAATTCTACTGAAAGAATAAAACGTTCGTATCTCATCACAGATACGAAACAGTCAAGGCTTTTTAATCCCTCTGAATGGCTGCATACCAGTGAACACCAAACAAATGTAGGTGGCATTTTCCCCCATGTGCATTTTATCGACTCGGTTTTTAAAGCAAATAGAGTTTCTCACACTTCAGGAACACAACCTGAATGTACTAACAGTATGTAATAGTGTTTCGTCTGTGTGCACGATAAAGAATATGACTTTTCTTTTTCCTGTTTCAACATGCTGTAGGCTATTAAATTACCAATAACGTACATCATTGATTATTTTCATTTGGTCTCTTAGGCCTTATGTCTTGGAGGTGGCCAGATATTTTCAGCACGGTATGGTTTCTCACAAAGGTTTTGCTGCATGTGAGTTATGATCAGTTAAATCCTAAATGCGTTTTTGTAAAACTCGTCTCTTGTCTACATGAAGTTCATGCAAAACCCAGAAACATTGCCGTGACGGTGATAAATAGGAGCTTGAAGTCAAGGCTACAGAGTATTGTGAAAAGGGTAAGTGTGCTGTTGTCACATTTAATTAATAAATAATGGGAAAATTATATTACTAATCAAATCTCTGTTCAGTTTATAAGTGCATCTTTTGCAGCCTGATTTATATCAAGATTGCTGTTGTTTTAGATTGAAAGACTGGAAGAACTCCTGCCTCAAATCGAGCAAAAGCAGAATGAGAAGATGGTGAAGGTAAAGGAGGAATTTAAAGCAGCTCACCACTGATCATGTCTGAATTCACCTGAACTGCTTAAATTCAGAAACAAATAATGCCATTTTTAAAAATACCAGTCTAACACGAGGCGGCACGGTGGTGTAGTGGTTAGCGCTGTCGCCTCACAGCAAGAAGGTCCGGGTTCGAGCCCCAGGGCCGGCGAGGGCCTTTCTGTGCGGAGTTTGCATGTTCTCCCCGTGTCCGCGTGGGTTTCCTCCGGGTGCTCCGGTTTCCCCCACAGTCCAAAGACATGCAGGTTAGGTTGACTGGTGACTCTAAATTGACCGTAGGTGTGAATGGTTGTCTGTGTCTATGTGTCAGCCCTGTGATGACCTGGCGACTTGTCCAGGGTGTACCCCACCTTTCGCCCGTAGTCAGCTGGGATAGGCTCCAGCTTGCCTGCGACCCTGTAGAACAGGATAAAGCGGCTAGAGATAATGAGATGAGTCTAACGTTTTTTGTTTTTTTTTGCAGGACATTGAGCTGTTGAACCAGAAGCTGATATTCCTACACAAAAGAATGCAGGTGAGGGGTGGGTTCCTGTCCCAGAATACCACACTTGTTTTATATGCCACACCCTTTTCTATATGTAATGACTTGTATGTTTCAACAGATGGCAGAGTCATACTGCTGGGAGGGAATGTTTAATCGAGCACCACTCTGGTGATTCTTGCCCCCCCACTCCACTCCAACCTCATGTGTAAATGGCAGGGAATTTGGGTGTTTTTCAAACAGATAAGCTGTGTACTCAACTTGTTTACCTAATAACACTTACCAAAGAATTCTACCACTGATATCATAGATACTAAAGTTTAAAAAAAGCGTTTTTGTAAGGTGTCGGGCCACCTTGGATTTACTCAAACCACTCAGCGAGTCCTTGTGCCCTTGGAAGAGACTTCCCATTTCCATTTCCCATCAGGACAGAAGTGATCATCATAGGCCTGATCACTGTACCGACTTGCCGTAGCCCTTCCACCCATGGGACAAAGTGGAGCGAAACCATGTCAGTGAATCCTTCACAACATAAGTCACCTGTTTTCTTTTGTCATATTGTGATGGTGGATACTGTAGAGAAGCAGGCTTTCTATGGTAGTAATTTTGGATTATAAAAGTGTAGCTGTTCACACACAGTGCCAGTCAACCTTTTTCACCTGTTATAGTCGGGCTGTTAAGGTGAGAAATTGTTCACTTTGTGATAGAAGCATGGAATTTGGCACACTAGCTCAAGTTAATATAGATTATATAATAATTCTAGATATGAGAGCATTTCAAATTCGTCTTCTAAACCTTGGAATACACGTACAAAATCGACCTAATGTGAAAACGAGGCTAAACAAATTTTGTTTTCAAGGTATTTTTATAAGATTGCTTACAAAAAATGACCCATTGAACGTCTACCTCTCAGAGAATTTCTTGTTCTCAAAGATATTACATGATTAGTCACATGACACAGGGATACAGTATTAATGAAAAGGCTGCCAGAAGGGCGTCTCATCTCATCATCTGTAGCCGCTTTATCCTGTCCTACAGGGTCGCAGGCAAGCTGGAGCCTATCCCAGCTGACTACGGGCGAAAGGCGGGGTACACCCTGGACAAGTCGCCAGGTCATCTCATCACAGGGCTGACACATAGACACAGACAACCATTCACACTCACATTCACACCTACGGTCAATTTAGAGTCACCAGTTAACCTAACCTGCATGTCTTTGGACTGTGGGGGAAACCGGAGCACCCGGAGGAAACCCACGCGGACACGGGGAGAACATGCAAACTCCACACAGAAAGGCCCTCGCCGGCCACGGGGCTCGAACCTGGACCTTCTTGCTGTGAGGCGACAGCGCTAACCACTACACCACCGTGCCGCCCCCAGAAGAGTGTTTTAGCTGTTAATATGGATTCATATGATCATGTGAGGGCAGCACGGTGGTGTAGTGGTTAGTGCTGTCGCCTCACAGCAAGAAGGTCCGGGTTCGAGCCCCGTGTCCGGCGAGGGCCTTTCTGTGTGGAGTTTGCATGTTCTCCCCGTGTCCGCGTGGGTTTCCTCCGGGTGCTCCGGTTTCTCCCACAGTCCAAAGACATGCAGGTTAGGTTAACTGGTGACTCTAAATTGAGCGTAGGTGTGAATGTGAGTGTGAATGGTTGTCTGCGTCTATGTGTCAGCCCTGTGATGACCTGGCGACTTGTCCAGGGTGTACCCCGCCTTTCGCCCGTAGTCAGCTGGGATAGGCTCCAGCTTGCCTGTGACCCTGTAGGACAGGATAAAGCGGCTAGAGATAATGAGATGAAATGATCATGTGATATCAAAGCATTGAAAAAATACCTCTCGCCATTACTAATTACAATCCCTGCCACAAAAGCATAACGCTGTACACTGAAGATTAGCTTTCATACATTTACATTGACCTGAACACTCTTTCTTGCAACCAGAATGAATCAAATGCCCATATATCTAAATCATTATATAGATCAACTTGAGCTAGTGTGCCAAATTTCCTGTTTTTATCACAAAACGAACAATTCCCCCCTCTTTTTTTGTTGCTTAACAGTCAGACTATTATTTCATAGGAAAGAATTTTGCAGGTTTCATTATTCCCACTAGGAGGCTTGACTATGTTTAAAACAAGACTGATCAGTAGAATACTATCTCCATCTATAATCAGTCGTCTGATGTGCCTTGGCTTTTTGCTTGAGTAAAGAAAAACATTACGAGTTTGTCTCCACTTGTTTATTGTTTCAGGAAAAGGTCATCCTAAGCACTGTTCACTGTTGTCTCAGAGAACTCCCAAAGATGCTAAAAAGTACCAAAATATATTTTCCAAAATACCTTGTATAGAAACCTTATTGAGCTGTATGAGGGAGACACAAGACATATGTACAGATGACTGGCTCTCACTGAAGGCTCCCACCCTACAGCTGCACTACTGAATCTCTGCAGACATCAAGTCATTCAATTTGTATGTCCACTCAAGAACCGGAAAAAAAAAAAAAAAACTCGTTACACTGTGAGCCTCAAGAGGACGGATAAAATACATAAACATTTGTTGATACATACCACAAACAAAAGGATTGATTAGTAACGTTTCAAATGTAGCTTGCATGGATTTCATCTCTTATTATTCTTTCCTGCTGATCTGCTTGTTTTGTCTCCAAATTTAAAACAATTGCATCAATCACAATTTACAAAAAAGTGTATTTGAACAATTGTGCAGAGCATCACAGATACCAACAATGGAAAAAAAAAATTACAAGTAGTTCCTTGAAAACTTATATACAAGGCTATGTTCACATAAATGTTCACAATTTTTAACTGAAGTGACTGCTGTCCTTTGAGTGACAGCTCCACTCGTTCATGTCGATGCGTTAAGGGTCTCAAAACAAATTCTTTACAAAAAAAAAATGACGACAAATGGCTGGTATACAGTTCAATTTTCTTGCACCTTCAAATTATTTCAAACTAAAATATTTTCTTGGGGAGTCATCCATCATAAAAAGTCCGGTTGAGTCGTGTAGCGAGAAAAACAGTGTCTGATTTGACTTCATCAGGAGAGCATTAAAAGTGTATCGTGAACACTGGTGGTAGCTTTATTCTGTTTTGGATTTTTTGCTGTCGTTGCCGTTCTCCTCGGACACCTGCTCCTCCAGCTTGCGTTTCTTGGCGTTCTCAGCCATGTTGTTACCGGTGTGGGGGCTGAATGTGACGATCATACAAGTCATGTTGTCACAGCCTGTTCCATCGCCAGATGTGTCTGGTGCCAAGCAGTGGTCAAGCAGCTGGAATACAAACAAACATTTCCATCAGTTCATGTCTAGCTTTGGATACGTGCCGTGGAAAAACATTCCCAAGCAAGTGTTTTCAACCAAGTAGGATTGGATAAACAAAAGTTTCTTGGTTGTATTGATTGATTAAAAGCATCAACAAATCATATAGACTTGTTCTAAATAAG
Source organism: Neoarius graeffei (assembly GCF_027579695.1). Classification (NCBI taxonomy): domain Eukaryota; kingdom Metazoa; phylum Chordata; class Actinopteri; order Siluriformes; family Ariidae; genus Neoarius; species Neoarius graeffei. The sequence goes on along the minus strand of NC_083575.1, from coordinate 34,516,818 downwards.
ATTAAGGCCATGTACACACGTAGCCAGGTATTTTTAAAACTGAACATTTCCCCCCCTCCGTTTATAAAAATGTTTCATCCACACCACCTCGTCTTCGAAAAAAAATCCCTTCCACACATAACCGAACATCTGCGTTTTCAATCACATTCATAAGCATTCCAAACCTGTAGATGGCATTATTTCCCCAAATCCTACCCCCTAATCACATCAGAATAGCCCTCTGTTGGCGTCACTTCCGCCTAAACATAAAACATGGCGCCAAGCTCGTTCGTCTAGACAGACTCGGAGACAGAATTGCTTCTAAACACAATTTTGGAGTATAAACTTCAAAAGACGCAAGAAAACGTTGATTGGGAATCTTGTCAGTAGTTGGGCTTCTAAAATTAAACATGTAAATAGCACCTGCACAATAATTAACGCTTTCAAGGCACTACTCCGATCCATTACTCTTTGTCCATGCTTAATCTGGCTTCTGCAGTAAACAAAGGTCGCACGTTTGACGTCAGGGCAGATTTGTTGTCGTTTTTTTGGCGCAGATTGTGATGTTCTAAAACGCAAAACTCCGGTTATCTCTGTCTACACGAAAAGGCATACACAGAGTTTTCAAAAAGCTTCACTTTGCCCGGAGTTTTTTTTAAATATTCGTTTTTGATGTGTTTTCATGTGGATGACAGGCCAAAACGTAGAAAAATATCTTCGATTTAGCAGATACCCGGCTACGTGTGGACGGGGTCTAACTGACCAGCAGTCCTGTACCTCGAGTGATAAATAGAAAAGTTGCAAATAACTAACAGCTTAAAAAAAAAAAAAAAAAAAAACCTGATTTGATTTCTCTTATTCCATAATTAGCTCTTCCAACTACTGTATTTTCTTTACTGCTTTGAGAATAAAGCACAATAGTACAATCAAGCAAGTCATACGCACCTCTTCAATAACAGCAGACAGTGGCTTGGCTTCATTTCCTTCTGTTTTCAATCTCTCATTTACAAAGTCCACAACCTCCTGGCTACTCATTACATTCCTGTAATAAACAGGTATAATAGCGACAGGTTATGACATCCTGAATAGCACAAACACAGAGGCTGGAATATGCTTGCAATATGGCCCATTAACGTGATGGCACTGCCAGGATATCTGGTGTCCACTGTGGATGCCAACAAGAAGTGCTGACCTTGCGTTTGACCCCATGCTTAATACTTTAAAAAAAAAAATCTTAAGGGAAGGACTGAAGTGGAAGCTGTTCTCCATTTACAGCACTAGAGAGGGAAGGGGACTGGTGCAGTTTTATCAGGTTGCAATCATGGCAGGCATTCAATCAAATTTCAGAAACCCTAAAAGCTAACTTGGCTGCTGTAACTCACTTTAATCCACAAAATGGATCTCTTGCATACAGTACCAGTCAAATATTTGGACATGCCTTCAATAGTTCAATTCAATAATGATTTTGTTGTTTTTTTTTTAATTAAAAAAAAACCCCACACACTTCATATCTTAATGATCGAGGTTTCTCTTTTGACATAATATGGATTACTACAGTTGTGGAATAGGGCTATTTACTGTATGTTTAGTGTTTACTATTTGATCTCAAATGCATTAAGGCAGGGGTGTCAAACCTGATCCATAAAGGGCCGTGTGGCTGCAGGTTTTCATTCCAGCCATGCAGCAGCACCCTGATTTGGCTTATTCAATCAACTGACACACCCACCTTTTAATCAAGGGTGGGTGTGGCTGCAAGTATTTGACTGTGTGAAGACAGTTCAGTTGATTGAATGAGCCAAGTCAGGTGTGCTGCTGCATGGCTGGAATGAAAACCTGCAGCCACAAGGCCCTTTATGGATCAGGTTTGACACCCCTGCATTAAGGCATCAAGAAATTGCACCAATTAACTTGAGGCACACCTGTTAATTGAAAAGCATTCCAGGTGACGACCTCATGAAGCTGGTTAAGATAATGCCAATAGTGTACAAAAGGGGTGTTCACACAGCAACTTTTACTCTGGTGTAGCACCGGGGCTGCCCCGGTAGAGCGTTCACACGGTACAAAGTGATACCGGTATAGCCCCTGAAAGCTGCTTAAACCGGTGCAAATCTAACCCTGCTCGGGAGGTGGTTTAAGAAGTTTACTCCGGAATAAATGCTAGTTTGCGGGGCAGCACCGATATAAAATGGGACGTCTGAACGCTACAGGGGTAGACTCGCTACGCGTGAGGAGAGTTGATTACATACGGGCATTGCATAATTTGCATCCTGGTATTTTGCGCTTCCAAAATGTCGAATATCAACAACAGAACTGCGTGTCTTCCAGTGTTGCCAGATTGGGCGGTTTTAAGTGCATTTTGGCAGATTTGAACATATTTTGGGCTAGAAAACATCAGCAGCATCTGGCAACACTTCATCCACGTTGTTTTCCTGGTGCTTGGTGATGCCATGACAACCGGGAAAAGGAAGTACATTTTCACGCATGCGCATATTTCATTTCCGCATTATTACTATCGTATAGCACGGTCGCAAAAACTGCCGTGTGAACGCAAGTGGGGCTGCACCCACCGGTGCTAACACGCTTCTCTCTAGTAAGCAGGTTTGTGACGTGTGAACGCTCCACAAAATTTACACCGGTGTAAGATATATCGCAACAAAATACATCGGTGCAGCATCGATGCAAATATGTGCCGTGTGAACACCCCTAAAGTGTCAAGGTAAACTCTGGCTACTTTGAAGAATCTAAAATATTAAAACATTAACACCATCACATAATTCCATACACGTTCCACATGTTATTTGCTACCCCGTGTCCGAAATCGCCCTCTACTCACTATATAGCGGGGACATCATTTTGTAGTGCTGCCGAAACCTTAGTGAGGATTATTTACACCCTATATAGTGCAGTCAAAAGCATCCAACAAGGCATCACGAAAAGTAGTGTACAACCGATGGTCTCTAACCAAAGCAATACATCCCATCATGCATTGCAGTCACGCTGAAAGAAATCAAAAGTCTCAAATTTGATTTAATAAAAGGCAGCGGCAAAGGAGAAAGCCTTGATTTAAAAAAAAAAAAAAAAAAAAACCTGAAAGATGCAGGTACTTTGTATTGATTAATGTGGGAAATACACTCAGTATAATATGGATTTAACACAAAAATAGATGTATGCATTTATTATTTTGAAAACCCACCAGCCAACTGATCTGGTACGTTTTAATTGTGCGACAGTAATGACGTAAATACCAGCGCGACGGACTAGTGTCCGAAAGCGTGCTTTCATTTTACCAACAAGCTCATTATATAGTCCTCTATATAGTAATTACCTATATAGGGAGTAGTGAACGAGTGAGCGATTTCAGACACAGGGATAGTTTTGATGTCTTCAGTATTGTTCTACAATGCAGAAAATCCTGTGAAAGAGTCAGGGTGTCCAAACTTTTGACTGGTATTGTAGATTACTTACACCTACAAAACCTGAAATACACTACCGTTCAAAAGTTTGGGGTCACCCAGACAATTTTGTGTTTTCCATGAAAAGTCACACTTTTATTTCCCACCATAAGTTGTAAAATGAATAGAAAATATAGTCAAGACATTTTTCTGGCCATTTTGAGCATTTAATCGACCGCACAAATGTGATGCTCCAGAAACTCAATCTGCTCAAAGGAAGGTCAGTTTTATAGCTTCTCTAAAGAGCTCAACTGTTTTCAGCTGTGCTAACATGATTGTACAAGGGTTTTCTAATCATCCATTAGCCTTCTGAGGCAATGAGCAAACACATTGTACCATTAGAACACTGGAGTGAGAGTTGCTGGAAATGGGCCGCTATACACCTATGGAGATATTGCACCAAAAACCACACATTTGCAGCTAGAATAGTCATTTACCACATTAGCAATGTATAGAGTGGATTTCTGATTAGTTTAAAGTGATCTTCATTGAAAAGAACAGTGCTTTTCTTTCAAAAATAAGGAAATGTCAAAGTGACCCCAAACTTTTGAACGGTAGTGTAATTAAACAAAGAAAAAAAATTTATGCCAAATGTCACCATTTAAAGAGCTATGAAGTTTCATTGTTATCCTCACCAGATTCCATCACAAGCAACCACCATGAATTCGTGCTCTTCATTTAGAGTCAGTACTTTGACGTCTGGTAAAGCAGAAATCATCTGCTCCTCAGGCGGAAGGTTCTTATTCCTCTTGTAAAAGTGGTCCCCTAAACCCAAGAAAACAGTCAAAGGAATCCTTTATTCCAGACAAATATCCAAAATCTAAAAACTTAAAGAAAGAAGCAGTAGACAGCGTACACACCAATGGCCCTGGAGAGGTTTAGACCTCCGTTGACACGGCCGTCCATTGTGACTTTGCCTCCTGCGTTCTTTATTCTGGCCAGCTCCAATTCATCTTCTGGTTTGTGATCGTAGGACATGTCCACTGCTTTGCCCCTCTCCGAGACGACACAGCGAGAGTCTCCAGCATTAGCTACTATTAGCTGTTTGCCACGGATCAGAGCCACTACAGCTGTAGTCCCGCTGTCTGAACCGGGCTGAAAAACAAGCAAATGAAAATTGAAAACTTAGTGAGCCAATCCAGTTTTAGGGCCATTTTCAGTAGTATGCAGGTGTCAAAGCTCTAGGCATTTGTCAATACTAAAACCGAACACCCTCACTGTAAGCAAGCCAAACTAACCATGTACTCAGTCACTCAGTCCACGTTTACAACATTACATACTTCAGTGAATCGGATTGGGAAATCTAATGTGATACTGAGCCAGCAGATGAAAAGGTTTGTTACTTTCGCAGAGGTCCATGGAAGGACATGCAAACACGAACGTTGTCCTGCCACGTTTTTAATCATTCTATCGGTGATAAAACTTTCACGTTCGGTGCTGCAGAACTGTGGAACTCACCTTCTCTGTAAGTAAAACTATGCAAATCTCTCGCGGCATTCATAAGCGCTGTCAGGACTGTTTTTCCATGAAAACTATGCATCGATGCAAATAACGTGCAAATAATTTTTGTTCAATTCTATAACATGGTTTTCTTCCTATTGTCATTTTTTTTGTTAACGGAGAGCCACATGTACATCATCGATAGGATATCAAGTGCTATCTCTCAAAAATGTCACCTCTCTGTCCATCCCTATTTACAATCATATAATGAGAGAAACTGCATTTTAATGATCAAATAACGCAAGTGTTTACATGGTTTCATTCACAAAATTGCTATGAAGTAATACTAAAAAGAGTACCTGGGCTTTCCATGCAACTTAATTTACAAAGTAGCTTCCTAGGAGTTACTCTGTGTGCCTAAATGGGACGCATCCAACTTTTAAAAATCTGGCTGGAAAAACTTGAAGCCTTTATCAGCTGAAGCCTGCCAAAAGGAAGAAAACTCAAGAGTGACTTCACTGATTATTAGCAGGTAACCTATTAGGCCAAACAAAAAAAATTAAAATTGTTTCCGGTTACCCAACCGACCCTCGACCCCCCCCCGTGACTCCAACTCCCTCTCAGGCTACAAAACGTTCATGCGATGCACACAGTGTGGTTGTCCCTGGTCATAAGCCAACGTCCGTTCGTTATGCATAGCACGAGTGTCTCTTGCATCATAAACAGCCGATTGTATGCATGTGCATGACTACCTCTAACAGGAAGCAACGAAAATGGCGGTGGTTTGTGTGCTGAAAGACACGTGTCTTGCATATCGCAAGCCCAGTCTTAGACAAGTTATGTCACTCGAAAAAGAGACATTTAAAAGACATTGAAGACTTGTTAGCTTGCACCAGTAGTTCTAGAGTAAATATAGAAATAATCTACGCCAGGGGTCATCAAACTACGGCCCGCGGGCCGACTCCGGCCCGCCACCCCTCTTTGACCGGCCCCCCAGCCCCTCTGCCCCCCACCACTTGAACCGGCCCTATGAGGCAATCCCCAAAAGTAGTTATGGCCTATTTTTTTAAATTGCTTTTTGGCAAATAACAACATGCCTGCATCTTGTATTTTGTTGATTTTATCAATTAAAATTGATATTTAGTTATAAAATGAACTATTCATATTTTCCGAATTTTCGCCATATGCTCGCGATCAAGCAGTGACAGGCAGCGCACGCGCAGAGAACTGTCAGTGTTCAGGACAGCAAAATGGCTAGCGGTCAGCGAAAAGCTGACAGAGAGTGCAGAGTTTTTAAAGAACAGTGGACCACCGATTATTTTTTTGTTCGGTGTAAGGACCGTGCAGTTTGTCTTGTATGTAAAGAAAGTGTGTCGGTTTTCAAAGAATATAATCTGCGTCGTCACTACGAAACCCGCCACAAAGAGTATGCTAGTTTGCGAGGGCAAACAAGAGAAGACAGGATTCGGAGGATGAAATGTGGACTGGCTGCACAACAGAATGTATTCCTCCGCCAAACCCAGATCAACCAGGCTGCTGTCCGAGCTAGCTATAAGGTAGCTCACCTACTAGCTACCCATGGAAAGCCGTTTACTGATGGGGACTTTGTTAAAGTACACGTGCTTGCTGTGGCCGAGGAGGTGTGACCCGACAAGAAGGATGCGCTCAATACGGTGAGTCTCTCCACACCTGCTATGACCAGGCGAACCGAAGATTTGGGGGACAACGTGTATGACCAGCTGAATGAGAGAGCGTCAGAATTCGAGTTTTTTGCTTTGGCCATGGATGAGAGCAATGACGTGCAGGACACAGCACAACTGCTGTGATCTATTGATCTATAGAGGTTTTCGACCCACGTGACCGTTGCCATGTCAACAAGTAGACGGCGCCATTTTGACGGTCACAAATATGGCAACTACCGGTAGCGATACACTGTTGATCATGACGAAGTCTCATTGTTGAGCATTTTATCCAGCCTAGATGACGCGAGCAAGAAGCGATATCACCAGAAAATCAATGATGCTGGTGTACGTGATCCGTACACGTTACCAGGCTATATTTTTCTGGCTTTGCAGCGCGGGTGACCTTCCTGACCTGCAGTCAGGCGTGTGGGAAATACCAGGGAAAAAACATAAAAGAAAAAGGAGCGAGATGCAGAAAACACCTTCACTATCCAGCGACGTAGGGCATTTACAGGGCGAGCAGAGGGAGAGGTATTTGCAAAAATTGAGGTTAGCAGGCTTAGAGAACGACGTTTACCTGCTTCCACCAGGATTGTTCACTGACGTACGGAAGCACACGAAGCCCTCATCTTTACCTGACTTCGGCCCACATGATCTGTATACCTATGTCGTTAAAAACCAGGCTGGGTAACATGCCTACATCAGCGGGTCGTCCCTGGAGCCGGTGGTCGCCATCTTATTACAGCTAAGGTTTGTTCACATTTTCATTTACTTTCGGTCCTCAGGATAAACAAAATGTTATTAAATGTCATTGAAATAACTTCTTAGTCTGTTGAGACATGGCCCGTTATAAATTTGCTGTTACCAGGCAATGACCAAGAACTGTATTATTATTAGGGTCGGTGTAGTTGTAGCAGTGCACTAGCAGCTAGCTGTTAACACTAGCTAATGTCAACAACAGTAGCTAGTATGTTACTGTAGCAATGTTTACGTTCAGTCATTTGGATGACTGTTAAAACCTTTCAGTCTCAAGTTTTTCCTTTACTGGATTTACTAGTTTACGGAGCGCGCTCGCTCGGGCAGGCTGGGAGCTAGCGAGCGCGCTCGCTCGGGCAGGCTGGGAGCTAGCGAGCGCGCTCGCTCGGGCAGGCTGGGAGCTAGCGAGCGCGCTCGCTCGGGCAGGCTGGGAGCTAGCGAGCGCGCTCGCTCGGGCAGGCTGGGAGCTAGCGAGCGCGCTCGCTCCCAGCCTTGCCCGAGCGCGCTAGCTCAGTAAACTAGTAAATCCAGTAAAGGAAAAACTTGAGACTGAAAGGTTTTAACAGTCATCCAAATGACTGAACGTAAACATTGCTACAGTAACATACTAGCTACTGTTGTTGACATTAGCTAGCTTGACCTTCAAAATGGCGGACACCGGGGCGTCACGTCACGTCGAAATCCTCTATTGCTCATATTATTATAATTTATTTTATAGGCCTATTTATTTGACCTTTATTAAGTGCTGCACACAATTATTAATATTATTATTAATAATAATAATAATAATAATAATAATCAACAGGCCTACCTACAATTTATAATTTTCCACTCACCTTTGCCAGTGTCAATCACCTCAACTAGACAGATGTTTCTTACCTTGACAGCTTTGATGTTATTTTTATTAGAAAATAAATAAATGGGATATCTGTGGAATTTCAAATTAAAACCAAGTGTGAAGACTCGATTACTACTTTTGCAAACCACTAGTAAAAAACAAATATGTGCCAGGAATCAAGTGTGGATATAGTAGTGTGGATGGCTGTGCCAGGCTAGTAATCTCTACTACACAATGAGGCCTGCTGGTGGTCATATTTGTCTGGGTCATACAATTCTGTGTTATATAGCTGACCCGACCCCGGCCCCCCATCACAGTCAGGAACGACAATGTGGCCCCCAGAGAAAAAAGTTTGGTGACCCCTGCTCTATGCAAAGCATCGGTTGACACACCGACAACAAACAGCACTCACTGTGTTGCTGTCAGAGTTCGAGTAGTCTTGCGGGACACCAGTAATTACCCCCACCCGAACATTTTCTTGCCTTAGTTTGTGGTGTCAGAATGCCTCAACTGTGCAGATCCTGTTGAAATAGCCTACTATAGCAGTGGATTTGGAAGAACAGATATTTGTCCATATTGTCTTAAAGACTGTGTTAAACCAGATCTGAGAAAAAGATTTAAAACAGTTATTGAAGTATATGACGAGTGCCTTCAAAAAGGCATAAAAGACATTTGCTACAGGCCATATGGGAAGCAGACATCGAACAGCTGATCTTTACAGTTCAATGCACATGTTCAGTGTGAGAAGTTTGTGTATGGCTCGAAATAAATATTTGAAAAGTGTTCTTTAGTGTTTATTTCTGAAAACATGCATTCAAACAGAGCGCTGGGTGGGCAGACATTTTATTGTGAACATGGGGGGAAAAAGAGTGGTGATAGCCATGGAAACATTTAAAAAAATAAAAATTCCCCTACCGACCTACCCTAATTTTTCAAGGCACATAATAGGAAAAACAATTTTTTTTGTCTGGCCTGACTACTACACCGGGTTATGGGCCAATGCATGCTATCACATACTGCATTCCAATTTCCAGGCCACAGCCAGCAATTTCACATCCATATGAGCTAGAAAGTTCATATACAGCTACTACCAACACTTTGCTGGCTGATAGAAACATCCATCCTCTGTGAACGAGGCTGAATGCCACATTCTTTCATTGTTCTTTCAGTGAAGATAATGGACTTCACAGAACAAGTTATAAAATAAATGGATGACGAATAATAAATTACTTAAAAGATAACTTGCTGCAGCCATACATGCAATATTAATAGTGCAAAACTCTTTGCAAACAGATTTACTCCAAGAAAAACAGTTTGTTCTCCCTCAACTCCCATGTGCTTTAATTAGCAATGGAGTTCAATCAGATTAAAGATGACGGCACTGACTTCTACAAACTGGACTTTTGAACATGAAGATCAGATCGGACTTTAAAATAAATAAATAAATAAAACTGTCAAGTTTAAGACCAAGTCAGTGTGTTCCTGTACTAAGCTTGAAAGTACAACATTTGCATCCAACTTTGCATGTGCAGTTTGGGAAAACTCTTTTCTTATACCTCTGTATAACATTTCCTAAATCCACCCAAACGAGGGCACACTTACCTCTTCTTTCCCATCCATTCCTGGCAAACACATTTCTTCTTCTTCATCGGTGTCCTCCTCCTCTTCCGTGTCATCCTCTTCATTCTCACTGCTGTCCTCACCGTCCTGCTCACTGCAGTCCTAGCAGACCATGAATGCACAAAAAAAAAAAAATCACTTTCCTGATAACTTGTTCATGTCTTTTCTGCTCTGTTTCAGCATACCATATTGAGTGCTTTTAAATCAATACTCTCCAGCAGCATAGAAACAGGTAAAGGAATTTGGAAAAAAAAAAAAAAAAATTGCTCTATTATTCCAGCATATTGACATGCATCATGAAAGACTCGACAGATTAAGGCCATGTACACACGTAGCCGGGTATTTTTAAAACCGAACATTCCCCCCCCCGTTTATAAAAATGTTTTATCCACACCACCTCGTCTTCGAAAAAAAATCCCTTCCACACATAACCGAACATCTGCGTTTTCAATCACATTCATAAGCATTCCAAACCTGTAGATGGCATTATTTCCCCAAATTGCATTAGAATAGCCCTCTGTTGGCGTCACTTCCGCCTAAACATAAAACATGGCGCCAAGCTCGTTCGTCTGGACAGAATTGCTTCTAAACACAATTTTGGAGTATAAACTTAATCTGGCTTCTGCAGTAAACAAAGGTCGCACGTTTGACGTCAGGGCAGATTTGTCGCCATTTTTTTGGCGCAGATTGTGACGTTCTAAAACGCAAAACTCTGGTTATCTCTGTCTGCACGAAAAGGCATACACGGAGTTTTCAAAAATCTTCACTTTGCCCGGAGTTTTTTTTAAATATTCATTTTTGATGTGTTTTCATGTGGATGACAGGCCAAAACGTAGAAAAATATCTTCGATTTAGCAGATACCCGGCTACGTGTGGACAGGGTCTAAATCTAGTTTCATTTATAAATCCACTCAAACATCCCCTTACTCACCTCTTCATCACTGCCCTCCTCTTCATCCTCCCCTTCATCTGATTCATCACTGTCCTCAAAGAACTTGGATTTGGTACTTCCTGGTGTGGGTGCTGCAGAGGAGGAACAGGAAGGACCAGCGTCCACTGTGGCTCCTGCTTTCTCCCCCTCAGACGAGTCTCCAGCTGCAGAGCTCCCCCCACAGGAGCCGGCTGCTCTCCTGCATGCCCTCACTTTGGAGGCTCCAGCTGTCTCGTCCAACTTTGCTTTTCCATTGCTGTCCATTTCAGATGCCCCGCATTCCGTCTCACCGTTGATCCCTTTATCTGCATGGATGTTCGCTCTGTCTCCCAGCTCTTTGGGGGCGTCCTGTCCAGGCTTTTTGGCCAATTTATTCAGGTTCTGCCCATAGCGGACAAGCAGCTCCTCAATTGTCATTGTGGCCTCTTCGTGCAGAAGAGCCGTTTCCTCATTATCCACTAAAGCAAGAGAAGATACAAAAACACAATGAACTATAGCCCAAGCTTTAATGCTGCATTCAGTCAGGCAATTTATCAAAACGCTTCTCACCATCATCTTCGTCTGCTACTTTTTCTGGTGCTGCCTCCTCTTGTGGGCGGCCAGCAATCTGAACAAGCTCCTTGATAACCTCCTCGGAGGTAATGTGGCTGTCTATAGCTAGGAAAGCGTCTTCCAGAGCCTGCAACCATACAATCCACAAGTAAAGACGTTAGCTAGTCAGTCGATGTATTTTTAAGTTTGGACGTGAACCACTACGGAGTGGTCATCCCACCTTCGCTCATCTCTCATAGCACTTTTCCCATCAGACAATTACACATCTGGGTAGAGAACTCTCTGTACCCTGGTTGAGTAGCATCAGTGATGATGCTCCTGTTGAACATGAGAAGTCTGCAGGAATGGTTATGAGTGCACCCAAACAAAGCCTTATGATAAAAATACGTTATCGCCCTATTTATTAACTGTAGAAAAGCAGCGAGGTTTAACAGATGTGGAACTTTTCCAGAGAGGAATTGAGCTAGATCTTAATGTTATAACTGAACGATACAATGCCACAACATCTCATGGTACACAAACGAACAACCAGGGAATGTGAAACGATTGACGAATCTTGACATTTTATAAATTAATCTGAGATGACGGAAGATCTGAGGTTTAACCCACTGCAATAAGCCAAGCAAGTACTGTACTATTTTGTGCCTAGCAAACAGAACACAAGGGTGAAAAAAGAAGCAGTACTGTTTAAAAAAAATAAAAGTAAATAATAATTAAAAAAAAAAAAAAAAAAAAGCACAAAAGCTGGCGAGAGCGCTAGAGTCTCCACAGCTGGAGGGGAACATGTATATCTCCAGCAGGCAGTCTAAATGGTACAAAGAAATCATTTCAGGTGGTGTTGAATTCCTATTGCTGAATACCTGCTTAGGATTATAGACAATCCTTGACTTGCAAGTGACGCAAAAGCAAAAAAGAAACCTGGATGTCGGCCATGTTGGTGGAGATACAAATGCGGGGTCAAGTGACATTCCATACAAAACAGTCACACGTGTGCAACTCTTTATTTTTCCACTGCTTGAAGCATTCTTTTAGCTCTGCCATATCTTTGTGCTGTATATGGTTGTGGTCACATCAGTACTTGTGACCGTGGCACGTTCCGATTTTTTAGAATTCCGTCCGTGATTTGGAAAGAGGGCGAGGAAACTCCGAGGCTCAGTACGGAGAGGAGACGAACACGGCTGAACAACATCAGCAGCGCTGATCTAACAGAGGCTAAAACCAAAACAGCTCATGTTTGCAGTCATCATTTTATCTCAGATGAGATTCAAAAGCTTTCTCGATGATATCCTGGAAGAATTTTATTTCGTGCTGATAGAATTTTGCTATAAAATCAGCGTTCTCTTGTCGTAGTTACACTACGATGATCTGCATAGCGCTTGTATTGTTTCTGCCTACCGCTAGCAGCCTGCAGCGGCTATTCATGCGTGACGTTTTGGTTTTTACTTTCTACGTTATCGATTCCTGTTTCGATTTCCTCAGTACACAAATACTGATGTAGTCAGTATTCTCAGTAACCTCGTGGTTCTCGAATTTTCGCGATGTCACAATGGGAAGTGGAAAAAAATTGTTTATGAAGTCAACCCTCATCATCCGACTTCTGCTACCATCAATGGTGAGTAGGTTGTATTTTCTAAATGTATAGAAGTGATAGCTTAGGTATTTTTCTTGATTATTGCCAAGTTTCATCATAATCAAAAGACTAGCATATGGTTTTGCTAACATTAGAAAACTAATGTGTCCAAGTGCTGCTAGCGGACAGGCGGCCATGACTGATTTCTACCGCTAACTTGGGAGGACGAGAGCTTTATGAATCCATTGTTTCATTTATAATTCACGATAAAACAACTGATTCATCTTAGACAGTCTCTTGAATGAATAAATAAAGTTTACTTGCAGTTATTTATGTGATTTTGTTATTTTCTTGTTCCCCTTATCATAAGCTTTCAGCTGATGCCTTACTTTTTGAAGTAGGATAAAAATTAAGCAAGTTATGGTCAATTACAGGTGGAAGTTGCTGATATCGGTCACAGTTCTATTGTTTTAGTGTGTAATTAAGGGCTTGATTTTTCAAAATTAAAAAATTCATAACTTTAATATTTATCATAGATAGTTGGTTCATGCATCATTTTAAAGGTCTTTTCTAGTGCTTTCTAGCGTAGTGGAAATATTCTTAATCTAATAACTTTGATTTTTATTGTCACATGCCATGACAAGTTGTCATGGTTCACTTGGTCATTGTCATAATTTTAAACACATGTATCTCACTGGGCTGCGACAGCTTGCGACAAATTGCAAACGTCATTCGCGAGAGAGTTTCAGAAGTGTCTTGAAACATTCACGGGGCTTCTCAATTTCCTCGCATGAGTCGCAAAGTGCCGCTCCTTCGTTGCTGAAATTTTGAACATGTTCAAAAAAATTCCTACGACAAAATCTCAAAATAGCCGCAAATGCGTCGCAAAGCCGTCACGAACCCTTCTCAAGTCAGTTTCTGTGAGACAGGAAGTGCGAGTGGATCTCACTGGGCTGCGACAGCCTGCGACTAGTTGGAGACACAACAATTGCAATAAAATATCAATTCAGTGCGATTCTAAGTGAAAATTGTCGCCAATTCACATATTTTATCGCAATTGTTGTGTCTCCAACTAGTCGCAGGCTGTCGCAGCCCAGTGAGATACTACCCTTACCATTTCACTTCTAGGAGCTCCAGCAAAATTGTACAATAGAAGCAATCCAGACTGGGCACCCGCTCAGAACATGGGCTGCGTTTCATCCAAGGTCGGATTTGATTCTTCAGCAGCCAAACCAGATAGAATGCGATATCTGGGTACTTGATGGTCGGTAGAAGCGTCTTATCTTCAGAAAAGTCTGACTTTTTAAAATAATACGGGTCAAAACCACACATCTATCTTCTCTTTATATCGAACCTTCGCTCGACTGTTCAAATCGTAGTGATACTGAGAAAATTCAGCATTGTTTACAGACGCTTTTAACGGCTGCCATTCTACTTGCTTTGTATATCCACCATCATGGCGGACACTCATGACGCAGCACATTTTGATCACATGGTTGCAAGTCATCTATACAGGAAGAGACAGACAGAGCAGGCTATACTTCCTTAGGAGGCTGCAGTCCTTTAAGATCTGCAGGAAACTCCTGTGGATGTTCTATCAGTCTGTGGTCGCCAGTGTCCTGTTTTACACCGTGGTGTGCTGGGGGGGCAGCACATCCAAGGAGGACACATCCAGGCTGGACGGCTCTGTGGTCAGCATGAAGCTGGACTCTCTGGTGACGGTGGCAGAGAAGAGGACTATGGACAAACTATTGAACATCATGGATGATGCCAGTCACCCTCTGCACACCGTCATCAGCAACCAGAGGAGCCTGTTCAGTGACAGAATGCTCCTTCGCAAGTGCAGGACGAACAGACTTAAAAATTCCTTTGTCCCTCACGCCATCAGACTGTACAAATCCTCTCTGGGGGGTGTGTGTAACAGGAGGACAGAGGACGGGAAGGAGCAGTAGCCTAGCCCAGCATTTCTCAAACTTTTTTCAGTCACGGCACCCTTAGGAAGTATGCAAATTCTCAAGGTGCCCCCATATAAAACATACGCAGTCACGCTGTGACATGGGAAAGGGGGCTGTGAGACAAATTTTGATGATGCATGAGGCGGCGGCGATGATCTGCATGAGTGTAACTATCGTTTTTTGGAATTTTAATTCATTTTATTTATTTCAATGTTAGAATATAAAATTTTTTGACGGCACCCCGGTTGAGCAATACTGGACAATGTACAATGCCTCTCCTGCCGGCCCCTTCCTCCTCCTCTCTTCCCCATATCTTATCGTTTTTATATTTGTACACGTGGGGCGGCACGGTGGCGTAGTGGTTAGCGCTGTCGCCTCACAGCAAGAAGGTCCGGGTTTGAGCCCTGTGGCCGACGAGGGCCTTTCTGTGCGGAGTTTGCATGTTCTCCCTGTGTCCGCGTGGGTTTCCTCCGGGTGCTCCGGTTTCCCCCACAGTCCAAAGACATGCAGGTTAGGTTAACTGGTGACTTTAAATTGACCGTAGGTGTGAATGGTTGTCTATTACCCTGTCCACACTAGGGATTTTGTACTGATACGAAACTACTTTCGTACCGCAACCTGTCCACACTAGCAACTATACCGGTACTGTAGCGGTATAACTATCGGTACGAAACCCACAAATGTATGGGTTTCGTACCGGTACAGTATCGGTACTGTAGCGCTTCGCTGTAGTGTGGACAGATGAAGCAGCTCTGTATTGATACAAATATAATGCACATGCGCAAAGTCACACACCTCAATCGATGTGTTCGCTGAATAAAATAGTGAAGAACGGAGATTCGTTTGTTTCTTTCTCAACTGCCTCGCGCGCTTTATACGATTCGACCGAATAAATGACCACCAGAAATACAGACTGTACACTGACAACAAAAAGCACACACACGTTGTTTCAACCGTACGGAAGCCGAGAGAGGCCCTTCATATAATGCTTTTTTTTTTTTATTCACCTTGTTATCCCGAGATAATGACATAATTAATTCAGGATCTCGAGAAAACAACACAACTAATTCAAGATCTCGAGAAAACAAAACCGTTATTTCGAGATCTCGAGAAAACAAAACAATTATTCCGTGATCGAGAAAACAAAATTATTCCGTGATCGAGAAAACAAAACAATTATTTCATGATCTTGAGTAAACAGCTGAGAAATGGTTTACTCAGGTGCGCCAAGAGACTTGTGATATGCTGACTTTGGGGCTGTTTCTCATTCTGTATAGACGCAACTTTGGTCATTAGAATGTCTGGAATAATCGATCACCTAATAAGGCAATATTTTGATCAGGAGTTGACACAGGGAGAGATTGCATTAAGTCTTTTAATAAGGGATAATTTCAAAATTAGTCCGCGGCACCTCCGCAGAAGACTGGCCCGGCTTCGTCTCTACCGACGGAGATACAGTGATCCAGCTGAGATCATGAAATAATTGTTTTGTTTTCTCGAGATCTCAAAATAACGGCTGCCATATATTCTCAGAAGGAAGTTACTCGGTAACCACGGAAACATTCCGCGCACTTCAACTTCTGTGAAAGAAAACCGCAAACATTTCTCGCTAGTGTGGACAGATGCACTAAACTGTACCGGTATACTTTGTATCGATACAGTTATACCACTTTCGTACCGGTATAAGTGTGAACACAGCATATGTGTCAACCATGTTGTCTATGTGTAGAACAGGATAAAGCGGCTAGAGATAATGAGATGAGAAGTTCTCTCTTTTTATCCTGTAATGATGCTGCTGGAATCTTAATTTCCCTGAGGGAACCCTCTAATGGTGGTACGGTGGTGTAAGTGGTTAGCACGGTCACCTCACAGCAAGAAGGTTCTGGGTTCGAGCCCAGCAGCCAGCGAGGGCCTTTCTGTGTGGAGTTTGCATGTTTCCCCCAAAGACACGCGGTTAGGTTAATATGGTTACGGCCTTGTTAACATGGCTGCCCACTGCTTCAGGTGGGTTAAATGCAGAGAGGAAATTTCACAAGCATGTGATGAACACACACACACACGCGCGCGCGTGTGTGTGTGTGTGTGTGTGTGTATGTATATATATATATATATATATATATATATATATATATATATATATATATATATATATATATGAGAATGAGTGTTTAGTCTATGTCTAGTTCATATCTAGAGTGTTTATGCTGTTTATATTGTTGTTTGTTTTTTTAAATTATTCTATTTTTATTTATTGCATTGCCTGTTTGCACCGTGGGTCAGAGAGGACTGAAATTTCATCTGTGCTGTATGTCGAGCATGTATAGATCCTTTGCACTAACGTCACCCGAAACCGGAAGTAAACAAACCCTGCGCCATATTGGAAGACCAACAAACTCGTGATTAGGGGGAAATAACAGCAGCGCGCGGCATGTGAACCCACGAGGCACTTGATTCATCAAAAACCTACAATGGTAAACTTTTGTGCTGTGTTAGGGTGTTCTAACAAAGCTGATGGGAAAGGTGAAAAGAAGTCTTTCTACAGAATACCAGCTGTGATTGAGAGACAAGGGGAGCAACCCAAGGAGCTTTCTGCCAGGAGACAGAGAGAGGATTTAGCTGCTTTATGCAGAGCGGATCTGAATACTTCAAGTCTACAGCAGTACAGAATATGTTCAGACCATTTTGTTACTGGTAAGTCACTAGGCTAGAGTGTTGTAGAACATTTTTTAAATGTTTACTGAATAAAAACATCCTTAATTTTATCACATTTATGTTATACATTTCATTTCTTTCTTTTGTTTTAATTTTCCTCCCTCCATCCCTCTTTGGATTTTAAATATAGTTTTTCCCCCCATGTCCAAATAATTCAAAGATATATAAATAAAAAAACAGATAAGTAGTAAATTAAAAATAAATTATGAAATTAAAAAAAAATCCATAACAGCATGAATACAGATTGCAATAGTTTACAATGTCTGGGTAGCAAACAGATGGCAGAATTGGTGTCAGGTCCTCCTTATGTTTCCATTCTCCCTTGCCCCGAGTCTTATCATATGGGTCAAACCCATCAATCACAGCCAGTTTCTCCACATACCATGCCCTTTCTGCAGCTGGTAATGTACTCACATAACCAGAATTATCAGCCATCGTGTCACTTCACAACAGCTGTAATATCACTTCACTCTCGCTTGTAGTTTGTTTTGTATTGTGAGTATGTATGTATGTATGTATTTGGTCTTCCAATATGGCGCCCTAACAAAATCACGCGGTACGGTGATGTCACGCGGCAGCCCTCTATAGAGGGCTACCGCATGACGTCACCGCGCCGCGAGATTTTGTTAAGCACCATATTGGAAGACCAAGTACATGCACTCACAATATAAAACAAAGTACGAGCGAGAGTAAAGTGACATGATGGCTGATAATTCGGGTTATGTGAGTACATTACCAGCTGCAGAAAGGGCGCGGTATGTGGAGAAACTGGCTGTGATTGATGGGTTTGACCCATATGATAAGACTCGCGGCAAGGGAGAATGGAAACATAAGGAGGACCTGACACCAATTCTGCCATCTGTTTGCTACCCAGACATTGTAAACTATTTGTTGTTTACACCCAGTGCCTACACTGCTGATGACTTGAAAGCCTACAAAGGGCTACAGGCTTACAATTATGTTGTTAGTGGCTTGGTTCGTGATATTACAGCTGTTGTTAAGAATAACCTACACATAGTTATGGCCAAGGTAATCTTGTTGATATTTATCTTTTAATAATATATCTTTTCAGTTGAAAAATTAATACTTTGTTACTATTAAGGTATCCATAATTTAGGTTAATTTATCCAAATTATACATATGTATTTATGATATATGCCTACACAATAACTATGCTTTATTTATATAATAGGAGGGAGAGCAAGCCCCAAACCATCCTAAATTATTATTATTATTAAATTGTAGAAGTCTGGGAGGCTTGCTCCTCATACAGTTATCAACTTGAGGCCAATTTAGCATGTTTTAAATCTGAATTTCTTGCGTTTGCTTACCTCAAAGTGTCCACAGATCATGCACAGACTTAACCATTATATCCACAGTTTTTTGCCAAGTCTCACACAGGTTTCTTTCAAGTCTACTGTTGGGCCAATAAATCATAAATAAAACGGCTCAGATTTGTTTGTTTAAGTCGTTTGCCACTCCACTTTATTCTCGTGGGTTCACATACCGCTGCCGTTATCACGAGTTTGTTGGTCTTCCAAAATGGCGCAGGGTCTGTTTACTTCCGGTTTCGGGTGACGTCAGTGAAAGGGGTCTATAGCATATTTGACAATAAAGTTGACTTGATAAAGTTGTGCTTTGTAGAGAAGAAAGAAAGGTTTGTGTACAGTGTAACCCAGCTTACCTTTTGCAGTTTCCCATCTTTATATGCTTTCTGCTCTTTTATGATATCCGGTAAATACCTGGAGCAATACAGAGCAACCTCTTCACCTGGCAGTAAAGAGAAAGAAATTCACAAGAGATTGAATATTTCCATCGCTTCGCTTGCTTTAAGAAATCTCTCGAGCAGCACATTAAAGCCGTGTTTACCTCCGTGTCCATCATAAACCGCGAACATCGCCGTGTCTTCATCCAGCTCAGGGATGCAGTTATGAGCGTCCTGAAAACAACACACAGGAGAATCATGAGGATTGGAGGAGTGAGAAGCCACAGAGCAGCGCCATGATCCCTGACGTCAAACACACAGAGCGAAAGGCGCGAAAAGCTGCACACCACACAAACACTGCTGGGAGGATTACTAATCAATCAATCAATCAGCTTTTCCTTCTTCCCAAAGCACACAAACACTGCTGGGAGGATTACTAATCAATCAATCAGCTTTTCCTTCTTCCTAAAGCACACAAACACTGCTGGGAGGATTATTAATCAATCAATCAGCTTTTCCTTCTTCCTAAAGCACACAATGAATCTTTCTTCACTAGTCCATCTGCGTGTGAAAGTGAAACCGCTGTTTCTGAGGCGCAGGAGGCTAAGCGACATGTTTACCTCCATTGAGACGCGCCATCCCTGCATGGCCGCGAGTCCGTAGCTCAGTTTGTGGTTTCCTCCATCAGCTATGCTTTTCTCCGTATTGGGCTTCGACAGGTACGCCCCCATGCTGTCCTACAGCCTCCGACCGGGGTAATGTTTAAAACAAAACAGCAAGCAGGACAAACAAAACCCGCTAAAGGGTCACGAAAGAGTATTTAAAAGTCTTAAAGGCGTGCTGTGTGTGTGTGTGTCTACACAACGGGTCTGTCACACATTTCACTCTGAGAAACCTAGCTGTCCGTCCACCCGGGACTTTAACCAGATCACTCACTCACTGCTAACACAAGAGATGCTGCGGGATTTTTATTTATTTATTTATTTATTTTTAACCGAACTCGAACCTGTAAGCAGTCAGAAACGAGCGCTCTAACAATCGAACACAACCCGAACCGCGCTTCGGTTCAAACTCCGATGCAAATGAGCTCTCTTCCAAAATACACAAGTAATCTAACACGTGTAAGAGCTAACATAATCAACAGCCCATCACATCCATTTCACACAGGGCTGACTGAGATTCTACCCGGAAGCGGAAGCTCGAGCTTTTGCGCATGACACATACACGAAAGAGAGCTCGCGCTGGTGAAAACACTGGCTGCGTGACATTTACGCAGGAAAACAAGAACGAGTGCTTCTCAATGTCAAGGATGCTTCCTTGGGAAAACGAGTCCTTCCGTGTCGGATCCTTCTGAAGAAGAGTCATTTTTTAAGTTTTTAAATTGACAAATACAATCATACAATAGGAGTGGGCGGCACGGTGGTGTAGTGGTTAGCGCTGTCGCCTCACAGCAAGAAGGTCCGGGTTCGAGCCCCGTGGCCGGCGAGGGCCTTTCTGTGCGGAGTTTGCATGTTCTCCCCATGAACGCGTGGGTTTCCTCCGGGTGCTCCGGTTTCCCCCACAGTCCAAAGACATGCAGGTTAGGTTAACTGGTGACTCTAAATTGACCGTAAGTTTGAATGGTTGTCAGTGTCAGCCCTGTGATGACCTGGCGACTTGTCCAGGGTGTACCCCGCCTTCGCCCGTACCCTTATGAAAATTAACCATGGTTTTACTATGAAAATTTACCATGGTTTATAGTTATTCATGGTTTTCATGGTTTTTTGGGCAACCATGAAAACCATGGTGCATTTTACATCAATGTTCACTTAAATTTTTAGGTTCTAAGTAAATGTTAATGTATCTGGGCTGTTAATCGAGATCCTTCTCTACAGCATTGACTGTTGGACGAAAGCATGGTAATACTACAGTTAGTGCATCCTTTTAAAAACCATACTATCCCTTTTAAACTAATTTCCTAGTTACTATGACCTATTACACATACAACTATGATGTTACCACAGCTACTGCAGTACTATGGATAAACCACAGTAATGCTATGGTTGGTTCATAGTACTTAGAATCACCATGAAATACCATAGTAGATCCATGGTTACTACCATGGATGAACCATAGTAATACTATGGTTGGTTCATAGTACTTAGAATAACCATGAGATACCATGGTAGAATCATGGTTACTACATAAAAACCATGGTAAAACCATAGTAAACCATGGTAGATTTTCGTAAGGGTAGTCAGTTGGGATAGGCTCCAGCTTGCTTGCGACCCTGTAGAACAGGATAAAGCGGCTAGAGATAATGAGATGAGATGAGAACTCCTTATAGTTCATCTCATTATCTGTAGCCACTTTATCCTGTTCTAAGGCGGGGTACACCCTGGACAAGTCGTCAGGTCATCACAGGGCTGACACACAGACACAGACAACCATTCACACTCACATTCACACCTACGGTCAATTTAGAGTCACCAGTTAACCTAACCTGCATGTCTTTGGACTGTGGGGGAAACCGGAGCACCTGGAGGAAACCCACGCAGAGAACATGCAGACTCTGCACAGAAAGGCCCTCGCCGGCCACGAGGCTCGAACCCGGACCTTCTTGCTGTGAGGCAACAGCGCTAACCACTACACCATCGTGCCGCCCTCCTTATATAGTTTTGTCATTAAAAAACATTTTTGCAACTAACCTCGGACCTGTTTTGAGCAGAGTTTTTTGGGGAGCCACTTTGAGATTGCTGTAACTAGAAAAGTATTTAAGCTAGGACCTTCACATTTTCAAGGGCCAAAATCTGGCACCAGTACTTGTAGAATATGGACTTTTACATGTGTGCTTTTGGTTTATCATAGAATTCTGGGGGCTTGAATTTGTTCGGAAATTCTACACTATGCTCTGTGGCAGTATATTTGAAGGACTGTGGAAAGTGCAATTTCAAAGACAGAGGCTTGATATTGTACAAACACCTTCCCATTTATACTTTGTACTTTGTATTCTAAAACTGCCCTTCTCTGATGAGCGGTTTGGAAGATATTAAAGTTTAAAAATGGAAAAAAAAATAATTTGGTGACGTTTTTGGCATGTTATAGCAAAAAAAAAAGACAGCATCCACCAACATAAAATTGACTGTTTTAGAAAGATTAGATGTCTGTTTTTAACATATCCAAAATTTGTGATGGTGTTCTGCCTTATTTTTGCAAAATGATTTTTTGAAAGTGTGGTGTTCGCATGCATGCACAGCACTCATGGCCTATGAAAGCATTTTCAAATGCTAATAAAATGCCCTGAATTTATGACACACAGCTTAAACTCAACAAAATGCTTCATTTGGTTCATGGTAAAATATACCTGAAGGATAACCTATATGCAACCTTTAGATACTGAAATATTGGAGTTCCAATATGGGTGAAAACTGAAACTTGTTTTCATTACAACATTTCTGTTGTACTTTAATTTAGAAGAAAAAGCAACCTGTATGCTTCAGTTAGTATTTATTCATGAGAAAAAGTCTTTGACAGTCCAGTAGAATTGATTATTATGATTATTATGATTTATTATTTATGACACTTATTGAATGTATGAAATTTATTATAAAGCTGGTAATAAATTGAATAAGTTTGATTTCTTTTTTTGAAAATCAGAAAAGATGGTCGAGAATTTGACTTCACGGAGGAGCGGCACAGTGGTGTAGTGGTTAGCACTGTCGCCTCACAGCAAGAAGGTCCTGGTTTTGAGCCCAGCGGCCAGCGAGGGCCTTTCTGTGTGCATGTTCTCCTGGTGTCTGTGTGGGTTTCCTCCAGGTGCTCCGGTTTCCCCCACAGTCCAAAGACATGCAGGTTAGGCTAATTGGTGGCTCTAAATTGACTGTGAATGGTTGTTTGTCTGTACAGTGGTGCTTGAAAGTTTGTGAACCCTTTAGAATTTTCTATATTTCTGCATAAATATGACCTAAAACAACATCAGATTTTCACACAAGTCCTAAAAGTAGATAAAGAGAACCCAGTTAAACAAATGAGACAAAAATATTATACTTGGTCATTTCTTTATTGAGGAAAATGATCCAATATTACATATCTGTGAGTGGCAAAAGTATGTGAACCTTTGCTTTCAGTATCTGGTGTGACCTCCTTGTGCAGCAATAACTGCAACTAAACGTTTCCAGTAACTGTTGATCAGTCCTGCACACTGGCTTGGAGGAATTTTAGCCCATTCCTCCGTACAGAACAGCTTCAACTCTGGGATGTTGGTGGGTTTCCTCACATCAACTGCTCGCTTCAGGTCCTTCCACAACATTTCAATTGGATTAAGGTCAGGACTTTGACTTGGCCATTCCAAAACATTAACTTTATTCTTCTTTAACCATTCTTTGGTAGAACGACTTGTGTGCTTAGGGTCGTTGTCTTGCTGCATGACCCACCTTCTCTTGAGATTCAGTTCATGGACAGATGTCCTGACATTTTCCTTCAGAATTCACTGGTATAATTCAGAATTCATTGTTCCATCAATGATGTCAAGCCATCCTGGCCCAGATGCAGCAAAACAGGCCCAAACCACGATACTACCACCACCATGTTTCACAGATGGGATAAGGTTCTTATGCTGGAATGCAGTGTTTCCCTTTCTCCAAACACAACACTTCTCATTTAAACCAAAAAGTTCTATAGACCAGTTCACAGATATCGCCGCGCATGTGCAGGGTCAAAGGTCGAGGCCTCATCGGAGATGAAAACATAGCGGCAAACAAGCCAAACCTTAGTAAATGCGCCTTATGGATATGAGAGAACGGGGATTGCCAACTACCATGGGGGTAGAAGAGTTAAGGGTGCTTGCATATGCCACAGATATTTTGAAAATCCAGCCTGTACCGTCCAAGGAAGACGAAGGAAAATCGAGGTATGTACCCGGTGATACTGCCACGCCCACTGCAGTTTTTGACAGGTCAACATCTGACACGGAGAAATAATATAAATCGTGCTGCCTACCAGATTACAGTCGTCTCTTTTATTGTATCAGTACTAGTATCACTTACTATACTCAGTCATAGATTAGTCCAGTACAACATGACCAGCTTGCTTTTTTTCCATTTGACTGTCGCAAGTTTTTTCAGGCTGGTACAGTCAAAAATTGAAAAAAAAGTTTTGGCCTCCTAAACTAGTCATCGATTCTACTAGTGTATTAATTGGAGTCGACATGAAAACGTTAGGTAAAAACTTTAAACCAGTACAATCTCTTCTTCAAAGTTTCACCAAATGGTTTTATTTATGCAATTTAAAGCTCATAATACTGTATAACTTTGGTCGAGTAAAAACACGGAGCAAAAACATGGCTGAATCCTGAATGACTCCTATTTGTTTAAATAGGGGACTAGCTACATAGGCGCCAAAATGTAGTTTCTTTTTCCCTGCCATGGAAGCGCACTTGTATACGGAGGAGGAAAGCAATTTGCATTACAGCCGTGAGGCGGCTCGGCTCGGCTCGGTTTTCCCTTTTGGGCGCTCTTGTTTTCTGTTAGAATTTGGTAAAGAAAAAAAATAAATATTATTTACCAGCTTACCGGGTCCATTAACATAAATCTGACAGCTGACAAGGTCGGGATATAAACGAACTTTTGCGTTAAACTGTGTGCTTGGATTCACATAATTTTTTCTGTATACACTCACTTAAATGTACACTACAGTCTTCTCGCATCCACTGTTCAAGCAGTCGACGTCCTTTGTAGCAATCGACAACACAACAGTGTCCCCACAGCGAGCCTGTAGCCTCTGCCATTGTTGACATGCTCTACTTTTCTCGTTTATGAGGCCTTAACCTTTGACCTTTCCCACAACTCCTTGCGGTTTGCCGTATCTGTGAACTGGTCTATTTTGGTCTCATCCATCCACAAAACATTTTTCCAATAGCCTTCTGTCCATGTGATCTTTAGCAAACTGCAGATGAGCAGCAATGTTCTTTTTGGAGAGCAGTGGCTTTCTCCTTGCAACCCTGCCATGCACACCATTGTTGTTCAATGTTCTCCTGATGGTGGACTCATGAACATTAACATTAGCCAATGTGAGAGAGGCCTTCAGTTGCTTAGGAGTTACCCTGGGGTCCTTTGTGACCTCGCCGACTATTATACGCCTTGCTCTTGGAGTGATCTTTGTTGGTCGACCACTCCTGGGGAGGGTAACAATGGTCTTGCATTTCCTCCATTTGTACACAATCTGTCTGACTGTGGATTGGTGGAATCCAAACTCTTTAGAGACGGTTTTGTAACCTTTTCCAGCCTGATGAGCATCAACAACACTTTTTCTGAGGTCCTCAGAAATCTCCTTTGTTCATGCCATGATACACTTCATGTGTTGTGAAGATCAGACTTTGATCGATCCCTGTTCTTTAAATAAAACAGGGTGCCCACTCACACCTGATTGTCATCCCATTGATTGAAAACACCTGACTCTAATTTCACCTTCAAATTAACTGCTAATCCTAGAGGTTCACATACTTTTGCCACTCACAGATATGTGATATTGGATCATTTTCCTCAATAAATAAATGACCAAGTAGAATATTTTTGTCTCATTTGTTTAACTGGGTTCTCTTTATCTACTTTTAGGACTTGTGTGAAAATCTGATGATGTTTTAGGTCATATTTATGCATAAATATAGAAAATTCTAAAGGGTTCACATACTTTCAAGCACCACTGTATGTCAGGCTTGTGATGACCTGGCGACTTGTCCAGGGTGTACCCCGCCTCTCACCCATAGTCAGCTGGGATAGGCTCCAGCTTGCCTGCGACCCTGTAGAACAGGATAAATGGCTACGGATTCATGGAGATGTGATTTTGCAAATAAAAGGATCAGATGAAGAATGTAGAATTGCTTTGTTTTAAAAGAAGGGTATGTAAATTAAGAAAAAGAAGCCAAACAAGACATTTTCAAAGGTTTGTGAGAAATGACAATCAATATGTTCGGAAATAAATGCGTAAACATATCGGGGGGGACCCACACAGATAAAAGTGGGGACCTTAGAACAGGGGTGTCAAACCTGATCCATAAAGGGCCGTGTGGCTGCAGGTTTTCATTCCAGCCATGCAGCAGCACCCTGATTTGGCTTATTCAATCAACTGACACACCCACCCTTTAATCAAGGGTGGGTGTGGCTGCAAGTATTTGACTGTGTGAAGACAGTTCAGTTGATTGAATGAGCCAAGTCAGGTGTGCTGCTGCATGGCTGGAATGAAAACCTGCAGCCACAAGGCCCTTTATGGATCAGGTTTGACACCCCTGCCTTAGAAGAACAGTGAACTAGTGCCCATGTGGTTGGTTGCTGTCTGTCTGTCTCTCTCCCTCCTCCTTCTTCTTCAAGTTGATTAGCAACTTGCATCCTTAGTGCATGAGCGCCATCTGCAGGACTGATGTGTGAAAACATTTGGGAATGTGAACACTTGCTTGCCACGAACAAATCACAATATTTTATTCAACCTCGTCCAATAATTGCTTATTACTGCGATGTTAGCTTGTTTATGATGCTAAAGCTAGTGGTTAGTGTTGTTTCATTTGAAAGTTGCTGAAACTATTTTTGTGACGTACTCAGGCAGTCGGATCAGTTTAGTGTTTGTCCTGATATTTACAGTGGGGCAAAAAATTTAGTCAGCCACCAATTGTGCAAGTTCTCCCACTTAAAAGATGAGAGAGGCCTGTAATTTTCATCATAGGTACACTTCAACTATGAGAGACAGAATGGGGGGAAAGAATCCAGGAAATCACATTGTAGGATTTTTAATGAATTAATTGGTAAATTCCTCTGTAAAATAAGTATTTGGTCACCTACAAGCAAGCAAGATTTCTGGCTCTCACAGACCTGTAACAACTTCTTTAAGAGGCTCCTCTGTCCCCCACTCGTTACCTGTATTAATGGCACCTGTTTGAACTCATTATCAGTATAAAAGACACCTGTCCACAACCTCAAACAGTCACACTCCAAACTCCACTATGGCCAAGACCAAAGAGCTGTCAAAGGACACCAGAAACAAAATTGTAGACCTGCACCAGGCTGGGAAGACTGAATCTGCAATAGGTAAGCAACTTGGTGTGAAGAAATCAACTGTGGGAGCAATTATTAGAAAATGGAAGACATACAAGACCACTGATAATCTCCCTCGATCTGGGGCTCCACGCAAGATCTCACCCCGTGGGGTCAAAATGATAACAAGAACAGTGAGCAAAAATCCCAGAACCACACGGGGGGACCTACCGGTAGTGAATGACCTGCAGAGAGCTGGGACCAAAGTAACAAAGGCTACCATCAGTAACACACTACGCCGTCAGGGACTCAAATCCTGCAGTGCCAGACGTGTCCCCCTGCTTAAGCCAGTACAGGTCTGAAGTTTGCTAGAGAGCATTTGGATGATCCAGAAGAGGATTGGGAGAATGTCATATGGTCAGATGAAACCAAAATAGAACTTTTTGGTAAAAACTCAACTTGTCGTGTTTGGAGGAGAAAGAATGCCAAGTTGCATCCAAAGAACACCATACCTACTGTGAAGCACGGGGGTGGAAACATCATGCTTTGGGGCTGTTTTTCTGCAAAGGGACCAGGACGACTGATCTGTGTAAAGGAAAGAATGAATGGGGCCATGTATCGTGAGATTTTGAGTGAAAACCTCCTTCCATCAGCAAGGGCATTGAAGATGAAACATGGCTGGGTCTTTCAGCATGACAATGATCCCAAACACACCACCCGGGCAACGAAGGAGTGGCTTCGTAAGAAGCATTTCAAGGTCCTGGAGTGGCCTAGCCAGTCTCCAGATCTCAACCCCATAGAAAATCTTTGGAGGGAGTTGAAAGTCCGTGTTGCGCCAAAATACCAGCAACAGTGTGTGAAAACCTTGTGAAGACTTACTGAAAACGTTTGACCTCTGTCATTACCAACAAAGGGTATATAAAAAAGTATTGAGATGAACTTTTGTTATTGACCAAATACTTATTTTCCACCATAATTTGCAAATAAATTCTTTAAAAATCAGACAATGTGATTTTTCTGGATTTTTTTTTTCTCATTCTGTCTCTCATAGTTGAGGTATACCTATGATGAAAATTACAGGCCTCTCTCATCTTTTTAAGTGGGAGAACTTGCACAATTGGTGACTGACTAAATACTTTTTTGCCCCACTGTATGTGCCTGTGCTTACACAGCTTCATGTTCTCATGACTGGTTTACTGCTTATAGCAGAGCTCCAGACTTAACCCTCCTTTTGTGTTCCAGTCAAATTTGACCAATTTAAAAGTTTTCTTCTTCCATCTGCTTCTGTACCACAGCAGTTCTGTTCCACATATTTGATTTGCCATCGGTTTTACACTGGATACCCCTCCTGAAGCAACCCCCCCCCCCCGATATATCCAGGCTTAGGACTGACACTAAGTATGCACTGTTTTGTACAAACCCAGTGACTGGGTATTTTACGTAACCCAAATGTCTTTGGACTGTGGGGGAAACCGGAGCACCCAAAGGAAACCCACACAGACACGGGGAGAACATGCAAACTCCACACAGAAAGGTCCCTGTGGGCTGTGAGGTTCGAACCCGGAACCTTCTTGCTGTGAGGCGACCATGCTAACCACGACACCACCTTACCAAGTTAAAAGTTTTCCTTCTAAAAAATGTACTTCCTTTAATCTGACAGTCATGAGGTTCCATGACTTTATCCAGACTGGGCATCTGAACACACTTATTACCATTTTCATGAAATTTTGAGCATATTATTTTAGTACACCTGTAGTGTTCCCGGTCAAAAATGAACGGACATTAGAAATGAGTAGGTTAGCTTACAATTACTCTGTAAAATTGAGCAGGTATGCCCTATCATCAGGTGGACACAGATCTCTCTCTCTCTCTCTCTCTCTCTCACTCACACACACACACACACACACACACACACACACCTCCCTTCTTGCCTCTCACGGTTACCCCCACAGGACACTTTCCCCAGTAGAGTCTTTCTCCCATGATAGCTGCACTTCTTGGCACTCACAAAAATAAATAAATAAATAAAATGTCACAATATTTCAGGAGTACACAAAACTTTTCTTGCAGCTCTGGTCTATAAAGCTTTGTTTCAGGCCTTGCTGGCAGTTCATTCTGTGGCAGCACAATGATCAAATTATATAATAAACATGAGGCAGTTCAACTTTTCTTTCATCCTGACTATGCTGTAGAGGAGAGATGCCAGGAAGATGCAGTAGAGGACGACATCAGAAGTTGAAGGTAATTAACAGTTATTCCACGAAATCAAATCATATATGAGCTGATATAAGCCATGTATGATGAGATTGAGTGGAATAACTGTTTTATTATATTCGCATTCACTGGGTTTTGAGAAACAGAGCATTGTTATATTAAATTTTTGCAAATTCGATCAATAAAAACTTTATACAAAACATCTGACAAAATAATTTCCACCCATAAGTCCAGCATCATATGGGACAAAAAACAAAAGGTCTTAATTACAGAACTTGTGCAGTCAACAATGTCCACCATTTTTCTCAGTACGCAAATACCTCATTCTCATCTCATTATCTCTAGCCGCTTTATCCTGTTCTACAGGGTCGCAGGAAAGCTGGAGCCTATCCCAGCTGACTATGGGCGAAAGGCGGGGTACACCCTGGACAAGTCGCCAGGTCATCACAGGGCTGACACACAGACAACCATTCACACCTACAGTCAATTTAGAGTCACCAGTTAACCTAACCTGCATGTCTTTGGACTGTGGGGGAAACCGGAGCACCCGGAGGAAACCCACGCGGACAATTATAAACAGGCTTTACCTTTGCCTGCAGTATTTGCATAAAATTTGCATACCATGCTTCATGTACAAGAAGTAACTGACCATGTGGTATAAAACAAATTTTTATTAAAGCTTCAGTGAGGAGGGTGAATACAAAAGTTCTTTCACCAAGACATGTGATGTCAGCAAGCCACATCTTTTCCAACTGCTGCTCATGCTACATCACAGGGCAGTGTAAAACACACTCGAAGGAAAGCTCTATCTGCCCTCTTCTGCATACCTGAGTTCACAGATGTCTAAGATTGGCTAGTGTCACTGTGACTGACAGAGGAGAGGAAGAGTATGCCATCTCTCACACAGAGAGCATTACTTAAGTTTTGTGCACTGCTGTGGCATCATCAATCTTCGAAATATCCAGACTCGATCATTTTGTCCTTGCACATTTATAAAAAAATACACATTTTTATGTAGCTTCCACCAGCAAATTAGGAACACAGGAGTGTTTCCTGCTTGCTCAAACTGTCTTCACTTGGAGACCAGATTGCGGGAAGCATCAGCCTGAATAAGGAGAAAACACACACAAATGCTTAGCAGTGCACATAAGCTTGAAAGTATAACATTTGCATCCAACTTTACATGTGCAGTTTGGAAAACTCTTTGGTAAAAGCTGTCTGAGGTAAAACGGTGTGTGTTTGGATGTTTGTTGAACTGTGTCCATGTTTGTGTAAAGTGTAGCCCAGCTTACCTTTTGCAGTTTCCCATCTTTATATGCTTTCTGCTGTTTTATGAGCTCCGGTAAACACCTGGAGCAACACAAACCAAATTTTTCACCTGGAAATAAAGAGAAATTCACAAGATTCAATATTCTCAGCTCTTCACAGTTGTGTTCAATTGTACAGAAGCTTGAACAAATGTTTTAGCCGAGTTCAGTGCCATTTTTCAAGCAGCACATGTCCATCATAAACACAAGAGACACAACATAAACTCAAACTCATCACCGAACAACCCGCTTTGTTTGTTCTGTTCCCTGGTATCCAAATGTCATGGTCACATTTTACACTTTGACCGTCTCTTCTAGCTACAGAGAAGTTCTGTTGTTGATCACCTGCAAAGCAAACAGCCTCCACTTGTCCTACTTAGACAATATATATATATACAGTGTGTGTGTGTATATATATATATATATATATATATATATATATATATATATATATATATATATATT
The DNA here is from genome assembly GCF_027579695.1 of Neoarius graeffei. NCBI lineage: Eukaryota > Metazoa > Chordata > Actinopteri > Siluriformes > Ariidae > Neoarius > Neoarius graeffei. The sequence continues at coordinate 34,485,640 of NC_083575.1, read as the reverse complement.
CTATCCATATTCACTGGATATTAGCAATCACATATTCTGATTGGCTACTCTACTACTAGGCTATCAGCTCATATACCGTGAGTAGAGAAAAACAAAATGGCAGAGCGCTTTGCTGAACCAACCAAGGACAAAATAATTCTACTCGAAAACAAAATCACAAAAATTATCAAGTATTTAAAAGAAACAGAAATAGCTAAAAGAATATAGTCCCTCCCCTCCCCCTGTGTCCTGTTCCACACTCCAGCCCAGGTGGTGGTAATGCACCATTAATTTGGTTTGCCAACCGTCAAAAAACCCTAAAGAACCCCCCCCCAATACAAAAAAAAAAGCAAAAAAATATGGAATGTTAGTATTTGATGGGAATAATGTACCTTTTTTTATTTTTCAAGAATTATTATTGCATTTTTCACAAGTTGCGACTGTCATTTCGCCGGTTTGTTTACATTCTAAGCGGAAATTATTTTGTTGGATGTTTCGTATAAAGTTTTTATTGGTCGAATTTGCAAAAAATAAAAATAAAAACGCTCTGTTTCTCAAAATCCAGTGAATATGGATAGAATAAAACAGTTATTCCACTCAATCTCATCGTACATGGCTTATAGCCAACTCAGCGCTACGTGCCTTGTCGGCTGTCAGCTCATGTACGACTCGGTTTCATGGAATAACTGTTAAATATATGTTGTGAGATATACAGTATAGGCTGATTATAGCCTATAAACATATATGTCTGACTGCTTGTTGAAAGAGGAAATCCGTAACCAAATTTTCAGTTCAGTCATGCTCAGTTCATGATAAAGCAGGTGCAATGAATAGGATTAAGATTAGAGATCGCTAAATGAATATTATACAACAGTTCATTCCGGTCCACTAATTTGATTGGTCCAGCGGCGTTCCAAGAGTGCAATAACAGCACTGGGATGTTTCCCTGTGTATATAACTCTGTTTGTCATGTAAAAATCCACTTTCTATGTCTAACTGTTTACTATGGTAGTGTTAGCGACATCATCAGCAAACATGGCAAATGATACTTTTCAGATATATATAGAAGGTAGTCAAAACACAGAAAAACCTATGAATGAGTCGGGGTGTCCAAACTTTTGACTGGCACTGTAACTACAGCATACATTACACAGAGTACATTATTAACTCAGATACTCAGGGGTGTTCTTCATGTGGGACCATCTAATCTGACCTGCAATTTATCTTCCACTTTGGCTGCACTGTCCTGGTTCACGTCACTCTCGCTGGGATCTGTAGATTTGTCTGCTTGCCAGTCTGGATTTTGACCATCATAATGGAAGTAGTTGGCAAAGTAGTCCTGGACAAAAAGTGGTAAAAGACTGTGTTACAAGACACATCGAGGTTTTCCTTTTTTTTGACATCGTAACATTCCCTTCACAACATGACATGTATCTAGGGTGACCAGATTTCCCTAGTCTGAAATCGGGACACTTTTACGCGCGACCATGCTCGTGCACGCACACCTTTTTTTTACGTAAACGTGACACTCAGAGAGGTGCTCTTATCATTTTGTTGAAGCTCACATTTATCAACATCTCACATGAAATAAAACAAACAGGCATTTTGTTATCTAGTAGCATAGTGGTATACAGATCAGTTAAATTATGGTCAGACAACAGATTTTGTAATGGCTGAGAATAGGCCAGGCTATGTCCATAGGCCAAATTTAAACTGATTTATTTCACCTGTTTGTGAGAACACCAAGAAGAATGCATATGCACATGTAGGCTATATCTCTAAAATTGTATGCACTATAGCATGAACTTAAAAAGTAGATATGTGACCTCAACATAGCCTAGGTCAGAATCAACCTCACTAACCATTCCCCACAACTGAATGAATAAAGCAAGATGTGTACAAAAGTGAACACTTTAATGGAAGCTGCAACAAGCTGTTCAACACAGCAATATGGCCAAACTGTCAGAATGGTATGTTAAACAGAAACAAAAAAGAGACAAGTGATTTGAGAATATATACTACGGAAGCCGAGAGAGGCCCTTCATATAATCCTTTTTTTTATTCACCTTGTTATCCCGAGATAACGACATAATTAATTCAGGATCTTGAGAAAACAACATAACTAATTCGAGATCTCGAGAAAACAAAACAATTATTTCATGATCTCGAGAAAACAAAACAATTATTTCATGATCTCAAGAAAACAAAACAATTATTTCATGATCTCGAGTAAACAGCTGAGAAATGGTTCATTCAGGTGCGCCAAGAGACTTGTGATATGCGACTTTGGGGCTATTTCTCATTCTGTATAGCCGCAACTTTGGTCATTAGAATGTCTGGAATAATCGATCACCTAATAAGGCAATATTTTGATCAGGGGTTGACACAGGGAGAGATTGCATTAAGTCTTTTAATAAGGGATAATTTCAAAATTAGTCCGCGGCACCTCCGCAGAAGACTGGCCCAGCTTTGTCTCTACCGACAGAGATACAGTGATCCAGCTGAGATCATGAAATAATTGTTTTGTTTTCTCGAGATCACGGAATAATTGTTTTGTTTTCTTGAGATCTCGGAATAACGGTTTTGTTTTCTCGAGATCTCGAATTAGTTGTGTTGTTTTCTCGAGATCCTGAATTAATTATGTCGTTATCCCGGGATAACGGGCGGCACGGTGGTGTAGTGGTTAGCGCTGTCGCCTCACAGCAAGAAGGTCCGGGTTCGAGCCCCGTGGCCGGCGAGGGCCTTTCTGTGCGGAGTTTGCATGTTCTCCCCGTGTCCGCGTGGGTTTCCTCCGGGTGCTCCGGTTTCCCCCACAGTCCAAAGACATGCAGGTTAGGTTAACTGGTGACTCTAAATTGACCGTAGGTGTGAATGGTTGTCTGTGTCTATGTGTCAGCCCTGTGATGACCTGGCGACTTGTCCAGGGTGTACCCCGCCTTTCGCCCGTAGTCAGCTGGGATAGGCTCCAGCTTGCCTGCGACCCTGTAGAAGGATAAAGAGGCTAGAGATAATGAGATGAGATCTCGGGATAACAAGGTGAATAAAAAAAGATTATATGAAGGGTCTCGCAGCTTCCGTAAATATACACTCAAACAAAACAGCAGTAAAGGAGGAAAGGGGCGACAGCCCGAGGAAAGCCCCCACAGGAGTGCACAGCATTTGCAACATAGGCTACCCAACTCAGTACAAGAACAAAGCACTTACAGTGTGTGCAGTAGGCTTCGTGCGCATTGTTCTGCACCTCTCGGAGGAAGGGGTAGGTGCCCTGTAAATCTTTGGAAAAGGTACATTTTCTTTTCGGCATAGTTGCTGCGGCATTACTGATGCTAGCTGCTCGACAAAGAACATTCGCGCCAGTTAATGTTTATTTTATTGTTGCATGGCAACACGTTCTGTTGTCTGGAATAATGTGGCTAAATAAACACCCATGCCACAGGGCCAGGGGGCAGTAACCAGGAAAGTTTGCGATTCCTGTCAATTCATCAAAATAGTAAATGCAGACATTTCTCCGCTAATGATTCCCACGCTGCTCAGTCGCAAACGTCGCGAGTGGCGAAAACCGGGACATATCCATGTCCCGACAGACTTTTGTCGGGACTCGGGACACACAACCCCAAATCGGAACTGTCCCGGTAAAACCAGGACGTCTGGTCACCCTACATGAATCATCAAATCTTAATGTAGCTACACAGGCTAAAATAATGATACAGACAATTTCTTCTGATTAGGATACAATCTAAAAAAAGTTTCTCAGCTCTTACAGGGTAATAGCCACAATAAGCGTTGGAGGTAGCTGGTTGTTGGGAGAAGTCCGTATTTGAATCCAAGGAGCCTGGGCCACAGTATGGATACACTGCAAAAAAACAAACAAACAGTTAAACATACTGACAAATGACTCCCTATTTGATAACAAGCCAACACCATCTCACGAATGCATTATTCTGGAACAATTTTACAATACAATACAGTTCCTAGAGCCACTCTTGCTTATTTCTTGCCTACTGTACTAAATGGTGCTGAAATATCAAGCTTTAAAATAGTTGTGTTATAAACACTAAATGGACATTGAAAGAAATCACATGCAATCTAAGGCCTGACCAATATACTGGTTGGCCAAGTTAAGGTTCCATGAAATTATTGGTATCAGCAGAAATCATGTGCATAAAGCAGCACTAATGTCACTAAAAAAATAAATGTTCTATATGATAAACCACATAGGAGTTCAAACAAAAGTCAAACATACTGCCAAGCACCACGTGGCACAAACCACTCATATTTTATTTAAAAACAAACAAACAAACAAACAAACAAAAAGCATGTTATGCAAGGCACTGTAGTACTTGCTGCTTATCATGCTTGCGTATAGAAATAAAAACATACAAACCTCAATCATGTTCTCAAAATGGACTGTAATATTGTCAATGTTATACTCTAACGCTATACCAGTGGCGGCTGGTAGTCTTTCAAACAGGGGAGGCTGGTCGGTTACGATATTTCCAGATTTTAAAAGAAAAAACACATCAATTTTGCCCATACTCTTGCCTCTGATCTGGCTGATTGTTGGCAGGGTCACAAACTGTGAAATAACAGGTTCTTTTGGCCCATTAGCCTACTGTCCAATATGCATGATGGTGGTGTTGGGGGGGGTATATTTTAACATTTTATATTTTAAAATTGTGGCATGTTGTTTAAAAATTGATCATTATTGAAAGCAGCTCTTTGTCAGGAACCTCAGCAGTAACAGCAGAGTGTTCTGGAATAGGCACAAGCACTGACCTTGGGGAGCCAAACATAGAGCTGGGTGCCACACATTTCATTCAATGACACTTTCCCTATATTTTACTTATTTTGACTGAGAAATGTTTTATTGACAGTTTTGATAACCCTTCACTTTTAATCCAGGTCTGTAGTGTGAAATGTTCTCGGCTGTGTTTTTGTTTAAAAATGTTTTCCAAATTGTAGCTGTATTTAATTCATATCCAGAAAAATATATATTCCAATATAATATACTCAGCATAAACATTTTAAATAGATTCTATATTTTTGGTCCATCCATGACATATTACTAAAGTAGCCTATTTACTGTTGTTGATGTGGGTCACTTGCTGTTAGCCAAAATTAAATCAACAATGCTTGGCATCTGTGCGCAGCTTTCTTGCTAGCTGACTAGCCCCCTCAAGTTCAAGTTCAGTCACTCAAATAAACGAAATTTCTGGAACTAAGATAGCAAACTTGACAACACTATATTTACACTTTATTTACAATGAAAATATATACAAACTAAAAAAGCTGGTAGAAACCGTATGTAATGAATGAAATCGAAATGTAAGCTGATCTCTTACAATACACCACAGCACTTGTGAATCCGCATGGGACTGAACTGAAATTCACCGCTGCCTGTCTATAGTTGAAACGAGCTGTCAATCAAAGAAAATATCCGGCCGCTTTCACCAATCACCAGTCTCCTCGCGGAAAGCTTTGCCATGTCCCTCCCACTGTGAGGCTGGGAGTCCGTGGGGCGGGCGTTTTCGCAGTATTTGTCCAGTAACCGTCTTGCATTTTGATATTGAAAAGCGCATAGCTCCCAAATGCCATTGAAGTCCACTGAGGCTGGGAGTCCGTGGGCGGGCATTTTCGCAGTATTTGTACAATAATCGTCTTGCATTTTGATATTGAAAAGCGCATAGCTCCCAAATGCCATTGAAGTCCGCTGAGGCTGGGCTGCATCGCGCTGTCACGAGGGGGAAAAACTCACGCACACATTAGGCGAACTGGGGAAAGTTATAACGGAATGATTTCGCACTGTAGTTGGGTTGAGCACATATATTTCTCTGATTCTGGATCTGAAATAGCAATGTTATAAGGTCGGCTATAACATAAGCCTAGCGCAATTCATCCTACACGATGTTCGTCATTTTTAGAGGAGGCTGAGCCTCCCTCATTGTCTTAGAGCAATTGCCCGTGCGCTATACCTACACTACCGTTCAAAAGTTTGGGGTCACTTTGAAATGTCCTTATTTTTGAAAGAAAAGCACTGTTCTTTTCAATGAAGATCACTTTAAACTAATCAGAAATACACTCTATACATTGCTAATATGGTAAATGACTATTCTAGCTGCAAATGTCTGGTTTTTGGTGCAATATCTCCATAGGTGTATAGAGGCCCATTTCCAGCAACTCTCACTCCAGTGTTCTAATGGTACAATGTGTTTGCTCATTGCCTCAGAAGGCTAATGGATGATTAGAAAACCCTTGTACAATCATGTTAGCACAGCTGAAAACAGTTGAGCTCTTTAGAGAAGCTATAAAACTGACCTTCCTTTGAGCAGATTGAGTTTCTGGAGCATCACATTTGTGGGGTCGATTAAATGCTCAAAATGGCCAGAAAAATGTCTTGACTATATTTTCAATTCATTTTACAACTTATGGTGGGAAATAAAAGTGTGACTTTTCATGGAAAACACAAAATTGTCTGAGTGACCCCAAACTTTTGAACGGTAGTGTATTTTTATGCTGAAACGTTTGAGGTGATGAAATGGGACACATTCAAGTCAAAGTATTAGTTGCTAGGTAGATATTACTCATAAATTATACTGACTGATATTATTAGTGATCAGAATTTTTATTTCCTAAAAATCTAAGTTTGGATAGATAAAATAACACTCGGGCAAATGAAACACCAACATTGATGGTGTGAAACAAGACACTGGGCTATATCCCAAACTGCATGCATGCAAGTATACATCAAAATAATGCACCATTATTTTGCACTATTTGCTACAATAGCATGCGATTGGGATGCATAGTAGATTTATAGGAATTAAATTATCATACTATTCCTCACCTGGCGTGTAAAATGTGTACTGTGAATGAGGAGGGATGAATGTCCCATCAGGCACTGAGCTTTGTGAACCCTCATGCATGTGCATGGAGCTGGATGGATGTGAATATGGCCAGTCCATCGGGTAGTGGTGGAACATGGAGCCTGGATCGCCTTGGTCCATTGCAAGTGCTTGGGAGGGTTGGGGTGTTCTGTCGCAATCCTTCACCTCCTGAAAGCCACTCTCACGATGGTTGTAAGGAATTTCTTCAACCATGACTGAACTGAAACAGTCTGGACAGGACAGATATTAATCAATACAAAGTAAAAAAAAATCAGATGATGACCGAGGCCAAAAACTGAGCTAGCTGGCACTGTACAAGCAAGATGACTTACATATTTTTTCTTATTCTCTGCCCATTGTCTCGACAAATTCCGATAGATGACTCACCTTTTTTTCAAGACTATACTCCGATTAATGAAATAGTAGTTTTAGGTGTGTCCAAACTTTTGACTAGTAATGTAGATAGCCTTTTATCAGTGTACCATATGAAAATCAGCACACTCAAACTACCGTAAATACCATAAAAAATACCATCAATAACCCAAAAATATGTTTTCAACTTGAATTCTTGCTTGTGGAAGGTGATCCTTCTTGATTTCCAATATCTGCTCGCATAAATGATGTTGTTAATCGCGAAGCATTCATGCCCCTTTCAAGAAATTTCATCCACTCTCTTATCTTATGCCTGGTGCACACTAGAGGATTTTCAAATCTTAACTGAGTTTAAAAACGTGGGCCACAGACATAACGACAGATTTAATTGATATTTTTGCATTTTAATTGTAATAATGCACACACCAGACAATTCAATCAAGGCGTAAGACAACACACTTGGCGATTGTACTGAAACGAATTCAGAGTGGGGATTCCAGGGACATGGAATCTCACAGAAACACATGCGATCAAATGTGTATATATAACTAATACATATTATGCATGTATATGAATGAATATTTTACACTACCAACCGTTTTCCATCTTTTCCATCACAGGAGAGTTTTCCTTGGGTGATTCTGCCTTCTGATAACTGAAATGCCTTGTTGACTTGCTGGTCAGCTTGATCCCAGCAGCAATTTTAGCTTTGTTGGCAGGTGTGAGTCGTGTGAGGTTGACCAGAAGGTCTGGGTTATCCCGTTTGAAGTTCGGGCTGTGGAAGTGGTGCATCTGGGCCCAGAAGAATGCTTTGCTGCGTTGCTTCTCTGAGATGTCATGGTCTGCGTGCACTTTTCTGAAGCCGTACAAGTTTAGCTGGCGAAAGAAACTGGTGAGAGATGTTGTTTTGAAGTATTCCCTAATCCGCTTTTGAGGAGAAACGAGCACTTCCTCTTCAAATGGCTCCTGATAGAGGATTATTCCTTCCCCAGTGGCGTCCCAGCAGATTGAGCGAATCTGTGGATCATTCACCAAACGCCACAACTTGCTGGGGAAGTTGTTGGGGTTGATTGGGACAGTGAAGCATGCTTCTTCGATATCCATACCAGCTAAAGTATTTATAAGCAACTGATGAAAACAGACAGGAGCTCAGGGTTAGTGAACTACAGTTATTTATTCATACAAACATATGTAAACTAACTAGATTGTCACAGTTGCTCTCCAGTGTTGACTAGTGAGCAGGGCAGCAGCACATCAAAGCCAGCCTCCCACCCATTTTCGATCCACACCAATTTGCCTATAGAGCAAATATGTCCACAGTAGAGGCCATTGCCACAGTCCTTCACAATGCAGTATCCCACCTTGAACACCGGGGGAGCTATGTGAGGATGCTTTTCATGGATTTTAGCTCTGCATTTAACACAATCACCCCAAGCAGACTGGTCACTAAACTCACTGATTTAGGACTCTCTCAACCCATCTGTCCCTGGATCAGGGACTTCCTGACCAACTGCCCCCAGTCTGTTAGAATAGGTCCACACCTCTTCTCCACTCTCACACTCAGCACTGGTGCTCCACAGAGCTGTGAGCTGAGTCCCTCCCTCTACACATATGACAGTACCCCCATCCACTCCACCAACACCATTATTAAGTTGGCGGATGACACCATTGTGGTTGGTCTCATCTTCTGAGGAGACAAAACAGCTTACAGGGAACCTGATTTCAATTCCCTGGGCACACATATCGCCAAGGGCCTCTCCTGCTCCACCAACACCACTGCAGTGATCAAGAAGGCCCAGCAGCGACTCCACTTCCTGAGAATCCTCAGGAAAAACAACCTGGAGGAGAAGCTGCTGGTAATATCCTTCTACCGCTGCACCATTGAGAGTGTCCTCGTTTACTGCATCTCCATGTGGTATGCCAGTTGCTCAGCTGCGGACAGGACAGCTGAGGACATTTTCTCCTTCCGCTGTCTGAGTAGAGCAGCCAACATACTAAAAGACCCTTCTCACCCCAGATATCATCTGTTTAAACTACTGCCCTCTGGAAAAAGTTTCAGCTCCATCATATCTCGTAGAAACAGACTCAAAAACAGCTTAAACCCCACAGCCAGACATGAACTGAACACTGCCAATCAATAGAGATTTTCACTACTGCACACACACACACACACACACACACACACACACACACACACACACACACACACACACACACACACAGAGTTAGGTCCATATATAATTGGACACTGACACAAATTTTGTTTTTTTACCTATTTACTGAAACATATTCAAGTTATAGTTATATAATGGACATGGCCATAAAGTCCATACTTTCAGCTTTCATTTGAGGGTATCCAAATTAAAATTGGATGAAGGGTTTAGGAGTTTCAGCTCCTTAACATGTGCCACCCTGTTTTTAAAGGGACCAAAAGTAACTGGACAATTGACTCAAAGGCTATTTCATGGGCAGGTGTGGGCAATTCCTTCGTTATGTCATTCTCAATTAAGCAGATAAAAGGCCTGGATTTGATTTGAGGTGTGGTGCTTGCATTTGGAAGATTTTGCTGTGAAGAAAACATGCGGTCAAAGGAGCTCTCCATGCAGGTGAAACAAGCCATCCTTAAGCTGCGAAAACAGAAAAAACCCATCCGAGAAATTGCTACAATATTAGGAATGGCAAAATCTACAGTTTGGTACATCCTGAGAAAGAAAGAAAGAAAGAAAGAAAGAAAGAAAGAAAGAAAGAAAGAAAGAAAGAAAGAAAGAAAGAAAGCACTGGTGAACTCATCAATGCAAAAAGACCTGGACCCTCACAGAAGACAACAGTGGTGGATGATCACAGAATAATTTCCATGGTGAAGAGAAACCCCTTCACAACAGCCAACCAAGTGAACAACACTCTCCAGGAGGTAGGCGTATCAATATCCAAATCTACCATAAAGAGAAGACTGCATGAAAGTAAATACAGAGGGTTCACTGCACGGTGCAAGCCACTCATAAGCCTCAAGAATAAAAAGGCTAGATTGGACTTTGCTAAAAAACATCTAAAAAAGCCAGCACAGTTCTGCAAGAACATTCTTTGGACAGATGAAACCAAGATCAACCTCTACCAGAATGATGGAAAGAAAAAAATATGGTGAAGGCTCATGATCCAAAGCATACCACATCATCTGTAAAACACGGCGGAAGCAGTGTGATGGCTTGGGCATGCATGGCTGCCAGTGGCACTGGGTCACTAGTGTTTATTGATGATGTGACACAGGACAGAAGCAGCCGCATGAATTCTGAGGTATTCAAAGACATACTGTGTGTTCAAATATAGCCAAATGCAGCCAAACTGATTGGTCGGCGTTTCATAATACAGATGGACAATGACCCAAAACATAAAGCCAAAGCAACCCAGGAGTTTATTAAAGCAAAGAAGTGGAATATTCTGGAATGGCCAAGTCAGTCACCTGATCTCAACCCAATTGAGCATGCATTTCACTTGTTAAAGACTAAACTTCATACAGAAAGGCCCACAAACAAACAGCAACTGAAAACTGCTGCAGTAAAGGCCTGGCAGAGCATTAAAAAGGGGGAAACACAGCGTCTGGTGATGTCCATGAGTTCAAGACTTCAGGCAGTCATTGCCAACAAAGGGTTTTCAACCAAGTATTAGAAATGAACATTTTATTTAGAATTATTTAATTTGTCCAATTACTTTTGAGCCCCTGAAATGAAGGGATTGTGTTTAAAAAATGCTTTAGTTCCTCACATTTTTATGCAATCATTTTGTTCAACCCACTGAATTAAAGCTGAAAGTCTGAACTTCATCTGCATCTGAATTGTTTTGTTCAAAATTCATTGAGGTAATGTACAGAACCAAAATTAGAAAAAAATGTTGTCTCTGTCCAAATATTTATGGACCTAACTGTGTGTATATATAAAATACCTGAACTACTCTCTATATAATTTTTAAATGTATACATACCTATTTCTTTTGCTCTTTGTGTTTAAAAAATGCTTTAGTTCCTCATATTTTTATGCAATCATTTTGTTCAACCCACGGATTAAAGCTGAAAGTCTGAACTTCAACTGCATCTGAATTGTTTTCTTCAAAATTCATTGTGGTAATGTACAGAGCCAAAATTAGAAAAATGTTGTCTCTGTCCAAATATTTATGGACCTAACTGTGTGTATATATAAAATACCTGAACTACTCTATATATCATTTTTTAAATGTATACATACCTATTTCTTTTGCTCTTTCTACCTCTTGTTTTGTTGTGTCAGTGCTGTGTTCGGACTGCTGACTTACTCTGCTGTACTCTGTGCAATGGCAGGAAAGGGATTCTGATTCTGGTTCTGAATTCTAATTAATTCTGACGTTTAAGAACTCAGGTTTGAACTAAGGGCCTCTGGAACTGTGACGTGCAAAAAAAAAAATCCCTCTTACACGTTACGTCAGAGGGGGCGTGGTCAAGCGGTGGTTTGTGGATGGAGGGCGGGGCCAGGAAAGGTAACTGGCAAAGTAATCACACTTATTGTCAATTGATGTGTGTGTGTGTGTGTTGCAGTGATGAGGGAGCGGAGAAAAGGACGGAGAGAGCGAAGAGATGGCTGTCTCCCGACCGGAGACAAAGTACATTACTTACATAGACACGAGTGTTTACTGGGAAATACAGCACTCATATTTTTCATTCGAGCTACATCCGGGACATGGAGAACCAAAACCGTGACACATATCTCTAGATGTCACTTGCGAGGAAATCGATGAATTGTTTTGATAAATTTAGGAACTTTTTGTTTGTGTCTATAGAATAAAAAGAACAGCACAAGCTGACTTGAAGATATGAAGTTTATCTTCTCGTGTTGAAAAACTCGCATTTTTGTGGGAGTTCGTGTGTGTGTGTGTGCTCAACACCACACAAAGACACAATCTACATGTGACAAACTGTAAGTTTGTGAGAGAAAAAGCAAGGTAGGAGAGATATTATGGTCGAGGTGCAGCATCAGAATGTTTCCGGAGGGACTCCAGTCAGAAGTGCGAGTTCCCTTTTGATTTTGGCCCCATGTGTGTAAGAGTTTGGGGCCGGAACCAAAGTACACACCTCTCAGTAATATAGTCGTCTCCAAATATATTGAGAGAAACAGCACAAAGCCGGAACTTTGTTTTACACACCACGCACATTTTAATGATGTACGGAAGCTTATTGCTGCTACACCAGAAAAAAAAAAGTCAGTCACGTAATAACGTGAAAAGTTTGTTATAACAATATATTTTTCACGTTATAATAATTTTTTTTCGCGGTCCAAATCCTGCGCTCTGATTGGCTGGCGAGCGGGTCCGTATCCTACGGTACGGAACCCGGTTACGGATCTCTGGCGACTCGCTCGTTCACAACAACAAACATAGTAGCATTTTTTGTCAACATTTATCTTTTTTTATAATATTTATTTATAAGATTATCAAAAATCTTATACTTTTTTGCCAGCATTTTTCAGTAAAATAGCATTCATTTTACAGCATGGATAGCGATAACGACGGTGTTCACAGCGAAAGCGAGTTTTACTACCCTGAGGAAGAAGAAATAAAACATTTCAGGAGAAAGCTATAAAAACTGTAACTTGCTAACACCGAGCAAAAACACGGCTGAATCCTGAATGACTCCTATTTGTATAAATAGGGGACTACATAGGCGGCAAAATGTAGTTTTTTTTCCTGCCATGGAAGTGCACTTGTATACCGAGGAGGAAGCAATTTGCATTACAGCCGTGAATGAGGATTCAAAATGGCGGCGCGGCTCGTTTTCCCTTTCGGGAGCTCTCGTTTTCTGTTAGAATTTGGTAAAGAAAAAAAAATATTATTTCTCAGGAGAATAGCATTAATTTTACAGCATGGATAGCGATAACGACAGTGTTCACAGCGAAAGCGAGTTTTACTACCCTGAGGAAGAAGAAATAAAAGAAAACATTTCAGGAGAAAGCTAAAAACATCTAACTTGCTAACAGTTTGATCTCATTAGTTAATGAGGCCCATTTTGGACCATGTTATCCTCATACATAATATTACGTTAGGTAAAAACTTTAAACCAGTATCTCTTCTTCAAAGTTTCACCAAATGGCTTTATTTATGCAATATAAAGGTCATAATACTGTAGAACTTTGGTCAGCAAAAACATGGCTTAATCCTGAATGACTCCTATTTGTATAAATAGGGGACTACATAGGCGGCAAAATGTAGTTGTTTTCCTGCCATGGAAGTGCACTTGTATACCGAGGAGGAAGCAATTTGCATTACAGCCGTGAATGAGGATTCAAAATGGCGGCTCGGCTTGGTTTTCCTTTTCGGGCGCTCTCGTTTTCTGTTAGAATTTGGTAAAGAAAAAAATAAATATATTACTTACCAGCTTAAGGTCGGTCCGTATGGTGAAATACCGTGACCTCGGCCCAGAGGGCCTCGATCAGTATTTTCAAGACCTCGGTAACGGTATTTCACCATACGGACCTCCCAGCTGGTAAATAACATATTTATTTTCACGTTAATACATGAAGCGCTTCATGTTATAACATGATGACTTTAAACTCATGTTTGAATCTACTGTTTGAATGAGGTGTGTGGAGAATAAACGGTAATATGGAGAATTAACTGGGTGATATGGTGAATAAACTAGGTAATATGGATAATAAACTGGGTATTTATACATGATTTAATCAAGTTCTAGAGCAATGGCTACAATTATCGACAGTCCATAATTATCGACACCTTTTCAGATTTACCAATAAGAAACAATTTTGCAAAGGTGTGTTTCAGTTGCAACAGTTATCATTAGTTAATTAATCAACCGTAAAGGCCAATTTATGCTAACAACCCAGTCCTCGCAGACGGCGTCGCAGATAGCGTCTGCGTAGCCCCCCCACCTTCGCAGACGCTCTGCGCGCACCTCCCAAAAATTGTGACCACCGCAGAAGCCTCGCAGACAGCGTCACAGACAAGAGGGCTCTGATTGGTCCACTCTACATCCGTTGTACACGCACTTCCGCTTCCCTACTTTCCCGGTTTGGTTTGTTTTCACGACCGCCATTTTTAAAAACACGAGCGAAGATGGAGCAGCACGAAGAGCGGTTGATCGAGGAAGTGAGGAAGTACGTACATCTATACGACTCCAGTTCTAGTCATTATAAAAAAAAAAAGTTCTAGTCATTATAAGTAACCGGAGGATAAACACTCCACTAACCACACCCACCAACTACTCCTAGCGACTTCGCGCCCCCTTGTGTTGTGCCGGTGAATAACATCGCGCACGCCTATTCCCCCGCTCAACGATAAATTACAACTGTCTGCGAAAAGCTATCTGAGAAAGCCTTGTCGCAAGAGCATGCAGAGGCCTTAAGACCCCGGAAGCTTATTGCTGCTACACCAGAAAAAAAAAATCAGTCGCATAATAACGTGAAAAGTTTGTTATAACAATATATTTTTCATGTTATAATAATATATTTTCATGTTATTACGTGAAGTGTTTCATGTTATAATGTGATAACTTTAAACTCATGTTTGAATCTACTGTTTGAGGTGTGTGGAGAACAAACTGGGTAATATGGGCAATAAACTGGGTAATATGGAGAATTAACTGGGTAATATGGAGAATTAACTGGGTAATATGGTGAATAAACTAGGTAATATGGGGAACAAAATGGGTAATATGGATAATAAACTGGGTATTTACATGATTTAATCAAGTTCTAGAGCGGTGGCCACAATTATCGACACCTTTTCAGATTTACCATCCATCCATTATCTGTAGCCGCGACAGGGTCGCAGGCAAGCTGGAGCCTACTCCAGCTGACTACGGGCGAAAGGCGGGGTACACCCTGGACAAGTCGCCAGGTCATCACAGGGCTGACACATAGACACAGACAACCATTCACACTCACATTCACACCTACGGTCAATTTAGAGTCACCAGTTAACCTAACCTGCATGTCTTTGGACTGTGGGGGAAACCGGAGCACCCAGAGGAAACCCACATGGACACGGGGAGAACATGCAAACTCTGCACAGAAAGGCCCTCGCTGGCCATGGGGCTCAAACCTGGACCTTCTTGCTGTGAGGTGACAGTGCTAACCACTACAACAATTCCTCATTTACATAAGCACTGACATTAATATATTTATATAAAAGATATTTTGTACTAAATATAAGTCGATGTAAAACAAATTTGAAATAAAAACTACGTTTTGTTAACTTAATACCACATACCAATGATTTAAAAAAAATCATCTGGGTGTCGATAATTGTGGACAAAGGTGTCAATACTTGTGGAACAGTGTCGCGTGATCTGATATGCCAAGTAATCGTCAGTCAACTCCTTTTTTCCAGTGGAAGTTTGAGCAACTATTCATGCACAATTTATGTATTGAAAGTCTTTTTACTTTTGCAATGGCTAAAAGATCATTAAAGTGTCAGTAACGTCAAACTGGCAGAGGAGGAGGCGTTGCGGTTATTTATAATGATTATCTAGGTGTAACACAAAAACCTGGTTATAAATTTAATACATTTGAAGTTCTTCATACTCATATAATGTATGTAGACTCAAAAAATAAGTCTACCCAGTTAATTCCATTGCTTATCATTTACAGGCCCCCGGGGCCATATTCTGAGTTTCTTTCTGAATTTGCAGATTTTATCTCAGATCTGGTTATTTCCTTAGACAAAGCTTTAGGTGTCGGAGATTTTAATATTCACTTCGATAACCCAGAAGACCCTTTAAAAACAGCGTTTGTGTCCATTTTAGATTCAGTAGGGATTAATCAGAATGTCATAGGACCGACCCATAATGGTGGTCATACCCTCGATCTAATACTAACATTCAGGTTAAACGTAGACAATATAGTCATACTTCCACAGTCTGAAGTTATCTCAGATCATTATCTTATCTCATTCAAACTATGTCTGAGTAATAATATATGCACCTCACCACGCTACTGTATTAAACATACATTCACGTCAACTACTGCACAGAGCTTTATAAATGATCTCCCAGAGTTATCAACTTTGATCGGGTCACTGTCAGCCCCTGCAGAACTTGATCAGGCAACTGAATGCTTAGGGTCAACATTCCGCTGTACCTTAGATAATGTAGCTCCTCTAAAAAGGAAAATGGTCAGAGACAAAAAATTAACACCCTGGTATAATGATGACACTCGCACATTAAAACAGACCACTCGAAATCTTAGTAGAGGTCTGCGCGGGTCGGATTTTTCAGTCCCGCCCGCCCGCAAAGAATTATGATTTTCAGTCCCGCTCCCGCCCGCAAATCCCGCATGATGCAGACGTTCGCGTTATTTCTCAGGAAAGTTCTTGTCTTGACACAGCGTGATGGTGCCCCGCCCCCTACTTTGAGTGGATTTGAGCATAAATATCTACAGCTCACGTTTGTTATTGTTTACCTTATTTCTGAATTCAGTACGTAGTATCTCTAATAATAATAATAATGTGTTGTCAAACCATTAAATATTTAATCGCAAATCACATATTTTTATCACATGAGAAACCATTGTAATTCTCTAATCAGCATAAAAAAAGTGAATGGATTTACTTTGTACCAATGTTTTTTTTTTTTTTTTTATTGCAACACAGAACTAGTAAAAGAAATGAATTGTTTTGCTTGTCGCGTTAGTCTACAACTTTAATCAGAGAGAGATGTTACCCAGTGACGGTAGGCTTGACTCAATGCTATCCCAGAAATCCTTCCTGTAATATGCAAATTTGGCCGCCTCTGATTGGACAGCCAAATTTGCATATTACAGGAAGGATTTCTGGGATAGCATTGAGTCAAGCCTACCGTCACTGTGTAACCTGTCTCTCTGATTAAAGTTGTAGACTAACGGAACAAATAAAACAATTCACTCATGGTTTTCTTGATAGTTAGGTATGAACTGTGAGTCATTAGAGTGATTCCTCTTGGGGGATCAATGGCAATTTTAAGATGCTGTTTCTCACTCAATCTGACTTTTTCTGCAAATTTAGGTGTCTTGAAATGTTTTTATTAATGCCAAATGAAACATTCAGCACAAATTATATGTGATAGACATAAATTAATAATTTATAAATTTTATTTCAAGCACATTTTTAGTTGGCGGGACTGCAGCTTATCACCGCTCCCACCCGTGCTGCATATGTGCACTTCCGGTTCCGCCCGCGCTCGCAATGAGCTTTCAAAATTTGTCCCGCGCCGCACTGCTTTGCGGCGGGTCCCGCGAGTCCCGCGGGAGTCCCTAGCTCTTAGTGCTGCTACCAACATATCTCTCTTCCCTAATAGAAGATAAAAATAATCCTAGATTCCTATTTAATACTGTAGCAAAATTAACCAGGAATAAGTCCACTATAGACACACGCACACCTGCAGTATATAATAGTAACGATTTTATGAATTTTTTTAATGACAAAATTGAGAATATCCGACAAAAAATTCAAACTACTAATTTAAGGTCAGACAATGAAAGTGACCTTGTAGTTAACTATATAACTCTATCGGATCATCAGTTAGAATGTTTTACTCCCCTTAAAGAAACTGAATTACTTTCATTAATCTCGGCATCAAAAGTCTCAACTTGTGTACTAGATCCCTTACCGACACATCTATTCAAACAGATAATACCTGGAGTAATTGAACCACTTCTAAAAATAATAAATTCTTCTCTTACGATTGGCTATTTACCCAAATCCTTTAAACTAGCAGTTATCAAACCCCTGATTAAAAAACCCGACCTTGATCCCTGTCAACTGTCCAATTATAGGCCAATATCAAACCTCCCCTTTATCTCCAGGATCCTTGAAAAAGCTGTGGCACAACAGTTATGCTCATATTTACGTAGGAATAACATCCATGAAATGTATCAGTCAGGATTTAGACCTCATCACAGCACAGAAACAGTTCTGGTTAAAGTAGTAAACGACCTACTGTTGGCGTCTGATCAGGGCTGTGTCTCGCTACTTGTGTTGCTTGACCTTAGTGCAGCATTTGATTAGCCTGGGCCCGCCCATCCTAAGCGTGACGCAACACAAGGGCCTGTTCCGAGCTTAGTCTGGCCAGGCAGGCTATCTACAGCATGTCCAAGCTCCCGAAAAATCGGGAACCAATCAACTTTGAGCATCTCCAACGGCCCTGGGTAGAGGCGTGTTCAAGGCAGTGACGTAGTAGAACTGCGACCGGAAGCCATAGATTGTTTACAGAATCTATGCCGGAAGCGCTTCATTCACATCACGAACATGGAGCAGCGGCAAGCCTTTAACACAGCGGTAGATGCTGTCTTGAAAGCATTCAACGGGAAGTTCTCATTGAAAATGGAGGAAAGAGCAGCCCTGGAGGTATTTATTGAAAGGAAGGACGTTTTCGCCTTGCTCCTGACCGGCTTCAGTAAGAGTTTAATCTACCAGTTGGCCCCGTCGCGTCACATACGTCAGAGGAAAGAGTAACGTGATTGGTTTAAACTTCGTCACAGCCTTTTCTGGCTTCGACCAGTAGCAAACTGAGGCATTTCAGGGAGGCGGGTCAACCACAGGCTCTGGGAAACGGTTTGGCTTAATAGCTTGGCCAGACCAAATGCTCGGAGAGCTTTGAAGTCACGTTAGCTAGGCTAGCATTTGATACCATTGATCATTCCATTCTTCTGGATAGACTAGAAAATGCTGTGGGAGTTAAGGGAACGGCCATCTCTTGGCTCAGCTCTTATTTAACTGATCGTTATCAGTATGTTGATATAAATGGTGATATTTCTAGATGTACTGAGGTAAAGTTTGGTGTTCCACAAGGTTCTGTCTTGGGTCCACTGCTTTTTTCTCTATATATGTTACCTCTGGGTGATATTATTTGTAAACATTGTATTAGTTTCCACTGTTATACTGATGACACACAGTTGTATGTTTCTGCAAAACCTGATGAGAGACACCAGCTTTATAGAATTGAGGAATGTGTTAAAGACATTAGACACTGGATGCTTATTAATTTCCTTCTGCTTAACTCTGACAAGACTGAAGTACTTGTACTAGGACCACATACAGCTAGAAGTAAATTTTCTGATTACACAGTGACTCTGGATGGCCTTTCTGTTTCTTCACGTGCAGCAGTAAAAGACCTCTGAGTGATTATTGACCCCAGTCTTTCATTTGAAACTCACATTGATAACATCACCTGGATAGCTTTCTTTCATCTCAGAAATATTGCTAAGATAAGAAATTTAATGTCATTACATGACGCGGAAAAACTAGTTCATGCTTTCGTTACCTCCAGGTTGGATTATTGTAATGCCTTACTGTCTGGATGTTCCAATAAGTGCATAAACAAGCTCCAGTTAGTTCAAAATGCAGCAGCAAGAGTCCTTACTAGAACTAGAAAATATGACCACATCACGCCCGTCTTATCCACACTGCATTGGCTCCCAATCAAATTTCGTATTGATTATAAAATACTACTATTGACCTTTAAAGCACTAAATGGTCTCGCACCACAGTACCTGAGTGAACTTCTGCTCCTCTATGACCCGCCACGCCTACTTAGATCAAAAGGTGCAGGCTATCTGCTGGTACCTTGTATAGTGAAGGCTACATCAGGGGGCAGAGCCTTTTCTTACAAAGCTCCACAGTTATGGAACAGCCTTCCAAGTAGTGTTCGGGAATCAGACACAGTCTCAGCATTTAAGTCTAGGCTGAAAACCTATCTGTTTAGTCAAGCCATTTGTTAATGGTGTTTATGAGGTAAATGTGTAGATCTAGAGGGTCCTCAGACATAGAGTGTTTTGGTAAACTGGGATGTATGGATGCTGTCAGTCCCCACTCGCTTGCTCACTCGAGTTTGTTGACGGTGTAGTGGCTGCTGCTTTAAGTCCCGGGGCTCCCTCATGCCTGTGTTACCTTCTGGCTCTCCCCTTTTAGTTATGCTGTCATAGTTAGTTGCTGGAGTCCCTGCTTGTACTCAGTGCAATATGTATACTGTTCCTACTTATTCAGGTGACATTGGGCATACCTAACAACCTGTGTTTTCTTTCCCTCTCCCCCCCAAATATGTCCCTCTGAGTTACATGGAGTCAACAGGAAATCTTTTGGTGGAGAGGGTGGAGACCTCGACTGGCTATCGTAGCCTGCAGGGAATCGGCCGTCAGACATTCTGTCGCATGTCCCAGACCCGGTGAAATGTAACTGAATTGTCTTGGCCAGCCCTAAGGGTCCCATCTGAATCCCATTATTGCTGAGGAGTGTGCCCCATCACCCAATAAAGCATCCAGCCAGAGCAGGTCATGATATTTTTTAACCATATTAACATGCCATTGTTGTGTATTATGCCTGATGTCAAGACTCTCGTCTCTGCAAGCCTATCACACAGATTTAATACTTGTGTCATTTTTAGGGCATACCTAACAACCTGTGTTCCCCCCCCCAATCTGTCCCTCTGAGTTACATGTTGGTCCTGGGATTGAGATGCTGGCCTCTTCTGCCCCTCGGACCTGCTTGATCCATCCTGGTGCCCTGTGTCTGGTTGGAGTTTTATTGCATCGCTCCTGTGGAGGACGGCCCCATGAGGACAGTTGAGGGTTACACCTGGAGGATGCTCTGGACTCTTACAGTAATGCTTTTATGGCTGAGGACTACAGTTAATTTGCTAACTTTAGGACTGCAGTTGTCATGAACAGTTTTGCACTCAAGTTTCCATCAATGAAGAGTTACAACATCAATGAAACTGTCTTCATGTTATAACTGTTAATGTTATAGTCATGCTGTCTGTTGTTGCCCAAATGAGGATGGGTTCCCTTTTGAGTCTGGTTTCTCTCGAGGTTTCTTCCTCATGTCGTCTGAGGGAGTTTTTCCTTGCCACCGTCGCCACAGGTTTGCTCATTGGGGATAGATTAGGGACAAAATTAGCTCATGTTTTAAGTCGTTCAAATTCTGTAAAGCTGCTTTGCGACAATGTTTATTGTTAAAAGCGCTATACAAATAAACTTGACTTGACTTAATTGTTGCTGCCGCTTTAGTTCAATTTTGAGGTGAACTGCTGTAAAGTTGTAAATACATTCACAGAGTCAAACTTCCCAGATCAATAACTCTGAAGCGAAATGTTGTTAAAACACTACAGATGTCTCTTTCCTGTTGTACCAAGGTAGACAATGAGCTATAACCTAATTTTAATCAAAACGAGTTGCTCTCTGAGCTGGACTAATAACACTGGTCTCTGTGTGCAGCCAGCTGTGAGACGAGTGCACAGTGACCATCTAAAAAGTGCAGGACTGAAAATAGAAGCTCTGAAAATATTCAATAATTTCACCTTTATTCACTGTAGTGTTACTAAAATCACTTATTTTAGTTTAGGCTGTAGCTTGTTGGCTAGTTTGCAGAGCTAGCTTATTAGCTTCAAGGTTAGTAGGCATGTCTCAGCTGGACTGTTCCAGCGGCCAGGCTTCACTATCCCTGCCCCTTTCTCCATTTATGGACTAGCCGGGAGTTAGGCGGAGTCAGGTGCTGCCAAGATGGTGACGCCACTGAGCTCAATATCAAGCCTGCAGAGATCATAGGGTCATCAGAGTAAAGCCATCTGGCCACCATCTTACCACTCACATCATGGAGCGGAACAGTAATTTAGGCGACTGGAAGCTACACAAAACTGGACAAGTTATTTATGTAGTTGATGAGAAAAATTACAAAAAAATGCCTGCATGTGCAGCAGTGAACTGTACAAACTGTCAAGTCAAAGGTTGTGGACGTACATTTCACCTGTGAGTACTGATAGTGTGTGATCATGTTTACACGTGTGTGCACAGTGCCATTTGCGTGGACCCCCATAGCATTTTATGACAGTTTGCAAGAGCAAAAGAAAAAAATAACAGAAAATCTGACATTGATATCTGGGATGAACACTGTGACTATCAGATTTTCAAAGGAAGTGTCCCAGACGAGCTCAAAGCCGAAGTCGAGACATGTTCGATATTGAATGTGAGAGCTCAAGCTCAACGGCTCAAATTCAAAAAGAAAAATGAACTGAGTAAATTAGCCTCAGTAGCCTAAATGAAAGAAGGACCCTAGCGTTAGGCAGAAATGGCAGTGAGGGATGCAAATGAAAAGAAATATGTTATTGTTCTAGTTTGGTCAGTAGTTATTTTCATTTACTTAAGGCTAAGTAAATTGACAAAATGGGCATGATTGTTTTAACTGCATGATTTTAATTTAAATTGAGTGGATGTATATTGATAAGTACTCTTAAATCAGGGTTGGTCGTATTTCCCGGTCAACGGCTTAAGCTTCACTCACAACCTGCCGTAAGTGTTTTGGACATGCACGGGTTGCAGGGTTTGGTAGCTCGCAGCCGTGCCGTAGGGTTGCAGTGAACCCGGGGGAAAGTTTGGGGGAGGAGTATGGGCAAAGTACTTGTCAAGTACAGGTTGCACGCCGGTGGTGTAGTGGTTAGCGCTGTCGCCTCACAGCAAGAAGGTCCTGGGTTCGAGCCCCGTGGCCGGCGAGGGCCTTTCTGTGTGGAGTTTGCATGTTCTCCCCGTGTCCGCGTGGGTTTCCTCCGGGTGCTCCAGTTTCCCCCACAGTCCAAAGACATGCAGGTTAGGTTAACTGGTGACTCTAAATTGACCGTAGGTGTGAATGTGAGTGTGAATGGTTGTCTGTGTCTATGTGTCAGCCCTGTGATGACCTGGCGACTTGTCCAGGGTGTACCCCGCCTTTCGCCCGTAGTCAGCTGGGATAGGCTCCAGCTTGCCTGCGACCCTGTAGAAGGATAAAGCGGCTAGAGATAATGAGATGAGATGAGATGAGGTTGCACGCCTGACTTCCTCGAGGCGTGGGAAAAAATTGCGCTGTTAGCCCGTGGAAAGTGTATGTCTGATGTCTGTGATCAGTGCGTGTTCAGTGAGTGTGGAGTGCGTGTGACTTGCATTTTACCAGTTTCCTGCGCTATGGGTACGGTGCCACACTTGTGAAGCATGTGTGACGCATGTGATTAACACGTTACAATCACTCATAACTTGCGTGTGACGCAAGCCAGGAATGGGTATAAAACCAGCGTGTCTGCAGCATTCTGCATCTGTCTTTTGGCTGAAGAACATTGGATATTTTGTGGGAAAAATGTAAAAATTTTCAGTTTAAAGTTTAGAAAATGGGACCCAAGAAGAAGCGAGCAAAAATGAAGTAACCTAGCTTGAAACAGCAGAGGGGGAGGAGGAGGAGGAAGAATTTGATGATGATGGTAGCAGCACCGGCAAGCCCTGCACGGACAGGGAGAAGTATGCTTTCAAGCCGGCAGAAGGCACAGCACCCTGCTAGAGGTATTTTCACAGGTACATACACATGCTTTAAACATTCATTTCAGTATCTGTATACTTATGTAATTAATATATATTATATATGCTGATTTTCATGTATGTTTCAGTTAACGACACCCAGAAGTGAGGACATTGCAATCCCATCATTGCTGTCAGACCATTGTGCCATGCTCAGTGACAAGTACAAGGACATCCCGACACCCCGTCCCACCACTTAGCAGGAGTAGGAGCAGGACAGTAGCTCGGAGTCAAAGTGTGTTTCAGTGCTCAAACTGTTGGGCTATTTAGTTGGGATTTTTTTACAATGTAATAAAATATGTTATTCCCTTATATTCATGTTTTATTATTTGACGTTTGCATGGTAAATTAACATATACTCAAATAAAAACAGCAAATGAGGTGGTCTTCTTCCCTTCTACAATGCTACACAATCGGTTCCTTGGTTCCTCCCCAGTATATATACCCAGAGTCTTGCCCCTCGTGTTGTGTGCGGGTCACGTGTGCTGCGTGCATGCCACACATAGGGGTAGAAAGTGAGATGTACTTCTGTCTTGTGGGCCACACAAATAGCAAGTGTAGAATATTGTGTAGTACTTCTGAGGCACGTCACTTGTACACTGTCCGTGCGTTACTTGTGTGTCTTACTGTCATTGCCAAAAGCCCCTACTAGTCGTGCTGCTGACTTGGTTCAGGCGTACAAAAGGAGTACGGGTCCCGTACGTAGTGTATATGTTCTTGATTTGTCACAAGACCCATAGAATTTGCATGTGCAGGACCAAAAGTCTCCACGGCCAGTCTGTGACCTTCTATGGCGCTGAACACACGCAAGTGTCGCACAAGTCTCAAGCATGGTTTTGCCAAATTTTTTACCGTAGACCGCCCGTAGTAGCACGTATGGTGGGTTGTGAGTGAGGCTTTATTTCCTGGATGGCCTCCGATATATGATTTCCTGTACAAAGAAAAACTGAAATAATTTACATAAAAATATAGTCGTAAAAGAACAGTTAAAAAAAAAAAAAAAGGTTGCCAGGGAAAACCAACCTCACCCGGTAGCATTTATGATGAATAGGAAGGAAGATATCATGAAAAAAAAGCACCCTATGGGTACATGTGGCTACTGCTTATAAATAAAATTGTTTTCTGATACCATGTCCATGCAGTAAATATGGCATATATATTTACTCTATGAGGCAGTAGCCACAAAAATGAACAATTTAAAAATCACAGAAGTAAAATATACCAAGTGTCTGTACTTTATATTATTCTACTCTTACCTCTTGCAGTTTTTGAAACTGAAACCTCCAAACTGAGGCTGATATACACACACTGTCGCCATGACCGAAACTCTTATTTCCCAGAAATGGCCCGGCGCTAGAGCTCAGTGGCACACACTTTCCCTCTGTAATAAGCATAAACATGTCTGAAAGCGATTTCTTTAGTCTAGTCCATTTATTTCGAATGGTGAACCGAATTGTATACACTCACCGTCCATTTTAATCAGAACATGTCCATGCGCATGTGCAGCGCACGACTGTCGCACTCTTACATTCTTACAACACGATGGCATTGTGGCTAGCGCCTCTATGTGAGGCAGTAGCCACCACAAAACCAATTTTGACCTTTTTGGTGACCTTGACCAGATGACCCTTAAAATGCTGGAGGTTCTATTTGAGACCAATGCCCATCTATCCTGAAAGTTTCATGAAAATTGATCCAGCCATTTTCCTGTAATATTGTTTACTAAAAACAAAGAAACTCGACCGAAAACAATACCTCACCCCCTGGTGGACTCCGTCCCGGGTGAGGTAAAAAGATCAGAGACTGGACTGGAAAAGAAAAGAAAAAAAACATAACAGTGAAGGGGAGCACTATAAAGATATGTAAGGAATGTGGGTAAAGTTGAGAACATAAGAGGAAGTAATGAAAGAAAAAAGTCAGGAGATACTTTTCTTGGGGCAAATTTGATCGGATACAACAGTTTAACACATAAGCCAAATACACACGATGTGAGTGGTAAGATGGAGACCAGATGGCTTCACTCGTCTCTACAGTGGGGAATGGGCTATGAGCTCTCCAGATTTTATACAGCACTCAGTGGGTGACGCCCAGAGCCTCCTTATTCTTTGTGTACGAATGATGTCAAAATTGACGTTCCAACCTGGAAGTCCGCCATGTTGGATGATAAACAACAACCAGGAACCAGTGTTTCATGTGTGAGCTGCTGCAATGCTTTGTGATTTTCTTTTGATTTTATTGCCTTTGAAGAAAGACAATGCCTTCTTTGTGTGCGGGATATAATTGTGATAATAATGCTATTCATGACAAAGAGAAATGGTTCTTCAGAATTCCCAAAATAATTAAAAACGGCGACAAAACAAATGAAGAGCTGTCCAGAGAATGCTGTGCGTATGCTGTGGTTCAAAAATATATATCGTAAGGACTTAACTGAGGAAAGAGCTAATTGCACCCGTGTGTGTGGTGACCACTTTATATCTGGTAAGAGTTCACTGCTAATTAAAGCTTTGTTTGCTGCTGATTAAATTGAACTTTTGAGCTTTACCACGAACACTCTGCTTCTCACCTTGCAGGAGCACCAGCAAACCTACATAATAAAACAAATCCAGATTGGGCACCAACACTTAAATTAGGACATGATAAGATCAAGATGAAAAGTCATCTCGCAGTATTGAAAAGCAACAGGATAAATGAAAGATCTTCCAAGAAAGCCACATTAGAAGCAGCGCAAACTTTAGCAAGTTTGGATACACAAGTAGAACAATGTGGGTCACCTTTGCAAGGTGAAATATTAGCGATGCCTTTCCAGTAACTTCATTTTACTTATGCACTTTTTTGTTTTACAGACGCACAAGAGTCAAATGAAATTGCGCCTGAAACCCTCACAGCAGAGACGCACACTGAAAGTGGCTGCCACACAGAACTCACTGGGTTACAAATATCTCAAATGGAGCAGTGTAATTGAGATGTGACCACTTTATATCTGGTAAGAGTTCACTGCTAATTAAAGCTTTGTTTGCTGCTGATTAAATTGAACTTTTGAGCTTTACCGCGAACACTCTGCTTCTCACCTTGCAGGAGCACCGGCAAACCTACATAATAAAACAAATCCAGATTGGGCACCAACACTCAAATTAGGACATGATAAGATCAAGATGAAAAGTCATCTCGCAGTATTGAAAAGCAACAGGATAAATGAAAGCGCTTCCAAGAAAGCCACATTAGAAGCAGCGCAAATTTTAGCGAGTTTGGATACACAAGTAGAACAATGTGGGTCACCTTTGCAAGGTGAAATATTAGCGATGCCGTTCCAGTAACCCAGTAACTTCATTTTACTTATGCACTTTTTGTTTTACAGATGCACCAGAGTCAAATGAAATTGTGCCTGAAACCCTCACAGCAGAGACGCACACTGAAAGTGGCTGCCACACAGAACTCACTGGGTTACAAATATCTCAAATGGAGCAGTGTAATTGTGATGTGACTTAAAGGGATAGTTTGGGATTTTTGACATGAATCTGTATGGCATCCCCATCAATAGTGTCATGCAAACACACTGACTTACCTCTGACAGCATCCTGTGAGTCCAGTTCTTGTCCAGTTTTGGTCCAGACGAAAGTAGTCCGGCAAGTTTGTTGGGGTCACGAAAGTAAAACGTTTTTCGTCTCAAAACAGTATGTGTTCAAAAGAGTGATATATTTGCATCACAAAACCGTTGCCAAATAAAAAGTCAGACCTCGAAATCGCTTGGCACTATTTTCTCTCCCTCGGTATCACTGCGCGCTGTCATGTTGACATCTGCGCAGGAATCAACACCTTTCCCATTGTTTGGCAGTGATTAGGAGTTCAGATCAGCGGCGCTAACAAGCTAATTTGAGAGCAAGAACAGCGACAAATTTATCACCTTCTATAACCTATACAATAATATATTTGTGAAAATGGTGCGCACTTGCGACTATCCAGGCTGTAGCAACAAAGATGTGGCTGAATCTCTGCACACATTTCACCGTCGTAGTCAGACATGTTGTCGCTAACTTTGCTAGCAGTAAACAATGTAGTGATGTGTCGGTCGCGAACGATCCGGTTCAAAGAGCCGGCTCTTTGAAGTGAACGACGGGAGCCGGCTCTTCGGTGGGAGCCGAGTTGGGGAGCCGAATTAGTTTTTTGTCCTTAGGTGCCTCAGAGAGAGAGAGAGAGAGAGAGACAGAGTTCAGCTCAGGCTACGTTTACACTAGACCGTATCTGTCTCGTTTTCTTCGCGGATGCACTGTCCGTTTACATTAACCCCCCTGAAAAAGCGGGGAAACGGGAATCCGCCAGCGTCCACGTATTCAATCTAGATCGTATCAGCTCCGGTGCTGTGTAAACATTGAGAATACGCGAATACGCTGTGCTGAGCTCTAGCTGGCGTCTCATTGGACAACGTCACTGTGACATCCACCTTCCTGATTCGCTGGCGTTGGTCATGTGACGCGACTGCTGAAAAACGGCGCAGACTTCCGCCTTGTATCACCTTTCATTAAAGAGTATAAAAGTATGAGACTTCCGGTTGCGCGATGTGGTGTTAAGACGTGTGAGCCTGAGCTCCGATACTTTCCAGTTTATAACTTAACGAAAGTGCCTTTACCTTTCACGCCTCTTACATTAGGAGTGATATTGGAATATACTAGTACTTTACAGCTATTTGCAGGACAAAGAGTAATGCGCAAGATGAGGAAAACCAGTGGAAGAACAACGCCGTCCCCGACTGACAAATCTGCTGCTAGCAACATGGCGGATAGTCCTCCGCTAACCACTGAGACACTGGTTGTGGAGCTTGAAAAACTCCGAAAAACAATGACTGACGAACTGACTACTCTGTTGAGCAGCTCGTTGGAGTCTGTGCGTTCTTCTGTGGAGTCGATAGAGTCTACGCTAGTTACTCAGGCTGGTACAATCAGGGAAATGGAGTCTACCCTAACTGACCATAGCGACCGCGTTACGCAGCTCGAGCATGATATGTGCGTGCTTCAATCAACGGTGGAAACATTAATGGAGGAGAATGCTGCGCTCCAAACTAAGGTGGAAGATTTGGAATCTAGATCTAGGCGTCAAAACCTCCGTGTCCTGGGACTACCGGAGGGTACCGAGGGGAAGGACTGCAGAGACTTTATGGCCAAAATGTTCCATACCCTGCTGGGCGGACTGTTGTCTGAACTACCTGTATTGGATCGCGCTCACAGGAGCTTACAGAATCAGCCCAACAAACGAGCAGCCCCGCGCGCTCTGATTGTTAGGTTTCATAGATTCCTTGAAAAGGAAACGGTGCTGAAGTGGGCAAAAGCGCACAAAGATATTTCATACGAGGGCCACCGAATCAGAATTTTCGAGGATTTCAGCGCAGCAGTGGCGAAGAAGCGCTCAGCCTTTAACGATGTCAAAGGGCTCCTCTACAAAAAAGGCGTCAAGTTTGGCATGATCTACCCAGCCCGTCTCCGTCTCACTTACAGGAACAGAGTGCACACCTTCGACTCCCCAGCGGACGCGGAGGCATTCTACGAGCGACACATCTCAACCACTGACCGTATACAGCCACTGGTTCCAATTACGGAGGACTCATCTGCCGCGGACCCGTCCGATTAAGCAACGCGCTGACCGCAGGTGATAGCCAGCCTTTGGCTGGCTGGTTTATTTGTTAAGAAAGAACATTTAGGGGCTGAATGTTTACCCTGACATAGTGAACTGCAAAAGACTTTTCAGTTTTTCTCCCCTTTTGTGTTCTTATAATTTTTTAGCAGTCATTTTTCTCTTTGACGCTTAGTTTACTATGTGATCCAGAGGGGTTTATTTTTACTCAGATATCTGGGTTAAAGCAACTGGTGCTGGCAACACTGCACTCTTTGAGGTCGCCTTTAGTGGCTATCTTGCTGTTTGCTTTTCAATGACGTGTTCTCTCTCCTTACAGCTCCATTTATTTCCTCACTTATTGATTATTTGCTGGTTCAATGTATAATGCCTTTTTAGTTCAGGAGCAGGATTAACACAACACAATTAATCGGATGCATGTTTACCATTTCTGGCTACTCGCCGCTCTGGCGGACGAGCTTCAGAATCATTTGTCTGTTATGTTTACTGTTTCAATTTTGGGGTTGTGGGGGTTGTGGGGGTTGGGGGGTTGGGTGGTTTTTCTCTTAGGCCAATTGTCTCTTTTTTGTGTAATTTTTCCTTCTTGTTTTTCTTTCTCTTTTATTTATTTTTTTACCTTCCTTTTAACTTTGTGTCACGAATCCCCATTTTTACTTAAATTGTCTCTGATACAGCTCCCATATGATTCATGTAGAACTAATTATCTCCAAGACTTGATATAGATGTCAACTTCCTCTACAATGCAAGGTGGGTCGAATAGGCACCCCATTAAAATAGTTACCTGGAATGTACGTGGGTTAGGTGGGCCAATTAAACGATGTAAAGTTCTCTCACACTTAAAGAGCCTTTTTACTGGTATAGCTTTTTTGCAGGAGACGCACTTGCGCAGGGAAGATCAGGTGAGACTACGCAAACCTTGGGTTGGTCAGATTTTTCACTCCAATTTTAATAGTAAATCCAGAGGCGTGGCTATTTTAATTCATAAAAGAATTCAGTTTTCTCCTGACCAGATACACTCTGATCCCTGTGGCCGTTATATTATAGTTTCTGGCTTGCTCTTTAAAACTCCTGTGGTTTTAGCGAACTTATACGCACCAAACTGGGATTGCCCAAATTTCATGTCCACTGTTTTTTCTCATTTACCAAATTTGGATACTCATCAGCTAATCCTGGGTGGAGACTTTAACTGTGTCACTAACCCTGCTATTGATCGCTCTCAGTCTAAAACAGTAACACCATCAGCTATGTCTAAGGCGTTAAAAACTTTCATGGAACAAATTGGATGTGTTGACCCCTGGCGCTTTTTCCATCCCAGCGCGAAGGATTTCTCCTACTATTCTCCTGTCCATAAGGTTTACTCACGTATTGACTATTTTTTTATTGATAAATCTCTTCTACCTCTTGTTGGTACTACACAATACTCCGCCATTGTAATTTCTGACCACGCCCCCCACATTCTAGACCTGTGTTTACCATTAAGTTCCCTCAGTCATAAAGGTGGTTGGAGGCTTAATTCCAGCTTGCTTGCTGATTCTGATTTTTGTGATTATGTTTCTACAAACATTAATTTTTTCTTAGATACTAATAGATCTGAGCATGTATCGCCATCACTCTTATGGGAAACATTAAAAGCCTTCATTAGAGGGAGTATTATATCTTTTAGTTCTAATTTAGCTAAAAATAGAAGATTGAAGCAGCAAGAATTAACAGATGCCATTCTAAATATAGATAGGCAACAGGCATTATCAATTAATCCTGATTTAACTGCCAAGCGCTTACAGTTGCAGACTGAGTTTGACCTATTATCCACTGGGAAAGCAGAATACCTATTGCAGCGCACAAGAGCCACATATTATGAGCATGGGGATAGAGCTGGCCGCCTTTTAGCCTCACAGTTGAGACACGAATATGCTTCACGTTTTATTTCACAGATTTATGACACTTCTCATAATCTGACTACAGACCCCGCCTCCATAAATTCCGCCTTTTCCTCTTTCTATTCTACTCTTTACCAATCAGAACCTCCTTCTAATAGCTTTTCCATGGACTCATTTCTAGATAACTTAGAATTTCCAACTTTAAGTGAGGATATGTCGGGAAGTTTAGATGAACCCCTTAAGTTAGAAGAAATCACCTCCTGCATAGCCCAAATGCGGAGTAACAAAGCCCCTGGCCCAGATGGCTATCCAGTGGAGTTTTTTAAGAAGTTTTCTATTCAACTAGCCCCTTTACTACTGGATGTTTATAATGACTCATTGGAGCAGGGAATTTTACCTCCAACTCTCAATCAGGCTTTGATTTCCCTTATATTAAAGAAAGACAAGGACCCAAATCTATGCGGCAGCTACAGACCCATCAGTCTTCTTAACAACGATGTTAAAATTCTGGCGAAGGTGCTAGCACGTAGACTGGAGACATGTCTCCCTAAAATTATTTCAGAAGACCAAACAGGTTTTATCCTGGGCCGTCAACTATCATTTAGTGTACGCAGACTCTTGAACGTGGTTTTATCTCCTTCTGCCTCTCCAACCCCTGAGCTGGTCATTTCCCTTGACGCAGAAAAAGCGTTTGATCGCGTAGAATTTAATTACTTATTTTTTGTATTGCACAGGTTTGGGTTTGGAACTAAATTCATTTCTTGGATTCGTCTTCTGTACTCTGCCCCAACTGCTAGTGTTAAAACCAACTCTGATATATCTCCTGCCTTCCCTCTAACACGTGGCACACGTCAGGGGTGTCCCTTGTCACCTTTATTATTTGCAATAGCCATAGAACCACTTTCAATTGCCTTGAGAACTTCCCCACTATTCTCTGGTATTATTAGAGGAGGCCTTGAACATAGAGTCTCGCTCTATGCCGATGATTTATTGTTATATGTGTGTGACCCTCTTAACTGCACTGAGAAAATAGTGGATTTACTTAAGACATTTGGAACATTCTCAGGTTATAAATTGAACATTGATAAGAGTCTCTGTTTTCCTGTCAATCAATCTGCTAAATTAATCCCTCCAGGTACACTACCCTTTCAGTTATCCCCTAATAGCTTTAAATATTTAGGCGTCAATATCTCTCATTCACTTAGCTCTCTTCATAAAAACAATTTCATAAAACTTGTTGAGAATATAAAAGCAGATCTTCAGAGATGGCATGCTTTACCCCTTTCTCTTGTTGGCCGAATTGAGACAATTAAAATGAATGTGTTACCCCGTATCTTATTTCTGTTTCAGACACTCCCTCTTTTTCTTCCGAAATCTTTTTTTAAGTCACTGGACAGAAGTGTGTCCTCTTTTATTTGGAATGGCAAGATCCCCAGGATTCAGAAAAGAATGTTAGAGAGACCCAAGCTGGTTGGGGGTTTTGCTCTACCAAACATGCTGTTATACTATTGGGCCGCTAACATTCAAATGCTTAAGAAATGGTGTCATTACCCAGACATTAACTGGTGTGTAATAGAAGCAAACTCTTGCATTACATCTTCACTACCAGCCTTGCTTTTTGGTCCTCTCTCTATACGCCCTTCTCAACACACTAATAATCCTTTGGTGCGTTCCTCCTTAAAAATCTGGAAGCAGTTTAGAAATCACTTTGGTTTAAAAGCTCCATCTGTCCTTCTTCCCATCTGCAATAATCACTTGTTCTTACCTTCCAGTATAGATAAGACCTTCATGTTGTGGAGAAATATGGGCCTGGTCTCTTTCAATGACCTATACTCAGTTAATTCTTTTGTAAGCTTTGCTGACCTGGTCAAAAACCGTGGTGTCTCAAATCAAGGTCTTTTTAGATATTTTCAATTAAGAGACTTTGCAAAAACTCATTTCACTTCCTTCCCTACATTGCCAGAAAAAACTCTGTTGGAAGACATTATGTACAATCCAGTTATAAACAGCCGCATTTCCTCAATACACAATCTCCTCCTCTCATCCCAGTTGTCTCCTCTGTTATGGCTTAAGGAGAATTGGGAAAAGGAACTTGGTCTTCCATTGGAAGATGTCTGGTGGATGGATGTCTTGGCCAGGATTAACACCACCTGTATTTGTGCACGAATGAGTCTTATTCAGTTCAAAGTGGTTTTCAGACTTCACTACACCAGGGCCAGGCTGAAAAAACTGTTCCCTGAAGCGGATGATCTCTGCATCAGGTGTTCTCACTCTCCAGCAGATCATACACACACTTTCTACACCTGTACCAAACTTAATGCTTTCTGGTTATCTTTCTTCACCACCCTCTCTGAAGTCCTGAATATTCCTATCTCCCCATGTCCTTTAATTGCAATTTTTGGTGTGTCCCCTGTTTTAGGGAAATTTAACAGTTACCAAGCTGATGTTATTGCATTTGCTGCACTAATAGCCAAACGTCAAATACTTCTTCACTGGAAGAGCCCTAAACCACCTGGCTCTTGTTCCTGGCTTGGAGAGCTTATGTCTTTCCTACACCTAGAGAAAATAAAGCATACTGTTAGAGGATCTTTGAGAACATTCTATAAAACGTGGGAGCCCCTCCTTTCCTATGATCTATTTAACAT
This sequence comes from Neoarius graeffei, assembly GCF_027579695.1. Taxonomy (NCBI): domain Eukaryota; kingdom Metazoa; phylum Chordata; class Actinopteri; order Siluriformes; family Ariidae; genus Neoarius; species Neoarius graeffei. The sequence continues at coordinate 34,451,942 of NC_083575.1, read as the reverse complement.
AAACCAACAATTAGACATTGAAGACTAGTGACACTTTCCCCCTTTTTTTTTTATTTTTATTTATTGTACATATTGTTTTAAATTGTTTGCTTTTTATTAGTAGTAGTATCATTATTTTATGTTTATTATTATTATTTATTTATTTATTTTTCACTCTGCTTCATTTTAATGTCTTTGTGTATATGTATGTATCTTTATGGGTAGATATGCATCTACTAGTTCAGGCCGATTTGCCCTTTCTTTATAATATTTTAAGTTTCATTTTCAGCTCATGGGAATTATTGGGTTGGGGAGGGTGGGTGTTTTGGGTGTTGGGTTCTTGATTTAAAAACAAAAACAAACCCATGGCCTGTAAACATTTTATACTTTGACTGTGATTCTCTTTGTGGTTTGTCCAATAAACATATTAAAAAAAAAAAAAAAAAAAAGAGTATAAAAGTATGAAAATACTGCAAATACTGATGCAAATACTGCCCATTGTGTAGTTATGATTGTCTTTAGGCTTGCCATCCTTCCACTTGCAAGTAATAAGTGATATGCGCTGGGATCTCACACACAGCGGCTCAGTCCCGAATCGTGGCTTGTTCACTTCACTCGCGCGCTCTGTGAGCTGCGCAGGGCCGGAGTGCGCACCCTCCAGAGGGCACTCGCTGTTCAGGGCGGAGTGATTTGGAGCGCAGGATGCCTGCGGAGCCGAGCGTATCCGCGTATTGGTGTTGCTGTGTGCACGGCTAACGGTTTTAGTGTAAACGCGAATCGTTTTAAGAACGTTAATCTGATGATCCGCTGATTCGACGTAATGTAAACGTAGCCTCAGCTGAAGGATGATTGTCTATTTGACAACCATGATCATTGTTTTGTTGCCGTGAATTCCTAAAGCTCATGATATAAATTGTCGCTCATAAATTGACAGGTTCGGTCGGCAACCGCCTTGGCATGGCCAGATTAATCTGCGGTATACAACGAGACAGCAGTCTTTATAACAGGAGCATATTTGCTGTTCCAGCGGCTTCTCATTACTGGTGGAGCAGAGTGTGGCACTTTTTTCTCTTTTTACATGCGCTCAAGGTGCCACATATTTTGTTGCACATTGTTCTGTGTTTGTTAAAATAATTTCCAACTTTGCTTCATAGTTTCTTAGGCCTGATTTATACTTCATAATTTATTTTGTGGCATTTTGTTCAAGGTCGAGTGTGAAATAAAGCCATAAAGGATAAACAGTTGATGTCATCTGTGTATTTTATATTGGTAATATAACACAGTTTTGCATTATGTTTGTGAGAAAATAATTTATTAATTGGTAAATAAGTTTTATTTCTATAGCTAGAACATTGTTACACTGCTATACTTTACAAAGCTTTACAATGGCTACAAAAACTAAAAAATTAAATGGAAAACATCCTATTGATAAAATATAAATAATAATGTAATTAATTAACTAGTTAATTGCAGCAATTAAATCAAAAATAAAATCTCAGGAGCCGTTTGGGAGCCGAAAGAGCCGGCTCCTTATAGTAAGAAGAGCCAAAAGAGCCGGCTCCCGAAAAAGAGCCGAAATTCCCATCACTAAAACAATGAATGAAACAGCCGTGGCTGTCACCTGGCGGCAGCGCGCAGTGATAAGAAGGGAGAGAAAATAGTGCCAAGCGATTTCGAGGTCTGACTTTTTATTTGGCAACGGTTTTGTGATGCAAATATATCACTCTTTTGAACACATACTGTTTTGAGACGAAAAACGTTTTACTTTCGTGACCCCAACAAACTTGCCGGACTATTTTCGTCTGGACCAAAACTGGACAAGAACTGGACTCACAGGATGCTGTCAGAGGTAAGTCAGTGTGTTTGCACGACACTATTGATGGGGATGCCATACAGATTCATGTCAAAAATCCCAAACTATCCTTTTAAGAAAAAAATATTGGAAGCTGATTTAACTTGATTGCCAAAGTATGCTGTGCCTTGTATAATTTATCTCCATCGATTGTTCCTTTTGATTAGTGATTTTACTTTGTCTATGAAATGAAAATAGAATTAGCATAAAATAATACTACTTGCTTAGTGATGTTTTTATTGCATGATTTTAGACTGTTTGTACTCTATTTTGACAAAGACCTTTATTGTTTGAAATGTAAAGGTTTGTTGGGTTAATAATATAAAAACAAGAATAATTAGAATATCAAAATATGTTAATAAAATATACTACTTATGTACATGTCCTTGCATTCTGGATTTGTATATCATCCAACATGGTGGCGGGTGCATACCTCACACTGTTTTTGTCACATGGTTGCGCACGAAGAATGGAGCCTTTGCATTGTCACGTGACCCCCATAGCAACGGTAACTACGTCGCCATGACAGGAGGCACGCTTGTAGTGCTTCAGTTAGACGAGTTAGTTGTTATTGATCAGTATGGGAAGGTTTTGCTGTGTTTTTGGATGTGCAAATCGTCCTGAACAAAACAAAGACATCAGATTTTTTAATTTACCAAAATTAATTCATCATCGGGGAAAAAGCTAGACAGATTTAGAAACATAGAAAGAACTAGGTAGAACTCGATGCCAACGGTGTCGATGGGGATGCCTCCGCCCGGTAGACTACACGCCTTATTAAGTTGTGATTTGGGGATGGACATTTGATCTCACAGTAATCTTGACCTGGTGAAATTACTTGTATTAGCCTTGGAGATACTGTATTCACAAGGTTTTCGGACAGACATTTGACCTCACAGTGACCTTGATCTTAGACCTTTTGATCTCAAAATCTAATCAGTTTATCTTTGTCCCCAAATGTACAAATGGTGAAAGTTTGGTGAAATTCCTTTGATTTGCCTTGGAGATATTGTGTTCACAAGGTTCTCAGACAGACATTTGACCTCACAGTGACCTTGACCGTAGACCTTTTGACCTCAAAATCTAATCAGTTTATCTTTGTCCCCAAATGCACAAATGGTGAAAGTTTGGTGAAATTCCTTTCATCTGCCTTGGAGAGCTTCTGTTCACAAGGTTTTCGGACAGACATTTGACCTCACAGTGACCTTCACCTTAGACCTTTTGATCTCAAAATCTAATCAGTTCATGTTTGTCCCAAAGCGCACAAATGGTGAAAGTTTGGTGAAATTCCTTTCATCAGCCTTTGAGATATCGCGTTCACAAGGTTTCGGGACGGATGCACGCACGGACGGACGGACGCACGGACAGACGAACAACCTGAAAACATAATGCCTCCTGCACCTTATGGTGGCGGAGGCATAAAAATGGCTTGCAAACATACAAAGTGCAGCAAGGTGCTCATTCTTATACAGAGAGATGAGCATGAGCTTGAGAGACAAAGTACAGTAAGGTGCTCATTCTTATACAGAGAGATGAGCATGAGCTTGAGAGACAAAGTACAGCTCGTGATGCTTTGTGATGGGTTATCAATGAAAATGAGGCATTTTAGTGACGATGCATGGCGATATATGGGTGAGTTAAAAGTTGTGGTCACACAGCAGGTGAACACTTGTGTCACACCTTCGCACGCTCAAGCAGCCATGCTCACTTACAGTATCCAGTTGTTATGGGAAACACCTGATGCTGATCTAAGCGCAACCAGCACGTGCATATTAGAACACAGAGGCTTTGTGAAGTATTATCACTGTCACGGTTTTTGTAACCATGTTTATGGCTCTCCTTTCAGTTTCGTATGTGTTTTGTTTTTTTAAGCATCATGCCTGCTAATAAACACTCTTCTTGCACTTAGATCCATTTCCTGCTGCATACCTGACAGAATACTTGCAAAGTTTCTGTGAAAACAGCGTCCTTATATGCGCATGCTGTTTGTGCTGAAATCAGCATCAGATGTTTCCCATAACGACTGGGTCCCAAGCGCATGCACAATGCACTCTGAAGAATTTCTGAATGCAAATGCACTTTTTCTGTCTCGGTGAAGATTAGGCTCTGCAGAGCTGCTGTATACATAGTTTGCACATGACGTCACAGAGTCGGGGATTCCCTAGTGGCGGCCATCTTGTGGGTCAAGCTTACCGTACGGGTCACTGAGCACACATTGTAACGCGCGAGTACAAAGTCTTCAAAAGAACCCATGCAGGCTATTTAAAGCTAGCAATGGTGCACACCTGTTGTATTCACGGCTGTCGTAATAGGTCAGATGATGACGTCAAGCGGAGCTTTTATGGAATTCCCACTGTACGGGAGCACGAAGGCAAGCAAACAAAGAAACTCAGCATACAAAGGAGAAATCTATGGCTTGCGAGAATCAACCGCAAAGATTATCAGCCTTCCAAACACAGCAAAGTCTGCTCCGATCATTTTATAAGTGGTAAGTTGTTTAAATAAACAATCAATTGTGTTTAAGTTTGTTTTTGGAAACCAAAACATCATGTAAACAATCTCTGGAGAATGCCTAACTGGAACCGCTGAGTGTACGTTTACATTGTAATGTACACTTAATATCGCTCGTTTGTCACGTTTCTATTTGACACTTGTCACTTCACTCACGCAAGGGTCATTTTTGAAAAACATTTTAGGTCTATTCTGTATGATTTGATTTATGTTTAATCAACCAGGGATGCAAACAGTGCATCTTTTGGCGGATGCGCCTGAATCGCGCAGATCCGATTTTTTTTTTTAGGGGGGGCGTTGGAGTGTCTGATTATAATTTCAAAGTAAATTCTGTATTAAAATTACTAAAGAAGCAAATCCGTTACAGTCCATGAAACAGGAAGTATAAGGATGAGAAAAAAACAGTTTAAATCGGAAAGCTGCGCACATTTGCGCAGCCCGAGCGGTGTGCAGGACTGCGCATATGTGCACAGCTTTCCGATTTAAACTGTTTTTTTTCTCATCCTTATACTTCCTATGTTTCATGGACTGTAACGGATTTGCTTCTTTAGAAATTTTAATACAGAATTTACTTTGAAATTATAATCAGACACTCCAACGCCCCCCCCCCAAAAAAAAAAATCGGATCTGCGTGATTCAGACGTGAAAAAGGCGGCATCTGCCAAAAGGCGCGTTGTGAATATATAAAGTTGTATATATCAGACAGCCTTTAAAGTTTGATGAAGTCAGTTTCAGGCTTTGGAGCAGGCTTTGGCAGTTTCAGGCTTTGGCAGCATAGTCACTTGAAAATGCATCTTTGTCCACTTCGTAGGGGTCAATTCCCCCAATCAAGGCCAGTTTGGCTGCATACCGTTGTCGTGAGATGTCGTCTAATGTATCTATATACTTCTGTTTGCTTGATTTTGCCGACATTGATCTTTATTTTAGAAAACTGACTATATAACTTCATAAATTCGTCCGAGATAACGTAGCCAGTAATGGCGATGGTCTGTTTTGTTTGACCCACAAGATGGAGGCTGGAGGGCTTTCCCTGGAATGCCGTGACATCAGTGAAAACTACGTATAGCAGCTCATGTTCACTTCACTGTACAAGAATAAACACCTTGTTGCAGTTGTGAAATATTTTTTTTTTTGGAATTCTAACCTTCGTGGAAATTAAGTGAGCATATCATCGGGTTTTTGACCTCTTCGTTCGATACCAAGTCCTGCTGAATGTTTGCGAGCCATTTTTCCCTTCTACGTTTTGAAACCTCTTTAGTTTTTTTTCTTTGATGACGAATTACTTTTGGTAAATTAAAAAATCTGATGTCTTTGTTCCATTCAGAACAATGTGCACATCCAAAAACACAGCAAAACCTTCCCATACTGATCAATAACAACTAACTCGCCTGAATGAAGCACTCCAAGCGTGCCCCCTGTCATGGCGGAGTAGTTACCATTGCTATGGGGTCATGTGTAAAGCCTCTATTTGAGTTTCAAACCAGCTCTTCAGAAATCCTATCAGTGACATCACAGAGGCTTTGTCCATTATTTTTTTAGTCTATGGTCATTACCTCATATATCCAGCAGTGGGCACTAAACCATAACTCACTTCTTGCTTGAGGATGGTGGATGAGAAAGATCTCATCTCATCTCATTATCTGTAGCCGCTTTATCCTGTTCTACAGGGTCGCAGGCAAGCTGGAGCCTATCCCAGCTGACTATGGGCGAAAGGCGGAGTACACCCTGGACAAGTCGCCAGGTCATCACAGGGCTGACACATAGACACAGACAACCATTCACACCTACGGTCAATTTAGAATCACCAGTTAACCTAACCTGCATGTCTTTGGACTGTGGGGGGAAAACGGAGCACCCGGAGGAAACCCATGTGGACACGGGGAGAACATGCAAACTCCGCACAGAAAGGCCCTCGCCGGCCACGGGGCTCGAACCCGGACCTTCTTGCTGTGAGGCGACAGCGCTAACCACTACACCACCATGCCGCCCTGGTACTGGAATATATGTGTCTATTTTGAACTAAAGCTGTTGCATTGAAGTGCAAACAGATTAATGTGAAAAGTGTAGTGGCACAGAATGCACAGGCCTGGTTCTGAGTCTTTCATGCAGCCTCCAGAAAGCATGGCAGAACAGACGGCAGTGTGATTTTCTCAAAGACACTGAGCAGAAATCAACCATCACTGACTTTCCACCAGCTCGCCCAGAGAGGGTCATCCCCCAGTGCAGGCAGAAAAATGGTGTTGATTAGTTAGCAAGGCAGCAGCACATCAAAGCCAGCCTCCCACCCATTTTCAATCCACACCAATTTGTCTATAGAGCAAATAGGTCCACAGTAGAGGCCATTGCCACAGCTCTTCACAATGCAGTATCCCACCTTGAACACTGGGGGAGCTATGTGAGGAGTCTCTTCATGGATTTTAGCTCTGCATTTAACACAATCACCCTGAGCAGACTGGTCACCAAACTCACTGACGTAGGACTCTCTCAACCCATCTGTCACTGGATCAGGGACTTCCTGACCAACTGCCCCCAGTCTGTTAGAATAGGCCCACACCTCTTCTCCACTTTCACACTCAGCACTGGTGCTCCACAGAGCTGTGAGCTGAGTCCCTCCCTCTACACATATGATAGTACCCTCATCCACTCCACCAACATAATTATTAAGTTCGCAGATGACACAATTGTAGTTGGTCTCATCTTCGGAGGAGACAAGACAGCTTACAGGGAACCTGATTTCAATTCCCTGGGCACACATATCGCCAAGGACCTTTCCTGCTCCACCAACACCACTGCAGTGATCAAGAAGGCCCAGCAGCGACTATACTTCCTGAGAATTGTCAGGAAAAACAACCTGGAGGAGAAGCTGCTGGTAATATCCTTCTACCGCTGCACCATTGAGAGTGTCCTCGTTTACTGCATCTCCATGTGGTATGCCAGTTGCTCAGCTGCGGACAGGACAGCTGAGAACATTTTCTCCTCCCGCTGTCTGAGCAGAAGAGCCAACATACTGAAAGACCCTTCTCACCCCAGACATCATCTGTTTAAACTACTGCCCTCTGGAAAAAGTTTCAGCTCCATCATACCTTGTAGAAACAGACTCAAAAACAGCTTAAACCCCACAGCCAGACATGAACTGAACACTGCCAATCAATAAAGACTTTCACTACTGCAAACTGAATATATATATATATATATATATATATATATATATATATATATATATATATATATATAATACCTGAACTACTGTATATATAATTTTTTTATTGATACATACCTATTTCTTTTGCGCTTTCTACCTCTTGTTTTGTTGTGTCAGTGCTGTGTTCGGACTGCTGACTTACTCTGCTGTACTCTGTGCAATGGCAGGAAAGGGATTCTGATTCTGAATTCTAATTAATTCTGACATTTAGAACTCAGATTTGAACTAAGGGCCTCTGGAACTGTGACGTAAAAAAATCCCTCTTACACGTTACGTCAGAGGGGGCGTGGTCAAGCGGTGGTTTGTGGATGGAGGGCGGGGCCAGGAAGGGTAACTGTTTAACATCATTGCCTGCCTACCTGTGCTTCAGTGTTCCATCCACCCCAGGCACATTCAACACACTCTCAGAAAATAAAGTATATTACTTACATAGACACGAGTGTTTTACTGGGAAATACATATATGTTATTTACCAGCGGGGATGTCCGTACTGTGAAATACCGTGACCGAGGTCTTGAAAATACTGACAGAGGCCTCTGGGCTAAGGTCACGGTATTTCACAAACCTTAAGCTGGTAAATAATATATTTATTTTTTCTTTAACAAATTCTAACAGAAAATGAGAACGCCTGACAGGGAAACCATATTTAGAACAAACCTGCGACAAGCTCGTTTTCGGCTTTCTCCTGAAATGTTTTCTTTTATTTCGTCTTCATCAGGGTAGTAAAACTCTCTTTCGCTGTGACCACTGTCATTATTGCTATCCATGCTGTAAAATTAATGCTATTATACTGAGAGATGCGAAAAAAAATGTTGACAAAAAAATTGCTACTAAGTTTGTTGTTGTTGTGAACGAGCGAGTCGCCAAAGGTCCATAACCTGGGTTTGGATCGTAGGATTCCGGACCGCTCGCAAGCCAATCAGAGTGCACGATTTGATGGAAACTGGACCGTGAAAAAATACAGCACTCATATTTTATTTGAGCTACATCCGGGACATGGAGAACCAAAACCGTGACATATATCTCTAGATGTCACTCGCGAGGAAATCGATGAATTGTTTTGATAAATTTAGGTACTTTTTGTTTGTGTCTATATAATAAAAAGAACAGCACAAGCTGACTTGAAGATATGAAGTTTATCTTCTCGTGTTGAAAAACTCACATCTTTGTGGGAGTTCGTGTGTGTGTGTGTGTGTGTGTAAAATTATGGACTGACGATAATTGTAGCCACCGCTCCAGAACTTGATTAAATCATGTAAATACCCAGTTTATTATCCATATTACCCAATTAATTCTCCATATTACCCAGTTTATTCTCCACACACCTCACTCAAACCATAGATTCAAACATGAGATTAAAGTTATCACATTATAACGTGAAAATATATTGTTATAACAAACTTTTCACGTTATTACGTGACTGACTTTTTTTCTGGTGTAGCAGCAATAAGCTTCCGTACATCATTAAAATGTGCGTGGTGTGTAAAACAAAGTTCCGGCTTTGTGCTGTTTCTCTCAATATATTTGGAGACGACTATATTACTGAGAGGTGTGTACTTTGGTTCCGGCCCCAAACTCTTACACACATGGGGCCAAAATCAAAAGGGAACTCGCACTTCTGACTGGAGTCCCTCCGGAAACATTCTGATGCTGCACCTCGACCATAATATCTCTCCTACCTTGCTTTTTCTCTCACAAACTTACAGTTTGTCACATGTAGATTGTGTCTTTGTATGGTGTTGAGAACACACACACACACACACACACACACACACACACACACTCCCACAAAAATGCGAGTTTTTCAACACGAGAAGATAAACTTCATATCTTCAAGTCAGCTTGTGCTGTTCTTTTTATTCTATAGACACAAACAAAAAGTACCTAAATTTATCAAAACAATTCATCGATTTCCTCGCAAGTGACATCTAGAGATATGTGTCACGGTTTTGGTTCTCCATGTCCCGGATGTAGCTCGAATGAAAAATATGAGTGCTGTATTTCCCAGTAAACACTCGTGTGTGATTGGCTGGTGAGCGGGTCTGTATCCTACGATCCGGACCCGGGTTACGGACCTCTGGCGACTCGCTCGTTCACAGCAACAACAAACATAGTAGCATTTTTTGTCAGCATTTATCTTTTTTTAATAAGATTTATTTACAAGATGATCAAAAATCTTTCTCAGGAGAATAGCATTAATTTTACAGCATGGATAGCGATAACGACAGTGTTCACAGCGAAAGAGGAAGAAGAAATAAAACCTCTAACTTGCTAACAGTTTGATCTCATCAGTTAATGAGGCCCATTTTGGACTATGTTATCCTCATACATAATATTACGTTAGGTAAAAACTTTAAACCAGTACAATCTCTTCTTCAAAGTTTCACCAAATGGCTTTATTTATGCAATATAAAGGTCATAATACTGTAGAACTTTGGTCGAGCAAAAACATGGCTGAATCCTGAATGACTCCTATTTGTATAAATAGGGGACTACATAGGCGGCAAAATGTAGTTGTTTTCCTGCCACGGAAGTGCACTTGTATACCGAGGAGGAAGCCATTTGCATTACAGCCGTGAATGAGGATTCAAAATGGCGGCGCGGCTCGGTTTTCCCTTTCGGGCGCTCTCGTTTTCTGTTAGAATTTGGTAAAGAAAAAAAAATTATTTACCAGCTTAAGGTCGGTCCGTATGGTGAAATACCGTGACCTCGGCCCAGAGGGCCTCGCTCAGTACTTTCAAGACCTCGGTAACGGTATTTCACCATACGGACCTCCCAGCTGGTAAATAACATTTATTTATTTCCTGAGAGTGCGCTCTATGCCCCTGGAGTGAGTGGAACAGTTCCCCTTCCTGGCCCCGCCCTCCATCCGCAAACCGCCGCTTGACCACGCCCCCTCTGACGTAACGTGTAAGAGGGATTTTTTTTTTGCACGTCACAGTTCCAGAAGCCCTGAGTTCTAATCCGAGTTCTTAAACGTCAGAGTTAATTAGAATTCAGAATCAGAATCCTTTTACTGCCATTGCACAGAGTACAGCAGAGTAAGTCAGCAGTCCGAACACAGCACTGACACAAAACAAGAGGTAGAAAGAGCAAAAGAAATAGGTATGTATACATTTAAAAAATGATATAGAGTAGTTCAAGTATTTTATATATACACACAGTTAGGTCCATAAATATTTGGACAGAGACATTTTTCTAATTTTGGCTCTGTACATTACCACAATTAATTTTGAAGAAAACAGTTCAGATGCAGTTGAAGTTCAGACTTTCAGCTTTAATCCAGTGGGTTGAACAAAATGATTGCATAAAAATGTGAGGAACTAAAGCATTTTTTAAACACAAAGAGCAAAAGAAATAGGTATGTATACGTTTAAAAATTATATATAGAGTAGTTCAGGTATTTTATATATATATATACAACCCCGATTCCAAAAAAGTTGGGACAAAGCACAAATTGTAAATAAAAACGGAATGCAATGATGTGGAAGTTTCAAAATTCCATATTTTATTCAGAATAGAACATAGATGACATATCAAATGTTTAAACTGAGAAAATGTATCATTTAAAGAGAAAAATTAGGTGATTTTAAATTTCATGACAACAACACATCTCAAAAAAGTTGGGACAAGGCCATGTTTACCACTGTGAGACATCCCCTTTTCTCTTTACAACAGTCTGTAAACGTCTGGGGACTGAGGAGACAAGTTGCTCAAGTTTTGGGATAGGAATGTTAACCCATTCTTGTCTAATGTAGGATTCTAGTTGCTCAACTGTCTTAGGTCTTTTTTGTCGTATCTTCCGTTTTATGATGCGCCAAATGTTTTCTATGGGTGAAAGATCTGGACTGCAGGCTGGCCAGTTCAGTACCCGGACCCTTCTTCTACGCAGCCATGATGCTGTAATTGATGCAGTATGTGGTTTGGCATTGTCATGTTGGAAAATGCAAGGTCTTCCCTGAAAGAGACGTCGTCTGGATGGGAGCATATTTTGCTCTAGAACCTGGATATACCTTTCAGCATTGATGGTGTCTTTCCAGATGTGTAAGCTGCCCATGCCACACGCACTAATGCAACCCCATACCATCAGAGATGCAGGCTTCTGAACTGAGCGCTGATAACAACTTGGGTCGTCCTTCTCTTCTTTAGTCCGAATGACACGGCGTCCCTGATTTCCATAAAGAACTTCAAATTTTGATTCGTCTGTCCACAGAACAGTTTTCCACTTTGCCACAGTCCATTTTAAATGAGCCTTGGCCCGGAGAAGACGTCTGCGCTTCTGGATCATGTTTAGATACGGCTTCTTCTTTGAACTATAGAGTTTTAGCTGGCAACGGCGGATGGCACGGTGAATTGTGTTCACAGATAATGTTCTCTGGAAATATTCCTGAGCCCATTTTGTGATTTCCAATACAGAAGCATGCCTGTATGTGATGCAGTGGCGTCTAAGGGCCCGAAGATCACGGGCACCCAGTATGATTTTCCAACCTTGACCCTTACGCACAGAGATTCTTCCAGCTTCTCTGAATCTTTTGATGATATTATGCACTGTAAATGATGATATGTTCAAACTCTTTGCAATTTTACACTGTCGAACTCCTTTCTGATATTGCTCCACTATTTGTCGGCGCAGAATTAGGGGGATTGGTGATCCTCTTCCCATCTTTACTTCTAAGAGCCGCTGCCACTCCAAGATGCTCTTTTTATACCCAGTCATGTTAATGACCTATTGCCAATTGACCTAATGAGTTGCAATTTGGTCCTCCAGCTGTTCCTTTTTTGTACCTTTAACTTTTCCAGCCTCTTATTGCCCCTGTCCCAACTTTTTTGAGATGTGTTGCTGTCATGATATTTCGCATGAAATTTCAAAATGTCTCACTTTCGATATTTGATATGTTGTCTATGTTCTATTGTGAATACAATATCAGTTTTTGAGATTTGTAAATTATTGCATTCTGTTTGTATTTACAAATTGTACTTTGTCCCAACTTTTTTGGAATCGGGGTTGTGTGTATATATATATATATATATATATATATATATATATATATATATATATATATATATATATATATATATATATAATTTTTTTTTTCAGTGTGCAGTAGTGAAAGTCTATTGATTGGCAGTGTTCAGTTCATGTCTGGCTGTGGGGTTTAAGCTGTTTTTGAGTCTGTTTCTACGAGATATGATGGAGCTGAAACTTTTTCCAGAGGGCAGTAGTTTAAACAGATGATGTCTGGGGTGAGAAGGGTCTTTCAGTATGTTGGCTGCTCTACTCAGACAGCAGGAGGAGAAAATGTCCTCAGCTGTTCTGTCTGCAGCTGAGCAACTGGCATACCACATGGAGATGCAGTAAATGAGGACACTCTCAATGGTGCAGCGGTAGAAGGATATTACCAGCAGCTTCTCCTCCAGGTTGTTTTTCCTGAGGATTTTCAGGAAGTGGAGTCGCTGCTGGGCCTTCTTGACCACTGCAGTGGTGTTGGTGGAGCAGGAGAGGCCCTTGGCGATATATGTGTTCAGGAAATTGAAATCAGGTTCCCTGTGAGCTGTCTTGTCTCCTCCAAAGATGAGACCAACCACAGTGGTGTCATCTGCGAACTTAATAATGGTGTTGGTGGAGTGGATGGGGGTACTGTCATATGTGTAGAGGGTGTAGAGGAAGGGACTCAGCTCACAGCTCTGTGGAGCACCAGTGCTGAGTGTGAGAGTGGAGAAGAGGTGTGGGCCTATTCTAACAGACTGAGGGCAGTTGGTCAGGAAGTCCCTGATCCAGGGACAGATGGGTTGAGAGAGTCCTAAATCAGTGAGTTTAGTGACCAGTCTGCTCAGGGTGATTGTGTTAAATGCAGAGCTAAAATCCACGAAGTGCATCCTCACATAGCTCCCCCAGTGTTCAAGGTGGGATACTGCATTGTGAAGGACTGTGGCAATGGCCTCTACTGTGGACATATTTGCTCTATTGGCAAATTGGTGTGGATCAAAAATGGCTGGGAGGCTGGCTTTGATGTGCTGCCGCCTTGCTAACTAGTCAACACTAGAGAGCAACTATGACGATCTAGTTAGTTTACAAGTGTCTGTATGAATAAATAACTATAGTTCACTAACCCTGAGCTCCTGTCTGTTTTCACCAGTTGTTTACAAATACTTTAGCTGGTATGGATATCGAAGAAGCATGCTTCACTGTCCCAATCAACCCCAACAACTTCCCCAGCAAGTTGTGGCGTTTGGTGAATGATCCACAGATTCGCTCAATCTGCTGGGACGCCACTGGGGAAGGAATACTCCTCTATCAGGAGCCATTTGAAGAGGAAGTGCTCGTTTCTCCTCAGAAGCGGATTAGGGAGTACTTCAAAACAACATCTCTCACCAGTTTCTTTCGCCAGCTAAACTTGTACGGCTTCAGAAAAGTGCACGCAGACCATGACATCTCAGAGAAGCAACGCAGCAAAGCATTCTTCTGGGCCCAGATGCACCACTTCCACAGCCCGAACTTCAAACGGGATAACCCAGACCTTCTGGTCAACCTCACGCGACTCACACCTGCCAACAAAGCTAAAATTGCTGCTGGGATCAAGCTGACCAGCAAGTCAACAAGGCATTTCAGTCATCAGAAGGCAGAATCACCCAAGGAAAACTCTCCTGTGATGGAAAAGATGGAAAACGGTTGGTAGTGGAAATTTTCATTCATATACATGCATTATATGTATTAGTGAATTTATATATATATATATATATATATATCTCATCTCATCTCATTATCTCTAGCTGCTTTATCCTTCTACAGGGTCGCAGGCAAGCTGGAGCCTATCCCAGCTGACTACGGGCGAAAGGCGGGGTACACCCTGGACAAGTCGCCAGGTCATCACAGGGCTGACACATAGACACAGACAACCATTCACACTCACATTCACACCTATGGTCAATTTAGAGTCGCCAGTTAGCCTAACCTGCATGTCTTTGGACTGTGGGGGAAACCGGAGCACCCGGAGGAAACCCACGCGGACACGGGGAGAATATGCAAACTCCACACAGAAAGGCCCTCGCTGGCCCCGGGGCTCGAACCCAGGACCTTCTTGCTGTGAGGCGGCAGCGCTAACCACTACACCACCGTGCCGCCCATATATATATATATACTACACCACCGTGCCGCCCATATATATATATATAAAAGAAGAAGATGCTTGCTGAAATCCTATCATGCACTTGAATGAATGCGCTGTGTGGAATGTATCCCATAATATATATTACCCCAGCCCTGTTTGAGACAATAAAACTTCCAATTCACCTGCAACTTGCACTGCAAAATGTATAAGCCTTGATTATTCCGTCTTCTCAGCCATGCCTTCATGCAGAATTTTTTCATTTTTTGTTTATTGCTGCAAAACTTAGCACACACAATTGCAACCAGCTGACAATGCTGGTCCAGCTCCATGTTGTTTTGCTTTGAAGTCACATTTGATCGCACGTGTTTCTGTGAGATTCCATGTCCCTGGAATCCCCACTCTGAATTTGTTTCAGTATAATCGCCAAGTGTGTAGTCTTACGCCTTGACTGAATTGTTTGGTGTGTGCATTATTACGATTAAAATGTAAAAATATCAGTTAAATCTGTCGTTATGCCTGTGGCCCACGTTTTTAAACTCAGTTAAGATTTGAAAATCCTCTAGTGTGCACCAGGCATAAGATAAGAGAGTGGATGAAATTCCTTGAAAGGGGCATAAATGCTTCACGATTAACAACATCATTTATGCGAGCAGATATTGGAAATCAAGAGGGATCACCTTCCACAAGCAAGAATTCAAGTTGAAAACATATTTTTGGGTTATTTATGGTATTTTTTATGGTATTTACGGTAGTTTGAGTGTGCTGATTTTCATATGGTACACCGATAAAAGGCTATCTATAGTACCAGTCAAAAGTTTGGACACACCTAAAACTACTATTTCATTCATCGGAGTATAGCCTTGAAAAAAAGGTGAGTCATCTATCAGAATTTGTCGAGACAATGGGCAGAGAATAAGAAAAAATATGTAAGTCATCTTGCTTGTACAGTGCCAGCTAGCTCAGTTTTTGGCCTCGGTCATCATCTGATTTTTTTTTACTTTGAATTGATTAATATCTGTCCTGTCCAGACTGTTTCAGTTCAGTCATGGTTGAAGAAATTCCTTACAACCATCGTGAGAGTGGCTTTCAGGAGGTGAAGGATTGCGACAGAACACCCCAACCCTCCCAAGCACTTGCAATGGACCAAGGCGATCCAGGCTCCATGTTCCACCACTACCCGATGGACTGGCCATATTCACATCCATCCAGCTCCATGCACATGCATGAGGGTTCACAAAGCTCAGTGCCTGATGGGACATTCATCCCTCCTCATTCACAGTACACATTTTACACACCAGGTGAGGAATAGTATGATAATTTAATTCCTATAAATCTACTATGCATCCCAATCGCATGCTATTGTAGCAAATAGTGCAAAATAATGGTGCATTATTTTGATGTATACTTGCATGCATGCAGTTTGGGATATAGCCCAGTGTATTGTTTCACACCATCAATGTTGGTGTTTCATTTGCCCGAGTGTTATTTTATCTATCCAAACTTAGGTTTTTAGGAAATAAAAATTCTGATCATTAATAATATCAGTCAGTATAATTTACGAGTAATATCTACCTAGCAACTAATACTTTGACTTGAATGTGTCCCATTTCATCACCTCAAACGTTTCAGCATAAAAATAGGTATAGCGTTAGAGTATTACATTGACAATATTACAGTCCATTTTGAGAACATGATTGAGGTTTGTATGTTTTTATTTCTATACGCAAGCATGATAAGCAGCAAGTACTACAGTGCCTTGCATAACATGCTTTTTGTTTGTTTGTTTGTTTGTTTGTTTGTTTTTAAATAAAATATGAGTGGTTAGTGCCACCTGGTGCTTGGCAGTATGTTTGGCTTTTGTTTGAACTCATATGTGGTTTATCATATAGAATATTTATTTTTTTTAGTGACATTAGTGCTGCTTTATGCACATGATTTCTGCTGATACCAATAATTTCATGGAACCTTAACTTGGCCAACCAGTATATCGGTCAAGCCTTAGATTGCATGTGATTTCTTTCAATGTCCATTTAGTGTTTATAACACAACTATTTTAAAGCTTGATATTTCAGCACCATTTAGTACAGTAGGCAAGAAATAAGCAAGAGTGGCTCTAGGAACTGTATTGTATTGTAAAATTCTTCCAGAATAATGCATTCGTGAGATGGTGTTGGCTTGTTATCAAATAGGGAGTCGTTTGTTAACCTTAATTGTTTTTTTTTTTTTTGCAGTGTATCCATACTGTGGCCCAGGCTCCTTGGATTCAAATACGGACTTCTCCCAACAACCAGCTACCTCCAACGCTTATTGTGGCTATTACCCTGTAAGAGCTGAGAAACTTTTTTTGGATTGTGCACTAATCAGAAGAAATTGTCTGTATCATTATTTTAGCCTGTGTAGCTACATTAAGATTTGATGATACATGTCATATTGTTACGATGTCAAAAAAAAGGAAAACCTCGATGTGTCTTGTAACACAGTATTTTACCACTTTTTGTCCAGGACTACTTTGCCAACTACTTCCATTATGATGGTCAAAATCCAGACTGGCAAGCAGACAAATCTACAGATCCCAGCGAGAGTGACGTGAACCAGGACAGTGCAGCCAAAGTGGAAGATAAATTGCAGGTCAGATTAGATGGTCCCACATGAAGAACACCCTTGAGTATCTGAGTTAATAATGTACTCTGTGTAATGTATGCTGTAGTTACAGTGCCAGTCAAAAGTTTGGACACCCCATAGGTTTTTCTGTGTTTTGACTATTTTGTACATTGGAGAACAATACTGAAGACATCACGACTATGAAATAACACCTGGAACATATATGGACTTATGTGGAAAACAAAAAAAGTGTTTAAAAAAACGTTTCATATTTTAGATTCTTCAGTGTAGCCACCGTTTACCTTGATAACGCTTTGCACACTATTGGCATTATCTTAACCGGCTTCATGAGGAACTCACCTGGAATGCTTTTCAATTAACAGGTGTGCCTCATCAAAAGCTCATTAATGGACAAGTTTCTTGCCATTTTAATGTGTTTGATATCAAATAATAAATAGTAAATAATAAAACTACAGTAAATAGCCCTATTCCACAACTGGAGTAATCCATATTATGTCAAGAACCGCTCGATTAAGGAAAGAGAAACGACATCCATAATTACTTTGTCATGAAGTGTCTTTTAATTAATAAAAATAAAGTAAAACCATTGATTTTTTTGTATACTTAGTACTTTTGCACTACTCCTTCACTGCCTTATCTTTTTCTCATTATATATTTTGCTGCTGTAACAATCCAAATTTCTCCTTGTGGGATAATAAAAGGTGATCTTATCTTATCTTATCTGAATTTGAAGTTATGTCCAAACTTTTGATTGGTACTGTGTATGTATGTACTATAAGGTCCAAAAGTCTGAATCCACCACCAGCCCATACTCACTCAAATGTCATTGTTCAAGAATATGTTGTTTAAAATGAAAATAAATCATTATTTATCTATGAGAAGTTCTCATATCTGGAAATTATACAAGGGGCAGCATGGTGCTGTAGTGGTTAGCACTGTCACCTCACAGTAAGAAGGTTCTGTGTTCGAGCCCAGTGGCCGGCGAGGGCCTTTCTGTGTGGAGTTTGCTTGTTCTCCCCGTGTCTGCACGGGTTTCCTCCGGGTGCTCCTGTTTCCCCCACAGTCCAAAGACATGCAGGTTAGGTTAATTGGTGGCTCTAAATTGACCGTAGGTGTGAATGGTTGTTTCAGTTCAGTCATGCTTTATCATGAACTGAGCATGACTGAACTGAAAATTTGGTTATGGGTTTCCTCTTTCAACAAGCAGTCAGACATATACGTATATAGACTATAATCAGCCTATATATATATCTCACAACATATATTTAACGGTTATTCCATGAAACTGAGTCATACATGAGCTGACAGCCGATGAGGCACGTAGTGCTGAGTTGGCTATAAGCCATGTACAACGAGATTGAGTGGAATAACTGTTTTATTCTATCCACACTCACTGGATTTTGAGAAACAGAGCATTTTTATTTTTATTTTTTGCAAATTCGATCAATAAAGACTTTATACGAAACATCAGACAAAATCATTCCCGCTTAGTGTCAGAGTGCAGGCACTTATGGATGTATGTGCAGAAGAAGATGAGAAACAAACTGTAAACGAAGCCAAAACGAGAGACAGAAATCGTGGTCGGAGACTAACGAGGGTTGGGCGATCGGCCAACAACTTGGTAGAGATGAGACAAAGGGCGAAAACGAGAAAGGGCAGGAAAAGAGTCAGAGAACGATAGGCAGTCAGAGAAATAAGGCTTGGTATGTACTGAAATGAATGGGGAAAAGAGTGTCAGCTGAGTTCAATAATCGGGGGACAGAGGGCGCTGTGAGACTTGGGAGTTGTAGTTTGAGGTGTCCATGTCCATGAGGTTTGTCAGGGTGTTGAGTGTGGAATTCTTGCGTGAGCAGCGGGTCTAGGGTGTCTTTGGTGGCGACCTAGCTCTGTTCTTCAGGCCCGTAACCCTCCCAGTCTACCAGGTACTCAATTTGTCCTCCTCTTTGTCTGGAGTTGAGGATCTAATTTACCTGATAGACGGGTTCTCCCTCAATGTCGAGAGCTGGGTGCTCCTGAACCAGTGTGTTCTCAGGAAGGGGCCCTGGGATGGCAGGCTTTAGACTGGAGGCGTGAAATGTGGGTGCTAACGTCCTGTGAGGGGGAAGTTCCAAACTGTACGAGACCTCATTAATCTGACGAAGGACCTTGAATGGTCCAATGTATTGTGGCTGGAGCGTTCTACCAGTGTTGTGTGTGTGTGTGTGTGTGTGTATATAGGACAAGTGGAGGCTGTTTGCTTTGCAGGTAATCAAGAACAGAACTTCTCTGTAGCTAGAAGAGATGGTCAAATTGTAAAATGTGACCATGACATTTGGATACCAGGGAACAGAACAAACAAAGCAGGTTGTTCGATGATGAGTTTGAGTTTATGTTGTGTCTCTTGTGTTTATGATGGACATGTGCTGCTTGAAAAATGGCACTAAACTTGGCTAAAACATTTGTTCGAGCTTCTGTACAATTGAACACAACTGTGAAGAGCTGAGAATATTGAATCTTGTGAATTTCTCTTGATTTCCAGATGAAGAATTTGGTTTGTGTTGCTCCAGGTGTTTACCGGAGCTCATAAAACAGCAGAAAGCATATAAAGATGGGAAACTGCAAAAGGTAAGCTGGGCTACACTTTACGCAAACATGGACACAGTTCAACAAACATCCAAACACACACCGTTTTACCTCAGACAGCTTTTACCAAAGAGTTTTCCAAACTGCACGTGTAAAGTTGGATGCAAATGTTATACTTTCAAGCTTATGTGCACTGCTAAGCATTTGTGTGTGTTTTCTCCTTATTCAGGCTGATGCTTCCCGCAATCTGGTCACCAAGTGTTGACAGTTTGAGCAAGCAGGAAACACTCCTGTGTTCCTAATTTGCTGGTGTAAGTTACATGAAAATGTGTATTCTAAGGACAAAATGATCGAGTCTGGAGATTTCGAAGATTGATGATGCCACAGCAGTGAACAAAACTTAAGTAATGCTCTCTGTGTGAGAGATGGCATACTCTTCCTCTCCTCTGTCAGTCACAGTGACATTAGCCAATCTTAGGCATCTGTGAGCTCAGGTATGCAGAAGAGGGTAGATAGTGCTTTCCTCCGAGTGTGTTTTACACTGCCCTGTGATGTAGCATGAGCAGCAGTTGGAAAAGCTGTGGCTTGCCGGCATCACACATCTTGGTGAAAGAACTTTTGTATTCACCCTCCTCACTGAAGCTTTAATAAAAATTTGTTTTATACCATATGGTCAGTTATTATACACACTGCAGGCAAAGGTAAAGCACGTTTATAATTATGTGCCAGTCCAATCCCAACAGTTTGCACAATATTTTTACTCACTCATAGTAAGAAACTATCGAACTAAATGAATGACACCATGGCTAGAGTGAAATAACAGTTTCAGCTGCACAATAAATGCAGGAAAAGATTTTTTTTGGCTTTTGACATTTTTTTCTCCCAGACAATGAAGAAGTATCTGAGCAAGAAAGAACAAATAATAATTCTCTTCATAGGTATTTGTGTACTGAGAAACATGGTGGACGCTGTTGGCTGAACAAGTTCTGTAATTAAGACCTTTTGTTTTTTGTCCCATATGATGCTGGACCCATCCATCCATTATCTGTAATCTGTATCAGATAATGGATGGATGGATGATGCTGGACTTATGGGTGGTACATGTATGTCATATGGTCACAAAAGACATCAAAAATCAGGTCGATGCCTTCCCATATTCTCTTAACCCTCTTGCTGTGTTCATTTCATGTTCTTTAGTGTTCGCGGTCAAAAGTGATCGCCCCATTATAACTGATAATGATTCCATAATAATGCATATATTACAACAGAATGTTGTGATGGATCTTTTTATCAGCTTAAGTTATAGTAAAAATGACAAGTTTTGAACATCTATTCGCTATTTATGGCATGTAGGCCTCATTGTTCTGAACTTGTACAACTCGTTTTTGAGTAAAAATAAAAGGCATAATATATAGATTACTTTGATTCCAACAAATATTCGGATAAAAAGCATATTATACATACAGGACACTTTTTCAATGGAATAAAAACATGTATTCTATCCTCTTCTAGCGGGTTTCATTCATTTGGTTTGATAGCATGCAATATTGTTATCATATCGTTTATCCTACGTGTATTATATCACTCTACCCAATGGAGAATGAGCGTTGAATATGGTTTACGATTTTTCATGGTTGTCAAGACAACATGATGTCACACGTCGGAGACACAAAACTACCATGCTAGCGAGAAACTGTGACAATTTGTAAACAAACATGGCCACCAGGTTTGCTTCGTGAAATGTTGATTTTGAGAGAATTTTGAAAGACAAAGATACACTGAACACCTGAAAGGAATGTGTATGTAATAATAATAATAATAAAACTACTACTACTACTACTACTACTACTACTAATAATAATAATAATATTGGCTGGCTTTTTTTCGTGGTATGTTAGATATATTTCATTCAGCTAGCATGATTTGAACGAGTCGAAGACGAGTTCAAACAGGATTTTTTGTCATCAACCTGGGATATGGCATATCTTGTTGGCCCTGGGGTCCTCCTGATGACATTTTCAGCCAAACCTGACCTCTGCGCTCAGGTGGAGATGAAGACCAGGATACATTCCCATTCTTTGAAAGGAATGCTACAACAATCTCAGCAGGGCCCTCTTCCTCATCACTAGATTGTTACTCATCGGTTGGCTTGTAGTCTGAATCATATTCTGTATTTATTTTATCCACATTCACTGGATATGAGCAATTGTGCGCTCTGATTGGCTAGTCTATTCCTAGGCTATCAGCTCATATACCGTGAGTAGAGAAAAATAAAATGGAGTGTTTTGCTAAACCAACCGAGGACGAAATAAAAACTTTACTCAAAAACAAAACCCCCCAAAAATACAAAAAAGCAACAAAATATAGAATGAAAGTATTTGATGGTATGAACGTATCTTTTTTATTTTTCAAAAATTATTATTATCACTTTTTTTAACATGTATGCATAGTACCTATTTCTTTTGCTCTTTCTACCTCTTGTTTTAATGTGTCAGTGCTGTGTTCGGACTGCTGACTTACTCTGCTGTACTCTGTGCAATGGCAGTAAAGGGATTCTGATTTCTAATTAATTCTGACGTTTAAGAACTCAGATTTGAACTAAGTGCCTCTGGAACTGTGACGTGCTAAAAAAACCCACAATATATATATATATATATATATATATATATATATATATATATATATATATATATATATATATTACGCTACATCAGCGGGAGCGTGGTAAAGCATCGATTTGTGGATGGAGGGCAGAGCCAGGAAGGTGACTGGCAAGGTAATCACACCTGTTGTCAATTGATGTGCGTCTGTGTGTGTGTGTTGCAGTGATGATGGAGTGGAGAAAAGGAGTGAGAGAGAAGAGGTGTCTCCTGACCTGAGCTTGTGTCCGTCTGTGTGATGAAATGACGTAACATTAAGCTGAAAAGCCAAACTGATAAATAAAGGACTGTGTTTAACATCATTACCTGCCTGCCTGTGCTTCAGTATTCCACCCACCCCAGGAACATACAACACACTCTCAGAAGTATATAAAGTACATTACTTACATAGACACGAGTGTTTTACTGGGAAATACAGCACTCATATTTTTCATTCGAGCTACATCCAGGACATGGAGAACCAAAACCGTGACATATATCTCTAGATGTCACTCGCGAGGAAATCGATGAATTGTTTTGATAAATTTAGGTACTTTTTGTTTGTGTCTGTATAATAAAAAGAACAGCACAAGCTGACTTGAAGATATGAAGTTTATCTTCTCGTGTTGAAAAACTCGCATTTTTGTGGGAGTTCGTGTGTGTGTGTGCTCAACACCACACAAAGACACAATCTACATGTGACAAACTGTAAGTTTGTGAGAGAAAAAGCAAGGTAGGAGAGATATTATGATCGATGGTGCAGCATCAGAATGTTTTCGGAGGGACTCCAGTCAGAAGTGCGAGTTCCCTTTTGATTTTGGCCCCATGTGTGTAAGAGTTTGGGGCTGGAGCCAAAGTACACACCTCTCATTAATATAGTTAAAAGTCTCCAAATATATTGAGAGAAACAGAACAAAGCCGGAACTTTGTTTTACACACAACGCACATTTTAATGATGTACGGAAGCTTATTGCTGCTACACTAGAAAAAAATCAGTCACATAATAATGTGAAAAGTTTCATCTCATCTCATCTCATTATCTCTAGCCGCTTTATCCTTCTACAGGGTCGCAGGCAAGCTGGAGCCTATCCCAGCTGACTACAGGCGAAAGGCGGGGTACACCCTGGACAAGTCGCCAGGTCATCACAAGGCTGACACATAGACACAGACAACCATTCACACTCACACCTATGGTCAATTTAGAGTCACCAGTTAACCTAACCTGCATGTCTTTGGACTGTGGGGGAAACCGGAGCACCCGGAGGAAACCCATGCGGACACGGGGAGAACATGCAAACTCCACACAGAAAGGCCCTCGCCGGCCACAGGGCTCGAACCCGGACCTTCTTGCTGTGAGGCGACAGCGCTAACCACTACACCACCGTGCCGCCCTGTGAAAAGTTTGTTATAACAATATATTTTTCACGTTATAATAATATATTTTCACGTTATTATGTGAAGTGCTTCATGTTATAACATGATAACTTTAAACTCATGTTTGAATCTACAGTTTGAATGAGGTGTGTGGAGAACAAACTGGGTAATATAGGCAATAAACTGGGTAAAATGGAGAATTAACTGGGTGATATGGTGAATAAACTGGGTATTTATACATGATTTAATCAAGTTCTAGAGCAGTGGCTACAATTATCGACAGTCCATAATTATCGACACCTTTTCAGATTTACCAATAAGAAACAATTTTGCAAAGGTGAGTTTCAGTTGCAACAATTATCATTAGTTAATCAGTCAACTGTAAGGCTACATCCACACGACAACGGCAACGAGATGTTATTTAAAAAAATATCGCGTCCACATGGGCAACGGATCAGTAAAATATCAGGTCCATATGGCAACGTAACGCTTGCTGAAAACGATGCAATACACATGCCACACCTCTAGGGGCGCTGTAAGACGGTCCCTTCGGAGACACCAGAACAATAGAAGAAGTAAGGACGCGTGCACATAAACTATTATGAGCGAGACTTCATATTAGCCACAAAGTCAGAAAAATCTGTTCGTAAAATTACATTATAATGACCAAATACAATGAAAAGTATTTTTCCAGTCTCACCTGTGAAAGGTAATCCCATGTGATCTCGTTTGGATGGTAAACCTGTTGGTACAGTTAAATGCAGCACATGAATGAGGCATCTTTATTCTCCGCTTTGACCCATCCAATATGGTGGCGAGGATGACGTATGATTCTACGCGGAAGGCGGCGTCTTTAATGGTCCGGAATAAATTGAATACTACACGTTGATGGATTAATTTGTTCTTCTATGCCCTTTTTGAGGAATGTATTGTAGGACTTAAACCAACATCTGAAGAGGTGAGATCGCTCCTTTTTTTCCCTATTTTTGCTGGCGGGATTGACTCTGCCCTAAGGGCTATTCTCTCTGTCTCTCTCTCACTTTGCACCATTACACAATAAATATTCACAGTGAAAATATTTTGTAAGCGCGTTTCATGAACCAAGTTATAGGATTTGTTGACAACTCGCATCGAGTTCATTACACTTCTACCCGGCGTGAAGCACTCACAGTCATGTGGTTGTGACGTCATTGTAAACAAATCCGTTCTACTCATCCAGACGACTTCGCAACGGCAACGTTGCCAGATCTTTCCACTCTGGAACCCGTTCTCAAAAGATTTTGTTTTGGGGCACCCAAAACGCCGGTGCCGTGTGGACGCCAGGCCAAAACGATAAACAATTGTATCGGATTCACCTGAATCCATTGCCGTGTGGACAGGGCCTTGATCCCCCTCACCCTTTGATCTTGTTGTCTGATGACGCAGCTCGTTACCTGAGATAGAATTTTTTTCAGCACAATCAGCAAGTTGAGAAAAACCCAGATGTTATCATCACAGATAAGTATGGTGGAAAGATCACAGACATGTTTTTACTTATCAAATTCACTGATATTTCATAATATCCTTGTCGAAATCTACTTGGTTTCTTACTCTTTCATTTGACAGTCGCCATTTTGTATCTTAACACGCATTTGAGAAGTCAAGTGATGTTTCAATAATAGTGATCACTTTCATCAGTGTCCACCATTATCGACACCCTGTGGAATTAAGTGACAATTGCAACTGTTATGGATCGATCTTTGTGTAACATTGAAGTAGATGAAGTACTTTTAAAAAATAAAAGTGCTGTGGTTTAAAATAATTTTTTTCTGATTCATAACAGAATGAAATGCTTATAGAGCATTTGGAATCCTATTGCAATAAATAGAATTAGACCAGAATTAAATTCCTAGCATATAAAAAAATTACGTTTGAAATATTCAGAATTTTCTATTCCATTCAGAAATTTTTTTTGCAGTTTGTTGTAAATATCTACCACATATTACATATTTTTATATTTTTAGATGTAAATTTAAAATATAAATTAAAACTAGAAAAGCACTCGGAGAGCACAGACCTCCGCCAAGAATCCTTTAAAAAAATCCGGGATCCAGAAGGTGATCTGGATCACCGCCAAAATTTAATGGATTGTTACTTGTGCCCAGTCACACCTCTGGAAAAAAAATTTCAGAGCAATCCGTTCATAACTTTTTCCGTAATGTTGCTAACAGACAAACCAACAAACAAACAAACAAACAAACAAACAAACAAACAAACAAACAAACCAACCAACGCTACCGAAAACATAACCTCCTTGGCGGAGGTAATTAAAGCCACTAGCGGCCTTGACGGGCCCTCGCACGTGTGGTTCTGCAACCCAGGACATTCCGCCACCCAACAAAACAGTCACATGTCATATAGTCATCAAATGTTCAAAGGTGATGTGCATGTTGCAAATGCCATGACTGCTTGACGGATGAGAGATAGACAGACAAAGAGTGTGTGTGTGTGTGTGTGTGTGTTTCTGTGCCAAGGGTGAGTGGCGCCGGGCAGGGGTGGGGCTATTGGTAGCCCCCCAGTTTGGCACGCTAACATCAGAGTTCTCCCCAGTGAATGAGAGGGTCGTTTCCCTGTGCCTTCGGGTTGGGGAACAGTCGCTGACTATCATTTGCGCTTATGTGCCAAATGGTAGTTCGGAGTACCCAGCCTTCTTGGAGTCCTTGAGTGGGGTGCTAGACAGTGCACCATGAGGGGACTCCATTGTTTTACTGGGGGACTTCAATGCTCACGTGGGCAATGACAGTGAGACCTGGAGGGGTGTGATTAGGAGGAATGGCCTGCCTGATCTGAACCTGAGTGGTGTTCAGTTGTTGGACTTTTGTGCCATGCACGGTTTGGCCATAACGAACACCATGTTCGAGCATAAGAGTGTCCATAAGTGCACATGGCACGAGGACACCCTAGGCCGCAGATCGATGATTGGCTTTGTAGTTATTTTATCCGATCTACGACTGTACAGTATGTCTTGGACACTCGGGTGAAGAGTGGAGCAGAGCTGTCAACTGATCACTACCTGGTGGCGAGCTGGATCAGATGGCAGGGGAGGAGGCTGGACAGACCAGGCAGGCCCAAACAAGTAGTGAGGGTATGCTGGGAACGTCTGGTGGAGGCTCCCGTCCATTGGATCTTCAACTGTCATATCCAGCAGAGCTTCAACTGCATACTGGGGGAGGATGGGGACATTGAGTCTGAGTGGACCATATTCCGCACCTCCATTGCTGAGGCGGCCGTGCAGAGCTGTGGCTGCAAGGTTGTTGGTGCCTGTTGTGGCAGTAATCTCCGAACCCGCTGGTGGACACCTGTGGTGAGGGGAGCCATCAAGCTGAAGGAGGAGTCCTATTGGGCTTGGTTAGCCTGTGGGTCTCCAGAGACAGCTGACAGATACCGATGGGCCAAGCGGAATGCGGCTCTGGCAATCTCATCTCATCTCATCTCATCTCATCTCATCTCATCTCATTATCTCTAGCCGCTTTATCCTTCTACAGGGTCGCAGGCAAGCTGGAGCCTATCCCAGCTGACTACGGGCGAAAGGTGGGGTACACCCTGGACAAGTTGCCAGGTCATCACAGGGCTGACACATAGACACAGACAACCATTCACACTCACATTCACACCTACGGTCAATTTAGAGTCACCAGTTAACCTAACCTCCATGTCTTTGGACTGTGGGGGAAACCGAAGCACCCGGAGGAAACCCATGCGGACACGGGGAGAACATGCAAACTCCACACAGAAAGGCCCTTGCCGGCCACGGGGCTCGAACCCAGACCTTCTTGCTGTGAGGCAACAGCGCTAACCACTACACCACCATGCCGTCCCGCTCTGGCAGTCACTGAAGCAAAAACTTGGGTGTGGGAGGAGTTCAGAGAGGCCATGGAAAGTGACTTTCGGTCGGCCCCGAAGAGATTCTGGCAAACCGTCCGGCGGCCCAGGAAAGGAAAACAGTGCTCTGTCCCTACTGTTTACAGCAAGAATGGAGTGCTGTTGACCTCAACTGGGGACATCATCCAACGGTGGAAGGAATACTTTGAGGATCTCCTCAATCCCACCTTTATGTTGTCCGAGGAGGATGCAGAGCCTGAGGGTGCTTGGGAGGACTCACCTATCATAGAGGCTGAGGTTGCTGAGGTGGTTAAAAAGCTCCTTGGTGGCCGGGCTCCGGGGGTGGATGAGATTCATCCTGAGTTCCTGAAGGCACTGGATGTTGTTGGGCTGTCTTGGCTGACACACCTCTTCAACATTGCGTGGAGGTCAGGGACAGTGCCTCTGGATTGGCAGACTGGGGTGGTGGTCCCCCTTTTTAAAAAGGGGGACCGGAGAGTGTGTTCCAACTATAGGGGGATCACACTTCTCAGCCTCCCTGGGAAAGCCTATGGTGGGGTGCTGAGGAGGAGAGTCCGGTCGATAGTCGAACCTCAGATTCAGGAGGAACAATATGGTTTTCATCCTGGTCGTGGAACACTGGACCAGCTCTTTACCCTTGCTGGAGGGTGCATGGGAGTTTGCCCAATCGGTCTACATGTGTTTTGTGGACCTGGAGAAGGCTTACAACCATGTCCCTCGTGGTGCCCTGTGGGGGGTGCTTCGGGAATATGGGTTTCAGGGCCCACTACTGCAGACCATTCGGTCCCTGTATGACTGGAGCAGGAGTTTGATTTGCATTGCTGGCAGTAAGTCGGACTCATTTCCGGTGCATGTTGGACTCCGCCAGGGCTGTCCTTTGTCACTGGTTCTGTTCATAACTTTTATGGACAGAATTTCTAGGCACAGCCAAGGGGCGGTGTATGGTTTGGTGGCATCAGGATCATGCCTCTGCTTTTTGCGGATGATGTGGTCCTGTTGGCTGCATCAATCTGTGACTTAAAGCATGCGCTGGGACAGTTTGCAGCCGAGTGCAAAGCAGCTGGGATGAAGATCAGCACCTCCAAGTCCGTGGCCATGGCACTCAGCCAGAAACAGGTGGAGTGCCTACTCCAGGTCAGGGGGGAGTTGCTACCTAAAGTGGAGGAGTTTAAGTATCTTGGGGTTTTGTTCACAAGAGAGGGTAAGGGGGAGCGGGAGTTGGACAGAAGGATCAGGGCAGCGTCAACAGTGATGCGGTAGCAACTCCCTCTGACCTGGAGTCTGTTGTGGTAAAGAGAGAGCTGAGCCAAAAGGCAAAGCTCTCAATTTACTGGTCCATCTATGTTCCCACTCTCACCTATGGTCACAAGCTTTGGGTAGTGACCGAAAGTATGAGATCGCGGATACAAGCAGTAGAAATGAGTTTTCTCCGCAGGGTGGCTGGGCTCTCCCTTAGAGACAGGATGAAAAGCTTGGTCATTCAGGAGAGACTCGGAGTAGAATTGCTGCTCCTCCATATCGAAAGGAGTCAGTTGAGGTGGTTTGGGCACCTTGTTAGGATGCCCCCCTGGACGCCTCCCAAGGGAGGTTTTTCTGGGCATGCCCCACTAGGAAGAGACCCCGGGGCAGACCCAGGACACGCCGGAGAGATTACATCTCTCGGCTGGCCTGGGAACACCTCGGTATTCCCCTGGAAGAGCTGGCGGAGGTGGCCAGGGAGAGGGAAGTCTGGGCTGCTCTGCTTAGGCTGCTACCCCCACGACCCAGATCCGGATAAGCGGTAGAAGATGGATGGATGGAACAATGAATGATTAACAAAATGTGATCTATGAAAATACTTAGAAAGTGGGTAGAAAGTGGAACAAAAAAGATTTTCTGACACAGGTTAAACATTATCAGTTCATTTGTTTAAAACATTAGAATTACTTCATTTATGTAAGCACCGACATCAATATATTTATATACAATATATTTTGTACTAAATATAAGTCTATGTAAAACAAATTTGAAATAAAAATTATGTTTTGTGAACTTAATACCACATAATGATTTTTAAATAATAAATAATCATCTGGGTGTCGATATTGTGGAACGGTGTCGATAACTGTGGACAAAGGTGTTAATACTTGTGGAATAGTGTTACGTGATCTGATATGCTAAATAATTGGGAATCAACTCCTTTTCCAATGGAAGTTTGAGCAACTATTCGTGCACAATTTATGTATTGAAAGTCTTTTCTACTTTTGCAATGGCCAAAAGATCGTTAAAGTGTCGCTAATTGTAGCTGCTGCTTTAGTTCAATTTGGAGTTGAACTGCGGTAAAGTTGTAAATATATTCACAGAGTCAAGACGAGTGCACAATGACCATCTAAAAAGTGCAGGACTGAAAATAGAAGCTCTGAAAATATTCAATAATTTCATCCTTATTCACTGTAGTGTCACCAAAATCACTTATTTTAGTTTAGGCTGTAGCTTGTTGGCTAGTTTGCAGAGCTAGCTTATTAGCTTCGAGGTTAGTAGGCGTGTCCCAGCTGGACTGTTCCAGCGGCCAGGCTTCACCATCCCCACCCCTTTCTTCATTTATGGACTAGCTGGGAGTTAGACGGAGTCAGGTGCTGCCAAGATGGCAGTACTCACCTGTGAGTACTGATAGTGTGTGATCATTTTTATATGTGTGTGTGCGCAGTACCATTTGCGTGGGCCCCCATAACATTTTGCAAGAGCGAAACATTTTGCAATGGTTTGCAAGAGCGAAAGAAAAACAATAACAGAAAATCTGTCTCATCATCTTGTCTGTTGTTGCTGAAAATCTGACATTGATATCTGGGATGAACACTGTGACGGTGTCAGATTTTCTATGGAAATGTCCCAGACTAGATTCAAGTCAAAGTCAAG
This sequence comes from Neoarius graeffei, assembly GCF_027579695.1. Classification (NCBI taxonomy): domain Eukaryota; kingdom Metazoa; phylum Chordata; class Actinopteri; order Siluriformes; family Ariidae; genus Neoarius; species Neoarius graeffei. The sequence goes on along the minus strand of NC_083575.1, from coordinate 34,421,315 downwards.
ACATGTTTGAATGAATGAATGAATGAATTTTATTTATTTTCGAACATGTATAAAAAAAGTATGTAACTATTTGTACATACAAAAGAAAGAACACGAGAAAGTGACAAAAAAAATTAATAAATAAAATATATAAAGAGCTAAGACATTACAATACACCGCACATTGTTCGAAAAAGGAGTGGGAAGAAGTACAATACTTTTTTTAATTTCCCACCCCTTTTTAACTACCCCGAAATCCAAACTTCATTAATACGCCTATAAAAATATATACCATATATATATATATATATATATATATATATATATATATATATATATATATATATATATATATATATATATATATATATTTCCTAAATATCTATATAAATATTTAATTACAAAATAAATATATACTACATTCCATATATACACTTCACAAATATCTACATAAATATATAATTACAAAAAATATATACTATATACCATATATACACTTCATAAATATCTATATAAATATATAATTACAAAATAAATATCTACTACATACCTATCCCTGTAAATATGAATATATAAACTATCCCCATAAATAAATATATACCATATATACACCATATACTAAGTTAGTTCTAATATAACAAATCAACTCTATTCTATTTATCCCTCATCATCCTCCATTGACATACTTCCTCTTCTATATACTTGTTTAAAAATATTTTTTGTACCTTTTTTTAAGCAGATTTATATTTGCACTTTGTTTTATTTCTGTCTCCAGTCTGTTCCATAAAGTCACCCCACAGCTCGATATGCACATGCTTTTCATATTTGTTCAAACCTTTGGTTTTTTAAAATTTAGGTCTCCCCTTAGATTATATCCCCCCTCTCTCTCACGAAACATTCCATGTATATTTTTCGGCAATAGATTATTTCTCGCTTTATACATTATTTGTGCTGTTCTGAATTTGACCAGACCCATAAATTTCAACATGTGTGATTTTATGAATAGTGGGTTTGTGTGATCTCTGTATCCTGTTTTGTTTATTGTCCTTATTGCTCTTTTCTGTATTGTACATATCGGCTGCAGAGTGGTTTTGTAGGTGTTTCCCCAGACTTCGACACAGTAAGTCAGATATGGCAAAAGTAATGAGTAATATAGAGTATACAAAGATTTGCAATCAAGAATATGTTTTGTTTTCCACAGAATTGCCGAGCACTTTGCCAGTTTTGCTCGTACGTATCCTGCATGAGGTTTCCAGCAGACTTTATGATCCAAAATCACACCAAGAAATTTAATTTCCTGTACCATTTCTATCTTAGTATTGTCTATTATCAATTCTACATTACAATCTATTTTGTGTCTCCCAAACAACATGATCTTTGTTTTGCTTAGATTTAATGATAATTTATTTTTGTCAAACCATAGTTTTAGTTTATTTATTTCAGTTGTGATTGTCTCTAAAGTCCGCTGCAAATTCTCACCGGAACAAAAAATATTGGTGTCATCTGCAAACAAAACAAATTTCAGTACTCGCAAAATTCTACATATGTCATTAATATATAATATGAATAATTTTGGACCTAATATTGACCCCTGTGGTACCCCGCATGTAATGTTCATGAAATGAGATTTATGGTCACCTATCTGCACAAACTGTTGCCTGTTTCTTAGATAGCTCGACAGCCAGCTCCACCCAACTCCCCTAACACCACACTTTTCTAGTTTACTTAATAATATACTATGATCAATGGTATCAAATGCTTTTTTTAGGTCCACAAATACTCCAATTGCTATTTTTTAATTGTCTATACATTTTGTGATTTCCTCTATTAGTTCCATTAATGCCATCGATGTTGATCTGTCCGTTCTGAATCCATATTGACTTTCTGTAAGGAGGTTGTGTTTTTCAATGAATTTGTCCAGTCTATCTGAAAAAAGTTTTTCGAGTATTTTGGAGAATTGGGGAAGTAAAAAAACAGGCCTGTAGTTTGCGAAATGGTGTCTATCTCCGATTTTAAACAATGGTATTACTTTTGCAATTTTCATTTTGTCTGGAAATGTACCTGATTGAAAAGATAAATTGCAGATGTGGGTGAGTGGTTTCACAATTCCCTCAATAACTGTCTTTACTGTTAACATGTCTATATCATTCCAGTCTGCAGAGGTTTTGTTTTTACATTTTCTTACAATTTGGATAATTTCTTCCTCATCAGTTGCAGTTAGAAAAATTGTACTTGGATTTCTGTCCCCCATATCTTCTATGTCCCCACATTATGTTGTCTCGGGTTGCTTTATTTTTGCCGCTAAATTTGGTCCCACATTTACAAAGAATTGGTTAAAACCATTCACCACATCCTCCATATTTTTTATGATCTTATCATTTTCAGTGTAGTACTCCGGGTAATTTGTAGTTTTGGATCCATTTCTCACAATACCATTTAGTACAGTCCATATACCTTTAATATTGTTTTTATTTTTCTCCACTAATTTATTATAATAGTCTTTCTTACATACAGTGGTGCTTGAAAGTTTGTGAACCCTTTAGAATTGTCTATATTTCTGCATAAATATGACCTAAAACATCATCAGATTTTCACACAAGTCTGAAAAGCAGATAAAGAGAACCCAGTTAAACAAATGAGACAAAAATATTATACTTGGTCATTTATTTATTGAGGAAAATGACCCAATATTACATATCTGTGAGTGGCAAAAGTATGTGAACCTTTGCTTTCAGTATCTGGTGTGACCCCCTTGTGCAGCAATAACTGCAACTAAACGTTTCCGGTAACTGCTGATCAGTCCTGCACACCAGCCTGGAGGAATTTTAGCCCATTCCTCTGAACAAAACAGCTTCAACTCTGGGATGTTGGTGGGTTTCCTCACATGAACTGCTCACTTCAGGTCCTTCCACAACATTTGGATTGGATTAAGGTCAGGACTTTGACTTGGCCATTCCAAAACATTAACTTTATTCTTCTTTAACCATTCTTTGGTAGAACAACTTGTGTGCTTAGGGTCGTTGTCTTGCTGCATGACCCACCTTCTCTTGAGATTCAGTTCATGGACAGATGTCCTGACATTTTCCTTTAGAATTCACTGGTATAATTCAGAATTCATTGTTCCATCAATGATGGCAAGCTGTCCTGGCCCAGATGCAGCAAAACAGGCCCAAACCATGATACTACCACCACCATGTTTCACAGCTGGGATAAGGTTCTTATGCTGTAATGCAGTGGTTTCCTTTCTGCAAACATAATGCTTATCATTTAAACCAAAATTCTATTTTGGTCTCATCCATCCACAAAACATTTTTCCAATAGCCTTCTGGCTTGTCCACATGATCTTTAGCAAACTACAGACAAGCAGCAATGTTCTTTTTGGAGAGCAGTGGCTTTCTCCTTGCAACTCTGCCATGCAGACCACTGTTGTTCAGCGTTCTCCTGATGGTGGACTCATGAACATTAACATTAGACAATGTGAGAGAGGCCTTCAGTTGCTTAGAAGTTACCCTGGGGTCCTTTGTGACCTCGCCGACTATTACACGCCTTACTCTTGGAGTGATCGTTGTTGGTTGACCACTCCTGGGGAGGGTAACAATGGTCTTGAATTTCCTCCATTTGTACACAATCTGTCTGACTGTGGATTGGTGGAGTCCAAACTCTTTACAGATGGTTTTGTAACCTTTTCCAGCCTGATGAGCATCAACAACGCTTTTTCTGAGGTCCTCAGAAACCTCCTTTGTTCGTGCCATGATACATTTCCACAAACATGTGTTGTGAAGATCAGACTTTGATCGATCCCTGTTCTTTAAATAAAACAGGGTGCCCACTCACACCTGATTGCCATCCCAATTGATTGAAAACACCTGACTCTAATTTCACCTTCAAATTAACTGCTAATCCGAGAGGTTCACATACTTTTGCCACTCAGAGATATGTAATATTGGATTATTTTCCTCAGTAGATAAATGACCAAGTATAATATTTTTGTCTCATTTGTTTAACTGGGTTCTCTTTATCTACTTTTAGGACTTGTGTGAAAATCTGATGATGTTTTAAGTCATATTTATTCAGAAATATGGAAAATTCTAAAGGGTTCACAAACTTTCAAGCACCACTGTATCCTCATAATATTATTTAATTTATTTTTATATTTTTTATATTTTTCCTCTGCCTCTATAGTTCGATGCTTTAAGAATTTGTATAATATATTTTTCTTTTTGCAGGCATTTTGTAGCCCCTTGGTGACCCACAGACTATTTGTATATTTATGTATATTACTGTATTTCTTTATAGGACAATTTTTATTATATAGTTCATTGAATATTATTAAAAATTCCTCATATGCTTTATCAACATCTTTTTCTTTATTAACTACATTCCAGTCCTGTATCATTAAGTCATTTTTTAGTGCAATCATGGTTTCTTCAGTTTTCACTCTTATATATTTATAATTTTTAGTATCCTTTTTCTTGCTATAATTACAGTAATATACATTAAAAATAGGTAGGTGATCACTGATGTCTGTTAATAGTAGTCCACTCTCTATATTATTTTCCAGGATATTAGTAAATATATTATCTATTAAAGTGGTTCTGTGAGAAGTGATCCTGCTTGGTCTGGTAATAATTGGATACAGTCCCATACTGAACATTGAGTTAATGAACTCTTCTGTCATTTTATGTTTTTTATGATTTAAGAGGTCGATGTTAAAATCACCACAGATGTCCATGACCTTCTGTGCTGATTTTATAAACATACTTTCCATCCAATCTATAAAAACTTCTATGCTTGATCCAGGAGATCTGTATATACAGCTCACCGTTATATTTTTCATTTTTTCACAACATATTTCTACTGTAATACACTCCATCCAATCATCAACAGCTACCGTCATTTTGTTATTAATTTTATATTCCAAACTATTATCAACATATATTGCCACTCCCCCTCCTCTTTTGTTCTTTCTGTTTATATAATTAAATTCATATCCGTTCAGCTCAAAATCTACTCCCATCTCATCATTAATCCAAGTTTCTGATATGGCTATTATATTGAATGGAGTATTGAACTGACTGAGATATTCCTTCATTTTATGGAAATTGGCATACAGACTTCTGGTATTGAAATGAATAATTGATATTTCCTTCTCTGATCGTTGCATTGTATTGATTTTCATTGTAATACCGGCAGCTGATATTGATGTTGCTGAAAAGATTATTTTCCGGATCAATATTATTTTCCATATCTTGTGTTTTATGCTCAGTATAAAGGAAAGTGTCCAGTTCTTGTGTCCAGTGTCCAATCCTTGTGTCATGATTGTAAGTTGCTTTGATTGGCTCCCTCAGAATTTGTCCAGTTCCCCAATATCTCGGATGACCAGGATCTTGGCCTCTTCTGGAGATCCCTTCAGCTTTATGAAAATCTTATAGTTTTGTGTCCAAGTGTTCTGGATTTTCCCGTTTCCTCAGGAGTCTCGCCTTTCTTGCAATGTCTGCATTTTTTTTTGTTAAGTGCTCATTCAGAAAAAACGTCTGAGCCTTTCAGTTTCCTCCCTTGCTTTAATAATTGCATCTTATACTTTCTGTTGGCAAATCGTATTATTACAGCCGGTTTTTCTGTGTTGCTTCTCCATGGGAGAGGGTGACATGCTTCGATGTTAGTATTTTTTACCTCTATACCCTTGGAGTGCAGGAATGCTAACACCTGTTGCTCCACAGAGTTAGCATCCTCCTCTTTCTGCTCCTCTCCGTTTCCTCTTGCCACTGCTCCAGCATATGTCCGGGGTTTTATCTGCAGTCCGGTCACAATGATGTTGTTTACCCGGGTGTACTGCTCCAGCTCCTCCACTCGGTTCTCGAGAAAGGCGATCCTCTTTGCCTTCTCTGTGTTCTGCAGCCACAGAGCTCTGACCTCTTCCACCAAGTCCAGGATGGTCTTCTGCTGCATCCTGACAGCAGAGATTTCTTCACCCAAAAAGTCGAGGGATTTTTTAATGTCATCAATCTCCTCGACCGTAGGAGTTCTCTTCCGGGGCATTGCGTTGTTTGTTGTTACTCGGCCTGTTCCCACGCAACCTCTCGGTCCGCTCTCGTGCATGTTTGATATTGAATGTGAGAGCTCAAGCTCAACGGCTCAAATCCAAAAAGAAAAATGAATTGAGTAAATTAGCCTCAGTAGCCTAAATAAAAGAAGGACCATAGCCTTAGGCAGAAATGGCAGTGAAGGATACAAATAAAAAACGATGTTATTGTTTTAGTTTGGTCAGTAGTTATTTTCATTTACTTAAGGCTAAGCACAATTGGCAATGTAGATCATCTACACATGTCACACTCATTTGCCCAAATTGACAAAATGGGCATGATTTTCTGTTTTAACCACATGATTTTAGTTTAAATTGAGTGCAAGTATATTGATAAGTACTCTTAAATCAGGATTAGTCATATTTCCCGGTCAACGGCTTCTTTTCTGGACGGCGTCTGATATATGATTTCCTGTACAAAGAAAAACTGAAATAATATCCGTAAAAATAATTATAGTAGAAAAAGAACAGTTAAAAAAACCCAAACAAACAAACAAACATACAAAAAACAAGCAAACAAGTGTTGCCAGGCAAAACAAACCTCGCCCAGTAGTAGTGCCCGGTAGTAAAAAGTTTTTTACTTTTGCTAAAACACAATTTTTGAAACTATGTCCCTTTTTCAAAACATGACACACAAAAACCAAAAACATATACACAAAATACAAAATTTCAGACATCTCTTTCAAAACCAAACACTTCATTCAAAACTATATAAACTCTTCTAAAAATTGTATTTTTCCATCACAACTTTACACACAAACAGCAAATAAATAAATTTTTCCACATGCCATTTGGAGACTGATGTGCCAAGTATAAGACATTATCTAGAGTCTTGCATTTTCATTTGTAGCATGCTGTAAATAAGACTATGAACACAAATGCAATGGGGAAACAAAGTTGTTTTTATTTTTTTAAAGCAGACACATTTACATTAACTGAAATTACAGTAGGTCGGAATTACTGTCTATCCCATCTTCTGCGTGCATCCGGCCACAGCACCTCATCAACATCACAAAGGATGTCCTCTCTAGCCAAACATTGGGAGAAGTAACGTCTTGGATGGTGCATCCAGCCCTGGCATGCCTCCACATCAACATCACCGCAGGCCTCTTCCATTGCCTGGAGGAGAGTTGCACGTTGGTATGGTTGTCTGTCATAGACCTTCAGGGGTTATAATAAAGCAAGAAAGATTTGTGAGCCTGAATAGTTGTCTAGGAGGAAATGTGTACAATGTATTGAATTACAGTAAGTATTATATGAATATGAAACTGATTTCTTGTGAACTTTAAAGGAGATACGCAGAACCATGGCCTCACTTTTTGTTTATAAATGCCTTGAGACCTCAGGAATGGCATAGGAATAGTTTTAAGTGTTAACAGTAAATCTAATATAGCAATTTTTACGATTAAAATGATTCATATAGGTAGCGGTCTGAGTGAATGACCTTGACATCTGTGACATCACAGCAGGAAGGTTATCGGTCTCATTGCCATTTTCACTATACTAAAACACAGAGCTAACTGCAACTTTGAGCCTCCATTTTGAGTTAATTTATTGCCATGCCATGTAGATGTGTTGCTGGGTGCAGCAACATGACAGAAGATGGATTTATGTTACATTCATGGCCCAAGAATGTTCAAACTGCAAAGATTTGGACACATTTTGAGAGAAGTTCATGGGCACATTTTACTGATGACTCATATGAAACCCCTGATCTGTTGAGGAGCGTTGGCTATAAGCCTGTATTGAAAGAGGGTGCAGTGCCAACAATTAAAGGAAAACTATAAGAAAAGGAAAGTAAGTTCAGTTGCACCAGTTCCCTCGGAGTACTACCCGAACAGTAATGGCGGAGTACTCAGTATGGAGAAAATGGAGAATGAATGGACCAGTTGTCTGATTTCTCCGCTGGATATGCTCCCCCCCCCCCCCCCCCACACTGGATATGCTTGCCTCAGCAGCAGTCCAGAACATCTTTCAGCTTCCTTACGTGGAAGAAGCGAATGAATAAAGAACTGGACAAAGAACTGAAAGTCAGATTGTTTCAAAACAAAACAATCGGCCAAAGATCGGCCTTCGAGAAACAAGAACACAGATGGGTAAGATGCGACTCTCATTTGGTTACATCACAACACTTGTTGTTTACCTGCATTTAGATTAATACATGTGACTTGTATTGCGTATTTAAGTTACCAGTATAAGATTATTTAATTTGCTTCAAAATGTGATTGTCTCAGTTCATCTGATTATTTAATTAGCCCTTTACATTTTATCAGTGAAAAATGCATGCATGTACATATATGTTGCATAAGTTATAATGCCTATCCTGTTTTAATGAGAGTCACATGAGACTGTCAGTTCAATTCCATCCAATCAAATTCTCTAGGCGGCTTTGTTCTCTGGTTTTATTTTGTAAGGTGGGGGCCTCCGTGGCGCCATCAGATTCACTTTCCTATGGTTCGAACTGATACGGTTCTACGTGTATAGCAGTAGCATGTACACACACTCCAATTTCAGGACTATCACAGTCAGATGTATTACTATCTGAGGAATATGAAGAATCTCCAATAAATCCGAATGAAGAGGCTATTGCAATCACTCTTGCCTGCTGAGTCTGGCTTTGGTCTATAGCTGTCGAAGGCCTTGGCTTTAAAACTGTTTACCACTGTGATATCATGCACTCAGGGCTGGCTGGCTCAGCGGGGCAGCTCGAATGCCAACTTTGCAGTCGATTTTAACTCATCTCATCTCATTATCTCTAGCCACTTTATCCTGTTCTACAGGGTCGCAGGCAAGCTGGAGCCTATCCCAGCTGACTATGGGCGAAAGACGGGGTACACCCTGGACAAGTCGCCAGGTCATCACAGGGCTGACACATAGATATAGACAACCATTCACACCTACGGTCAATTTAGAGTCACCAGTTAACCTAACCTACATGTTTTTGGACTGTGGGGGAAACCGGAGCACCCGGAGGAAACCCATGCGGACACGGGGAGAACATGCAAACTCTGCACAGACAAGCCCTCGCCGGACACGGGGCTCAAACCCGGACCTTCTTGCTGTGAGGTGACAGCGCTAACCACTACACCACCGTGTCGCCACTCAGAAATGTATTTAAATATAAAGGTTCTGCATATCTCCTTCAAGTCCTTTACCTTCCAATGCTACGCAGAAAAGAACTCCTCAATTAGGTTTAGGAAAGGAGAGTATGGTGGAAGGGGGAGAACCTGAAACTTTGGGTGATTGGTGAACCAATTGTGCACCTCAGCAGATTGATGAAAACTTACATTGTCCCATGTGACAACAAATGTGGATTTCCCTGCCACATCGCATTGATCATTAGGGATGATGATGCCATGCAGGGTGTTAAGGAATTCAATGATGTGAACAGTGTTATATGGGCCAAGAGTGGCATGGTGGTGAAGGACACCATTTTGGCCAATTGCAGCACACATTGTAATGTTCCCATCACGCTTCCCAGGAACACTGACAATGGCCTGCTGCCCAATGATGTTTCTCCCCTGACGTCTGCTTTTGGCAAGATTGAAGCCAACCTCATCAATGTATATAAAAACATATGGGTCTTCAGCAGCATCTAGCTCCATAACTCTCTGAGACAGTCAGGAAAAAGGATATGATAGAAAGGATACAGATATCAGTCCATATAGTGTAGCACAGTAATACAGTAAACTGGAATACAGTACCAATTATTGTAATGGGCTAATATATAAAATGTAACTTACTTGCACATATTCATAGCGCAGTTGTTTCACTCGCTCAGAGTTTCTCTCAAATGGCACTCTGTACAGCTGTTTCATCTGGATTTGATGGTGCTTCAGTAGATGGCCCAGTGTGGATAAACTTACGGTACCCTGTTGATGTTGTTGAATGTTGTGTTGTCATTAATGATGTGGTGTAGCAGTTGTCTCAAAAGTATATTGTTGTTTGCAATGACCATGTTGATAATTTGTTGTTCCTGTTCTTGTGTGAATGTCAGGTACGCAAGGTAGGCGGATGTATGTGCAGAAGTAATCTGTTTAATAACAGTGAGCTTTATATACAGTGGTCAAATACACACAAAGGCAAACAGTCCAAAACAGCTTCCACTGGGAGTGAAAATCCATCATACTTGGCCTCGGTGGGGGTTTGGGCTCAGGCTCAGGACAAGACTTGGATTCTTGACTAGGAGTGGGCTTGAGCTCAGGACTGGACTTGGGCTCTGGGCCAGAATCATGCTCAGACTTGACCTGGTTCTTGGACTTGGCTCAGATCCAGGACTGAAGGTGGACTCAAGCTCCAAGCTGGACTCAGGCTCTGGAGATGACTTGAGCTCTGGGCTGGATTCTGGCTCCAGCTCAAGAGATGACTCAAGCTGGAGTTCTGGAACTGGCTTGGACACAGGGCTGAAACTGTGCTTGAGCTCCGAAGATGACTTGGGTTCCGGGGATGACTTAAGCTCTGGAGATGGCCTGAGCTCTGGAGATGACTCAAGTTGGAGTTCTGGAACAGGCTTGGGCTCAGGGCAGGAAGTGAGCTTCAACTCAGGCTCCAGGCTGTATTCGGGCTCAGTAGAGGACTCAAGCTCTGGACTTGACTTAGACTGTGGACTTGGCTCTAATTCGAACTCTGGATATAGCTTGGACTCGGGACTTGACTTGGACACAGGACTTGGCTCTAGTTCGAACTCCTGACTTGGCTTAGACACAGAACTGGACTCAGGCATGGGCTCAAACTCTGTCAGCATGTTGCTTCAGTCCTGGTTAGGACCTGGTGGCAGAACAAAGACAATGTCTTCATAGCTGGGCGGCGGTGGGACGACGATGTCTTCATAGCCGGCTGAGGAAGAGGTCGCTCCGACATCCTCTGATACAGGTTCTGGAACAGGCTCATGTTCTGGCACTAGTCTTCATCGGCACTGGAGCTGACACAGGCGCCGACTCTGGTGTTGGCTCTGATGCTCTCGCTGACACGGGCACTGGCTCTGGAGTAGACACTGACACAGGCTCTGACACTGGCTTTGTCAAGGATTCTGGAGTAGACACTGGCACAGGCTCTGACACTGGCTCTGGCACTGGAGTAGATACTGGCATAGGCTCTGATGCTGGCTCTGGCACTGGAGCTGACTCTGACACTGGTGCTGGCACTGGTTCTGGAGCAGACACTGGTGCTGACGCTGACTCTGGCACTGGTTCTGGAGCAGACACTGGCACTGACTCTGACTCTGGCACTGGTTCTGGACCAGATGTTGGCTCTGGCACTGGAACAGAAATAGACTCTGGCATAGGCTTTGACACTGGAATGGACACTGGTGCTGGCACAGGAACAGATGCTGGCACTGGCTCCAGCAGGGGTTCTGATACAGACTCTGGTTCAGGTATTGATTCAGGTGCTGGTTCTGGCTGAGAAACCAGCTCAGGAGAGACAGCCTCTAAGAGGGGCTCAGAAACAACAGCCTCCTCTGCTGTTTCTACATCGGCCACTGGAGGGAGATCTGGAGCGACGGCATCAGCCACTGGAGGGAGCTCTGGAGCGACAGCCTCCTCTGCTGTGTCAGTCACTGGAGGGAGCTCTGGAATGACGGCCTCCTCCGCTGCGTCAGCCACTGGAGGGAGATCTGGAGCAATGGCCTCCACCGCTGTGTCGGCCATCGGAATGATTGCCCCTCCCCCAAAATTTTCATGGGATTCCTCCTTTTCCAATGTTTCAAAAATGAACTTGAGCATGGCAAAGAAAGTCTGTGAGTATTGAAGGCATGGGTGCTTGACTCGGATCAGGTAATCCACCCACCTGCATGCTCGTCCAGTAATAAACGTTAGGATGATGCTTACCCAGATGGGTTCGGGTGGCTTAGCTCTTGGAGGTCCTCATAGAAGAACTCACACTAAAGACTGAATCCCCTAGGTTGATATATTCCGTAGTAGGATGCCGGGGGACTCCAGTCAGACTTCAGCTGAAAATACGAGGCGAGGGGCTGAGACAGAGAGACCTGGAAGTGGCGTGGAATGGCGTATTGAAAGGCTTCTGCTACATCCATAGTAAGGCAAAGTATTCTGTCAGGTATGCGAGGTAGGCGGATGTATGTGCAGAAGTAATCAGTTTAATAACAGTGAGCTTTATATACAGTGATCAAATACACACAGAGGCAAACAGTCCAAAATGGCAGGTTAGATCCAAAACATGATAAACAGGTAAAAGGGTCGGGTGAGGTGCAAACAGGATATCAAAGGCAAAGTGAGAATGGGAACGAGAAACAGGCACAGGAATCAAGAAACCAGGAAATCAAGAACGAGGGTAGAAAGGCTCAGTAATGCTTACTGGCTGTCACAGTCCGGTCCAGTCCATCCATGCCTTAGATTGTGGGACTTTCATGCCAGCTCCAGGCCGGATCCAGGACAGGAATTCAGTCCTGCCTTGTTGAAGTCCATTTCCTGAAACACACTCACACACCTGCTACCACTCCTCTCCCATCAGCCAGGGCTTTTTAAGAACTGTTTGGAGCTACTCCATTTGCCAGGCTGTCTCTTGTAGACTTTCCTCGCTACAGCTCATTGTCATTGTGTCTTCTTGATTCCCCCTGCCTGAAGTTCTTCTTGGTTTTTTTGTCAAGTTTTTCTGTCCAGTTTTTTGTCCCTGTTTTTTGACTGCCTGTTCTTTTGAATTGTGTCTTTTGCTACCTCTGCCTGGATTTCCCTTGTCCCTGTTCATCAGTTTTTGTGAAGATTTTTCTGTCCTGTTTTTTGTCCCAGATCGTGTCTACCTGCTCCTCTGTGTTTTTGACCTCCTGGCCTGTTTTTTTTGACTACCGATTTTTGCCTGAGCCCTACTGTACCTTTGCCTTTCTGCCATCTACTTCATTAAAGAAGTTTTCTCTTTACACTGCCTGTTTTGAGTCTGCTCTTGGGTCCTCACTTTACCTCAGCTTGCCAATCCTGACACTGGCGTATCGTAATACTTTGCACTGTTTGTGCATCAGCATAGTCCTTAAGTCGGTGCGCACATAGGTGCTTAATGAAGTTCAGGTGTGCATTGTTAACAGTGCGCGTGCTGGAGTCTGCTCAATGCGCGCGCAGCCGAGGCGTGCCTTCAGGTGCACGCGCCACAGCGTGCAGGACTGACAGTGAACAACTGATTTCTTCCTCCTACAGGGGGTCGCTTTGCAATTCTACAAAAACAGTATGCAAAAGTTTATGGTCAAACATGTCCTTATGAAATATTATAAAATCACGTTACAGTAAAACATATGAGGTTAGGATTTCTTACCTGTTCTCATTTTGAAAAGTCCTGATGATACCTGTGTAAGGTCCTATAAAATACTGTGTATTTTAAATAACTCTATTTACCATAATGCTTTGTGGTTTAAAATATTTTTCACTGTTATACTGTACAATCAGACCAATCAGATTTGTTACTTTAATATGTTTTTATTTGAATTTTGATATGAACCAATGGTAAGCTGTAAATATTTAATGCCCGCGAATTCACGAGCTTGCTCAACGTTCCATCATCTCGCGGGAGCGAAGCCTGCGGCAGTCCAGCATGCACCAAAGGAGAGAGAGGTCACGTTGTTTGTTGGCTCGATTTTCTCACTTGTTTTGGCAGAGAGCATTTGTTATTTTGGCCTGCTCGTGGCCCTAACGTGTACCTGGGACTCCAGCATCACTCCAGTGAGTGATCTTGCTGTTTCTTTCATTTTTTTTTCTTCTTCGCTGGCGAGAAATCTAGCTGCTAGGTTAGCTAGGCGGGTTTTTGCGGGATGTTCTGTAGACAGGCTTGCTAGTTGCTGCTAGCCTAGTCCCACCTTTGAGGAAGAACTTTGCTGTCTCGACTGGACACATCTGCCCTCCGGTGCTGGCCCCCCCCCCGGAGCGCCATCGTCATTCCCGGGGACTCCCTGTGTACGAGATCCAGCCAGCTGCCAAAGGATTCGGGGCGAGCCGCATCTCAGCTAACCCACAGCAGTAGCTAGCCCTCTGTTCAGGAGCATCTGCTGCGTGACAGCATCGTCATCTGCAAGCTGATTTGCCTGGTCTGACCAGTGGATTGTGAGTAACATGAATCCACACTTACACTGACCCACCCACACACACACACACACACGTTCCTCTCGTCTAGCCTGGAAAGCCGGCATGGTAGAAGGGCATTGCAGCGGTTGCTGTTCTGCCTGCAGTTTAAAGAGCTGCCACCTGTGCACCAACGGGCCCCAACTGTGCACTTGTTTTTGTTTTTTTCCTTTCTCTTCTTTTGACACTTTGATAGTTTTCTTGCAAATGTGTTTGTAGTAATCCCCAATGTGGGTGGAGCACAGAAGCATGGCAGGTGAGAGTTCGTGTTCACACACACACACTTTATTGAGCTTTTCAGCTTTCTTTCTTTCTTTCTTTCTTTCTTTCTTTCTCTTTCACTCATTCATTCACTCACTCACTCACGCATGCACGCATGCACACGTGTTGTGGTCGGGGAGCGAATCCCTCTTCTCTCCTCTCCTCCTCCCTTTATACTCCATCCCTGCAACAAACAAACACACACACACACACAAATTGACATCAGGTGTAATGACCTAGCCACTTACCTTCCCTGACCCCGCCCTCCATTCACAGACTGCTGCTTGGCCACGCCCCCACTGCCACATACCCCCACCGCCCGACTCAGGCCGGGGAGCTGTCCGGCCTGAAGCTGACTCCCCCCCCCGACGGGACAGGAAGTCTGCCACCACCATCTGTGCCCCCGGCCTGTGGATCACCTCGAACTTAAATGGCTGGAGAGCGAGATACCAACGGGTGATCTGCGCATTGGCATCCTTCATGTGGTGGAGCCACTGGAGGGGCGCATGGTCCGAACAGAGAGTGAAAGGGCGTCCCAGCAGGTAGTATCGGAGGGCGAGGACTGCCCACTTGATGGTGAGACACTCCTTTTCAATTCTGCTGTACTTGCTTTCATGCACCGACAGCTTTCGGCTGATGTACAGCACCGGGCGCTCCTCACCCTCCACCTCCTGGGACAGAATGGTCCCCACCCCCCTGTCCAATGCATCAGTCTGCAAAATAAAGGGGAGAGAGAAGTCAGGGGAGTGTAAAAGTGGCCCCCCCACACAGTGCAGCTTTTACCTCAGAGAAGGCCTGTTGGCATTGCTCCATCCACTGGACCGGATCTGGAGCCCCCTTTTTAGTGAGGTCAGTTAGCGGGCTGGTGACATCCGAATAGTTAGGTATAAACCTACGATAATAGCCAGCCAGCCCCAAGTGCCGCGGCCAATCATGACTGTAGATTATTATGTCATCTAGATAGGCGGCCGCGTAGGCAGCATGAGGGTGGAGGACCCTGTCCATAAGCCGCTGGAACGTAGCGGGTGCCCCAAATAACCCAAAGGGGAGCATGACAAATTGGTGTAAACCAAACAGTGTGGAAAAGGCTGTTTTCTCTCAGGATAGAGGAGTCAAGGGGATCTGCCAATATCCCTTGGTTAGATCCAGTGTCAAATAAAAGCGAGCAGCGCCTAACCGATCAAGCAATTCATCAATGCGAGGCATTGGGTACGCGTCAAATTTAGACACCACGTTGACCTTTCTATAGTCCACACAGAACCGGACCGACCCATCAGTCTTAGGAACCAGGACCATTGGGCTGCTCCAGTCACTGTGGGACTCCTTGATTATGCCCATTTCAAGCATGGCCTTGAGTTCATCCCGAACCACCTTTTTCTTGTGTTCGGGCAAGCTGTAAGGGCGGCTACGCACTACCACCCCCGGGGGCATTTCGATGTGGTGTTCTATGAGGTGGGTACGACCCAGAAGGGGCGAGAACACGTCGGAAAATTCCTTCTGCAACTTGGCTACCTCCGTGAGTTGGGTCGGCGAGAGGTGGTCTCCACAAGGGACCGGAGTGGCCCGAGATGTTATCTTTTTTACCTCCGGCTCCAGCTCCGCCTTCTCTGGGACTACCGACGCCAACGCCATGGGGACCCCCTCATTTCAGTGTTTTAAAAGGTTGAGGTGGTAGACTTGCAGTGCCCCACCCCTATCTGTTCACTTTACCTCATAGTTGATGTCCCCGACTCGCCGTGTGACCTCGAAGGGCCCTTGCCACTTGGTGACTAATTTAGAACTCGACGTGGGCAATAATACGAGTACTTTTTCTCCCGGCGTGAATTCTCTAAGGCACGTGCCCCTGTCATACAGCCGGCTTTGACGTTCTTGTGCCTGCCGTAAATTCTCCTGGGTTAATTGCATGAGGGTGTAGAGTTTTGCACGCAGGTCAAGAACGTACTGGATTTCATTTTTACTCGGTGAAGGTCCCTCCTCCCAATTTTCCCGCAGCACATACAGAATGCCACGCGGCTTACACCCATATAATAATTCAAAGGGAGAAAACCCTGTGGAGGCTTGCGGGACCTCTCGTACTGTGAACAACAGGGGTTCGAGCCACTTATCCCAATTACACGCATCTTCACTAATGAATTTCAGGATTATGTTTTTGAGTGTCTGGTTGAATCGCTTTACTAATCCATCCGTTTGTGGATGATAGACACTGGTGCGGATAGACTTAATCCCCAGTAACCCATACAGCTCGCGCAGTGTGCGTGACATAAATGAGGTGCCTTGGTCTGTCAGGATTTCTTTCAGAATCCCGACCTGGGAGATAACGCGGAAGAGCGCTTCCGCAATACTGCATGCTGAGATATTGCGGAGAGGCACTGCCTCCGGATATCGCGTTGCATAGTCCACTAGAACTAAAATAAAGCGATATCCCCGTGCTGACCGATCTAATGGCCCAACGAGATCCATCCCAATTCGCTCAAATGGGGTCTCGATTAGAGGAAGAGGGTGCAACGGCGCTTTTGGAGTGGCCGCGGGATTTACTAATTGGCATTCACGGCATGCCGCACACCACCGATGGACATCCCCATGAATCCCTGGCCAATAGAACCGGGCCATTATTCGGGCTAGTGTTTTGTCTTGCCCCAAGTGACCGGCCATGGGATTAAAGTGAGCCGCATGGAATACGAGTTCCCTACGGCTCTTTGGGATTAAAAACTGGGTTACTCGTTCCTTAGTTTGAGTGTCCTGCGTCACTCGGTACAATCTATCTTTAATAATGGCAAAATAGGGGAAGGTTGGTGCTGCGCTTGGCTGAAGAGTTTGACCATCGATTACTCTCACTTGGTCAAACGCATGCCGCAGAGTCTCATCTTGCGACTGCTCTAACGGGAAATCCCCAAGGGACTCCCTGAGAGAGGGAGGAGGAGCGGGGGGCTCCTCACTCTGACGCAGTGTTGATGCAGACGGCTCTGTGACCGCTTCTCCAGCCAATGCCACACCAGGATCGTCCTGTGACCTACTAGGGCAGGACCCACTACGTGTTAAATACTCCATTAATTCTTTAAATCCCAGGCAATCAGTATCCAAGATCAACGAGTGGGTAAGGCGAGGATTAACCGCCGCCTTCATTTTATGCGTTTGGCCCCGGAATAGAATCTGAACCGACACTAGAGGGTAATGGTGAACATCCCCGTGCACACACAACACCTTCACCACTTGTGCTACCCCCAATGCCTCACCTTGCACCAGGCGTTGGTGAATTGAGGTTGGATTGCAACCGGAATCCACCAAAGCATGATATGTATCCCCTTGAATACTCACCGGTACACGATACGTTCCGGACCGATTGGGGGCGGTTTCTGGCGCGTCGGGGATCCGGATGACAGCCCCCACCTCCCTTGCAGGGCTCTGACTCTGGAGACGCTCCGATTCCCCACCGCGCCAGCACACCGGCCCAGGCTTTCCCTCTGCACTGGTGTTATGGGTGTCACTCACCTGAGGGGGAGACAACACAGACACAGAAGAGGGAGATGGGAGGACACCACGGGTGTGACGGGCCGGCTGGGGAGGAGCCAGCCGCCGCCTCCGTGGCAGGGGAACAGGGTGGGGAGGGGGACAAGAGACGGGGGGGGAAGAGAATCAAGGGGAGACACCTCGTCTGCCTGCCATCGGAGCCGCCTCCAGATGGTCCTCCGCCAGCTCGATGGCTCGTTCCAGCGACGCCGGGCGGTGACACTGGACCCATTCCGCCATTCCTTCCGGAAGTTGAGAGATGAACTGCTCCAGTGCCACCAGATCGATGATCTCCTCGGCGTCACGGTCTTCCGTCCTCAGCCACCGCCGGCAGGTGTCCCAGAGTTGCTGGCCGAATGCAAACGGCCAGCCGACCTCCTCCAGTGTCAGCGTCCGGAAGTGCTGACAGTGTTGCTCCGGGGAGCGGCCGAGCCGCTGCAGGATGGCTTTCCTCAGGTCCGCATAGACCAGCTGGCTGTCAGCAGGGAGCTGCTGCGCTGCGAGCTGCACCTCGCCAGTCAGGAGCAGGAGGAGGCGCGCTGCGCGCTGCTCCAGCGGCCACCCCCATGCCTCGGATGCTTGCTCAAAGAGAGCGAAGAACGCTTCCGGATCGTCCTGCGGTCCCATCTTCGTGAGGGTGGCGGCAGCGGTGGCCGGTGGCCCTGCTGACGTGAGCCGGTGCCGGAACGCCTGGCGATCTTCCTGCTGGGCCAACATCAAGGCTTCGAAGCGCTGCTGCTGCTCCTTCCGGAGGGTGATCAGCTCTTGATGCTGGTTCTGCTGGGCGGTAACGAGGGCAAGGATGAGCTCTTTGAACGGGGAGGACTCCATGGGGTGGTTCCCTTCTGTGCGTCCCGGGTTTCAGCACCACTGTAGTAATCCCCGATGTAGGTGGAGCACAGAAGCACAGCAGGCGAGAGTTTGTGTTCACACACATGCACTTTATTGAGCTTTTCAGCTTTCTTTCTTTCTTTCTTTCTTTCTTTCTTTCTTTCTTTCTTTCACTCACTCACTCACTCACTCACTCACTCACTCACTCACTCACTCACGCACGCATGCACGCACACATGTTGTGGTTGGGGTGCGAATCCCTCTTCTCTCCTCTCCCCCTCCCTTTATACTCCATCCCTGCAACAAACACATACACACAAATTGACATCAGGTGTAATGACCTAGCCACTTACCTTCCCTGACCCCGCCCTCCATTCACAGACTGCTGCTTGGCCACGCCCCCACTGCCACAGTGTTATTTGTATTAGTGTATATACATGCACTGTGTTTGATGGTTCTATCTTATCTCTCTATGATGTAATTGTTTTCGGTGTCTACTGTTTTCATATTGGTAACTGTATTTTGTGCTTCTTAGGGAAGCATTTCTTACAAATAATATTTCCTATTATTATTTTTATTATTATTGCTTGTTAATAAATAGAATCATTATTATTGTTATTATTATTATCATCTAATTATATCTTGGGTGTACTGGCTGCTCATTTGTGTTTTTATACATGTGTATATATTGGAATGTGCTCACATTTACACCCTGCAGATAAGCTATCAGCTCTTTCATTTTATTTTCCTACTCTATTTTTTTTCTGGGGAGATACACATACACTGGTTGGAAGGTAAGTGTAGTATTTTCACAGTGGAGGCACTGCGCTACTAAATTTGTAATCATTCATAATTATTTGCATTATCTAGCATTACCGTTATACAATTTCTATTTCACTTGTATATTTATGGTATCAGGAATCTCAGCCAGCTCACCATTCCACCGCTGAGAATTTAGGAATCCTGTTGAGCCACTGTTATTTGTTGTGATTTAGTGTAACCCTTAAGTAGCCTCATTTCTCTGACTACCTATCGATCTCTGACTCTTTTCTTGCCCTTTGCCTCTTCTCTACCAAGTTGTTCGCCAATCACCCGATCCTTGCTAGTCTCCGACCATGATTTCTGTCTCTCGTTTTGGCTTCATTTACAGTTTGTTTCTCATCTTCTTCTGCACATACATCTGTAAGTGCCTACACTCTGACAGGATACTTCGCCACCATGGATGTAGCGGAAGAAGTGAAAGACTGTGCTTAACGCTCAGGGACGCCTTCTAGGAGAACATCAGCAGATGCTAGCGGACCTCAACACACGGATGGCGCAACTAGCTTCTATGATGTCGCAGGCCCTCCTAGTGCATCCCGAAGCTGCAACTTCCGGCTCCAGAAAGATTCACTGTGGACATGAATGCATGTAAGGGTTTCCTGCTACAATGCTCCATGTATTTTGCTACTATGCCTCACCTGTCTGATGAACATAAAATTGTGAAGTTCCTCTCTTTTCTCACGGGCAAAGCACTCTGATGGGCCAGTGCTGTTTGGAACCAAGGAGAGGAGCAAACAAAGTCTTCTGAGCAGTTTCTCGCCCAATTTAAGAGGGTCTTCGACCACGAACCCAAGGGAATTGAGGTAGGAGAAAGCTTTCCCAATATTTCTTAAGGTTCCCGGAGCATGGCTGAATACACCCTGGACTTCAGGACACTGGCAGCAGCCAGTGGCTGCAATGATCCAGCTCTGAAGGCTGTTTTTCGTCAAGGCCTACGTCCAGAAATCCTCAGTGAGCTCGCCTGTGTAACCCGTACGACGAGGGAGGGGCCTGTGCTTGTGCAGGAACAGTCTAATTCTAAGTTCTAGGTTCTAGAGGAGACTGTGGTCTAGCCTAACCTAAACCAATCAATTACTCACCCCAACAAACACACAAGACTCACAGGTATAAGGATAAAAAGAAAAAAATACAATAAATATTTATTTAGACAAGTTAAAGAGAATAAGTCATTTTGATTTTTTTTTGATTGAAGTATTTATTTTGAATATGAAAAGCAAAATAATAAAAAGAAAAATAAAATAAAACATTTAAACATAATACATAGAAATACATATTCGAAAAGGAGTGAGAAGTATAACTTATAAACTCCCACCCCTTCTCCTTAAATAATGAACAATAAGCTTCCTTGTTACCTATCTAGATGCTCATGCCTGATACTTAGATAAATAAAATGTATTTCTGACTTTTGTATTTAGAAAAAACTAAATGTAATTTACATATATCCATACCCATACACATAAGCATAAACACATATGTATACACACACACCTCCCCATACATACATATACCCATATAAATTATATCTATTATAAGCATACACCTTCACATACAGTATGCATGCACAACCCACGCACACAGACACGAAAAGTAACAGAAAAGTGTTACTTTTCTGTTACTTTTCGTGAGCCTCCCTCATCCCTGTACCTCTTGAAAATAGTATCTTTGAACCTCATTTTAAACTGTTTCATGTTTGGACACTGCTTCAACTCCATGGCGAACCTGTTCCATAGTCTCACCCCGCTAACTGAAACACAAACTTTTCCTGTTTGTATGAAATAAAGTTAAATTAAAGTTAATTTTTCCCCTTAAATTATAACTCCCCTCATGGATGCTGAATAATTTTTGTATATTTATTGGTGATAGATTATTTTTAGCTTTAAACATTATTTGAGCTGTTTGATAATCCACGATGTCTGTAAATTTTAGTAATTTGGACTGTAAAAATAATGAGTTTGTGTGTTCCTGATAGCCAACGTTGTGAATGATCCGTATTGCTCTTTTTTGAATGATGGTTAGCGGCCGTATTGATGTTTTGTAATTGTTGCCCCAAACCTCAGCACAGTATTGAAAGTATGGTGAGACTAGGGAACAGTAAAGAGTATGGAATGATTTCTGATCCAAAACCTTTTTTGTTTTATTATTGCAATGCTTCTTGAGACTTTAGTTTGTACGTGTCTGATATGCGATTTCCAATTGATTGTCATCTATGGTTACCCCCAAAAATTTAATTTCTTGAACTTTCTATTTCAACTCCATCTATTTTTATTAGTACCTGTGTATTCAGTGTACAATTACCAAACAACATTATTTTTGTCTTGCTCAGATTTAGTGATGACCTGTTTCTATCGAACCATTTTTTTAGTCTGTTCATTTCTATAGTGATGTCCTTCTGTAATTTTTGTAAGTTATCCCCAGAATAGAAAATATTTGTGTCATCAGCAAACAACACAAAATGTAATACCTTAGTGACTTTACATATATCATTAATGTACAAAATGAAAAACTTAGGGCCCAACACAGACCCCTGGGGGACCCCACAAGCAATGTCCAAACATGAAGAAACACGGTCACCTCAATTTCACAAACTGCTGTCTCCCACTTAAATAACTTTTCACCCAATCCAGCACTATATTCCCCTAATACCATATCTTTCCAGTTTCTTGATTAATATTTCATGGTTGTGTCAAAAGCTTTTTTTTAAATCAATAAATACTCCGACTGCAAAGGGCGGTTTGCAGTCGAGTGTGAAGCGGCTGGGATGAGAATCAGCACCTCCAAGTCCGAGGCCATGGTTCTCGACCGGAAAAGGGTGGCTTGCCCTCTCCAGGTTGGTGGAGAAGTCCTGCCTCAAGTGGAGGAGTTTAAGTATCTCGGGATCTTGTTCACGAGTGAGGGAAGGATGGAGCGTGAGATCGACAGGCGGATCGGTGCAGCCTCCGCAGTGATGCGGTCGCTTTACCGGTCCGTCGTGGTGAAGAAGGAGCTGAGCCAAAAGGCGAAGCTCTCAATTTACCGGTCGATCTACGTTCCGACTCTCACCTATGGTCATGAGCTTTGGGTAATGACAGAAAGAACAAGATCGCGGATACAAGCGGCTGAAATGAGTTTCCTTCGCAGGGTGGCTGGGCGCTCCCTTAGAGATAGGGTGAGAAGCACAGTCACTCGGGAGGAGCTCGGAGTAGAGCCGCTGCTCCTCCACATCGAGAGGAACCAGCTGAGGTGGCTCGGGCATCTTTTTCGGATGCCTCCTGGACGCCTCCCTGGGGAGGTGTTCCAGGCATGTCCCCCCGGGAGGAGGCCCCGGGGAAGACCCAGGACACGCTGGAGGGACTATGTCTCTCGGCTGGCCTGGGAACGCCTCGGTGTTCTTCCCGAGGAGCTGGCCGAGGTGTCTGGGGAAAGGGAAGTTTGGGCTTCCATGCTTAGACTGCTGCCTCCGCGACCCGGTCCTGGATAAGCGGAAGAAGACGAGACGAGACGAATAAATACTCCAATAGCATATTGCTTGCTATCTATAGCATTTGTGATTTCTTCTATTGGCTCTATTATTGCCAATGATGTTGATCTGTTTGACCTAAACCCATACTGATTCTCTGCAAGAATTTTGTGTTTTTCTAAAAATGTGTCCAATCTGTCATTGAGTTTTTTCCAGTATTTTTGCGAATTGTGGGAGCAAGGAGACAGGTCTATAGTTTGTGAAATGATGTTTGTTTCCAGCCTTGAACAGAGGTATAACTTGAGCTATTTTCATTTTATTTGGAAATGAACCGGTTTGAAATGATAAATTCCAGATGTTAATGGCTTAGCAATGCCCTCAATGACCTTTTTTTATCAGTGACATATTGATATCATTAGTCAGTGGACTGTTTGTTCTTACATTTTTTTAAAACAATATTCAATTTAATTTTCATCTACTGCTTGAAGAAACAATGAGCAAGGATTTCTCTCTAATAACTGTTCACCATATGTACCTGAATCAGGGATTTTTCTTGTAAGGTCAGATCCAACACTTACAAAGAATTCATTAAAGCTATTAGCCACATCTTTCATGTTATTTTCAATATCCTAATCAATGAAATACTTTGGCAGATTGTGTTTAGATCCATTTCTTATAATATTGTTTAGTATTTTCCATATTCCTTTAATGTTATTTCTATTGTCATCTAATATCCTCTTATAGTAATCTTTCTTACTTGCCCTTATAATATCAGTTAACTTGTTCTTATATTTTTTTATATTTATATTCTGCCTCTTTAGTTCTCTGTCTTATGAAATCTCTGTAGAGTGTATTTTTCTTTTTGCAAGCATTTTGTAGACCTTTTGTAATCCATGGGCAATTCGTATATGCTAGTTTTCTGTTATATTTCTTAATTGGACAATGCTTATCATATAATGAGGAAAATATTCTTAAACTCGTTATATGCAAGATCAACATCTTTTTCTTTATATATTATATCCCAATTATACTCCAATAATTCATTTTTAGTGTGTTAATGGATTCTTCTGTTCTTACTTGTCTATATACTGTTTTTGTTTTACTTTTTCCTGTGTCTGATGTCACAAACTGTAAAAACCGGCAAATGGTTGCTTATGTCATTGATTAATAATCCGCTTATTGTATTATCATCATTGGTGAAAATATCAATGAGAGTGGCAGAATGAGATGTAATTCTGCTGGGTCTAGTGATTCTTGGAAATAGGCTCATGCTATATATTGTATTGATAAATTCGTCTGTAGCATTGTGTTTATTTGGATTTAATATGTCAATATTGAAATCACCACACGTAAAAATAGTCTTAGTTCGAAAATACACTTTCCATCCACTCACTGAATGCATCTATGCTTGACCCTGATGCTCTATAAATACAGCTAACAATAACTTTTTTTATTCTTCTCCATGCATATTTCAATTGTTAAGCATTCAAGTAGATTATCAATTCCAACTGTCATTCCATTCAAAACCCTGAAGTCTAAAGATTTATCAATATACATAGCAACTCCTCCACCACCCTTATTTTGTCTGTTTATATACCTGAGCTCATAGCCATCTAATTCAAAGTCTATACCTTTTTCAGTGTCAAACCATGTTTCAGATATTGCTATTATATTGAATGGCTTATAAAATGCATGTAAATAAATAATTCTTGATGTTATTGAAATTTGCATATAAGCTTCTACTGTTGAAATGAATGATTGATAATTTGCCCTCAGGATTAATGTTCTGGTTGTGTTGATCATCTGTGTAGTAGCAGCAATTGTTTTTTATGGCGGATAAAAAAATTGCTGTCCAGAGCTATATCATGTTCTAAATCCATCATATTGTAATCAGAGTGTTCAAATCCTTCCAGATGCAGTTGTTATTTACTTATCCTCTGTGTTATGTGCCTATATTCCCCAGATGTAGAGTGAGTTCTGTCGTTGTTTGTCATGGTTGTGTTCTGTTGTTACCCAGAGTCCAGTACAGTTCACCCAGACCAGTCCGGATCATGGCGATCATTGTTCCAGTAGCTATAGTCCAGTTCAGCAATATTCCTGATGCAGATTACCTTGGCTTCCTCAGGGGTCCCATTTAGTTTTATGAATATTTTACAGTTTGAAGTCCAGGTGTTTTGCATTTTCCTCCGTTTCTTGAGCTGACGCGCTTTTCTGGCTATATTAGCATTGTGTTTGGCTAGGTGCTCGTTTATGAAGACATCTGTTCCCTTTAGCTTTCTTCCTTGTTTCAGAAGTGCGCTCTTGTGTTTTCTGTTTGTGAATCGCAGTATTACGGCTGGTCTGTCGCTGGCGTTCCTCCTGTGCAGAGGGTGACATGCCTCGATGTAATTACAGTCCAACTTGATTCCTTTGGACTGTAGGAAGTCAGCCACCTGTTGCTCTGTGGAGTCAGCATCCAGCTCATCGGGCTCTCCCCTGTCGCTCTTGGTCACCGCTCGAGCGTATGACCGGGGCTTTATTTTGAGACCGGTGATGATCACATCATTGACCCGCCACTCTGCTTTCCAGGTAGTTGATGCGCTTTTCTTTTTCGGCATTCAGCAGCTGCAGAGCATTCACTTCTTCCACCAGATTCAATATACTCTTTTGCTGCAGCCGAACAGCAGACACTTACTCCGTTATGAAGTCTAGCGATTTTTTTTTTTTAATATCGCCGACTTCCTCTGCTGTCGTATTCTTCTTTGGGCCCATGTCGCCAATTTTTATTGGCACAATAAAGCTGTTTGCCAGGAGATCTACCTGCACCGGGCTACTCTGTGCAAATTATCAATCATGTAAACAGTATTCTAAGTGCAGTTAGTAAAAGGTGTCAATATGAAGAATAAATAATGTCAAAACTAAATCTGTGTGTTTTTTAAACTAGGTTAGTAAAGGTCTCAATATGAAGAATAATATCAATAACTATTTAAAGACTTATTTAATTCCTACAAAAAAAAAAATCTATTTAACTCAGTTAAATTATTAAGTTGTGAATGGTAAGCTACTTTTTTTTTCCTAGGGTTTTCTATGTGATACAAGTGTACCCAAAACACTGTTAAATTGTAACTAGATGTAAAACACACACACACAAAAAAAAACTATCAATACCAATATACTCTTAGTGCCGGCACTATGGTTCTAAATAACAAATAAGAGAAATGAGTGAAAACAAACAAAATATTAAATAAAACCCAATTGAGATCTCAGAAAAACAAAAAATAACTAAAAAATAAGCCTAAAGAAAACTGAGTGCACCCAAAAAGTGAAAATAAAGTAAGAATGGAGTGGGGATGTTAAATGTGTGGCTCAGTCCAATTTCCGATCCAAGTCTGTGTATTGTGTTCAAATTTGATCCTACCACAGTCACAGGGCAAGGGATGGTGGCAAGTAGCTCAGGGAGATCAGCCACAGGAAATGTGAGGAGGCATGCAAGGGGGAATGGTGACACAAGAGAGATGGGGACCACAAGTGGGGGACTCCAAGGTATCCACAGACGAAGACAACGGTGACACAGGGTTTCCAAGTGTACAAAAAAAGTCTGCACACAATTGCACAGATTACTATTCATTTCAATAAATCTTTATCCTTATTCTATTTACAATATGGCAATTCAATATACTATTGCAGTTAAACTGTAACTAAACTGTCCATACAATAACCAGTATGGACCTACAGTAAAACTAGCTCCTATGAGCAAGAATAAACAGCAGCATATTGCTGTTGACTACTCCACTACCCGTATTGCAACTGCTTAAAATAGCAGTATACAAAAACAGTCTATTAAATTTTAAAAAATGTAAAAAAGTTTAAATCTTCGTTAATTCAGTTAGGCTTGGAGATCGCTAGATTGCTGTGAGACCAAGCTAGCTGGAAGCTAGGTGGCTAATAACGTAACTTTCCTTGACCCACAGTAATAAAGCATTTAGTAACATTTAAAGTCTTAACATGTTCATAACCCTACTAAGTCATAAAATCAAAGTCTCTACATTTTATCCTGACGGGTTTTAAATGGATGTCAAGTCAAAGAAGCATGTCAGGATCTAATAAGGACATCTAAAACCTATTTGAGATGACTTTGCTTAGCTTAGCATATACATATAAAATTGACAGTTGCCAGACGCTAAAACATTAGCTCACCAGGATATCTGCTCTTAATCAAGATCTCTGATGATCCCGGGGTCTTGATTGTAGATAACGAAGGGCTCAAGGGAATACGGAGTTGATTGATAGAAGAAAAGTGTTCATTATCTAGTTGATTAGAAGTATAGATGAAATTCAAGAAGTATTATTATTATTATTATTATTATTATTATTATTATTTACAGATTAGATGTCAGTTTCTCTCTCTCTTGGTATCGAAGGTAATCGTGCCTATCCAGTTTCTCGATTTCAAGTCTGGTTTTAAAGCAGCAGTTGCTTATTATTATTTGAGTGAACATTCTGGCGTACACTCTAGGGGCTATCAGCGAACACTCAGTGCATCAGAATGGGTTAGGGGGCATCTAAAAATCATATGGGTTACACCTACAAAGATGAACAATGCATGCTGGACTCACTCATTGACCTAGCCATTCGCCTGGATCATCTATTGACACACCGCCCCTCCATTCAGGAAAGTTTTCAACCAGTTCAGTTATCCGACAGCAGTTCACCCATAGAAGTGTCACGTGCTCGACTGTCATGGTCTGAACGTCTCATGAGGAAATGGGAGGGCTTATGCTTTTACTGCAGTACCAAACACCAGCTCAGGCAGTGTACCATCCATCCGTCCATCTAGTACAGCAGCCCCAACATGAACTGTGAGTCCAACACGAACTTTTAATTCCAAATTGTTTAAGGTTCCTGTACTGTTAAAGTTGGCAGATGCCACACATGTACTTTCTGCTTTTATCGACTCAGGAGCAGAGGGGAACTTTGTCAGTGACTCAGTTACCCAGAGGTTTAACCTCCTAACCACTCTTCTCCAAAGCGCACTCAGTGTCCGAGCTATTGACAAAGGACCCATTGGAGAGGGTTTCGTCACTAGGTGCACCACTCCCCTTCACATTCAGGTGGGGGCGTTGCATTCAGAACTCATCTCTCACTATGTCACCGCTACAGGGAACAACAACATTGTCCTTGGTTACCCTTGGCTACAACTTCACGACCCCTTGATCTCCTGGCAAAATAAATAAATACTCCAGTGGTCACCAGCCTTCTTCCCAGTGTTGTTTTTGGCAGCCATTTTTTTTGGCTACATCCACACGACAACGAGATTTTTTTTAAAAAAATATCATGTCCACATGGGCAAGGGATCAGTAAAATATCAGGTTCATATGGCAACGCAACGCTTGCTGAAAACGATGCAGTACACATGCCACACCTCTATGTGCACTGTAAGATGGTCCCATCGGAGACACCAGAACAATAGAAGAAGTAGACGCATGCGCATAAACCCCTTCTTCTATAGCACCAGCCACATAAAGTTTTGATTATTAATCAGTAGCGTAAAACGAAAGATGCGGAAAGAGGAATGAATGGGGGTAGATGGAAGCCGGTACGCCAACATTCTGATATCCTCCAGAATTCTTTAATTGTCCGGAATAAATTGAATGCTACACGTTGATGGATTACTTTGTTCTTCTATGCCCTTTTTGAGGAATGTATTGTCGGACTTAAACCAACATCTGAAGAGGTGAGATCGCTCCTTTTTTTTCCTATTTTTGCTGGCGGGATTGTTTTTGTTTTTGGAAAGTGCACGGGCGGTGCACGGTTTGGTACTGCTTCCGCAGTGTTTGGACTAAAGACTCTGCCCTAAGGGCTATTCTCTCTCTCTCTCTCTCTCTCTCTCTCTCTCTCTCTCTCACTTTGCACAATTACACAATAAATATTCACAGTGAAAATATTTTGTAAGCGCGTTTCATGAACCAAGTTATAGGATTTGTTGACAACTCGCATCGAGTTCGTTACACTTCTACCCGGCGTGAAGCACTGACAGTCATGTGGTTGTGAAGTCATCGTAAACAAAGCCGTTCTACTCATCCAGACGACTTCGCAACGGAGCCGTTGCCAGATTTTTCCACTCTGGAACCCGTTCTCAAAAGATTTCGTTTTGGGGCACCCAAAATGCCGGTGCCGTGTGGACGCCAGGCCGAAACGATAAACAATTTTATCAGATTCACCTGAATCCGTTGCCATGTGGACAGGGCCTGAGTCTTGGTCTTTTGGACAAAATGCTTATTCGTTTTAGTCACGTTTTAGTCAATTCCATCCTTGATAGTTTTGGTCTAGTTTTAGTCGACGAAAACAAAGGGTTTTAGTCCAGTTTGTCGTTCATTTTAGTCAAAAAAATAATTACTTTAAAACATTAAGTTAGGCCAATACAGAGATAGGAAATTGTAATTGAGGTTGACAGGTTGTGCATAACATGCTCTCTACATAAACGCTGTCTAATGTGCATGCTCTCTACATAAACGCTGTCTAATGCAGACATCCCAAGTCTCCCGGAAGTTCCGGGAGTCTCCCGCATATTGATAGTGGCTCCCTGATGCCCGCAAATTGGATAATATCTCCCAGAATCTAGAGCAAGCGAGCAAAAGTGTGCACGTGAAACATTAATGTCTGCATTGCGCATATGACGGAGTGCGCGAGGGAGAGTGAGAGAAACTGTGTTTGTGCCTGTTCATGTAGCGCATGCTAGACAAAGAGCATCCTGATTGGTTTACAGACATCCAAACTCATTTCAGGGAGGTGTCGTGACACCCCTCCCCGCTGATAGGGAAAAAAGTCATGCGTCACGACACCTCCCTGAAATGAGTTTCTGCAGGTTGGGATGTCTGCTAGTGTGTATACTCCATTTTCACAGACTTGTGTTTCTGCCTCCGTTTAACATGTTGCAATGTGCTGATAGAGCATAAACATGTCATGATGAACACACAACTAGAAGATGACCATGCTGTCCGTTAATGTAAATATGATGGCTAAACATGCTGCTAACATTAGAGTAGCCAGGTGTGCTGCTGCTCATTTAGACATTTTAAGGCACAGCAACAGGTCTGAAAAGCTACATTTCCCCCCGTATGTTTCACAGTAACTCAAATATGGGTCAATATATGACAAAGCATTCAGTTGCTGTCCCTAACATTAGAGTAGCCAGGTGTGCTGCTGCTCATTTAGACATTTTAAGGCACAGCAACAGGTCTGAAAAGCTACATTTCCCCCCGTATATTTCACAGTAACTCAAATATGGGTTAATATATGACAAAGCATTCAGTTTCTGTCCCACCAATAATCCCTGCAGGACAAGTTTTACTCATGACATGTTAATTGAATTTAAGTTAGCTTAACCAAGCCAACTTTAGTATGAAGCTAGCGGTCCCATTCATTTTCGCCAGGTCACGGTGTTTTGGAAAACTTTCATAGGAAATTCATCACAGCCCGATTGTTGAGTGACATTAACCAAAGCTAGCAAATGTATACATGATCTGTTAAGGACTTCTTGTAACATTAACTTACCGTCGCAGAAATAGCAGCATGGTGAGCCTTTAGATGCCTCTTGAGGTTGGTCGTATTCTTGCCACGTAGTTTATAGCCACAGCGGGTCCCTCTGTCTCCCACTACAAGGCATTCCGTTTTATTTTCTGCTGGATTATGTGTAAAGTATGTCCATAAATCATCGCGTCTTTTCCGCCCACCAAGCCCTTGTGCTGGCATTGCCGCCGCCATGGTCCATGAACTGTGTGGCTGCCCTGGTGTGCACTGTGCCTGGACGTGCCTGGTGGTGGGCGTGGCCAAACAAGGACAGGATGCAGGTGCATTGCTGATATTTTCAGCATTTGGCAGACAGGTTGCACGCACCGTTGGAGGAAATGTCATGCATTTTGATAGTCCTATAGCCAACCCACTAACATTTTCGTCTCGTCAACGAAAACAGATATGTCTAGTCATATTTTCGTGATCAAAGAGTTATGTTTAGCTCGTCACTGTCTCGTTTTAGTCATGAAAAAAGGTGCATTAACGAAATCATTTTGTCATCGTTAATGAAAACAACACTGCTTCTTCCTAAGTTCCATAGATTGACCACAAGTCAACATTTCATCAACCTCAGTGGAAAGCCCTTAACCCAATTCCTTTGACAATATCCCTGAGTGCTACCTGGACATCAAGGAAGTGTTTAACAAAGGAAAAGCCTGTGGGTTACCACCTCATCGTCCATATGACTGCGCGATCGACTTACTGCCAGGTATGTCATCACCATGAGGCCGCATTTACCCACTCTCCCAGAAGGAGCACACAGGTATGGAAGAATATATTCAGGACACTCTCAAATAAGGCTAGATCTGACCTTCCAGCTCTCCAGCCTCGGCGGGATTCTTCTTTGTGGAGAAAATGGGTGGCGGTCTCCAGCTCTGCATTGACCTATAGAGGGCTTAATCAAATCTCAGTAAAAGTATCCATATCCTCTTCCACTGGTTCCGGCAGCATTGGAACAACTCAGGTCTGCGAAAATCTTTTCCAAGCTCGACTTACGCAGCACTTATAACCTCATAAGAATCAAAAGGGGCAAGGAGTGGAAAACTGCCTTCAGCACTACTGCTGGCCACTTTGAATACTGGGTAATGCCATATGGCCTTTCCTCAGCGCCTAGCATGCTCCAGTGTCTAATAAATGACATGCTAAGGGACATGCTAAGCAAATACGCCATCGCATATATTGATGACATCCTCATCTACTCTCCAGATGAAGCAACCCACATGGATCCCGTTCGAGCTGTTCTCACTTGCCTGCTCAAGAACCACCTGTACGTCAAAGCAGAGGAATGTGAATTCCATCAGAGACGCATCTCTTAGGCTATGTCATCAGTGCTGAAGGGGTTAGCATGGACTCATCCAAGGTTTCAGTGGGCACATCCTGGCCCACTCCAAAGTCCATCAAGGACGTCCAATGTTTCCTGGGCTTCACCAACTTCTATCGCTGCTTCATTAGGGGCTTCAGCATGGTCACCACTCCCTTAACCGCCTTGCTCAAGAAGGGTCCCAAGCGGCTCCAGTGGAACCCCACAGCAGAAGAGGCCTTGGAACATTTGAAGTAAGCTTTCACCTCCACTCTAATATTACAGCACCCTGAGCCGTCGAAACCTTTCATCCTTGAGGTTGACGCATCAGATACCGGGGTAGGTGCCATCTTGTCTCAACGTCTTGGGACCCTTGCCAATCTCCAACCACAATTTCTTTCTCTAGTTTTGGCATTGTTTACAATTTCTCATCTTTTTCTGCACATACATCCATAAGTGCCTGCAGTCTGACACAGTGTTTAGCAAACACACACAAACTTGTAGTTTTGAATAATGTGTTTAATGTAGATAAGTGTATAGTCATTTGCAAAAAGTGTGTTTTAGATTTGCAAACTCAGTGTAAAGCTGACAATGTGCTTATGGTTCAGCATATCTGGTCAATAGATTGGTTACAGGAGTTACCCCTGAAGGTCTATGACAGATAACCATACCAATGTGCAGCTGTCCTCCAGGTAATGGAAGAGTGGTGATGTTGATGTGGAGGCATGCCAGGATTGGATACTCCATTCAAGACATTACTCCCCCCCAATGTTGGGCCAGAGAGGACATCCTTTGTGATGTTGATGGGGTGCTGTGGCCGGATGCATGCAGAAAACAGGATAGACAATAACTGCGACATACTGTAATTTCAGTGAATGTAAATGTGTCTGATTTTAAAAAAATAACTTTGTTTCCCCATTGCATTTGTGTTAGTCTTATTTACAGCATGCTACAAATGAAAATGCAAGACTCTAGATAATGTCTTATACTTGGCACATCAGTGTGCAAATGGCATGCAGAAAAAAATATTTATTTGCTTTTTGTGTGCAAAGTTGTGATGGAAAAATACCATTTTTAGAAGAGTTTATACAGTGTTGAATGAAGTGTTTGCTTTTGAAAAGATGTCTGAAATTTTGTATTTTGTGTATATGTTTTTTGTTTTTGTGTCGTGTTTTGACAAAAGGGCCATAGTTTCAAAAATTGTGTTTTAGCAAAAGTAAAAAACCAAGTGCTACCAGGTGAGGTTTGTTTTGCCTGGCAACACTGTTTTTTTTTTTTTAAACTGTTCTTTCACTACTATAATTATTTTTGTGGAGATTTGTTTGTTTTTTTTTTGTACAGGAAATCCTATATCGGATGCCATCCGGGAAATAAGCCGTTGACTGGGAAATATGACCAACCCTGATTGAAGAGTACTTATCAATATACTTGCACTCAATTTAAAGTAAAATCATGTGGTTAAAACAGAAAATCATGCCCATTTTGTCAATTTGGGCAAGTGCGTGTGACATGTGTAGATGATCTACATTGCCAATTGTGCTTAGCCTCAAGTAAACTAACTACTGACCAAACTAGAACAATAACTTGTTTTTTTATTTGCATCCCTCACTGCCATTTCTGCCTAAGGCTATGGTCCTTCTTTTATTTAGGCTACTGAGGCTAATTTACTCAATTCATGTTTCTTTTTGGATTTGAGCCGTTGAGCTTGAGCTCTCACATTCCATATCAAACATGTCTTGACTTTGGCGCTAATCTAGTCTGGGACATGTCCATCGAAAATCTGACACAGTCACAGTGTTCATCCCAGATATCAATGTCAGATTTTCAACAAAAACAGACAAGATGAGGAGACAGATTTTCTGTTATTGTTTTTCTTTTGCTCTTGCAAACTGTAGTGTATTAATGACGAGACGGTTGCACGCATTTAACACCTTTACTGATAACTTGCATAACTGGTACAACATGCCATGCTGGTAATGGCTCGCGCTCTCTGGCTCCTCTGTCTAAGCATGCACATATCACATGAACACACATGAAACTATGGTAAGCCCATAAGCTCAATATACCACATCACCTCCCCCTTTACTTTAAAGGTAACTTAGAAAAGACATCCCAATCATATAAAATATATCTCCCCATTTACTTTAAGGTTAGCTTAATGTATTATTCTAACTAAACACTGTAACATAAAATATATCCTTACTATGCGCATTAAGATTAGAAATGTCAACATTACCCATACTGCATAATAAAGTTAACTGAATGCTTAACTGAATAAACTGAATGCTTTAACTATAACTTTTACTAAACATCAGCACTCAGTCTCTTATCACCTCACTCAGTCCTGGTAATGCTGAGGCACTTTTGGGGTACGCTGGGAGCGCCTCAGGGTCACCGCTACAGGATCAGGTAGCTCAGCTGGCTCTGACAGTTCAGGTGCTGGGGATGCTCTGAAACTGCTCTCCATCGGCCCGGTCTCCTCAGCTACTTCCTCAGGTTGCTGATCTGGAAGCCCCGCAGAACGGCGAGGTCTCAGCTGGTCTCCATGGCATCGGTATTCTTGATCCGTCGCTTCACCGCGGACCTTGAATGACACAGGCCCTGACTGCTGGGTGATGACTCCTGGGATCCACCTTGGGGTTTCGCCAGCAGTGTTTCGCAGGTAGACTTGCTCCTCGACGTCGAACTGTCTGTCCAACGCCTTTCTGTCATGTCCTTCCTTCTGCAGATACTGCTTTCTCCTCACTGTTTCTTGGATGTTTGGTTTCAAAAAGTCCAGTCTGGTTCTGACATGTCTTTTCAAAAACACATCAGTAGGCGTCTCACCTGTTGTGCTGTTGGGAGTGGTGTGATACCGTAGCAGGAAGTGAGAGACTGTCTTCAATGCTCAAATCTTCTCTCGCCAGCTTTTTCATGCCAGCCTTGAACGTTGAGACGTATCTCTCGGCTAGGCCGTTTGTGGCTGGGTGCCTCGGGGCACCGGTCGTGTGGAGGATTCCATTTCTCCTCGTGAACTGCTGGAACTCATCAGACATAAAGGTTGTTGCATTGTCTGTGACAATCTGTTCAGGGACTCCATATGATGCGAACAGTCTCTTTAGTCTGGTGATGGTTGCAGTGGAGGTTATTTGTGTCATTTTGTAAACCTCCAGCCATTTTGAGAATGCGTCAACTACAATCATGAACATGTGGCCCATGAAAGGCCCTGCAAAGTCAATGTGAAGCCTCTTCCAAACATCTCCTGGAAATTCCCAGGGATGTAGTGGCACATGGCGCGGCATACTTTGCTCTAGCTGGCACGTTTCACATCCTTTGCACACTTTCTCAATGTCCATATCAATATGTGGCCACCAGACATATTGCCGTGCGATTGCCTTCATTTTCACAATGCCAGGGTGCCCACTGTGGATTTCTTTAAGCACGGCAGCTCGGAGCTTAGTTGGTGCAGTCACTCTCGTGCCCCACAGCACACACCCCTGCTCCACAGAGAGTTCATCATGCTTTTTGTGGTATGCTTTCAGTTCTTCAGGAATTTCCTTTGGCCACCCTTTCATGATGAATCTGTGCAGCCTTGACAGCTCTGTGTCAGTTCTCATTACCTTGGCAATCTGCTTTGCAGTCAGCGGCACGCCCTCTAGGTGTTCACATATCAGTGCGTTGATGTAGGCAGAGATTGTCCCTGTTCCCGCATCCTTGGTCTCTGACAGTGGCACATGAGACAACCCATCAGCATTGCCATGCTTCTCTGACTGACGGTAAACAATGTGGTAGTTGTATGCCGACAGTACGATGGCCCACCTCTGGATCCGGGCTGCTGCCATTGTGGGGAGCCCTTTGCATTCTCCGAACAAAGTCAATAATGGCCTATGGTCTGTGACCAGGTTGAATTTACGTCCCCAGAGGTATTGGTGAAACTTCTTAACACCATACACAAGGCTTAAGGCCTTTTTCTCAATTTGCGAATACTTCTTCTCTGCTGGAGAGAGTGTATGTGAAGCATAAGCTATTGGATGCTCTTCTCCATCTGGTGTTGTGTGTTGGATTACAGCTCCAATGCCATAAGCTGAAGCGTCACAGGCAAAGGTCAACGGCAGGCTCTGATCATAGTGTACTAACACTTTGTCACTTGTCAGGAGCTCTTTACATTTGTTGAACGTGTCTCGCTCGGCTTTCTTCCATTTTCATGTGACTTGTTCTTTCAGCAGTCTGTAAAGTGGCGCTAACACAGTGCTTTGCTGTGGCACAAAACGGCCATAGTAGTTCACTAGGCCTAGGAAAGCCCGTAGGTCTTTGATGTTTGTGGGTGTGGGTGCATCGTGTATTGCTCTCACCTTGTCTACAGATGGGTACACCCCCTTTCCATCCAGGACGTGGCCCACCTATTCGATTTGGGTCTTTCCGAACTCGCACTTTGACTTTTTCACTCTGAGTCCGTTCTCTTGCAAGCATTGCAGGACTCTGTCGAGGTTCTTCAGATGTTCTGCCTCATCTCTTCCCATTATGAGCAGGTCATCGAGGTAAACGACCACGTTCAGGTCCTTCATCAGACTCTCCATCACTCTCTGGAAAATACTGACGGCAGAGTTAATGCCAAAGCAAAGACGATTATACACAAACAAGCCCTTGTGAGTGTTGGTTGTTGTGTATTTTTTTGATTCTTCATCAAGGAGCACTTGTTGGTAAGCTGAGGCTAGGTCTATTTTTGAAAACAACTTTCCACCACTCAGGGTCGCCAGCACTTCTTCAATGCGTGGTAGTGGGTATATGTCTGTGTTGGTTGCCTGGTTCATTGTCACCTTGTAGTCACCGCACAAACGAATCATGCCATCTTGCTTGACCACAGGGACGACAGGAGCGGCCCACTCACTGGGCTTCACTGGACTGATGTTTTCTTTTTCCAGTCACTGTAGTTCCTCTTCGACTCTTGCTTTCATTGCGAACGGCAAGGGCCGGCTTTTGTGGAACTTGGGTGTGGCGTCGGGTTTGACAGAAATTGTTGCTTTAATTTCCTTTAATGTTCCCAACTCCTCTTTGAAGACTTGACTGTATTTTTCTAGCACCTCAGGCATTGACTTGGGCGCTGAGGGCTGTTTTGCATTTTCACTGACCATTTTAATTGTTTTCCAGTCCAACTTAATGCTTTCAAGCCAGTTCCTACCACAGAGTGCAGGTCCATTGCCTTTCACTACGATTAATGGTAAGTCAGCAGTCTGATCTCCCTAAGCAACTTTTGCCACGAACTGCCCTCTGACTGGAATGGCCTGGCTAGTGTAGGTCTTCAGTGTGACGTTGCTGCCCCCTAGCGGCACATCCACGAATGACTCTTTGTACATTGCC
This sequence comes from Neoarius graeffei, assembly GCF_027579695.1. Lineage (NCBI taxonomy): Eukaryota > Metazoa > Chordata > Actinopteri > Siluriformes > Ariidae > Neoarius > Neoarius graeffei. The sequence goes on along the minus strand of NC_083575.1, from coordinate 34,384,150 downwards.
TCAGATATTATGCTAACTGCGGCTCCAGTGTCAATTTCCATTCGAACATTTCTCTGGTTTACGGCAAAGTTCGCTTTGAATACCTGTTTGTCTGTTTCATTTACACAGAACACTTCCTCCTCTTCTTCTGCTTGCACATAACTTGCCACTCTTTGCTGAATTTTATTTTGCTTCCCTTTCTTCTCCCTCGCGGCAGCCTGCCCCCCTCTGCATGCTCTCTGGATATGGCCAACTTTGCCACATTTATGGCATTTAGCGCTTTTAAAGTAGCAGTCACTTGCGCTATGATTCTTCCCTTTGCATCTATAGCACGCTGTCTGTGCTGACTGAGAAGGCTTTTGCTTTTCAGTTACCTTGTGAACAGATGATGCAGACGGTGGCTCGCCCTGCCTCAGCTGTCGTGTGTCTCGGTGGGCTGCCTCCATGTTGAGAGCGATCTTCTGGGCTCTGGCAAACGTCAGCCCATCCGTGGAAAGCAACTTGCGTTGGCACGCTTCATCATGAATTCCACTGACAAAGCCGTCTCATAGAGCCTCGTCCAGTCTATCCCTGAAATCACATCTTGCAGCTAGCTGTTTCAGTTCAGCAGCAAATTGAGCTACAGTTGCACCATCTTTCTGAACACACCGGTGGAATCTGAATCACTCAGCTATGACCAGTGGCTTAGGTTCATTGTAATCTGACAGAATTTCCACAATCTCATCAAAAGTCTTGTCTTTAGGTTTCAGAGGCTGAACTAAATTTCGTAGCAGTCCGTATGTAGAAGCACCAACAGAGCTTAGCAGAGTAGCTACCTGTTTTCGTCCCCGACATCGTGTGCTTCGAAAAAAGTTCCATTCGCTCGACATAGGCTGTCCACTGTTCATTTCCGGGATTGAACTCATTCGGTCTAGGGAAGTTTGCCATCTTCACCGCTCACTACAGTCAGGCTACTCCGTTTTACCTCGTCGCCAATTATGTGGTGTATTAATGACGAGACGGTTGCACGCATTTAACACCTTTACTGATAACTTGCATAACTGGTACAACATGCTATGCTGGTAATGGCTCGCGCTCTCTGGCTCCTCTGTCTAAGCATGCGCATATCACATGAACACACATGAAACTATGGTAAGCCCATAAGCTCAATATACCACACAAACCATCATAAAATGTTATGGGGGTCCACGCAAATGGCACACACACATGTAAAAATGATTACACACTATCAGTACTCACAGGTGAAATGTCTGTCCACAACCTTTGACTTGACAGTTTGTACAGTTCACTGCTGCACATGTAGGCATTTTTCTTGTAATTTCTCTCACCAACTACATAAATAACTTGTCCAGTTTTGTGTAGCGGCGGCACGGTGGTGTAGTGGTTAGCGCTGTCGCCTCACAGCAAGAAGGTCCTGGGTTCGAGCCCCGGGGCCGGCGAGGGCCTTTCTGTGTGGAGTTTGCATGTTCTCCCAGTGTCCGCGTGGGTTTCCTCCGGGTGCTCCGGTTTCCCCCACAGTCCAAAGACATGCAGGTTAGGTTAACTGGTGACTCTAAATTGACCGTAGGTGTGAATGGTTGTCTGTGTCTATGTGTCAGCCCTGTGATGACCTGGCGACTTGTCCAGGGTGTACCCCGCCTTTCGCCCGTAGTCAGCTGGGATAGGCTCCAGCTTGCCTGCGACCCTGTAGAAGGATAAAGCGGCTAGAGATAATGAGATGAGATGAGATGAGTTTTGTGTAGCTTCCAGTCGCCTAAATTACTATTCCACTCCATGATGTGAGTGGGAAGATGGTGGCCAGATGGCTTTACTCTGAGGCATCTATGAGCTCTGCAGACTTTATATAGAGCTCAGTGGCATCACCATCTTGGCAGCACCTGACTCCGCCTAACTCCCAGCTAGTCCATAAATGGAGAAAGGGGCGGGGATAGTGAAGCCTGGCCACTGCAACAGTTCGGCTGGGACACGCCTACTAACCTCGAGGCTAATAAGCTAGCTCTGCAAACTAGCCAACAAGCTACAGTCTAAACTACAGTGGTGCTTGAAAGTTTGTGAACCCTTTAGAATTTTCTATATTTCTGCATAAATATGACCTAAAACATCAGATTTTCACAAGTCCTAAAAATAAAGAGAACCCAGTTAAACAAATGAGGCAAAAATATTATACTTGGTCATTTATTTACTGAGGAAAATGATCCAATATTACATATCTGTGAGGGGCAAAAGTATGTGAACCTCTAGGATTAGCAGTTAATTTGAAGGTGAAATTAGAGTCAGGTGTTTTCAATCAATGGGATGACAATCAGGTGTGAGTGGGCACCCTGTTTTATTTAAAGAACAGGGATCTATCAAAGTCTGATCTTCACAACACATGTTTGTGGAAGTACATCATGGCACAAACAAAGGAGATTTCTGAGGACCTCAGAAAAAGTGTTGTTGATGCTCATCAGGCTGGAAAAGGTTACAAAACCATCCGTAAAGAGTTTGGACTCCACCAATCCACAGTCAGACAGATTGTGTACAAATGGAGGAAATTCAAGCCCACTGTTACCCTCCCCAGGAGTGGTCGACCAACAAAGATCACTCCAAGAGCAAGGCGTGTAATAGTCGGCAAAGTCACAAAGGACCCCAGGGTAAATTCTAAGCAACTGAAAGCCTCTCTCACATTGGCTAATGTTAATGTTCATGAGTCCACCATCAGGAGAACACTGAACAACAATGGTGTGCATGGCAGGGTTGCAAGGAGAAAGCCACTGCTCTCCAAAAAGAATATTGCTGCTCGTCTGCAGTTTACCAAAGATCATGTGGACAAGCCAGAAGGCTGTTGGAAAAATGTTCTGTGGATGGATGAGACCAAAATAGAACTTTTTGGTTTAAATGAGAAGCATTATGTTTGGAGAAAGGAAAACACTGTGTTCCAGCATCGGAACCTTATCCCATCTGTGAAACATGATGGTATCATCATGGTTTGGGCCTGTTTTGCTGCATCTGGGCCAGGACGGCTTGTCATCATCGATGGAACAATGAATTCTGAATTATACCAGCAAATTTTAAAGGAAAGTGTCAGGACATCTGTCAAGGAACTGAATCTCAAGAGAAGGTGGGTCATGCAGCAAGACAACGACCCTAGGCACACAAGTCGTTCTACCAAAGAATGGTTAAAGAAGAATAAAGTTAATGTTTTGGAATGGCCAAGTCAAAGTCCTGACCTTAATCCAATCGAAATGTTGTGGAAGGACCTGAACCGAGCAGTTGATGTGAGGAAACCCACCAACATCCCAGAGTTGAAGCTGTTCTGTACGGAGGAATGGGCTAAAATTCCTCCAAGCCGGTGTGCAGGACTGATCAACAGTTACCGCAAACGTTTAGTTGCAGTTATTGCTGCACAAGGGGGTCACACCAGATACTGAAAGCAAAGGTTCACATACTTTTGCCACTCACAGATATGTAATATTGGATCATTTTCCTCAATAAATAAATGACCAAGTATCATATTTTTGTCTCATTTGTTTAACTGGGTTCTCTTTATCTACTTTTAGGACTTGTGTGAAAATCTGCTCATGTTTTAGGTCATATTTATACAGAAATATAGAATATTCTAAAGGGTTCATAAACTTTCAAGCACCACTGTAAAATAAGTGATTTTGGTGACACTACAGTGAGTAAAGGTGAAATTATTGAATATTTTCAGAGCTTCTATTTTCAGTCCTGCACTTTTTAGATGGTCACTGTGCACTCGTCTCACAGCTGGCTGCACACAGAGACCAGTGTTATTAGTCCAGCTCAGAGAGCAACTCGTTTTGATTAAAATTAGGTTCTAGCTCATTGTCTACCTTGGTACAATAGGAAAGAGACATCTGTAGTGTTTTAACAACATTTCGCTTCAGAGAATGATCTGGGAAATTTGACTCTGAATATATTTACAACTTTACTGTAGTTCAACTCAAAACGGAACGAGAGCAGCTGCTACAATTATCGGCACTTTAGCGATCTTTTGGCCATTGCAAAAGTAGAAAAGACTTTCAATACAGTACATAAACTGTGCATGAATAGTTGCTCAAACTTCCACTGGAAAAAAAGGAGTTGATTCCCGATTACTTAGTGCATCAGATCACGTGACACTGTTCCACAAATATTAACACCTTTGTCCACAGTTAGACACCCAGATGATTATTTATTTGGAAAAAAAATCATTGGTATGTGGTATTAAGTTCACAAAACAGATTTATTTCAAATTTGTTTTACTGGACTTATATTTAGTACAAAATATCATTTGTATAAATATATCAATGTCTGTGCTTATGTAAATGAGGAAGTCATTCTAATATTTGGAAACAAATGAACTGATATGTAAGCTGTAAGAAAATATTTTTGTTCCATCTTATACCCACTTTCGAAGTATTTTCATAGATCACATTTTGTTAATCATTTATTGTTTGTATTAATTTCTAATTTTGTCATTTCCTTTTGAAGTTTATTGGCAAACTGACATTGCGACCACATGAAAATCCAGGTCAAAGGTTGATTTTTTAAATTTAGATTTTAAATTTACATCTTAAAATATAAAATGTCTATTAACATTGTAATATGTGGCAGATATTTACAACAAACTGAAAAAAAATCTGAATGGAATAGAAGAATCTGAATATTTCAAGCAGGTAATTTTTTTTATCTGCTAGGAATTTAATTCTGGTCTAATTCTATTGATTGAAATAGGATTCCAAATGCTTTATAAGCATTTCATTCTGTTATGAATCAGAAAAAAAAATTGTAAATCACAGCACTTTTATTTTTTAAAAGTACTTCATCTACTTCAACAATGTTACACAAAGATCGATCCCCTTACACCCTCCCCACCCTTTTTTTCCCCTTCCTCTCTCTCTCTCTCTCTCTCTCCACGCTGTTTGCACTGTTATTGGAGATGCTTTCATCTCATTGTACATGTGTATAGTGACAATAAAGGCATTCTATTCCATTCTATTCTAACAGTTGTAAATGTCACTTAATTCCACAGGGTGTCGATAATGGTGGACATCGGTGAAAGTGATCACTATTATCAAAACATCACTTGACTTCTCAAACACACGTTTAGATACAAAATGGCGACTGTCAAATGAAAGAGTAAGAAACAAAGTAGGTTTCGACAAGGATATTATGAAATATCGGTGAATTTGATAAGTAAAAACGTGTCCATGATCTTTCCACCATGCTTACCTGAGATGATAACATCCGGGTTTTCCTCAAATTGCTGATCGTGCTGAACAAAATTCCATCTCGGGTAACGAGCTGCGTCATCACACAAGATCAAAGGGCGGCGGCGGCGGGGGGGGGGGGGGGGGGGTGTTTGTGTCTTACGGTTGATTAATTAACCAATGATAACTGTTGTAAATCACCTTTGCAAAACTGTTTTTTATTGGTAAATCTGAAAAGGTGCCGATAATTATGGACTGTCAATAATTGTAGCCACCACTCTAGAACTTGATTAAATCAGAAGAAGAAACCTTTGTCACATGCACACTTCAAGCACAGTGAGATTCATCCTCTTCATTTAACCCATCTGAAGCAGTGAACACACACACACACCCAGAGCAGCGGGCAGCCTTACTACAGCGCCCGGGGAGCAGGCAGGGGTTAAGTACCTTGCTCAAGGGCACTTCAGCCCAAGGCCGCCCCATGTTAACCTAACTGCATGTCTTTGAACTGTGGGGGAAACTGAAGCACCCGGAGGAGACCCACGCTGACTCCATACAAAAAGACCCCCGCCGGGGGCCCTTCTTGCTGTGAAGCGACAGTGTTAACCACTATACCACCGTGCTGCCCATCATGTAAATCGTGTAAATACCCAGTTTATTATCCATATTACCCAGTTTGTTCTCCATATTACCAAGTTTATTCACCATATTACCCAGTGAATTCTCCACACACCTTATTCAAATCATAGATTCAAACGAGTTTAAAGTTATCATGTTATAGCGTGAAATGTTTCATGTAACAACGTGAAATGTATTATTATAACTCGAACAATATATTGTTATAAACTTTTCACATTATTATGTGGCTGATTTTTTTCTGGTGTAGCAGCAATAAGCTTTCGTACATCATTAAAACGTGCGTGGTGTGTAAAACAAAGTACCATGTTCCAGCTTTGTGCTGTTTCTCTCAATATATTTGGAGACTTTTAACTATTTTACTGAGAGGTGTGTACTTTGGCTCCAGCCCCAAACTCTTACACACATGGGGCCCAAAGTCAAAAGGGAACTCGCACTTCTGACTGGAGTCCCTCCAAAAACATTCTGCTGCTGCACCATGGATCATAATATCTCTCCTACCTTGCTTTTTCTCTCACAAACTTACAGTTTGTCACATGTAGATTGTGTCTTTGTGTGGTGTTGAGAGAGCACACACACACACACACACACACACACATTTTTGTTTCAGCATGAAAAGATAAACTTCATATCTTCAAGTCAGCTTGTGCTGTTCTTTTTATTATATAGACACAAACAAAAAGTACCTAAATTTATCAAAACAATTCATCAATTTCCTCACGAGTGACATCTAGAGATATGTGTCACGGTTTTGGTTCTCCATGTCCCGGATGTCACTCGAATGAAAAATATAAGTGCTGTATTTTTTTCGCGGTCTGGTTTCCATCAAATCGTGCGCTCTGATTGGCTCGCGAGAGGTCCGGAATCCTACGATCCAGTCCCTGGTTACGGACCTTTGGTGACTCGCTCATTCAGAACAATAAGCATAGTAGCAATTTTTTGTCAACACTTATTTTCACATTTCTCAGTATAATAGCATTAATTTTACAGCATAGATAGCGATAACAGTAGCGTTGACAGTGAAAGCGAGTTTTACTACCCTGATGAAGACGAAATAAAAGAAAACATTTCAGGAGAAAGCCGAAAACATGTAACTATTGCTAACACTGAGCAAAAACATGGCTGAATCCTGAATGACTCAATTTTGTATAAATAGGGGACTACATAGGTGGCAAAATGTAGGGTTTTTTTTTCCCTGCCATGGAAGTGCACTTGTATACCGAGGAGGAAGCCATTTGCATTACAGCCATGAATGAGGATTCAAAATGCCGGCTCGCCTTGGCTTTGTTTTCCCTTTCGGGTGCTCGCATTTTCTGTTAGAATTTGGTAAAGAAAAAAAAAAATTATTTACCAGCTTAAGGTCAGTCCGTATCGCGAAATACCGTGACCTCAGTCTTGAAAATACTGAACGAGGCTTCTTTTCAAGACCTTGGTCATGGTATTTCACAATATGGACCGACCTTAAGCTGGTACCGGTAAATAACATTTATTTTCTGAGAGTGTGTTGTATGTGCCTGGGGTGAGTGGAACACTGAAGCACAGGCAGGCAGGTAATGATGTTAAACAGTCACCTTTCCTGGCCCCGCACTCCATCCACAAACCGCCGCTTGACCACGCCCCCACTGACGTAGCCTGTAAGAGGGATTCTTTTTGCACGTCACAGTTCCAGAGGCCCTTAGTTCAAACCTGAGTTCTTAAACATCAGAATTAATTAGAATTCAGAATCAGAATCAGAATCCCTTTCCTGCCATTGCACAGAGTACAGCAGAGTAAGTCAGCAGTCCGAACACAGCACTGACACATTAAAACAAGAGGTAGAAAGAACAAAATAAATAGGTATGTATACATTTAAAAATTATATATAGAGTAGTTCAGGTATTTATATTCAGTGTGCAGTAGTGAAAGTCTCTGTTGATTGGCAGTGTTCAGTTCATGTCTGGCTGTGGGGTTTAAGCTGTTTTTGAGTCTGTTTCTACGAGATATGATGGAGCTGAAACTTTTTCCAGAGGGCAGTAGTTTAAACAGATGATGTCTGGTGTGAGAAGGGTCTTTCAGTATGTTGGCTGCTCTACTCAGACAGAGAGAGGAGAAAATGTCCTCAGCTGTCTTGTCCGCAGCTGAGCAACTGGCATACCACATGGAGATGCAGTAAATGAGGACAATCTCAATGGTGCAGCGGTAGAAGGATATTACCAGCAGCTTCTCCTCCAGGTTATTTTTCTTGAGGATTTTCAGGAAGTGGAGTTGCTGCTGGGCCTTCTTGACCACTGCAGTGGTGTTGGTGGAGCAGGAGAGGCCCTCGGCAATATGTGTGTTCAGGAAATTGAAATCAGGTTCCCTGTAGGCTGTCTTGTCTCCTCTGAAGATGAGACCAACCACAATGGTGTCATCTGCCAACTTAATAATGGTGTTGGTGGAATGGATGGGAGTACTGTCATATGTGTAGAGGGTGTAGAGGAAGGGACTCAGCTCACAGCTCTGTGGCGTGCCAGTGCTGAGTGTGAGAGTGGAGAAGAGGTGTGGGCCTATTCTAACAGACTGGGGGCAGTTAGTCAAGAAGTCCCTGATCCAGTGACAGATGGGCTGAGAGAGTCCCATGTCAGTGAGTTTAGTGACCAGTCTGCTCAGGGTGATTGTGTTAAATGCAGAGTTAAAATCCAGGAAGAGCATCCTCATATAGCTCCTCCAGTGTTCAAGGTGGGATACTGCATTGTGAAGGACTGTGGCAATGGCCTCTTCTGTGGACATACTGTATTTGCTCTATAGGCAAATTGGTGTGGATCGAAAATGGGTGGGAGGCTGGCTTTGATGTGCTGCTGCCTTGCTAACTAGTCAACACTAGAGAGCAACTGTGACAATCTAGTTAGTTGACAAATGTCTGTATGAATAAATAACTATAGTTCACTAACCCTGAGCTCCTGTCTGTTTTCACCAGTTGCTTATAAATACTTTAGCTGGTATGGATATCGAAGAAGCATGCTTCACTGTCCCAATCAACCCCAACAACTTCCCCAGCAAGTTGTGGCGTTTGGTGAACGATCCACAAATTCGCTCAATCTGCTGGGACACCAGTGGGGAAGGAATACTCCTCTATCAGGAGCCATTTGAAGAGGAAGTGCTCGTTTCTCCTCAGAAGCGGATTAGGGAGTACTTCAAAACAACATCTCTCACCAGTTTCTTTCGCCAGCTAAACTTGTACGGCTTCAGAAAAGTGCATGCAGACCATGACATCTTAGAGAAACAACGCAGCAAAGCATTCTTCTGGGCCCAGATGCACCACTTCCACAGCCCAAACTTCAAACGGGATAACCCAGACCTTCTCGTCAACCTCACGCGACTCACACCTGCCAACAAAGCTAAAATTGCTGCTGGGATCAAGCTGACCAGCAAGTCAACGAGGCATTTCAGTTATCAGAAGGCAGAATCACCCAAGGAAAACTCTCCTGTGATGGAAAAGATAGAAAACGGTTGGTAGTGTAAAATATTCATTCAAATACATGCATAATATCTATTAGTGATATATATCTATCAGGGCTTTACATTAACTTTTTTGCTCACCGGCCACTGTGGCTAGTGGTTTTCCTGAGTCACTAGCCATTCAGCCTTTTCACTAGCCACAATTTTGTTGCCAGGAAATCAAAGTTTTTTATTCACCATGATACGTTAAAGTTCAGAAGATCTAGATTTAATTATGAATGGCAGGATATAATGTATCTCTACAGTAGCACTCATGTATTCAGTGCTGTTAAGGTAGCTCCCTATATGAAAACATGCAACCAATTCAGACAACTTTAAACAGAGTATTCTGTTTATTGAACTCAAATTCAAGCCCCTTACAATATGAAATATCGTATAATATGAAAATTAACATTCAGTACAATTGAACTGATTCTAATATTAAAAGTCCAATTCAAAACATTTATCATTGAAAAACATTTGATGTTTTGATATGCAAGTATTATGTGTATCATCAAGTATTATTATGTATATTATGTATTATCTATTAATAGTGCGTGTGTGAACATGTGTAGAGAGAGACATTAAATGTCCTCATTACATTCATCATCAGATGAGTCTGACTGGTCCATGAAAAATGGTCTTCGTGACCTGAGGCTTCCAGCATGGCATAAGTTGATAGCTGGGGCGAGATCAACTTCTGTACAATCGCGTGAACGTTTCTAAACAGCAGCTCCATCCTCTCCAGCTCAGCCGACTTTATGACAGCCAGGGACTTGAAAGCAATGCTGTCCTGGAGTGAACCAGCCGTCTTTGCCGGTTTTAATGTTATAATACTGATGTGTGCATTTGACTTTTTGTGGTCCTTTATAGTTTCAAGTTTAAAATTACTGGTGCCTGTCTTTGCCATACTTTCTACAGTCTTCGCAGTACATGGTATTTTCAGTTTTGCTATGAACTAGTCAATCTCGCCTGAACTTCCATTTGTCATTGAACTGTCTTATCTTCCTATTAGCGTCTTGTTCATCTCCATGGCCATAGCCAGCTCTGAGGCCCCCGAAGTCCAGACCTCGGTCATTTTTAAGAGCTGAAAATACATTTGTATGCTAAATACTGAACTGGATAAAAAAGATAAAGAATAACATTAAAACGTCTCCGTAAAAAGCGCATTGTTAATGATGCTAAATGTTGATTCTGTCTTCTTTGTCTGTTTCGTGCGTGTGGCTCTGAGACCAAGAACACAAAAGCGAATGAGCGCATGACTCGGGGGAGGAACGCAGTGCAGGAGACACAGGGTTTCCATGGTAACCATCAGCGCACTTTCATCAAGCTGTTAAATTTACATTTTCAAAGCAGCGCAGTTGTAGCCTGCCTTGTTTGTGATTTTAAAAATAAATCATTCGATAAGCCAAAGCAATAGAGTGGAAAGTTTCAACTTATGTTTGCCTTGGATAACTTTGCCTAAAACATGGTGGTGTATACTGATTTTTTTCCCAGAATCTTTTTGTGTAGGTGTAACGGATGCCAGATTGTTAATGTATCTTAGTTCCATAGGCTACATGGTTAGGGTATCTTTTGTCCTCATTGCTTGGGCCAGATCAAACCATTAAACAAGCTTAAATTATATTTACTCTTGCCACATACATGATTTTTTTTCCAAAACTGACGATATTCAGTTCAAACACCATTAAAAGTAATTTCAGGAATAGATCTCTTGTGTGGCATGTAATTCACCCCTCACATTTAAATTTGTCGAACATTTTTCAGCATGCACTTTGCGCATCATGGACCTCAGTGATTTTAAAATGCTGCCTCTGGCCCTGCTCATCTCTGCCCCTTTTTTCCTGAGCAGCAGGGTTTGAAACTCCAGTGATATGCCACCACATAGTGTGCTTGTCAGTCGTCAGCAACTTTGTTGCTTCATTCATTAACCGCAGGTTACTGTATCATTGATTTTAGCTGAGACGTTAACAAGCGGGGCGGCACGGTGGTGTAGTGGTTAGCGCTGTCGCCTCACAGCAAGAAGGTCCGGGCTCGAGCCCCGTGGCCGGCGAGGGCCTTTCTGTGTGGAGTTTGCATGTTCTCCCCGTGTCCGTGTGGGTTTCCTCCGGGTGCTCCGGTTTCCCCCACAGTCCAAAGACATGCAGGTTAGGTTAACTGGTGACTCTAAATTGACTGTAGGTGTGAATGTGAATGGTTGTCTGTGTCTATGTGTCAGCCCTGTGATGACCTGGCGACTTGTCCAGGGTGTACCCTGCCTTTCGCCCATAGTCAGCTGGGATAGGCTTCAACTTGCCTGCGACCCTGCAGAGCAGGATAAAGCGGCTAGAGATAATGAGATGAATGAGACGTTAACGAGCGTTCTAAACAATTCTAACATGTCAGAATGTTTATGCAGGTGCTCATGGGAGTTGTAGGCACGTAATATTACATTGCAATGTGTTTATTATATGCCTTCAGAGAAAACTACAATTAAAATATATTGTCATACCACAGAATAAACCACCCACCAAAGTGGCTAGTGGGACTAAAGTCATTACCTGCCAAAGCTAAATTTTACCCACATTTGGCGGGTGCTAATATAAAGCCCTGATATATGAAGATGCTTGCTGAAATTTTATAATACACGTGAATGAATGTGCTACACCGAATGTATCCCTCTGTATTGGCAAGTCGTATCCCTCCATATGTGTACAAATAACATCAACTTGCCCCAGCCCCGTTTGAGACAATAAAACTTCCAATTCATCTGCAGCTTGCACTGCAAAATGTATAAGCCTTGATTATTCCATCTTCTCAGCCATGCCTTCATCCACAATTTTCTTTTCATTTTTTTGTTTATTGCTGCAAAACTTAGCACACACAACTGCAATCAGCTGACGATGCTGGTCCAGCTCCATGTTGTTTTGCTTTGAAGTCACATTTGATTGCACGTGTTTCTGTGAGATTCCACATCCCTGGAATCCCCACTCTGAATTCGTTTCAGTATAATCGCCAAGTGTGTAGTCTTACGCCTTGACTGAATTGTCCTGTGTGTGTGCATTATCATGATTAAAATATAAAAATATCAATTAAATCTGTCGTTATGTCTGTGGCCCACGTTTTTAAACTCGGTTAAAATTTGAGAATTCTCTAGTGTGCACCAGGCATAAGATAACAGATAAGAGAGTGGATGTAATTCCTTGAAAGGGGCATGAACGCTTCATGATTATTATGCGAGCTGATATTGGAAATCAAGAGGGATCACCTTCCAAAAGCAAGAATTCAAGTTGAAAACACATTTTTGGTTTAATTATGGTATTTTTGATGGTATTTATGGTAGTTTGGATGTGCTGATTTTCATATGGTACACCGATAAAAGGCTTTTTTTTTTTTTACTGTGGTGTGTCCAGTCAAAAGTTTGGACACACCTAAAACTACTATTTCAATTCATCAGAATATAGCCTTGAAAAAAAAGTGAGTCATCTCTAGGAATTTGTCAAGACAATGGACAGAGAATAAGAAAAAGTAAGTCATCTTGCTTATATAATACCAGCTAGCTAAATTTTTGGCCTCAGTCATCATCTGAATTTTTATTACTTTGCATTGATTAATATCTGTCCTGTCCAGACTCTTTAGGTTCAATCATGGTTGAGAAAATTCCTTACAACCATCGTGAGAGTGGCTTTCAGGAGGTGAAGGATTGCGACAGAACACCCCAACCCTCCCAATCATTTGCAATGGACCAAGGAGATCCAGGCTCCATGTTCCACCACTACCCGATGGACTGGCCATATTCACATCCATCCAGTTCCATGCACATGCATGAGGGCTCACAAAACTCAGTGCCTGATGGGACATTCATCCCTCCTCACTCACAGTACACATTTTACACACCAGGTGAGGAATAGTATAATTCTTATAAATCTACTATGCATCCCAATTGCATGCTACTGTAGCAAATAGTGCAAAAATAATGGTGCATTATACTTGTATACTTGCATGCATGCAGTTTGGGATATAGCCCAGTGTATTGTTTCACACCATCAGTGTTGGTGTTTGTGAGAATGCAGGCATTTACGGATGTATGTATGGAGGAAGACAGCTTACAGAAAGTCATCAAAGCCAAATCGAGAAGTGGAAATCAGAATCTGTAAACTAGCAAGGATCAGGCGATCAGCAAACAACATAGCATAAGAAAGACAAGAGTGAGAAACGAGAAGAAAGTAGCAAGGGTCAGAATAAACAGTCAGAAAGATATGCTCAGTATGTACTGAAAACAGAATGATACTTCACAAAGGTGTGTTTGAGAAGTGAGCTTATTTGGAGGGACAGGTGCTTGAGGAAATGACAGTCAGCTGTGATTCAGTAGGCGGGGGACAGAGGGTGCTGTGTGTTATGGGAGTTGTAGTTCGGGGAGTCCATGTTTGTAGTCTGTTGAGCTTGAGCGGGTTTACTGACAGTGTTTCATTTGCCTGAGTGTTATTTTATCTATTCAAACTTAAATTTTTAGGAAATAAAAATTCTGATGACTAGTAATATCAGTCAGTATAATTTACGCGTGATTACTAAAGTATTAGTAATAATACTTTAATAAGTATTATTTTATACTTATTAAAAGTATAATAACTTTTAATAATATAAGTTATTATTATTATTATTAATAATAATATTAATTATTAATATTATATTAATAATATTATATTATATATTAATATTATTATATTAATAATATTAATATATTATTAATATAAAATAATAACTAAAGTATTAGTTGCTGTAACCTAGCAACTAATACTTTGACTTGATTGTGTCCAGTGTTGGGCAAGTTACTTCAAAACTGTTTTGCGTTATTTATTCCTTGTTACTGTCATTTTAAAGTAATTTGTTACATTACAATATTACTGTATTTAAAATGTAAGGCATTACAATACTATTGCATCACTTTTAAGTTACTCTCACCAAAATAACTGGAAGTATGAATTTGGCAATCTAACTGTAGCTCAAGACACTCAATTAGCTCATCACACATCCAGTGGAAGGTGATGTGGTATCTGACTGAGCTAGGCTTATGGTTAAAAACAGTAGAATATAATAGCCACAGTGATGGCTCATGGCACAATACAAGGAACAATCATCGCAAAAACAAACAAAAGGTCAAAGTCTGGCAAATTGTGATAGAAATACTGTAACTTTAGGCCTATTCATATTAACATTACAATACAGTTCAATTAATGTCTAAAGATATGACAAGATATAAAATTAGCATTTCTATGCCTTTATTGTTTTCAAGTTTACAGCATTAAGCATAGTTTATGCTTCATAAAAAAAAAGATGAGCCCTATGGGATATGACTCCATTTCAGAAGTTTAACAAAAATGAACATATTATGGCAAATTGTAGCCTACAATAAAACTGACCTGAAAAAACAAACAAACAAACAAACAAACAAACAAACAAACAAACAAACAAACAAACAAAACCCCACAAGCCTTTTAAATCACGGCTAGACAATGACTATTAGCTATATGAGGCTACCCAGTCACATTTTGAAAAACGGAATTAGAAATAAAATCAAAGTGCTTTTAATGATATTGAAGTGCTTAGGCCTATTAGCCCTTGAAGGAAAGGCAGCTCAATCACTTTAGTCTGACTTCCAACCAGAAAAAAAAAAAACTCAGTTATACAGGACAAAAATGTAAACAAACTATCAGCATATCTTCAACAACATACTCCACCACAAGGCTCCTAACCTCTTGAGGCTGAAGTAGCATCTCAGAGCGGGAGAACGTTAAAGGAATACTCCAGAGTGAAATGCTTTTTAGGGCTATTTTTGCATGATTGGGAGTGCATACATTGAGTTGGTAGCACAATCACGTCAATCGGTTGTGTTTTGAGAAAGTTGTTTTTTTGTGATTTAAACCGAAAGCGCTAACACGGCAGTACGAGGGGCATGTAATTTCGCCGATACAAAATGCTGTTTTTAAAACCATTGCCAAGGTCCAAACAACATTACAGTTCAGTGGAAGTGAGTACAGGGTTCCTACACACAAACCGAAGTGTCCCTGGCTCTGTAAGTGTATGGACAGATCGTCTAGAAGACTGAATACAAAACATGTACCTTCCCGAAAGTAGTTGTTCTCCAGATGCCATCTTCAGGGGACAGTCCGTAAAAGTCGAGTGCCGAGTGCAGAGCTAAATCCTCTGGAAATGCACAATTTCGTAGCATCACATGACCTCCCATTCAAAATTCCAACCCGCTTGGACTATAATGTTGTTGCATTCAGTTTCCTTTTAATTTCGAACTAAATACTAGACTGCGTTTCCATAAAATACTACGAAATTGTGCATTTCCAGAGGATTTAGCTCTGCACTCGGTACTCGACTTTTACAGACTGTCCCCTGAAGATGGCGTCTGGAGAACAACTACTTTCGGGAAGGTACATGTTTTGTATTGGAGGCGCGGCCAAGATGGCTACCGAGTAGGTTCACTCTCGCTGAACTCCTGCACCAAACAAAGTTAGATGGTGAAGAAATGAAGAAATTTCAGTTCAAGGCACTTCTTTGGCATCTGAAAGCAAATTAATGCCGAACCGGGACAGGAAAAGAGCTCATAATAACAAAGCCCTCTCCCCCGAGGCTTACTCAGGTAACATGCTAATATCCTCATGTCACGACTATGCTAGCCCCGTGCCACCAGTAACAGTTACCATGGCAGACGAAGATTTTCCGCCGTTACCTATAACTCCCTGCAAATCGCCAAATGCTAAAAAAGATCTCTATAACCCCCAGCAGTTAACCACCTCCCAAGACAATGCCATTATCTCCACTCTCTCGAAACTCATTAACGAGAGAGCTGACTCACTTGAAAAGCTAGTGAATGAAAACTCCCAGAAAATCGATGGCAATACACTTAAAATAGAAGGGCTGAAGAAAACTCTCGACTTTGCATGCAGTGAAATTAAGGACACACAGAAAAAAATCTTGAATGTTGATGCACATCTCAAAGAGGAAGAGAAGAAAGTTATCAACCTCCATACACGTGTGTGCGAACTGGATTCCTACTCAAGATGGTGGGACCTGAAGCTTTATGGCATTACTGAAAACCCAACAGAAAATGTGAAAGGAAAGGCCATTGAGGTTTGCCAGAAAATTCTTTCAGATGGTCAAAACATGCCCCCAACTGCTATTGACGTTGCTCATCGTCTTGGAAAGTCATCTGCAAACAACTCCACACCAAGACCCATCATCATTCGATTCTCCCTGAGGTTCTACAGAGATGCTGTTTGGAAATCTGCAAAAAAACATCACTACCTGCATGACAACAAGCTCCATTTTGCAGAGGATCTCTCCCAACTCGCCAAAGAAGCTAGGCTGAAAACGTGGCCCTTGATAAAAAAAGGCATGAAGTGAAGGTAAACCTGCATATTATGTCGGTGCATGGGCCTTCATCAACGGACAAGAAGTCACCTGAGGTAGAATGTGACTGACTTCAACTGAGTCTTTCCATGTCCTGCAAGATTACATAGCTCAGTTCCCTGTCCTATTAAAACCGATGGACAGTCATTTCATTACAGAGGTGCTGAGCTAACTTGATCTCTCTCAAGTTATGGTGTTTTTTTTTTCTTTTTTAAGGATATTTCCCTACTACTAAAACTGCAGTTGGATATACATTCTTCCCTATTGACTTCATCTGTTGACCAAAATTTTGAAAGATTACCTTTGATTTGGGGATTAAAAAAAGAAAAGGGGGAAAGAAGAAAAAAGAAAACACCATCATTTTTGCTTAAGCTGACACTGAAACTTTATCACCAATAATGTTACCTGTTCAGGTGTGAGTGATGCTTCGCACTTCAGCATATATAGCTACTTGTTTCTGTATTCAGTAAGTTTCCACTTTTCATAGTATTTCATTGTTTATTGTTTCCCTAAACGCCAGGGGTTTGAGAAATAGTATAAAACGTAAAGCTTTATTTTTGTTTACCAAACAGCTTAATACAGATTTTTGTTTTTGTCAGGAGTCTCACTCAACTTCAAGTGATGTGAATTTTTGGAGATCCCAGTGGGGCAATGACCTGTGGTTTTCTCACTGTACAGAAAGATCAGCTGGTGTTCTGACCATGAAAAATAGATACAATAATGACATCTTACACACGGACACTGATCCGAAAGGTCACTTTATCTGTCAAGTTATTGACTTCAATAAGTTAATCTTGATTACAGTTAATGTGTATGGGTACAACTCTCATCCAGAAAACTCTCAATTATTTAACGACATAGAATACAGACTAAAACATTGGCAAACCAAATTTCCGAACTCACACATTATAATTGGTGGGGACTTTAATGTAACATTAGATTCATCAATAGATAGATGGCCACCTACAAGAAATAACAACAGAAACTCTTTCTTCAAATCTTTTATGGAGAGACTTGATTTGATGGATATATGGAGAGTTAAGTTCCCAGATGCAGTAACGTTCACTTGGAGCAATAAAGAAAACACAAGGCTCTCTCGTTTAGACTTTTGGTTAATTTCCAAAAATATTAATGAACAAGATGTTGCGATAAATATTACTCCCTGTCCATTGAGTGATCATAAAGCTGTCCATATTTCAATTAACCTTTTCCCCTCTGTTAAAAACTGCAAAGCGATACATTGGAAACTCAATAATACTCTTCTTAAATATGATAAAGTTCAAATGAAAATCTCTCAGCTCATAAACTTCTACTTTAATAAGGCAAAAATAGATAACTCATTTGGTTCAAACTGGGAATTATTTAAATATGAATCAGGGAAATATTTGAGAGTGTTTGGGAGCAATCTAGCTAAAATCAGGAAGCGAGAGGAACAAAACATTATCTCTGATATCTCATTACTTTCTCAACCTTTACCAGACATCTTAACAGAAGAAGACAAAATAAAACTGTATAATTTACAGGAAAAACTTGATGTGATCTATAGGAGAAGGGCAGAAGGAGCTTTTATAAGATCTCGGAAACAATGGTTAGAAAAAGGAGAGCAAAACTCCACATATTTCTTTAATCTGGAGAAATCTCATCTCATCTCATCTCGTTATCTCTAGCCGCTTTATCCTGTTCTACAGGGTCGCAGACAAGCTGGAGCCTATCCCAGCTGACTACGGATGAAAGGCGGGGTACACCCTGGACAAGTCGCCAGGTCATCACAGGGCTGACACATAGACACAGACAACCATTCACACTCACATTCACACCTACGGTCAATTTAGAGTCACCAGTTAACCTAACCTGCATGTCTTTGGACTGTGGGGGAAACCGGAGCACCCAGAGGAAACCCACGCGGACACGGGGAGAACATGCAAACTCCGCACAGAAAGGCCCTCGCCGGCCACGTGGCTTGAACCCGGACCTTCTTGCTGTGAGGCGACAGCGCTAACCACTACACCACCGTGCCGCCATCTGGAGAAATATTAAGCGAAATTAAACACCATTAATGAACTAATTATTAATAATAAAACAGATGACCCGAAAATCATATCCGACTTTTGTTCCACTTTTTACAAGAATTATATACATCTGAATATTCTGAAAATGACACTATCATTTTTGAACTCATTACAACACACCTCTCATCTAGATGAGTCAGATATTGATTCTTGCGATCTTCTGTTATCTCAAATAGAAATCAGTGAATGTATCAACCTTCTAAAAGATAACAAATCCCCTGGAACAGATGGATTATCTTCTGAATTCTATAAACTATTTTCCCAGCAGTTAGTGCCCTTTCTCTTACAAGTATTTAATGAAAGTTTACTCTCCAGTACCTTACCTGCAAGTATGACCTAAGGTTTGATTAACTTAATTCCTAAACCATGCAAAGACCCCCTCTACATTGACAACTGGCATCCTATCTGCCTTCTAAATAATGACTATAAAATTCTAGTTTTAACTCTTGCTAAGAGAATCAAAAAAGTACTAGGTACTCTAATTGATGAAACGCAGTCAGGTTTTATGCCCAACAGACACATTGCCAACAACATCAGACTTGTCTTAGACATTCTTGATTACTCACACCTTATTTCTGATAACAGTTTCATGCTATTTTTAGACTTTTTTAAAGCCTTTGATACTGTGGAGCATAGTTTTCTATTTCACTCATTAAGAAAATTTGGCTTTGGAGATTTCTTTTGTAATGCCATCAAAACTCTATACAATAATGCCAACTGTTCAATCAAACTCAAATATGGGTCATCTCCTAGGTTTGCCGTGAAACGTGGTGTTCGGCAAGGTTGCCCAATATCTCCATACTTATTTCTACTAGCTGCCCAACTCTTGTGTGATCATATCAAGTGTAGTAATCTGCAAGGTATTTCTATAGCTGATGGAAATGTCTTAATTAGTCAACTGGCGGATGACATGACCCTGTTTTTAACAAACAGCTCTCAAGTACCTTTAGCTATAGGCCCACTTTACACGGGGACGGTATAAAACAAAAACGCAAAAGTCCGTTTTCGTTCTCACTTTTTTCCGCGTCTACACGACCGTTTTCAAGGAGGAAATCTGCGTCTATACGGTGACGCATAAATGTCTCCGCTATGTCTGCACGCATGCGCAACATCTTCCGTCTTGTCTGATCTGCACATCTGCGCCGCTGTTCTGTCAAGTTATCCTACCAAGCCTACTACACATGCGCGAAATCCAGGAGGGTAGGAAAATTTAACAGTAGTTTTGTCCCACCGATCAGCTGGGCTGATAGAAAATCGGTGAGAATTTCACGCATTTGCCGATTTTTATGTTTTGTGCGTATTGGTCGAGTCTTTGGCCGAGTCAAATAATTTGTAATGACTTGTTTTAAATAATAAAACGGTCTGTATGAGAACTTGCTAGGATAACTTTACAGAACACCGGTCCGGCTGAGGTACTGTAGTGCTCGAGGGAGGAGCAGGAGCAAACCGAAACTCTTTTAATCTGCCTTTATTAAGTAACACTCACTCTTGTTTCGGTGAAGAGAAAAGGCAGTGTCCATCTCAGCAAAATAAACCCGTTCGGCTGCTAGTTTTGTTTTCAGTCTCGGGTTTATGGTTTCACGAGCGGCTTGAATAGGCGGCGCGCGCGTGCACGCACACGCGTGTGTGTAACTTGGCGACACCAAACTGAGGAGCTCCAGCTGGGCGAGTGAGCAGGAAAACACATCTACTGCATTAAAACACAGAGCAGCTTGAAGGTCCGTTGGATCGATGTAATCAGACATGCTCTTACTTTTTTACTTACTTTCTTACTTCCCGGGCTGGCATGTGCAGTATATGACATATGTATGACATAAACGCGTACCCGACGTGAGCAGATCCGAGCAGAGTTTCGCGTATTGGGTAGTTTAGATGGATATGCAACGGGGGCCGTTTTTAACTTATCCACTTTGGAAGGCGTTTTCAATTTTATCCGTTTTTCAGCCTCGGAAACGCCGTCCCCGTGTAAACGAAAGGCACTTCTGATAAAATATTTAGTCGTTTTTACCCGACAGCGTCCTCGTGTAAACGGGCCCATAGAGATCATAAAACAATTTTCCAAAGCATCTGGTCTTCATTTAAATCTAAAAAAATGTGAGTTATTAGCTAAAAGATTGTTGTGTTGATTCAATCTGTAATATCCCAATAAAGAGCACTGTTACTTATTTAGGTATCACTATTGATAAAAATGAATCCCAAAGGTGTCATAATAACTTCACTTTAATAATTGATAAAACCAAAAAGAAATTTAATCAGTGGCTTTTACGTGACTTGTCCTTAAGAGGTCGAATACTCCTTTCAAAGGCTGAAGGTATCTCAGGGTTAACGTATGCTGTTTTATCACTAGGACTCGAGAGCCATGTGTGTAAAGCAATAGACAAAATTTTATTCAACTTTGTTTGGAAAAACCGCACTCACTATCTTAAAAAATCTGTGTTAATGAATGAATACAGTAAAGGCGGCCTTAATCTCTTGGACTTCACCTCGCTAAATTACACCAAGATTAAATGGATTAAGCGTTACCTTAAGTGTCCGACCTCCATATGGAACTTTATTCCCCATTATGTCTTCTCTTCAGTTGGTGGGCTCCAATTTCTGTTACTATGTACTTATAATGCTGACAAACTTCCCCTTAAACTTTCTTCATTCCACAAACAAATGCTTCTAGCATGGTGTCTAATTTACAAACACATCTTCACTCCCCATAGGTTCTTTATCTGGAACAATAGATATATCTTGTATAAAAACAAATCTATTTTCTTTCAACAGTGGTTTGATAACATTATTCTACTGAGCCAGTTGTTTGACCATCATGGGCGTCTTTATGATTCTGGTGAATTTACATATGCAAAGTTATGGAATTCCTGTTACTCCCAAGGATTTTTCTATTGTTTTTGATGTTGTGCCTTTGGGCATCATCTCACTTTTTAAAAATCCTAATATACACAACAATTTGCCCATATCACTAACAGTAACTGAAACCGTCGTTGGGAAAGCTTGTCTCACATGTAATAACAAAAATAAGAATAAATTTATTCGTCAACTATTTCAACAGGACATTGTGAGTACACCTTCTGCCATATCCTATTGGTCTACCTTTGTCAGAGATATTAATTGGGAAAAAGTCTGGCTATTACTTCACAAGTTTTTGTTAACTAACAAGCTCAAAGAGAGATCCTTCAAGATGCTCCACAGGTTTTACCCAACTAATCAGTATATACAGAGGCTCAAGAAAGACATTGATGTGAACTGTACCCACTGTGACTCTGTTAACGAAACCTTGGTCCATTTATTTTGGTCTTTCCCACACACCAGACAACTTTGGGGCAAATTGACATGCTTTATCAGTGATCATATTTACCCTCAGTTTAATTTATGCTGGAAAAATGTTTTGTTTGGCTACACTGAATTTGATAAGAAATTAAATTCACAGTTTTATCTGATTAATTTGCTTATTATTTTGTCTAAGTTTTACATACACAAATCTAAATTCTCAGGCAAGAAACCACATTTTCTGGAACTGTCTGCATATGTGAAACAATATGTCTCCTCAATATCTGATTGTGAAAATAAAAAAGCTGTTAAAACATACGATCTTTGTAAGCTTTACAAAATATTCATTGAATAAGTTCTTTTTTTTCCCTTTTCTGTTTTGCTGTGACCCCTGGCGTGTTTATGATGAATGTATGTTTCTGTATTAATGTTGTATAAAAAAACAAAACATGTTTTGTATTCAGTCTTCTAGATGATCTGTCCGTACACTTAGAGAGCCAGGGACACTTCGGTTTGTGTGTAGGAACCCTGTACTCACTTCCACTGAACTGTAATGTTGTTTGGACCTTGGCAATGGTTTTAAAAACAGCATTTTGTATTGGCGAAATGACATGCCCCTCGTACTGCCGTGTTAGTGCTTTCAGTTTAAATCACAAGTCTGTGAAGATTCTCAGTCATCCAGGTCATAGTAAACTGTGGGTGGTAGAAGAGAGCAACTGGACTTGTTTGAAGATTCTTGAAAACGTTTCACCTCTCATCTGAAAGGCTTTCTCAGTTCTGTCTGACTAATAGGGAGCATCAGGTATTTATCCTCTCATGGATCATAATAGAATCAGAATTCTGATGGCTGCATAGTAGGTGGCTGATAAATGATGTCTTAGACCCCCACCTCTGTTCAGTGATGGCCGCTCCAGGTTGACAAAAAAAAGAACGATCCTCTCTGGCTAAAATGTCTGCCAGTTTTCTGGAAGTCCTCTCATACTCCCACACCAGTCGAAGGGATCTCATCCCAAAGTGCGTAGAAACATGTCTGTGAAATGTTTTCAAGAATCTTCAAACAAGTCCAGTTGCTCTCTTCTACCACCCACAGTTTACTATGACCTGGATGACTGAGAATCTTCACAGACATGTTTCTACGCACTTTGGGATGAGATCCCTTCGACTGGTGCGGGAGTATGAGAGGACTTCCAGAAAACTGGCAGACATTTTAGCCAGAGAGGATCGTTTTTGTTTTTTTTTTGTCAACCTGGAACAACCATCACTGAACAGAGGTGGGGGTCTAAGACATCATTTATCAGCCACCTACTATGCAGCCATCAGAATTCTGATTCTGATTCTATTATGATCCATGAGAGGATAAATACCTGATACTCCCTATTAGTCAGACAGAACTGAGGAAGCCTTTCGGATGAGAGGTGAAACGTTTTCAAGAATCTTCAAACAAGTCCAGTTGCTCTCTTCTACCACCCACAGTTTAAATCACAAAAAAACAACTTTCTCAAAACACAACCGATTGACGTGATTGTGCTACCAACTCAACGTATGCACTCCCAATCATACAAAAATAGCCCTAAAAAGCATTTTACTCCGGAGTATTCCTTTAATTTTGGCTGCTTTGTGATTTTATCACCACTCATCCTCCGCTTGCTAACTTCATGTTACTGTGGCATCTCTGTAAATGTTTAGTTAAATTACTGGTGCGATTTTGGGAAGTGGACAGTTCTTTGGGTTTAGCACACAAAGTGCATTTGACTACAATGTTCTTCACATCCTTATTTTTCACAAACTTAAAGTAATGGGTGTATGTCCATCTGGAGAATGTGCTATCCGACGTTAGATCAGCTGCAGGTTCACTCATCTCTCTCTTCTGTCTGACTAGCCTAAAGGAAAAGGAAGTGAAACATTTTGCGTGGACGTTTCACCTCTGCTGCTCTCGCGGTGATTTTGGCAAATTTGTATGAAGGAAAAAAAACCACCACTTCATTCCAGGTTAAAAATACATTGTAACACGCGTTACTGATATTTGTACGGAGTAAAATATTACCAAGTTTTTTTCTGTAATGCCTTTCATTACCACAAAAAGCAATGCATTACAGTAATTCGTTACTTTTGTAACGCGTTACTCCCAACACTGGTGACAGACAAGACGCTCGCGGATTCTAAATGAACTCAAGGTTTTAATGAGAAGAGTGAAATCAAAGACAATGTACAAAAAACAGGCCAGGTCAATACCGAGAGGTCCGACACAGTAACGAGGGCTAGACAAATCGTGGTCAGGAAACAGGCAATAGTCTAAGAACAGGGAATCAGTAGACACGGGCAATATAAACACAAGGGCTAGGCAAATCGTAGTCAGAAAACAGGCGAGGATCAAGAAACGGGCAATCAAAACACAAGGGCTAGGCGAAACGGGTCATACACAGGTAAATAATCAGTACAATAACGCTCACGAAAAGTAGAGGCAATACTATGCAATGAACAAGACAGACAAAGGGGTATAAATACAAACATAAACAAAAAGATACAGGTGATGGTGATTAGAACTCGGGGGAACCACTCCTAGGAAGTGGTTCCGGGTTGGCTGACGGAGTGCACGTGGTAGTGACTGGTGTGTGAGGGGGATTATGGGAAATGGAGTCCTGAGTGTCAGGGCAGGCGGAGGGTGAGCCCGGAAGCGTGACAGAGGTTTTTTTTTTATGTTTTTATTTCTATATGCAAGCATGATAAGCAGCAAATACTACAGTGTCTTGCATAAACTGCTTTTGTTTTGTTTGTTTGTTTTTAAACAAAATGAGTGGTTAGTGCCACCTGGTGCTTGGTAGTATTGTTTGACCTCATATGTGGTTTTTCATATAGAATATTTATTTTTTTTTAGTGACATTAGTGCTGCTTTATGCACATGATTTCTGCTGATACCAATAATTTCATGGAACCTTAATTTGGCCAACCAGTACATCGGTCAGACCTTAGATTGCATGCGATTTCTTTCAATGTCCATTTAGTGTTTATAAGACAACTATTTTAAAGCTTGATATTTCAGCACCATTTAGTACAGTAGGCAAGAAATAAGCAAGAGTGGCTCTAGGAACTGTATTGTATTTGAAAATTGTTCCAGAATAGTGAGATGGTGTTAACGTGTTATCAAGTAGGGAGCCGTTTGTTAACCTTCTCATCTCATTATCTCTAGCTGCTTTATCCTGTTCTACAGGGTCGCAGGCAAGCTGGAGCCTATCCCAGCTGACTACGGGCGAAAGGCGGGGTACACCCTGGACAAGTCGCCAGGTCATCACAGGGCTGACACATAGACACAGACAACCATTCACACTCACATTCACACCTACGGTCAATTTAGAGTCACCAGTCAACCTAACCTGCATGTCTTTGGACTGTGGGGGAAACCGGAGCACCCGGAGGAAACCTACGTGGACACGGGAAGAACATGCAAACTCCCCACAGAAAGGCCCTCGCCGGCCACGGGGCTCAAACCTGGACCTTCTTGCTGTGAGGCGACAGCACTAACCACTACACCACCGTGCCGCCCCGTTTGTTAACCTTAATTTTTTTTTTGCAGTGTATCCATACTGTGGCCCAGGCTCCTTGGATTCAGGCACGGATTTCTCCGAACAACCAGCTACCTCCAACGCTTATTGTGGCTATTACCCTGTAAGAGCTGAGAAACTTTTTTTAGATTGTGCACTAATCAGAAAAAATTGTCTGTATCATTATTTTAGCCTGTGTAGCTACATTAAGATTTGATGATACATGTCATGTTGTGAAGGGAATGTTACGATGTCAAAAAAAAAAGTAAAACCTTGATGTGTATTGTAACACAGTATTTTACCACTTTTTGTCCAGGACTACTTTGCCAACTACTTCCATTATGATGGTCAAAATCCAGACTGGCAAGCAGACAAATCTACAGATCCCAGCGAGAGTGACATGAACCAGGACAGTGCAGCCAAAGTGGAAGATAAATTGCAGGTCAGATTAGATGGTCCCACATGAAGAACACCCCTGAGTATCTGAGTTAATAATGTACTCTGTGTAATGTATGCTGTAGTTACAGTGCCAGTCAAAAGTTTGGACACCCCTACTCGTTGATAGGTTTTTCTGTGTTTTGACTATTTTCTACATTGTAGAACAATACTAAAGACATCACAACTATGAAATAACATCAAGAACATATATGGACTCATGTGGAAAACAAAAAAAGTGTTTAAAAAAACATGTTTCTTATTTTAGATTCTTCAGTGTAGCCACCGTTTACCTTGATAACGCTTTGCACACTATTGGCATTATCTTAACCAGCTTCATGAGGAACTCACCTGGAATGCTTTTCAATTAACAGGTGTGCCTCATCAAAAGCTCATTAATGGACAAGTTTCTTTCCATTTTAATGTGTTTGCGATCAAACAGTAAATAGTAAATAATAAAACTACAGTAGGCGGCACGGTGGTGTAGTGGTTAGCGCTGTCGCCTCACAGCAAGAAGGTCCTGGGTTCGAGCCCCATGGCCGGCGAGGGCCTTTCTGTGTGGAGTTTGCATGTTCTCCCCGTGTCCGTGTGGGTTTCCTCCGGGTGCTCTGGTTTCCCCCACAGTCCAAAGACATGCAGGTTAGGTTGACTGGTGACTCTAAATTGACCGTAGGTGTGAATGTGAGTGTGAATGGTTGTCTGTGTCTATATGTCAGCCCTGTGATGACCTGGCGACTTGTCCAGGGTGTACCCCGCCTTTCGCCCGTAGTCAGCTGGGATAGGCTCCAGCTTGCCTGCGACCCTGTAGAAGGATAAAGCGGCTAGAGATAATGAGATGAGATGAGAAAACTACAGTAAATAGCCCTATTCCACAACTGGAGTAATCCATATTATGTCAAGAACCACTCGACTAAGGAAAAAGAAATGACATCCATCATTACTTTAAGTCATTTAGTGTCTTTTAATGAATAAAAATAAAGAAAAAACATTGAATTTGAAGTTATGTCCAAACTTTTGATTGGTACTGTACATGTATGTACTATAAGGTCCAAAAGTCTGAATCCACCACCAGCCCATACTCACTCAAACATTATTGTTCAAGAATATGTTGTTTAAAATGAAAATAAATAATTATTTGTCTGTGTGAGAAATTCTCATATCTGGAAATTATACAAGAGGCAGCATGGTGGTGTAGTGGTTAGCACTGTCGCCTCACAGCAAGAAGGTTCTGGGTTCAAGCCCAATAGCCAGCGAGGGCCTTTCTGTGTGGAGTTTGCATGTTCTCCCCATGTCTGCGTGGGTTTCCCCCACAGTCCAAAGACATGCAGGTTAGGTTAATTGGTGGCTCTAAATTGACAGTAGGTGTGAATGGTTGTTTGTGTCTATGTGTCAGCCCTGCGATGACCTGGTGACTTGTCCAGGGTGTACCCCACCTCTCGCCCATAGTCAGCTGGGATAGGCTCCGGCTTGCCTGTACAGGATAAGTGGCTATAGATGATGGATGGATGGAAATTATACAATGTGCTTCATTTTAAAATTTATACTTAAAACAAAATTATGATGCCATGTTTCATCCAAATGCTAACATGTGTGCTCCCAACAGTCCCAACAGGAGTGATGCACCTTATCATAATTTATACAACTTTGATTTTGTCTTCCAGTGAAACTGAATTGCAAAACTACAAGGTAATAAAAATCACGAAACCATAATGTAACCATAAAATGTTTGCAATATAAATCAGTGTGTTGTGTTTATTGTTGCTCCATGAGAGGCCATAGATCCTGAGAGAGCCACACTCACTTTATAGCACTCTATAGTGAGCTGGTTAACTAGCTTACACTGATTTGTACATTCCCATTAAATGTGATTCTTCCTTTTCATCTGACGAACATTCATATTTTAATTCAAAAGTTATATATCTGAAAAGTATCATTTGCCATGTTTGCTGATGATTTCACTAACACTACCATAGCAAACAGTTAGACGTAGAAAGTGGATTTTTACATGACAAGCAGAGTTATATACACAGTGACACATCCCAGTGCTGTTTTCGCACTTTTGGAACGCTGTTGGACCAGTCAAATTAGTGGACAGGAATTAACTGTTGTATAATATTAATTTAGTGATCTCTAATCTTAGACCCCGTCCACACGTAGCCGGGTATCTGCTAAATCGAAGATATTTTTCTACGTTTTGGCCTGTCATCCACATGAAAACACATCAAAAACGAATATTTAAAAAAACTCCGGGCAAAGTGAAGATTTTTGAAAACTCCGTGTATGCCTTTTCGTGTAGACAGAGATAACCGGAGGTTTGCGTTTTAGAACGTCACAATCTGCGCCAAAAAAATGACAACAAATCTGCCCTGACGTCAAACGTGCGACCTTTGTTTACTGCAGAGGCCAGATTAAGCATAGACTTAAGCTAGCCGCACACTACGGCGATCCACGCGGTACCGAACCGACCCATTTCAGAGCCGACTCCCGACAGGGCACGCACATATCCCCCGACTGTTTACGAGCGCAGTCGCGATTGAAGCGACACGTGACAACTTAATAGCTTTGTGATTGGCTATTGGATATAGTTACTGTTAAATCCAACACTTGAAGATGCTACAGGCTGAATTACAAATGACACAACATGGAATATGTAGCGCACTATCTAGGCTGCATGAGCTATTATTTCCAACCTTAAATAGTGCACTTATATAGGGGAGTTAAAGCGATTTGGAATTCAGCCACACAACTTGAGCAGAGTGGCTTTCCAGCCCACTGGGTCTATGGATAAAGCTTCAGTCTATGGAATTACAGTATATACCTGCATTAGGTGCTACCAACACGTATTTCTCACGCTAGAAATTGTGTTTAATGATGTCACGTGTTATATGCGAAAGATATGACTGGCTATTTATTGCTAGCGACTCTCGCCGATCAGTCTGGCTCCCGATTAGTTTTTCGAATCGGCTGTGAGATTAGTCGGTACCATCGAAAACTAGTGTTTACGCCTGACTCGCGACTTCAGTTGGCTCGGTACGCTGAAAATCGGCGTAGTGTGCGGCTAGCTAAAGAGTAATGAATCGGAGTAGTGCCTTGAAAGCGTTAATTATTGTGCAGGTGCTATTTACATGTTTAATTTTAGAAGCCCAACTACTGCTCCAAGAGCACAGGCGATGTGATTAGGGGGTAGGATTTGGGGAAATAACCATCTACAGGTTTGGAATGTTTATGAATGTGATTGAAAACGCAGATGTTCGGTTATGTGTGGAAGGGATTTTTTTCGAAGACGAGGTGGTGTGGATAAAACATTTTTATAAACGGAGGGGGGGAAAATGTTCGGTTTTAAAAATACCCGGCTACGTGTGTACATGGCATCAATCCTATTCTTTGCACCTGCTTTATCATTAACAGCATGACTGAACTGAAAATTTGGTTACGGGTTTCCTCTTTCAACAAGCAGTCAGACATATATGTATATAGGTTATAATCAGCCTATATATCTCAAAACATATATTTAACAGTTATTCCATGAAACTGAGTCGTACATGAGCTGATAGCTGATGAGGCACGTAGTGCTGAGTTGGCTATAAGCCATGTATGACAAGACTAAGTGGAATAACTTTTATTCTATCCATGTTCACTGGATTTTGAGAAACAGAGCATTTTTATTTTTTGCAAATTCGATCAATAAAAACTTTATATGAAACATCTGACAAAATCATTCCCACTTAGTGTGAGCGTGCAGGCACTTATGGATATATGTACAGAAGATGAGAAACAAACTGTAAACGAAGCCAAAACGAGAGACAGAAATCATGGTCGGAGACTAGCAAGGGTCGGGTGATCAGCGAACAACTTGGTAGAGACGAGACAAAGGGCGAAAACGAGAAAGGGCAAGAAGAGAGTCAGAAAATAATAGGCAGTCAGAGAAATAAGGCTTGGTATGTACTGAAATGAGCAGAACGATACTTCGCACTGAAGTGGCATGTGTGAGAGGCTTAAATGGGGAGAGCGGTGATTAGAGAAAAGAGTGTCAGCTGAGTTTAATAGTTGGGAGACAGAGGGTGCTGTGAGACTTGGGAGTTGTAGTTTGAGGTGTCCATGTTTGTAGTCAGGGCGTTCTCAGCTGATTTACTGACAGACCCCACCCGAGGAGCTCCCTCTGGGATCTATATTCTTCTTGGGACGACCCCTACCTCTGGGTGCTGGTTTGTCAGGGTGTTGAGTGTGGAATTCTTGCATGAGCAGCGGGTCTAGGATGTCTTTGGTGGCAACCCAGCCCTGTTCTTCAGGGTTGTAACCCTTCCAGTCTACCAGGTACTCAATTTGTCGTCCTCTTCTTCTGGAGTTGAGGATCTTATTTACCTGATAGATGGGTTCTCCCTCAATGTTGAGAGCTGGGGGCTCCTAAACCGGTGTGTTCTCAGCATGGAGCCCTGGGATGGCAGGTTTTAGACTGGAGATGTGAAATGTGGGTGCTAACCTGCTGTGAGGGAGGAGTTCCAAACAGTACGAGACCTCATTAATCTGACGAAGGACCTTGAATGGTCTAATGTATCGTCGCTGGAGCTTTCTACAAATGTTGGGTTCCCTTAGGTTCCTTGTTACCACCCATACTCTGTCACCTGTCAATTGTTTGCCCGATGTTTATCTGCATATTCCTTCCACCCAGACCTGGCCTGGCGCGGGTTTAATCTCTTTGCTTTTCTGAGGTATTCCAGATTTTTATGGTCTGTGAGGATGATAAATGGATGAGTAGCTCCCTCTAACCAATGTCAGCATTCTTCAAGGGCTAATTTTATGGCAAGCAACTCTATGTTCCCCATGTCATAATTCCTTTAAGCAGATGAGAGTTTCCTGGAAAAGAAGGCTACAGGATGAGTTCTCAATTTCTCCCCAAGACATTGAGACAAGATGGCATCTACCCTGATGCCATCTGATGCGTCAACCTCAAGGATTAAAGGTTTCGACGGGTCGGGGTGCTGTAATATCGGAGCGGAGGTGTGAAAGCTTGCTTCAAACGTTCGAAGGCCTCTTCTGCTGTGGGGTTTCACTGGAGCCGCTTGGGACCCTTCTTGAGCAAGGTGGTTAAGGGAGCGGCAACCATGCTGAAGCCCCTAATGAAGCAGCGATAGAAGTTGGCAAAGCCCAGGAAACATTGGAGGTCCTTGATGGACTTTGGAGTGGGCAAGGATGTGCCTGCTGAAACCTTGGATGAGTCCATGCTAACCCCTTCAGCACTGATGACATAGCCTAAGAAAGAGATACATCTCTGATGGAATTCACATTCCTCCGCTTTGATGTACAGGTGGTTCTTGGGCAGGCAAGTGAGAACAGCTCAAACATGATCCATGTGGGTTGCTTCATCTGGAGAATAGACGAGGATATCATCAAAATGCAATGGCGTATTTGCCTAGCATGTCCTGTAGAACATAATTTATTAGACACTGGAACACACAAGGCGCTGAAGAAAGGCCATAAGGCATTACCCAGTATTCAAAGAAAAAAAGAAAGAAAGCACAACTTTATTCGCTTGTGAAATTTCCTCTCTGCATTTAACCTATCTGAAACAGTGAACACACACATGCACACACACACGTGAGCAATGAGCACACACATACCCAGAGCAGTGGGCAGCCATGCTAACAGCACCCGGGGAGCAGTTGGGAGTTAGGTGCCTCGCTCAAGGGCACCTCAGCCCAAGGCCGTCCCATATTAACCTAACTGCATGTCTTTGAACTGTGGGGGAAACTGGAGCACCCAGAGGAAACCCACGCAGACACGGGGAGAACATGCAAACTCCGTACAGAAAGGCCCTCACCGGCCGTTGGGCTCGAACCCAGAACCTTCTTGCTGTGAGGCGACCGTGCTAACCACTATACCACCGTGCCGCCCACAAGTGACCAGCGGTAGTGCTGAAGGCGGTCTTCCACTCATCACCCTTTTTGATTCTTATGAGATTATAGGCGCTGCGTAAGTCGAGCTTGGAAAAGATTTTCGCAGACCTGAGTTGTTCCAAAGCTGCTGGAACTAGGGGAAGAGGATATGGATACTTTACTGACACTTGATTAAGCCCTCTACAGTCAATGCAGGGCTGGAGACCGCCACCCCGTTTCTACACAATGAAAAATCCCGCCGAGACTGGATATCTGGAAGGTTGGATCTAGCCTTGTTTGAGAGCTTCCTGAATATATTCTTCCATAGCTGCATGCTCCTTCTGGGAGAGTGGGTAAATGCGGCCTCGTGGTGGTGACATACCTGGCAGCAAGTCGATCGCGTAGTCATATGGATGATGAGGTGGTAACCCACATGTTTTTCCCTTGCTAAACACTTCCTTGATGTCCAGGTAGCACTCAGGGATGTTGTCAAGGGAATCGGGTTGAGGGCTTTCCACTGAGGTTGATGAAATGTTGACTCGTGGTTGGTCTATGCAGCTTTGGAAGCAGGCTGGTGACTACTGGAGTATTTCTTTATTTTGCCAGGAGATCAAGGGGTCATGAAGTTGTAGCCAAGGGTAACCAAGGGCAATGTTGTGGTTCTCTGTAGTGGTGTTGTAGCGAGAGAGGAGTTCTGAATGCAATGCCCCCACCTGGATGTGAAGGGGAGTGGTGCGCCTAGTGATGAAACCCTCTCCTATGGGTCCTCCGTCAATGGCTCAGATGCTGAGTGCGCTTTGGAGAAGAGTGGTTATCAGGTTAAACCTCTGGGTAACTGAGTCACTGACAAAGTTCCCCTCTGCTCCTGAGTAGAAAAAATAGAAAGTACATATGTGGCATCTGCCAACTTTAACAGTACAGGAACCTTAAACCATTTGGAATTAAAAGTTTGTGTTGGACTCACAGTTCATGCTGGGGCTGCTGTATGGGACGGGCGGAGGGCACATTGCCTGAGCTGGTGTTCGGCACTCCCGCAGTAAAAGCATAAGCCCTCCCATTTCCTCCTGAGACATTCAGACCATGACAATCGAGCATGTGACACATCCATGGGTGAACTATTGTCGGATGACTGAACCAGTTGAACACTTTCCTGAATGGAGGGGCGGTGTGTCAATAGATGATCCAGGCGAATGGCTAGGTCAATGAGTGAGTCCAGCGTGCACTGTTTATCTTTGCAGGTGAGCTCACTGAGGATTTCTGGATGCAGGCCTTGACAAAAAACAGCCTTCAGAGCTGGATCATTCCACCCACTGGCTGCTGCCAGTGTCCTGAAGTCCAGGGCATATTCAGCCAAGCTCTGGGAACCTTGAGAAATGTTGAGAAGGCTTTCTCCTACCTCAATTCCCTTGGGTTCATGGTCAAAGACCCTCTTAAATTGGGCGAGAAACTGCTCATAAGACTTTGTTTGCTTCTCTCCTTGGTTCCAAACAGCACTGGCCCATCGGAGTGCTTTGCCCATCAGAAAAGAGAGGAACTTCGCAATTTTATGTTCATCAGACAGGTAAGGCATAGTAACGAAATACATGGAGCATTGTAGCGGAAAACCCTTACATGCATTCGTGTCCCCAGAGAATTTTTCTGGAGCTGGAAGTTGTAGTGCGGGGCTCGGAGAAGTTTTGGGATGTGCTAGAAGGGCCTGCAACATTACAGAAGCTAGTTGTGCCATCCGTGTGTTGAGGTCCGCTTGCAAAAGGTACATTATTCCCATGAAATACTTTTATTCCATTTTTTTCTGTTTTTTTTTGGGGGGGGTTCTTCAGGGTTTTTTGGCAGCTGGCAAACCAAATTAACGGTGCATTACCACCACCTGGACTGGGGAAGAATTGACTATATTCTTTTAGCTATTTCTGTTTCTTTTAAATACTTGATTACAATTTTTGGGGTTTTTTTTTCGAGGAGAGTTTTTATTTTGTCCTTAGTTGGTTCAGCAACAAGCTCCATCATTTTCTTTTTCCTTCCTCATGGTATATGAGGGACGGCACGGTGGTGTAGTGGTTAGCGCTGTCGCCTCACAGCAAGAAGGTCCAGGTTCGAGCCCCATGGCCAGCGAGGGCCTTTCTGTGCGGAGTTTGCATGTTCTCCCCGTGGGTTTCCTCCGGGTGCTCCAGTTTCCCCCACAGTCCAAAGACATGCAGGTTAGGTTAACTGGTGACTCTGAATTGACCGTAGGTGTGAATGTGGGTGTGAATGGTTGTCTGTGTCTATGTGTCAGCCCTGTGATGACCTGGCGACTTGTCCAGGGTGTACCCCGCCTTTCGCCCGTAGTCAGCTGGGATAGGCTCCAGCTTGCCTGCGGCACTGAAGAACAGGATAAAGCGGCTAGAGAGAATGAGATGAGATGAGACAGTATATGAGCTGATAGCCTAGTAGTAGAGTAGCCAATCAGAACGTGAGATTGCTCATATCCAGTGAATGTGGATAATTAATAAATAAATAAATCTCATCTCCTTATCTCTAACCGCTCCATCCTTCTACAGGGTCGCAGGCAAGCTGGACCCCATCCCAGCTGACCACAGGCAAAAGGCGGGGCACACCCTGGACAGGGCTGACACATACAGTGGGGCAAAAAAGTATTTAGTCAGCCACCAATTGTGCAAGTTCTCCCATTTAAAAAGATGAGCGAGGCCTGTAATTTTCATCATAGGTACACTTCAACTATGAGAGACAGAATGGGGGGAAAGAATCCAGGAAATCACATTGTAGGATTTTTAATGAATTAATTGGTAAATTCCTCGGTAAAATAAGTATTTGGTCACCTACAAACAAGCAAGATTTCTGGCTCTCACAGACCTGTAACAACTTCTTTAAGAGGCTCCTCTGTCCTCCACTCGTTACCTGTATTAATGGCACCTGTTTGAACTCGTTATCAGTATAAAAGACACCTGTCCACAACCTCAAACAGTCACACTCCAAACTCCACTATGGCCAAGACCAAAGAGCTGTCAAAAGACACCAGAAACAAAATTGTAGACCTGCACCAGGCTGGGAAGACTGAATCTGCAATAGGTAAGCAGCTTGGCATGAAGAAATCAACTGTGGGAGCAATTATTAGAAAATGGAAGACATACAAGACCACTGATAATCTCCCTCGATCTGGGGCTCCACGCAAGATCTCACCCCGTGGGGTCAAAATGATCACAAGAACGGTGAGCAAAAATCCCAGAACCACATGGGGGGACCTAGTGAATGACCTGCAGAGAGCTGGGACCAAAGTAACAAAGGCTACCATCAGTAACACACTACACCGCCAGGGACTCAAATCCTGCAGTGCCAGACGTGTCCCCCTGCTTAAGCCAGTACATGTCCAGGCCAATCTGAAGTTTGCTAGAGAGCATTTGGATGATCCAGAAGAGGATTGGGAGACCGTCATATGGTCAGATGAAACCAAAATAGAACTTTTTGGTAAAAACTCAACTTGTCGTGTTTGGAGGAGAAAGAATGCTGAGTTGCATCCAAAGAACACCATACCTACTGTGAAGCATGGGGGTGGAAACATAATGCTTTGGGGCTGTTTTTCTGCAAAGGGACCAGGACGACTGATCCATGTAAAGGAAAGAATGAACGGGACCATGTATCATGAGATTTTGAGTGAAAACCTCTTTCCATCAGCAAGGGCATTGAAGATGAAACGTGGCTGGGTCTTTCAGCATGACAACGATCCCAAACACACCGCCCGGGCAATGAAAGAGTGGCTTCGTAAGAAGCATTTCAAGGTCCTGGAGTGGCCTAGCCAGTCTCCAGATCTCAACCCCATAGAAAATCTTTGGAGGGAGTTGAAAGTCCGTGTTGCCCTGCGACAGCCCCAAAACATCACTGCTCTAGAGGAGATCTGCATGGAGGAATGGGCCAAAATACCAGCAACAGTGTGTGAAAACCTTGTGAAGACTTACAGAAAACGTTTGACCTCTGTCATTGCCAACAAAGGGTATATAACAAAGTATTGAGATGAACTTTTGTTATTGACCAAATACTTATTTTCCACCATAATTTGCAAATAAATTCTTTAAAAATCAGACAATGTGATTTTCTGGATTTTTTTTCTCATTTTGTCTCTCATAGTTGAGGTATACCTATGATGAAAATTACAGGCCTCTCTCATCTTTTTAAGTGGGAGAACCTGCACAATTGGTGACTGACTAAATACTTTTTTGCCCCACTGTAGACACAGACAACCATTCACACCTACAGTCAATTTAGAGTCACCAGTTAACCTAACCCGCATGTCTTTGGACTGTGGGGGAAACCGGAGCACCCGGAGGAAACCCACGCGGACACGGGGAGAACATGCAAACTCCGCACAGAAAGGCCCTTGCCGGTCACGGGGCTCGAACCCGCACCCTCTTGCTGTGAGGCAACAACGCTAACCACTACACCACCGTGCTGCCCCTAAATAAATGAATAAATAATTTTTTTTTTCTCAGTAGGACAAGTGGAGGCTGTTTGCTTTGCAGGTGATCAAGAACAGAACTTCTCTGTAGCTAGAAGAGACGGTCAAAGTGTAAAATGTGACCATGACATTTGGATACCAGGGAACAGAACAAACAAAACTGTTTGTTCAGTGATGAGTTTGAGTTTATGTTGTATCTGTTGTGTTTATGATGGACATGTGCTGCTCGAAAAATGGCACTAAACTCGGCTAAAACATTTGTTCAAGCTTCTGTACAATTGAACACAACTGTGAAGAGCTGAGAATATTGAATCTTGTGAATTTCTCTTTTTTTCCAGGTGAAGAAGTTGGTTTCTGTTGCTCCAGGTATTTACTGGTGATCACAAAAGAGCAGAAAGCATATAAAGATGGGAAACTGCAAAAGGTAAGCTGGGCTACACTTTTACACAAACATGGACACAGTTCAACAAACATCCAAACACACACCGTTTTACCTCAGACAGCTTTTACCAAAGAGTTTTCCAAACTGCACATGTAAAGTTGGATGCAAATGTTATACTTTCAAGCTTATGTGCACTGCTAAGCATTTGTGTGTGTTTTCTCCTTATTCAGGCTGACGCTTCCAGCAATCTGCTCACCAAGTGAAGACAGTTTGAGCAAGCAGGAAACATTCCTGTGTTCCTAATTTGCTGGTGGAAGCTACATAAAAATGTGTCTTCGAAGGACAAAATGATTGAGTCTGGAGATTTTGAAGATTGATGATGTCACAGCAGTGAACAAAACTTAAGTAATGCTCTCTGTGTGAGAGATGGCATACTCTTCCTCTCCTCTGTCAGTCACAGTGACACTAGCCAATCTTAGGCATCTGTGAGCTCATGTATGCAGAAGAGGGCAGATATAGCTTTCCTCCGAGCGTGTTTTACACTGCCCTGTGATGTAGCATAAGCAGCAGTTGGAAAAGATGTGGCTTGCTGGCATCACACGTCTTGTTGGAAGAACTTTTGTATTCACCCTCCTCACTGAAGCTTTAATAAAAATTTTTTTATACCATATGGTCAGTTACTTCTTACACACGAAGTATGGTCTGCAAATTGTATGGAAATACATACTGCAGGCAAAGGTAAAGCACGTTTATAATTATTTGACAGTCCAATACCAACAATTTACACAATATTTTTACTCACTCATAGTAATAAAGTATCGAACTAAATGAATGACACCATGGCTAGAGTGAAATAACAGTTTCAGCTGCACAATAAATGTGGGAAAAGATTTGGGGGTGGTTTTTTTTTGGCTCTTGACATTTTTTTCCCCCAGACAATGAAGAAGTATCTGAACAAGAAAGAATGAATAATAATTCTCTTCACAGGTATTTGTGTACTGAGAAAAAATGGTGGGCATTGATGGCTGAACAAGTTCTGTAATTAAGACCTTTTGTTTTTTGTCCCATATGATGCTGGACTTGTGGGTGGTACATGTATGTCATATGGTCACAAAAGACGTCAAAAATCAGGTCAATGCCTTCCCATATTCTCTTAACCCTCTTGCTGTGTTCATTTCATGTCCTTTAGTTTAGTGTTCCAGGTCAAAAGTGATCGCCCCATTATAACTGATAATGATTCCATGATAATGCACATAATACAACAGAATGTTGTGATAGATATTTTTATCAACTTAAATTATAGTAAAAATGGCAACTTTTGAACATCTATTTGCTATTTATGGCATGTAGGCCTCATTGTTCTGAACTTGTACAACTCGTTTTTGAGGTAAAAAAAAAGCATAATGTATGGATTACTTTGATTCCAACAAATAGTTGGAAAAAATATATATACATACAGGACACTTTTTCGATGGAATAAAAACGTGTATTCTATCCCCTTCTAGTGGGTTTCATTCATTTGGTTTGATAGCATGAAATATTGTTATCAAATCGCTTATCCTACGTGTATTATGTCACTCTACCCAATGAAGAATGAGCATTGAATATGGTTTATGATATTTCATGGTTGTCAAGACAACATGACATCATACGTCAGAGACGTAAAACTTACACGCTTACGAGCGACTGTGACAATTTGTAAACAAACATGGCCGTCAGGTTTGCTTCATTTAATATTGAAGATTTTGAGAGAATTTTGAAAGAGAGAGACGCATTGAACATCTGAAAGGAATGTGTAATAATAATAATAATAATAATAATATTGGCTGGCTTCTTTTTGTGGTATTAGATATATTTCATTCAGCTAGCATGATATTGAACTCGTCTTTGACTGGTTCAATATCATGCTAGCTGAAAGGAATATATCTGATATAGCACTCAACGCCAGCCAATATTATTTAAGTCTGATATTCTTCAAGGACTACTTTGTGCCAACATTTAACAAGGACAAGTACCACTGAAAAGTGTTTTAAACCATTTCAATTTTTAAAATCTTGGCACAAAATAACATCTTTTGTGTTCCCGCTCAAAAATGACTGGTATGATTTTATTAGTAAAGAAAAGGCATAGGCACACACTTTACACATGAAAACTATATTACAAATGAATGTTTGAATGCATCAAAGAACAACAGTAACAAGAATTTTAAAAAGCAGTAATTAAAACAGTCTGAATGCCAATTGCATTTTCATACACATAATGAATAGTATGTGGTGATAGTGACTCACCCATGATAACACCTGAAATGTGTGGAGTGGCATCGTGGAATGAAAAACTGCCCGCCCAGAATCTGCATCCTATAAACTGGTGGTAGATTAATTTCTAGACCTGTACACACCAGACAAAATCAAGAAACCCACATATGCTTGGATGTCTGTCTGGTCTACCTCCTTCCATTTTTTTTTTTTGTAAACACATCTCCCCTCCAGGTTGGTCATGTTTATCACTATAGTTTCATTCAAGTCTGTCAAGAAGAGTTCAAGTCGGAGCTTGTGTGCATCTGTGTGTATGTGTGTGATGAAATGACGTAACATTAAACTGAAAAGCCAAACTGATAAATAAAGGACTGTGTTTAACATCATTACCCACCTGCCTGTGCTTCAGTGTTCCACCCACCCCAAGAACATACGACACACTCTCAGAAAATAAAGTACATTACTTACATAGACACAAGTGTTTTACTGGGAAATACAGCACTCATATTTTTCATTCGAGCTACATCCGGGACATGGAGAACCAAAACCGTGACATATATCTCTAGATATCACTCACGAGGAACACTGTAAAAAAAAATAGTTGAGAATACTTGAAATTTCAAGGCAACAGTCTGCATTAAGAATTTTATGTTTTGCCAACGATGTGCCCATGATAATCCAAACTATGATAAAACTGTTATCTTTATTAAGAATTCTTAATTAAGTCAATTTTCAATTCCTCATTCTGCCAACATAGATTTCTCTTTTTGCTGAACAGTGGCATTCACAGTAGTGCAAAAAGGCAATTGAGGTTATCACAATTTTTTTTTTTTAGATTTTTTTTCATCTCTATTTGGATAGGACAGCGTGGAGACAGGAAATGAGCAGGAGAGAGATTGGGAAATGACCTCAGGTCGGAACCGAACCCAGGTCCCCGGATTTATGGTAGGGCGCCTTATCCACCTGAGCCACGATGCCCCCAAGGTTATCACAATTTATCATTAAACTATACATGCCTTTTTTCATTGTTCTACACATTTACAAAACTTCAATATTGAAATAAAGTTTTCAAAATCCATGTCATGGGTGTGGCTCAGGTGGATAAGGCGCCATACCATAAATCTGGGGACCTGGGTTCGATTCTGACCCGAGGTCATTTCCTGATCCCTCCCCGTCCCTCTCTCCTGCTCATTTCCTGTCTCTACACTGTCCTATCCAAATAAAGGTGAAAAAAGCCCCCCCCCCCCCAGAAAAGTCTGATTGCCTTTTTGTACTACTGTGAATGCCACTGTTCAGCAAAAAGAGAAATCTATGTTGGCAGAATGAGGAATTGAAAATTGACTTAATTAAGAATTCTTAATAAAGATAGTTTTATCATAGTTTGGATTATCATGGGCACATCATTGGCAAAACATAAAATTCTTAATGCAGACTGTTGCCTTGAAATTTCAAGTATTCTCAACTATTCTTTTTTTACAGTGAAATCGATGAACTGTTTTGCTAAATTTAGGTATCTTTGTTTGTGTCTATATAATAAAAAGAACAGCACATATTGGCTTGAAGATATGAAGTTTATCTTCTCGTGTTGAAAAACTCGCATTTTTGTGGGAGTTCGTGTGTGTGTGTGTGTGCTCTCAACACCACACAAAAACACAATAGACATCTGAGAAACTGCAAGTTTATGAGAGAAAAAGCAAGGTAGGAGAGATATTATGATCGAGGTGCAGCAGCAGAATGTTTCCGGAGGGACTCCAGTCAGAAGTGCGAGTTCCCTTTTGATTTTGGCCCCATGTGTGTAAGAGTTTGGGGTTGTAGTCAAAGTACACACCTCTCAGTAATATAGTTAAAAGTCTGCAAATATATTGAGAGAAACAGCGCAAAGCAGGAACATGGAACTTTGTCTTACACACCACGCACATTTTAAAGATGTACAGAAGGTGATTGCTGCTACACCAGAAAACAATCAGTCACGTAATAACATGAAAAGTGTGTTATAACAATATATTTTTCATGTTATAACAATATATTTTCACGTTATAACGTGATAACTTTAAACTCAAGTTTGAATCTATGGTTTGAATGAGGTGTGTGGAGAATAAACTGGGTAATATGGGCAATAAACTGGGTAATATGGAGAATTAACTGGGTAATATGGTGAATAAACTAGGTAATATGGGGAATAAAATGGGTAATATGGATAAACTGGGAATTTACATGATTTAATCATGTTCTAGAGCAGTGGCTACAACCATCGACAGTCCATAATTATCAACACCTTTTCAGATTTACTAATAAAAAAAAAAATTTTGCAAAGGTGAGTTTCAGTTGCAACAGTTATCATTAGTTAATTAATCAACCGTAAGACCCGCCTTGCCCTTTGAGCTTGTTGTCTGATGACGCAGCTCGTTACCTGAGATGGAATTTTTTTCAGCACGATCAGCAATTTGAGGAAACCCTGGATGTTATCATTGCAGATAAGCATGGTGGAAAGATCATGGACATGTTTTTACTTATCAAATTCACTGATATTTCATAATATCCTTGTTGAAACCTACAGTGGTGCTTGAAAGTTTGAGAATCCTTTAGAATTTTCTATATTTCTGCATAAATATGACCTAAAACATCATCAGATTTTCACCCAATTCCTAAAAGTAGATAAAGAGAACCCAGTTAAACAAATGAGATAAAAATATTATACTTGGTCATTTATTTATTGAGGAAAATGATCCAATATCACATATCTGTGAGTGGCAAAAGTATGTGAACCTCTAGGATTAGCAGTTAATTTGAAGGTGAAATTAGAGTCAGGTGTTTTCAATCAATGGGATCGGGATGACAATCAGGTGGGAGTGGGCACCCTGTTTTGTTTAAAGAACAGGGATCTATCAAAGTCTGATCTTCACAACACATGTTTGTGGAAGTGTGTCATGGCACAAACAAAGGAGATTTCTGAGGACGTCAGAAAAAGCGTTGTTGATGTTCATCAGGCTGGAAAAGGTTACAAAACCATCTCTAAAGAGTTTGGACTCTACCAATCCACAGTCAGACAGATTGTGTACAAATGGAGGAAATTCAAGACCATTGTTACCCTCCCCAGGAGTGGTTGACCAACAAAGATCACTCCTAGAGCAAGGCGTGTAATAGTTAGCGAGGTCACAAAGGACCCCAGGGTGACTTCTAAGCAACTGATGGCCTCTCTCACATTGGCTAATGTTAATGTTTATGAGTCCACCATTAGGAGAAAACTGAACGACAATGGTGTGCATGGCAGGGTTGCAAGGAGAAAGCCACTGCTGTCCAAAAAGAACATTGCTGCTCGTCTGCAGTTTGCTAAATATCACATGGACAAGCCAGAAGGCTATTGAAAAAATGTTTTGTGGATGGATGAGACCAAAATAGAACTTTTTGGTTTAAATGAGAAGCGTTATGTTTGGAGAAAGGAAAACATTGCATTCCAGCATAAGAACCTTATCCCATCTGTGAAACATGGTGGTGGTAGTCTCATGGTTTTGGCCTGTTTTGCTGCATCTGGGCCAGGACGGCTTGTCATCATTGATGGAACAATTAATTCTGAATAATACCAGTAAATTCTAAAGGAAAATGTCAGGATGTCTGTCCATGAACTGACTCTCAAGAGGAGGTGGGTCATGCAGCAAGACAACGACCCTAAGCACACAAGTCGTTCTACCAAATAATGGTTAAAGAAGAATAAAGTTAATGTTTTGGAATGGCCAAGTCAATGTCCTGACCTTAATCCAATCGAAATATTATGGAAGGACCTGAAGCAAGCAGTTCATTGTTAGGACTTGGGACTATCTTGGCCTCTAGAGGCCGCTATTATATCTTTTGTCTTGTTATGTTTGTTTTGACAGCTAGAGGCCGCTATTGTTTTGTGTTTGTTTTGACAGCCATGTGCTCCTTTGTTTTCATGTGCCTTTT
This sequence comes from Neoarius graeffei, assembly GCF_027579695.1. Classification (NCBI taxonomy): domain Eukaryota; kingdom Metazoa; phylum Chordata; class Actinopteri; order Siluriformes; family Ariidae; genus Neoarius; species Neoarius graeffei. The sequence goes on along the minus strand of NC_083575.1, from coordinate 34,341,277 downwards.
GCCCCACCTGTTCTTTATTTTCTGCCCTGCCTAGTTTCTTAATTACCTTGGGTATTTATACGTCCTCAGTTTGGTCTCAAGTTACTGAGTCTTTGTTCTGTTTATGGCTAGTCTCCTCTGTTCCGTGTACCTTTGCCTGTGTGCTTGTGTTTTTGGGATTTTGCTTCCTTGGGACTTTTTGGACTGTTTATTTGCCATTTTGTATCTTCTGAGTGTTGGGATTTCTGCCTCTTCTTTTCTCGTTTTGGATTCTTGGACTTTGAACTTTTGGATGTTTTGTTTTTCCTTGTATCTCCTGTAAGTTTGGATTTTACTTTTGTGGATTTTTTTTGGATTTTTCTGATCTTCTGAGCATTGGCAATAAACTGTTTTTTGTACTCTACTTTCGTCCCACTCCTCTGCACTTGAGTCATTCCCCTGGTGGCCTAGTGGGGGTTTGCTGGATTACCACACCAGTGACCCAGGTTCGATTCCCAGCAAAACCTAACAGAAAGACTCAGTTATGACTGACTCAGCAGAGGATTTTTCAGCTGCCTACCCAGCTAATCTTCAGAAAATTGTCGATGCTTTAACTAGCTTTGGAGCTACCATGGACACTCATGGATGAACACTTGCAAGCCAACATGAGGCCCTTGCTCGCCATGATGCTCTGCCCCAGCAAATTGGGGGTGCCCTGGCATGGCTGACTCCCCTGCCCCCATCTCCTCCTCCTGATCCTCTGCTCCTGCTCCACCATCTGCTCCTGCCACGCTGCCTCCTTCACCTCATGAACCTCTCCTTCCGGCACCACAGAGGTATGACGGCGAGTGCTGGGAGTTCCTCACCCAGTGCCAACTCACCTTTGAGCTCCAGCCTACCACCTACACTATGGATCACCACAAGATTGCATATGTAATAACTTTGTTAGCTGATAAGGCACGAGCCTGGGCAACAGCCATCTGGCAGAGACAGGGACCCAAGTGCTCTGATTTCAAGACATTTACAGAGGAGATGCTGCATGTCTTCGATCAGGCAGACATCAGCAAAGATGCAGCCAGGAAGCTCATGTCCATCCGGCAGGGAGGAAGTGTCGCAGACTATGCCATCTCATTCCGGACGCTCGCAGCAGTCAGTGGATGGAATGAGACTGCCCTGGTTTCAGCCTTCCACCATGGTCTGTCTGACCCCATCAAGGACGGTCTGGCCTCTATAGGATGCCCAAGTGATCTTGAAACTCTGATCTCGCATGCCATTCATCTTGATAACAGGATTAGAGAGCGTCACCAAGTCCGGACCTTCCCTGGCCTCACTGCCCCAACCTGGAGTCCGTCCACCTCCTCCAGTGACTGTCCGGAGCCCATGCAAGTTGGCCGGACTTGTCTCTCCCCATCTGAGAGGGAGCGCAGAAGGAGAGACAAGTGCTGCATCTACTGTGGCAAGCCTGGCCATTTCCGAGCATCATGTCCTGAGCTCTTGGGCAAAAGGTCCGCCCCGTCCAGCCGAGGGAGGGTTGTGACGGGGACTACCCTCTCTCCCAAACGTCCTGGCCAAGGAGTCTACATCCCTGTCTCCATCTCCTGGGGTGAGTCCGTCCACTCGTGCCAAGCCTTGTTAGACTCTGGGGCTGCTGGGAACTTTATGGATGTTCACTTCACCCAAAGAATCAATGTCCCTACTGCACCTCTTGAGGTTCCATTGTCTGTGTCTGCTCTGGATGGCCAAGCGCTAGGTGATGGAAGAGTTACCCAAGTAACTTCTCCAGTTCTTCTCCAGTCTCAAGGTCACAAAGAAGAAATATCCCTGCACCTGATTCAGTCACCAGAGTTCCCAGTGATTCTAGGCCTTCCTTGGCTTACCCGCCACAACCCTCGTATAGACTGGGTAACAAGCCAGGTTGTGGAATGGGGCCCTACATGCCATGCCTCTTGTCTGCTCTCTAGTTCTCCTGTGTCTCCTTCCGAGCCCCCTGATCTCACCAAGTTATCTCAAGTTCCCACAGAGTACTGGGACCTTAAGGAGGTCTTTAGCAAGAGTAGGGCCACCGTTCTTCCTCCGCACCGTGCCTACAACTGTGCCATAGACTTGCTCCCCAGGGCTACCCCTCCTCGGGGCAGGCTGTTCTCCCTCTCTCAGCCAGAACGCAAGGCCATGAAGGAATACATCAAGGACGCCCTGGCTTCTGGATTCATCTGACACTCCACCTCACCTGCTGGTGCCGGCTTCTTCTTTATCGGCAAGAAGGATGGGGGGCTCCGACCGTGTATTGACTACAGGGGCCTGAACAAGATCACTGTGTGCAAATGTTATCCACTTCCGCTGATGTCCACAGCGTTCGACCTGCTCCAAGGCGCCACAGTCTTCACCAAGTTGGATTTACGGAATGCTTACCACTTCATCCGTATCCAACAGGGAGACGAGTGGAAGACTGCCTTTAACACCCCGTCAGGACACTATGAGTACCAAGTGATGCCCTTCAGACTCACCAGTGCACCAGTAGTTTTTCAGGCCCTTATCAATGACATCTTGAGGGATATGATCAACCAATACGCTTTTGTCTACCTCGACGACATTCTGATATTTTCCAAGACCTTGCAGGAGCACCGCCACCATGTCCGTCAGGTTCTTCAGAAGCTGCTACAGAACAATCTGTTTGCAAAGGCCCAGAAATGTGAGTTTCATGTCCCCGAGGTCTCCTTTCTGGGTTTTATGGTATGGACGGGACAACTCCAGATGGATCCAGCCAAGACCCTGGCCGTCCGGGACTGGCCCACTCCCAAGTCCATGAAAGAAGTTCAGCGGTTCTTAGGATTTGCTAACTTCTACCGCAAGTTTGTCAGGAACTTCAGTTCTGTAGCAGCGCCCATATCGGACCTCACCAAAAAGACAGGTGGGTTTTATGCCTGGTCTCCTCAGGCGGAGAAGGCTTTCAAGGACCTCAAGCACCGTTTCTGCACGGCACCCATTCTGGTCCTCCCTGACACATCGCAACCCTTCATCGTCGAGGTGGATGCTTCGGACAGTGGCGTCGGCGCGGTCCTCTCTCAATGCTTGGATGGAAGGTTGCACCCCTGCACATACTTCTCCCACCGTCTGAGTCCTGCAGAGTCCCAGTATGATGTGGGGGATCAAGAACTGCTCGCGGTGAAACTGGCCCTTGAGGAGTGGAGGCACTGGCTGGAGGGAGCGGAACATCCATTCCTGGTTTGGACGGACCATGAGAACCTGGAGTACCTCCAGCAAGCCAAGAGACTTAATCCATGACAGGCTAGGTGGGCCTTGTTCTTCAGTCGGTTCAATTTCACCCTATCGTACCGTCCCGGCTCTAAGAACACCAAACCGGACGCTCTTTCCAGACAGTTCTCTTCCACCAACAGGGAGAGTGAAGTTGGGCCTATTATACCTGTGTCCCGGATTGTGGCCCCTGTCCGCTGAGGCATTGAGGAGGCCGTCCGACAAGCTCAACGCCAGGACCCCAGTCCTGGGACGGGGCCACCGGGCCTCTTGTACGTCCCACATCAAGCCCGGGCCAAGGTTCTCCAGTGGGGTCACTTGTCCCCTCTCACTGCCCACCCGGGAGCTCGGAGGACCCTGGACTTCTTGAAAAGACGCTTCTGGTGGCCGAGCATGGAGAAGGAAGTGAGGTCATTCGTACTGTCCTGTGAAGTGTGCACCAGAAGCAAGAACCCACGGCAGCATCCCCAGGGCCTCCTGCATCCTCTGCCCATTCCCCGGCGTCCCTGGTCCCATGTGGCGGTCGACTTCATCACGGGCCTTCCAGATTCACAAGGTAACACTGTCATTTTGGTCATACTCAACAGGTTCTCTAAGGCCTGCCACTTCATACCGCTATGCAAGCTCCCTTCTGCCCTTGAGACAGCCAAACTAATATTTACCCATGTCTTCTGAGTCTTCGGGCTCCCACAGGACATCGTCTCAGACCGGGGACCCCAGTTCTCCTCCCAAGTGTGGCGGGGGTTCTGCAAGCTTATCGGGGCCACTGCCAGCCTCTCCTCTGGGTTCCACCCCCAGTCCAATGGCCAGACTGAGAGGCTCAACCAGGACCTGGAAACCACCCTGCGAGGCCTGGTGATGGATAACCCGACATCATGGAGCACCTGGCTGCCATGGGCGGAGTACGCCCATAACACCCTGCAGTCGTCAGCCACCAGGTTGTCGCCATTCCAGTGCCAATTCGGGTTCCAGCCACCTCTGTTTCCGGAACAGGAGGAGGATGCTGGGGTGCCCTCGGTCAACCAGTACGTGAGATGGTGTCGTAAGACCTGGAACAAGGTTCGGAGGACTCTCATCCAGACTTCCAGGGCCAACCAGATTCAGACCAACCGCCATAGAAGGCCTGCCCATGTTTTCCGCCCTGGGCAGCGGGTCTGGCTGTCCGCTAAGGACCTTCCTCCACGGGTGGAGAACCGCAAGCTTGCCCCTCGCTATGTTGGCCCCTTCAAGGCTGTGCGCAGGGTGAACCCTGTCGCCTAGCGGCTCCAGTTGCCCCAGTCTCTAAGAATCAACCCCATATTCCACGTATCCCTGTTGCGGCCCGTACTGTCGTCCTCTTATGTTCCTGCCCCTAGGAATCCCCCACCTCCCTGCATCCTCCATGGACAGACCGTGTTCACTGTGCGCCACCTGTTGGACTCCCGCCGGGTCCGTGGAGGTCTTCAGTACCTAGTGGACTGGGAAGGCTATGGTCCCGAGGAGCGTTGGTGGGTCCCCACTCGGGACATTCTAGACAAAGAACTTTGTCAGGACTTCCATTTGGCCCATCCTGATTGCCCTGGGAACGTCAGGAGACGCTCCTTGGGGGGGGGGGTCCTGTTAGGACTTGGGACTGTCTTGGCCTCTAGAGGCTGCTATTATATCTTTTGTCTTGTTGTATTTGTTTTGACAGCTAGACGCCGCTATTGTTTTGTGTTTGTTTTGACAGCTATGTGCTCCTTTGTTTTCATGTGCCTTTTGCCCCACCTGTTCTTTATTTTCTGCCCCACCTAGTTTCTTAATTACCTTGGGTATTTATACGTCCTCGGTTTGGTCTCTAGTTACTGAGTCTTTGTTCTGTTTATGGCTAGTCTCCTCTGTTCCGTGTACCTTTGCCTGTGTGCTTGTGTTTTTGGGATTTTGCTTCCTTGGGACTTTTTGGACTGTTTATTTGCCATTTTGTATCTTCTGAGTGTTGGGATTTCTGCCTCTTCTTTTCTCGTTTTGGATTCTTGGACTTTGAACTTTTGGATGTTTTGTTTTTCCTTGTATCTCCAGTAAGTTTGGATTTTACTTTTGTGGATTTTTTTTGGATTTTTCTGATCTTCTGAGCATTGGCAATAAACTGTTTTTTGTACTCTACTTTCGTCCCACTCCTCTGCACTTGAGTCATTCCCCTGGTGGCCTAGTGGGGGTTTGCTGGATTACCACACCAACAACCTGGGTTTGATTCCCAGCAAAACCTAACATTCATGTGAGGAAACCCACCAACATCCCAGAGTTGAAGCTGTCCTGTATGGAGGAATGGGCTAAAATTAGGGTTGCCACCTGTGTCTGACAAAAATCCTGGACATTTCGACCATCCAATCGACCTTTTTGCTTGTAAGCAACGGCGCCCTTCACACATCTAATCCAAGACAAAAATCGCCCTTCTACGCTGAAATTGTATTGCTCTAATTAGTAAAAATGACGCTTTTGCTAGTTATTTGTTTAGTTAATTAATTGCTTTACATAATATAGCAGGTCTTCATTATTTTGGTTTATTTCCAACAGTTTTTGGTTGTGGACACCTGGGGGCAGTAGTGGGCACAGGTAAAAGGGGAATACATAATTAAATTGTTTGTTTGCTTATGTGGAATAAAAATAAATAATCTAATTTTTCATTGTATCTGAGAATACCTGAATGTAAGGTGTAGTGTCAAACAGCTTACCTGATTGCTTAGAGTGTGGTGTGTGCTTTGCTTGTGCTTGCCTGTGCCTCTGCTGCTCTTGGCTAAACAAATACATAGGAGGACATATAACTGGGCACATACAGTACATACAGGAGTAGGCAGATAAGACTATTTGGATTTCATTTAATTCACCAAAACCTTACCTAATCTTCCATTTATATTTGGTGTTTTTCTTCGCTGCTGCTATGAGTCCTGGCTGATTTTCAATGAATGTCTTGAACTCAGTACAGGACAACTGAAAGTTTAGCCTGACTTGAAGCTCAGCCTTCACCATTGCAACAGAGTCTGTTTCTTTTATCAGTCCAAGCATCCTCCATTGCCCCTTTTCCACCAAAGCAGTTCCAGGGCTGGTTCGGGGCCAGTGCTTAGTTTGGAACCGGGTTTTCTGTTTCCACTGACAAAGAACTGGCTCTGGGGCCAGAAAAACCGGTTCCAGGCTAGCACCAACTCTCTGCTGGGCCAGAGGAAAGAACCGCTTACGTCAGCGGGGGGCGGAGTTGTTAAGACCAACAACAATAACAAGACCGCGAAAGATCGCCATTTTTAAGCGACGAGAAGCAGCAGCTGTACAAACGCGAAGTCAGCCATCATCATTATTATTGTTGTTGTTGCTGCTTCTTCCGTGTTTTTGCTTTGATATTCGCGCCAAGGTTTATGCAAACGTAGCGCCGTAACTGACGTATACAGCGACGTAAGTGACGTATATAGCGACGTAATGACGTATTCAGCGACGTAATGACGTGGCTCCGCCTAGCACGGCGAGCTCGGAAAAGCAAACTGGTTCTCAGCTGGCTCGCAAGTTGAAATACACATTTTGCCCATTATGTACAAAAAACCGGGACATTCAGTGTCCCGGATTTTTATTTTTTTTTTCCGGGACAGACCATGAAAATCCGGGACAATCAGGAAAAACCGGGACAGGTGGCAACACTAGCTAAAATTCCTCCAAGCCAGTGTGCAGGACTGATCAACAGTTACCACAAATGTCTAGTTGCAGTTATTGCTGCACAAGGGGGTCACACCAGGTACTGAAAGCAAAGGTTCACATCCTTTTGCCACTCACAGATATGTAATATTGGATCATTTTCCTCAATAAATAAATGACCAAGCATGGGCACCGCCAGGGGGGGAAAGGTTAGAACAATTCTAGGGGCCCAGCACTGCCATGGGGCCCTTTAAGGGGCTGATAATATGATTTTAATAAGACTTTTGAAATAACAACAATGCAATATTCCATCTGGTAAAATGAGCTAATTGAACAAGGTTGTCTATTTCTTGAGTTCTTCAACATATTGTCATTTAACCCTCCCCCTTTTGCAAAATGGTACGGTCCAGTTCTGGTAGAAGCGCGATGCGTTAAATCTGTGTGCTGATCAGTGCAACGCTACTTGCTGCTGTGTCGCGGTGCAGCAGCCAGCCAGCCAGCAGTGGAGTGCGTACAGTCTATGATCACTAAATATGAAGAGTGGCTGTCAAAAACGTAAAGAAAGGCAGCTGAAAGCTGAGAGGGACTGGAGAGGCAGGCAACTGGTCACTCAGTTTTTCCCAAAGAAAGGTAGCTATCGCTCACATGTGTGTTCAAAATATTAGCGAATGGTAAATGAACAGTATGAACGTGGTTGGATTAGCCTATCAAGAGAACACTTTTACAGTTTGTACAGTGACATTTTTTCATTTTAATAACTGAACTGACTTGTGTGATAAACAAGATGAAATATTACGTTATGCTGGTGCTAATAACTAGTGCTAATAACCAGTTTCATAACTAATGGGGTGCCCTAAATATGCACAGATTCAGCCTCAGGGGGACCTCCGCCCTACCAAACCACTGAACCCCCCTTTGGAGAAGGAGGTAAGCAGCAATACAACCCATAAATGCTTTAGGATTGAAGTTTTTAATGAGTGAGCGCCATATACAGTTTGCTAGATTAAAAGTGTTGCTAATAACGGACACCAGTCAAGTGTTTGACATGGTTACATGTGTGGAAGAAAACTTTTTCTATGATTTATTAGCAGTCACATCACACATTTCACTACCAATTGTCCTAGCACAAGAAGGCATGTGGCAAAATCTTGAATTTTCATTTGTGATTGTAAATGCACCAGAATTAGTCACTGACCAGTTTTCATCTAGTCTCTGGTAGGTTAATACATAAAATGTAATAACAAAGTCACAAACTCAAGGTCCATGGGCTATCAAAAGTCAAATAATGACAATAGTGCAATTGTGACGAGGGTGGGCAAAGTTGGGGGGCCCAAAATTCTAATCTTTCATGGGGCCCAAAATTTCTGGCGGCGCCCCTGCGACCAAGTATACTATTTTTGTCTCATTTGTTTAACTGGGTTCTCCTTATCTACTTTAAGAAACCTTTATTCGTCACATGCACACTTCAGGCACAGTGAAATTCATCCTCTGCATTTAACCCATCTGAAGCAGTGAACACACGCACCCACTCAGAGCAGTGGGCAGCCACACCAGAGCACCCGGGGAGCAGTCAGGGGTTCGGTACCTTGCTCAAGGGCACCTCAGCCCAAGACCACCCCACGTCAACCTAACTTTTAGGACTTGTGTAAAAATCTGATGATGTTTTAGGTCATATTTATGCAGAAATATAGAAAATTCTAAAGGATTCACAAACTTTCAAGCACCACTGTAGTTTGTTTCTTACTCTTTCATTTGACAGTCACCATTTTGTATCTTAACGCGCGTTTGAGAAGTCAAGCGATGTTTCGATAATAGTGATCACTTTCACCGGTGTCCACCATTATCAACACCTGTGGAATTAAGTGACATTTACAACTGTTATCTATCGATCTTTGTGTAACATTGTTGAAGTAGATGAAGTATTTCAAAAAATAAAAGTGCTGTGATTTACAATAATTTTTTTTCTGATTCATAAAAGAATGAAATGCTTATAGAGCATTTGGAATCCTCATCTCATCTCTTTATCTCTAGCCGCTTTATCCTGTTCTACAGGGTCGCAGGCAAGCTGGAGCCTATCCCAGCTGGCTACGGGCGAAAGGCAGGGTACACCCTGGACAAGTCACCAGGTCATTACAGGGCCAATTGCAATAAATAGAATTTGACCAGAATTAAATTCCTAGCATATAAAAAAATTACATGCTTGAAATATTCAGATTCTTCTATCTCATCTCATCTCATCTCATTATCTCTAGCCGCTTTATCCTGTTCTACAGGGTCACAGGCAAGCTGGAGCCTATCCCAGCTGACTACGGGCGAAAGGCGGGGTACACCCTGGACAAGTCGCCAGGTCATCACAGGGCCAATTGCAATAAATAGAATTTGACCAGAATTAAATTCCTAGCAAAATTTAATTCAAAATTTATATGCTTGAAATATTCAGATTCTTCTATTCCATTCAGAATTTTTTTTTGCAGTTTGTTGTAAATATCTACCACATATTACAATATCAGTAGACATTTTATATTTTTAGATGTAAATTTAAAATCTCAATTAAAAAAAAATCAACCTTTGACCTGGATTTTCCTGTGGTTACAATGTCAATTGCCTGTTGACATTTCTTGGTTGACGACAAAACTAGATATCAATACAACCAACAGTGAATGATTAACAATGTGATCTACGAAAATGGGGCAGCATGGTCGTGTAGTGATTAGCACCGTCGCCTCACAGCAAGAAGGTCCTGGGTTTGAGCCCAGCGGCCAGCGAGGGCCTTTCTGTGTGGAGTTTGCATGTTCTCCATATGTCTGCGTGGGTTTCCTCTGGGTGTGCCGGTTTCCCCCACAGTCCAAAGACATGCAGGTTAGGCTAATTGATGGCTCTAAATTGACCGTAGGTGTGAATGTGTGTGTGTGAATGGTTGTTTGTCTCTGTGTTAGCCCTGCGATAACCTGGCGACTTGTCCAGGGTGTACCCTCCATCTCACCCATAGTCAGCTGGGATAGGCTCCAGCTTGCCTGTGACCCTGTAGAATAGGATAAGTGGCTACAGGTAATGGATGGATATAAGTCTATGTAAAACAAATTTAAATAAAAACTATGTTTTGTTAACTTAATACCACATACCAATGATTGTTTTTCAAATAAATAACCATCTGGGTGTCGATAATTGTGGAACGGTGTCGAGAACTGTGGACAAAGGTGTTAATACTTGTAGAATGGCGTCACTTGATCTGATACGCCAAGTAATCCGGAATCAACTCCATTTTTCCCAGTGGAAGTTTGAGCAACTATTCATGCACAATTTATGTATTGAAAGTCTTTTCTACTTTTGCAATGGCCAAAAGATCGTTAAAGGGTCGATAACTGTAGCTGCCGCTTTAGTTCAATTTTGAGTTGAACTGCGGTAAAGTTGTAAATATATTCACAGAGTCAAACTTCCCAGATCAATAACTCTGAAGCAAAATGTTAAAACACTACAGACGTCTCTTTCCTGTTGTACCAAGGTAGACAATGAGCTAGAACCTAATTTTAATCAAAACGAGTTGCTCTCTGAGCTGGACTAATAACACTGGTCTCTGTGTGCAGCCAGCTGTGAGACGAGTGCACAGTGACCATCTAAAAAGTGCAGGACTGAAAATAGAAGCTCTGAAAATATTCAATAATTTCACCTTTATTCACTGTAGTGTCACCAAAATCACTTCTTTTAGTTTAGATTGTAGCTTGTTGGCTAATATTTGCAGAGCTAGCTTATTAGCTTTGAGGTTAGTAGGCGTGTCCCAGGCAGACTGTTGCAGTGGCCAGGCTTCACTATCCCCACCCCTTTCTCCATTTATGGACTAGCTGGGAGTTAGGTGGAGATCATAGGCTCCTCAGAGTAAAGCCATCTGGCCACCATCTTACCACTCACATCGCGGAGCGGAACGGTCGTTTAGGCGACTGGAAGCTACACAAACCTGGACAAGTTATTTATGTAGTTGGTGAGAAAAATGACAAGAAAAATGCCTGCATGTGCAGTAGTGAACTGTACAAACTGTCAAGTCAAAGGTTGTGGATGGATATTTCACCTGTGAGTACTGATAGTGTGTGATCATGTTTACACGTTTGTGCATAGTGCCATTTGCGTGGACCCCCGATAGCATTTTATGATGGTTTGCAAGAGCAAAAGAAAAAAAATTAACAGAAAATCTGTCTCATCATCTTGTCTGTTTTTGTTGACAATCTGACATTGATATCTGGGATGAACACTGTGATGGTGTCAGATTTTCCAGGAAGGGTTCCATCATGGCGCCCCCCGTGGCGAACGTGTTTGCGATGCGCTCCCGACACCGATTGCCTTTATTGTTTATTTTAGTAATTTTGATTGTGACAAATGCTCAGTGCTTGTACACTAGGATCACCTACAGCAGGGATGGGCAACTTGCATGATAAAGAGGGCCACAATTTTTCATCACCACCATCAGAGGGCCATATGACCGCGCACTTCAACTAATCAGATATGAGAGAAGTTACAAAAGAATTTTAAATAAGAACAAAATATTTGTATATTCTTATGTCTGTATGTTTATTGAACCAACATACATTTATTTAATATTTTCCACACTGAAATGCATTTTTAGGATAATGCTCGTCTTGTTAAACGACAAACACAAGTTTGTTTTAAAAGAAACAAAGTGCAAAGGGCTCACATTCAATGAGGCACAAAACTAAAAAAAACAGCGGCCCAACATTAAGTGCAACTCAATGAGATAGGCGCACAATAGACTGGATATCAATGTCAATCTTTGTGCATCCAATCCTCATCAAATGAAAAAGAGTATCATCTGTGAATCTGTTCCTCTCTTTTGACTTAATGTGCTTCATTGTTGAAAAGCTGCTCTCACAAATGTAAGTGCTCCCAAACATGCTGGCCACTGACAGAGCAAAATCTCTGAGGAGTGGAAAACGTGCCTCTGGTAGCAGTCTCCAAAATGAAATTCCCCTCTCATTGCGCTTTGCTTGAAAATACGGATCTGACTGCAACTCGCAGAGTTTGAGCTGCAGTTCTGATGGTTGCTTGCTGACAGCAGCAGAGACAGGGTCCGTGAATAGCGTAATTCGTGGTTTCATCACATGAAAATCTTGGAAACGATCATTAAACTGCTCCTGCAATTTTTCGATGTCGGCCCTATACTTCTGAAGTAGTTTCTCGCATCTGGGGTTATCTTTTCGCATCTCCTCACAAGCGGGAAAGTGTGCCAAATTTGGATGATGGGAAGAAAATCCTTCTATGAACAGGTCAAGTTTACGCTGGAATGCGGTTATGTGTGCATACAGATCGCAAACAGTTTGGTCTCTCCCCTGCAAGTGTGTGTTAAGGTGTTTGAGATGCGAGGTGATGTCTGTCAGAAAGGCCATGTCGCAAATAAACTGTGTGTCTTTGAGTTTTCTGCAGTAGGTGCTTGTATCACCACTAACACTGTTCTCCAAGAACACTGGTAGTTCAGAGCGCAGCGCAAAAAAACGCTCCAGACACTTCCCTCAACGCATCCATCTGATCTCAGCGTGCATTTGTAAATCCCCATACGCGGTGTCTACTTCATCCAAAAAGGCAATGAACCTCCTGTGACAAAGGGACCTGCTCCCCCCTCTGATGAGATTTGTTACTTTGGTCACTAAATCCATAACGTGGCTAAAGTTCAGTGTCTTCGCGCAGAGGGCTTCCTGGAGAGATAAAATGCATGGCATGTTAAAAAAATATTTTTGTCCTGCCATGTCAAACTCAGGCCTACATCTCACAGTTAATATGAGGCTACTCACCTGATGTATGATACAGTGCAGTATAGGGCAGTTTACCCCGCTCTGTCGGAGGAGCCCTGCGAAACCTCTGTGTCTTCCCTGCATCGCGGGTGCGCCATCCGTAACAACAGTTGACAGCTTGTCAAAGCCACCATATCCACTTGCAACACTGTCAACGGCATTGAATATATTGGTGCCCTTAGTCGTATCATGCAGAGAAACCAATTTTAATAGCTCCTTGTGTACTTCAAATGAACTGTCAATAGTTCTCGTAAAAATCAGTAGCTGGCTAACATCCATCACATCTGTACTCTCATCCAAAGCCAAGGAGAAGTACTTGCAGTCATGCATGACTTTTCTCAGCTTAATTTCGACATGATCGTGAATGTCAAAAATTCTGCGCGTCACTGTGTGTCAGGACAAAGAGACCGTTTCAAAGTGTTTAACCATCTTATCATCACCAAAAGCTTTGGCCATTTCCACGGCGCACACCTTAACAATTTCCCCAACTGACAATGGCTTCTTTGCTTTGGCAAGCTCAAGTGAAACAGCATAAAAGGCTTTGAGTGCTGATTCCTGTGTAGTTGTGGCTCTGTTGTTGGTTTACTTTTGATTTGAGGTCGGCTACGACAGCGGCCCTTGCAGCTCCAGTGTACTTTTCATATTTAACTTTGTGCAAGGTGTTGTAGTGGCGATTTAAGTTGAAATCTTTCATGACTGCTATGGTTTCTAAGCAAACCAGACACATGGGCTTGCCTTTGAATTCTATGAAGAGATAATCTGCTTCCCATCTTGACTGAAAGGTATGGTTTTTTTGATCGAATTGTCTTTTTTTTTTTGCACTCTCTCGTCTCTCTTCCTCGCTGAAGGGGGTAAGGCCCAGGGCCCCGATATTGTTTGCATAGGAAGCGCCCTCTATCAGTCAACAGTGTAATTACAACTGTAAAAAAAGAAAAAAGGCAGCAGTTATTTTTTTTTCCTGATAATTAATAAATGATCTACGGGCCGCACTGAGTAAGGAGGCGGGCCGCATGTGGCCCGTGGGCCGCCAGTTACCCATCCCTGACCTACAGCAAAGACACACTTCTGGACATTGGTAAAATTCACCAATTAAAAAAGGCCTGCAACACATCACCAATTTCCAGCAGAAGAACAGCAGGGTCACAGCCAACCACAACACATTACCAGATGAGCTGAACGAGTTCTATGCTCGCTTCGATACCCTTAACACCAACCAACACAGAGGGATTCTACCAACAGAGGCAGCACAGAGCTCTTCACCTACTGTGACCATAACTGAGGTGAGCAAGGTCTTCAGGAGGACTAACCCCCGAAAGGCAGCCGGCCCTGACAACATCCCCGGCCGTGCTTTGAGGGCCTGCTCCACACAGTTAGCAGAGGTCTTCACAGACATTTTCAACCTGTCCCTCTCCATGTCTTCTGTGCCCACATGCTTCAAGACCACCACCATAGTGCCCCTCCCAAAGACAAACAATATAACATGCCTGAATGACTATTGACCAATTGCACTCACTTCAGTTGTAATGAAGTGTTTTGAGAGGATAGTCATGTCATACATCAAAAAGGGCATCCCAGACACAATAGACCCCCTTCAATTCGCATATCGTCAGAACCGTTCTACTGATGATGCCATCAATGCAGCCATCCACACAGCCTTGTCACACCTGGAACACAGGGACACCTATGTTCGAATGCTGTTTGTGGACTACAGTTCAGCCTTCAACACCGTCATCCCCAGCAGACTGACAGAGAAGCTCTCCACCCTTGGACTGACATCCTCCCTCTGCTGCTGGGTTCTGGACTTTCTCACAAACAGACCCAGGCTGTTAGAGTCAGTACCAGAACATCCAGCACCAAGACAGTGAGCACAGGGACCCCCCAAGGCTGTGTGCTCAGTCCACTCCTGTACACCCTCTTCACCTACGACTGCACCTCCACCCAGAGCAACACTTCCATCATCAAGTTCGCTGACGACACCACTGTCATTGGGCTGATCACCGGCGGAGATGAGAGCGCCTACAGGGAGGAAGTGGCTCAGCTGGTCTCCTGGTGCCAGGAAAATAACCTCTCCTTGAATGCTGAGAAGACCAAGGAGATGATTATTGACCTGAGGAAGAGGAGGAGAGACCAGCACGCCTCGCTGCACATCAACGGGACACAGGTGGAGAGGGTGAAAAGATTTAAATTCCTCGGAACTCACATCAGTGAGGATCTCACCTGGACACACAACACACAGCAGACCATCAAGAAGGCTCAACAGAGACTCTTCTTCCTGAGGAAGCTGAGGAAATTTGGACTGTCCACCAAACTCCTCAGCAACTTCTACAGGTGCACAGTGGAGAGCGTCCTGACAAATTCCATCACTGTGTGGTACGGGAACTGCACAACTCAGGACAGAAAGGCTCTCCAGCGTGTCATTAAAATGGCACAGTTCATCTGTGGAGCTGTCCTCCCCCCACTACAGGACATTTACAACACCCAGGTCACAAAAAGGGCACAGAGCATCATCAGGGACCAAACACACCCACAACACAGACTATTCACGCTCCTACCATCTGGCAGACGCTACAGGAGTGTGAAAGCAAGGACTACTACACTGACAAACAGTTTTTACCTCCAGCCCATCAGGCTTTTGAACCAAGGATTATAATCACCATCTACCTCTATATTTCCATCAGGCTTTTGAACCACGGATTATAATCACCATCTACCTCTATATTTCCATCAGGCTTTGAGCCACGGATTATATTAGCAATTTTGCACAAGACATTGCACAGTATATCTACCTCTATGTTTGCACATTGTTTGTTTGCCTCTTTTTTTTTTAAATGTTATCTTCATTTTTCACTCTACCTTTATATTTTGCATTCCATACACTGTAAAATATAATAAGTTGACTTTACTTAAAAAAAATATGCAAAGTCGTTGCCTCAAAAAAAGTCATTTATGTTGATTTAGATAAATTAGATTGGGTTAACTTATTTTTTGTGAGTTTGCAGTACTCAAATTAACTTAGATTAGTTTGATTACATTAACTTATTTATTTTGAGTTTGCAGTACTCACATAAACTTATATTAATTTGATTACATTAACTTATTTATTGTGAGTTTGCAGTACTCATCTTATATAATTTTGATTACATTAACTTATTTATTTTAAGTTTACAGTACAAGTTAATGTAATTAAAATTATATAAGATGAGTACTGCAAACTCACAATAAATAAGTTAATGTAATCAAATTAATATAAGTTTATGTGAGTACTGCAAACTCACAAAAAATAAGTTAACCCAATCTAATTTATCTAAATCAACATAAATGACTTTTTTTGAGGCAACGACTTTGCATATTTTTTTTAAGTAAAGTCAACTTATTATATTTTACAGTGTATGCACTTTATATTTTATATTTCATATTTTATATATATATATATATATATATATATATATATATATATATATATATATATATATATATATATATTTCTTTTTATTTTGGTAAGCGTAGTTTGGTTGGGCAATTGCAAAATAAGAATTGCATTACCCAATAATAAACCGCTGTGTCTGTTATTGTGTATATGACAAATAAAAATCTTGAATCTTGAATTTTTGATGGAAATGTCCCAGACGAGATCAAAGTAAAAGTCAAGACATGTTTGATATTGAATGTGAGAGCTCAAGCGCAATGGCTCAAATTCAAAAAGAAAAATGAATTGAGTAAATTAGCCTCAGTAGCCTAAATGAAAGAAGGACCATAGCCTTAGGCAGAAATGGCAGTGAGGGATGCAAATAAAAAAGATGTTATTGTTCTAGTTTGGTCAGTAGTTATTTTCATTTACTTAAGGCTAAGCACAACTGACAATGTAGATCATCTACACATGTCACACCCACTTGCCCAAATTGACAAAATGGGCATGATTGTCTGTTTTAACTGCATGATTTTAGTTTAAATTGAGTGCAAATATATTGATAAGTACTCTTAAATCAGGGTTGGTCATATTTCCCGGTCAACGGCTTATTTTCCAGACGGCGTCTGATATATGATTTCCTGTAAAAGAAAAACTGAAATAATTTCCATAAAAATAATTATATTACTAAAAGAACAGTTAAGAAAAATAAAAGTGTTGCCAGGGATAACAAACCTCCCCCGGTAGCATTTATGATGAATACGAAGGAAGATATCGCGGAAAAAAAAATAGGTACCTTGTGGGTAGATGTGGCTACTGCTTACGGTATAAATAAAATTGCTTTCTGATACCATGTCCATGCAGTAAATATAGCATATATATTTACTCTATGAGGCAGTAGCCACAAAAATGAAGCGTAATCAAAAAATGAACAATTTAAAAATCATAGAAGTAAAATATACCAAGTGTCTGTACTTTATATTACAACCCCGATTCCCAAAAAGTTGGGACAAAGTACAAATTGTAAATAAAAATGGAATGCAATAATTTACAAATCTCAAAAACTGATATTGTATTCACAATAGAACATAGACAACATATCAAATGTTGAAAGTGAGACATTTTGAAATTTCATGCCAAATATTGGCTCATTTGAAATTTCATGACAGCAACACATCTCAAAAAAGTTGGGACAGGGGCAATAAGAGGCTGGAAAAGTTAAAGGTACAAAAAAGGAACAGCTGGAGGACCAAATTGCTACTCATTAGGTCAATTGGCAATAGGTCATTAACATGACTGGGTGTGAAAAGAGCATCTTGGAGTGGCAGCGGCTCTCAGAAGTAAAGATGGGAAGAGGATCACCAATTCCCCTAATTCTGCACCGACAAATAGTGGAGTGATATCAGAAAGGAGTTCGACAGTGTAAAATTGCAAAGAGTTTGAACATATCATCATCTACAGTGCATAATATCATCAAAAGATTCAGAGAATCTGGAGGAATCTCTGTGCGTAAGGGTCAAGGCTGGAAAACCATACTGGGTGCCCGTGATCTTCGGGCCCTTAGACAACACTGCATCACATACAGGCATGCTTCTGTATTGGAAATCACAAAATGGGCTCAGGAATATTTCCAGAGAACATTATCTGTGAACACAATTCACCGTGCCATCTGCCGTTGCCAGCTAAAACTCTGTAGTTCAAAGAAGAAGCCGTATCTAAACATGATCCAGAAATGCAGACGTCTTCTCTGGGCCAAGGCTCATTTAAAATGGACTGTGGCAAAGTGGAAAACTGTTCTGTGGTCAGACGAATCAAAATTTGAAGTTCTTTATGGAAATCAGGGACCCCGTGTCATTCGGACTAAAGAAGAGAAGGACAACCCAAGTTGTTATCAGCGCTCAGTTCAGAAGTCTGCATCTCTGATGGTATGGGGTTGCATTAGTGCATGTGGCATGGGCAGCTTACACATCTGGAAAGACACCATCAATGCTGAAAGGTATATCCAAGTTCTAGAGCAACATATGCTCCCATCTAGACGACGTCTCTTTCAGGGAAGACCTTGCATTTTCCAACATGACAATGCCAAACCACATACTGCATCAATTACAGCATCATGGCTGCGTAGAAGAAGGGTCCGGGTACTGAACTGGCCAGCCTGCAGTCCAGATCTTTCACCCATAGAAAACATTTGGCGCATCATAAAACGGAAGATACGACAAAAAAGACCTAAGACAGTTGAGCAACTAGAATCCTACATTAGACAAGAATGGGTTAACATTCCTATCCCTAAACTTGAGCAACTTATCTCCTCAGTCCCCAGACGTTTACAGACTGTTGTAAAGAGAAAAGGGGATGTCTCACAGTGGTAAACATGGCCTTGTCCCAACTTTTTTGAGATGTGGTGTTGTCATGAAATTTAAAATCACCTAATTTTTCTCTTTAAATGATACATTTTCTCAGTTTAAACATTTGATACGTCATCTATGTTCTATTCTGAATAAAATATGGAATTTTGAAACTTCCACATCATTGCATTCCGTTTTTATTTACAATTTGTACTTTGTCCCAACTTTTTTGGAATCGTGGTTGTATTCTACTCTTACTCTTACAGTTTTCGAAACTGAAACCTCCGAACTGAGGCTGACATACACACGCTGTCTTCATGACCAAAACTCTTATTTCCTGGAAATGGCCAGGTGCAAGAGCTCATTGGAACGCACTTTCCCTCTGTAATAAGCATAAACATGTCTGAAAGTGATTTCTTTATTCTAGTCCATTTATTTCGAATGGTGAACCAAATTGTATATACTCACTGGCCATTTTAATCTGAACATGTGTATGTGCATGTGCATCACGGGACTGTTACACTCTTATATTCTTACAGCACGATGACATAGTGGCTAGCACCTCTATGTGAGGCAGTAGCCACCACAAAACCAATTTTGACCTTTTTGGTGATCTTGACCGGATGACCCTCAAATTGTTGGAGGTTCTATTTAAGACCAATGCCCATCTATCCTGAAAGTTTCATGAAGACTGATCCAGCCATTTTCCCGTAATATTGTTTACAAAAAAACAAAGAAACTCGACCGAAAACAATACCTCACCCCCTGGTGGACTCCGTCCCGGGCGAGGTAAAAAGATCAGAGACTGGACTGGAAAAGAAAAGAAAAAACATAACAGTGAAGGGGAGCGCTATAAAGATATGTAAGGAATGTGGGTAAAGTTGAGAAAATAAGAGGAAGTAATGAAAAGAAAAAAAGTCAGGAGATACTTTTCTTGGGGCAATTTGATCGGATGTGAGTGGTAAGATGGCGGCCAGATGGCTTCACTCGTCTCTACAGTGGGGAATGGGCTATGAGTTCTCCAGATTTTATACAGAGCTCAGTGGGTGACGCCCATAGCCTCCTTATTCTTTGTGTACGAATGATGTCAAAATTGACGTCCCAACCTGGAAGTCCGCCATGTTGGATGATAAACAACAACCACGAACCAGTGTTTCATGTGTGAACTGCTGTAATGCTTTATGATTTTCTTTTGATTTCATTGCCTTTGAAAAAAGACAATGCCTTCTTTGTGTGCGGGATATAATTGTGATAATAATGCTACTCATGACAAAGAGAAACGGTTCTTCAGAATTCCCAAAATAATTAAAAACGGCGACAAAACAAATGAAGAGCTGTCCAGAGAATGCTGTGCGTATGCTGTGGTTCAAAAACATACATCGTAAGGACTTAACTGAGGAAAGAGCTAACTGCACCCGTGTGTGTGGTGACCACTTTATATCTGGTAAGAGTTCACTGCTAATTAAAGCTTTGTTTGCTGCTGATTAAATTGAACTTTTGAGCTTTACCACGAACACTCTGCTTCTCACCTTGCAGGAGCACCGGCAAACCTACATAATAAAACAAATCCAGATTGGGCACCAACACTCAAATTAGGACATGATAAGACCAAGATGAAAAGTCATCTCGCAGTATTGAAAAGCAACAGGATAAATGAAAGATCTTCCAAGAAAGCCAGATTAGAAGCAGCACAAACCTTAGCGAGTTTGGATACACAAGGAGAAAAATGTGGGTCAAGTTTGCCAGGTGAGATATTAGCAATGCCGTTCCAGTAACCCAGTAACTTCGTTTTACTTATGCACTTTTTGTTTTACAGACGCACCAGAGTCAAATGAAATTGTGCCTGAAACCCTCACAGCAGAGACGCACACTGAAAGTGGCTGCCACACAGAACTCACTGGGTTACAAATATCTCAAATGGAGCAGTGTAATAGAGATGTGACTTCAGAAAAAAAATATTGGAAGCTGATTTAACTTGATTGCCAAAGTATGCTGTGCCTTGTATAATTTATCTCCATCGATTGTTCCTTTTGATTAGTGATTTTACTTTGTCTTTGAAAAGAAAATAGAATTAGCATAAAATAATACTACTTGCTTAGTGATGTTTTTATTGCATGATGATTTTAGACTGTTTGTACTCTATTTTGACAAAGACCTTTATTGTTTGAAATGTAAAGGTTTGTTGGGTTACTAATATAAAAACAAGAAGCAAGCAAGCACAACTTTATTCAACACACACTTGTGAAATTCCTCTCTGCATTTAACCCATCTGAAGCAGTGAACACACATGCACACTGAGCACACACACATTCCCAGAGCAGTAGGCAGCCATGCTAACAGTGCCCAGGGAGCAGCTGGGAGTTAGATGCCTCGCTCAAGGGCACCTCAACCCAAGGCCATCCCATATTAACCTAACCACATGTCTTTGGACTGTGGGGGAAACCGGAGCAAACCCACGCAGACATGGGGAGAACATGCAAACTCCACACAGAAAGGCCCCCGCCGGCCGCTGGGCTTGAACCCAGAACCTTCTTGTTGTGAGGCGACCGTGCTAACCACTTACACCACTGTGCTGCCCACAAATAATTAGAATATCAAAAAATATGTTCATAAAATATGCTACTTATGTACATGTCCTTGCATTCTTGATTTGTTCTTAGAGTCAGTACAAAAACATTTTAGAGTCCAAACGTTCGTTTTCCAGCACAAAATTAACTGTTACAGAGAAAAAAAAGTTTGTATCTGAGCAGCATATTACATGCGAGAGCACTTTTCAGATTAAAAAAGAAAACATAATGAAGGCTACTGGGTTTTGGTGCAAAATTAAGAAGTCAGTGTGACAGTCAAAGTGTCCAGAAGAAATGTGGCTGGTTCTGTAAGATGCTCAGTAAAACCTACAGCGCATTTCCTTATAAAACTGCACTCACTGTACCTGAGACTACTATTTTTTTTTAAACAAACAGTTGTCTCACACCAAATATTGACTTTGTTTCATTTAATATGGCTTACTGCTGTTTATAGTCTCATCTCATTATCCCTAGCCGCTTTATCCTGTTCTACAGGGTCACAGGCAAGCTGGAGCCTATCCCAGCTGACTACGGGCGAAAGGCGGGGTACACCCTGGACAAGTCGCCAGGTCATCACAGGGCTGACACATAGACAACCATTCACACTCACATTCACACCTACGATCAATTTAGAGTCACCAGTTAACCTAACCTGCATGTCTTCGGACTGTGGGGGAAACCGGAGCACCCGGAGGAAACCTGCGCGGACACAGGGAGAACATGCAAACTCCACACAGAAAGGCCCTCGCCGGCCACGGGGCTCGAACCCGGACCTTCTTGCTGTGAAGCAACAGCGCTGACCACTACACCACCGTGCCGTGTAATACTAATTATAGTATTATGTTGAAACTTTTCATTTCACTATTTTTTAAGCAATTTTTGGTCTACAGCATTTCTTTACATGTGCCTAAGACTTTTACACAGTACTGTATATAGACTCTGCATTATAGTTATGTTTGTCACTGTGGTCTGATGAAGGGCCCTTTTTTGTCATTGTGCTTTTTTTTTTAAAATATATATACCCTGACCTAATTTATGAAGTGCTTCTTAAGCACTATATATATATATTGGGTGATGAATGAAAATGGGAAATTGGGAATGGGGTGGATTGAATTGGGAAATGGGGGTCAATGGATTTGAAAAATTGGGGGATGGATTGGCAATTGGATGCAAATGGGAAATTGGGGCTGGGAACTGGGAACTGGGAAGCTGGAACTCGGAAGTGGGAGTTCGGAACTGAGAACCCGGAAGTGGTAGGTGGGAAGTTGGAAGTGGGAAGTCAGAAGCGGGAACTCGGAAGTGGGAACCTGGAACTCGGAACTGGGAAGTCAGAACTCGGAAGTCGGACCTTGGAAGTGGGAACTCGGAAGTGGGAAGTCGGAACTGGGAAGTGGAAAGTCGGAAGTGGGAAGTCGGAACTGGGAAGTGGGAACTGGGAACTCGGAAGTGGGAACTTGGAATTTGGAAGTGGAAAGTCGGAAGTCAGAACTGGGAAGTGGGAAGTCGGAACTGGGAAGTCAGAAGTGCGAAGTGGGAACTCGGAACTGGGAAGTGGGAACTCGGAAGTCTTGCAAAT
This sequence comes from Neoarius graeffei, assembly GCF_027579695.1. Taxonomy (NCBI): domain Eukaryota; kingdom Metazoa; phylum Chordata; class Actinopteri; order Siluriformes; family Ariidae; genus Neoarius; species Neoarius graeffei. The sequence goes on along the minus strand of NC_083575.1, from coordinate 34,318,742 downwards.
GCACTTTTTCAGTCTCAGTGAACGTTAGGTCCTGCAGAGCCGCTGTGTTGAGGCTCATGTTCAATTCACTGTACAAGAATGATCACCTTGTTGCAGTTCTGAAATTAATTTTTTTGGAATTATCTTCGTGGAAATGAAGTGAGCATATCATCGGGTTTTTGACCTCTTCATTCGACACCAAGTCCTACTGAATGTTTGTGAGGCATTTTTCTCTTCTATGTTTCGAAACCTCTTTAGTTTTTTCCTTTGAAGATGAATTACTTTTGGTAAATTAAAAAGTCTCATGTCTTTGTTTCTTTCAGAATGATTTGCACATCCAAAAATGCAGCAAAACCTTCCCATACTGATCAATAACAACTAACTCGTCTGAATGAAGCACTACAAGCATGCCCCCGTCATGGCAATGTAATTATCATTGCTATGGGGTCATGTGATGGTGCAAAGCCTCTATTTGAGTTTCAAATCCGCTATTCAGAAATCCTATGAGTAACATCACAGAGGCTTTGTCCATTATTTTTACAGTCTATGGTCATTACCTCATATATCCAGCAGTGGGCACTAAACCATAACTCATTTCTTGCTTGAGGGTGGTGGATGAGAAAGATGTATGTTGAAATCTATTACAGATCGTTAGGGGGCGCTCGAATACTAGTACCAACAGATTTAGATGTGTATTTTTGATTGCACAACAGCTAGGGGCCTCTTGTTTTATGTTTGGAACTAAGCTACTTCTACGCCAGACTGCTTTTCCTGAATACTGAACCAGCTTTAAGCCAATAAGTTCACCATGAACTCTCTTCTGTCTTGTTACTGTTATTCATTTTGACTTCATATTTAATTCAGATCATATTTTAGAAGAGTCATGCACTCATAGTACTGGAATATATGTGTCTATTTTGAACTAAAGCTCTTGCATTGAAGTGCAACCAGATTAATGTGAGAAATGTAGTGGCACAGAATGCACAGGCCTGATTCTGAGTCTTTCATGCAGCCTCCAGAAAGCATGGCATAACAGACGGCAGTGTGATCTTCTCAAAGACACTGAGCAGAAATCAACCATCCATAGCTTATCCTATTCTACCGGGTCACAGGCAAGCTGGATCCTATCCCAGCTGACTATGGGCAAGAGGCGGGGTACACCCTGGACAAGTCGCCAGGTTATCGTAGGGCTGACACACAGAGACAAACAACCATTCACACTCACACCTACAGTCAATTTAGAGACATCAATTAGCCTAAACTGCATGTCTTTGGACTGTGGGGGAAACCGGAGCACCCGGAGGAAATCCACACAGACACAGGAAGAACATGCAAACTCCACACAGAAAGGCCCTCACCGCCTGAAATCAACCATCACTATCAGTAATTCTATCAGTACTTTCCACCAGATCGTCCAGAGAGGGTCATCTCCCAGTGCAGACAGAAAAATGGTGTTGACTATTTAGCAAGGCAGCAGCACATCAAAGGCAGCCTCCCACCCATTTTTGATCCACACCAGTTTGCCTATAGAGCAAATAGGTCCACAGAAGATGCTATTTCCATAGCTCTTCACAACACAGTGTCCCACTTTGAACACCAGGGGAGCTATGTGAGAATGCTTTTCATGGATTTTAGATCTGCATTCAACACAATCACCTCCAGCAGACTGGTCACCAAACTCACTGACTTAGGACTCTCTCAACCCATCTGTCACTGGATCAAGCACCAACTGCCTCCAGTCTGTTAGAATAGGCCCACACCTCTCTCCCACTCAGCACTGGTGCTCCACAGGGCTGTGTGCTGAGTCCCCTCCTCTACACCCTCTATACATATGACTGAACCCCCATCCACTCCCCCAACACCATTATTAAGTTTGCAGGTGACACCATTGTGTTGAGACAGTCTCCAGGGAAGAAGTCCAAAGACGAGCAGTGTCTCATCTCATCTCATTATCTGTAGCCGCTTTATCCTGTTCTACAGGGTCGCAGGCAAGCTGGAGCTTATCCCAGCTGACTATGGGCGAAAGGCGGGGTACACCCTGGACAAGTCTCCAGGTCATCACAGGGCCGACACATAGACACAGATAACCATTCACATTCACACCTACGGTCAATTTAGAGTCACCAGTTAACCTAACCTGCATGTCTTTGGGGCAAACCGGAGCACCCGGAGGAAACCCACGCGGACACAGGGAGAACATGCAAACTCCGCACAGAAAGGCCCTCATCGGCCACGGGGCTCGAACCTGGACCTTCTTGCTGTGAGGTGACAGTGCTAACCACTACACCACCATGCTGCCGGATTTCAACTTTACTCATGTTATTGTTGATTCAATGTATAAATTGTTGGCAACCCTTGACTCCAGAAAGTCTTTTGGTCCTGATGGTATATCACAGAGGATACTTAAGATTTCATTTTTTGCAATTGCCAGATCTCTCACTGCTATTATTAACAGGATCATTAACAATATAATGGCTGCTGGCCTTCTGAATGGAAGTGATCAAATATTGTTCTTGGTTTTAAGAAGGACGACAGAACTGATAAGGCAAATTATCGCCCAATATCTCTATTGCCTACAATTTCGAAGATCGCCAAACAGGTTATTTATGACCAACTGGATAGAAAACAAGCTTTGTGATTTACTTTCTGGCTTTCTAAAGGGTCATTCCTGTTGTATAGCACTTATCAAAATGACTGAGGACTGGCACGCTTCTCTTGATCAGAAGCAATGTGTTACAGCCATCACCATCGATCTTAGCAAAGCCTTTGATTCTATTAGTCATGGATTACTTACTGCCAAGCTATGGGCATATGGTCTGGGTGATAACTCTGCTAAATTTAATGAATCATATCTCCATTGTCATTCAAAGAGTCAAGTTAAATGGCAGTTTTTTTGGACCAGAGAATTGGTGCCTGAGGGTAGCCTGTTGGGTCCTCTTTTTTTCAATATCTTTATTAATGATATTAGCTTTTTTGCAATAATTCATCCCTCAGACTTTATGCTGACAATACTACTCTTTACTCCAGTGATTCAGCTCTCGATCTGTTGGAAATTAAGATCAACCAAGATCTTGTTTCGATTACTGATTGGCTTGCTTTTATCTATCTATCTATCTATCTATCTATCTATCTATCTATCTATCTATCTATCTATCTATCTATCTTATTCAAAGACAAAGGCTATCACCATTGGTAATGGCGATACCGTCCCTACTTTCATTCTCAAGAACAAGACTATTGAGCAGAAACACAGTTTGGATCTACTTGGCATTACTATTGACAGTACCATGTCTATGAATCTTCATATTAAGAACACACTTAACAAAGTATATGCTAAACCTGCAGCCATCAAACGAATAAAAAATGTGATCTCCAGCAACACCGTGTGAAGCTATACAAGGCTTTCATCTTATCACATTTTGAATACTGGGTATTACTAATGGTCTCCATGATAAACTTGAGAAAGCAACTTGTTTCAGTCTTAGATCTATTTTCAAACTGCCTTATGACCGATCATATCAAGATGCTTTAGACATGGCCAATCTACAGACATTTGAACACTGATGGTCATGCCAGTCCTTGTCCTTGGTTTATCAAGCCTTAGTCTCTATCTGTGGTCCGAACTACATAAAGGAACTCTTTCAAATACAACAAAGCCATTATAATTTAAGAGGGGGTAACCTCAGACTAGCACCACCAACACTGAACAGCAAATAGAGTCACAGATCATTTACCTATCTGGTGACTCGTATGTGTTAGTCCTGCGCGCTGTGGCACGTGCACCAAAAGGCGCCCCTTGGGCTGTGCGTGCACCGAGTGAGCTCCAGCACGCATGCCGTTAACAAGGCACTCCAGAGCTCTCCCTAGTGGCTGAAGTAGAGACAGCAGAGGAGGCTGTCTCTTTTGAGCTGGCTTCTCAGCCAGAGCCAGCACCTGTTCCTGTTCCCATGCCAGCGTCTGCCTCAGAGGCAGAGCCAGCTCCAGAGGCAGAGCCAGAGTCAGCATCAGCGCCTGCTCCCAAGCCAGAGGCAGAGCCAGAGTCAGCGCCTGCTCCCGAGCCAGAGGAGGAGCCAGAGTCAGCACCAGCGCCTGCTCCTGAGCCAGAGGCAGAGCCAAAGTCAGTGCCAGCGCCTGCTCCCAAGCCACGGCCCGCTCCAGCGTCAGAGTCTGCATCTACTCCAGTGCCAGAGCTAGTGTCAGTACCTACTCCAGAGCCAGCCTCAGAGCCTGCGTCTACTCCAGAGCCAGCGTCAGAGCCTGCGTCTACTCCAGAGCCCACTCCAGTTGCCAGAGCCTGCGCCTACTTCAGAGCCTGCTCCAGTGCCAGAGCCTGCACCTACTCCAGAGCCTGCTTCAGTGCCAGAGCCTGCACCTACTCCAGAGCCTACTCCAGTGCCAAAGCCAGTGTCAGTACCTTTTCCAGAGCCAGCGTCAGAGACAGAGTCATCTCCAGAGTCCGAGTCCAGTCCAGAGTCCACGTCATCTCCAGAGCCCGAGTCCAGTCCAGAGTCCACATCAAGTCTCACAATCAAGTCTACTTCTAGCCAAGAACCCAAGTCGTGTCCAGAGCCTGAGCCCGAAACCCCACCGGGGCCCTGTATGATGGATTTTCGCTGCTGGAGGGAGCTCTTTGGGAGGAGGTTCTGTCAATCCTGCATGCTGTGGCACGTGCACCAAAAGGCGTGCCTCGGGCTGTGCGCGTGCCGAGTGAGCTCCAGCACGCACGCCGTTAACAAGGCGCACCTGTTCTCAATTAATGAACTAAGTGTTGGGCTATTTAAGGACTGTGCTGATGCAAAGACACTGTGGCGTATATGCTACATTCAGTGCGCATTACCAAGCCTTGCTTCCAGTGTTTGTGGTTTTCCTGGTTTCTTGACTCCTGTTCCTGTTTCTAGTTCTCGTTCTCATTTTGCCTACAACATCCTGTTTGTGCCTCGATTGACCCTTTACCTGTTTTCTTGTTTATGACCTTGCCTGCTGATTTGGACTGTTTGCTTTGAGTGTGTTTCATGCACTTTTTGTATAGATCGCACTGTATTAAAATAAACACTTCTGCACATACATCTGCCTCTCTTGTGCACCTGACAGTATGAGGAACAATCTCCCTACAGAACTGAGATATATTGATTCTTTAATCAAATTTAAAAGCCCTATAAAGAAAACGAATCTTACTAGTGGCACATTGTGCAAATGTAATGTAATATTTGTGATCAATAAAGTTAAATTGCATTTAGTTATATTCTTGATTTAATGATATTAAATTTTTTTTTATTTTTAATATTATGCCTTATATAAGACTTTCTTGAAATATTTATATATATATTATATATATATATATTTTTTTTTTTTTCATTCAAATCTTTTATTAGTTCAAATGTATTTGTTACAAGTCTTTGACTTATTGTACATATCGAAAATAAATAAAGCATTGAATTGAATTGAATTGAATTGAATTGAATTGAATTGAAAGAAAGCCCAGCAGTGACTCTACTTCCTGAGAATCCTCAGGAAAAACAACCTGGAAGAGAAGTTGCTGGTAATATCCTTCTACCGCTGCACCATTGAGAGTATCCTCGCTTACTGCATCTCCATGTGCTATGCCAATTGCTCATCTGCGGACAGGACAACTGAGGACATTTTCTCCTCCTGCTGTCTCAGCAGAGCAGCCAGTAGACCCCTTGTGCATGACGTCATGCATCATGTGATAATTACACCTGGGGGTCAAACAGGCACCATGGCTGTGTCCAAAATCACTCACTCATTCACTACTCCCTACTCATTATATAGGGAATTCTATATAGAGGACTATATAGTGAGCTCATTGGTAAAATGAAAAATACTTTCAGACACTACTCCGCCGCGCCGTTATTTACGTCATTACTGTCACACAATTAAAATGTGCCAGATCAGTCGGCTGGTGGGTTTTCAAAATAATAAATACATGCATGTATTCTTGTGATAAATACATATTATACTGAGTGTATTTCCCACATTAATAAATACAAAGTACTTTATGTCTGCTGCATCTTTCAGTTCTTTTAAATCAAGGCTGAATACTTTCTTCTTTGCCGCTGCCTTTTATTAAAACAGATTTGAGGCTTTTGATTAATTCCTCACTCTGCACTATAACATTTATTTTTGTATTTATCTGCCTTATTCTATTTTAGCTTATTTTCTATTCTCTTACTATTTACAATTGTACTTAAATGTCTATTTATAATGTGTTTCTTCCTCCATCAGTGCAAGGGGTCTATAGAGGCTTTGCACCCTCACATGACCCCATAGCAACAGTAACTACAGTATGCCACTATGACAAGGGGGCTTGTAGTTCTTGTAGTGCTTCATTCAGCCGAGTTAGTTGTTATTGATCAGTATGGGAAGGTTTTGCTGCATTTTTGGATGTGCAAATCGCTTTGAATGAAATAAAGACATCATATTTTTTAATTTACCAAAAGTAATTCATCATCGGGGGAAAAATAGAGAAATTTATAAACGTAGAAGGGAAAAACAGGGAAAAAACATTCAGCGGGACTCGGTGTCGAATGGAGAGGTCAAAAACCCTCTGGTATGCTCACTTAATTTCCACTAATGTAAGAATAAAAAAAAAATCACAACTGCAGCATGCCGCCCATTCTTATATAGTGACGTGAACATGAACCTCAACACAGCGGCTCGGCATCACCTAACCTTCACTGAGACTTCAAGTAGGCATATCAGACATTCACTGGCTGTGCTGTGAAAATTGTGCATGCAGACGCTCATCTAAGTTTCTAAATCTGTCATTGTTTAACTCTTGAATATTTTTTACTGTGAATACTATCATTAAAAAGATTAGAATATCTGCTTTCCAAAGAAATGTATCTCACCAAGATCTGTTCAGTACTTTGGGAGCAACGGCAGGTTGGTACAACAGAGTAAAAACTCTGCTCGCATGATACCAGGAAACTGCTGGTGCTTTCTGAGTCACAGGAAAGTGGTCAGGCTCTCTTATGATCAGCTTCCAAATGGATTACTCGTGAATATCAGTCAGATAACTTTTATAGGGATGTTCTCTGGCTCTCACTGTTTCTGATGACGTATTCAACAAAATTTTCCGTCAGCTAGTTTTGATGTTATGCTTCACAGGAGACTTTGAAGTGTGTTTTCATAGCTTTACCAACGTATTTTTTCAAATAAAACTGATTCATGTAAATAAATAACTATTTTAGAATATAACTGTAGTAGCTTTGATGAAAAATATTGAGATCTTAGTGGTCAGAATGATATTTAAAAAACTGGAAGTCAGAAATGAGTGTCAATTTCAATTCAATTAATTGGAATTGTTTATTGGATGTAGCTCACAGGGTTTTTTTTTCCTCGAAAGCTGTGAATATTAATTGAAATAATAATTTATATTCTTTCATAGAAACACTAGTAGGCCCTACTTACAAAGGCCTACAGAGCACAAAGAGGGTATTAGAAATATTCTTTTATTACTTTTTTTTATTTTGATAGGGAATGGTAGATGTGAATGACATTCAGTGTTTATTTATGCATATTTTATAAATGACTTTGAGTTCTCCTTCTTTGTGATGTATAAATGAGAGTTAAGATCAGATTTATATTGCACAAATAAAGCCATTTGGTGAAACTTTGAAGAAGAGAGTGTGCTAATTTAATGTTTTACCTAATTAGCATAAGTAATACTAATTAAATACTAATTTGCATAATTTGTTTTTACTAATTTTTGAAAGTTTGCATTCAGTATACAACCATCTCTGTGCCTGCCAATTTCCATGTAAATATCTGGAAAAATAAAAAAGTTATTTAGAAAAAACACTTGATCTTATTCATTAATGAAGCCATTTTGGACCATGTTATCCTAATACATAATATTATGTCAGTTTTCTAAAAATTAAGCCATTTTTTCAATCTTTGATTTGTAATATCTCAAGAAAGGATAAAAATATTTTAATTCTGTAAAAAGTATGTTGTTTAGCATTCAATTCTGAATTCAATGAGAGCAGTTTCAAGCAATTTGGATTGAATTTGAATTTTCACCTGATATGCCTACTTAAAGTGCATTTACATCCTTCGGAGTGCATTGTGCACGTGCTTGGGACCCAGTCATTATGGGAAACACCTGATGCTGATTTGAGCACAATCAGCACGCTGTTTTCACAGACACTTTGTGAAGTATTGTATCAGGTATGCGGTGGTAGACGGGTCTAAGTGCAGGAAGAATGTTTATTAGCGGGCGTGATATTTACAAAAACAAAACACAAATGAAAGCAAAAGCAGAGTCATAAACATGGTTACAAACAAATGTGACAGTGATAATGATAATACTTCCCAAAGCCTCTGTGTTCTTACAGCATGTGCTGATTGCTCTCAAATCAGTATCAGGTGTTTCCCATAATGACCAAGTCCCAAGCGCACGCGCAATGCTCTCTGAAGGATCCCTGAATGTAAATGCACTTTAAGTCTCGGTGAAGGTGAGGCAATGCTGAGCTGCTGTGTTGAGGCTCATATTCACTTCACTGTATAAGAATGAACACCTTGCTGCAGTTGTGAAATGATTTTTTTCTTTAATTCTTACCTTCATGGAAATGAAGTGAGTATACCATAGGGTTTTTGACCTCTCCATTCGACACCGAATCCCGCTGAATGTTTTTTCCCCATTTTTCCCTTCTATGTTTATAACTTTATCTATTTTTCCCTCTGATAATGAATTACTTTTGGTAAATTAAAAAATCTGATGTCTTTATTTTGTTCAAAATGATTTGTACAGGGCGGCACGGTGGTGTAGTGGTTAGCACTGTCGCCTCACAGCAAGAAGGTCTGGGTTCGAGCCCCATGGCCGGCGAGGGCCTTTCTGTGCGGAGTTTGCATGTTCTCCCTGTGTCCGCATGGGTTTCCTCCGGGTGCTACGGTTTCCCCCACAGTCCAAAGACATGCAGGTTAGGTTAACTGGTGACTCTAAATTGACCGTAGGTGTGAATGTGAGTGTGAATGGTTGTCTCTGTCTATGTGTCAGCCCTGTGATGACCTGGCGACTTGTCCAGGGTGTACCCTGCCTTTCGCCCGTAGTCAGCTGGGATAGGCTCCAGCTTGCCTGCGACCCTGTAGAACAGGATAAAGCAGCTAGAGATAATGAGATGAGATGATTTGTACATCCAAAAATGCAGCAAAACCTTCCCATACTGATTAATAATAACTAACTTGGCTGAATGAAGTATAACAAGCGCGCTCCCCATCATGGCGGCATAGTTACCATTGCTATGGGGTCACGTGATGGTGCAAAGCCTCTTACTGAAAGACCCTTCTCACCCCAGATATCATCTGTGTAAACTACTGCCCTCTGGAAAACTTTTCAGGTCCATCATATCTCGTACAGACTCAGAAACAGCTTCTACCCCACAGCCAGACATGAACTGAACACTGCCAATCAATAGAGACGTTCATGACTGCACACTGAATGTTTATATCTACCTGCACTACTATATATACATAATTTTTAAATGTATACATAATTATTTCTTTTGCTCTTTCTACCTCTTGTTGTGTCAGTGCTCTGTTAGGACTGCTGACTTACTCCGTTGTACTCTGTGCAATGGCAGTAAAGGGATTCTGATTCTGATTTCTAATTCTGACTTCGTAGAACTCAGGTTTGAACTAAGGGCTTCTGGAACTGTGACGTGCAAAAAAAAAAGTTACACTCTTAGAAAACAAAGTACATTATTACATAGACAAGTGTTTTACTGACAACGACCCTAAGCACAAAAGTTGTTCTCCCAAAGAATGGTTAAAGAAGAATAAAGTTAATGTTTTGGAATGGCCAAGTCAATGTCCAATCGAAATGTTGTGGAAGGACCTGAAGCGAGCAGTTCATGTGCGGAAACCGACCAACATCCTAGAACTGAAGCTGTTCTGTATGGAGGAATGGGCTAAAATTCCTCCAAGCTGGTGTGCAGGACTGATCAACAGTTACTGGAAACGTTTCGTTGCAGTTATTGCTGCACAAGAGGTTCACACCAGATACTGAAAGCAAAGGTTCACATACTTTTGCCACTCACAGATATGTAATATTGGATCATTTTCCTCAATAAAGAAATGACCACATATAATATTTTCTTCTCCGTGCTCTCATGGAAGGCGGTCACATTTCTCTGCTCTCCTCTCCTTTTTTTCCTGCTTGTGCTCTTTGTTTCGTCTCGTCTGCCTATACTTTTTTTTTTTTGAGAGACTCTCTCCGCATTGAATTTCTAAACTAAAAAAGCATGGATTTGATAAACTGGTCTCCTAACAAAATTGACACAGTTTCTGGGTTCGGGGGAACCCACCTGTCCTGCCGGAATGTCTGTGGAGGACATTGAAGATATCTACCTATTCGGAACCATGATTACCAGACTTTTGCTGATTGGATTAGGCATTGCCCTGGTAAATCGAGGAAATCAGACAACAGTGACAGCTGTTCAAAGCCCCACAAAGCTGCTCGATATGATTGAAGCGGTGGGCAAAGCTGTCGGCACTCAGACTGTGGCAGAACTTGAACCACAACATGGTTGTCATCTTGGAGACGCTTTCGGCTTTGCAAGGAATAAGTATTTCGGAGACCAAATGGAATTGAATTGAACAGAAATGGACAGAAATGGACAGATATGGACGAAATGGACAGATATGGATGAGTGGTGTGGACGTGTAAAGACTGCGTCTGTTCAAAAGACCAAACAATCTGTATCTTATCGACATTTGGCCCCCTGAACAGCACCGGCCTCGATCAAGGCCGTTGCTGGGGCAACATTTCCCCCAGAAGGTCACTGCTGGGAGACACTCTCGCATTCTTCGCATTCCTTCCCCAATTTTCCGCAGTCACCGTTTTTCACCCCCAGTGTGACAAGCGGGTGCGTGACCAGCGCTGCTTGCCTGGCTGCAGGAGTGGACGGCTGCTCGCTTGCACTGGGTTACCTCTACCTCCTCCCCTCCCCTCCTACCCCCTTACCCCTTCCCCCCACCCCTGATTGCCCCCTCCTTCCCCCTTTCCCCCCCTCAAGTCCCATGTTTTAAAGTGTACTTGTGTTATTGTGTGCTTGTGCGGAGGTTTTTAAATGCTCCCACACTGTACTCCTGATAGGAGCATAGTGGGGGGTGTTCTTCTTTTTCCTCATCTTTCCTCATGTTACTACTGTGTTTCTTTTTCTTTTATCCCTGTCTTCCTGTCCTGTTCCCCCTCTGTAAGGACAGGTTGATGGTCAATTTCACTGGTAACAGTGATAATAAAGGGTTCATTCATTCATTCATAATATTTTTGTCTCGTTTGTTTAACTGGGTTCTCTTTATCTACTTTTAGGATTTGTGTGAAAATCTGATGATGTTTTCGGTCATATTTATGCAGAAATATAGAAAATTCTAAAGGGTTCACAAACTTTCAAGCACCACTGTACAGTCATATCCTATTCTGCGATATTTCCCTTCTTTTCTCCTAAACTGTATTCTATTACATTGTCATAAATGACTATTCTATCCTAGATAGAATATCTATAGTATTTTGATATTATTCTATATGGTTATAATGCCTTCGATTCTATTCTATACAGTGATAATTCTATTATGTTGTCTTTTGATTCTATATGATACCATACCATACCATATCTTTTGATTAATTAATTAATTAATGCTTCTTTTGCGATTTTCTCGGATTCGTTTCGGCCGACATGTGTCCGTGGATTCCATGACTCGTCACATATATCCCCTGTCCCAGAAGGAGCATACTGCCATGGAAGAGTACATCCAGGAAGCCCTCAACCAGGGATACATTCGTCCCTCCAAGTCCCCAGCTTCCACTAGTTTCTTCTTTGTCGAGAAGCAAGGTGGCTGCCTCAGGCTGTGTATTGATTACAGAGGTCTAAACCAGGTAACTGTGAAGTACCTGCATCCCCGGCCTCTTGTTCCATCTGCCTTAGAACAACTTTGCTCAGCCAAGATATTTTCGAGGCTTGACCTACGCAATGCATAATCTAATCAGAATCCGGAAGGGTAATGAATGGAAAACCGCATTCAGTACAACCACTGGACACTTCGAATACCGAGTAATACCATATGGCCTTTTTTTGGCGCCCAGCATTTTCCAGTGCTTAATTAATGACATGCTTAGAGACATGTTGGGATGATATGTCATATCTTACATTGACGGTATCTTGATTTACTCTCCAGATGGAGAAAGTCATAGAAAACATGTCAGAGCAGTTCTAAAACACTTACTAGACAACCATCTACATGTAAAGGCTGAAAAATGTGAATTTCACCAAAATCATATATCTTTCCTAGGCTATATCATAAGCCCTGAAGGGGTAAGCATGGACTCCTCCAAGGTTTCCACCGTCACATCCTGGCCTGTACCCACATTTGTCAAGGAACTTCAACAATTCCTGGGTTTTGCTAACTTCTATTGTCGCTTCATTCAGAGTTTCAGCACAGTTGCAGTTCCACTCACTGCCTTGCTTAAAAAGGGACCCAGGAAGCTGCAGTGGAACCCCTCAGCCGAAGACACCGTCAAGTGACTCAAGGAAATGTTCACCTCAGCTCCAGTTCTGCAACATCTTGACCCTACTAAACCCTTCATTGTCAAAGTCAATGCATCTGATACAGGAGTTGGAGAGGTCTTGTCCCAGTGGTGTGGTGAGAAGCACAAACTCCATCCGGTGGCCTTTTTCTCCAAAAAGTTCATGTCTGCTGAAAGAAACTATGATGTCGGGAACCGAGAACTCTTAGGTATCAAACTCGCTCTAGAAGAATGGAGAAACTGGTTGGAGGGAGCCACTCATTCCTTCACTATCCTCACTGACCACAAGAATCTCGAGTACCTCAAGAAAGCCAAGCATCTCAATCCTCGTCAGGCCAGGTGGGCCCTACTCTTTACCAGCTTCAATTTCATGATCTCATTCCGCCCTGGATCAAGAAGCACTAAAGCTGATGCCCTATCTCGTACCTTCTTGCTGTCTCACCAGGAGTCTACTACCCATGAAATTCTCCCTTCCAACTGCTTTATGCAGTCCATTACTTGGGACCTAGACCAACAGATAAGAAACTCACAACCCAGCACAGTTCCAGTGAATCTTCCACCTGGTCTACTCTACATTCCAAAATGTTTCTGAAGATGACTCATCACTTGGGCACACACATCTCCCACTACCGGTCATTCTGGCAGCCAACAAACCTACCAAATGATAAGTAACAAGTACTGATGGGAAAACATGCTCACAGAAATCAATCAGTTCATTCCATCATGTTCTGAGTGTGCTCAAGCAAAAGTTCTATGCACCCCACCAACAGGCAACTTCTGACCTTTTCCGGTACCCCAAAGACCCTGGTCTCATATAGTCCTGGATTTATTATGGACCTACTGCCTTCCCAGGGGAACACGACTATCATTGTTATTATTGACAGATTCTCGAAAGCATTAAAGCTATTCCCATGACTTGGCATCCCTACTGCACTCCAGACTGCTGAGTTACTATTTCAGTACATCTTCAGATACTTTGGCATTCCTGAGGACATCGTCAGTGACAGAGGTCCACAGTTCGTTTCACGGCTATGGTCCAACTTCATGGAACAACTGAGAGTTTCAGTCAGTCTCACATCAGGATATCAACCTCAATCTAATGGTGAAGTTGAGAGGACAAATCAGGAGATTGGATGTTTCTTGCGACTCTTTTGCATGAGGAACCCAGGGGACTGGGCACGTTTTTCCTATGGGCCAAGTATGCACAGAACTCTTTGAAGCATTCTGCGACATGACTGGCACCATTCCAGTGCATGCTCGGCTACCAACCACCCTCGTTCCCCTGGGACAATGCCCCAGCCCAGGTCTAAGTTGTTGAAGATTGGTTCTCACATAGCCAAGCCATCTGGGAACAAGTACATCAGTGCATCGAAACAGTCAGTGCTAAGTACAAGGAATATGCCGACAAACACAGGGGCAGTAACCCTGATTTCGCTCCTGGCGACAGAGTATGGGACGCAACAAAGAACCTCAGATCATCCAACACCTGTAGGAAACTGTATGCAAGGTACATCGGCCCATTTAAGGTTCTCAGAAGAATCAATGAGGTCTCTTACAGGCTAGAGCTCCCCCCTCATAGTCAGATACCTCCCACTTTCCACGTTTCCTGTCTCAAGCCAGCTATTCCAGGCCCACTGACCCCTCCCAGGGGAACGAGGGTGGTTGGTAGCCGAGCATGCACTGGAATGGTGCCAGTCATGTCGCAGAATGCTTCAAAGAGTTCTGTGCATACTTGGCCCATAGGAAGAACCCTCCAGTCCAGAAACACCAACCACTGAGTCTAGAGGGTGAACCCATCTACCAGATTAACAGACTACTCGACTCTAGATGCATAAGAGGTCAAATTGAGTATCGGGAGGGCTATGGGCTGGAAGAAAGAAGTTGGGTAGTAGCTAAGGATGTCCTGGACCCCCTGATAAAGCAGGAATTTCATGCTCAAAACCCTGACAAACCCGCACCTAGGGGCAGACGGCGCCCCAAGAAGACTGTAGACTGAAGACTGAAGACTGTATTGACAGCCTCAGGGGGTCTGTCAATAGAGGTGCTGAAGTCAACAGCGCGACTCAAACTACAAACATGGCTGCTCAGAACTACAACAGCCAGGATTCACAGCACCCCCTGTCACCAGAATATTGATTTCAGCTGTTGCACATTACCACAATGCTACTTAAGCCCCTCTCTGACATTGCCTCAGTGCGAAGTATCATTCTGAGTTTACAGTCCATACCAAGCCTTGTTTTCTCTGCCTGTCTCTACTGTTATCGACTCTTGCATTCCTCTTTTTGTCTTCGCTTCTTGTTTTGCCTACGTCACCCTGCTTGCCGATTGACCAACCTTCACCTGCCTTCTGACTACAATTTCTGCTTCACGATTTGGCTTTGTACTGTTTGCTCGCTGCTTCTTCCTGCAATTATATCAGTAAGTGCCTGCATCCTCAGGTTCAGGTTCAGGTTCCTGAATAATGGCCCGGTTCTATTGGCCAGGGATTCGCGGCGATGTCCGTAGGTGGTGTACGGCGTGCCGTGAATGCCAGTTAGTAAATCCAGCGGCCATTCCAAAAGCGCCTTTGTGCCCTCTGCCATTAATCGAGACCCCGTTCGAAAGAATTGGGATGGATCTCGTCGGGCCATTAGATCAGTCAACACGAGGGTATCACTTTATTTTAGTTCTGGTGGACTATGCAACGTGATATCCGGAAGCAGTGCCTCTTCACAATATCTCAGCACGTAGTATTGCGGAAGCACTCTTCCGCGTCATCTCCCGAGTTGGAATCCCCAAAGAGATTCTGACTGATCAAGGCACTACGTTTATGTCACACACACTGTGCGAACTGTATGGGTTACTAGGAATTAAGCCGATCCGCACCAGCGTTTATCACCCACAAATGGACGGCTTAGTCGAACGGTTTAATCGCACCCTCAAGAACATAATTAAAAAGTTTGTATGCGAGGATGTACACACACAAGTCGTCTGGTTGGGGAGAGAGCTCCCTTCCTCTGCTCTCACTCTCCTTTTATAGGGCGCGGTCACTGGGGAAGACACGCAAACACAGGTTAACTGACATCAGGTGCAGTGATTCTGCCACTTACCTTCCCTGACTCCGCCCTCCGTTCACAGACCGATGCTTGACCACGCCCCTGCTGCCACACTATCCTATTCTATATTATTATTTTTGTGGCTACTGCCTCACATAGAGGCTGTAGCCACTATGTCATCATGTTGTAAGAATGAGTGTAACAATCTCGCACTGCACATGCGCATACACGTGTTCCGATTAAAATGACTGGTGAGTGTATACAGTTCAGTTCACCATTCGAAATAAATGGACTAGACTAAAAAAAAGCGCTTTCAGACATGTTTATGCTTATTACCAAGGAAAAGTGTGTTTCTATTTTAAAATATACTCCAGGTTGTCCCCCTTTCCTCACCTTCTTCGGCCAGTGGTCCCATGTGTGATGTAGATGTGACGCAGTTCTGAGTTGTTACGGGACATTGTTGAAAAGAGTATTGAGACCACTGAGTTCTAGCACCAGGCCTTTTCTGGGAAATAAGAGTTTTGGTCATGGTGACAGTGTGTGTATGTCAGCCTCAGTTTGGAGGTTTCAGTTTCAAAAACTGTAAGAGGTAAGAGTAGAATAATAAAGTACAGACACTTGGTATATTTTACTTCTGTGGTTTTTAAATAGTTCATTTTTGTGGCTACTGCCTCATAGAGTAAATATATATGCTATATTTACTGTATGGATGTGGTATCAGAAAACAATTTTATTTATAAGCAGTAGCAACATGTACCTATAGGGTACCTATTTTTTTTTGTCATGTTCTCTTCTGTGCTGTGACCATGCATTCTATTCTCTGTGTTCTATCTTAATGTATACTATTTTGCCATATTCTATTCTATCCTAAGTTATTCTATTCTATCCTATTCTATTTCTCTATTTCTATCCATAATGCATTATACTGTCATTCCTAGTCTTGGGTATGACTTTAAACTGCAACTGGTGGTGAGTCTCAGGCCCGGAGGACTTGAGTATTGGGGAAAGTGGAGTTACCCCTTAATCACCATTGTTCCCAGGTCTGCTCTGACCCAGAATGGTAGCACCTGCCTGGGTTCCAGCTATGGGTTAAATATTATATCACCAATAAGGCACTGGCAGCAGGGCACTTTTTGGTGTAATGTGGCAGATGAACCCAACAGGGTCAATGACACACCACCAGATGGCATGCAGAAGAGCCACTCAAATGGGCAACGGATGGCATCACTCGGCAAGTCAGTTGTCACTGTGGGGCAACTTCCATACCCATCAGGTCTGTGGCACTTTTTGTGCACCACTTGGCATCAGGTCTGGAGGTCCAGAGAGACAACACGATGGGGACATGACATTGTTTGTCTTGCCTTACTATGCAAGGCACTTCATAAGGAGAGGAGAATAAGAAAGCCCTATGGCAATGGAGTAAATGCGACAGCAGCAGATCTGAGATGCTGGAAGTTGCTAGCAGGAACTTTCCACACAGACAGCTCACATTTGATGGTCACAGCCTAGCTGAAGCTCTGGGTAACAACGGGCTGAGGCAGCATAGTGGGTGTCCAGGCAGCCCTATTTAAGGAGGGCACTGCTGGTCCTGGAAAGGGAAGCCCCAAGAAAAGGTGGGGTAAAGAAAGCTTACCCAGTCCTTACCTGGCTGGCTTACCATGGCCAGCAGGTCTCCATAATAGTAGTAGAAAGACAAAGAATATGAAATTGATAGTTGGGACTTGTAACGTTTGCACCATGTTGGACAATGATAAGAGACCTGAGCATAGAACAGCTCTGATCACGAAGGAACTAGATTGCTACAGCATCGACATTGCTGCATTCCAAGAGACAAGGCTTGAAGGCCAAGAATACGTGCAAGAGAGCAAATACACCTTCTTCTGGAGTGGGAATATGGACAGAAGAAAAAAATGCAGGCGTTGCTTTTGCCATTTCAAATAAGATAGCTGGCAAACTGCCATCACTACCAGTGGGAATATCTAAGCGAATCACAAGTTTATGTGTACCCACAGGGAATGAAATGTTACCGAAACCTGATCAATGTGTATGCACCTACCATGACATATCCTGATGAAGAAAAAGAAACCTTCTATCATGAATTAGCTGATATGGTAGACAGGGTACCTCAAGTAGAGAAGCTTCTGCTCCTGGGAGATTTCAATGCAAGAGTAGGGAATGATCACATAACATACGAAGGTACTGTTGAGAAATTTGGCAAGGGAAATAGGAATGCAAATGGTGAACTCATGGTCAACTTTTGTACTCAACATGGACTATGCATCACTACTACCTACTTTCATGAACCAGACAAAAAGTACTTCACCTGGTGCCCACCCAAGATCTAAACACTTACATCTCCTTGATTATGTCTTGACTCGCAGATCCAACATGAGAGAGATTCTGTCAACAAAGGTAATGTGAGGAGCTGAATGCTCAATAGACCACTATATGGTCCAATAAAAGCTGAGACTCACACTTGTATTTCCTAGACGCAAGAGAGCAGCCTCCACAACAAATAAGAAACTAGACATAGACAAGTTGAAGAATGATAAGACACAGCACAAACTCAAAATAGCTATTACAACTGCTCTGCAGGAAAATGCCCCTGATCAAGAAGACACAGAAAATGTTGAGGACACATGGCAATGGCTGAAAGATATTGTGTACACAACTGCAAGTGATATACTTGGACAGCAGAAGAAAAAGTACACAAGACTGGTTTCAAGAACAGGCTGATTCTATCCAAGCTTTGTTTGAAGTAAAACACAAAATTTATAACCTACATCTAAAAGAAAACTCTGATAGATGCATGAAAGCTTTCAAAGATATTAAAGCAAGAGAAATCAGAGCCATGGAAGACTGATGGTGGTGCAAGAAAGCTGAGGAACTACAGGAACTGGTGGACAGGAAGGACTACTATGGATTATCTGCTGGACTGAAGACTCTCTGTGGACCAAGAAGCAATGTAGTGGCACCAGTGAAAAGTTCTGATAGAAGTTTCCTCCACACAAATCTGGAAGACATAAAAAGATGGTTGAAGGAGCATTTCTCCAATCTCCTAAACCAGCAAGAGTCAGACGATCCTGAAGCATGTTGCTGGCTTGAGAGGAGACCAACAAGAGAAGATCTGTGTGTACCCATCACATCAAATGAGCTTGAGAAAGCACTCAATGGTACTAGATGTGGCAAAGCACCTGGCCAAGATGGCATCCCAGCTGACGTGTTGAAGTGAGGTGGCCCCAGCCTGACAGCTGCACTCTTAAAACTGTACAATGCATGTTGGGAGAACATGTGTCTTCCCCAAGATTTCAAATATACACTAATTGTGACCATCTACAAAAAGAAAGGAGAACAGAGCGAATGTGGAAACCACTGTGACATATCTCTGCTTTTCATTGCAGGCAAGATTCTGGCCAAGATAGTTCTAAACCAAATTAAAAATATCTTAGAAGATGTACTTCCAGAAAGTCAGTGCAGTTTCAGGACTGGCAGATCTACCTCAGATATCATCTTTACCCAAGATAAAGCCATCAAGCAACGTCAACCTCTGTACGTGGCTTTTGTAGACTTCTCAAAGGCTTTTGACACCGTTGACCAAGAGATGCTTTGGAAGATACTAAAAGTGTCTGAAAGACTGATACGGCTCATTAAGCTCTTCCACGAGAACATGTCTTGAAAAGGAACATGAAGAATGACGGAATTATTGATCAGACATGGGAAAGGGATGTCTTGGATCAAGCAATATGGCGAAGCATAGTTAAAAGCTCAGTGTCCGCAATTGAAGACAAGCATCAAAGGGAGTATAGAGATCTTGCAGTCACGTGACCGGAAAGTACACAACCCCCATCTTGTCGGTCAAAAACACCGCTGAATACTGCTGCACTCGTGTACAGAATGGATCAATTTCAACCGACGGACTACACGGCTCATTTTTCTAATGAACAGATAACTAGATATATGTCTAAAATAAACGATCTACAGATTTGTGACCCTTATGGCTTTCCGGACAGAGTTTTCACGACCGGATTTTGAACTGCCAGCGGAATACCCGGACGTGTATGATTACCTCATCAACTTTCCCTCGCTGTTCAGTGGTGAAGCACTGCATGCTTATAAATCTCTGGACAGTTTTCTTTACAGAAATTCAGGATTTGTCAGCGACTCAGATGTGGCATCTTGTAAACAAGAAAATGATCCTCACTGGATGGGTAAGTCACTTAAGTATTGAGTATAGCACTGACGTCCGTCTTGTTTACATGGATCTGGTGTTGGAGAGATAGAGGCTTGGCAGTGGAGGTTTGAGTAGCTGTTTTCTGAGCTTAGTCAACAGGCCGGCTCTGCCTGTAGCCTCGCTTTTGCTTCTGCTCCCGGCGCCGCCTCCTTCGCTTTGCTTCCGATAACAATCCACGGAGAATTTTTTTTTTTTTCTCGTCCGGAATGTTGTGCATGCGATGGAAATCGCTACAAACCGTCATTTTCTGCTGGAAACCAATGTCCAGTAAGTCCATACGGTTGTAGTGGATATTGAAGTCCGGTACAGATGAACAACACGCAAAAATACACACAAAAAACATAAAAAACGTGCACAGGTAGGGAGAGCTTGTAGCCGCAGCCGTTGTAGTAGAATTGTATATAGTAGGGTTTTCCAGAAGAAAAGATAGAAGTAAAAGCAGAAGTAGAACCAGAAGTAGAAGTAGAAGGCGGAATATGGCGTTTGACCGACACGATGGCGTCTGTCACAATCTGGATCGGCTGTGACGTCACATGCAAGTGCTCCATACAAGAGCTCATGAAACCAGACATTCCATAGCAGCTCAACCAGGCCATTCATGCCACCACTGTGGACGACTCTGTCGTTCTAGTGCGGGCCTTGTGGCCCATCTGTGTTTCTGTGCATACTAATGAAGCAGTCATCATTGCGAGCGATGGACAGGCGAAGACAACGTGTGTGTGTGTGTGTGTGTGTGTGTGCTTTCAACACCACACAAAGACACAATCTACATGTGACAAACTAAGTTTGTGAGGGGAAAAAAGCAAGGTGGTTAGAGATTATGGTCGAGGTGCAGCAGCAGAATGTTTTTGGTGAGAAAGATGAGAAAGCTGTATGTTGAAACCTATTTACAGATCGCTAGGGGGCGCTCAAATACTAGTGCCAACAGATTTAGACGTGCATTTTTGATTGCACAACAGCTAGGGGGCTCCTGCATTATGTTTGGAACTAAGCTACTTCTGCACCAGACTGCTTTTTCTGAATACTGAACCAACTTTCAGGCAATAAGTTAATCTTGAACCCTTTCTTCTGTCTTGTTTAATGTTATTCATTCTGACTTCCAGATCATATTTCAGAAGAGACATGCAGTTATGACACTGGAACATATCTGTGTCTGTTTTCAGTGGATATCTTTATTATTGCCTGCATCCTAATGCGTTTAATTAGATTTTTTCCCACATTAATAATTCTCACAGAATAAAGCTCTTGCAATGAAGTGCAAACAGATTAACCCGAGAAATCTAGTGGCACAGAATGCGCAGGCCTGGCTCTGAGTCTTTTATCCAGGCTACAGAAAGCATGGCATAACAGACGGCAGTGTGATCTTCTCAAAGACACTGAGCAGAAATCAACCATCACTGACTTTCCACCAGATCGCCCAGAGAGGGTCATCCCCCAGTGCAGGCAGAAAAATGGGAGTCCCTGCTGTGATTGACATTTCGAAAGGAGCCCGTCCAGATGGAGAGGTGTGAGAAAGTCTCTCTCAGCAATAGAGCCTAAGGGGGCATTGGGGGAAGCTGCTGAGTCACATGAGTCCCTTTTGTTTGGACTGGAGCAGCTGATATGTACAAACACACACACAGCTAGAGCGTGGGATCACTTTGGCACTCGCCCACCTAAACAAACAATGAGCAAAATGAGCAGTCATGTATGAAATTAAAGATAATGGCGCTACTCAGCACAAGCTACTCACAAGCAATAAATTTACCTGAAGAGAACCACTCTTTCAACCACTTATCTCTTGTATGATGATGAATGATACAGGATGAAATCTGTCTTTATTTCCATTAATTAGGAATTGTATAATATAGAACCTGTATAGTAGAACTTGTATAGTATATTATAGGTAATAT
This sequence comes from Neoarius graeffei, assembly GCF_027579695.1. NCBI lineage: Eukaryota > Metazoa > Chordata > Actinopteri > Siluriformes > Ariidae > Neoarius > Neoarius graeffei. The sequence goes on along the minus strand of NC_083575.1, from coordinate 34,297,061 downwards.
TGTGGTGACCCCCAGATGCCCTTACACTGATGGGATAAACATTTAATTAGGATTTTTCCAGGCATATGTCTGCCTTCTTTTTCCAGAGCTGAAATGAAACGTATTTGCTTAATCTAGGGAGGGGGATTATGGGTGGAGGGATGCAGCCTCTTCTCTGTCTCCTACTCTCTCCCCTTTTTTTTGTACTTGATGTGAACAACTGATGACCGGGGAATGCAAGATCCCCCGGGGATTAAGGCATGCGTGAGTCTATGGGTATGGGACACTGCCATCTGCCACTGGGCACATTCATATCCTCGGCAGAAGGCTGCATCGTTTGTTGATTTAAATGGAGAACTTAACTTTCCCAGGACAGTGTGACCCCGGCAGCGCCACCTTTAAAGCAATACTGTCTGTGAAGGAGTAGGCCATGCAGAAGAATGAGGCGTATGTTAAGGCATCCCCATTTCCAAGCCGATGATGGATCTTCCCGCTTCACAATATGGCAGTGTAGCTATGGGTGGAAGGGCTGTGCTGAGATTCTGGGGGGTTTGATTGGTAGAATGCTAATACTGCTGTGGATAGGGATGATCTGTGGTAACCATGGCAGGAGCTGGGCAATCAGGAGAGTGTCAATCCAGCACCATATCAAATTCTACATCCAATTATCATCCAATATAAGAAGGACACTGAAAGGTTAATTAAGGCATTTCTCACATATGGTGAAACAGGTCACAAAGCAACAGAATGTCTTATTAATGTATTGATGATAAAAGCACATGTACAGATATGAAAATAAAATTACATTAAAAATACAATTATATTGTTCTTGTTATGCCAAATGGTTGACCCAAAGTCTGAATTATGACAAAAATGGTACAAAACAGACAGTTAAGGGTTAATGATTTGTTCTCAGTGTTAAAGTCTAAGTACAAATCTAAACACACAAGGATCACTAGAGGTCTATAGGTGCTATTACATAACAATTTGGTCTAGATTTAGATTTATCTTCACATGCTGACTGTGTAAAAGCAGAGAACTACTCATTTGGGAAACATACACAGTTTTGCTATTTAAACAAATGTGGGTCGTTAAATGTTCTACGTCAGTCACATTCACCTAAAAAGGTTAGGTCTAGAGGAGTTAAGTTCTCATGCAGGAAGACCTCATACTGTACTTAAAGGATATATGCAGAACCTTTATTTTTAAATAAATTTCTGAGTGAATAGTATCTCCATCCTTGACTCTTGTATGCTGCATAAATGGGAATTTAAAAATATATATTTCTGAGAGTTAAAATCGACTGCAAAGTTGGCATTCGAGCTGCCCCACTGAGCAAGCCAGCCCTGAGTGCGTGACATCACAGTGGTAACCGGTTTTAAGGCTGAGGCCTTTGACAGCTATAGACCAAAGTCATATAAATAAAAATTTATGGTGAAAGTAAGAAATACCGTTACCAACTTGCTCAACTAAGACTGATTTAACTTCATTAATTGTGGGTTGACTTTCATTAAAACAGGATAGGTGTTGTAACTTATGCAACATACATATACATGCATGCATTTTCACTGATAAAACATAAAAGGCTAATTAAATAATCAGATGAACTGAGACAATCACATTCTGAAGCAAATTAAATAATCTTATACTGGTAACTTAAACACACAATACAAGTTACATGTATTAATCTAAATGCAGGTAAACAAAAAGTGTCATTGTTTTTGTTATTTTGTAATCAAATGAGAGTCGGCGCTTACCCATCTGTGTTCTCGCTTCTTGAAGGCTGATCTTGTGGCTGATTGTTTTGAAACAATCTGACTTTCAGTTGTTCGTTCAGTTCTCCGTTCATTCGCTTCTTCCACATAAGGGCGAGATATTGCTGCTGAGGCAAGCATATCCAATGGAAAAATCAAATGGCTGGTCCACTCATTCTCCATTTTCTCCATACTGAGTATTCTGCCATTACTGCTCGGCTCAGGCAATTACTAAAACCAGGGACAGGACGGGACGGGACATCACCGGTTTTGGCAACAACCGTGGGGAGGTCACTGCCTGAGCGATAATATGTCACATCCCGTTCCATCCCGGGTTTTAGCAACAACCCTCGGCTCACGCTCAGGGAGAACTGGTGCAACTGAACTTAAAATAAAACTTTTCTTATAGTTTTATTTAATTGTTGGTACTGTACCCTCTTTCAATACAGGCTTATAGCCAACGCTCCTCAACAGATCAAAGGTCTCATACGAGTCTTCAGTAAAATGTGCAGAGCAGAGGAGAAACCACTTTGTAGGCGCCCAATGCACCAGTGAACTTCTCTCAAAACGTGTCCAAATCTTTGCAGTTTGAGCATTCTTGGGCCATTAATGCAATGTAAATTCACATTCTGTCATGTTGCTGCACTCGCCAGCAACACATCTACGTGGCATGGTGATAAATTAGCTCAAAATGGAGGATTGGAGTTGCAGTCAGCTCTGTGTTTTAGTATAGTGGAAATGGCGATGAAACCGATAGACTTCCTACTGTGACGTCACGGATGTCAAGGTCATTCACTCAGACCACTACCTATATGAATCACTTTAATCATAAAAATTACTATATTAGATTTATTGTTAAAGCTTAAATCTATTCCTATGCCATTTTTGAGATCTCAAGGCATTTATAAACAAAAAGTGAGGCCATGGTTCTGCATATATGCTTTAAGGTTTAGAGTGCACACAATGTGTCTGGAATTTTAATATGTGAATTATTTCTCTGTGAAGATCAGCGTTAAATGTAGATCTCAAAGAAATCTAACATCTAGCTAAATGTCAGTGACAGAAAGACACTGTTCAGAGTAAATAAATATAAAATAAAACAAAATGATACTGGGTGGCACGGTGGTGTAGTGGTTAGCGCTGTCGCCTCACAGCAAGAAGGTCCTGGGTTCGAGCCCCGGGGCCGGCGAGGGCCTTTCTGTGTGGAGTTTGCATGTTCTCCCCGTGTCCGCGTGGGTTTCCTCCGGGTGCTCCGGTTTCCCCCACAGTCCAAAGACATGCAGGTTAGGCTAATTGGTGACTCTAAATTGACCGTAGGTGTGAATGGTTGTCTGTGTCTATGTGTCAGCCCTGCGATGACCTGGGGACTTGTCCAGGGTGTACCCCGCCTTTCGCCCGTAGTCAGCTGGGATAGGCTCCAGCTTGCCTGCGACCCTGTAGAAGGATAAAGCGGCTAGAGATAATGAGATGAGATGAGACAAAATGATACTCTTTTCTTTTATACAATTTGAACACAGTTGGAAATACAGTACTTGATTTGTTGGTTGTTTGATGTGATCTGTTGGGTCCAGTATAAAAATGGAGGTTTTAATATTATAATTAGTGCTGTCAAAAATGTCGCGTTATTAACACGTTAACTTGACTCAATTTTAACGGTGATAATTTTTTTATCGCGAGATTAACGCTCTGTGACATGATGTAGGTTTTTCATAAGCTTTTGAAACTGTCAGGAACTTGGAACAGAGACTTTGCTTAGAAAAACGATAGCAGCTAGACTGTAATGCCACGCCCCGCACAGCCAGAGTCCTCTGCCCTCCTCCCCCAAAGAACCAGCGCGGGCAGGGCGCGCTAGTAGAGATGGGATTTATGGCTCTTTGATGGGATCCGCATCTTTGTGATCCGTTCTTTGAAAAGAGCCATTCAAAAGACTGGCTCATTTGGCTCTTTTTAAATATTTATTCAGTTTTAAGAAGACAGTGTCTAAAGAAGCCAGATCCCTCTGAACTGTAAACTCAATGCTATCCCAGAAATCCTTCCTGTAATATGCAAATTTGGCTGCCTCTGGTTGGACAGCGCGAAGCATCAACAGGCAGAAAGTGTAAAAGTACAAAATGTGTTAAGTGAGCTGAAACAGTAAAGATCAGATTCAATGCAATATTTATCAACGAACAACTTAAAGTTAATATAATAGTGTACTTTATATTATAATCAAGCATGTCAAGCCTACCATCACTGTGTAACCTGTCTCTCTGATAGACTAACTCAAGCAGTAGATTACTTCACTCATGGTTTTCTTGTTAGTCTCGGGACGAAGAGCCACAGTGCTCAGCTTAGGTTTCAGTTTGCAGTGGCTGTGTCAAGACGTGTTATGCTTTGCAATAAGAAAAACATTGGTACAAAACAAGCCCATTCACTTTTTTATGCTGGTAAGAGAATTACAATGGTTTTTCGTATGACAAAAATGTGCGATTAAATTGCGATTAATCGCGAGTTAACTATGACAGTCGCGACATTAATTGCGATTAAATATTTTAATCGCTTGACAGCACTAATTATAATGCATTCCTATGCTTATGTATTACATACTAAGTATTAGAAATTTAAAGGAATATTTAAAACAATTTCAACTATAGTGTTTATTTCTCATCAGATACACAGTATTTGCTTTATATTATTTTATTTTGAAAGTGATTTATGTATAAATCTGATTATTTTGTGCATCAGTGCAAAATCTTTCAAGAAGGAATCACGATGAATCAAGTTGTTTTTTATATTGAACTATAAAAACCTGAAAAGATATCTCTCTACATCCTTTTATATGTCAACTATCAGAACATAATTTCCATATACAGTACTATTTTGCCAACTAACCATATTTATTCTACCCACATTCACTGAGTATGAGCAATTGTGTACTCTGATTGGCTACTTTACTACTAGGCTATCAGCTCATATACCATGAGTAGAGAAAAACAAAATGGTGGAGCATGTTGGTGAACCAAATGGAGACAAAATAAAAACTCTACTCAAAAACGAAACCCCAAAAAATACAAAAAAAGCAACAAAATATGGAATAAAAGTATTCAATGGTAAGAACATATCTTTTTTATTTTTCAAGAATTATTATTATAGCATTTTTCACAAATTGCTACTGTCATTTCACTGGTTTGTTTACATTCTAAGCGGAAATTATTTTGTTGGACATTTTATGTCAAGTTTTTATTCACTGAATGTGCAAAAAATAAAAATGCTCTGTTTCTCAAAATCCAGTGAATGTGGACATAATAAAACAGTTATTCCACTCAGTCTCGTCATATATGGCTTATAGCCAACTCAGCGCTACGTGCCTAATTGGCTATCAGCCCATGTACGACTAGATTTCATGGAATAACTGTTAATTATCTCACTCTTCCTCATACTGCCTGTATGTATTAAATAACTACATTGAGCTATTCAGATATCAGGCTTTTTCAAATCAACATGAAGTCTGTCTTCCAAACATCCTGTTCTAGTTTTTTTTTTTAAATAATGTACCTAAGTTGTATTATGACATGTTTCAAGTGATAACGCATAAAGCTGAGCTCTAAATAATAATGTTTGTTTGATAGTAGCATGTCGATTATTCCTTGGCCCATAGCACTGTTCTCACCTGGTATAGCTGTTTAACTAAGATGACAGAATTTCTTTAACTTTGTGTAAACTTTACCAAAGAGTGTGAGACCATTTGGGACAATGAAAGAGTTTATGTGAACTAAGATTCCTTCACTGGACTGGGAGACAGATCGTGAAGCATTAGTTTGTTTTTTCACCTCAAAGTGTTGTTGCTGCTTGTGAAAAGTGGCAGGTCAGGCATTTTCCTCCAGTCCAAACAGTTTCCCTTTTCCTCCATTTGTCAGAGAAATCCATGTGGCTTACCTTGCTTCAGAATCACTATCAAACTCCTTTTTTCTGTCATTATTGCATGACACTAACATTCTTTTACTTTATTACATACAGTATATACTGTATATGTACCATATCAACATCACAAATATCATCATTTGAAATGTTAATATGACAAAGATAACATTCCTGAAGAGCTGAGTAGCATCTGTAGCATGGAAAGCGCGAAGGACTTGAAAACACACATGGAGAATTTATGAGCGTCCAGAATAACAATTAAATTTTATTTCCACCCCGATGCTGTTTCTTTCTCTTCTTTGTTCATTAGTCAACAAAGCAGCCACAATTAGACATTTACAAATATAAAATGGGTGACGCATTCTAAATTCTGCAAAACAAAATTGAGTTTGATTTAATTTCGTATGAACTGACAGGCACACAGTGAAGGTTTGGACATTCTGTACCTTGATGCTAACACTGCATTATTCTATGCTCTGAAATTCCAAGAGTTTATTATTATTTACAGTACCTTGAAAAAGTATTCATACCCCTTGAACTTTTTCACATTTTTCCACCTTACAACCATGAACTTAAAAGTTTTTTATTGCGATTTTATGTGATAGACCAACACAGAGTAGCACATAATTGTGAAGTGAAACAAAAATGATAAATGGTCTTCAAAATTTTAAACAAATAAAAATCTGAAAAATGTGGTGTGCATTAGTATTCAGCCCCCTGTACTCTGATACCTCTAAATACAATCCAGTGCAATCAATTGCCTTCAGAAGTCATCTAATTAGTTAATAGAGTCCTACTGTGTGTAATTTACTCTCAGCATAAATGCACTTGTTCTGTGAAGGCCTCAGTGGTTTGTTAGAGAACACTGAAGAACAAACAGCATCATGAAGACCAAAGAACTCACCAGACAGGTCAGGTATAAAGTTCTGGAGAAGTTTAAAGCAGGGTTAGGTTATAAAAAAATATCCCAAGCTCTGAACATCTCAAGAAGCACTGTTCAATCCATCATTCAAAAATGGAAAAAGTATGGCACAACTGCAAACCTACCAAGACATGGTCATCCACCTAAACTGACCGAGCAAGCAAGGAGAGCACTGGTCAGAGAAGCAGCCAAGAGGCCCATGATCACTCTAGGGAGCTACAGAAATCCACAGCTCAGGTGGGAGAATCTGTGCACAGGACAACTATAAGTCGTACACTCCACAAATCTGGCCTTTTTGGAAGAGTGGCAAGAAGAAAGCCACTGTTGAAAGACAGGCATAAGAAGTCCCGTTTGCAGTTTGCCAGAAGCCATGTAGGGGACACAGCAAACATGTGGAAGAAGGTGCTTTGGTCAGATGAGACCAAAGTTGAACTTTTTGGCCTAAATGCAAAGCGCTATGTGTGGTGGAAAACTAACACTGCTCATCACCCTGCACACACCATCCCCACTGTGAAACATGGTGGTGGCAGCATCATGCTATGGGGATGCTTTTCTTCAGCAGGGACAGGGAAGCTGGTCAGAGTTGATGGGAAGATGGATGGAGCTAAATACAGGGCAATCCTGGAAGAAAACCTGTTGGAGGCTACAAAAGACTTGAGACTGGGAAGGAGATTCACCTTCCAGCAAGACAATGACCCTAAACATACAGCCAGAGCTACAATGGAATGGTTTAGATCAAAGAATATTCATGTGTTAGAATGGCCCAGTCAAAGTCCAGACCTAAATCCCATTGAGCATCTGTGGCAAGACTTGAAAATTGCTGTTCACAGAAGCTCTCCATCCAATCTGGCTGAGCTTGAGCTATTTTGCAAAGAAGAATGGGCAAAAATTTCAGTGTCTAGATGTGCAAAGCTGGTAGAGACATACCACAAAAGACTTGCAGCTGTAATTGCAGCAAAAGGTGGCTCTACAAAGTATTGACACAGGGGGGCTGAATACTAATGCACACCACATTTTTCAGATTTTTATTTGTTTAAAATTTTGAAGACCATTTATCATTTTCGTTTCACTTCACAATTATGTGCTACTCTGTGTTGGTCTATCACATAAAATCTCAATAAAAAACTTTTTAAGTTTGTGGTTGTAAGGTGGAAAAATGTGAAAAAGTTCAAGGGGTATGAATACTTTTTCAAGGCACTGTATTTGCGACAATGTTTATTGTTAAAAGCGCTATACAAATAAACTTGATTTGATTTGATTTGTATTATTATAAATACAGAGGTGATTATCAAAAATCCCATGCCAATTGGTTGAGAGATTTGGACTATTTCTCGATAATCACCTTGAGTGACTCAGCAAAATGGCGGCCAATCACTTCGTCACCTTAAGTGAGGAAGAATTACAAATTATGAAAGAAAATGCTGCTCCTAAAAGCACTAAAGATGCTATAAAGTTTGGTCTAAAACTATTCAAAAGGAAGGTGGATTTGTGATTTATTTTATCTATTTCAAAACAAAGTATTTTATGTGACTCGGCATAGATAAGTGATACAAGCCTGCACTGTGCCTTTATTACATTTGCATGCCACTTTTGAAGATTGAAATAAATGATTTTTTAAACATGATTTAAAAAAAAACAATTATCTGCCTCAGGTTCGGTAAATACCAGTGAATAATAACCTCGACTTCTTCTCAGTTATTATTCACTGATATTCATTTCACCTTCATTTCACATTTTTTTCCTTCCTCTTCCCCATATCTTATTCTTTTTTATATTTGTATATGTAAATACCTAATTTAATTTAATTTAATTTATCTAGACGTTTTTATCTATTTCTATTCTCTGTTTATCCTGTAATGATGCTACTGGAATTTTAATTTCCCTGAGGGAACCTGCCCAAAGGGATCAATAAAGTTCTAATCTAATCTAATCTAATCTAATCTAATCTAATCTAATCTAATCTAATCTAATCTAATCTAATCTAATCTAATCTAATCTAATCTAATCTAATCTAATCTTCTGTAAATAATTGTCAAATAGTCATTCTTGTGTACCATACACACCTGGCCTCCCAATAAATCAGCTCTGCAGTGAATGAATCAAAATGAATTGAAATTAATTTCAATTTTATTTGTATAGCAATTTTTACTTTTAGTTATTTCCACAAAGCAGCTTTACAGAAATCCGGAAGTATCTATAGATTTAGGTCTCTAATGAGCACACCAGAGGTGACAATGACAAGGAAAACTCCCTGAGATGACATGAGGAAGAAACCTTGAGAGGAAACAGACTCAAAAGTGAACCCATCCTCTTCTGGGTGACATTATATTAATTACAGCAATATAGAGTCATATAGTGCATTTGAGGTCTCCAAACTATTCATGTTTAAATATTAAAACTTAAACAGATATTTTCACTATTTTCCATAAGTCAGAAAATCTATTGCTGTTTAACGGTCACTAAGTTTGACTCTATTTTCAAGCAAACAGAGAGTTCAAATTAGCAATGTAAACATCAGTTTCTGCTATATTTTGTGTCCAAAAGTTTTGAAAGTTATGAGGTTAAATACGCTGTGTTCCACTACAGAGCGGAATTTGAGAGGTTTCACTCTTCATGCTTGTATATAAGTGAAGGGCAAATATTTAGAAAGGTAATGCGCATATAATAACAAAGGGACAGAGTGATTGATATTTGTAACATGAGTTGAACAAACAAATATAATTCTGTTTAATCTTGTCGTCGTCAATGCAGTTGAGCAATTTTCTTTTTCATTATCCCTCACTTGTAAGGTTGATCACATTTACGGCCAAAGTGATCCTTGAGGATGTCATGCTGCACAAATATATAACAATAATTCACAACGAAATAATGAATGTGTGTTAAGAGCATTTGTGTGTGTAACTTAAACTGTTGATTTAAGAACAATGTAAGAGCCTACCTGAATGTAGAAAAGGTCATTTGAAAAGGATGTTTTGAGCAGAAAGGTTTATTATACATAGTATGTTGCTTAACAGTTAATCTGCTGTAAATGTAACTGTACTACATTTTGCTGTAGCCTCATAAATGACCATAAGTGACCAAGAACCACTTTGTGCTTCAGGACATGCCTTAAAGTAGCTGCTGTGAGAGACACTGATGGAAAAATTGAAAATAAATTAATCTTTGAAAGCTACTGAAACAAGTCATTCATATGCGTTTTCGCTTTTCAGTATCATTAAGGGATTGTCATTGTGACTGAAGTATTCAGGCAACCCTGGCCTTCATGTCTCCTCAGTTAGACTAACATGTGGGTGCTAATTCCAATCAAACCCCTGAAGAGTGCGCTTTGATCTGCAATAACAGTGCATGACACACACACACCATCTCATGCTCAGCTTCCTCTGCTTCAGAGTCACATCTTAATTTTCATCCTAGTTTTCACACTAAGCCCCATTAAAGACACAGGATGTAGCAGAGAAGGGGGTAGAAACACACTGACGCATCACACACACACACACACACACACACACACACACACACACACACACACACACACACACACACACACAGAAAGAGGCATGTGAAGGGGCATTTCCATTAGGGTGTGAGTTTGCAGTTCAATACCAGTAGTCTATGTGATCTCATGTTATGTCTCAGCAGTGTGCTGGTTGTTGTGTGTCCTGCCCCACATTTCCTACATCTCTATTCCTTGTAATTGACACATGGTGACACCCATCAGCATATGGGGGTCCAAGCTGCAGAGATAAGCAAAGGCCTGTGCAAATGCAGAAAGAAGATTGATTGACTAATCACTATAATTCTTCACCATGACAAGCCTGGTTTCTCACACTGAACTCGAAGGAATGCGGAAGACCTTTACAAGCTCTCACAACATTTCTCACAACAACTGCTTGTTGTCATCTCTGCTATGACAAATTCACTCAGGGAACTTCTTTGTGCTGAATGGTAACTGAAAGCCTTTCACGCTGTGGTCATACTCTGCATATATATATATATATAAATAGTTATTCCACGAAATCTAGTTGTACATGAGTTGATAGCTGACGAGGCATGTATAGTGGGGCAAAAAAGTATTTAGTCAGCCACCAATTGTGCAAGTTCTCCCACTTAAAAAGATGAGAGAGGCCTGTAATTTTCATCATAGGTACACTTCAACTATGAGAGACAGAATGGGGGAAAAGAATCCAGGAAATCACATTGTAGGATGTTTAATGAATTAATTGGTAAATTCCTCAGTAAAATAAGTATTTGGTCACCTACAAGCAAGCAAGATTTCTGGTTCTCACAGACCTGTAACTTCTTCTTTAAGAGGCTCCTCTGTCCTCCACTCGTTACCTGTATTAATGGCACCTGTTTGAACTCATTATCAGTATAAAAGACACCTGTCCACAACCTCAAACAGTCACACTCCAAACTCCACTATGGCCAAGACCAAAGAGCTGTCAAAGGACACCAGAAACAAAACTGTAGACCTGCACCAGGCTGGGAAAACTGAATCTGCAATAGGTAAGCAGCTTGGTGTGAAGAAATCAACTGTGGGAGCAATTATTAGAAAATGGAAGACATACAAGACCACTGATAATCTCCCTTGATCTGGGGCTCCACGCAAGATCTCACCCCGTGGGGTCAAAATGATCACAAGAACGGTGAGCAAAAATCCCAGAACCACACAGGGGGACCTAGTGAATGACCTGCAGAGAGCTGGGACCAAAGTAACAAAGGCTACCATCAGTAACACACTACGCCGCCAGGGACTCAAATCCTGCAGTGCCAGACGTGTCCCCCTGCTTAAGCCAGTACATGTCCAGGCCCGTCTGAAGTTTGCTAGAGAGCATTTGGATGATCCAGAAGAGGATTGGGAGAATGTCATATGGTCAGATGAAACCAAAATAGAACTTTTTGGTAAAAACTCAACTTGTTGTGTTTGGAGGAGAAAGAATGCTGAGTTGCATCTAAAGAACACCATACCTACTGTGAAGCATGGGGGTGGAAACATCATGCTTTGGGGCTGTTTTTCTGCAAAGAGACCAGGACAACTGATCCGTGTAAAGGAAAGAATGAATGGGGCCATGTATCGTGAGATTTTGAGTGAAAACCTCCTTCCGTCAGCAAGGGCATTGAAGATGAAACGTGGCTGGGTCTTTCAGCATGACAATGATCCCAAACACACCGCCCGGGCAACGAAGGAGTGGCTTCGTAAGAAGCATTTCAAGGTCCTGGAGTGGCCTAGCCAGTCTCCAGATCTCAACCCCATAGAAAATCTTTGGAGGGAGTTGAAAGTCCGTGTTGCCCAGTGACAGCCCCAAAACATCACTGCTCTAGAGGAGATCTGCTCTAGAGGAGATCTGCATGGAGGAATGGGCCAAAATACCAGCAACAGTGTGTGAAAACCTTGTGAAGACTTACAGAAAACGTTTGACCTCTGTCATTGCCAACAAAGGGTATATAACAAAGTATTGAGATGAACTTTTGTTATTGACCAAATACTTATTTTCCACCATAATTTGCAAATAAATTCTTTAGAAATCAGACAATGTGATTTCCTGGATTTTTTTTTCTCATTTTGTCTCTCATAGTTGAGGTATACCTATGATGAAAATTACAGGCCTCTCTCATCTTTTTAAGTGGGAGAACTTGCACAATTGGTGACTGACTACTTTTTTGCCCCACTGTAGCACTGAGTTGGCTATAAGCCATGTACAATGAAATTGAGTGGAATAACTGTGTTATTCTATCCACATTCACTGGATTTTGATAAACAGAGCATTTCTATTTTTATTTTTTGCAAATTTGCTAAATAAAAACTTTATACAAAACGTCCGACAAAATCATTTCTGCTTCAAATGTAAACAAACCAGTGAAATGATAGTAGCAATTTGTGAAAAATGTTATAATAATAATTCTTGAAAAATTAAAAAAAGATACGTTCTAACCATCAAATATGTTTATTCCATATTTTGTTGCTTTTTGTATTTTTTGGGGTTTTGTTTTCAAGTAGAGTTTTTATTTCATCCTCGGTTGGTTCAGAAAAAACATTTTGTTTTCTCTACTCATGGTATATGAGTTGATAGCCTAGTAGCAAATAGCCAATCAGAGCGTGCAATTGCTCATATCCAGTGAATGTGGATAGAATATATATATATATATATATATATATATATATATATATATATATATATATATATATATATATATATATAAAAGCAAACATGAGAAGAACAATACTCTATTTTTCATCCCTTTTCCAGTATCTGTTTTTTTTTCCCCTTCAGATTTCTGCATATTCAGCAGACTTATGGATTGTAAAAGTAAAAATTGACACAAATTTCTTTTAGTTAATTTTGAATGACAAAGCTGTTTGCCCTAGGATGTGAACTGCTATCTGGACCAGGCCATGATCTTTTTCAATATCAGGTGGTGCATTGTTGTCTGCCGCACTTGTGCTTAACACCACCAAAACCCCTTCCATCAAGTTCACTCCATTCATGCACTCAACTTGCTGGGTTTTTTTTTAACACATGCCAAAAGGCACATGAGCCATGAAAGGCTGCTTAGTGGACCCTTTTCTATGTCTTTACATGCCCCTGCACCCTCTATTGTACAACATACATCCACGGTGTAAAATTAAATTACCTGTTACAAAGCATGCCATACACTGCAATCAGGATGTCTTTCTTTTCCCACAGAGTGGCGTGAGGAGGGGTGTCACGGGGAGAAAGCAGACACCAGCTTGTGGGAAAGAGATATAATTCAATCACATTACAAAATAGACAAGGCTGGTTTTGTTCACTCATGGGGTGCTGTGTGGAATTCAAAGTAGCTGATACGTTCAAAAAAAAAAGGGCACAATACAGATGGGTGATAAGAGTGAACCCCTCTTGCTGTTTGCTGATGACTAAAAATAGTAAAAGGAGAAAAAAATCACAATCACAATTACAATGTTCTTTCCTCTATATGGAGAAAGTAATAATAGTTATGTACTTTAGTCAATGCTATTTGCCCTTCATGCTCATTCCTAGAAGTACGAATAAATTACACAAGACAATTCTGTAACTTTTAAGGATATAATAAAGATTATGCTTCTTCAGCTGGACACTGAATGTATCTCCAGTATTTGTGTATGTGAATTTCAGTGTGTGTAAATCAGTTACAGACAGAGATAAGTGAGAGAAGATAGGGTGTGACAGGGAGCTGTGAAATACACAAGGCAATCATCAGGGAAAGACTTTGTTACTCCTCTCAGCATCAGCAGCTCCCAGTGTCTTATCAGCTTCATACGCTGCTCATTATTAGCTTAACATCTTAGGCGCTGCATCTTACAGTGAGCAGAGCTAAGGCGTTATCAGCGTTGAAATAGGTGGGGGACTAGGAGCAGGATGGGGAGTTTCTAAAACCAGTCTTTAATCAGCTGATTGGAGATACCAGTGCCTACTAATGCTTCCTCTCTGACACTGTTATAGTCTGCTGCTGTCTGTCAGACTTCCATTAACAGCGTCATCCATGGGCTTGTGTACTGGAATATCCAAATAGTCCAAACCAAAGTTCTTCCCAAGGACTCTTCAGCTGATTGGCTTTTATGTTTGTTTGTTTTTTCTTGTAATGTTTCATTTTTATCTTTGAAGATCATTTAATTGCGTCAGAAGGAATATTCAATTCAGTCTCTCAAAATAGTTGAAAATGTACTCGGCAATTCCAAAATACAACAGTAATAACTGCACATGAAATTGAGTCCCTTGTCTCAGTTTCTCATGTTGATCTCTTTCCCAAGCCTATGTGAAAGGATGACTCTTTGGGGGAATTAAGCATGGTGAGAATAGAGCTTATTCACACCTTGCTGACAGTAGGGGCTCAGGGGACATACGGTATCTACTTTACACTGGATTTAGGATACTAGGACAACTGCTATGATAACTCAACAACTCTTAAACCCTGTAACACTAAACTGTCAGAAACAGGGGTACAGTAGGAGTCCATTTCTGACTCCCAAGGTACAATCTACACTAATGTACCCCGAGGGCTCATTTTTGGACCTCAAGGTAACTACTATACCTTTTTAGGGCCAAAAGGGTACATATATGTTCCCAAGCAGTATATAAAGGGTACAAATAAGTACTTTAGAGGGAACTGCCCCAGTGACAAACCGTTCTACCCCTAAAAGTAAAATAATTAACAGTTATTCCGCGAAATGGAGTTGTACATGAGCTGATAGTTGACAAGACACATATCACTGAGTAGGCTATAAGCCACGTACAACGATATTGAGTGGAATACTTGTTTTATTATATCCACATTCACTAGATTTTGAGAAACAGAGCATTTTTATTTTTTGCAAATTCAATAAATAAAAACTTTATACAAAATGTCCAACAAAATCATTTGCGCTTAGAATGTAAACAAACCGGTGAAATGACAGTAGCAATTTGTGAAAATTGTGATAATAATAATTCTTGAAAAATAAAAGATACGTTCTTACCATCAAATACTTTTATCTATATTTTGCTGCTTTTTTATATTTTTGGGGTTTTGTTTTCAAGTAGAGTTTTTATTTCGTCCTTGGTTGGTTCAGCAACATGTGCCACCATTTTGTTTTTCTCGACTCATGGTAAATGAGCTGATACCTTAGTACTAGAGTGTCAGACTGCAGGCACTTACGGATGCAGGCGCAAGGGAGACCAGGGCTGGGCAAACTGTAGACTAAGCCAAATTGACATGCAGGAAACGAAGTCAAGAAACAAGCGAGGGTCGAGTGATCAGCAAACAGGGCAACATAGATAAAGCAATAAAGCGAGGTCGAGACAAAATAGAAATACTGGTCAAACACTGAGAGACAGGTGGAAATCAAGCGGTTTGGTATGTTAGTAGGGAACACTGAACAATAGTTCATGACTACCTGGAGTGAGAGCTGAGCTTATATAGGTGAGCGGATAATAGCTGAATGAAATGCAGATGGTATAATTAGTGATCAGGTGACAGAGGGCGCTGTGACTCTTGGGGTTTGCAGTCCGGAGTGGCCATGTTTGAAGGCGGCTCCAAACTTGTGTTTTCAGCACCATTACTGACAGAACCCCCCCCCAAGGAGCTCCCTTTGGGAGCAAGTAACTTTCTTGGTCGCCCTCTTCCTCTAGGTGCGGGCTTGTCAGGGTGTTGGTTGTGGAACTCTTGCATGAGGAAGGGGTCTAGTATGTCCTTGGAGCTCACCCAACTTCGCTCTTCTGGGCCGTAGCCCTCCCAGTCTACCAGGTACTCCAGCTGACCTTGTCTGTGACAGGAGTTTAAGATCTTATTTACCTCGTAGATGGGTTTGCCCTCAGTGTCAGAAGAGGGGGGCTCCTGGGAGGGTGTATCCGTGGCTAGGGGACCTTGTATGGCAGGTTTTAAGCAGGAGTCATGGAATGTTGGTGCTATTCTACTGTACGGTAGAAGTTCTAACTTGTAGGACACTTCATTTATTCTGCGCAGTCCCCTATATGGGCCAATGTAATATGTTTGCAGTTTTTTTTACACATCTTAGGTTCCCTTAGGTCCCTTACCTGATCTTCTGGAGAGTAATCTGGATTCTTGCCTCTGTGCTTGTCTGCGTATTGCTTATACTTGGTATTTACCAGTTCCAACCTCTGATGAACCTCCTCCCACACCTGCTGGCTTCTTTGGAACCAAGTATCAACTGCCGGTAACTGAGTGGGTGTGTCATCCCATGGAAATGGGAGGGGAGGGGGTTGGTAGCCAAGCATGCACTGGAAAGGTGTTAACTGAGTGGCAGAGTGCTTCAGAGAGTTTTGTGCATACTTGCCCCATGGGATAAATTGTGCCCAGTCTTTTTGGTTTCTCATGCAAAATATGCGGAAGAAGCAACCCACCTCCTGATTGGCACATTCCACCTGCCCGTTAGACTGTGCATGATATCTGGATGTGAGACCTACTGATATGCCTAATCTGTCCATGAAACTGATCCAAAGCCGGGAGATGAATTGAGGACTCCAGTCACTTACGATGTCCTCGGGGATACCAAAGTAGCAGAAAGCATGACTGAACATTAATTTGGCTGTTTGGAAAGCCATTGGCAGACCTGGTAGTGGAATGAGTCATAGTGCGTTGGAGAATCAATCAATGATTACCATGATGGCTGTGTTACCTTGAGATGGTGGTAAATCTGTGATGAAATCTATGGCTATATGTGACCAGGGTCTCTGAGGTACTGGGAGAGGGCAAAGTTTCTCAGCAGGTGGGGCATGTGGTACCTTGGCCTGAGTGCACACTGAACACAAGGAGACGAAATGATTTATGTCGGAGATCATGTTCCCCCACCAATATTTGCTTTTGATGAGTTGGCATGTGCGGTGACTGCTGGGGGCGGAAGAGTGGGCCCAGGTGATGAGTCTCCTTCTGAGTTCAAGTGGGACATGAAAGAGTCTGGGGGGCAGTTCTTGGGGGGGGGGGGGGGGGGGGTTCTGGGTTTGTGACTGCTGGATTTCCTTGTCAATGTCCCAAGTGATTGCCTGTACAAAATACTCTAGTGGTTACATGGGAGTTGGTTCAGAGGTGTTGGGTGAGGGGTTGTAAATTCAGGAGAGAGCATCTGCTTTGATATTTCTGGAGCCGGGGTGGTAGGATATTGTGAACTGGAAATGAGTGAAGAACAGGGCCCACCTGGCTTGTTGTGGGTTCAGGCATTTAGCGGTATTCAAATACTCTAGGTTCTTGTGGCCAGTAATGATTGTGAATGGGCGTGTGGCACTCTAAAGCCAGCGTCTCCACTCTTCTAAGGCGAGTTTGATAGCTAGGAGCTCTTGGTTACCAATGTTGTAGTTCCTTTCTGCAGGTGTGAGTTTCCTTGAAAAGAAAGCCACTGGGTGCAGCTTGTTTTTCTCTCCGACACACTGTGATAGCACCCTTCCAACTCCAGGTTCAGATGCATCTACTTCTATGATAAATGGCTTAGTAGGATCTGGATGCTGTAGAATGGGGGTGGAGGTGAATACTGCCTTGAGTAGGTTGAAAGCCTCCTCAGCTGCTGGGCTCCATTGGAGTCAACATGGTTTGTTCTTTAACAGGGAAGTTAGGGTGCCAGAGATAGTACTGAAGCCTCGAATGAATCGCTGGTAAAAGTTTACGAAACCCAGAAAGCGTTGTAGCTCTTTAATTGTTGTGGGAGTGGGCCATGACATGACTGCTGCAACCTTGGTCTGGTCCATGCTTACTCCCTCAGAACTGATTATGTATCCTAAAAATGAGATTTGATTGATATGGAATTCGCATTTCTCTGCCTTGACAAAGAGGTGGTTCTCGAGCAGGTGAGACAGTATGGACTTGACGTGAGTAAGATGATTGTCCTTGTCTGGGGAGTAAATCAGGATGTCGTCAATGTATGCTATCACGAATTTCCCCAGCATGTCTCTTAACACGTCATTTATTAGGCACTGGAAGATGCTTGGTGCCAAAGAAAGGCCATATAGCATGACCAAGTACTCAAAATGGCTGGCGGTGGTACTAAAGGTCGTCTTCCATTCATCCCCTTCACAAATAAATACCAGGTTGTAGGCACTGCAGAGGTCTAGTTTAGAGAAAATCTTTGCTGATCTCAGTTGTTCCAAGGTAGATGGTACTAGTGGGACCGGATAAGGGTAGTTAACACTAATTTGATTCAGTCCTCGGTAGTCAATACACGGCCGGAGGCCTCCCCCCCTTCTTCTACACAAAGAAGAAACCTGCAGATGCTGGGGAGGTAGATGGTCTGATGTAACCTTGATTCAGTGCCTCTTGTACATATTCTTACATCGCAGATTGTTCTTTTTGGGACAGTGGGTAGATTCTGCCGCGAGGTAGAGTCGTGCCTGGGAGGAGGTTGATAGCACAATCATAAAGGTGATGTGGGAGTAAGCCACGTGCTTTACCTTTGCTGAATACTTCTTTCAGATCAAAATAGCAGGTAAGGACTTTGTCCAGAGAATTGGGCATAAGGCTCTCCACAGAAGTAGAAGAAATAGTGACTTGAGGAAGCTGCAGACAGTTTTGAAGACAAGCAGGAGACCATTGCATGATGTCCTTTCTCTGCCAGAAGATTAAGGGGTCATGGAGTTGAAGCCAGTGGTACCCTAAAATGATGTCATGATGAGCTGCTTGGGTGATGAGCAGGGAAATGTGTTCGTAGGGCCCCCACCTGAACCTGAAGAGGAGTTGTGTGTGTGGTGATCAGTCCAGCTCCAATGGGACCCCTGTTGATGGTCCTTATTTTGAGTGGTCCCTGTAGGGCTTCTGTGGATAGGTTGAATCTTTGGATGACCGAACAGTTGACAAGATTCCCTTCTGCCCCTGAGTCTATGAGTGCAGAGAGGACATGGGTAGCGTCTGGCAGTTTCAGTAGTACTGGTAATTTAAGAGATTGGGTCTTAGGGCTAATCACAGGACTCACCAGACTGAGTGGATCACATACTTGGTGGGCAGGAGCTCCTCTAGACAGGTGGACAGGGCATTTAGTGATTAGGTGGTTGGATTCACAGCAGTAGAAACATAGACCTTCCTTCTGTCTTCTTTTTCATTCTGATCACTGTAACCATGTATGAGAAACTTCCACGGGTACTGACACATCCATGACGTGAGCTGGAGAGGTGGATGGTGACATTGAGGGTCGTTGGAGATTAGATGATCTAGGCGAATCGCCAGGTCAATGAGGGTATCGAGGGACAGGTGTCTGTCACGGCAGGCCAGTTTGTTTAGTACCTCTGGATGCAGTCCCTGGTGAAATGTGGCTTTTAACGCTGGTTCATTCCATCCACTGCTGGCAGCCAGTGTGTGAAAATCCAGGGTGTATTCAGCGACTCTTCTTTCCCCCTGTTTAATGGCTAGGAGGTTCTCTCCAACATCAATTCCCTTGGGTTCATGATCAAACACTTTTTTGAAAAGTTCTAAGAAGCAATCATAGGACGTGGTAGATTCACCGCCACATCCCCACACAGCGCTGGCCCACTTTAGAGCTTTGCCCGTGAGGAAGGTGAGAATTTGGCAATCTTCTGTTCCTCCAAAAGCCTGGAGAGTGAAGCAAAATACAAGGAGCATTGGAGAAGGAATCATTTACATTGTGATACTTCCCCGAAAACTTCTCTGGTAGAGGAATGAGCTGTGCTGCGACATTGGGAACTGCGGGGTGTGGTGAGAGGGCTTGCGACATGACAGCAGCAAGCTGAGCTATCTTGGTGTTTAGATCGCAAAGCATCTGCTGATGTTCTCCCAGCAAGCACCCCTGAGCATTGAGTGCAGTATGCTTCGACTCCTCTGCTGCATCCATCCGTGGCGAAGTATCCTTCAGAGTGCAGGCACTTAAGGAAGCAGGTGCAAGGGAGACCGGGGCTGGGCAAACTGCAGACTAAGCCGAACTGACATGCAGGAAACAAAATCAGGAAACAAGCAAGGGTCGCACGATCAGCAAACAGGGCAATGTAGATAAAGCAAGGTCAAGACGAAACGGAAATACTGGTCAAACACTGAGAGACAGGTGGAAATCAAACAGCTTGGTATGTTAGTAGGGAACACTGAACGATAGTTCGCGACTACCTGGAGTGAGAGCTGAGCTTATATAGGTGAAGGGATAATAGCTGAATGAGATGCAGGTGGTGTCATTAGTAATCAGGTGACAGAGGGCTCATGTTTTCAGCACCGTTACTGACATAGAGTAGCCAGTCAGAGCGCGCAATTGCTCATATCCAGTGAATGTAGATAGTGAATGTAGATGGAATAATTAAATAATATTGGCTGGCGTTGGGGCGGCACAGTGGTGTAGTGGTTAGCACTGTTGCCTCACAGCAAGAAGGTCCTGGGTTTGAGCCCAGCGGCTGGAGAGGGCCTTTCTGTTTGGAGTTTGCATGTTCTCCCCGTGCCTGTATGGGTTTCCTTTGGGTACACCGGTTTCCCCCACAGTCCAAAGACATGCAGGTTAGGTTCACTGGTGGCTCTAAATTGACTGTAGGTGTGAGTGTGAACAATTGTTTGTCTCTTTATCGGCCCTGCGATAACCTGGCGACTTGTCCAGGGTGTGCCCCGCCTCTCGCTCATAGTCAGCTGGGATAAGCTCCAGCTTGCCTGCGACCCTGTAGAACAGGATAAGCAGCTACAGATAATGGATGGATGGATGGATGGATGGATGGATGGCGTTGAGTGGTATATCAGATATATTCCATTCAGCTAGCATGATATTGAATGAGTCGAAGACAAGTTCAATATCATGCCAGCTGAATGGAATATATCTGATATACCATGAAAAAAAGCCAGCCAATATTATTATTATATATACACACTCTCTTTATCAGTTTTTTGATGTCCTGTGGTATGTTTTTCTCTTGTAAATATGCATGAAGACTATCTAATGAAGTTTTGGTAGCCTTTTGGGTGTTCAACGTGTCTTTCTCTTTCCTGGCGAATAAAGAAATGCTTCTGCACATGTGCAGCAGAAAACTTTCTCATTGAATATTCCCATCAGCTCCAACGTATGATGTCATGTTGTCT
This sequence comes from Neoarius graeffei, assembly GCF_027579695.1. NCBI lineage: Eukaryota > Metazoa > Chordata > Actinopteri > Siluriformes > Ariidae > Neoarius > Neoarius graeffei. The sequence continues at coordinate 34,276,010 of NC_083575.1, read as the reverse complement.
TGACAACCATGCAATGTCGTAAGCCATATTCAGTGCTCATTCTCCATTGGGTAGAGTGATGTAATACACATAGGATAAGCGATATGCTAACAATATTGCATGCTATCGAACCAAATGAATGAAACCCAAGAGAAGGGAATAGAATACATGTTTTTATTCCTTCGAACAAGTGTCCTGTATGTATAATAATGTACTTTATTTTCTGAGCATATATGTACCTCTTTGCCATTCCTACTTTATGTGGATAATATTAGCAGCAATTAGACTTATTATGATCATAATTAAAGACCACGACCTCATCATGGTCTTTAAACCAGCTGCACTCACACCACTCTGGCTACAACAGGTCTATTATCACCTTTCTGCTTAATTAGAGTCTCTATTAGAGCAACTTGCTGAACAATGTGAAAGCTGGCGGCTTGTCTTGGAGGACAGTGAAGAGTGGCAGGCTGCTGTTTGACACTGCTCTGTGAAAGGGAAGCCCTGGCGCTTATCAAAGAGAACCATGCTGTGACACTTACCTGTCTGCAGAGCAGGGAGCCCATTTTACTGCTCAATTAACTGGCTCATCAGCAGGATACACCTTGTGCTTGTTTTACAGGAGCTCTCTGTACAGGGAGGAGATACAATTTTGCTTTGGTTAAGGGGAGGCAAGCTGGGCTGAATATTTCATACCTGTATAGATATCCTGAGTTGCAAGACTGAGAACTGTTTCTACTTCCTGAATCAAGTGACCACAAAATTTTCCACATTTCACCCTGATAGATTGTGGTCCACTCTGATGCAACTGAATAACACATACTGTACAGAATAAAACTGCAATGATATGGCAACAGAATCATATTTTTTTCTTTATTTCCATTAAATGATGCCAGGGTGGAATTAAAATAATCAAAAGTATTCATGCCATACAGCACACACTGTATAGACTACGCATGGAAGTGATACTTCTTTTGAAGTGATGCCGACACAGATGTCTGCCTGCTTTCTGCAGCTGTAGTACAAGAGGTGTTTGCCTTTGTCTTTTTGCAAAGACGTTGTTCTTGGTCCAAAAAATGAGTTCCTTAAATTTGCATGACAGTAGAGAAAAAGTTAAGCAGCTTTTGCTGATCCCTGCACTCACACTTCCCATTCTCACCTCTCGCCATTCTCTTGAGCGTCGCTGTAAGATCAAGGTAACACCTCTATTCAGTCCAGACCCATAGAGCCTGGCTTTGTGAAACATGGCCAAAGCTATTTACTGCTTCTGAGAACAGGATCAAAGAGGTGCTCTTTGGAAAAACAGCATCCTGAAGATTTATCACAAAAAAGACCCGGGAGAGGGTTACCTGAGTGAGACCCAGGCAACTCATGGAGAGGCAGAACAGAAATGTTACCCTCCCACTCCCTAGCCTTAACATGCATGTGATTGACATTAGATCAGAGGAAGTGCATGGCTTTTCCAGGTACCATCTGTGGGACATTAGTGCGTTTGCCGCAAACTTCTGCCAAGTCGAGCAGGGAGGGAATTGAACTTTCCAAAGGAGGTTTGAGGGACACCTGCAGAGGGTGAGAAAGCTGTACAGAGTACTGAAGAAGACCTATGCACTGGATTGGTCTTTAAAACGTACATGTAATTTTGCCGTAATTGGACACTGCTGAGATGGTTGTTGCTTGGTCCAGGAGGGGGTGACTCCTGAGCTAACTACAAAGCCATATGCTGTCTCACAGCTTTTCTACATGGCTGCTTAAGATGTGCTAAATGATCACAGGACCTGCTGGACCCGCCACAGTTTCAGCAGGTTCCAGATGTCCCCTGAAGTTCATGCAATAAGTCAGTTCCCAAATCATACTGAAAAAGAGCAAAACAAGAGCTAATGGTCCAGCAACTCCAGTTCAGAGTAGCATAAATCTTTCACAGATAAAAGCCCCTGAATTTTATCTGTCTCCATATGTTATCATGGGTAATTGGGGATTTAGAAAGGTAAAGGAGGTCACATTCTAAATCTCTGCCAAAAATTTCCATAAAACAGAACAGTTTTGTGTTAATAGTTGAGGTATACTTTATGTCAGGCCATTACAAGAGAAAAAAACATGAAAAGTTCCTTTGCTCAGGTTAATTTAAAGGTATGGTCCGCCAACGAAACACAACCAAGCAAAAATGTTTGTACGATGAAATGGCACTGAAGCATGACTAAGGCTAAGAAGCATGTCTAGGGCCTCCTCGTGAAGGCAGTCAGTGCCATGTCCAGTGAAAAGAGCAACATGAATTCTTGCCAGCTGCAACAATCTCAGAGTGGATACCAAAACAAATTTTCAACAAGACGTCAATCTTTAAATAGTAATGCTTTATTTTTAACAGCAGAAATTGAGACTGTGCCTGAGTTGTCAGGAATAATGCAACCCAAATGTCAGTGCACTGATGCGAGAGGGGCGATGCCGAAAAGAGACGATAATAAGAGGCTGTCGAGGTTTCAACACCATTTTTCCCTTCTTGTTCCTTTTTTATTGTCTTTTATTGTCCTGTTGGTTGCCTTTAGAGGCTCACAGTAAAATATATTTGGATCATCAGCAACAGCCTCTCTCAAATGTGGGAAAAAATAAAACTGGTTTTGATTTGCTGCTCTAGTAGGGCGTTGTAGACGGTGGTGGTAGCGGTGGTGGTGGGCTGGGGGGGGGGGGGGGGGGGGGTTGGTTTGGCCACTGCATGCAATATGTGAGGTTTCTCTCTCTCTCTCTCTCTCTCTCTCTCCTTTTGTTTTCTGAGACACCACTTTTTCAGTTGTGACTGGACTCACAGGCTCCAGTAAATCACAACTCAGCTAAATTTAATTCTAAGCTTGTGTGGGGATTCATGTTTGCTATTTTGGCAGTGTTTAAATCATTTCTAGGAGAGGGGAGTGGGTTTTTTCCTACTAGCAAAAGACACCCACGAGACAACCCTGAATTATTAAAGCATTAAAGTGAAGCTACTGCACATGTCTAGCTTACTTATGTCAGTTAAATAAATACAGATGTGTCTGTGTCAGTGGAAATATAAGGATGATTATATAATGATTGTTAAGTCATAAAATGATCAAAAAAAATTTTCAAGGAATAATTTATATAAAAAGATTTTTTTGGATTTATATATATATATATATATTACACGTGTTACATTTTCTCATCTCATTATCTCTAGCCGCTTTATCCTGTTCTACAGGGTCGCAGGCAAGCTAGAGCCTATCCCAGCTGACTACGGGCGAAAGGCAGGGTACACCCTGGACAAGTCACCAGGTCATCACAGGGCTAACACATAGACACAGACAACCATTCACACTCACATTCACACCTACGGTCAATTTAGAGTCACCAGTTAACCTAACCTGCATGTCTTTGGACTGTGGGGGAAACCGGAGCACCCGGAGGAAACCCACGCGGCCACGGGGAGAACATGCAAACTCCACACAGAAAGGCCCTCGCCGGCCATGGGGCTCGAACCCGGGCCTTCTTGCTGTGAGGCAACAGCACTAACCACTACACCACCGTGCCGCCCCCTGTTACATTTTCTAATAAAATAAAAATAGTTGGTGTCATTCATTAGTTATGTTTGAGGTTTATTTGCTGTGAATACTGAATATTAAGTAAGAAGACCCCAGTGTGTCATCATTCTGGGGACTATTATTCTGTTATTAGAGATGCATAAGACATATGGTGCATAAGATGTATGGTGGCCTTGAAGGGCAAATTACAACCACAAATGGGAAAACACAACAACAAATCACAAAACACAACAGCAAACCCGAAAACGCAATCACATTAACTTCTACTGGAAATAGTAGGAATGTGCTATCGACAAGGATCGTCGCTGACTGGATGAACGCACCGTCTGTCTTTTTAACCAGAAGGAAATGCGCGACACATACCATTTGGTCCCAGGCCTCACAAAAAGTAAAGCAACCAGGATGTGGGAAGAAGGAATATTGACAAAGAAGTCATAGGCTACTCTTTGATATTGAGATTTATCTCACTGTATTCTATATATTCTATTCTATATAGAAAACAGAGCAGGGCATCTGAGACCATTCCTCTTTACACAAGCTTTCTAGATCATCCACGGTCCGAGACCCTCTCTTGTGCACTCTCCTCTTCAGTTCACCCCACAGGTTTTCAATGGGGTTCAGGTCAGGGGACTGAGATGGCCATGGCAGAAACTTGATTCTATGGTCAGATAACCATTTTTGTGTTGATTTGGACATATGCTTTGGATCATTGTCCTGCTGGAAGATCCAGTGACAACCCAGTTTTAGTTTCCTGGCAGAGGCAGCCAGATTCTGATTTAAAATGTTCTGGTATTTCATAGAATCCATGACTCCATGCACCCTAACAAGGTTTCCAGGGCCTTTGGAGGAAAAACAGCCCCAAAACATCCTAGAACTTCCACCGTATTTTACAGTTGGGATCAGGTTCTTTTCATTATAGCTATCTTTCTTGGCCATCCTTGCTTGTAATTCACCAACAGTGATCCTTGGGGATTTTTTCCCTCTGTTACCCTCCTCCTCACTATAAATGGGGGAAAAATAAATATTGGTCCTCTTCCAGGCAAGTTTGTAACATTTCCAGTTGGTGTCCACCTTTTTTTTTTTAAATTGCCCTAAAAATTGACATTTTCATTCAAATAACGATTTTTAATAATCATTCCCTGACTTATAAAGGTGAACACACTTCTCCCTCATTTGGTTTGTGTGTTCTCTTATCTTTCCCATGTTGATGGATGACTAAAGGAATTTGGCCTCTGTGTCACCTCATATTTGTTCCCCAGTTAATCAGGAAGTCATGGATTACAGCTTGAAAGTTCCTACATACTCCAATCAACTAAAAAATGTACAATTTAAATGGGAAATGTGCTTCAGTTACATTGTGTTCACTATAATTTCCAGGGGTGAAAATAATAGTGACACGTGTATTTTCTTGAAAATAATTATTTCTTGATGAGGGATTTGTTTTTCTCTGAATAAATTTATTTAAATTAAAGGTTGGCTTGTTCTCATTTTCTCAGTGTGAGATGAAGGAGCTTCACCAAAAGCTGGATATTTTCTAACCCATTCTTTTTTCTAATCTTTACAAGTGATGCTTATGGAAGGCACTTAACATGTACACAGAGTTTCCCATTTTAGAGGAAATTGTTGCTGACCACACACATTTGTGGCAGTGGATGTCAATCACAGCTATTGTTTCAGTCACCCAAAGTTCACAGTCTACATTGGGAATTGGGAGACAGCCTGGAGCTGTGAGCATCCAGTCCAGCATTCAGTCAATTTCACAATAACATTCATTATGGTCCACAATAAAGTAAAGCAGTGTAAATTCCTCAGTGTTATGGAGGAATCAAATTCCACCAACCAGTCTTTTCCATTCCAGTTGGAATTCCTGCTTCACTTAGCCCACGTGCACAACTCCAGCTACAATTTACACAAACTGAATAAACCAAAGAAATATCACATTACGCTTGACTTGTGTAGAATTTGTTTAGATCTAAATGAAAACATGTAAAATGTAAATGTAAACAAATAACTACATTTGAAAGTAACTCGTTCAAAAAAAAAAAGTAGCTATGGTTACTCATTTTACTCTAGTTAAAATTCAACCAAATATAAAAATCAGAAACTGAAACTGTTTTTGATGATGACTTAAAAAAAAAAACTTATGGTCTGAGAGTGCACTGTGAAATACTGTATTATTGTTACAACGCTTACAAGCTTATTTTACTACATGGATGTCCTGTAGTCATGAGGCAGGGCTGAGAAGCAAGGAGCAATGAAGCACAATCCAACCAGAAATGTCCAACAATCATTGTATCTGCCTGAGTGGAGCAGGCAGGAAGTGCACTCCCTTCCCTTTACATCCTTTCACATCTGACTTCCACTTCCACACTCTCCCTCCATCCCCCTTTTGGCCTGTGGGTGTCTTCCTGAGGTGGATAATTTGCACATTATGTTAGCAAATCATGACGGCTTTCCTCCAGATCATTACAGATCTCAAGTGAACCTACTCATCACCCATTTCTATTTTAAACATTATTTACCAAACTTTAAATCCATCATGTTGATTACTGATATACTGATGTTAGTGCACGTATACTTGGACATAAACTCTACCTAATCAAGACCTAGTGTCAAAACTTTAAAGCTTGTATATTCTATTGTGTAGTAGCACTCTCTGGGTTTATGAGGCCATTTTTCATTGTCACTTTGAAGACTGACATATGGCTAACAGGTCCAATAAAGAAGTATGGCTCCTTCAGTCATTATCTTGCGTCTGTCAAACGAGAATTGGTTAGATAGAGTCAAGTTGAAAAGAAGTAGACAGGTTGCAAGCCTAGACTTTGGGATTGGATTTCCACAGTCGTTGGCTTCTTTCTTGGCTCTTTTGTCTGGCATTGATGTTTCCCCTCATTTGTGGCTGGGATTTAACAGAAAAGTGGCAGTTATGAGCAAAGACATCAGACACCATCACCCTCACAGCCATGTACAGTAGCCACACAAAGAGCCGGCTGCCGAGGCCTCTGTCCTCTGGGAGCACTGCCGTTGGTCCATACTCCTGGGAATCGTTCCGATGTAAACAATGATGTCATAAACTTGTGAATAAACTCTGAGAAATAGCAATGACTTGCTGCTTATTTGTTCATATTAGATTGCTCGATGCAGACAGAAAAGCAATAATTAAACGTATTCAATAGATCTTGTACTTCAGTTAAACCTACAGTACTGTGCAAAAGTCCTAGCCACCCTATTTTATGACTTCTCCATTATCGAGTCAGTACAAAAACATTTTAGAGTTCCAAATGTTCGTTTCCCAGCACAAAGTTAAATGCTAGAGAAAAAAAGTTTGTATCTGAGCAGCATATGACATAAGAGACACTTTTCAGATTAAAAAAGAAAACATAATGAAGGCTGCTGGGTTTTGGGGCAAAATTAAGAAGTGTGACAGTCAAAGTGTCCAGAAAAACTGTGACTGGTTCTGTAAGATGCTCAGTAAAACCTACAGCTCATTTCCTTATAAAACTGCACTAACTGTACCGGAGACGACTATTTTTTTTTTAAGCAAAGGGTCATCTCACACCAAATTTTAACTTTGTTTCATTTATTATGGATTATTGCTGTTTATAGTATTTTTAAAAATTTTGAAACATTTCGTTTAATTATTTTTTAAGCTATTTTTGGTCTACAGCATTTCTTTACATGTGCCTAAGACTTTTACACAGTACTGTATATCTGTTGTACTTTTCTGGTTATTTTGTTCTTTTATTATTTTTTAATCCAATTTCATTTCAACTCACATACTCACCTTTATTCATGTACGACGACTTTGGAACTTTGCTTTTCATTCTTATGCAACTACACTGCAGAAAGAATAAGGAAAAATTCTCTGACTTGTAATAAAGTTGTAGGGAAACGTATAGAATCACTTGAAATTGAAGAAGGGTTAACTGAGATCAACACAATAGCGAGTCAACAGCAAATCGGTGTGGCCCTCTTTTAGCTTCCTCTGCTGGTCAGAATTGTATGAAGTGTTTCTGTACGACACAAAGAAAGATGTTAAAAAAAGAAGAAGAAGGAAAAAAAAAGAAAAAGGGGGAAGCTCCTGCGGGAAACGTTTCCAAGGCCAGTTCACTGAATGGCCTGATCTCCATGGCAACAGGATCACTTCATCAGTTAGGAGGGAACAGATGGCGGCTGTGCAACAGGCAGCATATGTTGCAATGAGCACAGGCCATTCCTACAGATGGAGGGTGGGGAGGAGGTCGCCTCTGAAACATAACCTGACATTTCCTTCTCATTTGGAGTTATATTGTTACGAATCACAAAGAGAGATTATCTTTCACCAGTGAATGGCTGTGCAAAAAATCTCTTTAAAGGTAAATTACTAACAACCCCTGGCAGTTCTTCACTAGCTTCACTTAACCAGGCTGCATGGACAAGCTGTATTTTATCTCACAGGCTGGGAAAGAGGTGGATTGCTTGCACTGACTGATATATGTTCTGCTCCCTGAGGAATAGTTCCATGACATCCTCAAGGAGGTGGAGCTCAGTTTTTGAATGTTGCATAGCTGCAAGCATAGCAACAGGTCGCTGGAGACTTAGCATTATAAGTAAGTTTATTGAGATTTTAGATTTGTTGTTGCTGTTGTTGTTGTTGTTGTTGTTGTCAAGAAGTAGCTAAAATAAATTAGGTTCAGGATTACTAATGAGCAAATGGTAGGTGAGAGCTGTAAAGGACTGATAGCTTATCAGTTGTGATTTGAAACTAATGAACGCAAAATTGTGAGCTTAATGCCTCAATCTGCCAGAGAACCACTGTTGGACTCTTGAATAAGATCCTTAACCCTAACTGCTCAGCTCTATGCTTCAATTGCATACTGTCTCAATTGTAAGTTACTCTGGCTAAAAAAAATGTGTAGTATTTAAAGTAAAAACTTACAAAAGATGAAGAAATCAAGGTAATACTAAAATTTTGTGGACAAATCAACAACAACAATAATAAGCACTGTGATAGACTGGCAACCTGCCGAGGGTGTACTCCATCTCTTGCCCAAATTCAGCTGGAATTGGCTCTAGTTTTCCCCATAACCCTGATGGATAAGCGGTACAGAAAATGGATAATAATAATAATAATAATAATAAGTTTCACATGATACTGCTGTATAAATAAATGCTTCCATTCCAACATTATAAAATGTATCGTCAGTCAAGTATGTTATTAATCATTTCTTTAATCAGCCAATCCCTTGACAGCAGCACAATGCATAAAATCATGCAGATACAAATCAAGAGCTTCAGTTAATGCTCAGTTCAAACATCAGAATGGGAAAAATTGTGATCTCTGTGACTTTCACTGTAGCATGGGTATTGGTTTGAGCCAGATGGACTGGTTTGAGTATTTCAGAAATTCCTGATCTCCTGGGGTTTTCACACAATACAGGCTCTAGAGTTTACACAGAATGGTGCAAAAAACAAAAAACATTGAGTGAGTGACAGTTCTGTGGGTGGAAACGCCTTGTTGATAAGAGAGGTCAGAGGAAAATGGCCAGATTAGTTCAAGCTGCCAGGAAGGATATAGTAACTCATAGCAGCTCTTTACAACCGTGGTGAGCAGAAAAGCATCTCAGCATGCAACAGAAGAAGACCATATTGGATTCCACTCCTGCAGCCAAGAACAGGGATCTTAGAATCAAGAACAAGTTCTTATTAAAGTGGCCAGTGTGTGTGTGTGTGTGTGTGTACATGAATTGATAGCTGATGAGGCGCATAGTGCAGAGTTGGCGATAAGCCATGTATGATGAGACTGAGTGGAATAACTGTTTTATTCTATCCACATTCACTGGATTCTGAAAAACAGAGCATTTTTATTTTTATTTTCTGCAAAGTCAATAAATAAAAACTTTATACAAAATGTCTGAGAAAATAATTTCCGCTTAGAATGTAAACAAACTGGCAAAATGACAGTAGCAATTTGTGAAAAATGCTATAATAATAATAATAATAATAATAATAATAATAATAATTCTTGAAAAATAAAAAAGATACATTTTTACCATCAAATACTTTCATTCCATTTTTTTTTATTTTTTGGGTTTTCTTCTACTTCTTTCAGGTGTTTTTGCGGTTGGCAAACCAACTTAAAGGTGCATTACTGCCACCGACTGGGCTGGAGTGTGGAACAGGAGCTGGGGGGGGGGGGGGATACTATATTCTTTAAGCTGTCTCTGTTTCTTTTAAATACTTGATAACAATTTTTTGGGTTTTGTTTTCAAGTAGAGTTTTTATTTCATCCTTGGTTGGTTCAGTAACACGCTCTGCCATTTTGTTTTTCTCTACTCATGGTATATGAGCTGATATCCTAGTAGTAGAGTAGCCAATCAGAATGTGCAATTGCTCATATCCAGTGAATGTGGATCAAATAAATAAATAAATAAATAAATAAATGTACAACTCAATTTTATGGAATAACTGTTAGCTTAGGAATAAGGGCATATTAGTATGTATGTATACATCTAAAGTCTAAGCCTAAAGTCCTTCCCTCACCATATGGCGCATTAGGCGGCGCCGATCTCTGTTTCTGTAACCCTCGGCCTCTCGCCTATTACATAGCTAGAGTTACAGTGGGGGGCTGGTCTTCTTGTAAACACGAGAGTTTGACTCCCCACTCACATCTGTACTGCAGCGTGCCTTGTCAGATGGCAGCAGGTACCATTTTTATGATGGTCTTTGGTATGACCCGACCGCAAGTAGAACTCACGAGGTGGACGCGCTAACCACTAGGCCAACTTGTGGTTAATGTATATGTGCAATGAATAGAATTTCTGTGTTGATGATTGAGGTGAGAGGAGCATGGCTAGACTGTTTCAAACTGACAGGAATCTACAGAAACTCAAATAACCCATCTTGACAACCACTGTGAATGGTAAAGTATCTCAATATGCACAACACCTTGAACAGTGAGGTTCCAGCAGCAGAAGACCACATTGCATTTCACTCCTTTCAGGAATCGGAGTCTGTAGTTAGAGTTACAGACTACAGTTGGCACAGAATCACTGAAACTGGACAGTTTATGATTGAGAAAAGACCACTTGATGTTTCACCAACCTTCAACCATATAGTCCTGTTCTCAGATTCATGACAGGAATGGACCGCAATGTGGACTTCTGCTATCCAACACCAGTCCAGTTCCCATATGTTGTGTGCTTTGAGATGCTTTACTACTCATCATGTTTGTAAAGAGTGGTTATTTGAATTACCAGAGACTTCATGTCAGCTTGAACCAGTCTGGCTGCTCTGACATCTCTCATCAACACAGAGTGGCTACTCACTGGATGATTGATTTTTTTTTTTCACAATTTTGTGCAAGCACTAGAGATTGTTGTGTGTGAAAATCACAGGAGTTCAACAATTTCTGAAATACTCAAACGAACTCATCTGGCAGCGGCTGATGGTTGTACATTTAATCTGTAGAGCAACATGAGCAACTAGCTGTACTGCATAGTGTATATCAAAGTCCCTCCTGTGCCAGGACCCAGTCTTCCTAGGCATTCTCATTGTACAGCCCGAGTACTAACCAGGCCCTTAAAGCGCATTGGGTGGCACCAATCTTTATTTCAGTAGCCCTCAACCTCTTGCCTGTGACACAGCTAGGGTTACAGTAGGGGCTAGTCCTCTGGTAACTGTGAGAGTTTAACTCCCTACTTGTATCTGTATTACGGTGTGCCTCACCAGATGGCAGTAGGTACCATTTTTATGATGGTCTTCAGTATGTGAGAAGAACTTGCGATCTCGCAGTGGAGAGGTGGACACCATACACTCGGCCAGCTCATGGTGTATACAGCATTGTACAAAAATCTTAGGCACATGCAAAAGAAATGCTGTGAAGCAAAGATGCCTTCAAAAACAATGAAATTAAACATTTCTACATTTACAAAATAGCATAAATAGCAGTTAACAGTCATAAGCTAAATAAAGTCAATATTTGGTGTGATGACCCTTTCCTTTAAAAACAATCAATCAAACAAACAAACAAACAAACAAACAAACAAAGTCATCTCAGGTAAAATTTATGCAGTTTTATCATGAAATTGGCTGGTAAGTGGGTGGTATAGTGGTGTAGTGGTTAGCACTGTTGCCTCACAGCAAGAAAGTTCTAGGTTTGAGCCCAGTAGCTGACGGGGGCCTTTCTGTATGGAGTTTGTATGTTGTCTGTGTGGGTTTCCTCTGGGTGCTCTGGTTTCCCCCAAAGACATGCAGGTTAGGTTAACTGGTGGCTCTAAGGCTACATCCACACGACAACGCCAACGAGATTTTTTTTTTAAATATCGCGTCCACATGGGCAACGGATCAGTAAAATATCAGGTACATATGGCAACGCAACGCTTGCTGAAAACGATGCAATACACATGCCACACCTCTACGTGCGCTGTAAGACGGTCCCATCAGAGACACCAGAACAATAGAAGAAGTAGACGCATACGCTTAAACCCCTTCTTCTGTAGCAACAGCCACATAACGTTTTGATTATTAATCAGTAGCATAAAACGAAAGACGCGGAAAGAGGAATGAATGGGGGTAGATGGAAGCCGGTACGCCAACATTCTGATATCCTCCAGAATTCTTTAATGGTCCGGAATAAATTGAATGCTACACGTTGATGGATTACTTTGTTCTTCTACGCCCTTTTTGAGGAATGTATTGTCGGACTTAAACCAACATCTGAAGAGGTGAGATCGCTCCTTTTTTCCCCTATTTTTGCTGGCGGGATTATTTTTGTTTTTGGAAAGCAGTGAAAATATTTTGTAAGCGCGTTTCATGAACCAAGTTATAGGATTTGTTGACAACTCGCATCGAGTTCGTTACACTTCTACCCTGCGTGAAGCACTGACAGTCATGTGGTTGTGACATCATCGTAAACAAATCCGTTCTACTCATCCAGACAACTTCGCAACGGCGCTGTTGCCAGATTTTTCCACTCTGGAACCCGTTCTCAAAAGATTTCGTTTTGGGGCACCCAAAACGCCGGTGCTTTGTGGACGCCAGGCCGAAACGATAAACAATTTTATCAGATTCACCTGAATCCATTGCCATGTGGACAGGGCCTAAATTGACCGTAAGTGTGAATGGTTGCTTGTCTCTATGTGTCAGCCCTGTGATGATCTGGTGACTTGTCCAGGGTGTACCCCGCCTCTTGCCCATAGTCAGCTGGGATAGGCTCCAGCTTGCCTATGACCCTGCACAGGATAAGCAGTTATGGATAATGGATGGATGGTAAGTTTTGCTGATTATCTTGGAGAATCTGCCTTCTTGTTCTGGAGACTGTCACACTTGCTTCTTTTTTTGCATGAAAAATCCAACTGTCTTGATTATGTTTTTTTTTTTGGTTTTATTTTTTATTTTGTCTGAAAAGTGGTGTGTTATGTAATACGTTGCTTTCTTTACTGATGTGAAAATGTTTTTTGTACGATTTAATTTTTTTGTAAGAAAGGTAATGTTTGGAAATTTAAACCATTTTTGTCATGAATCAATTATGCACAAGTCATAAAACAAACATCTATATCAAAATGTGTACCAAAAAAATCTGTCCTGTATCTTTACAAAAAAGAATAAGAAGACATTTCAATACATTCCCAGATGTTTTCACCTGTTAATAAAGTAAAGCTTCCTCATCTCTTAAATCCCAATTTAACCAGTGTAACATACTGTACATTTATTGTAAAGTAATATTTAACCATCTCCATTACTCAGAAAAGCAGACACACATGGTTACAGAAATACAGAGTGTCAGAAAGGAATGGCCTCAGCTGAAGCCCGGCCCTGCTTACGATCAGTGAGCTGCTGAGGGCAAAACATGAAATAGCAATGTTTAAGTGATGTGATTCTTACATAAAGAATCTTTTTGCCAGCTTGAGCACTCGGCGCTGCTGAAACAGTCGACAGTGAAGTTATTTTTTGCCCTCAGTTGTCTGTTTTCGTCTGTCGTGATTTGTGTAATTTTGAGAATCCACATACAATTATGGCAGAGGCAGAAATGGGCCCAGTTCCTGGGTATAACAGGCCTCTATTTATAGCTGCAACCATAAATATCAGAGAATCTATGTATTCACAACAGTCCTGCATTTTTAGAGGTTTTGCAAAGTGACAGAAAAATATCCCTGATAATATGCAAAACTGCTTCAGAATCAGAACAATGGATTCTACTGCATTCCTACCTGATACTAATTTTAAACAAGCTTTTCTTGCCATAAGGAAATAATTACAGTATTTTCAAGACACTAACAGAGCATAATTTTAAACTATGGAATGACTTTGTGTTTTGCTCAGAAAACTACGTCTTTGGAAGGAGGTTATTATTACAGAAACAGATCAGACTATCTATAATTACCCTCATTACATCAAGTAAACTCTTCTATATCCTTATGTTGCTTGTGAATGGCTGATCTGTACACACTCCGTTGCATTTCTGAGATGCACCGGCCAACTGACCATTGTAGGGTTCTTAGCTTAATTTAAAAAAGAAAAAAAAAGAAAAAGAAAAAAAGACCTAAAAGAATAAGGCCCAGCTTGCATTTGTGGCTTCTTTGAGCCAACTATTCTATCCCTTTATAAAGGAAACAGAGATGAGTATGTGCCAAAGTCTGGGTTCCTGTGGCAGAGCCCACCCCACCCCGACTGCACAGAGCCTGCTGCACAACAAACGCTTAGATCCCCACTACAGCCATAGTGATGACTACCTCTCACCACTGATCCCCCAGCACCAGATCCCCCACTCACGCCAACTCCAGCCACAACCCACTAGGCTGCGACCACAGCGCCATGGGCACAGAGTCTATATTTACTATAAGAGCACGCACACATGCAAACACACACACACAAACTGAACCGATAAAAAGAAGATTATGGTTCTGGGTTGCTAATTTTGACCCATACAAACTATAATTAAGCTGACATTCTATTGTTGTATTGCTAATTTTGCCTTGTGCTTCTGAAAAAGGCACAAGCTCCATGCAAGTCCACCAGGAAACGATTAAATAGAACAAAACAGTAAACGATCAGGATGTATTTGGAACACAGAACTGTACTGGCCCTGGTAGTGAAAAGTAAAACTCGCACCACTGCAAGACATTGATCTCTTCGAGTAGTTCAACACATACTTGACCCTAATGGGGGGGATCATACAGTATCATTTCTTATCATCTCTATTAGCAAATATTTCAATGACTTTTGTTCCTCATATTAGATCAAACTACAAGGCTTTCTGTAATGTACTATAATAATTATTGAGCTTCTGCATTTTACTAAGCTTGTCAAAGTAGATCCAAAAATCTGCTCTTTTGTCATGGATAAATCCATCGACTCTACTTCCTGCTATTCCTCCATGCTTCACACATGCCAAGGTCAAGAAGTGTGTTTGCATAGCTCTGTTTTTCATTCCAGCACGGGCTTCATTTTCTGTAGATGGGAGGAAGAACTGTGGAACTTTCTCCATATCCTATTTCCTCTCTGGACTGTTTAAGAAATACCAGTATTGCCACTGTTTCATGGCCTCATGAGCAGAGGGAAGAGCAGCCCAGACTTGTTCATGTACTGAGTCATAAACAACATTCTAGTAAGGATACTTTGCTCAGTAGACCATGTGCTGGAGTTTTGTTTGCAATATTTGATTATTAAATTGTATTACATGTAGCGCTTGACTGTGTAGCTTAGTCAAAGCACCAATAGACAAAAAGCATAAAGGTGATCTATTATCAAAATTCAATCTTGTATATAATTATTTGACACATTGCCATAATGCTCTTTTCCCTAATAAATTGATATGGTTCAATTATTCATGCCTGTAAAGGATATTTACATTTCAAACAAATTATAATCATTTTTAAATTTGTACCTTCAGTCCTTTTGGAAACAAAACAATGTTCCTGAGAAAAAGCAGAATCTCAAAAATTAGAATATTGTGAAAAAGTTCTTTTTTCATAATTTAATTCAAAAAGGTAAATTTTCATTTATTCTATATTCATTACACATAAAGTGAAATATTTCAAGGCTTTTTTTGTTTTAATTTTGATTATTATAGCTTGTAGCTCAGGCAGCACGGTGGTGTAGTGGTTAGCACTGTTGCCTCACAGCAAGAAGGTCCTGGGTTCAAGCCCAGTGGCCGGTGAGGGAGTTTGCATGCTGTCCGTGTGGGTTTCCTCTGGATGTGCCGGTTTCCCCCAAAGGCATGCAGGTTAGGCTAATTGGTGGCTCTAAATTGATTGTAGGTGTGAATGATTGTCTATATGTTAGCCCTGTAATGACCTGGCGACTTGTCCAGGGTGTACCCTGCCTTTTGCCCATAGTCAGCTAGGATAGGCTCCGGCTTGCCTGCGACCCTGTAGGACAGGATAAGCGGCTACAGATAATGGATGGATGGGCTTGTAGCTCATGAAAATCAGAAATCCAGTATCTCAAATTATTAGAATATTTCCTAAGATCAATCAAAAAAGGACTTACAATACAGAAATGCCCAACTTCTGAAATGTATGTTCATTTATACACTCAATACTTGGTTGGGGCTCCTTTACCATGAATTACTGCATCAATGGCATGGAGGCGATCAGCCTGTGGCACTGCTGAGGTGTTACTGAAGCCCAGGTTGCTTTGATAGCAGTCTTCAGCTCATCTGTATTTTTAGGTCAAGTGTTTCTCATCTTTCTCTTGACAATACCTCCTAGATTCTCTCCGGGGTTCAGGTCAGGCAAGTTGGCTGGCCAATCAAGCACAGTAATATCATGGTCAGCAAACCATTCGGTAGTAGTTCTGGCCCTGTGGGCAGGTGCTAAGTCCTGCTGGAAAAGGAAATCAGTATCTCCATAAAGCTTGTTAGCAGATAGAAACAGGAAGTGCTCTAAAATCTCCGGGAAGATGGATGCGTTGATGTTGGACTTGATAAAACACAGTGGACCAACACCAGCAGATGGCATGGCACCCCAAATCATCACAGACTGCAGAAACTTCACACTGGACTTCAAACACCTTGGATTCTGTGCCTCTCCACTCTTCCTCCAGACTCCAGGACCTTGATTTCCAAATCTCATCTCATCTCATTATCTCTAGCCGCTTTATCCTGTTCTACAGGGTCGCAGGCAAGCTGGAGCCTATCCCAGCTGACTACGGGTACACCCTGGACAAGTCGCCAGGTCATCACAGGGCTGACACATAGACACAGACAACCATTCACACTCACATTCACACCTACGGTCAATTTAGAGTCACCAGTTAACCTAACCTGCATGTCTTTGGACTGTGGGGGAAACCGGAGCACCCAGAGGAAACCCACGTGGACACAGGGAGAACATGCAAACTCCACACAGAAAGGCCCTCGCCGGCCACGGGGCTCGAACCCGGACCTTCTTGCTGTGAGGCGACAGCGCTAACCACTACACCACCGTGCCGCCTGAATTCCAGATGAAATGCAAAATTTAATTTCATCTGAAAAAAGGACTTTGGACCACTGAGCAACAATCCAGTTCTTTCTCTCCTTAGCCCAGGTAAGACTCTTCTGATGTTGTCTCTGGTTCAGGAGTGGTTTGATATTCGGAATGTGACAGTTGTAGCCCCTTTCCTGAAGACATCTGTGTGTGGTGACTCTTGATGCACTGACACCAACCTCAGTCCACTCCTTGTGAAGCTTCCCCAAGTTCTTGAATTGACTTTTCTTGACAACCCTCTCAAGGCTGCAGTCATCCCTGTTGCTTGTGCACCTTTTTCAGCCAGCTTTTTCAGCAATGACCTTCTGTAGCTTATTTTCCTTGCGGAGGGTGTCGATGATCGTCTTCAGGACAACTGTCAAGTCAGCAGTCTTACCCATGATTGTGGTTGTGTGTACTGAACTAGATCAAGAGATACATGGTATTTATACTGTTTTATTCAAACTCAAAATGAAATGCTCTAATATTTTAAGATTTTTTTTTGCCCTGTAGGCCATAATTGTCAAAATTAAAATAAAACTAGACAGGGACACTCTAACGAGTGCAAACCCCGCCTTTTCCCTATTAAAATACATTGGGCGAAAATTTCGAAGTTCTGCCATGACCTTGACCTTTGACCTCCAAAATTTAATGGTTTCCTTCCTGGGTGATTGGCAACACATGTACAAAATTTGGTCCAAATCGATCCATTGGTTCTTGAGATATCTTGCAGACACACAAACAGACAGACAGATACACACACACACAGACTGACGCAGGTGAAAATAATAACCCCTCCGACTACTGTCGGCGGGGTTAAAAATGCTTGAAACATTTTAGTTTATGTGTATTGAGTCTAGAATATATTAAAATTTCACTTTCTGAAATAACTGATTGAAAATATTGAACTTTTCATGATATTCAAATTGTTTGAGATGCGCTAGCAGATCTTGAACTATCCAGAAAATGCCTGCTGTCTTGACAAATATGAGGCCACACAAATGAAAATCCATCACCACAAGTTTGTCATCTATCTTTTGAAATGGGAAAAATGGGAAAAGATTAAAGGTCTCTTCACTTTTCCTCATTGTGTTACATCTCAGCACTTAAGTGTTTTTCCCTTATCGATCACCAAAGTTCATCATTAAAAAACATATACAGTATAAACATATTTTCACAAAGCTTCTGAAAATCATCTAACACTTATTGTGTTTTGGTGCACCTTTGTTTCTACTGACATTTTCTACAAATTAAAGCTCACCTGTAGTAGATTCAGTTTAAAGGACATTATTTAGAAAGGGAAAAACCTGTTTCTAAAAAAACCCTTAGCCAACAGTGCATATCAGAGCATAAGGTCAAAGAAACTTTAATGTCCTTAAAAGGAATGAGCCACAGATGTCAAAGACAAGCTTGTGTCAAGGCACAGGTCTGGGGAAAGGGACAAAAAGATTTCAGTTTTAAAGGCCACACAGTAAGCTTCCATCAATCTTCAGTGGAAGAAGTCAGGAACCATCAGGACTCTTCCTAGAACTTGCAGCTCAGTCAAATGGAGCAAATGAGGGTGATGGACTTTAATCGGGGAGGAGACCAAGAACCAGAAAGTCACTCTGACAGAGCACCAGAGATCTTGCTGGAGCTGGGAGAACCTGCAGAGAAAGACAACCACGTCTGCAGCACTTCATTACAGCAGGCCTTTCTAATAGAGTGGCCAGACGGAGTTTACCAAAAGGTGTTGAAAATACTTTCAGACCATGAGAAACAATCTGTGATACAGTAAAATACTGAAATATTTGACTTAAATGCCAAGTATTACTGGAGGAAGCACTCATCATTGCTCAATTCCCTCCCGATAGTTGAAGCACAGTGATGACATTATCATGATGAGGGAGGTTTTCAGCAGCAGGGATTGAGAGGCTTCTCCAGGAAAGATCAAACTATACCTTACCTTAAATCTCTCCACGTCATAAGTCGCATAAAGCCTCTACGCTGGCTGACCAACCCCTTCTGTCTTGTGCTGCAGTCCTGGTCGCATTCCAACTAGGCCATCCTTGATGGTTCCTCTCTCTTTCTGGTGTTCTTCTCCATGTCATTTTGGGCCTGCCTCTAGCTCTTTTCCCTTCCGGAGCCCATCCAAGTGCTATAAGTTAATACTTAAGTTTTGGCGTGACTATGGAACGTATTGGCTTTTGGGCTTCCCTTTGGCTTTTACCCAAATGTGTCATGTTGGTTACCTCAACAGTATGCCTATTCTAGGTTTCATCTCTGGTAGCGTTTCTGGTTTCTGTAACATCTTGTTTTTTTACAGGACAGGGCTGTTAACCCTGTGCCCAACCTCCTCTCCGGTGGACCGGGTTTTCTCTCTGGGTTGTCCTTCCCATAGATGATTGCATTTACCCTGCTAACGAGTTGCATCTACCCGGATTTCCTTCCGGGTGTTCTCCCATAGCCTTTGGCTAACCAAAGCCATCCACAAGGCAGTGAAGCTATTTGACCCATAGCTGGGGGATCAAGCTATAGAGACATTTAATAATTATTCCATGAAATCAAGTCATATATGAGCTGATAGCCAATGAGGTGCGGGGCACCGAGTTGGCTAAGCCATGTACGATGAGATTGAGTGGAATAACTGTTTTATTCTATCCACATTCACTGGATTTTAAGAAACAGAGCATTTTTATTTTTTGCAAATTCGATAAATAGAAACTTTATACAAAACGTCTGAGAAAATCACTTTTGCTTAGGCAGACTGCTTAAAAACCTATTAATGGCTGCATGAATTGACTTTCGTATTGTTTTTTTGTAGAAAGTGCTGTCTTGCCAAGGTATAGAATAGCTTTAGACATTTATTTAATTCTTCCTTGGACATTTTAGTTATGTAATTTTCAGACTTCTTTGAGCTTTTGAACCAATCTAAAAAAAATTCAACAAATTTTAATGCTTAAAGATGAAGAATGTAAAGAAACTTTTCCTAAGCGGAAATGACAGTAGAAATTTGTGAAAAATGCTATAATAATAATCATTCTTGAAAAATAAAAAAGATATGTTCTTACCACCAAATACTTTCATTCCATATTTTGTTGCTTTTTTGTATTTTTTGGGGGGGGTTTGTTTTCGAGTAGTTTTTATTTCGTCCTCAGTTGGTTCGGCAACACGCTCCGCCGTTTTGCTGGAGGAAGTTCCCCTTTTTTGTGTTCACACTGCAGGAACTCGGGGCAGTCATAGTTCTTAGAATGCCATTTTGAGGTACTTTTAGGTATTCTCCCAACACAAGTGGAACCATGAGTGACATACAGTCAAAAGTTTGGATACACCTACTCATTCATAGGTTTTTCTGTATTTTGACTATTTTCTACACTGTAGAGCAATACTGAAGACATCAAAACTATGAAATAATATATGGACCACATATTAAATGTGGTAAACAAAGAAAGTGTTTAAAAAAAACCCTTTCATATTTTAGATTCTTCAAAGTAGCCACCATTTACCTTGATGATGCTTTGCACACTACTGGCATTATGTTAACCAGCTTCATGAGGTAGTCACCTGGAATGCTTTTCAATTAACAGGCACCTCGTCAAAAGTTCATTAGTGCAATTTCTTGCCTTCTTAATGTGTTTGAGATCAAACAGGAAATAGTAAATAATAAAAATACAGTAAATAGCCCTATTCCACAACTGTAGTAATCCATATTATGTCAAGAACCACTCAACTAAGGAAAGAGAAACAACATCCATCATTACTTTAAGACATGAAGTGATTTTTAATAAGTAAGAATAAAGAAAACCCACTGAATTAGAAGGTGTGTCCAAGCTTGTGACTTGTATTGTTGTATGTTATATTGTTGTGTGTACTTGTATTGTAGTGTACATTGACTGGTCGAACACATGAGCCAATGCAGCATCGGCAACTGCCATTTTTAAAAATCCTTATAATTTCATGTCTCCATTCAACCTTTATTATTATCATGAAGCCCAATACACAGAATAAACACAGCTCCAATCACAGCGTCCTCTATCATCATCATCTTGTTGTATGCTGCACAGAAGTTACGTCGCTGTACCAGCCATCGGCTGACTTATAACACTTCAGGCGTTCCTACTGGCAGTGCGAATGCAAATAATAAAAAAGCACTTGAAGGTATGTAGTTCTTGGAGGAGCTCCCCAGTGTGCAGTTCCTTTCATCCCTAGAACTGTTTGGTCCAAAAGTGGCGATTGACTTGATGTGCATACGTATATATGTAGAATCAAACTCAATAAGACCACAGACTGTAACTGGTGCCAAATTGGTTGAACAAAGTACTGAGTAAGGGGTCTAAATACTTGTGTTGATGTGATGTTTCAATATTTTCTGCAGATTGATAAGAAAAATGTATTTTACTGTATTTTGTTTGGCTATATTTAAAAATGATTACAAATTGGCCTCAACAAAGACTATTCGGGGTTTCCAAGAATCCTTCTTTAGTTACATCCGATGCCAAAAAAAATGTGTTTTGTTTTTGTTGTTGCTAAATGTAACTGAAAAATATGATGTAAAACTCTAAAAATGACTTGGAAAATGTTAATATGGTTGGGAGGACAGAAGTTTAGCTACATATTTTAAAAAATTCATTAAAAAAACAAACAAACAAACAAAAAAAACCTCCTACTCATTTGTCTACTTCTGTCTCCATCCAAGGAAGACCTGCATGTAGTGATAAGACATTTGTGTGAGTGAATTTCCCCCAAAGGACAGGGGCTGTAAAATAAGAAATCACCTCAGGCTGATTGGGGATACAGCTGAATATTCATCACGGTAAGCTTTTGGCACTTAAGGAAGGTTATGTTTCTGTCATTTACATTTGTTTCT
Source organism: Neoarius graeffei (assembly GCF_027579695.1). Taxonomy (NCBI): domain Eukaryota; kingdom Metazoa; phylum Chordata; class Actinopteri; order Siluriformes; family Ariidae; genus Neoarius; species Neoarius graeffei. Next base: position 34,254,216 of record NC_083575.1, on the reverse strand, counting down.
CTATCCTGGAGCACTACCAGGAAAACACTATGTACTAATCAATGGTACTTCAGGACCAGGATGAAGAAATGTATATCTTCATACAAAAGAGGATAAAGCCCATAACCAATGCTTAAAGCAGTTTAGGAGAGAATCATAGAGAAGGGTAAAGTAGTAGCCCTTTTCAATAACCGACTCTGAATACACCTTGATTGGTCTTTTTATTCTGCTGTTTGTTTCTTTTGTTGACTGCATGTACACTGTGCAAACAAACGACATTTGTGCTAATAGCAAGGGCAGGTGCTCTCAGCCTTTTTACTACGCAGTTTTCCCCCCCCCCATAAGTATCTATGGAAAATACTGTCATTGGTTTTCATTCTGTGAGGATTCCCTCACTGATAGTAAGACAGTGTGTGATTGAGTGTGTTATAATACTACCACACCCATTCAGTCATGAGAGCCAGACAGTCAAACCCACAGTAGATAATGCACTGTGAACAGCCAGCTGCATTACAGGATGCTCAAGGAGTCAAAAGAAATCAAGAACCCATGAAGATCAATGACGCTTTCACTTCACCAGAATGAATGATCCATCAAATACCTCCATGATCTCTTTTCTAAGCTGGTCTTCAGCTTTGTTACTGAGGCCATCTGTAACAGAGGATGTAATGGAGTGATAAGTGCTTTATTACCATATGACTTTACAATAAGACCATTTCATTTTGCAGATTTACCTCGGGGCAAGGTAATAACCTCTTCTGTTAGGATGTCTTGTTCTTGATTTTGGTCTATAACCATGTCCTATGGGTTAAAAACCAACAGCACTGGAATTAGTATATGCTTTCCAACCCTAGATTCTATCGACTGACAAACAAGCCAACACCACCAGAGAAATGGAGATAGAGTGTTTCTAAGCTGTAGGCGATGTACCTTGCGTGTGGAAGGCTGGACCCCTGGGCTGCTGTCTATAGTAGCAGTCTGAGGTGCGAAAGAATTGGGGTTCACATTCTCTGTGAGACTCTCCATCCATGGGCCTCCCTGAGGAAATGACAGTATCATTGAAACGTGATTTTAATTATGGGGTTCAGTCCCTAATTTACTAAGGAATAGAGAAATTGCAAATCACTGGAAACATAAACCATATAATTCTCCAAAGCCTGAACTCCACCACCACCTCCCCACAAGCCTGAGGCAGTGATTACCAGCTCAAATGCAGACATAAATTAGAGACAGACTTTTTTTTTTATACGTATACTTGAATATCATATTTCTCCTGACAGAATACACAATCGGAAGGGCAAAATAATCCCCTTCGAAGAAAAACAAGAAAAATGAACCAAACCACACTATTCACACAAGTGAATATTCTCTTTTGTCTTGCAGTTATGTCTGCAATTGTGTTATTATGAATGTCAACTTGGTATTTTTGCTCGGAAAAGGGATATTACTACAGTGACATCATAAATACTGCCAGAGAAATATCGTAACGCGTCGTCGACTCTGGATGACACTGCAAATAAACTACGAAACACAGCAAACATGATATAGTGTTAGCATAAACAAAAACAAGGCTTGCCACTGAGACACAACACACGTTTCATGCACTGTTCAACATCAATCGAAAAACCAGATGGAGACGATTTCACCACAAGGTCTCTTTTAATCTGGCTAAGGAGCCACAGTATGCTGGATGCCAGTGAAAAGAAACAGGGCTCCAGGACTTTTTAACAACCCCCATGTTATAATTTTGTTGTCTTGTTATGTTACTTAATATAGCTCGCATCCTATAAAAAAAACTATTCTTGTTATGACAAAGCAGTGGCCGTATCGAAAGTTGGCTGCAGAGTGTGTCATTGCCACAGAGCACATGGAGTGTATTATGCTCGGAAAAGGATATTGTTTGTCTCCAAGAGGCACCAGAACTGAAATATTCTCTACAGTACAGTACACTCTCCCCTGTCAGTCCATTCTTATCATGCAGTGATGACCGGTTCTCGAAAAATGAACAAATTATGACATGTTCAAACCTTCAGAAAAGAAAAACAGCAACATGGTAATCTCTCCTTTTTTGCTTTGCATCTCAGCAGTGAATTATTGGATAATATAATAATATGCAGCCTCCTGATGTTCAGTTAATTTTTTTCCATGAAGCTGTGGTAGCTCAGTGGTTAAGGTTCTGTGCTTGTGAATGCTGTGTTCCAGGACAGCCACTGAACTACTTCTGGGACCTCAGGCAAGACCTTGATTGCTGTAAGTCACTTTAGATAAAAGTGTTTACCACACAAATAATTCACCTCAACATTTTTGTAATTCTCTATGGTTGGAAATTCAGATTTACTTGTGGATAAACGTGTACAAAAGTAAAAACTGCTGTCTCACCATGCTGAAGTCTGCGTGGAAAATTAAGGATAGTAGAGCCATGTCTTTTGCAGGCTTTGAGCACCAGATCTCGAAGTGTGAGAAACAGTGACATCCATGCAGGCTGGAAGGAAAACAACACACCGCATATTACTCGAAAAAATTAACAATGTAATACAGGGTGTTTCAAAAACTGGATATTATTTGAGATGTAAATATCCCAGAAACTACATAGTCCAGGCAAATGAAACTGAACAGGCTTAATGTTGAGCAATATAAGATTTAATCCTCAAAATTTGAATGAGAAATTCAACGGTATGTGGATTCCATGAATGATTTCACAAATTTTCAATATTCGCGCCGCCTGAGACAAGGCACTCTAACACACAAAACGCCTTTCCTTTTTTCAGTGAATGGCATTTCTATACCTAAAAAGATAAAAACAAAAAATATTAAACTTAAACTTTTGACCTGTTTCCACACATGCTGTTAAAATTTGAGGTCAACTGAGCGAGAATTGTCAAAGTTATTACTGGAGATTTTGAAATGATATCAAATTTTTTGAAACACCCTGTATTTCATAAACAAACTATTTCTCTGTCAATGTCAGTGTTAATGTTTTATTTTAAACTATTTGTGATGGTCCTTGGTTCCTTTCAAGCTCCCATCACTCTTCATCCATCCATCCATTATTCGCAACCACTTATCCTGTGCAGGGTCACAGGCAAGCTGGAGCCTATCCCAGCTGACTACGGGCGAAAGGCGGGGTACACCCTGGACAAGTCACCAGGTCATCACAGGGGAGATCAGCAGTTTCTGAAATACTCAAACCAGTCCATCTGGCTCAAACCAACATCCATGCCACAGTGAAAGTCACACTTTGCGATCACAATATTTCCCCATTCTGATGTTTGAAGTGAACATTAACTGAAGCTCTTGATTTGTATCTGCATGATTTCATGCATCGTGCTGCTGTCAAGCGATTGGCTGATTAGAGAACTGCATAAAACAACAGGTGGATGGGTGTTCCGAATAAAGTGGCCGGTGAGTGTAAATTGGCCTTAAGAAATGAACCCCCCCCCACAAGCTAACCGGTGTGTTATGATTAGCCAGGATTGAGTTTGATTAATGGCTGGCTGGTTTATTCTTTCTCAGGACCCCAATTTTTTTTCTTTGAATTACTCAACCTGAAGTTTCCACTCCTTGAATTTCTGACATCTTTAATTTTTTTTAACCTTTTTTTTTCCCCTGCCTGAATTTCGCACAACTGGAATTTTTAATGTGAATTTTTATTAACTGAAGTTCATCTCATCTCATCATCTCTAGCCGCTTTATCCTGTCCTACAGGGTCGCAGGCAAGCTGGAGCCTATCCCAGCTGACTACGGGCGAAAGGCGAGGTACACCCTGGACAAGTCGCCAGGTCATCACAGGGCTGACACATAGAGATATACAACCATTCACACTCACACCTACGGTCAATTTAGAGCCACCATTTGTTAGGGTTGTGCTGGGATTCGAACCCGGGTCGTTGGTGTGATAATCCAGCAAACCCCCACTAGGCCACCAGGGGGATGACTCAAGTGCAGAGGCGTGAGGCGAAAGTAGAGTATCAAAAAAAAAGTTTATTTACACTATTTACAATCCAATGGAAAAAACAAAAAGAAAATCCAAAAGCTCAGAAGATAAACCAAAATAAAAATATCCAAAGGTAAAATGTCCAAAAACAAAAGGAAAGGCAAAATGCTGAACGCTCAGAAGATCAACAAGGTACAAAGTCCAAAGAAAGCAAAAATATCAAAAACACAAGGGCACAGGCAAGATACGTGGGACAGAGGAAACTAGCACTAGACAGCATAGCATAAAGACTCCGTGACAAGGGAACAAACAGAGGGGTATTTATACACAAACTAATTAAGGAACAGGGCAGGGCAGGAAACAGGCAATCAAGACAAACACAAAACACAGTGGCCTCTAGAGGCCAAAACAAACATGACAAGATAAACATAACAGCGGCCTCTAGAGGCCAAAACAGTCCCAGTCCTAACAGGACCCCCCAGGAGCGTCTCCTGACGTTCCCAGGGCGATCCGGATAGGCCGAATGGAAGTCCCGACAAAGTCCTTTATCTAAAATGTCCCGGGCGGGGACCCAACAGCGTTCCTCAGGGCCATAGCCCTCCCAGTCTACCAGATATTGAAGCCCGCCGCGGACCCAGCGGGAGTCAAGCAGGCGATGCACAGTGAACACAGTCTGACCCTGGAAGATGCGGGGGGGTGGGGGATTCCTAGGGGCAGGGGCATATGTGGACGTCAGTACGGGCCGCAACAAGGAAACATGGAATGTGGGGTTGATCCTCAGAGTCCGGGGCAACTGGAACCGGTAGGCGACAGGGTTCACCCTGCGCACCACCTTGAAGGGGCCAATGTAGCGAGGAGCAAGCTTGCGGTTCTCCACCTGCAGCAGAAGGTCCTTGGTGGACAGCCAAACCCGCTGCCCAGGGCGGAAAGCATGGGCAGGTCTTCTATGGTGGTTGGCCTGAGTCTGGTTGGTTCTGGAGGTCTGGATGAGGGTCCTCCTGACCTTGCTCCAGGTCTTGCGACACCGTCTCACATATTGGTTGACCGAGGGCACCCCCACATCCTCCTCCTGGTCTGGGAACAGAGGTGGCTGGAACCCGAATTGGCAATGGAATGGCGACAGCTTGGTGGCCGATGACTGCAGGGTGTTGTGGGCGTACTCTGCCCATGGCAGCCAGGTGCTCCACGATGTCGGGTTATCCATGGCCAGGCCTCGCAGGGTGGTTTCCAGGTCCTGATTGAGCCTCTCCGTCTGGCCATTGGACTGTGGGTGGAACCCAGAGGAGAGGCTGGCAGTGGCTCCGATGAGCTTGCAAAACCCGTGCCACACTCGGGAGGAGAACTGGGGCCCCCGGTCAGAGACGATATCCTGTGGGAGACCAAAGACTCGGAAGACGTGATTGAACATTAGTTTAGCTGTTTCAAGGGCAGAAGGGAGCTTGCACAGTGGTATAAAGCGGCAGGCCTTGGAGAATCTGTCAACTATGACCAAAATGACAGTGTTACCTTGTGACTCAGGGAGACCCGTGATGAAGTCGACTGCCACGTGGGACAAGGGACGCCGGGGAATGGTCAGAGGATGCAGGAGGCCCTGGGGATGCTGTCGTGGGTTCTTGCTTCTGGTGCACACCTCGCAGGAAAGGACGAATGACCTTACTTCCTTCTCCATGCTTGGCCACCAGAAGCGTCTTCTCAAAAAGTCCAGGGTCCTTCGAGCTCCCGGGTGGGCGGTGAGAGGGGACGAGTGACCCCACTGGAGAACCTTGGCCCGGGCTTGATGTGGGATGTACAAGAGGCCCGGTGGCCCCATCCCAGGACCGGGGTCCTGGCGTTGGGCTCGTCGGACGGCCTCCTCAATACCCCAGCGGACAGGGGCCACAATCCGGGACACAGGGATAATAGGCCCAACTTCGCTCTCCCTGTCGGTGGGAGCGAACAGCCTGGAAAGCGCGTCAGGTTTGGTGTTTTTGGAGCCGGGGCGGTATGATAGGGTAAAGTTGAACCGACTGAAAAACAAGGCCCACCTAGCCTGTCGTGGATTGAGTCTCTTTGCTTGCTGGAGGTACTCCAGGTCCTTGTGGTCCGTCCAGACCAAAAATGGATGTTGCGCTCCCTCCAGCCAGTGCCTCCACTCCTCAAGGGCCAGTTTAACTGCTAGCAGTTCTCGATCCCCCACATCATACCGGGACTCCGCAGAACTCAGGCGGTGGGAGAAGTATGCGTAGAGGTGCAACCTTCCTTCCGAGCGTTGAGAGAGGATTGCGCCGACGCCGCTGTCCGAGGCGTCTACCTCGACGATGAAGGGTTGTGAAGGGTCCGGGAGGACCAGAATGGGTGCTGTGCAGAAGCGGTGCTTGAGGTCTTTGAACGCCTTTTCCGCCTGAGGAGACCAGACATACGATCCACCTGTCTCTTTGGTGAGGTCCGATATGGGCGCTGCTACAGAACTAAAGTTCCTGATAAACTTGCGGTAGAAGTTCGCAAATCCTAAGAACAGCTGAACCTCTTTGACGGACTTGGGGGTGAGCCAGTCCCGGACGGCCAGGGTCTTGGCTGGATCCATCTGGAGTTGGCCTGTCCGTACAATAAAACCCAGAAAGGAGACCTCGGGAACATGAAATTCGCATTTCTGGGCCTTAGCGAACAGATTGTTCTGTAGCAGCCTCTGGAGAACCTGGCGGACATGGTGGCAGTGCTCCTGCATGGTCTTGGAAAAGATTAGGATGTCGTCGAGGTAGACAAAAACGTACTGGTTAATCATGTCCCTCAAGACGTCGTTGATTAGGGCCTGAAAAACAGCTGGTGCATTGGTGAGTCCGAAGGGCATCGCCTGGTACTCGTAGTGCCCAGATGGGGTGTTAAAGGCAGTCTTCCACTCGTCTCCCTGTCGGATACGGATGAGGTGGTATGCGTTCCGTAAGTCCAATTTGGTGAAGACAGTGGCACCTTGGAGCAGATCGAACGCTGTGGACATCAGTGGAAGGGGATACCGGTTGCATACAGTGATCTTGTTCAGACCCCTGTAATCAATACATGGCCGGAGGCCCCCCCCATCCTTCTTGCCGACAAAGAAGAAGCCGGCACCAGCGGGTGAGGTGGAGGGTCGAATGAACCCAGAGGCCAAGGCGTCCTTGATGTACTCCTCCATGGCCTTGCGTTCTGGCTGAGAGAGGGAAAACAGTCTGCCATGAGGAGGGGTAGTCCCAGGGAGCAAGACGATGGCACAGTCGTAGGCACGGTGCGGAGGAAGAACGGTGACCCTGCTCTTGCTGAAAACTTCCTTGAGATCCCAGTACTCTGTGGGAACTTGAGATAACTCGGTGAGATCAGGAGGCTCGGCAGGAGACACAGGAGAGCTAGAGAGCAGACAAGAGGCATAGCAAGCAGGACCGCACTCCACAACCTGGCTAGTGACCCAGTCTATACGAGGGTTGTGGCGGGTGAGCCAAGGAAGACCTAGAATAACTGGGAACTCTGATGAAGGAATCAGGTGCAGGGATATTTCTTCCTTGTGACCTTGAGACTGGAGGAAGACTGGAGAAGTTACTTGGGTGACTCTTCCGTCACCTAAGGCTTGGCCATCCAGGGCAGACATAGACAGTGGGACTTCAAGAGGAGCAGTCGGGACATTGATACTTTGGGCGAAGTGAACATCCATAAAGTTTCCAGCCGCCCCGGAGTCTAACATGGCTTGACAAGAGTGGACAGACTCACCCCAGGAGATGGAGACCGGGATGTAGACTCCTTGGCCAGGGAGTTCAGGGGAGAGGGTAGGCCCCGTCACAACCCTCCCTCGGCTGGACGGGGCGGTCCTTTTCCCGAGAGCTCGGGACATGATGCTCGGAAATGGCCAGGCTTGCCACAGTAGATGCAGCACTTGTCCCTCCTTCTGTGCTCCCTCTCAGCTGTGGAGAGACGAGTATGGCCAACTTGCATGGGCTCTGGACAGTCACTGGAGGAGGTAGATGGGCTCCAGGTCAAGGCAGTGAGGCCAGGGAAGCTCAGGACTCGGCGGCGCTCTCTAATCCTGTTGTCAAGACGAGTAGAATGTGAGATCAGAGTTTCGAGATCACTTGGGCATCTGATAGAGGCCAGGCCGTCTTTGATGGGGTCAGACAAACCATGGTGAAAGGCTAAAACCAGGGCTGCTTCGTTGCATCCGCTGACTGCTGCGAGCATCCGGAATGCAATGGCGTAGTCCGCAACGCTTCCTTCTTGCCGGATGGACATGAGCTTCCTGGCTGCGTCTTTATTGGTGTCTGCCTGATTGAAGACACGAAGCATCTCCTCCATAAACAACTTGAAATCAGAGCACTTGGGTCCCTGTCTCTGCCAAATGGCCATTGCCCAAGCTCGTGCCTTACCAGCTAACAAGGTTATCACAAAGGCAATCTTGCGGCGATCCGTAGTGTAGGTGGTAGGCTGAAGCTCAAAGGTGAGTTGGCACTGGGTAAGGAACTCCCGGCACTCACCGTGCTTGCCGTCATACCTCTGTGGTGCAGGAAGGCTGGGTTCACGAGGTGAAGGAGACAGCGTGGCGGGAGGCACTGGAGCGGGAGCAGATGGTGGAGCAGGAGCCGGATCAGGATGAGGAGATGCGGGCAGAGGAGTCAGCTGTGCCAGGGTTTTCCCAATTTGCTGAAGCAGTACCTCGTGGCGAGCAAAGGCCTCACATTGGCTCGTAAGTGTTCGTCCATGGTAGCTCCGAAGTGTGTTAAAGAAGCCATAATTCCCTGAAGGTTAGCCAGGTAGACTATTGAAGACACCTCTGCTGAGTCGGTCATGGTGGAGTCTTTCTGTTAGGGTTTTGCTGGGATTCGAACCCAGGTCGTTGGTGTGATAATCCAGCAAACCCCCACTAGGCCACCAGGGGGATGACTCAAGTGCAGAGGCGTGAGGCGAAAGTAGAGTATCAAAAAAAAAGTTTATTTACACTATTTACAATCCAATGGAAAAAACAAAAAGAAAATCCAAAAGCTCAGAAGATAAACCAAAATAAAAATATCCAAAGGTAAAATGCCCAAAAACAAAAGGAAAGGCAAAATGCTGAACGCTCAGAAGATCAAAAAGGTACAAAGTCCAAAGAAAGCAAAAATATCAAAAACACAAGGGCACAGGCAAGATACCGGTACGTGGGACAGAGGAAACTAGCACTAGACAGCATAGCATAAAGACTCCGTGACAAGGGAACAAACAGAGGGGTATTTATACACAAACTAATTAAGGAACAGGGCAGGGCAGGAAACAGGCAATCAAGACAAACACAAAACACAGTGGCGGCCTCTAGAGGCCAAAACAAACATGACAAGATAAACATAACAGAGGCCTCTAGAGGCCAAAACAGTCCCAGTCCTAACACCATTAGCCGAACCTGCATGTCTTTGGACTGTGGGGGAAACCGGAGCACCCGGAGGAAACCCATGCAGACACGGGGAGAACATGCAAACTCCACACAGAAATCCCCCCATCAGCCACTGGGCTCGAACCCAGAACCACCTTTTACACTACCATCACTCTTCATAATGTGCTTTTTATTACACAGACCACATTTATACCATGTGAGGATAAGCACAGTATTTAGTTCATGACATTATATTAATAGCATTTAGCAGAAGCTCTTACCGTAGTACAACACACTCAGAACAGCCTGGGGAGCAGTTGGGAGTTAGGTGCCTTGCTCAAGGGCATTTCAGCTATTCCTGCTGGTCCAGGGAATTGAACCAGCAACTTTTTGGTCCCAAAGCTGCTTCTCTAACCATTAGACCATGGCTTCCCCATTAACTTAATTTCCCAAATTCAACTTAACAAATGTTAATCTTCATCCTTCGCTATTACTTTCAAAAAGTCATATGAAATAAAATTAGAGTCAACAGAACATGAAGTGAAATTTCTCATCTTTGAGGGGGAAAGAAAAAAAAAGTCTGTAAATGTTTTTGAAAATTTTAGTGAAAGGCGGCACAGTGGTGTAGTGGTTAGCGCTGTCGCCTCACAGCAAGAAGGCCTTTCTGTGCGGAGTTTGCATGTTCTCCCTGTGTCCGCGTGGGTTTCCTCTGGGTGCTCCGGTTTCCCCCACAGTCCAAAGACATGCAGGTTAGGTTAACTGGTGACTCTAAATTGACCGTAGGTGTGAATGTGAGTGTGAATGGTTGTCTGTGTCTATGTGTCAGCCCTGTGATGACCTGGCGACTTGTCCAGGGTGTACCCCGCCTTTCGCCCGTAGTCAGCTGGGATAGGCTCCAGCTTGCCTGCGACCCTGTAGGACAGGATAAAGCGGCTAGAGATAATGAGAGGAGATGAACTTCAGTTAATAAAAATTCACATTAAAAATTCCAGTTGTGCGAAATTCAGGCAGGGGGAAAAAAAGGTTAAAAAAAAATTCAAGATGTCAGAAATTCAAGGAGTGGAAACTTCAGGTTGAGTAATTCAAAGAAAAAAAATTGGGGTCCTGAGAAAGAATAAACCAGCCAGCCATTAATCAAACTCAATCCTGGCTAATCATAACACACCGGTTAGCTTGTGTGTGTGTGTGTGTGGGGGGGGGGGTCATTTCTTAAGGCCAATTTACACTCACCGGCCACTTTATTCAGAACACCCATCCACCTGTTGTTTTATGCAGTTCTCTAATCAGCCAATCGCTTGACAGCAGCACGATGCATGAAATCATGCAGATACAAATCAAGAGCTTCAGTTAATGTTCACTTCAAACATCAGAATGGGGAAATATTGTGATCGCAAAGTGTGACTTTCACTGTGGCATGGATGTTGGTTTGAGCCAGATGGACTGGTTTGAGTATTTCAGAAACTGCTGATCTCCTGGGGTTTTCACACACAACAGCCTCTAGAGTTTACACAGAATGGTGTGAAAAATAAAAAACATTGAGTGAGCGACAGTTCTGCGGCTGGAAACACTTTGTTGATGAGAGGTCAGAGGAAAATGGCCAGATTGGTTCGAGCTGCCAGGAAGGATACAGTAGCTCATAGCGACTCTTTACAACCATGGTGAGCAGAAAAGCATCTCAGCATACAACAGCAGGAGACCATACTGGGTTCCACTCCTGCCAGCCAAGAACAGGAAGCTTAGAATCAAGAACAAGTTCCTATTAAAGTGGCCGGTGAGTGTATACTTCTGTGTAGAATCTATGATGAGAATTCACTTGGTTTATAATTAATCAGACTAAATTTCCTTTTCCCCCAGTAAATTTGTTTCAAAACAAGTTTGTCCGTGTTATTTTCTGTGTATTATTCCTACAGTGAAACTTCCTTCGATGTGTAAAAGCAGTAAATTCTGGTGAGTTTCATGTGAGAGATGCCTCATAGGGGACACACTCACCTTACGTACAAAAGTATAAATACTTCACTCTGCGTGAGCGTCGATGTCGTACCTCCAGCGTAGAGTCTACACAGAAGTATAAATCGGCTTTAGTCACGTTTCCTGTATGGTGGCAGGTGGAGGAGGGGTTTTAACAATTTTAAGTTGCTTGTGCTACTTTTTCTTGATATGAAAGTAAATTAAATATCAGTATTACTTGTACTGTACTTGTACTTTGTTTAAAGGATATGAGCAACGTCTTAATTTCTAGCACACTTGTTTTGGGTCAGCGAATCCAGTCATAAGACCACAGTAAAGTCAGCTGTAGTAGAAACCTGTGAGACCAGCTCTTTTTAAAATATTTTGATTCAGTTACAATCCATAAGACAATTTTTAATGAGAACACATTTAAAATAAAATTAATTTGGTGGGCTATATTAGTGCATTTATCAGGCAGATCCTAAATCATAGCTGGATTTGCTGATAAAAATCTCTTGCAATGATGGCGAATTAACCAAATAACAACAGAATTTAATTTGCTTTAATAGAAAAGTGATACGGGCGGCACGGTGGTGTAGTGGTTAGCGCTGTCGCCTCACAGCAAGAAGGTCCTGGGTTCGAGCCCCAGGGCCGGCGAAGGCCTTTCTGTGTGGAGTTTGCATGTTCTCCCCGTGCCCGCGTGGGTTTCCTCCGGGTGCTCCGGTTTCCCCCACAGTCCAAAGACATGCAGGTTAGGTTAACGGGTGACTCTAAATTGACCGTAGGTGTGAATGTGAGTGTGAATGGTTGTCTGTGTCTATGTGTCAGCCCTGTGATGACCTGGCGACTTGTCCAGGGTGTACCCTGCCTTTCGCCCGTAGTCAGCTGGGATAGGCTCCAGCTTGCCTGCGACCCTGTAGAAGGATAAAGCGGCTAGAGATAATGAGATGAGATGAGAAAAGCGATACAAGACATAAAATGCTTGATTTCTAGCCGGTTTATTTCTTTGCCAAAATCCAGCCATGCTTTAGCATATGGCCACAACTGAAACCGGTGTGTGCATATACTGTATATGGCATCCACCAGAGGCTTGAAAAAAAAGGCTGCTAGTCTGGTTCAGAGCTAGAACAGTGGGTCAGACATATGAACAACTGGCTGGGACCAGCCTGACCCATTAAAGGACCTGATAAGGTCAGTAAATAAATAATGTTACTCATCCACAGCATACTGCCAATTATTCTATCCACATTGACTGGATATGAGCAATCACATGCTCTCATTGGCTATTCTACGACTAGGCTATCAGCTCATATACCGTGAGTAGAGAAAAACAAAATGGTGGATCGGGTTGCTGAACCAACCGAGGACAAAATAAAAACTCTACTGGAAAACAAAGCCCCAAAAAATACAAAAATAAGCAACAAAATATGGAATTAAAGTATTTGATGGTAAGAACATACAACCCTGATTCCAAAAAAGTTGGGACAAAGTACAAATTGTAAATAAAAACAGAATGCAATGATGTGGAAGTTTCAAAATTCCATATTTTATTCAGAATAGAACATAGATGACATATCAAATGTTTAAACTGAGAAAATGTATCATTTAAAGAGAAAAATTAGGTGATTTTAAATTTCATGACAACACATCTCAAAAAAGTTGGGACAAGGCCATGTTTCCCACTGTGAGACATCCCCTTTTCTCTTTACAACAGTCTGTAAACGTCTGGGGACTGAGGAGACAAGTTGCTCAAGTTTAGGGATAGGAATGTTAACCCATTCTTGTCTAATGTAGGATTCTAGTTGCTCAACTGTCTTAGGTCTTTTTTGTCGTATCTTCCATTTTATGATGCGCCAAATGTTTTCTATGGGTGAAAGATCTGGACTGCAGGCTGGCCAGTTCAGTACCCGGACCCTTCTTCTACGCAGCCATGATGCTGTAATTGATGCAGTATGTGGTTTGGCATTGTCATGTTGGAAAATGCAAGGTCTTCTCTGAAAGAGACGTCGTCTGGATGGGAGCATATGTTGCTCTAGAACCTGGGTATACCTTTCAGCATTGATGGTGTCTTTCCAGATGTGTAAGCTGCCCATGCCACACGCACTAATGCAACCCCATACCATCAGAGATGCAGGCTTCTGAACTGAGCGCTGACAACAACTTGGTTCGTCCTTCTCCTCTTTAGTCCGAATGACACGGCGTCCCTGATTTCCATAAAGAACTTCAAATTTTGATTTTTCTGACCACAGAACAGTTTTCCACTTTGCCACAGTCCATTTTAAATGAGCCTTGGCCCAGAGAAGACGTCTGCGCTTCTGGATCATGTTTAGATACGGCTTCTTCTTTGAACTATAGAGTTTTAGCTGGCAACGGCAGATGGCACAGTGAATTGTGTTCACAGATAATGTACTCTGGAAATATTCCTGAGCCCATTTTGTGATTTCCAATACAGAAGCATGCCTGTATGTGATGCAGTGGCGTCTAAGGGCCCGAAGATCACGGGCACCCAGTATGGTTTTCCGGCCTTGACCCTTACGCACAGAGATTCTTCCAGATTCTCTGAATCTTTTGATGATATTATGCACTGCAAATGATGATATGTTCAAACTCTTTGCAATTTTACACTGTCGAACTCCTTTCTGATATTGCTCCACTATTTGTCGGCGCAGAATTAGGGGGATTGGTGATCCTCTTCCCATCTTTACTTCTGAGAGCCGCTGCCACTCCAAGATGCTCTTTTTATACCCAGTCATGTTAATGTCCTATTGCCAATTGGCCTAATGAGTTGCAATTTGGTCCTCCAGCTGTTCCTTTTTTGTACCTTTAACTTTTCCAGCCTCTTATTGCCCCTGTCCCAACTTTTTTGAGATGTGTTGCGGTCATGAAATTTCAAATGAGCCAATATTTGGCATGAAATTTCAAAATGTCTCACTTTCGACATTTGATATGTTGTCTATGTTCTATTGTGAATACAGTACCAGTTTTTGAGATTTGTAAATTATTGCATTCCGTTTTCATTTACAATTTGTACTTTGTCCCAACTTTTTTAGAATCGGGGTTGTATATTTTTTTATTTTTAAATAATTATTATAGCATTTTCACAAATTGCTAGTGTCATTTCACCAGTTTGTTTACATTCTAAGCGGAAATGATTTTGTCTGACATTTTGTACAAAGTTTTTATTCATAAAATTTGCAAAAAATACAAATAAAAATGCTCTGTTTCTCAAAGTCCAGTGAATGTGGATATAATAAATGTGCCTCGTTGGCTATCAGCTCATGTATGACTCGATTTTGTGGAATAACTGTTAATTATTTTTGAATATATACAGTGAGGTCCAAAAGTCCGATAGAATTAGTAAAAATGCTTCTATTTTGCATTCTTTTAAGAAGAAAAAGAAGCCTTTATTAGTCACATGTACTCGAGCACAAGTACCTCTGCATTTAACCCATCTGAAGCAGTGAACACACGCATGCGCACACAATTTAGTCTAATTTTAACTGTATGATTTTTCTCTTTTATACCTTCAGGGAAACGCCTTGCATGGGTCGCCCGTTCGCATTCTCCCCTTTGGGCTGACTTACTTTATTATGTTTATGTTTTTTATGTTTATTTCTTTTTTTTATGTTTATTTTGTAACAGTCCAATAAAGTTGGTAAAATAAAAATAAAAATAAAATAAATAAGTGAGCAATAAGAACACACACATACACAGAGCAGTGGACAGCTATGCTACAGGGCCTGGGGAACAAGGGCGCTTGCTCAAGGGCACTTCAACCATGATACAGAGGGAGGGGAAAGTGCTGCTCATTCACTCAATTCCCTTCACATTTTTCCTGCCGGTCCCGGGAATCGAACCAGCAACCCTTTGGGCCCAAGGCTGTTTCTCAACCTTCAGGCCATGGCTGCCCCCTGCTAAAAAGCCGTTTAATATAACATCCTCATTTCAAGGACAGATCAGATATTAAACATAAGAACAGATACTTTTATAATTTCATATATCAATTTTCGGGCGGCACGGTGGTGTAGTGGTTAGCGCTGTCGCCTCACAGCAAGAAGGTCCGGGTTCAAGCCCCGTGGCCGGCGAGGGCCTTTCTGTGCAGAGTTTGCATGTTCTCCCCGTGTCCGTGTGGGTTTCCTCCAGGTGTTCCAGTTTCCTCCAAAGACATGCAGGTTAGGTTAACTGGTGACTCTAAATTGACCGTAGGTGTGAATGGTTGTTAGTTTTTTCTTTTTTATCAGACATCTAATTTTTTAGGTTTGTTTACCTGACATGTTTCGACGTACGACTGTCGTCTTCCTCAGAGTGTCACCGGATGTTATTGGTGACGCATCTTTTATCAGCTGATGTTTCCGAAGGCGTGGCCTTCCTGTCTGGTTTGACAGGTCGGTCACGCCTTCTACTGTCAGTTCGTCCCCTGCAAGATGGCACTCCAGGTATGGGAGAGCATGTATGCTCCCTCATCCCGGTTGATGGTCCTCGGACTTCGCTTACGGATCTCTATGGCCTCCCTGATCCAGCGCTGACGTTTATTATCTTCTGTGCGGATGACTCTGGCATTCCCCCAGTCCATAATATGATTTTCCCTTTTGCAATGATCTGTTATGGCTGACTTATAATTTTCCTGTTGTGCCTTTTCTTTTATTGTTCGGGTTTGTCTTGTAGCTGTCTCCTTTTCACACTCTTTATGTTCATTTTTTCTTGTGTTGAAACTCCTTCCTGTCTCCCCAATGTAAGTTTTATTGCATAATTGGCATGGAATCTCATATATGGTGTTGCATCTGTTTTCCGGATGTATTCTGTCTTTGGGATGAACCAGGATCTGACGGAGTGTTGTGTGTGGTTTGACAGGTGTGTTAATGTTGTATTTCCTCATTGCTCTTTGAATGCGTTCCGTTATTCCTCTGATGTATGGTAATGTCACTACTCCCCTGTGTTCTTGTTTGTTGGTTTGTTTTTTCTCTTTCTTCTGTGTTTTATTGTTTTTGACCTGTTCCGTCCCTTTGGATATTGCCCATTGTGGATATTGACATGCCTTCAGTGCGTGTTGTATATGTTGTTCTTCCTGTTCTTTGTCCTGTGCATCTGTAATTATTGCTGCGCGTTCATGCAATGTTCTAACTACGGATATTTTGTGCATTATGGGGTGTTCGGAAGTCCAGTGTCATCCGCACAGAAGATAATAAACATCAGCGCTGGATCAGGGAGGCCATAGAGATCCGTAAGCGAAGTCCGAGGACCATCAACCGAGATGAGGGAGCATACATGCTCTCCCATACCTGGAGTGCCATCTTGCAGGGGACGAACTGACAGTAGAAGGCGTGACCGACCTGTCAATCCAGACAGGAAGGCCACGCCTTCGGAAACATCAGCTGATAAAAGATGCGTCACCAATAACATCCGGTGACACTCTGAGGAAGACGACAGTCGTATGTCGAAACATGTCAGGTAAACAAACCTAAAAAATTAGATGTCTGATAAAAAAGAAAAAACTAACAATATTCAATATAAGACATAATGAACGTAATCGAAAGGTGTGAATGGTTGTCTGTGTCTATGTGTCAGCCCTGTGATGACCTGGCGACTTGTCCAGGGTGTACCCCGCCTTTCGCCCGTAGTCAGCTGGGATAGGCTCCAGCTTGCCTGCGACCCTGTAGAACAGGATAAAGCAGCTAGAGATAATGAGATGAGAGATATATCAATTTTCATTACAAATTATATTACTGACAACAACTTAAGTGAAAAATAGAATCTTTTAAATATTTACATGAATTTCAGAGTTTCTTAGTATTTGCCGTGTCCCCTTCTGGCTTTAATGATGGTGTGTATTTGATCTACATGGACTTCACAAGTTTGTGCAAAACCTTATGATCCATTTTAGATCAAATCCATCAGCGTGTCGTCTGAACACATACTTCAACAGAAGAGATTAGGCATGAGGGAAATCTGACCTGTACAAAGTTGTTAACATGCTCAATATCAAGATCACATTTGCTTCCATTTTAATATGGACCCAGAAAAAGGGGAGAATCTTGAATTCTCACCACATATTCACCACAATGAACAATTCCTTTGTTTTAAATATTTCAGAATGCTAAAACCTTTTGTTTATTTCCAATTTTAAGTAGAAGAATTGGACCCCCTTGTATATGAATATACTGCATCTCTCCCTCACACCTTAATGCACTCCACATCACCAATATTTACAAGAAGTTGTTCTCTACTCACATTGCCCTCTAGAAGCTCCTCTTTAGCACAATCAGTGTGTGCCTGTAGATACTTAGAATGGAACAGCAAGCCATCAAAGATTTTCCAAGGCATGAGCTCATTCATTGCAAAAGGAAAGCCACAGGCACTGTTGGCGGCAATCAGATAGCTTAAGCCCCGCACAAAGAGGGAACCAAGGTGAACAGCCCTTGGGTCCACCTGAGGAACCTGCCAAATCAGTTATACAAAAGATTAGTTAATATTTTAATACTGTTAATAAATAAACAGAAACTTATCCCTAAAATAAAACCTCAAATCAGACTGCCAAAAATGAGCAATTAATTCAACACACCAAAGTCCATTATATATTTAACAGTTATTCCACGAAATCGAGTCATACATGAGCTGATAGCTGACGAGGCGCATAGCATCGAGTTGGCTATGAGCCACGTACGACAAGATTGAGTGGAATAATTGTTTTATTCTATCCACATTCACTGGATTTTGAGAAACAGAGCATTTTTATTTTTAACAAATTCGATAAATAAAAATTTTATACAAAACGTCCGACTAAATCATTTCCGCTTAGAATGTAAACAAATCAGTGAAATGACAGTAGCAATTTGTGAAAAATGCTAGAATAATAATTCTTGAAAAATAAAAAAAGATACGTTCTTACCATCAAACACTTTCATTCCATATTTTGTTGCTTTTTTTTGTATTTTTTGGGGTTTTGTTTTCGTGTAGAGTTTTTATTTCGTCCTCAGTTGGTTCAGCAACACGCTCCGTCATTTTGTTTTTCTCTACTCACAGTATATGATCTGATAGCCTAGTAGTAGAATAGCCAATCAGAGCGCACGATTGCTCATCTCCAGTGAATGTGGATAGAATAATTAAATAATATTGGCTGGCGTTGAGTGGTCCATTCAACTAACATGATATTGAATGAGTTGAAGATAAGTCTAGCTGAATGGAATATATCCGATATACCACAAAAAAGCCTTTATTATTATTATTGTTGTTGTTATTATTATTATAATACATTCCTTTTGGGTGTTCAACACGTTTTTCTCTTTCAAAATTCTCTCAAAATCTTCCATATTTAACAAAGCAAACCTGGCGGCCATATTTGTTTACAAATTGTCACAGTCGCTCGCTGGCACGAAAGTTTTACGTCTCCGATGTGCGATGTCATGTAGTCTTCCAACCACATTCAACGCTCATTCTCCATTGGGTAGAGTGACGTAATACACGTAGGATAAGCGATATGATGACAATATTGCATGCTATCAAACCAAATGAATGAAACCCACTAGAAGGGAATAGAGTACATGCTTTTATTCCATCGAAAAAAGCGTCCTGTATTTATAATAATTGACTACACTGAATCTAGAGCACTTGGACTGTAACCTGAAGAAAAAGTAGAGATAACAGGATGTACATGGGAGGGTGGAGGATGGGGGAGGGAAGATTCACCCTCAACTGTGCGCTGCTCACCTGGCTACCTCCCCCCGCCAACGGAGATAAGAAAAGGACTGACTGATTAGTGCCTGTGACACCAAAATGAAAACCTTGCCTACCACCTGCTCTGCTCTCAAACACAGCTTACACTAAAGTAAACAAAAGGTGGTCAGTACACAAAGTCAAAAGCTTCAGCAGTGGTCAACAGCCCAAGCCTTTATGTCACAAATTGTAATATTACACTGACTAGGGGTTGGTTTGCTTTCCAAGAGTGTAATTCAGACCATTGTTATTTGCGTACTGGCTTAATATAATTTACAACTCAATTCATTCCCTTGTTGAGTCATTATTGTACTTACTGAAAGCCGGATACTATTTGCTTTGCTTTGATTAAAAAAAAACAAACAATGGAGATGCTTCGAGGCCTGCCAGCGAATATCTAGGCAATGATTACCCAAGATAGCTAGTTGTTAGGCACAGAGATAGAGCGCAGAGCTTTACTCTGAAAGCAAGAGCAGCAGCTGTTCTTCCAGCATTTGACCACAGAAACAATGAAAGCTGCTCCAGCCAGATGTCTGTGGAGCTCAGGCAAAGGCCTGGGGGCACAGATTACCATTAATGGCAGCCCTTAACCTTGTGAGCAGCTCATTCACCTGTGTGATGATGCATCTGTGCCATTTCAAGTCCCGAAACATTCATGTAAGGAAAAGAATGATGAACAATAGAGTCTAGAGTACATGGGGAAAACAAAATGTGTACAGTATGTACACTGTTTTTTGCACGTGAAGCAACTGGAGTACTTCGGTACAAGGGTGAAATTTTCATTTCATAAGGTTTCTCCATAATATAACCCGCCCTCCCACCTTGTTAAGTGTGTGTAGTTGTTGGTGCTTTGGGCACACAGAGGCATCCGAGTGTGTATTCACATTCCCTCACTGTCACAAAGCAGCACGGGGGGGGGAGAGAGAGAGAGATTGAGGGGGTATCAAGCAGCCCCAGGAGACTCTCCTGCCATCTGTCTGGCTCTTAAAGCTTTCCTCGTCTCTCCCCCTGCCTCCTCCCCTGTGATCCCCCTTTCACATTTCAGGCAGATGTGACAGTGTTGCTCCTGATGGGATACAACAATAGCGTGTGCAACAGGTGCTCTTGCCTCCCTCTGGCACATGGGAGGCAGGAGAGCGTCACACACTTTCATCTGGCCAGCGGCAAGCTGTCGCCACTGTGACTTAAAAACACACACGCACGCACACACCCGCTTGCCTGAGTCGCTCAGCAACTCAACACCTGCTGCTTGGTGCCCCCCAAAACACATCTACCCTGAACACAATCATTCACCACCCGACATATTGCTGGAAATATAAACTCCCCTGTCTCACATAACCTTTCCTGAAACGTACACACAGACACAATGCTGACATGTTCACAACAAATAAGCATCAAAGCCCAAAAAACCGAGACTATCTGCTTCCTGGTAGATGCTTGAAATGATTACAGAATTTCCCTCAGGTTATCCTTGAGGAATAAAAATGAGAAAAGACATGAAAGATTATAAATGAAATGAACTATATCAATAAACAGCTTGATCTATCTGAGTAAACTAGTTCCCTTAGCTCTCTGGGTTAAATGCAGGATTTATTTCTACCATGCAAACAGTGACCGTGTGTGCATTTGAAGCTGGGGGGAATTGATACACGCACTGAAGCTGTAAAATATATAAATCAAGCAGTGGCTTCCTGGATATCTCCTGTGAGGATCTTATTAGTCCCACATCTCCACTGGAGTCAGAACATTCAATATGGCCACCCCGAAACCATGGGCGCCCGTGGAGGCAATGTCTTAAATAGTGTGTGTAGTAGGTTTAAATTAGGGAGGGAGCTGAAATAGGCCTGTGGTCAACAGCGGGGACGTCTCGGAGCCTGTCACCAGAGCATTGCTCTCAGGTTCAGACCACAATTAGAGCAGTTTTTGGGAGGAATGTCGCAAAGCGACCAAAAATTATCCCCCCGGTCTCTCTCTTCTCTTTATTCTTGAATAGTGAGAAAATCCAATATATCGTTCAAGACGACTTGCTGTTTTGGGAGAAAAACGATGGTTTCATGAAGTGTTGGTTTGGCAAGAAAGAGAAGTATTTACTCGGAGTTGCAGCACGAAGGAAATCAGCCTGCAGTCAGTCTCCTTGAGAATACATGACACGAATGTGCTTTAATCATTCAGTCATTTACCAACACACAAAACACTGCACTGTTTCTGTTTATGGCGTGACTTTGAGATAAAACAACAACAAAATGCACATGGCTGGAAGGCACCTTTAGAAAAGATTCCATATTTAAGCTAATGATGAAGGAAAGACCGAACTATCGACCAGTGTTAACACTTTCAAATCTCACACCAACTGAAAATAAACTCCTCGCCCTTCATTCACCTGCCTGTAAGTTCCAAAGGAGGGAAAATACACACACTCTTTACCTTCATGTGCTGCAGGTCGGTGTAAGACTTATATCTGATACAGACGGCTTGGCTTAGATATGCATCTATGTCTTCTACAGAAAGGTGTTTAGCCTAAAACAAGGACAAAAATATTCCTCTTTAGTTTGCAAGCAATGAAAGTCATAATCTAGTGTACAAAACTAACAGAGAGAGAAAAGAATTGAAAGAAAGGCCTTTTCATTTCAAGCAAGCAGGAACGTGTTATGTAAACCAACAAGCTAGACTGAAATAATCAGTCAACAAGTGATCAGGTTGCAAGCATTATGGAGTACGTTCAAGTATAACACAGCCACACATAAACTCACCGTACCTGAATAGCTATGTATGATACGAGGCAAATCACAGCTATGCAAGGAGCGTCAAAAGATTTCAGGTCTTCAGTCAAGTCCTGCAGGTCAAAAACAGCCAGGAAAGTAGACACTCGGACACCTTTCACCTCAGAGTCATTCCCAAACCACAGAGTAGTAAGGTCAGGAGTTCCCCCTGTTAATTGGCAGTAAGCAGTTAACGGATTGGCAGCAAGGAGGACAAGGTTAGCGGATTTCAAGAACAATTTCAAGAACTGTTATTAAACCCCCCGCCCTCAAAAGAAGCATGATGTTTGGTTCTTAAAAGCTATGAATCACATTGTCTGGCTATGAACTGATAAAAATACTGGAAAAGTCTGACGAAAGGTACATCCACCCTTTACATGCCATTCCATTTTGTTGCACTACTGACTATTTCAACATAATCCATTAGACAGTTTCTGCACCACATACAGTACTGTGCAAAAGTCTTAGGCACTCCATATATATATATATATATATATATATATATATATATATATATATATATATATATATATACACAACACACAGTTAGGTCCATAAATATTTGGACAGAGGCAACATTTTTCTAATTTTGGTTCTGTACATTACCACAATGAATTGTAAACAAAACAATTCAGATGCAGTTGAAGTTCAGACTTTCAGCTTTAATTCAGTGGGTTGAACAAAATGATTGCATAAAAATGTGAGGAACTAAAGCATTTTTTAAACACAATCCCTTCATTTCAGGGGCTCAAAAATAATTGGACAAATTAAATAATTGTAAATAAAATGTTCATTTCTAATACTTGGCTGAAAACCCTTTGTTGGCAATGACTGCCTGAAGTCTTGAACTCATGGACATCACCAGACGCTGTGTTTCCTCCTTTTTAATATTCTGCCAGGCCTTTATTGCACCGGTTTTCAGTTGCTGTTTGTTTGTGGGCCTTTCTGTCTGAAGTTTAGTCTTTAACAAGTGAAATGCATGCTCAATTGGGTTGAGATCAAGTGACTGACTTGGCCATTCAAGAATATTCCACTTCTTTGCTTTAATAAACTCCTGGGTTGCTTTGGCTTTATGTTTTGGGTCATTGTCCATCTGTATTATGAAATGCTGACCAATCAGTTTGGCTGCATTTGGCTGGATTTGAGCACACAGTATGTCTCTGAATACCTCAGAATTCATCCGGCTGCTTCTGTCCTGTGTCACATCATCAATAAACACTAGTGACCCAGTGCCACTGGCAGCCATGCATGCCCAAGCCATCACACTGCCTCCGCCGTGTTTTACAGATGATGTGGTATGCTTTGGATCATGAGCTGTACCACGCCTTCACCATACTTTTTTCTTGCCATCATTCTGGTAGAGGTTGATCTTGGTTTCATCTGTCCAAAGAATGTTCTTCCAGAACTGTGCTGGCTTTTTTAGATGTTTTTTTTAGCAAAGTCCAATCTAGCCTTTTTATTCTTGAGGCTTATGAGTGGCTTGCACCATGCAGTGAACCCTCTGTATTTACTTTCATGCAGTCTTCTCTTTATGGTAGATTTGGATATTGATACGCCTACCTCCTGGAGAGTGTTGTTCACTTGGTTGGCTGTTGTGAAGGGGTTTCTCTCCACCATGGAAATTATTCTGCGATCATCCACCACTGTTGTCTTCTGTGGGCGTCCAGGTCTTTTTCCATTGATGAGTTCACCAGTGCTTTCTTTCTCAGGATGTACCAAACTGTAGATTTTGCCACTCCTAATATTGTAGCAATTTCTCAGATGGGTTTTTTCTGTTTTCGCAGCTTAAGGATGGCTTGTTTCACCTGCATGGAGAGCTCCTTTGACCGCATGTTTTCTTCACAGCAAAATCTTCCAAATGCAAGCACCACACCTCAAATCAACTCCAGGCCTTTTATCTGCTTAATTGAGAATGACATAATGAAGGAATTGCCCACACCTGCCCATGAAATAGCCTTTGAGTCAACTGTCCAATTACTTTTGTTCCCTTTAAAAACAGGGTGGCACATGTTAAGGAGCTGAAACTCCTAAACCCTTCATCCAATTTTAATGTGGATACCCTCAAATGAAAGCTGAAAGTCTGGACTTTATGTCTATGTCCATTATACTGTATGTATAACTTGAATATGTTTCAGTAAACAGGTAAAAAAGCAAAATTTGTGTCAGTGTCCAAATATATATGGACCTAACTATATGTTCTATTGTGAATACAATATCAGTTTTTGAGATTTATAAATTATTGTATTCCGTTTTTATTTACAATTTGTACTTTGTCTCAACTTTTTTGGAATCAGGGTTGTATATATACTAGTGCATCTCAAAAAAATTAGAATATTGTGAAAAAGTTCAATATTTTCCATCTGTTATTTAAGAAAGTGAAAATGTTATATATTACAGACTCATTACACATACAAACTAAAATGTTTCAAGCATTTTTCTATTTTAATTTTAATCAGTATGGCATACAGTACAAAAACATAAAAAAACCCATCTCAAAATATTAGAATATTTCATTTCGAGTTTGAGTAAAACAGTATGAACACAGTGTATCTCTCGGTCTAGTTCAGTACACACAACCACAATCATGGGGAAGACTGCTGACTTGACTGTTGTCCAGAAGATGATCACTGATGCCCTCCACAAGGAGGGTAAGCCACAAAAGGTCATTGCTGAAAAGGGTGGCTGGAAAAGGTGCACAAGCAACAGGGATGGCCGCAGTCTTGAGAGGATTGTCAAGAAAAGTTGATTCAAGAACTTGGGAGAGCTTCACAAGGAGTGGACTGAGGCTGGTGTCAGTGTATCAAGACCCATCACAAACAGACATCTTCAAGAAAGGGGATACAACTTTCACATTCCTAATATCAAGCTACTCCTGAGCCAGAGACAATGTCAGAAGTGTCTTATCTGGGCTAAGGAGAGAAAGAAATGGACTGCTGCTCAGTGGTCCAAAGTCCTCTTTCCAGATGAAAGTACATTTTGCATTTAATTTGGAAATCACGGTTCTAGAGTCTGGAGGAAGAGTGGAGAGGCACAGAATCCAAGGTGTTTGAAGCCCAGTGTGAAGTTTCCACAGTCTGTGATGATTTGGGGTGCCATGTCATCTGCTGGTGTTGGTCCACTGTATTTTATCAAGTCCAAAGTCAACATAGCCATCTAGCAGGAGATTTTAGAGCACTTCATGCTTCCATCTGCTGACGAGCTTTTTGGAGATGCTGATTTCCTTTTCCAGCAGGACTTAGCACCTACCCACAGTGCCAAAACTATCAAATGGTTTGCTGACCATGATATTACTGTGTTTGACTGGCCAGCCAACTTGCCTGACCTGAACCCCAGAGAGAATCTATGGGGTATTGTCAAGAGGAAGATGAGAAACACCCGACCCAAAAATACAGATACGCTGAAGGCCACTATCAAAGCAACCTGGGCTTCAGTAACACCTCAGCAATGCCACAGACTGATTGCCTCCATGCCACACCGCATTGATACAGTAATTCATGGTAAAGGAGCCCCAACCAAGTATTGAGTGTATAAATGAATATACTTTTCAGAAGTTGGACATTTCTGTATTGTAAATCCTTTTTTTGACTGATCTTAGGGAATATTCTAACAATTTGAGATACTGGATTTCTGATTTTCATGAGCTATAAACCATAGTCATCAAAATTAAAACAAAAAAGGCTTTAAATATTTCACTTTACATGTAATGAATATAGAATATATGAAAGTTTACCTTTTTGAATTAAATTATGAAAAAAATAACTTTTTCATGGTATTCTAATTTTTTGAGATGCACTAGTGTGCATATAATTTTTTTTTTACATACAGACTTTGTTATAGATTTCTCTTTGATGACTTCTACATTATCGAGTCAGTACAAAAACATTTCAGAGTTCCAAACGTTCATTTTCCAGCACAAAATTAAACGTTACAGAAAAAAATAAGTTTGCATCTGAGCAGCATATTATACAAGAGAGCACTTTTCAGATTAAAAAAGAAAACATAATGAAGGTTGCTGGGTTTTGGTGCAAAATTAAGAAGTGTGACAAAGTGTCCAGAAGAACTGTGGCTGGTTCTGCAAGATGCTCAGTAAAACCTACAGCTCATTTCTTTATAAAACTGCACTCATTGTACCTGAGACTACTATTTTTTTTTAAATCCCCTGCTGGCTGAAAAGCCTGAAGGGGGATTACGTCGTGGCAATGTCCGTCCGTCTATCCGTCCCGGGAAGGGTACTCACCTTCTGAAATCAACTCCTCTCACAATTTTTGGAGGAATTTCATGAAACTTGACAGGATTCTTTGTTATATGTCAGTAATACACATAATGCAATTTCATTCAGTTCAGTTGTATTTTACCAGAGTTATGGCTCTTGCTTACCAAACCTGTACTTTGACAATTTCATGAGGGTGTATTAAGCACTTATAGCATAGATATAGTTGCCAGCGGGGGATATTGTGCTCTTAGACCACTCATTTTTTAAAGCAAAGGGTTGTCTCACACCAAATATTGACTTTGTTTCATTTATTATGGCTTACTTCTGTTTATAGTATTCTTTTAATGTTAAAACATTTAATTTCGTTATTTTTAAGCCAATTTTGGTCTACAGCATTTCTTTACATGTAACTAAGACATTTGCACAGTACTATATACTGTACCTTAGATGAGATATTTTAGAGCATTGTACTAAAGAAAACTGTATTGCATTTTTGGCCACAAGTCTAAATGTTTAGCAAATTGCTTAAAGAACACGAGCAACTATGAAGCAGCTTTACTGAGGACACAAGACAGTTGTAATCACTGCTTTGTGTATCCTCTACTACAAAACTGTCACTATTAACGTTTCAGTGTTGATATGTCAATAATCATAAACATAAAGCAACATCTGAATGTCTTATAAAGCAAACATAGTAGAAGACATCATCAGAGCTTTACTATGACATTTGCACTTTTTTTGTTAACTTTTATGGAATGATCAATATGTGTATCACTTACAGTACAATTACATGGACTTTTACTTCATTTGGCTCACGCTTTTTATCATGACTTACAACTGCGACAGGATACAGCTGGGCAGTTTGAGGGTTAAGCCCAATGCCTTAATCTCTGAGTTATCAATGTCCTGGATTGTGTTTAACTGGGGGGGGGGTTTAAAAATAAACATCAAGCAATGATCATTTTTAGATTTTAGCATTTTTAGAAAAAATAAATAAATATATATATATATATATATATATATATATATATATATATATATATATATATATATATATATATATCTCAATCACCTGGAAGGTTTAGAGGCTTTGGAACCACTTGTTTTGGTTCTTTCAGTGGATTTCTGGGAAAAACAAACCATTCCTTCACAGACAAGGTTTCACTGGGAGAACCTACAGATGAGATGGAGAAGTGAGAAGAAATGTATTAAATATTGTTATACATACAGGACACTTTTTCGATGGAATAAAAACATGTATTCTATTACCTTCTAGCAGGTTTCATTCATTTGGCTTGATAGCATGCAATATTGTTAGCATATCGCTTATCCTACGTGTATTATGTCACTCTACCCAATGGAGAATGGGCACTGAATATGGTTTATGATATTGCATGGTTGTCAAGGCAACATGACGTCACACATCAGACCTGATGCGAATATCCAATGAGAGTTTTCTGCTGCGCATGCGCAGAAGCATTTCTATGTTCGCCAGGAAAAAGAAAGATGTATTGAAGGTGACCAAAACTCCATTAGATATTCTTCACGCATATTTACAAGAGAAAAACTTACCAATGGACACTGAAAAACTGGAAAAGAGACACGTCGGAGATGTAAAACTTCAGCGCTAGTGACAATTTGTAAACAAATATGGCCGCCAGGTTTGCGTCGTTAAACATAGAAGATTTTGAGAGAATTTTGAAAGAGAAAGATGCATTGAACACCTGAAAGGAATGTGTATGTATATTATTATTATTATTATTATTATTATTATTACTGGCTTTTTTCTGTGGTACATCAGATATATTCCATTCAGCTAGCATGATATTGAATGAGTCGAAGACTTGTTCAATATCATGCTAGCTGAATGGAATATATCTGATAGACTACTCAAAGCCAACCAATATTATTTAAATATGAAATTCTGTGCCCAAACTCAACATTATAAACACCAGTAACTTAAATGCATCTTTTAAATGTCATGACTAGCAGCAAAGAAAAGTGGAAAGTGTACAAATATCCATCCATCCATCATCTGTAGCCGCTTATCCTGTACAGAGTCGCAGGCAAGCTGGATCCTATCCCAGCTGACTACGGGCGAAAGGCGGGGTGCACCCTGGACAAGTCGCCAGGTCATCGCAGGGCTGACACATAGACACAGACAACCATTCACACTCACATTCACACCTACGGTCAATTTAGAGTCACCAGTTAACCTAACCTGCATGTCTTTGGACTGTGGGGGAAACCGGAGCACCCGGAGGAAACCCACGCGGACACGGGGAGAACATGCAAACTCCGCACAGAAAGGCCCTCGCCGACCACGGGGCTCGAACCCGGACCTTCTTGCTGTGAGGCGACAGTGCTAACCACTACACCACCGTGCCGCCCGTGTACAAATATTTAAATGTTAAAATTAATTGGTGGTGCAGTGGGTAGCATTACATGCCACAGTTCCGTGGTTCCCGGTTTGACCCTGAGCTCGGGTTACTGCCTTTGTTGCAATTTGCATGTTCTCCCCATGTCTGTTTGGGTTTCCTCCAGGTTCTATGGTTTTCTCCCACTTCCAAAAAACATGAGGGATGTTTTTATGTCTGTGCTAAACCGTGTATATCATGGCCTGCAATGGACTAGTGTCACATCCAGCGTGTATACTCGCATCACACTCAGTGTTCCTGCGATAGACTCTAGAAATTTGTTAAATTATATTATTCTCCCAAATACTCATGGTAGTCATGTTTTTCTTAATTCTAGTGCTTTTATTATTGATTATACTGCAGTTTGTCTGTCAAAAGAGAACTGTAACTACTTGTTGAGTATGAAGTAGTAACTGCTGAGTAATTCTGAAAGCATGACAAGTTAAAGATATTGAACAGTTTGAGAAGAAACTTACTCGGCAAGAGAATACTGTAGATATGTTCTCTAAGTGGTTGGTATAAAATAGCCTGTGGTGGCAGTCCAAGTTCCTCATCTTCCAGCGTATTGCTGCATTCCACCACCCCATACTGGAGGACATTATAGATCATAAAACTCTCTGCTCGTATGTGCTTCTCTTTGGCTACCTGCAGGAGAGAAAATTCTAATTACTCAGATGTTTTTTTTTGGACTTTTAAACAGCGCATTGTACAATTCAGTTCTACAATACCTGCAATATGTCTTTGTTCAGGTACTTTTCCATTACACACACCGGCTCTGAGAAAGGTAGGCTTCGATCTAACCAAGGTGATGTTTGTCCTGGAAGAAGATATGACTGGATTCCCTTTTCAATAACCTCGAGATCATCTTTGGATAGAGGTAGTGAGGAGATGCAACATGTTTCAGAGCTGTCTGGACGATGGGTTTTCATGAACTCCGCTGCTGCATGGATCTTGTCACCTTGGTGTTTTTTCCCATACAAAGTCAAAGCATTTTTACGGAGGTTCTGCATTCGATGCTCTGGCACAATATCATTACCCAGAATGCATGCCAGGAAAGGAAGATCAGATCTTTGAAGCTTCAGGATGTGACATAACTTTTCTCTGGAGTACTGCACTGTGGTCATCTTTTCTAACCTGAGTTGAGCAATGGACATATATGGAACTGTGTCATAAATGATAAAGTCTGTATCCTGACCAAGAATGCCTATGCAGTTGTTGCGGAGTGCATATTCAGCGATCTCATAGTCCCCTTCACGAACAGAGCAACATGTTTCTTGACCAAGAGATTTTAGTGCGAAGATGGAGAAGGTGGCCAGTCCAGATGGGAGGCAAAACATTTCTTTACCTGGTTGCTGGTGGTGATTCTTAATGTAACTAAATATTTTGGATATGTCCTGGTTGACTCTCAGGCGTCTCTTCACCCATTCTGCTCTCTTCTGTTCCTCTATGGTTCCATCAAAGAAGAAGACCAATCTTAAGCCTATCAGTGTGAATGCCTCGAGGAATTTGTGAAGAAAATGCATGTACTCTTGCCACTGACCACCATGGACCCAGGCTTGACACTGATACCAGTACCTCAAACAGGCCATTCCATCCACCACAATAGTCGGCATAATATCAGGATGGGCTTTCGCATGAGCTTCAGCCAACTGTCTCAAGTCCACATGTACACAAGTCTCTGGATAGCAATTCTCCATAAAGTACTGTAAGCCTTTCACCCCCATGTCTTCACTCTGTTTTATTCCCCTCCAGGTTCAGGTTCTTGAGAGAAGAAGCAACATTTGTGGTTATTAATTTCAATGCATTAAAGCAACATAGGATTCAGATTATACATTAGTGAAAAATGAGTGGGTTTTTTTTCATTTGTGCATACAAATCAATGAGTTATTTCCTGTTTTACTTTTACTTAGTTATATACAGAGGTGGACAAAGTACCCAACTTCATTACTTTAGTCAAAGTACAGATCCCGCTGGTCAAATGTTACTCCAATACAAGTGAAAGATGTACAGTCAAATTTTTACTCAAGTTAAAGTACTTGCTTTTAAAAATACTTAAGTATTAAAAGTACATTTTCTGTCAGTGCATTGTTGTATTATTGCCACAACACTCAAAACCTAATGCCTCTGAAGCAACTGACTGGATTTACTGACTAACTTGTAGAACCTGTAGAATAAACACCTGGTAGAATGTTACAAAATGAAACACAACTGAACTGAAAAAGAGCCATTGTCATTTTTTTTTAAAATTGTAACCCTCCTCCCCACACCCACAAAGCAGCATGGTAGTGTTCTGACCCAGCTCTGGCAGTGTGTGCACACATGTATGTGTATATTAATCAGTAAGACAGTGGAATAGCTGTAAATGCAGCTTGCTCAGAAAATAAAAATGACAATCCAACCTGATTAAAACCCAGATCCACACCTCGAGCTTAATAACTGCTCAACAGCAACACTGCTTTAAGCAAGACCGAAAAAAAGTAAGACCATCATCTGACATCAAAACAAAAAATTCCAGCAATTTGTTGTGACTGACTAGTACAATACTGTCCATCTCACAGGTCTCACGTGCGCACATGTGCAAGTGTATGTATTCATGCACATGTGAATCTGCCTGTGGAATCATGGTGGTTTAAATGTTAAGCTAGCTAGTCAGTGAAGCTCCACCTGACGTTCGCAAAATCTTTTCAAACTCAAAATCATATTGGGTAGCTAACATTACTCGAAAAGAAAGATTTCTACATTTTGTTTATTTGGCAAGATTATGCTAAAACATATTTCTGAAAGGACTTCAGATAAGTTAACATTATTCATGTTAGCTTAACTCCATTTTTATATGATAACTAACAGTGTCCAAGTTAACTAGCTATATGTCAACGTTAGCCGTGGACAAGGCAATGGCAACTTGGCGGGAAAATCCATAGAAAGTCATTTGACTAACCAGACTGCATAGCTATTGCAACGTTATCGCTAGCTCTAAAAGCACAGACAACTTCGTTACAAGCTTTCTCTTGGAATAAAACGTTTATATAGGTCAACATGCTTCCCCGGGTAGGCAAGTTTTTGTAGGCCGTGATGTAGTTTGTTTCTGGCAAACAAACATTTAAAACGAAACAACTCTTTATTCCTGAACTGAAACATGGGGGGCGGCACGGTGGTGTAGTGGTTAGCGCTGTCGCCTCACAGCAAGAAGGTCCGGGTTCGAGCCCCGTGGCCGGCGAGGGCCTTTCTGTGCGGAGTTTGCATGTTCTCCCCGTGTCCGCGTGGGTTTCTTCCGGGTGCTCCGGTTTCCCCCACAGTCCAAAGACATGCAGGTTAGGTTAACTGGTGACTCTAAGGTGGTGTTTACATTAGACCGGATCATCAGATTAACGTTTTTAAAACGATTCGTGTGCACACAGCAACGCCAATACACGATTCGCGTGCACACAGCAACGCCAATACACGGATACGCTAATCACATGACTAATTAGACGGCATGTAAGTTGAAATGTGTCAGTGCAGCTCAGCGCTTCCTCCTCAGCGGCTGCGCTCCAAATCACTCCGCCCTGAACAGCGAGTGCCCTCTGGAGGGTGCGCACTCCGGCCCTGCGCAGCTCACAGAGCGCGCGAGTGAAGCGCGCGAGCAGTGATTCGGGACTGAGCCGCTGTGTGTGTGATCCCAGTGCATATCGGGCATGTGCAAGTCACTCACCACTTGCAAGTGGAAGGATGGCAAGCCTAAAGACAATCATAACTACACAATGGGCAGTATTTGCATCTTACCATAAACAACATTAAGAATGACAAAGCAAAGCATAATATTCATACTTTTATACTCTTTAATGAAAAACAAAAAGGTGATACAAGGCGGAAACAATAGCAGGAAGTGAAGTCCGCGCCGTTTTTCAGCAGTCGCATCACATGGCCAACGTGGCATGAACAATGCCAGCGAATCAGGAAGGTGGATGTCACAGTGACGTTGTCCAATGACGACGTCAGCTAGAGCTCAGCACTGCGTTTCCTCGTATCTCAATGTTTACACAGCACCGGATCAGATACGAACTGGGTTGAATACGTGGGCCCTGGCGGATTCAAGTTGTTCCGCCTGTGGAGTCGTTTCCCGGTGTTTTAATGTGAACGGACAGTGCATCCGCGACGAAAACGAGACGGATACGGTCTAATGTAAACACCACCTAAATTGACCGTAGGTGTGAATGTGAGTGTGAATGGTTGTCTGTGTCTATGTGTCAGCCCTGTGATGACCTGGCGACTTGTCCAGGGTGTACCCCGCCTTTCGCCCATAGTCAGCTGGGATAGGCTCCAGCTTGCCTGCGACCCTGTAGAACAGGATAAAGCGGCTAGAGATAATGAGATGAGATGAAACATGGGTTCGAGGTACATCCCCCAGAAGAACTGTCTCCTTCCATTCTGCCATCAACTGATCATGTTAAATAATGGCTACCGATTAGGGGTCGCCACAGCGGATCTTTCGTCTCCATTGCTCCCTGTCTTCCGCATCCGATCGTGTTAAATAATGCTGCGGAGAAATCACTGAACTTGATTTTATCCAGTTTATGGACAAGACATGACCCTAGTGATTACTGGTAGGCTGTCACAGCATCACCTGCGAAAAAACCAATCACGTTTTAGAAAAGAAAAGAAAAGAAAAAACATCCACTTTCAAAGCTGCTTCATAGTAACGAGTAACAAGGACCTTGACAGAAATGTAGTGGAGTAAAAAGTACAATATTTGTCTTTCAAATGTAGTGAAGTTAAAGTAATAAGTTGCCAAAAAAATTAATACTCAAGTAAAGTACAGATACTCAAAAAGTGTACTTAAAGCATACACGCAGAACCATGGCCTCACTTTTGTTTATAAATGCCTTGAGACCTCAAGAATGGCACAGGAATAGTTTAAAGCGTTAACAATAAATCTAATATAGTAATTTTTACAATTAAAGTGATTTATATAGGTAGCGGTCTGAGTGAATGACCTTGGCATCCATAACGTCACAGCAGGAAGTCTATCGGTCTCATCGCCATTTCCGCTATACTAAAACACAGAGCTGACTGCAACTCCAATCCTCCATTTTGAGTTAATTTATCGCCATGCCACGTAGATGTGTTGCTGGCGAGTGCAGCAACACGACAGAAGGTGGATTTATGTTGCATTCATGGCACAAAAATTTTCAAACTGCAAAGATTTGGACACGTTTTGCGAGAAGTTCACGGGCACATTGGGCGGCTATGAAGTGGTCTCTCCTCTGCTCTGCACATTTTACTGAAGACTCGTACGGGACCTCTGACCTGTTGAGGAACTTTGGCTATAAGCCCATATTGAAAGAGGGTGCAGTACCAATAATTAAAGGAAAAGAAAACAAGAAAAGGAAAGTTGTTTTTTTTTAAAAGGAAAGTTCAGTTGCACCAGTCCTCGGGGGAGTGAGCCGAATGTTGTTGCTAAAACCCGGGATGGAACGGGACGTGACATATCGCTCGGGCAGTGCCCTCCCTGCGGTTGTTGCTAAAACCGGTGACATCCCATCCCGTCCCAGGGTTTTAGTAATTGCCTGAGCAGAGCAGTAATGGCAAAGTACTCCGTATGGACAAAATAGAGAATGAGTGGGCCAGCAGTCTTATTTCTAAACTGGATTTTGCTGCCATCTCGCCCTTAACGTGGAAGAAGTGAATGAACGGAGAACTGAACGAACAACTGAAAGTCACATTGTTTCAAAACAATTGGCCACAAGATCGGCCTGCAAGAAGCGAGAACACAGACAGGTAAGCTGCGACTCTCATTTGGATATAAAACAACAAAAACATGTTGTTTACCTGCATTTAGATTAATACATGTAACTTGTATTGTGTGTTTAAGTTACCGGTATAAGATTATTTAATTTGCTTCAGAATGTGATTGTCTCAGTTCATCTGATTATTTAATGAGCCTTTTATGTTTTATCAGTGAAAATGCATGCATGTATATGTATGTTGCATAAGTTATAACACCTATCCTGTTTTAATGAGAGTCAACCCACAATCAATGAAGTCAAATCAGTCTTAGTTGAGCAAGTCAGTAATGGTATTTCTTACTTTCACCATAAATTTTTATTTATATGACTTTGGTCTATAGCTGTCAAAGGCCTCGGCCTTAAAACCGGTTACCGCAGTGACGTCACACACTCGGCTGGCTGGCTCAGCGGGGCGGCTCGAATGTCAACTTTGCGGTTGATTTTAACTCTCAAAAATATATATATTTTTTATTCCCATTTATGCAGCATACGAGAGTCAAGGGTGGAGATACTATCCACTCAGAAATTTATTTCAAAATAAAGGTTCTGCGTATCTGCTTTAAGTACAGTACTCAAGTAAATGTACTTCGTTACTGTCCACCTCTGGTTATATGTATGTTTTGGTTCACAGCTGTTTTATTTGCCTTTGCATAAAGGAAGACTGAACTACGAGCATTATGGAAGTTTGTCTGGGTCTTTTTATGTATGCATGTACACACACTGGCCACTTTAATAGGAACTTGTTCTTGATTCTAAGATCCCTTTTCTTGGCTGCAGGAGTGGAACCCAATGTGGTCTTCTGCTGTTGCATGCTGAGATTCTTTTCTGCTCACCATGGTTGTAAAGAGTTGCTATGAGTGGCTATTCCTGGCAGCTCGAACCAATCTGGCCATTTTCCTCTGACCTTTCTTATCAAGGCATTTGTTTCCACCCACAGAACTGTTGCTCACTCAATGTTTTTTTTGTTTTTTGCACCATCCTTGACTTGCAAGTGAGGTCAACGCAAAATAGAAACCCGGATGTCGGCCATGTTGGTGGATATACAAATGCAGGGTCAAGCGACATTCCATACAAAACAGTCACGCGTGCGCAACTCTCTTTGTTTTTCCACTGCTTTAAGCATTCTTTTAGCTCTGCCATATCTTTGTGCTGTATACGGTTGTGGTCACAACAGTATTCGTGACCGTGGCACATTCCGATTTTTTAGAATTCTGTCCGTGATTCAGAAAGAAGGCAAGGAAACTCTGAGGCTTAGTCCGGAGAGGAGACGAGCACGGCTGAACAACATCAGCAGGGCTGATCTAACAGAGGCTAAAACCAAAACAGCTCATGTTTGCAGTAATCATTTTATCTCAGGTGAGATTCAAAAGCTTTCTCAATAATATCATGGAAGAATTTTATTTCCTGTTGCTAGAATTTTGCTATAAAATGAGCGCTTTCTTGTCGTGGTTCACTTGGTCATTGTTATAATTTTAACACGTGTATTACCATTTTGCTTCTAGGGGCTCCAGCAAAATTATATGATAGAAACAATCCAGACTGGGCGCCCACTCAGAAAATGGGCTGTGTTTCGTCCAAGGTCGGACTTGATTCTTTGGCAGCCAAACCAGCTAGAACGCGATATCTGGGTACTCGATGGTCGGTAGAAGCGTCTTATCTTCAGAAAAATCTGACTTTTTTTAAATAGTATGGGTCAAAACCACACACACCTATCTTCTCTTTGTATCGAATCTTCATTCGATCGTTCAAATCGTCGTAATACTGAGAAAATTCAGCATTGTTTAAAGACACACTTTCAGTGGCTGCCATCCTAGTTGTTTCGTATATCCACCATCATGGCAGACGCTCATGACGTAGCACATTTTGATCATGTGGTTGCAAGTCATCTATTCTGTGTAAACTCTAGAGGCTGTTGTGTGTGAAAACCCCAGGAGATCAGCAGTTTCTGAAATATTCAAATCACTCCATGTGTCTCAAACCAACACCCATGCCACAGTGAAAGTCACACTTTGAGATCACAATTTTTCCGATTCTGATGTTTGAAGTGAACATTAAGTGAAGCTCTTGATTTGTATCTGCATGATTTTATGCATCGTGCTGCTGTCAAGGGATTGGCTGATTAGAGAACTGCATAAAACCGCAGGTGGATGGGTGTACCTAATAAAGTGGCCAGTGAGTGTATGTATGCATGCATGTTTCAGTAGTGGAAATCGCAGCCAACCATTCTCAAAGTTGCATTTATGATTGTGTTCTTATCGTTATTAACCTATTTGACTGGTCACTTGAATTACACAGGTTGAATCCAAACCTCAGTCCCTGAAAAACAATCGGGGTGAGTTTCCCAGAAGCATCGTAGCACAAAGATCATCGTTAAATGGTAGAGCAAACATCACAATGAACACTCTCCTAGTTAAGATGCTCTTAGCATTAAGATGCTTTTGGGATATGAGTGATTCCACGCTTATGGGTACTGAAATGGGGACATGAACTTATTCACCTAAAACCAATTCTTTTTTTACCATCAGGTCACAAAACATGTAATCTTTAATGAATGATATGTTAAAACATAACTTTAATTTTCTGAGATGTAATAAAAACATATTTATATGCCAAAGTCAAGCCTATGAGTTCCAAAATGATGTCTGTTACATTACTTCTGTTACGACTGTCCATCTCGCGTCTGTTACAGATTAATTACAATCTAGCTCTATACCATGTTAATCTTATTGAAAGAATGTGTATGTTTATTCTACTACACATGTTTATTAATTATATTTGCTAAAACATCACCTTCCTATGTTTCAAAAAGTAATTCTACATTGTTAAAATTGAGAATATATATGTCCACAACACTTCTGTTACGTTCTGACTTTGGCATATAAATATGTTTTTATTACATCTCAGAAAATTAAAGTTATCTTTTAACATATCATTCATTAAAGATTACATGTTTTGTGACCTGATGGTAAAAAAAAGAAATGGTTTTAGGTGAATTTTTAAAAATAAGTTCATGTCCCCATTTCAGTACCCATAAGCGTGGAATCACTCATATAGAATCAATTTTGTGCCAAAATGTTCATACAATACTTTTGAAATATCAAACAAAAACGACAAAACAAAATACAAAAAAAGTCAATTTTTTTTAGACTGGCAAACAAATTATTCATGTAATCGTGCAAAATATCAGTCTATTACTCTTCAGAAACCTTTTATTTTTGTTCCGCGTCTTTCTCAGTTTTGTTTGACGTAATTTATTTTGGTTGCGATTCCAGCTCTCTCGTTTGCGCTCCCTGACTTTTTGCTTGCAGTTTTGGCACAAACTTCACGTGTGGGCGGGTTGTCCAGGAATGCATTCCCATTGGCTAACTTGTGTTTGACTGACAGCTACGCTCAACCATTCCCTACTCGGATTCTGGCGGACTGTTTGATGAGTGACCGATCCATTGACGGTAAACAAGGATCGAGTGGACTTCAGTGGCGACTATGATATTACACTCGTCAAACAGTCCGCCAGAATCCGAGTAGGAAATGGCCGCAACAGCCTCCGGGGAAATCGCTGAGCGTAGCTGTCAGTCAAACACAAGTTAGCCAATGGGAATGCATTCCTGGACAGCCCGCCCACACATGAAGTTTGTGCCAAAACTGCAAGCAGAAAGTCAGGGAGCGCAAACGAGAAAGCTGGAATCGCAACCAAAATAAGTTACGTCAAACAAAACTGAGAAAGACGCGGAACAAAAATAAAAGGTTTCTGAAGAGTAATAGACTGATATTTTGCACGATTACATGAATAATTTGTTTGCCAGTCTAAAAAAATTGATTTTTTTTTATTTTGATTTGTCGTTTTTGTTTGATATTTCAAAAGTATTGTATGAACATTTTGGCACAGAATTGATTCCATGTTGGGAAACCCACTCTCCAGTTCGATACATTTTGACTTTGGTTGAACGTCAAATTTGGATATGGTTCAGAAATAAAAAGCTCCAATAAACAGCAAGAATATTATAGTACATAGTTGAATAATGAGCCTAATATTTGAATAGTTATGTAAAATAAACCCTTACTAAGCCAATAATTCATTTATAGCTAAAAGCATCCCGAGTTTGAGAATCCCTGCTTTAAAGTAGATGCATATGTTGGCAAGTCATTTTGTCAAAAACATATTGCCAACGATGTCAAATATAATTTAAACAATCCCATAGTCTCTCCTAAAACTGCATTATAACTGTGTCATGTAAATATTAATTAACTTATTTACATTATTTGTCATTTGGTCAACAGTTTCTACTTCCAATAAATGTATGAGGCAAAATAACAGAGGAATAGTGGCAATAAATCAGTACTGGAAAAATTTATATATATATATATATATGGTCTTTACAGCAAAAAAAAAAAAGTTAAATGTTTAATGAAATATGTTTTCTCGATAATTACATGCAACTTTTTCCAAAAACAGATTCCACAGGACAAAATGTCGAAGCAGTGTAAAGATCTGAATCCTATTTCTGCTAATGCTAACGCTATCAGGAATTCAAAACACAGCATTATTAACATATACAAATAATAACATGAAATACACTGCAAAACAAGCTTTAAAAATAATCCTACCAATAAACTTGATGTTAGACAACAAACTGTCACACTGCCTGCCAGACACTACGCAGAGATTAGCACTATGTTTACAATGAATATCTGAATCCACTTCCGCTTCCGGAAAGCCGCACACAGTCTGCAGAGCGTTAAAGGCGCAGTACAT
The DNA here is from genome assembly GCF_027579695.1 of Neoarius graeffei. NCBI lineage: Eukaryota > Metazoa > Chordata > Actinopteri > Siluriformes > Ariidae > Neoarius > Neoarius graeffei. The sequence goes on along the minus strand of NC_083575.1, from coordinate 34,215,398 downwards.
GCCATACTGCAACACACACACACACTCTCATCTCATTATCTCATCTCATCTCATCTCATTATCTCATCTCATCTCATTATCTCTAGCCGCTTTATCCTTCTACAGGGTCGCAGGCAAGCTGGAGCCTATCCCAGCTGACTACGGGCGAAAGGCGGGGTACACCCTGGACAAGTCGCCAGGTCATCACAGGGCTGACACATAGACACAGACAACCATTCACACTCACATTCACACCTACGGTCAATTTAGAGTCACCAGTTAACCTAACCTGCATGTCTCTGGACTGTGGGGGAAACCGGAGCACCCGGAGGAAACCCACGCGGACACGGGGAGAACATGCAAACTCCGCACAGAAAGGCCTTCGCCGGCCACGGGGCTCAAACCCAGAACCTTCTTGCTGTGAGGCAACAGCGCTAACCACTACACCACCGTGCCGCCACACACATACTCTACGAATAACAAACAGAGTACAGTAGAACACTCACTGGCCACTTTAAAGGAGTACTGAGGTCATTTTTAAACTTGCTTTATTTCTTAATTAACATGTTATTCAATTACGTTTTCGGTTTTAGTAACCTTATATCGGGACTCGTTTTGGCAACAAATTGCAATTAGACATTATACTTATCGGCCTGGGCGGCATGGTGGTATAGTGGTTAGCGCTTCCGCCTCACAGCAAAAAGGTCCGGGTTCGAGCCCCGTGGCCGACGAGGGCCTTTCTATGCAGAGTTTGTATGTTGTCCACGTGGGTTTCCTCCGGGTGCTCCGGTTTCCCCCACAATCCAAAGACATGCAGGTTAGGTTAACTGGTGACTCTAAATTGACCGTGAGTGTGAATGGTTGTCTGTGTCTATGTGTCAGCCCTGTGATGACCTGGCGACTTGTCCAGGGTGTACCCCGCCTTTCGCCCGTAGTCAGCTGGGATAGGCTCCAGCTTGCCTGCGACCCTGTAGAACGGCCGTAAAACGGCTAGAGATAATGAGATGAGATGTTTTACTTCCATCCTACAATGTCTCGCACAGGTCTCAGCGAATCTCGTTTACGGCCATTGCTTTGACATATGGACTGATATATTACATAGCATATATCAAACACTCATAACTTGCTACAGCAGTGACAAAATAGCCATCAAAAATGCATTGTGATATTTAATAAAATGAGAAATAGAATTTTGATTTAAAAAATTTGCCTTCAGTTCTCCTTTAATAAAAACTTGTTCTTGATTCTAAGGTCCCTGTTCTTGGCTGGCAGGAGTGGAACCCAATGTGATTTTCTTGTGCTGCATGCTGAGTTGCTTTTCTGCTCACCACGGTTGCAACGAGTGATTATATAAGTTACTAAATCCTTCCTGGCAGCTTGAACCAATCTGGCCATTTTCCTCTGACCTCTTTTATCAACAATGCGTTTGTGTTCACCCACAGAACTGTTGCTCACTCAATTTTTTTTGTTTTTTGTTTCAACTCTAGAGAGTGTTGTGTGTGAAAACCCCAGGAGATCAGCAGTTCCTGAAATACTCAAACCAGTCCATCTGGCTCAAACCAACACCCACGCCACAGTGAAAGTCACACTTTGCGATCACAATTTTTCCCATTTTAATGTTTTAAGTGAATATTAACTGAAGCTCTTGATTTGTATCTGCATGATTTTATGCATTGTGCTGCTGTCAAGGGATTGGTTGATTACAGAACTGCATAAAACTGCAGGTGGATGGGTGTTCCTAATAAAGTGGCCAGTGAGTGTATATTATACTTATCTTAAAAAAAAAACCTATAGTCTATGATTTGATGACAACACTCACCCCTGTAACATGTTGAAGTTGGAAAGGACCAGTGCTCATGTTGAAGTGTGTGCAGACATGAACTCAAAAGTTATAAGCCTTTTGTATTAAAGGCATTAAATCAGAGCTACATGTAGAATGTGCTAGTGATCATTACCTCCGCCAAGGAGGTTATGTTTTCAGTAGTGTTGGTTTGTTTGTTGGTTGGTTGGTTGGTTGGTTGGTTGGTTGGTTGGTTTGTCTGTTAGCAACATTATGGAAAAAGTCATGAACAGATTGCTCTGAAATTTTTTCCAGAGGTGTGACTGGGCACAAGTAACAATCCATTAAATTTTGGCGGTGATCCGGATCACCTTCTGGATCCCGGATTTTTTTACAGGATTCTTGGCGGAGGTCTGCGCTCTCCGAGTGCTTTTCTAGTTTTATCTGTGAATAAATGTTTGAACTTGTTTTTGATGTACGGGGCTTGTAACAAGGTTTTATGTAAGGTCTACTGGGAAATAAGCAGAACAACAGTAACAGTAATTAATTAAATGCCTTCAATAATTGTAGCCTACTCATTTTGAAACCTGTCACTGAGCTAGGGGAGAGCAGGGAGACTTGGGACAAGGTTTCAGCTTTTGTAGATTGTGTGAAATTCTTTGCAGGTAGCGTCATATTCATATTGTATTAGAGAGGATTTACTATATCCTGTTACCACAGCATTAGTTTCTCAGCTTGTCACATATACTGGCCTTCAGACTTCACTTTTTCTGTCATTATTTTCTGCAGGGAGACATGAGACATTGAGGGAACATTATAGGACAATTATGTTGGGAGATCTGGGACATAGTGGAACAAAATAAAAGCATGGAACAAAAATAAACTTCCTAAGCCATCCATCCATCATCTGTAGCCGTTTATCCTGTCCTACAGGGTCGCAGGCAAGCTGGAGCCTATCCCAGCTGACTATGGGCCTCTTGTCCTTGTCCGGGGTACACCCTGGACAAGTCGCCAGGTCATCGCAGGGCTGACACACAGACACAGACAACCATTCACACTCACATTCACACCTACGCTCAATTTAGAGCCACCAATTAGCCTAACCTGCATGTCTTTGGACTGTGGAGGAAACTGGAGCACCCGGAGAAAACCCACGCAGACACGGGGAGAACATGCAAACTCCACACAGAAAGGCCTTCATCGGCTGCTGGGCTCGAACCCGGACCTTCTTGCTGTGAGGCGACAGTGCTAACCACTACACCACCAGGCCGCCCTTCCTAAGCCTATGTGCTTAATTTTTATTTATTATCAAATTTGTAACATATGAACTATATGAACACACAGTGCTGGTACAGCGATAGACAAATGTCAGTTTACCCAAAATTTGACAAGACAAAACAGTTCCATTCTCAAGAAGGAATGAAATAAGCTTCATCCTCATGCAGGTACACGGCCACAATTTTTAACAAAAAATTTTTCCACAATTTTATTTTTAAGCCACAAGAAAAAACCTGTAACATGAACTGTCCCAACTCTCCCCATCTGGGCATTTAAAAAAAATCCTTAAAATGTTTTTCTTCCCCCAGAATTTAAGTTTAATAAATAATACCATATGGTACCTCAAGGCAGCATGGTGGTGTAGTGGTTAGAGCTGTCGCCTCACAGCAAGAAAGTCTGGGTTCGAGCCCCGTGGCCAGCGAGGGCCTTTCTGTGCGGAGTTTGCATGTTCTCCCCGTATCCGCACGGGTTTCCTCTGGGTGCTCCGGTTTCCCCCACAGTCCAAAGACATGCAGGTTAGGTTAACTGGTGACTCTAAATTGACCGTAGGTGTGAGTGTGAATGGTTGTCTATTGCCGCTTTTCCACTACAAACGCGGCTGAGCCGTGCCGTGCCGAGTCGAGCTGAGTCGAGCTGAGCGGGGCTGTTGGAGTTGCATTTCGACTACAACCGCGCTGAACCGTGCTGGCTGGAAGTGGGTGGACACATTGGGTGGAGTTAGCGAAAGTGGGTGGACGTCAGGTGATGTCGTTAAGCAGCGCAAACAGTGACATCAGTGACAGTGGCGGAACAAGTCAGAGCCGGGCCGGGGGCGGGGCAAATGACCGGGCCCTTTATTAAAGCTTATCATAACATCATTTTAGGCTACAAAATGTCCGCAACTGCGGTGTTTACCAATTTCAACACTACCGGGTGCAACTATATGTTATTTAGTACATCATGTCCTTCAAACGAACATGTAACTCAGAAACAAAAAACATTAGGATACTGTACATGGCTCATAATAAAACATCAATAGCCTATACTGCGCACATTATTTGAAGGGCATACGAATGAGCGCTCAGAGGTTGCAACGGTGACAGGAAGAGTCAGAAATAAAAGGAGGGTGGTGCAAACCTCACTGAATGCACTGTGTTTACCAATTTCAACACTACGGGGTGCAACTATGTTATTTTGTACATTAAGTCCTTCAAACGAACATGTAACTCAGAAACAAAAAAACATTCGGCGACATACTGTACATGGCTCATAATAAAACACCAATAGCCTACTGCGCGCATTATTTGAAGGGCATACGACGAGCCTTGCGCTCCGCGAACTCGTCCACGATGCTCTGTATGTCACTGATTCAGTGATCTTTTAAGCGGTAGTCTCACGACCCGAATAGTAAACAATAAACATGGAGGACATGGAGTCGTTAGTGTTGCTGGTCTTGGTGCTGTGGCTTGTTGTCACCGACAACGCCAACAGATACTGGCAAGAGCGTATAGATGAGGCGAGGCGCATAAGGCTTCAGAAATTCTCGTAATTCGTAATTCTTCTCCTTCCGGGTTTGCGGTGTTTACAGATCCCAGCGCGCTCGCGGGGCGTGTGTGGGCATGTGAGGACACTCCTCCTCACCAATCAGTGCACAGGGGAGTGTCTGCTCACGCCCCCAACCTCACTCGGCACGGCTTGGCTCGCTTCAGCCCCACTCCAAAACGGTGCGAGTTTTAGGGGCTAAGCAGGGCTGAAACGAGCTGAGTCGTGCTGGTTTTTGGTAGTCGAAACGCGAGCCGTGTCGGGCTGAAGTGAGCTGAAGCGAGCTGAAGTGAGCTGAAAAAGGGTAGTGGAAAAGGGCCATATGTGTCAGCCCTGTGATGACCTGGCGACTTGTCCAGGGTGTACCCCGCCTTTCGCCCGTAGTCAGCTGGGATAGGCTCCAGCTTGCCTGCAACCCTGTAGAACAGGATAAAGTGGCTAGAGATAATGAATGAGATGAGATGGTAACTCTAGACTACATACTTTAATTCTTAACAAATCCCGACTCCACCAGTATACATTACACCATAGGATGGAGGTGGAGGCGAAGTAGACAATACAAATTTTTTTTTGACAAAAATTTTGAACTGCACAGACCTTACTGCAATGTCCAGCTTCGTGGCTCCAAAGGAAGTAGGTTACTCTCAGACAGGCTTGTAGTACTTGAGTCCAGGACTTGGACTCAAGTCCAACTCGTACCATAATTTTAAGGACTCGTGACTTGACTTGGACTTGAGCACTGATGACTTGGACTCAGACTCGTGAATTGGAGATGAGGACTCAGATTTTTTCTTTATTTGTTGTAACATGCCATAATAATTTAGCATAAGATATTTATATCTACATTAATTTTTGTACGAATTTCATGCAAGAGTGTCACGCCTTGGCGTGTGCATCAGATAGACTCTCAGGCAAGTTCTGGACAGCACGTGCACCAAGTGGACCCTTGCACATGCCGTAAACGACTCACACCTGCACAGAATTAAGGCTCAATCAGCGCACCTATATAAATACTGTGAAAATGCAGTTACTTTGCGAAGTATTGAGTTGCGTTGCTGACACATTACCGAGCCTTATTTCCTTGTTTTAGTTTCCTGATTCCTGATCCCTGTTTCTCATCTTTAATTATGCCAAGTCTACGATAGCCTGTTTGTGCCTCGCTCAACCTATTGCCTGTTTCACTGTTTTACAATTTTGCCTGCCATTCTGGATTGTTTACCTGTCTTCACTTGTATTAATAAACACACCTTCTGCATTTATATCCTTCTCCCAACCATCTCTGACAGAATACTTCACACTCCCTGAGAAAGAGAATGCGCATTCACCTGTTCATACATCATGTTCAGGAACAAACTAATGTTAATGGCGCTGAAACAGCAACTGTCAAAGGGTGCAGTTGAAGTCTTGTTCTCAGACTCAACTCGGATCAATCGTGGACTCAACTCTAAATTTTTTTTAATAACTTGGACTTGACTCAGACTTGAACACTGGGGTCTCGAGGTTTAGTGACTCGACTACAACACTGCTCTAAGGATCAAGCTCTAACTTCTGATGTAATCTTAAAGGGCACATCTTGGGTAAATTCAGGAGCAAGATCAATGTAATTCTCCTATTTTATATTAAACTTTGGTCAAATATCTGCCACATTTTGCGCTTTTTTTTTTACCTTGCGCAATACCAGAAATATTCATTTAAAATCAAGCCATTTGAGGCGAATTGGTCCGCCTCTGAAAAAACTTGGCATTTGGATTTCCCGGCAAATGTTGATTTTCGTGATGTCGCGTGCGGGACGCCTCCCTCTGAATCCTACGTCAGCGCTGGTTTGTTTATGAGAAAACGACCTGGTGGTTTTCCGCAAATTTCTTCAACATTATCACGTAATTATTAAAATGGTTAACAGATGTATCGTAGGAGGGTGTAGCAACACCAATCTTGATGGGATTAGTACTCATCGTTTTCCAAAAGACCAGACAATGAGAGAGAAATGGGAGCGCTTCGTCTACACAGGCTGTGCACTGAGACTGCGCAAAGCTTCCGCAGCCTGCGCCTGCTCGCACAGCCTACTGGCCGTTCCGCAGGTGATGTCACGAATCTGGCTCCAGACTCCCTTGGGATTTTTCCAGACATGTTTTGTTATTTTATTTTTTTCTGCTGTAGACGGATGGCCTTGTGCAAAATTACCCTTCTGGATGTGTATGTAAAGGGACATACTTTCATATAAAAGAAAAACAACAAAATTGGTCCAGGATATGCGCTTTCTCATCTTATCTCATTATCTCTAGCTGCTTTGTCCTGTTCTACAGGGTCGCAGGCAAGCTGGAGCCTATCCCAGCTGACTATGGGCGAAAGGCAGGGTACACCCTGGACAAGTCCCCAGGTCATCACAGGGCTGACACATAGACACAGACAACCATTCACACTCACATTCACACCTACGGTCAATTTAGAGTCACCAGTTAACCTAACCTGCATGTCTTTGGACTGTGGGGGAAACCGGAGCACCCGGAGGAAACCCACGCGGACACGGGGAGAACATGCAAACTCTGCACAGAATGGCCCTCGCCGGCCACGGGGCTCGAACCCAGACCTTCTTGCTGTGAGGCGACAGCGCTAACCACTACACCACCGTGCCACCCGGATATGCACTTTAAACCTTATTAATTTATGGGAATACAAACTGTCCCGGGGCGGCATGGTGGTGTAGTGGTTAGCGCTGTCGCCTCACAGCAAGAAGGTCCGGGTTCGAGCCCCGTGGCCGGCGAGGGCTTTTCTGTGTGGAGTTTGCATGTTCTCCCCGTGTCCGTGTGGGTTTCCTCCGGGTGCTCCGGTTTCCCCCACAGTCCAAAGACATGCAGGTTAGGTTAACTGGTGACTCTAAATTGACCGTAGATGTGAATGTGAGTGTGAATGGTTGTCTGTGTCTATGTGTCAGCCCTGTGATGACCTGGCGACTTGTCCAGGGTGTACCCTGCCTTTTGCCCATAGTCAGCTGGGATAGGCTCCAGCTTGCCTGAGACCCTGTAGAACAGGATAAAGCGGCTAGAGATAATGAGATGAGATGAGACAAACTGTCCCAAGTCTCCCCCGTTCCAAGTCTCCCCGCTCTCCCCTACTTTTAAAACTAGCCTCGTTGTAACACAGCTTCAACCAGAAGCATCCCGAAAGAAACGCTCTAATCATCAACTTTGCCTTTTGTACACAATGCTTTTGTAATGAGGCCTTTAATCTTCAGCTTATTATTTCACCATCAGTTACAGACACTACTACATTTTGCTTAATGAACGAAAAAAAAAAGCTGTGGCTTTGACTTCTTTGGAATGTTTAAACAACAAGTAGCTTCCCAAAGTATTGCAGTACAGTAGCCTGTTATATGATAAAGCTCACAGGATGAATGAACTACACTACCGTTCAAAAGTTTGGGGTCACCCAGACAATTTTGTGTTTTCCATGAAAAGTCACACTTTTATTTCCCACCATAAGTTGTAAAATGAATAGAAAATATAGTCAAGACATTTTTTCTGGCCATTTTGAGCATTTAATCGACCCCACAAATGTGATGCTCCAGAAACTCAATCTGCTCAAAGGAAGGTCAGTTTTATAGCTTCTCTTGTTAGGACTAGGACTGTTTTGGCCTCTAGAGGCCGCTGTTATTTCCTTTTCATGTCGTGTTTATTTTGGCCTCTAGAGGCCACCACTGTTCCTGTGTTTTGTGTTTGTGTTAATTGCCTAATTATCTTCACCTGTGTCCTTAATTAGTTTGTCTATTTATACCCCTGAGTTCAGTCCTCTTGTCACGGAGTCTTTGTGCTGTTATGTTTATCTCCAGTTTCCTTTGTACTGTGTTTTTTGATCTTCTTAGCTTTTGTATTTTTGCACTTTGCTTTTCTTTTGGATTATACTCTTTGGTTTTTTTTTGTCTTTTGTTTTGCCCTGTATATAGTGTATATAGTTTAAATAAACCTTTTGATTCTTTTTCTACTTCCGCCTCACGCCTCTGCATTTGAGTCATCCCCCTGGTGGCCTAGTGGGGGTTTGCTGGATTATCACACCAACGAACCAGGTTCGAATCCCAGCAAAACCCTAACAGAAAGACTCCGTCATGACCGACTCAGCAGAGGCTGCTTCAACTGTCTACCCGGCCAACCTTCAGGGAATTATGGCAGCTTTGACACGCTTCGGAGCGACCATGGACGCTCATGGACGTACGCTCACCAGCCAACGTGAGGCCCTCGCTCGCCACGAGGAACTGCTTCAGCAAATTGGGAAAACCCTGGCACAGCTGACATCTCTGCCTGCATCTCCTGCTCCTGATCCAGTTCCTGCTCCTGATCCAGTTCCTGCTCCTGATCCAGCTCCCACTCCTGCTCCAGTGCCTCCTGCAATGCTGCCTTCTTCACCTCGCGAACCCAGCCTTCCTGCACCACAGAGGTATGACGGCAAGCACAGTGAGTGCCGAGAGTTCCTTACCCAGTGTCAACTCACCTTTGAGCTTCAGCCTACCACCTACACTACGGATCGCCGCAAGATTGCCTTTGTGATCACCTTATTAGCTGGTAAGGCGCGAGCCTGGGCTACTGCTATCTGGCAAAGACAGGGACCTGAGTGCTTTGATTTCCAGCTGTTTTCTGAAGAGATGCTTCGGGTCTTCGATCAGGCAGACATCAGTACCGACGCAGCCCGAAAGCTCATGTCCATCCGGCAAGGAGGAAGCGTCGCAGATTACGCCATCTCGTTCCGAACACTCGCAGCAGTAAGTGGATGGAACGAGACTGCCCTGGTGTCAGCCTTCCACCATGGTCTGTCTGACCCCATCAAGGACGGTCTGGCCTCTATTGGATGCCCAAGTGACCTCGAAACCCTCATCTCACATGCTATTCGTCTGGACAACAGGATGAGAGAACGCCACCAAGCCTTGAGCCCCCCCAGCCTCCCTACCTCTACCTGGAGACCGTCTACCTCCTTCAGTGACTGTCCAGAACCCATGCAAGTGGGTCGTACTCGCCTCTCCGCATCTGAGAGGGAGCGCAGAAGGAGGGACAAGTGCTGCATCTACTGTGGCAAGCCTGGTCACTTCCGAGCATCATGTCCCGAACTCTTGGGAAAAGGACCGCCCCGTCCAGCCGAGGGAGGGTTGTGACGGGGCCTACCCTCTCTCCCGGACTCCCTGGCCAAGGAATCTACATCCCGGTCTCCATCTCCTGGGGTGAGTCTGTCCACTCTTGTCAAGCTTTGTTAGACTCAGGGGCGGCTGGGAACTTTATGGATATTCACTTCGCCCAAAGCATCAATATTCCGACTGCACCTCTTGAAGTCCCACTGTCTGTGTCTGCCCTCGATGGCCAAGCGTTAGGTGATGGAAGAGTCACCCAAGTTACTTCTCCAGTCTTCCTCCAGTCTCAAGGTCACAAGGAAGAAATATCCCTGCACCTGATTCCTTCACCTGAGTTCCCAGTTATTCTAGGCCTTCCTTGGCTTACTCGCCACAACCCTCGCATAGACTGGGTAACAAGCCAGGTTGTGGAATGGGGCCCTGCATGCCATGCCTCTTGTCTGCTCTCTAGCTCTCCTGTGTCTCCTGCCGAGCCCCCTGATCTCACCGAGTTATCTCAAGTTCCCACAGAGTACTGGGATCTCAAGGAGGTATTCAGCAAGAGCAGGGCCGCCATTCTTCCTCCGCACCGGGCCTACGACTGTGCCATCGACTTGCTCCCTGGGACTACCCCTCCTCGTGGCAGACTGTTTTCACTCTCTCAGCCAGAACGCAAGGCCATGGAGGAATACCTCAAAGATGCCCTGGTCTCTGGGTTTATTCGACCCTCCACTTCACCTGCTGGAGCCGGCTTCTTCTTTGTCGGCAAGAAGGATGGGGGGCTCCGACCATGTATTGATTACAGGGGCCTGAATAAGATCACTGTGCGCAACCGATATCCCCTTCCGCTGATGTCCACAGCTTTCGACCTGCTCCAAGGCGCCACCGTCTTCACCAAGTTGGACCTACGGAACGCATACCACCTCATCCGTATCCGACAGGGAGACGAGTGGAAGACTGCCTTTAACACCCCGTCTGGGCACTACGAATACCAGGTGATGCCCTTCGGACTCACCAACGCACCAGCTGTTTTTCAGGCCCTAATCAACGACGTCTTAAGGGACATGATTAACCTATACGTTTTTGTCTACCTCGACGACATCCTTATCTTTTCCAAGACCGTGCAGGAGCACCGCCACCATGTCCGCCAGGTTCTCCAGAGGCTGCTACAGAACAATCTGTTCGCCAAGGCCCAGAAATGCGAATTTCATGTTCCCGAGGTCTCCTTTCTGGGATTTATTGTACGGACAGGCCAACTCCAAATGGACCCTGCCAAGACCCTGGCCGTCCGGGATTGGCCTACTCCCAAGTCCGTTAAGGAGGTTCAGCGGTTCTTAGGATTCGCTAACTTCTACCGCAAGTTCATCAGGAACTTCAGTTCTGTAGCAGCACCCATGTCTGACCTCACCAAAGGGACAGGTGGATCTTATGGCTGGTCTCCTCAGGCAGAAAAGGCGTTCAAAGACCTCAAGGACCGCTTCTGCACGGCACCCATTCTGGTTCTCCCGGACACCTCCCAACCATTCATCGTGGAGGTGGACGCCTCGGACAGTGGTGTCGGCGCGGTGCTCTCTCAACGTTCGGAAGGAAAGCTGCACCCCTGCGCTTACTTCTCCCACCGCCTGAGTCCTGCTGAGTCCCGGTACGATGTGGGGGATCGAGAACTGCTAGCGGTCAAACTGGCCCTTGAGGAGTGGAGGCACTGGCTGGAGGGAGCACAACATCCATTCCTGGTTTGGACTGACCACAAGAACCTGGAGTACCTCCAGCAAGCCAAGAGACTGAACCCTCGACAGGCTAGGTGGGCCCTGTTTTTCAGTCGGTTTGACTTCACCCTCTCATACCGCCCCGGCTCCAAGAACACCAAACCTGATGCACTGTCCAGACTGTTCTCTGCCACTAACAGGGAGAATGAAGTCGGGCCTATTATCCCTGTGTCCCGGATTGTGGCCCCTGTCCGCTGGGGTATTGAGGAGGCTGTCCGACGAGCCCAATGCCAGGACCCCGGTCCTGGGACGGGGCCACCAGGCCTCTTGTACGTCCCACATCAAGCCCGGGCCAAGGTTCTCCAGTGGGGTCACTCTTCCCCTCTCACCGCCCACCCGGGAGCTCGGAGGACCCTGGACTTCCTGAAAAGACGCTTCTGGTGGCCTAACATGGAGAAGGAAGTAAGGTCATTTGTCCTGTCCTGTGAGGTTTGCACCAGAACCAAGAACCCACGACAGCGTCCCCAGGGTCTCCTGCATCCTCTGACCATTCCCCGGCGTCCCTGGTCCCACGTGGCAGTCGACTTTATCACGGGTCTCCCTGAGTCACAAGGTAACACGGTCATTTTGGTCTTAGTTGACAGATTCTCCAAGGCCTGCCGCTTCATACCACTGTGCAAACTCCCCTCTGCTCTTGAAACTGCGAAACTTTTGTTTAATCATGTCTTCCGAGTCTTTGGTCTTCCACAGGACATCGTCTCAGACCGAGGGCCCCAGTTCTCCTCCCGAGTGTGGCACGGGTTCTGCAAGGTCATCGGAGCCACTGCCAGCCTCTCCTCTGGGTTTCACCCACAGTCCAATGGTCAGACGGAGAGGCTCAACCAGGACCTGGAAACCACCCTGCGAGGCCTGGCTATGGATAACCCGACATCGTGGAGCACCTGGCTGCCATGGGCGGAGTACGCCCACAACACCCTGCAGTCATCGGCCACCAAGCTGTCGCCATTCCAGTGCCAATTCGGGTTCCAGCCACCTCTGTTCCCGGACCAGGAGGAGGACGCGGGGGTGCCCTCGGTCAACCAATATGTGAGACGGTGTCGCAAGACCTGGAGCAAGGTCAGGAAGACCCTCATACAGACCTCCAGAACCAACCAGACTCAGGCCAACCGCCATAGAAGACCTGCACACGCTTTCCGCCCTGGGCAGCGTGTTTGGCTGTCCACTAAGGACCTTCCACTGCGGGTGGAGAACCGCAAGCTTGCTCCTCGCTACATTGGCCCCTTCAAGGTGGTGCGCAGGGTGAACCCTGTCTCCTACCGGCTCCAGTTGCCCCGGACTCTGAGGATCAATCCCACTTTCCATGTTTCCCTGTTACGGCCCGTACTGACGTCTACGTATGCCCCTGCCCCTAGGAACCCCCCACCCCCCCGCATCTTCCAGGGGCAGACTGTGTTCACTGTGAATCGCCTGCTTGACTCCCGCCGGGTCCGCGGCGGGTTGCAATATCTGGTGGACTGGGAGGGCTATGGTCCTGAGGAGCGCTGCTGGGTTCCTGCTCGGGATGTCCTTGATAAAGAACTATGTCGGGACTTCCATTCGGCCCATCCGGATCGCCCTGGGAACGTCAGGAGACGCTCCTAGAGGGGGGGGTCCTGTTAGGACTAGGACTGTTTTGGCCTCTAGAGGCCGCTGTTATTTCCTTTTCATGTCGTGTTTATTTTGGCCTCTAGAGGCCACCACTGTTCCTGTGTTTTGTGTTTGTGTTAATTGCCTAATTATCTTCACCTGTGTCCTTAATTAGTTTGTCTATTTATACCCCTGAGTTCAGTCCTCTTGTCACGGAGTCTTTGTGCTGTTATGTTTATCTCCAGTTTCCTTTGTACTGTGTTTTTTGATCTTCTTAGCTTTTGTATTTTTGCACTTTGCTTTTCTTTTGGATTATACTCTTTGGTTTTTTTTTGTCTTTTGTTTTGCCCTGTATATAGTGTATATAGTTTAAATAAACCTTTTGATTCTTTTTCTACTTCCGCCTCACGCCTCTGCATTTGAGTCATCCCCCTGGTGGCCTAGTGGGGGTTTGCTGGATTATCACACCAACGAACCAGGTTCGAATCCCAGCAAAACCCTAACATCTCTAAAGAGCTCAACTGTTTTCAGCTGTGCTAACATGATTGTACAAGGGTTTTCTAATCATCCATTAGCCTTCTGAGGCAATGAGCAAACACATTGTACCATTAGAACACTGGAGTGAGAGTTGCTGGAAATGGGCCTCTATACACCTATGGAGATATTGCACCAAAAACCAGACATTTGCAGCTACACTCTAAAAAATAATGGGGCCAGTACCGGTTCTTCAGGCCGATGCCATAGAAGAACCTTTTTCAGGGCTTCAAAGAACCGTTTATGCAACAGTTCTTTAAAGAACCATTTAAACCATTTGTTTGAGCAGTGCAGACAGATTTGTGTAAACATAGCCTATGTGCATTGACCAGCAAATGGTAAGAGAATGCCAGGCTCTGAAGAACCATTTCCAATGTGAAGAACCTTTCGCATAATGTAATGGTTCATTACAGAGTTAACTCTCCATGGAACCATCCAGAGATTTGAAGAACCACTGAAGCACCTTTATTTTTTAGAGTGTAGAAGAGTCATTTACCACATTAGCAATGTATAGAGTGGATTTCTGATTAGTTTAAGGTGATCTTCATTGAAAAGAACAGTGCTTTTCTTTCAAAAAATAAGGACATTTCAAAGTGACCCCAACCTTTTGAACGGTAGTGTACATAGTACTGATTTATATCACACCACTTATAATTAACAGTTTGTGGGTTATTGATTTTTTTTTCCTCTTTCGTTTGAAGGCTCTCAAATGAACAAAACCACCCTGGGGAAAAGGGGCAGATGTTCTCTAAGGGGCATCGGCACGCGACTCTCTTCACCCGAAGAATTCATCCTGCACACACACACACACACACACACACACTGAGGATTCCCTGCTTCTTTGTAGCAGCTGGCAAAATTAATCGGACTTAAAATACAAAGACCTGCCTAGAACCAGTACTAATCTGTTAATCTCGTCGCTGGACTGTTAGTACACAAAGAGAAAACATGCAGAGACCACAGATGGTCGTTTGCCATTAAATGCACCTGAATGGTGGAGGTTTTCATCCCCTGCGCTGCTTCTTATCAATCACGCGCGCAGGCTCGAGCCACGCGACCGCCCCTTTGTCATTGTAATCGGCGCGCGACTTGTGCTACGTCACGTTGCTGCAGTTTGTCTCTTCTCTCATATAAAACCTCAAAAAGCCACAGAGCTCATTTAAGTCAAGTCAAGTCAACTTTTATTGTCAAATATGCTATACATACAGCACAGATGAAATATCAGTCCTCTCTGACCCACGGTGCAAACAGGCAATGCAATAAATAAAAATAGAATAATTGAAAAAAAAAATGTAAACAGTATAAACACTCTAGATAGGAACTAGACATAGACTAAACACTCAAACAGTATAAATAAACAGTATAAACACAAGAACAAGACATAGACTAAACACTCAGACAATATAAACAGAGTAAACACTAGATAAGAACTACACACAGACTAAACACTCAGACAGACAATATAAACAGTATAAACACTCTAGATATGAACTTGACATAGACTAAACACACACACACACACACACACACACACAAATTGGTTCAAATAACCAAACAGACAAGGGCACTTGAGGTATAGCTGGTAAACATGAAACATGAAATAAGCAGTATAAACAAACTAGCAGCTGTTTAGATGAGGTAGGCTCTGTTTGGCCTCGAGAAAGCAGTTATGCATCAATGCATATAATAAATTCAGCTCATCATATCAAATCAGTGATCAGGGAAGTGTGGCGTTTTCTATTATCCTGTTGATCTGTGGGTAACCCCTGTTTTATTCTAGTACATTATAACTATGACATTGTTATAAGAGTTCCCACGGGCCACTTTTACTCTCTTCCAGCTTCCTTAACCATATGGCCAGTGGCCTGCCATTCACTTCTTTGCTGTGCTTCCAGTCCAGTTTAGAGGAAGACTCTGTGCTGTGCGCAGGAACAGTGGAGACATGCAGTTGTAATGTAGGGAAGAAGAAGAAGAAGAAGAAGAAGAAGAAGAAGAAGAAGAGGAAGAAGAAGGAGAAAAAACACGCCATTTGGTTGGGAGCAGATGGTTGGCTTGGGAGAGGAGAGGAGGAGGAGGAGGAGGAGGAGGAGGGGAGAGGAGGGGAGGGGTGCTGAGCTCGTCTAAAGGCGTGTCGTGGCCTTCAGAGAGAATCCCCAAAGGGCTCCCCTTGTATTCAAAATCAATGAAAATTAAAGCGCAGAGAAAAGATGAATAGTCGAACCTCGAGTCCTGGGCTTTGTTCAGCACAGCTACTGGTGGGCAGGAGTTAAAGTACAACAGCCCCCTATAGAAACACTTAAGTTAAACAGTCTCTCCATAGTCCAGCTCCAGAAAGGAGGGAGAAGGGGAGAAAGAAGAGAGAGGGGCTTTCTGCTTGATTTAACCAAGACAGAATCGCGTGGCATAAATTATTCTTGAAAAGAATAAACGAAGTGGGCATAAATCCAAGAGGTTTCACTTTGCCTTTCAGATACGCTTTGCTGTGGTAATCGTGAAATGTGTGCTACGTCCGGATAAAGGATTGTCCCCTGTGATGTGATGAGAGATGGTTGGGGATGTTTCCACTGTTCAGCTGGAAGCTGTATAGATGGATTTATTCGGAATAAAAAGCATCGCCATTTCTGATGGCATGATTGAGGACGTTTGCTTTGACATCTGTGGGCTATGATTTTAAAGGAGTTGCTGTGGGTTGCAAATATCAGTTTGATGAGAATGATCCCTTCTTCTTCTTCTTCTTCTTCTTTTCGGTCCAAATCCAAAATAAATCCATCTTAATTAGATTGTGCTGTATCAGGCTATACTGTCACCCTCTCAAGATCAATTTGCATTCCATAATAAATTGTAATTCATCCACTTTCATATTAATCTACATTCTATAAAGCGGTTTATGTGTCTACACCTGCTTTCTGCTTTGAAAACAGCTTTAAAAAAATTCGATTAAAAAAATATTCGAATGCATTTGCATTCCTGCAGGATAAAAACGGCTAGTCGTTTCAATTAACGCCCTAATGAAGACCACCCTCACGCATGAACACACACACACACACACACACACACACACACACACACACACACAGGCGCGCGCGCATGCGCAAATCGCCAGGCGACGAGAACGGTTGTGTAATTTAATTTCATAATCACGATGAAGTGAACGTGTTTTATTTTGTTTTTGTTGTTGTTGTTGAGAGAATGCACTCAAAAGGGGGCAGTTATTCAGGCGATGTTTCTGCTCAGAGTCTCTCTCTCTCTCTCTCTCTACTACATTGTGAAGGGAGCAGGTGCTGGGCCGCATTACCATACAGCTGAGAGCACAAAGAACAAACTTATTCTTCCCTCACACAATAACAAAGTGTTTTAATGACAGCCACGCGAGCGACACACACCCTCTAAACTTTACTGCCCACAAGAAGTTAAAATATAAACTTTACAGCAAGCCTGTCTTTACTAAAATGTGTACAGTTAAGACAAATAACCTGAACTGTAACAAAAAAGTTTCTTTTTTTCTTTTCATTTCTGTTTTTTATTTTATTCTACTTTCAAATAATACCATTCCTCCCAGTTCTATACTGTACATAGTTCTGTTGACGGTACCAGATAAGCCTTCACTAAGGGCCAATGAACAGTAGATCATTAGATGATCATGATCAAGAGACAGCACCTTTGTATTCTTTTAAGAAAGTCATTTTTATTTTTACTCTTGCTTTGTATAATCTTGATGGAGCTGTGCAGTGTCATAAGCAAGAATTGGGGTTATTCTTGTGAGCACTGTTCTTTTTTTATATTGATTTATATTGTCTTCATTCTGTGTATTTATTATTATTATTATTATTATTATTATTATTATTATTATTATTATTATTATTATTATTATTATTATTATTGTTTTACTTGTGAAGGCATCTCTTATATTCATTTGGTATTGCTGAATATTTAAAATGTAATGGTCCAGAAGATGCTATTTTTCTGTATGTATGCTTTTGTGAACTCACTGGTTACCAATAAAGAGAAAAAAAAAGAAGTTTCATATCTAGCCTAGATTGTATTTTACACACACACACACACACACACACACACACACACACACACACACACACACACACACACACACACACAATTTGTAGTGCGTAGTGCTTAAAAACACACTTTAAAAATTTGCTTGAACTTGCAGCAAAGCTTGACATTAAGTTTTGCAAGTGCAACAGGTGTAAAACCTTCTGACTATGATCCTTCAAACAGGCTATTGTTCCACCTCTTAAACTGATCAATGATATAATAATCAAAACAAATCAGGGATTCAACATCTACTAACCAAATTCAATGCTATTTAATATTATGTATTTTTTTTTTAATCAATTGAATTACATTATCCACGATCAATGTTGAGATTTCACATTTAGAGACAGGTGATATCCTTTAATACCTGTTTTATTTGTAACCTTTGAACTTTGAAAGGCTGTGTAATGTCCATGGATATGTGATGTAATTTGAACGTTTGTGCCCAGATGTGTAGGATTCTTGGGGTTGATTTTTTTTCTTTATGTAAATGAGACTTTTCCCCACACTCTTTTTTTTTTGCAGTGGAGAAAGGTTGCACATTTTACAGCTCAGTGACCATTTGGCGATCTTTGGGTGCGTGCGTGTGTGTGTGTGTGTGTGTGTGAGGGGAGGGGGAGGGTGGATGGGGTGGAAAAGTGTCCCTTTGTGACAACCCGAGCCAGATTGGGGAGTAGCTCTTATTTGCATCTCATTACCCTAGAAGGCGCACTGTGTATATAACGGGCAGCAGGCGGACTGGGACATCAGACACACACACACACACACACAGACACTCTCAGTGTTTCTCCAATGGAACCAGGAGCGTCGGAGTAAAAGCGTCTGGACCCGGACACATCAGTCCACATGAGCGCAAAGTAAACAGCACAATCTCGACCTGCTGTCTGTCTGCTGCATCTTTATGTGGAAAGTGCAAGTGAACCGGACGCACTGACAACTTGGGAGTTATCACTGTTTTTTTTTTTTTCCTGCGCCATTTGGGATTATTATTATTCTTTCTTTTTTTTTTTTTTTTTTGCAAGACATGACCTGCAGAAGAAAATAAACCAAATAATAATAGCAATTTAAAAAAGTGCATCTGTTGAAGAATTTACTTCTTCCTTCAACTTGTGTTAGTTGGAGTTTACATGACTTCTTGAGCGAGCCGACCCGTGGACGTGTAACATCTTGTTGAAGATCTTTACCACCATGGGGCGACTTATGATAGCTGCCATCCTTTGTGCCATGCTCAGCCAGGTAAGGGCATTTGTTCACGACGCGCAAGCTGAAATGAAAGCTTTGAATTATTCAGTGTGCTGCCTATATATTTATATATATATTTTTTTCTTTTTCAGATTTTATGCTCTGGGGTTTTTGAGTTGAAGTTGCATGAATTTCTCAATAAGAAAGGAATAACAGCTAACACTAATTGCTGTAAAGGAGGATCCTTGCCGGCGATTCAGCAGTGTGAATGCAAAACCTTTTTTAGGATTTGCCTCAAGCATTACCAGGCGAACGTGTCCCCAGAGCCTCCGTGCACTTATGGCGGAATTACTACCCCTGTTCTCGGATCAAACTCATTTCAAGTCCCTGAAAGTCTTTCAGACAGCACCTTCATCAACACCCAGTGCGCTTCCCTTTTGGATTTACATGGCCGGTGAGTAGGTTCAGAGATTTCTCTACACTGAGGTGATGAAGCATCATTAGTCAGTTATACTCTAATGCAAGCTAAATTAGTAGCTGTTGAAGTGCTGAAGGCATGGAGATGTTACATCCCTAGAGATATTATTGCCAGCTCAGCATGAACTTCCGAAAGCTTTCATTTTAGTGCCAAGCAGCATGAACCCCAGAGTTATCACACCTTCATTTGTCCTCAGCTTCCATTAGACACCAGGATTCCTACTGTAAGAATGTCTCCATAAACAACACAGGGTTTTGTTTTTTAACCTCATCATTTAAGTTAACTTCCTTTCTCACCTCACAGGGGACGTTTTCACTAATTATCGAGGCGCTGCATACAGATTCTCCTGAGGATTTATCAACCGGTAAGACCAGCTAAAAGTTTCAAAACAGTAACAGTGTCCATTTTGTCAGGGCTGGATGCAAGAATTAACACATCGCTTTGTGTTCAAGAAAACCCAGAACGTCTGATCAGTCGTATGACGACCCAGAGGCACTTGACGGTCGGAGAAGAGTGGTCCCAAGATCTCCAAATGGCTGGGAGAACAGAGCTGAAGTACTCGTACAGATTTGTGTGTGATGAACATTACTATGGTGAAGGCTGCTCGGTGTTTTGCCGTCCAAGAGACGACGCCTTTGGCCACTTCACATGCGGAGAGCGTGGAGAAATCATCTGTAATTCAGGATGGAAAGGCCAATACTGCACAGAACGTAAGTATTTGAGGGGAACTGTAACTTTGAACACCTATTTATCACGTGAGAATTCCTCTAATATCTTGCATCAAATGATTTGCCTCCCTCAGTGCGGAAGTGCTCCTTGCGACATGTAATTCAAAACAGAGCCGTTAGCTAAATAATACTAATAGCACGCGTGCCATGGACTGAAGTCTTGACCTGATTGGCTGTTTGGCGGAGCGCTTAGCGCTGATTGGCTCAGCGCGGTGATGTATTGTTAGAAGCGGGCAGCTGCTGAGTGAGAGAAGACAATACAGCAGCTGTCCTGCACTAGCAGCGTGTCCACCAGCTGTCCACCCTTATCTCTGCGACATTATGGGGAGGGGGCTGGATGAACAAAGTGAAAAAAGGAACTTCTGACCCACCGGTTGAAGAAAAGGAGGCTTTTGTTTGTAAATCTTTTGTACGAGTTCGAGTGTGTTAAGCAGAGCAGGGTCTTTTTCCCAGGGTGATGACAGGAGCATGTTTTTCTAGGCACCTACACATGGGGCACATTCACATTCAGGCACCTACACATCCATTCTAGCCCACAGCGGAATGAATTACTGAATTTGTTTCAGAAATGATTGGCAAATGTGCCTGAATGATAACTTGCATCAGAGATGTTACTAGTTGCCACAAGTCATCATCATCATCATCATCATTCTTTGGCCTCGGCTGAGGTAAATCGCCTAACGTTCTTCCACACATTTCTGTCAGGCATTGCAAATTTCAGGTCCTGTACATCGATTCCAGTATCCTGTGGCGTACAGGACCTGAAATTTGCAATGCCTGAAAGGAATGTGTGGAAAAACGTTAGACAATTTATCTCAGCCGAGGCCGAACGATGATGATGAGTTGTGGCAGCTTGTAACATCTTTGACACAAGTTATCATTCAGGCGTCTTGTGTCAAAGATAGTTGTATGCCACAATTAATTTATCGATTTTCTTCTCTCTGTAGCAATCTGTCTCCCAGGCTGTGATGAGGAGCATGGGTTTTGTGACAAACCTGGTGAATGCAAGTAAGTATAAAAGTTTTATGAAAGTTGAACTAGTTTTATTGCACAAGAGGATGAATCCTAATCTGTTTTCTGTGTTGCTTTAGATGCAGGGTGGGCTTCAGTGGAAAATACTGTGACAACTGTATCCGTTACCCTGGTTGCTTACATGGCACCTGTCAGCAACCATGGCAGTGCAACTGTCAAGAGGGCTGGGGTGGCCTCTTCTGCAACCAAGGTTAATCTTGTTTCAACATTGCATTTATGCATCAGCAACATGTGGTACCTGGTACCTTTTGCAGAATATGGAACTGGAAGAGTAATACTTTGCATTGTGTTTCAGATCTTAATTACTGCACACACCATAAACCATGCCAGAATGGAGCCACTTGCACTAACACTGGTCAAGGCAGCTACACATGCACCTGCAAGCCTGGTTTCACTGGGGCGAGCTGTGAGATTGAGGTGAATGAGTGCTCTGACAGCCCCTGCAGAAATGGAGGAAGCTGCACTGTAAGTATTATTGCTCAAGGTGATACATTTGAGGTTTGACCATAAAGATGATTTGACATCAAGACACTAAGCTCTTCAAACCTGGAACCCCGTTTCTCAAAACACCTTGTCCTTATGCAGTAATTCCTTTGGTTTCACAGGATCTTGAGAACACATATAGTTGCACCTGTCCTCCTGGCTTCTATGGAAGAAACTGTGAGCTGAGTGCCATGACTTGTGCTGATGGTCCCTGCTTCAATGGTGGACGGTGTGTCGACAATCCTGATGGAGGATACTTCTGTCAGTGTCCCACAGGCTACGCTGGCTTTAATTGCGAAAAGAAGATTGATCATTGCAGTTCCAATCCATGCTCAAATGGTATACTAATGCTCAATTTTATTTGAAATGATTCAAAAATTGATTTCAGTTTTGGATGTTTAGTGGCATCGGAATCAATTTATCTACTATCTCTTATTTCAAATCTTTCTCAGGCGCCCGATGCCTAGACCTTGTGGACTCCTATCTCTGCCAATGTCCAGAGGGTTTTACAGGCACACACTGTGATGACAATATTGATGAGTGTGCTGGCTACCCCTGTCAGAATGGAGGAACATGCCAAGATGGAGTCAACGACTACACCTGTACCTGCCCACCTGGATACGCTGGCAAGAACTGTAGCCTGCCTGTTAATAAGTGTGCACATAACCCTTGCCACAATGGAGCTACATGTCATGAAAGGGATAATCGCTATGTGTGTGCCTGCATTCCTGGATACGGAGGACGTAACTGTCAATTCTTGCTCCCTGAAAACCCTCAAGGACAGCCTGTTGTAGAGGGAGCTGATAAAAGGTACTCTGACGATGAGGAGGACAACTTATTTCCATGGACGGCAGTTTGTGCCGGGATTATTTTGGTGCTTTTGCTCCTGCTTGGGTGTGCTGTCTTGGTCGTGTACATCCGCATAAAACTACAGCAGAGTAGTCAGCAAGCTGAGAGTCATATTGAAAGTGAGACCATGAACAACTTGACCAACAACTGCAGTCGAGAGAAGGACCTGACCGTCAGCATTATAGGCACGACGCAGGTGAAGAACACCAACAAGAAGGTGGACTTTCAGAGTGACGCCACAGGTGTAGAAAAGAAAGGTTACAAGTCTCGCTATTCATTAGTGGATTACAATCTTGTTCATGAGCTTAAGCAAGAGGAGATTGGAAAAGAGGACTTGGAGAAAAACGATGTAAAATGTGAAGCTCTTGACTCTGACTCAGAAGAAAGACACAGAAAACATTTAAAAAGGTGATTAATCCTGAAATGTTGTCAGAGAAATCAGTTGTGCTTGACGGGAATCTTTCTATCAGTTGGGTTTCCAAATCTGTACCTAACTTTTTTATCTTTGAATTTTAGTGAGATGTCAGAGAAAAGTCCAGAAGCTGCATGCAAAGACACAAAGTACCAGTCTGTCTTTGTAATATCAGATGAAAAGGATGAATGTATTATTGCAACTGAGGTGAGTTTATCTCTAAGTAACTTGCAAGTCACCTACAAATACAGTATGGAACTTTGCACATCTTCTGGCAACTAAAAGAAAACTGAATTTATCGTTTCTTTTCTGCAGGTATAATGCCACAACAGAGCTGTAGCTCGTCTTGCTCTACAGGAGGTTTTACTCCAGTATATGCTGCTCAAACCAGAGGGAAGGTTTCCTTCTTGTGACTGCTGCTGTGGGTCTTATGTTCATGGTGAAATTCAGAATGAGCTGGTTCTCAACTGAAGTAAGCACAGTGACTGCAGAAAAAGGATGTTGAGCCATACTGGCTCGCACTCTCAAAGTTTATTTCCCAGGAATGTGTCAGATGAACTTGTTTGCAGTTCCTGTAGGGAGGTTTTTTTTTCTTTTTTTTTTTTTAAACCTCATTGCACTATGGAGGGTTGCTTTTTAAAAAAAATGTATTTAACATTCAAATGTAATTACTGCATATAAGTATGCACTGACTGCAGTGTCTATCTCTGACCCGTTACACAGGTCAGGAGAGGAAAAACACCGCCATCAAAACTGTTCAGTTACTGATGTGATTTTTAAGCTGAAATATTGTTTTTATTTAAATGCTATTTGTGATTTCATTTGTTTTGGGGTTTTTGTGAAGTTAACCCAGATATAATTTAATTTTTCTTTCTCATTTTGCAAATTTGTATATTGTATATAAGGCACTTCGTGTCATAGTGACTGTTTTCCAACAGTAATGTATTTAATTGTGGCGTTAAATCTTACGGGAATTGTTTTATAAGTGTTGTTCATGAAGAAAATCACCTTAATATTTTTCCAAATAAATTCTGTATGAAATATTTCCAAATGACTCAAGCTGGAGTGAAGAATTATTCAGGGGACAGTACAATTTAGGTCATAAAATATTGTTTGCTTTTCATTTTAATTCTTTAGTCATTAGTCTCAGTCCTAATTCATTACCAGCTGCTCATTTTGCTCAAAATAGCTAAGGTTAATCTATGCTGTAATATCACTTTCCAACAAAACTGTGATTCTAAGTGACTTTGTTGATTCTTATAAATTACATTTTATGTTTATGACTCACACTTGGCTCCAAATTGGCTCCAGTGCCCCTGTGCACAAAGTGAGCTCCAATAAGACATGGTTTGTCAAAGTTGGAGTGAAAGTATTCAAGTGGCCCTGACCTCAACGCAAAGAAGAGCTTTAGTTCTATGCCTTAGGACTCCTTGCCTGACATCAGCACCTGACCTCACTAATGCTCTTGTGGCTGAATGGGCAAATCCTCACAGCCATGCTCCAATAGTGGAAAGCTTTCCCAGAAGAATGGAGATTATTATCACAACAAAGTAGGACTAAATCTGGAATGAGAGGTTTACAAAGCAAATATGGGTGATGTTCAGGTGTCCACAACCTTTTGGCCATATAGTGTATCCTTTCTGTTTAAATAACACAAAAAAAGCACATTATTTTGGGGGAAACCAGTCTAATGTTGAAACCAGTCTGATGCTGATCCATGCAAACTAGCAAACAGTAAGTGGATTAATTATCGAGAAGTGGATTTTCTGCTTTTACTTTTGTGTACTTTTGAATCCTTTCAAGATTTTTTAAAATTACAAGTTAATTGAAGCTCATGTTGAATTTATAAATAGACAATTATAGGACTTTACACTATATTATTAGTTACAGGATTTACACACCAGCAAAATAACTGTGCTCTCTCTCTCTCTTTCTCTCTTTCTATCTCTCTCACACACACACACACACACACACACCCCACTGTGAGTGGTGCTTAATCCATCAAGGCAGGTGGAGCACTAAAATTCAACAAATGTTAATCTTCATAAAGTCCTCATTCATAACTTGGAGCATTTTAAATTCTGTTGAAATACTAATTACCTCTTTTAAGTGAGAAATTATTTTTAAAATATTGCTATTTGACTGATATACACTCACTGGCCACTTTATTAGGAACACCCATCCACCTGTGATTTTATGCAGTTCTCTAATCAACCAATCCCTTGACAGCAGCACAATGCATAAAATCATGCAGATACAAATCAAGAGCTTCAGTTAATGTTCACTTCAGACATCTGAATGGGAAAAATTGTGATCTCTGTGACTTTCACTGTGGTATGGGTGTTGGTGCCAGATGGACTGGTTTGAGTATTTCAGAAACTGCTGATCTCCTGGGATTTTCACAAACAACAGAATGGTGTGAAAAAAGCAAAAAACACTGAGTGAGTGACAGTTCTGTGGGAGGAAATGCCTTGTTGATAAGAGAGGTCAGAGGAAAATGGCCAGTGGTGGGTTTCCCAAAAGCCTCTTAATGCTAAGAGCATCTTAACTAGGAGAGAGAGTGTTCGTTTTGCTGCTCACTCTACCATTTAATGATGATCTTTGTGCTACGATGCTTTTGGGAAACTCGGCACAGATTGGTTCAAGTTGCCAGGAAGGATATAACAACTCGTAGCAACTCTTTACAGCTGTGGTGAGCAGAAAAGCAGCATGTAACCGCAGAAAACCAGCATGCAACAGCAGAAGACCACATTGGGTTCCGCTCCTGCCAGCCAAGAACAGGAATCTTAGAAACAAGAACAAGTTGCTATTAAAGTGGCCGGTGAGTGTAAAATATTCCAATGATTTTGATAACCTTTCAAGATGTTGCACAATTGTGGGGTAGTATGTTCATTGCCCAATTTAGCTCTGTAGAGATATTATTGCACCTAGAGATCAAAAATGGGAATAGTGATAAAAGAGCCCAACTGTGTTAGAAAACACTCTGCCCCATGCTCCCTATATGATTATTTTCTTTACAAGTGGCAGGAGACAGCACAATTATTGATACAGTACTATCTCTTCTGTGTTCATGTTTGCATACTGTGACAATGGTGACAGGAACCACACCTGTTGAATCAAACACAGCTGAATTAAAAAAAAAATCCATTTGAGCAGAAATTACTGAAAAGGACAGCTTTTTAGTCAATGGTTTTCAATCCTTCCCTTGATTCGAATTGATGTGATTAGCAAGTCTACAATGTTGTAACTAGCTAGGTTTTTAATATGTCTGCTAAGTGCAATTATCTGCAATCAGAAACCAGAATAATTGCATCAGTTGCTTATAAAATTCTAACATCCAATTTCAACGAAGCCATAATCAGGGGAAAAGAAATCTGAAAGATCGACAAGCTAAATTTCTTTCCAAATGAGGCAACTCAGTGTGGTGGCATCATTATACCAAAAATGTTCATTTATGTGTGGCTATGTACACTCTCAGAAAATAAAGTACATTATAGTACCTTTAGGGGTACAATGGCTTGTCACTGTGTGTGTATACACACATATATATATGTGCCCCAGGGCATCACAGCCTGGGCCTGGTCATCATCCTGCTACTGTGATAAAACCTTTGAGTATTGCATGCTGGAATGTTAGGATATTGCTTGATACTGTGTCCTCAGAAAGTCCAGAAAGATGTACAGCTCTCGTTGCAAAAGAACTGCAATGCTACAACCTGGACATAGTTGCTCTTTCAGAGACAAGATTAGCAAACAATGGCCAATTTGATGAATTATCTGAAGGTTACACCTTCTATTGGAAAGGTAAAGGGGAGGAAGACAGTAGAGAAGGTAGGGTAGGGTTTGCTGTTCATTCTGCTCTGGTAGGGAAATTGGAAGAATTACCTCTTGGAATTAGTGAGCGACTTATGACTTTGAGAGTTCCTTTGGTTAGAGGTCGTTATGTTACTCTTGTGAGTGTCTATGCACCAACTGTGACCGCCTCGGAAGAAGATAAGCTGTCATTTTATCAAACCCTGAAGGATGTTGTACGGAGTATACCATGTACAGACAAGGTCATTGTTCTCGGTGACTTTAATGCACATGTAGAAAGGGACTATGTAGAGGGGCTGGGTTGAAGATGACTGTTGTGTTTTAATAGCAATTGTTATTTTTATTAAGAACAGGAAAAGTAACAAATATTAAAGATTTCATGATTTAAAAAAAATGGCATGTTGATATTGTACATTGCATACTTCATGTTATTGGGGAGGTATTGGGCTCCAGGCCTGCAGATGGCACTCTGGGAGGGAGGGAACGGGGCAAGTATATAGCTGGCAGAGAAGAAGAGATTTTGGATGCCAGTGTGCAACATCCTTGAGCAACTTGTCCATTCTCTCTCTCAATTTTTAAGGTATGTTTCAAACTTTATTGGTTATTTTAGTTCTTATTTTCTGTGACTATTATGACTTGTGTTATCTTGTGTGTGAAGTGGGTTTTTAGCGTCTGATTTAATGGATTGTCGGGGAAATGTTTGGTGCCATTATTGGCCATGTGACCGTTTGCTTTGGAGTGTTTAACTTGACTTGAATTAGAAATGTATAAGTAATGTTATACTTGTCACTGTATGCTTTAAGGCAGTATTATTGGATATATGTTGTAAAATGGACCAAAGTCTTGTTGAAGTTTGGTTGCATGTGAACTATGAACTAAATACGATGTATATGTTTAAAAGGTCATGTTTGTAATTTGAAATATTTATTTAATGATTTATGCATTGTTATTTTAATATTAATAAATTGAGATGCCAGTGTCTAACATCCTTGAACAACTTGTCCATTCTCTCCCTCAATTTTTAAGGGAACGTCGGTTATGCTGTGCCCCAAGCTCCCCTAGACTTGGAGGCCGGTAATATTTTGGGGGCTCGTCCGGGAGTGGTTTGAAGAGTGTTTGTCATTGGTCTGGGAGATCCACATCGCTGAGAGGGTGGCCATCTTGGGAAGGTCATCCAACAAGAACAGGAAGGTGGAACTTACAGAAAATCTGAACCGTGCCAGGTGCTCCAGTGGGAAATCCACAAAAAGCTCCCTTTGCTGACTGCGTCCCAGTTGTATCAGCTGGCAGTAACCTTGGTGGAAGAGGGGGATTCTTCAGAGCTGTCTGAAAAGTTGGAACCTCAGCTTTACTATTTTATTTCCGACTACCTGAAAAGCGACAAGCTGATGAACTGGGAAGACGCAGGTATGTCCCACCTGCTTTCGTTCCAAGATAAAATGACTGAACTACTAGCCAGCAAAGATACAGTAGGACAACAGGATGGCAAGCAGGTTCGCTCTACTGAGGCTGTACTAGGGACTGTAACAGCACAAGAGATGTCAGCGAGCAATACATCACCCCAGGTGGATTATGCGGTACATGTATATTCTGAGGGTTGTGTGACATCAAATAGATCAAATGTACAGCCTAATATGTCAGACCAATGGGTTAAACTTACTGATGTTGCAGCTTTTTTGCCACTCAGGGAATTTAAAATTCAAAGGGGGCAAATTTCTGATTGTGGTTCTGAAATTTCTTATGCTCATATATGTAAACAGATTGATGAAGGTATTCGTGATTATTTCAAACTCAGTAAAACCATGAGGGCTATCTTGAAGGTGAACAAAGGGAGGTATTTAAAGATTTACTCACCAACAAGGATGATATGACAATAATTGAGTTAAAAAGGTTCCTTAGGTCTCATATCATGGATAAAAGTGCAGCCAAGTTGTTTCAAGAACTGAGTAATGCAAAGCAACAGGATAAAGAAACACCTCAACAATTCCTGTATAAGATAATTGGCTTAAGACAGCGAGTGTTACTTGCATCAAAACAAAATGGGGGTGAATTCCATTATAAGGGGCTTGTACAAGGAGTCTTTCTTCATACACTGTATCAGGGTTCGAATGATAGACATAGTAACATTTGACAAGATTTAAAACCTTTTGTGTCTCACCTTCAAGTAACTGATGATGTCTTGTTAGAACAATTAACTAAGTCAGCCTGCATTGAAGCAGAGAGAGCCAAACGATTTTCTACGGTGCCAAAATCCAGACCAGTTACTGTTAATGTGACTCAGCAGTTGGCGAGTGAACAGGGCAGTCAGCGAAATCAGCAAACAGTAGTGAACACTGAAATAGAAGCCAATCGCACAGCTATTATGCAATTGACAGCCCAAGTATCAGCCCTAACTAAGAGCATGGAAATGATGTCGAAGTCAGGGATGTCCGAATCTACAAGCACTCAATCTCAGCGGAAGTTCACAAAAGCAAAATGCCATGAATGCACTCAACAAAAATTGGATAAATGTTTCCACTGTTTCCGTTGTGGCCAAAGTGGACATCGAGCAGTAGGCTGCTTAAATAGAACAAAGTCGGGAAACCAGTTGAGGTCACAGGAGCGGGACGACCAGTGACCATCACAAGTTTTCAGTCCCCCGTTTATATCCAATCAGCAAATGTGGAGCAACCAGGTTTCAAAATAAATCCCTGCCATCAGAAAAGAATAGCTCAACTGATTGGGGGCAAATGCCTCATTTCATGTGTAGTTAATGGGGTTGGGGCCCAGATGTTGGTGGATACTAGCCTGGGAAATCCCATGCTGCTTTGCACAATCGTTCCAATCTGAAAAGACAGCATGTAAACTATGGTCTAAAGGCTCGCCTGAGTTAGGGAGCCAATCAGAGAGTGGGGAGGGGTGGAAAGACGGTGACGCGTACTACTCGACAAACGGAAGCTTGTAGTTTATTTGGGACTGTTTATGGATCACATTTAACATGGCGGCGAGCGATACGAACCAAACTTTCGATCAAGCTTTAGACACTGTTCTGAATAGTTTAGAGCGAAAGTTTGTTTTAAAAAAAAGAACAGCGTTTGGCGTTAGTTTTTCTTCACCTCTTCGTCTTCTTCGTCGCTCTAACTACGTCACCGGGTACAACTGCCATGATTGGCCATGGGCTACGTATATGCCAAATGATAGACATTCGCAACGTCCAATAAACGGCCGTTGACAAGCGTAAACCACACCTCCCCTACGAGAAATTCAATAGGCGGATTCCAGACCATATTTCACTTGTGATATGGTCTGGTGTTAACCAGACTAGGTGGATACAGGGGCACAAGTCAGTGTGATTGGAAAAGACTGGGTGGAAAGGAATCTGCCTGAAGTAGAGATTAAACTGCTCAGCAATCTAGTCACTGAACCCCTGTATGTTGTTGCAGCTAATGGCTCAAATATTCCATTTGAGGGTTGGATTGATGTTTACCTGGAAATTTTAAGTGCAAGTCAGGGGCAAATGGCTATTCAAGTTCCTTTCTTAGTCTCCTGTAACTGTTTGGATAATCCTTTGTTGAGTGTGAATGTCATTACAGAATTGATTCGTGAAAACTGTGAAATGACTGACTGGTACTGTTAACCTCAGTGTTCTCCTCAGTGAGGCTTTGAATATTAACCCAAGCACTGCCCAAACCATTGTCTCTGCAGCTCAAGTTGAAACATCAGAAGAAAAGTTTCTATGTTGCGCTGCTAAAGTGGGTAAGAGGGGTCTTGTCATTCCAGCCAGGAAAATGGTGGAAGTTAAGTGCAGGATCAGGGAGTGGCCTGAGGGGGGTGCAATGTCCTTTGAGCCTGCTTTGGAGTCGCATTGGCCTGATGACTTGGAGCTCTTTCCCGCTGTCATTGAGGTTCCTGCGGGCCTTTCAAAATTGGTTACAATCCCTATTCAGAATTTGTCCCAGGATGACATTTATTTACCACCTAAAACGGTTCTTGGTCATATAGAAGAAACTGTCTCCATCTTGCCAGTGTCCTGTTTACAGCAGGATCATCCAGTCACTGTACAGGCACAATCGATTTCAGCTTCCAATTACACATCAGCACGAGATAAGTGGCATCCGCCTGTTGATTTGTCCCACCTCCAAGAGGAGGAGCAAACATTAGCCAGAGAGATGCTGTATGAAGAATCAGATGTGTTTTCTAGGGGCGAGGGTGATATAGGTTGCATACCTTCCTTGAACTTAAAAATCCATCTCAAGGATGACATTCCAGTGCAGAAATGTTACAACTCAATTCCCAAGCCTCTTTATAAAGAAGTTAAGGAATATGTACAGGGCCTTCTAGAACATGGCTGGATTCAGAAGTCAGCATCCCCCTACTCATCCCCTGTGGTTTGTGTACGAAAAAAGGACTCCACCTTGTGTCTCTGTGTAGATTATAGAGACCTGCAAGACCATCCCCAATAGGCATCCTTTGCCCCGTATTCAGGATCTTCTTGATAGTCTTGGGGGGCATTCTTGGTTTTCTATCTTGGATCAAGGTAGTGCCTATCACCAAGGCTTTATTAATGAAGAATCACGGCATGCCACAGCTTTCAGCACCCCCTGGGGGCTATATGAGTGGATACCGGCCTGCAGCATTTCCGCAGTGCATGGAGGGTGTTCTTGAGGGGGTGCAGGATGAATGTTGCGCCCCCTATCTTGATGTTCTTTGTTATTCAAAGACCTTTTATAGACCACATTTTGGATCTGAGGCGAGTTTTGGCAAAGATGCGAGAGAGTGGGATTAAATTGCGGCCAAATAAGTGTGAACTGTTTAAGTGGCAAGTGCGTTTTGTTGGCTGTCTAGTGTCAGGGGAAGGGGTGAAGATGGATTCTAAAGATGTTGAGGCTGTTTTATCACTTAAAGAGAGAAGACCAGCCACAGTTGGTGAAGTCCAGGCCTTGTTGGGCTTTCTTGGTTACTACTGATCCTTTATACAAGATTTTGCCAGAATAGCAAAGCCTCTATTTGAACTCTTGCAGCATCCTAGAGATGGACCTAAAAGAGCACCTGCAATGAAGTCAGGCAAGCAGAAGCCTAATCAACAGTTGTCTTCTAAGGCTTCAGTGCAGTGGACACAAGGCCATAGTGATATTGTGGCCAAACTGGTAGATATGTTAACTACACCACCTATTCTTGCCTTTCCTGACTTTACCTTGCCTTTCCTCCTGCATGTTGATGCTTCTAATGCTGGTTTCGGAGCAGTTTTGTATCAGTGCCAACAGGGTAAACTTCGTATAATTGACTATGGCTCCAGGACGCTTATGCCTGCAGAAAGAAATTACCATCTCCATTCAGGAAAGTTTGAGTTTTTAGCTTTAAAATGGGCAATTTGTGACAAGCTTAGAGATTATCT
The DNA here is from genome assembly GCF_027579695.1 of Neoarius graeffei. Lineage (NCBI taxonomy): Eukaryota > Metazoa > Chordata > Actinopteri > Siluriformes > Ariidae > Neoarius > Neoarius graeffei. Next base: position 34,183,482 of record NC_083575.1, on the reverse strand, counting down.
CTATTATGCCTAGTCTTTTACTGTCTCTATACAGATAATAATCCACTCACTTATGTCCTTAGTACAGCAAGGCTGAATGCAGTTGGACATCGATGGGTGGGTGAGTTGGCCGATTTCCGGTTTGATATTAAATATCGCCCCGGAAAGACAAATATAGATGCGGACACCTTGTCACAATTCCCTGTTTCCCTTAGTAATATCACAGAATACACTGAAAGTTTGTCACCTGATGTCATCGCTGCTGTATGGCAAGGGAACCAGGTTGTTGGAGAGGAAGAAGTGCCATGGGCAGCAGTGTTGCAGCTTTCAGGGACTAATGATAACCTTATTCTGGATGTACCAGTAACTCCACCTCAAGATATAAGGAAAGCCCAGGAGGAAGATCCAGTGATTAGGGAAGTATTGCTCTGGAAAACAAGAGCAGGGTGTCCAACTACTGAGGAGAAGAGAAATCTGTCAAGAGATGGCAGGAAATTGCTGCATGAATGGAATCGCTTAAGCCTTGATGGTGGAATACTGTATCGACAAGCAGGGTCACACCGACAGCTTATCTTGCCCCACCAGTTTAAATCAGTTGTCCTGAAACATCTACATAATGATATGGGTCATGTGGGAGCCGATAAAGTGATCCAGTTAGTCAGGGAGAGATTTTATTGGCCCTATATGCAGCGGGAAGTAGAGGACTGTTATTAGGAGGTGTACCTGCATTGCTCAAAAGCGCCCTGCTGTTCCAGACAAGGCCCCTATGGGTTCCATCTCATCCACTGTACCCCTTGAACTTGTGGTCATAGATTATCTCCATTTAGAGCCTAGTCATGGCGGGTATGAATACATTCTTGTTCTGATGGACCATTTTACATGATTTGCACAGGCATATCCCACTAAAGATAAGTCTGGCAAGATGGCTGCAGAAAGGATATTAAATGACTTTATCCCAAGCTTTGGTTTTCCACAGAAACTGTACCATGATCAGGGTAGAGAGTTTGAGAATAAACTGTTTTGTAGATTGCAGCAACTGGCTGGGATTTCATACTCTAGAACAACCCCTTACCACCCTCATGGGAACCCGGTCGAGAGGCTCAATCATACATTATTGCAGATGCTTCACTCGCTGGCAGAAGAGAAAAAGGCTGAGTGGAAAGACAATCTTCCACATATGGTTCATGCATATAATTGTACCAAACATGAGGGTACAGGATATTCTCCATATTTCCTTGTCTTTGGAAGACCACCCCATTTGCCAGTTGACTTGCTGTTTAACCTGAAGCCAGAGAATGGAGAGGGAACCAGAGATCAGTTTGTGCAAAAATGGGCTGCCAGAATGCAAGAGGCTTATAAAATTGCAGCAGAAAATAGTAAGAAATCCTCCGCTAAAGGAAAGTGTTATTATGACAAAGGGGTGAAGGTGTTGTCACTTCAGCCTGGTGATGGGGTTCTTGTAAGAAACCTCTCAGAGAGGAATGGGCCGGGCAAGTTATGCAGTTATTGGGAAAAAAGTATACATATAGTGCTGAGTAGAGTGGGAGATTCTGTAAGTCCAGTGTACAAGGTGCAAGAAGAAAATAGTGGAAAGACAATCCGGATATTACATAGGAATCTTCTCTTGCCTATGAATTATTTGCCTCTTGAGGAAGAACTGGATAAGCAACCTGTGGGGAAGGATAAGCCTGTAAGGAGAAAACAGAAGAGTGAGAGGAGGGATGTTGATGTGGATGAGTCTGACTCTGAAGATTTGGGGGAGGGAGTGACACACAGTTCTCATTCGAGGTTCCAACCAATGATGCATTCTGGACCACAGCCAGGTATCCCTCCAATGATCCAACAAAGATCTCCTTCCAACTTGAGGGCTACAGCCAGAGAGTTTAGACCTGCAAGGCAAGGGACAGGGCTGCAACCAGAAGAAATGTTACCTGATGCAGAACTAGATGTGGGCCAGAGATGAGAACAGGATGTGCCTGAAGGGGAAGTTCCAGTTGAACTGCAAGACAATCTGTAGGACTTCAGGCAGGCACTAATACCGGATGTAGAGGTACCAGGATTGAGGAGATCCTTGCGTACTCCAAAACCTAGAGAGGTATTAACTTATACTAATCCTGGGCAGCCGATTATACCAACAATTGAGGCCTGAGGCCAATGCAGCGATGGTTAATCCTACCTGTGTTCAGAATGAAATGATGTATCCAGTGCTCCCCATACCATTCTATTATCTAAGACCTGTAGTTTGGAGTTATTAGTCCCATCTTAAAGAAATCAGTCTGGATGCCAGGAGGCATCTTCTGAAGTAGGGGAGAGTGTAGAGGGGCTGGGTTGGAGATGACTGTTATGTTTTAATAGCAATGGTTATTTTTATTAAGAACAGGAAAAGTAACAAATATTAAAGATTTCATGATTTAAAAAAACGGCATGTTGATATGGTACATTGCACACTTCATGTTATTGGGGAGGTATTGGGCTCCAGGCCTGCAGATGGCACTCTGGGAGGGAGGGAAAGGGGCAAGTATATAGCTGGCAGAGAAGAAGATATTTTGAATGCCAGTGTGCAACATCCTTGAACAACTTGTCCGTTCTCTCTCTCAATTTTTAAGGGAATGTGGGTTACGCTGTGCCCCAAGCTCCCCTAGACTTGGAGGCCGGTAATAACTACAACACCTGGACTGTGATTGGGAGGCATGGGTTAGGTAAGTGCAACAGCAATGGAATGCTTCTTTTGCAGATGTGTGAAGAACTTGAGTTATATGTGACAAACATCATGTTCCAACAGAAAAATAAGTATAAGACCACATGGATGCACCCTAGTTCAAAACAGTGCCATCTGTTGGATTATGTCCTTGTGAAAAAGCGTGACATGCAGGATGTCTGTTCTGTACAGGCACCATGGGGTGCTGAATGTTAGACGGACCACCGATTGGTCCACGCCAAACTGAAGCTGATTATGAAGAGAGAGGCTAGAGTGTCTGGTATCATCTTGCCAAAAAAAGCTTAATATCTCAAAGTTGAAAGATCCAGTAGTTTTAGAGGAGTTTCAGAAGATAATGAACAAGGCGAACCTTAGAGATGACTGGCCTACATTTCGGAAAGTTGTTCATGACGTTGGCAATCAGGTTCTTGGCCTGGTTGAAAGGAAACACCAAGATTGGTTTGACCAAAATGATCGTGATGTTGATGTGATTCTTGCTGAGAAGAGGCTTGCACTCTCATGCTACCTCACCGCTGATGCTCAGCAAAAACCCAAACTTCAAACTGCAGTCAAAGCAACTAAAGCACAAGCTAAGCAAATGCTTTCTCATATGAGAGATACTTGGTGGGATGAGAAAGCAGATGCGATACAAGCAGCTGCAAATGCAAACAACACTAAGTTGCTGTACAATCTCTTGCGTGAAGTTTATGGGCCAAACTCCTCACCAGTCACACCAGTAAAGAGCAAGGATGGTAATAATCTCCTGCGTGACCCTAATGGTATATTGACTTGGTGGCAGGAGCACTTTGATGATCTCCTTAATCTGCCCTCTGTGGTGAATTAGGATTATCTCGATCTAATTCCTGAAAAACCAACCATAGAGGCTCTAGCGGATCCCCTGAATCTTGACAAAGTTGAGGCTGCCATTCAGAAACTCAATGGTCGATCACCAGGTATGGATGGCATTAATGCAGAGCTTCTGAAGTCTGGTGGTGAGAAGGTTGTGCACAGCCTCCATTCACTATTCCATACAATGTGGGCTGCAGAGAAAGTCCCAGATGACTGGAGAGACGCAGTTATGGTAGTTTTGTATAAGGGAAAAGGAAGCAAGGGTGATTGTGGGAATTTCTGTGGGACATCCTTACTTTCTGTTGTTGGTAAAGTTCTTTGTAGGGTGCTTTTAGATTGCCTTCTTATTCATGTAGCTGGAAATGTTCTTCCTGAGATTCAGTCTGGATTTCGTGCAGGTCGTGGTACTGCAGATATGATTTTCTCAGCTAGACAGCTGCAGGAAAAATGTGTCGAGCAACAGATGGATTTATATCAGGTATTTGTTGATTTGACGAAGGCATTCGACATGGTGAACAGGATAGCCTTGTGGAAGCTCTTGCGTAAACTTGGTTGTCCTGACAAGTTTATAGCTATGTTGCGATCCTTTCATGATGACATGAAAGCATGGGTGAATGTTGGTGGGAGAATGTCGGAGCCAATATCTGTTAAGAATGGAGTTAAACAGGGAGACATTCCTGCTCCAGCACTCTTTGCTGTTTACTTTGCTATGGTGTTCAACATTGCATTTAAAGAGTGCAACCATGGTGTTTACATCCGCTATCAGACTTCAGGCAGTGTATTCAATATCAGATGCTTCGCTGCAAAAACCAAAGTCTTTACAACCTTGGTCAGAGATTTACTCTATGCAGATGACTGCAATCTCATTGCACATACTGAAACCGATATGCAGCATATCATGGATGCCTTTTCTGATGTGTGTACTGCGCTTGGGATGACTATTAGCCTTAAAAAGAATGTCATAATGTATCAACTGGCATGGGGTAAGCAGTAGATAGAACCAAACATCTATGTTTATGGCAAAAGCCTTGGAGTAGTTGATCAGTTTGTGTATCTTGGTAGCACTGTTAATTGGCACTGCAACCTCGACGATGAGATTCCTCATGGAGTGTAAAAAGCCAGTGATGCTTTTGGTAGACTGGAACAGCACCTCTGGAGTCAACACTGTGTCCATCGCAAGACAAAAGTGAAGGTTTACCAAGCATGTGTGCTGACATCTCTCTTATACGCGTGCGAAACCTGGGTGACATATCGCCATGACCTCAAACACCTAGAGCGCTTCCATCAGATGTGCCTCAGAAGGATTCTTGGAATCCATTGGAAAGAGCATGTCAGCGATGTCTAGGCACTGCAAAGGTCAGGCTGTGAGAGTATCAAAGCTCTGGTATTAAAACACAGGCTTCGATGGAGTGGTCATGTCACCTGCATGGAAGAATACAGGCTGCCAAAGCAAGTATTCTATGGTGAACTGGCAAATGGGAATCGACCCCAACACAAGCCAAAGAAGAGATACAAAGACTGCCTAAAAACAGCTTTGAAAGTGGCAAACATCTGCACTGACACATGGGAGACAGAAGCAGCTGATCGCAGCAATTGGAGGAGAGTAGTACATGAGGGTAAAGCAGATTTTGAAGCTGCTCAAATTGCGAATGAGGAATTGAAGAGGGATGTCCGTAAAGGATTTCCTCTTCAACTCCTGTTGCGTAAAGGCAACCAGGATGAGCTTACATGTCAGGTTTGCAGAAGGTTGTGCCGAAGCGAGGTAGGCCTGATAAGTCACATGAGAAGTCATGAAATGAGAGCTCCAGTTGATTATAATGGAGTACTTGATCAACCACTTATCCATACATGCAAAACGTGGTAAAGAATGCAAGTCAGCAGGTGGTTTGAAAAGACATGCTAAGATTCATGGTAACCAGATGCCGCCACCACCAGCAGCCAGTTTAAACAAGTCTCAACAATGCACAATATGTGCAAGGCAGTTTAAATCACTAGCAGGGTTTAAAAGCCATATCCATTCTCATAATCAATAAATCTTTCTGTAATTACGAGTGATGGCCTTACTCGAAAGTGAGGAGGCAGTCATCATATATATAATTGAAAAAGATAGCAGATTTCCCACAATTCACTGTAATGTAACATTCCTAAACCTTATTGCACAGACAACAATCTAAAAGAGCTTATATACACTAAGCTAATGAAAAGGTAACTTCTAGCTTAACCACCAACAGTTCCTCATTTTCATACCCTAGTTTCTGCTGTTAAAAGCTTTAAAAACAGTTTTAAAAAAGATATTGATTTGGATGTGACTTTGAGAGCACTGTTCCCACTACAATATCTGAAGCATCAAGATCAACATCTAGCATTGAACTGAAGTGTGGTTCAAGGGAGCTAGAGCAGATGGGCAGATGTGAAACAGTTCTTTAAAGTCTTAAATATCTGAACTGTAGCCTGAGACCATGTAAGTTTTGCAAGGTCTTCACTTAAGGAATAAAGTAAGAAGGATGGTAATGGGTGGTCCACTTCCACACTGAACTAATGACCTAGGCCAGGGGTGTCAAACCTGATCCATAAAGGGCCTTGTGGCTGCAGGTTTTCATTCCAGCCATGCAGCAGCACACCTGACTTGGCTCATTCAATCAACTGAACTGTCTTCACACAGTCAAATACTTGCAGCCACACCCACCCTTGATTAAAGGGTGGGTGTGTCAGTTGATTGAATAAGCCAAATCAGGGTGCTGCTGCATGGCTGGAATGAAAACCTGCAGCCACACGGCCCTTTATGGATCAGGTTTGACACCCCTGACCTAGGCTATTGCTGCATTCGACTTGTAATTCCTCACCACCAACAAGTAAAAGTCAAAGAAATGGCTCCCTCAACTTGAAATTCCTATTTGTCAAATTGGGGTAGTCTTCTCAACTATGGGTTTCTTCCCTGTTTATGGAGTGATGTCCAATCAACATGGCTTCACACAGTATCACAAGTAAAGTACTTCTCATTTTAAATGAATTATACTGGATATGCAAGCACTTTCTTTAGTGCAGTCAACATACAGATACAGTGGTGCTTGAAAGTTTGTGAACCTTTTAGAATTTTTTATATTTCTGCATAAATATGACCTAAAACAACATCAGATTTTCACATAAGTCCTAAAAGTAGATAAAGAGAACCCAGTTAAACAAATGAGACAAAAATATTATACTTGGTCATTTCTTTATTGAGGAAAATGATCCAATATTACATATCTGTGAGTGGCAAAAGTATGTGAACCTCTAGGATTAGCAGTTAATTTGAAGGTGAAATTAGAGTCAGATGTTTTCAATCAATGGGATGACAAGCAGGTGTGAGTGGGCACCCTATTTTATTTAAAGAACAGGGATCAATCAAAGTCTCATCTTCACAACACGTTTGTGGAAGTGTATCACGGCATGAACAAAGGAGATTTCTGAGGCCCTCAGAAAAAGCGTTGTTGATTCTCATCAGGCTAGAAAAGGTTATAAAACTATCTCTAAAGAGTTTGGACTTCACCAATCCACAGTCAGACAGACTGTGTACAAATGGAGGAAATTCAAGACCATTGTTACCCTCCCCAGGAGTGGTTGACCAACAAAGATCACTCCAAGAGCTAAGCATGTAATTGTCAGCGAGGTCACAAAGGACCCCAGGGTAACTTCTCAGCAACTGAAGGCCTCTCTCACATTGGCTAATGTTAATCTTCATGAGTCCACCATCAGGAGAAAGGACAAAGGACCCCAGGGTAACTTCTCTTCTCAGGTTTTCCTCCATGTACAAATGGAGGAAATTCAAGACCATTGTTACCCTCCCCAGGAGTGGTTGACCAACAAAGATCACTCCAAGAGCTAGGCATGTAATTGTCAGCGAGGTCACAAAGGACCCCAGGGTAACTTCTCAGCAACTGAAGGCCTCTCTCACATTGGCTAATGTTAATCTTCATGAGTCCACCATCAGGAGAACACTGAACAACAATGGTGTGCATGGCAGGGTTGCAAGGAGAAAGCCACTACTCTCCAAAGAGAACATTGCTGCTCGTCTGCAGTTTGCTAAAGATCATGTGCACAAGCCAGAAGGCTATTGGAAAAGGAAGTCCACCACCACCATTTGCGCCCCCAGCCTGTGGACCACCTCGAATTTAAAGGCTGAAGGGCAAGATACCAACGGGTGATCCACGCATTGGCATCCTTCATGTGGTGGAGCCACTGGAGGGGGGCGTGGTCCGAACAGAGAGTGAAAGGGCACCCCAGCAGGTAGTATCGGAGGGTGAGGACTGCCCACTTGATGGCAAGACATTCTTTCTCAATGGTGCTGTACTTGCTTTCATGCATTGAGAGTTTATGGCTGATGTACAGCATGGGGCGCTCCTCACCCTCCACCTTCTGGGACAAAACGGCCCTCAGCCCTCTGTCTGATGCACCAGTCTGCAAAATGAAGGGGAGAGAGAAGTCAGGGGAGTGCAAAATTGGCCCCACTCACAGTGCAGCTTTTACCTCAGAGAAAGCCTGTTGGCACTGCTCTGTCCACTGGACTGGATCTGGAGCCCCCTTTTTAGTGAGGTCGGTTATCAGGCTGGTGACATCCGAATAATTAGGTATCAACCTACGATAATAGCCAGCCAGCCCCAGGAACCATCTCGCCTCTTTTTTGGCTTTGGGCAGGCCACAATCGCTGCAGTCTTGTTAATTTGGGGACGCACCTACCCATGACCCAAGTAGAACCCCAGATACCGTACTTCCACCTGCCCAATTGCATACTTTTTCGGGTTAGCTGTGAGGCCCGCATGCCTCAGCAACTTTAGAATGGCTCTCAGATGTTCCACGTGCCATGGTCAATCATGTCTGTAGGTTATTATATCATCTAAATATGCGGCCGCGTAGGCAGCGTGAGGGCGGAGGACCCTGTCCATGAACATAGCGGGTGCCCCAAATAACCCAAAAGGGAGCGTGACAAATTGGTGTAATCCAAACGGTGTAGAAAAGGCCGTTTTTTTTTCTCGGGATAGAGGAGTCAAGGGGATCTGCCAATATCCCTTTGTTAGATCCAGTGTCGAATAAAAGCGAGCAGTGTCTAACCGATCAAGCAACTCATCAATGCGAGGCATTGGGTATGCATCAAATTTAGACACCGTGTTGACCTTTCTATAGTCCACACAGAACCTGACCGACCCATCAGTCTTGGGAACCAGGATCACTGGTCTGCTCCAGTCACTGTGGGACTCCTCGATTATGCCCATTTTGAGCATGGCCTTGAGTTCATCCCAAACCATCCTTTTCTTGTGTTCAGGCAAGCGGTAAGAGTAGCTACACAGTACCGCCCCTGGGGGTGTTTCGATGTGGTGTTCTATGAGGTGGGTACGACTGGGAAGGGGCGAGAACACGTCAAAAATTCCTTTTGCAACTTGGTCATCTCCGTGAGTTGGGCCTGTGAGAGGTGGTCTCCACAAGGGACCAGAGTGGTTCGAGATGTTATCTTTTTTTTTTTTACCTCCGGCCCCAGCTCCGCCTTCTCCGGGACTACCGATGCCAACGCCATGGGGACCCCCTCATTCCAGTGTTTAAAAAGGTTGAGGTGGTAGATTTTTCAATGCCCTGCCCCATCCGTTCGCCTCACCTCATAGTCGACGTCCCTGACTCGCCGTGTGACCTCGAAGGGCCCTTGCCACTTGGGGATTAATTTAGAACTCGACGTGGGCAATAATACGAGCACTTTGTCTCCCGGCGTGAACTCTCTAAGGTGCGTGCCTCTGTCATACAGCCAGATTTGACATTCTTGTGCCTGCCACAAATGCTCCTGGGTTAGGTGCGTGAGGGTGTGGAGTTTTGCGCGCAAGTCAAGAATGTACTGAATTTCGCTTTTGCTAGGCGAAAGTCCCTCCTCCCAATTTTCTCATAGCACGTCCAAAATGCCATGTGGCTTGCGCCCATATAATAATTCAAATGGAGAAAACCCCGTGGAGGCTTGCGGGACCTCTCATACTGCAAATAACAAGGGCTCGAGGCACTTATCCCAATTACATGCATCTTCACTTATGAATTTCTGGATTATGTTTTTGAGGGTTTGGTTAAAACGCTCCACTAAGCCATCCATTTGTGGGTGATAGACACTGGTGTGGATAGACTTAATACCTGGTAACCCATACAGCTCGCGCAGTGTGCGTGACATAAATGTAGTGCCTTGGTCTGTTAGGATTTCTTTTGGTATCCCAACCCGGGAGATAATACGGAAGAGTGCTTCCGCAATACTGCATGCTGAGATATTGTGGAGAGGCACTGCTTCTGGATATCGCGTTGCATAGTCCACCAGAACTAAAATAAAGCGATATCCTTGTGCCAACCGATCTAATGGCCTGACGAGATCCATCCCAATTCGCTCAAACTGGGTCTCAATGAGAGGGGGAGGGCACAAAGGTGCTTTTGGAGTGGCTGTGGGATTTACTAATTGGCATTCATGGCACGTTGCACACCACCGACGGACATCCCCATGAATCCCTGGCCAATAGAACCGGGCCATTATTCAGGCTAGTGTTTTATCTTGCCCTAAGTGTCCAGCCATGGGATTAATGTGAGCTGCATGGAATACGAGTTCCCTATGGCTCTTTGGGATTAATAATTGGGTTATATGTTCACCAGTTTGAGTGTCCTGTGTCACTGGGTGCAATCTATTTTTAATAAGAGCAAAATAAGGGAAGGCCGGTGTCGCGCTTGGCTGAAGATTTTGACCATCAATTACTCTCACTTGGTCAACCGCATGCCGCAGAGTCTCATCTCATGACTGCTCTAACGGGAAGTCCTCAAGGGAATCCCCGAGAGAGGGAGGAGGAGTGGGCTGCTCCTCACTCTGATGCGGTGCTGATGTAGATGGCTCTGTGACAGCTTCTCCAGTCAATGCCACACCGGGATCTTCCCGTGACCTACTAGTGCAGGATCCACTACATGTTAAATATTCCATCAGCTTTTTAAACCCTGGCCAATCAGTACCCAAAATCAACGAGTGGGTGAGATGAAGATTAACCACTGCCTTTATTCTATGCATTTGGCCCTGGAATAGAATACGGACAGACACGAAGGGGTAATTGTGAACATCCCCATGCACACACAACACTTTCACTGCTTGTGCTCATGTTGCACCAGGTGTTGGTGAATTGAGGTCTGATTACAACCAGAATCCACCAAAGCGTGATATGTATCCCCTTGAACACTTACCGGTATGTGATACATTCCAGCCTGATCGGGGGCGGTCTCTGGCACGTCAGGGATCCAGATGATGGCTTCCACCTCCCTTGCGGAGCCCTGGTTCTGGAGATGCTCCGGCTCCCCACCACACCAGCATACCGGCCCAGGCTTTCCCTCTGCACTGGTGTTATGGGCATCACTCACCTGAGGGGGGAAGGACACAGACATGGAAGAGGGAGATGGGAGGACACCAAGGGTGTGACGGGCTGGCTGGGGAGGAGTTGGCCCCCACCTCCACGGTGGGGGAATGGGGCAAGAGGGAGAGAGAGAGGGGGAGAGAAGAGAAATGAGGAGAGGCACCTTTGCTTCATCCGCCTGTCATCGGAGCCACCGCCAGATGGTCCTCCGCCAACTCGATGGCTCGCTGGAGTGATGCCGGGCGGTGACACTGGACCCATTCCGCCGTTCCTTCCGGAAGCCGAGAGATGAACTGTTCCAGTGCCACCAGATCGATGATCCAGTCAGAGTCGCAGTCTTCCGCCCTCAGCCACCACTGGCAGGTGTCCTGGGGTTGTTGGCCAAATGCGAACGGTCAGCCGACCTCTTCCAGTGTCAACTTCCGGAACCGTTGGCGATGTTGTTCCAGGGAGTGACCGACCCATTGCAAAATGGTCCTCTTGAGGTCGGAGTAGTTGAGCCGGCTGTCTGCAGGGAGCTGCTGCACCGTGAACTGCGCCTCTCCTGTCAGGAGCGGGAGGAGGCGAGCCGCGCGCTGCTCGATTGGCCACCCCCCATGCTTGGGCCGCTTGCTCAAAGAGAGCGATTGAAGGCTTCGGGCTCGTCATGCAGACCCATCTTCGTGAGGGTGACGTGAGGGGAGTCCATGGTGGTAATGCCCCTGTTGCCACACAATGCATTTCAGTATAAGAACCTGATCCCATCTGTGAAACATGGTGGTAGTATCATGGTTTGGGCCTGTTTTGTTGCATCTGGGCCAGGATGGCTTGCCATCATTGATGGAACAATGAATTCTGAATTATACCAGCGAATTCTAAAGGAAAATGTCAGGACATCTGTCCATGAACTTAATCTCAAGAGAAGGTGGGTCATGCAGCAAGACAACGACCCTAAGCACACAAGTTGTTCTACCAAAGAATGGTTAAAGAAAATAAAGTTCATCTTTTGGAATGGCCAAATCAAAGTCCTGACCTTAATCCAATCGAAATGTTGTGGAAGGACCTGAAGCAAGCAGTTCATGTGAGGAAACCCACCAACATCCCAGAGTTGAAGCTGTTCTGTATGGAGGAATGGGCTAAAATTCCTCCAAGCCAGTGTGCAGGACTGATCAACAGTTACCAGAAACGTTTAGTTATTGCTGCACAAGGGGGTCACACCAGATATTGAAAGCAAAGGTTCACATGCTTTTGCCTCTCACAGATATGTAATATTGGATCATTTTCCTCAATAAATAAATGACCAAGTATAATATTTTTGTCTCATTTGTTTAACTGGGTTCTCCTTATCTATTTTTAGGACTTGTGTGAAAATCTGATGATGTTTTTGGTCATATTTCTGCAGAAATATAGAAAATTCTAAAGGGTTCACAAACTTTCAAGCACCACTGTATATCCATCCATCCATCCATCCATCCATCCATCCATAACCACTTATTCTGTGCAGCATCACAGGCAAATTTGAGCCTATGCCAGCTGACTGTGGGCGAGAGGCAGAGTACACCCTGGACAAGTCACCAGATCATCGCAGGGCTGACACATAGAGACAAACAACCATTCACAGTCACACCTACAGTCAATTTAGAGCCGTCAATTTAGAGCCACCAATTCGCCCAACCTGCATGTCTTTGGACTGTGGGGGAAACCGGAGCACCCGGAGGAAACCCACGCAGACACGGGGAGAACAAGCAAACTCCACACAGAAAGGCCCCCATCGGCCACTGGGCTCAAACTCAGAACCTTCTTGCTGTGAGGTGACAGTGCTAACCATTACACTACCGTGCCGCTCCATACAGATATATTCATTTGTTAAATCTAAAACACTGACTATACAGTTTGCTGTTTGACAAGGAAAATATGCATCACATATCACAGTTATCTGGCTAGTTTGTTGCTAACAAAAGATGAATATGGAGGAGTCCATGTTTTTTTTCCTCCTCACTTCACAAGTCAAAAATGATGTCATTCCAGCCTGTAAATTACTATTTGCAAGGCAAGTTGAACACAGCTTATGAACAAAATCTACTGTGAAAACAATGGTTGGGAATAGGATCACTGGGGAATACCTGGAAAACATTTTGAAGTCTATATCACTATTATACATACAGGACACGTTTTCAGTGGAATAAAAACATGTATTCTATTCCCTTCTAGTGCGTTTAATTCATTTGGTTTGATAGCATGCATTATTGTTATCATATTGCTTATCCTACGTGTATTACGTCACTCTACCCAATGGAGAATGAGTGTTGAATATGGTTTACGATATTGCATGGTTGTCAAGACAACATGTCACATATCGGAGCTGATGCGAATATTCAATGAGAGGGTTTTCTGCTGCACATGTGCAGAAGCATTTCTTTGTTCGCCGGCGGCACCCACAGTAAAGTGTTGCAGTGAATTTAAAATGCCATAAGATATGTATTACACATGAAACTTCCGTGCTAGCAAGCGACTGTGACAATTTGTAAATGAACATGGTCGCCAGCATTGGATATTGGTAAGTAACTCCTCTGTTCTTAAATTTTTGTAAAATCTATAATTGTTCCATCAAATGTTTATGTATAATAATAATAATAATAATAATAATGGCGGCACGGTGGTGTAGTGGTTAGCGCTGTCGCCTCACAGCAAGAAGGTCCTGGGTTCGAGCCCTGGGGCCGGCGAGGGCCTTTCTGTGCGGAGTTTGCATGTTCTCCCCGTGTCCGCGTGGGTTTCCTCCGGGTGCTCCGGTTTCCCCCACAGTCCAAAGACATGCAGGTTAGGTTAACTGGTGACTCTAAATTGAGCGTAGGTGTGAATGTGAGTGTGAATGGTTGTCTGTGTCTATGTGTCAGCCCTGTGATGACCTGGCGACTTGTCCAGGGTGTACCCCGCCTTTCGCCCGTAGTCAGCTGGGATAGGCTCCAGCTTGCCTGCGACCCTGTAGAAGGATAAAGCGGCTAGAGATAATGAGATGAGATGAGATAATAGTAATATTGGCTGGCTCTTTTTTTCATTGTATATCAGATATATTCCATTCAGCTAGCATAATATTGAACTCATCTTTGACTCATTCAATATCAGGTTAGCTGATATACCACTCAACACCAGCCAATATTATTTAAATATCACACCCCATGACATGACCTGGTGACTTGTCCAGGGTGTACCCCGCCTTTTGCCTGTAGTCAGCTGGGATAGGCTCCAGCTTGCCTGCGACCCTGTAGAACAGGATAAAGCAGCTAGAGATAATGAGATGAGATGAGACACCCCATGACACTTAAACTGGTCTTCTACTCCTATACAAATAAGATTGCATGCATTACAAACACTGAGGTTTGTGAAATATTTCAGACTGGGCAGCTGCTTCTCTGACAGCTTTAACTCTGTAATATAAGTGACTTTGGTAAATGGTAGCTAAAGCTAGCTGTCTTTAAAGAAGTTCAAAAGAATCAATTCAAATTGAAATTTCTCCAAAGTCACACCCCCAAAACAATTCTAGGCTGGAACAGTTAAAGTCAAACAAAACCCAAAAATAAATGCTGTTTGCAGATCATGGTAAGTGCCCTGATGTGCCCTGCATGTTTAAATTAAAAATAAAACTTTATAATAACAATCAATTTTAAGTTATGATAGTGCTAAAAATAGGTTTACCTGGCTGGAGGATTTGCCCAGAAACTGGATATTCGCTTGTGTCGTTACTGGTTCACTAGTACGCTTTTTCCCTTAGTAACACAGAGCCATCAGTTAAAGGCTTCTAATTTAAAAAATTCCTGGGCACCACTGCTCTGTGTGTGTGTGTGTGTGTGTGTGTGTGTGTGTGTGTGTGTGTGTGTATTCACTGTTTCAGATGGGTTAAATGCAGAGAAAGAATTTCACTGTGCTGTAATGTAAATGTGAGAAATAAAGGCTTCTAATTCTAAAAATCTAAACAAATTTTCTGTAACCATGTGATTTTAACTGGCAATAAAATATCCGAATCAAGAGAGTTAACTTTTATGAAGTATGACTCTCACGTGGCTAGATAACACATATGCAATACTGACACAGATACTAGTGAACAATGTCCATTGTCATAGTAACATGATTCTTGCCATCTAAAGAGATTGTTTCTCACTGAATAAAAACAAACAAAATCATGTCATATAAAAGTACAAAGAAAAAAAAACAATGCTGTGAGTAGCCATTAATGTAATGTTTATAGGCAGCAAAAGGCTCCCAAAAGCTGGGTACATATGTGCTCTCTGTTTACGTGTGTGTGTTCACTGCTTCAGTAATCGGGCTTATTTTTACAGTCAAACGCTTGACACTCAGGCATCTTCAGGGTTGTTTACAACAATTTAGAAGTGATGTATCCACTAGATCTCAGCCTCGGAAAGTCATTTGGCATGTAAGTGATTTCACAATCTCGGATTCTCTTGCGTAATTTATACTCAGAGCACAATATTTAAACCTTGGAGAAAGTAAGATGACAGTGCCCCGAGACATTGTTTACAAATATGAACAAGTGAGCAATCAAACATGTCTTGTATGGATATTATCTATCACACGGGCGATTGCTCTAAGACAATGAGGGAGGCTCAGCCTCCTCTAAAAATGCCCTTATAACTTTAATGTGTGCGTGAGTTTTCCCCCCTCGTGACAGCGCAATGCAGCGCAGCCTCAGTGCACTTCAGTGGCATTTGGGAGCTCTGCGCTTTTCAATCTCAAAATGCAAGACGGTTATTGGACAAATACTGTGAAAATGCCCGCCTACGGACTCCGAGCCTCACATGGGAGGGACATGGCAAAGCTTTCCGCGAGGAGACTGGTGATTGGTGAAAGCGGCCGGATATTTTCTTTGATTGACAGCTCGTTTCAACTATAGACAGGCAGCGGTGAATTTCAGTTCAGTCGCATGCGGAATCGGAAGTGCTGTGGTGTATTGTAAGAGATCAGCTTACATTTCGATTTCATTCATTACATACGGTTTCTACCAGCTTTTTTAGTTTGTATATATTTTCATTGTAAATAAAGTGTAAATATAGTGTTGTCAAGTTTGCTATCTTAGTTCCAGAAATTTTGTTTATTTGAGTGACTGAACTTGAACTTGAGGGGGCTAGTCAGCTAGCAAGAAAGCTGCACACGGATGCCAAGCATTGCTGATTTAATTTTGGTGAAGCCATTTGCCAGTCTTCCTTTCGAGGAAAAAATTAAAATTTAAAGAGCAGGGTAGACCAACGCCTCAAATTGACTTGGTGAAAAAGGTAGGGAATAATACTCGTTCCTTTCAGCTCTCCTGGTACGAGAAAGTGAATTGGCTAACAGCAAGTGACCCACATCAACAACAGTAAATAGGCTACTTTAGTAATATGTCATGGATGGACCAAAAATATAGAATCTATTTAAAATGTTTATGCTGAGTATATTATATTGGAATATATATTTTTCTGGATATGAATTAAACACAGCTACAATTTGGAAAACATTTTTAAACAAAAACACAGCCGAGAACATTTCACACTACAGACCTGGATTAAAAGTGAAGGGTTATCAAAATTGTCAATAAAACATTTCTCAGTCAAAATAAGTAAAATATAGGGAAAGTGTCATTGAATGAAATGTGTGGCACCCAGCTCTACTGCTGAGGTTCCTGACAAAGAGCTGCTTTCAATAATGATCAATTTTTAAACAACATGCCACAATTTTAAAATATAAAATGTTAAAATATACCCCTCCCCCCAACACCACCATCATGTATATTGCACAGTAGGCTAATGGGCCAAAAGAACCTGTTATTTCACAGTTTGTGACCCTGCCAACAATCAGCCAGATCAGAGGCAAGAGTATGGGCAAAATTGATGTGTTTTTTCTTTTAAAATCTGGAAATGTCGTAACCGACCAGCCTCCCCTGTTTGAAAGACTACCAGCCGCCACTGATCTATCAGTATAAAGGAGTTTATTTTTGGGGTTTTGTTTGGGTTTAAATGCTGTAAGGAGATACTGAGCTTTTCAACTGACAAACAAGTGTTTACTTTGTTTTCCTATTTACACTGTCTTAAACAGCCACATACACAGAATTTTCTTTGGTTTTAAAATAACTACATTGTGTTTTAAAGGTGCAAATCTTGAGTAAAGAATTGTCTTCATGGTGCCTACGAGACTTCTGAGATTTAAAAAAAAAAAAATATATATATATATATATATATATATATATATATATATATATATATATATATTTAAATCATCTCTACACAATATGACACTGCAGTGTCTATAGAGTAAATGTCACTACAGTGACATTTACTCTGATTATAATATATTACTAGACCTGGCAACCTTTATGCATTTTGTATAGGAGCTCTAAAGTTTACCACCTTGTTAAACTATTTTTCCTGTCTTTTAGGCTGTTTCTTTTCAGTTCCGTATAACTAAATAATGTATTGTAACTTTTCAAAAATTTGCCAGTGAGGAAAAATAAAAATTGCAAGTGTTGACGACTGTTTCATATAATGTGTATAGAGTTAATCATCCAGTGGAGAGTAATTATTTCTACAGTTTCCAGTCCAGGGTTTATGACAACAGTAACTCAAAAAAAAAAAAGTATGATAATGTTGAATTTTGTTCTCTCTGAGTATGGTAATGTGATGGATCATTCGGGTTTCATTAGATGGCGGTATTTAGTTGGCTTCATTGTTCCACAATAATTTTGATTTCTAAACTTACACAGTACTTTACAAATATTCTTGAAAGCTTGTCCTTCATCAAATAATGTCCTTTAATTAAATTAATCTTTCATAATTCTCAGTGGGTGGCACGGTGGTATAGTGGTTAGTACTGTCGCCTCACAGCAAGAAGGTTCTGGGTTTGAGCCCAGTGGCTGACAGGGGTCTTTCTGTGTGGGAATTTGCATGTTCTCCCTGTGTTTGCATGGGTTTCCTCTGGGTGCTCTGGTTTCCCCCACAGTCCAAAGACATGCAGGTTAGGTTAATTGGTGGCTCTAAATTGACTATAGGTGTGAATGGTTGTTTGTCTCTACGGCTACATCCACACGACAATGGCAACGAGATTTTATTTAAAAAAATATCGCGTCCACATGGGCAACGGATCAGTAAAATCTCATCTCATTATCTCTAGCCGCTTTATCCTTCTACAGGGTCGCAGGCAAGCTGGAGCCTATCCCAGCTGACTATGGGCGAAAGGCGGGGTACACCCTGGACAAGTCGCCAGGTCATCACAGGGCTGACACAGACACGGACAACCATTCACACTCACATTCACACCTACGGTCAATTTAGAGTCACCAGTTAACCTAACCTGCATGTCTTTGGACTGTGGGGGGAAACCGGAGCACCCGGAGGAAACCCATGCGGACACGGGGAGAACATGCAAACTCCACACAGAAAGGTCCTCACCGGCCACGGGGCTCGAACCTGGACCTTCTTGCTGTGAGGCGACAGCGCTAACCACTACACCACCGTGCCGCCCAGGATCAGTAAAATATCAGGTACATATGGCAACGCAGCGCTTGCTGAAAACGATGCAATACACATGCCACACCTCTAGGGGCGCTGTAAGACAGTCCCATCGGAGACACCAGAACAATAGAAGAAGTAAACACATGCGCATAAACCCCTTCTTCTACCCAGTGTGAAGCACTGTCAGGAACAAACACACAACAAGAAGAAGATGGCTGCGACTATGCGAGGAAATCGTGCCTTCTGTGTGTACAAATTAGTTTTATTCGTGTGCATAGTTTTATATAACTTAATTTTGTTATTGTGTGTGAACATTTTGAAAAGCATTTTTATATAATTTATATAACTTTTTATATCGTGTGTGAACATTTTGAAAAGCAGTCTTATCCAATAAAAAAAAAAAAGAAATTCAAGAAATGGTTCAGTTACTTGCTTATTTAAAAGAAAAGCTGTATACAAAAGTGAATGCAATGCAGTGGTTCATACAAAACAGCGAAAGTGCTGCTTGTTCTAGTCATGTGGTTGTGACGTCATCATAAACAAATCCGTTCTACTCATCCAGACGACTTCGCAACGGCGCCGTTGCCAGATTTTTCCACTCTGGAACCCGTTCTCAAAAAATATTGTTGTGGGGCACCCAAAACGCCGGTGCCGTGTGGACGCCAGGCCGAAACGATAAACAATTTTATCAGATTCACCTGAATCCATTGCCGTGTGGACAGGGCCTACGTGTCAGCCCTGTGATGATCTGGCAACTTGTCCAGGGTGTACCCTACCTCTCACCCATAGTCAGCTGGGATAGGCTCCAGCTTGCCTGCGACCCTGTACAGGATAAGTGGCTACAGATAATGGATGGATGGGTCATTCTTTCTTCGTTTGATGCTGATGATCCCCAGGCTCCTCTAAAACCTACAGTAATACCAGACATTCCCAAACACTGTTTGGAGAAGTTAAAATCAGTCAATGTTACCAGCAATGTTCACCAATGTTATGTTGGTGAAGGAAGAAATAGCATGGCTGCAGAAATTTAATAAAATTCTTGCACTTTATTGAACTCTCATGTGTCTTACATTGTTTGTGTAATCAATTGCAAACTAAACTAATCCATACAACATCCCCTTTGTCAGAAATATCTGAAAGATATCAATAACAATACATCAGCAACATATGTGCTTAAACTCAGGACAGTCAGAATTACTCAAGATTCAAAATACTCAAGTACTCAATACTCAAAATTACTCCTTTTGGTTTGTTCTTTAAAACATATATCTATTTCATTCCAACAATAAAGCTCTTCTTTCAGCTCTATAAAGCTAGTCTGAGGTTTAACTATTTCTCTGTCACTCCTGGTTCTGGTGGCAGACACAGTGATCAGGTGACAGGTATGGCATTGGACGGGCCTGTGGTGGAGGTAGGTGGTGTTGAAGCACAGGAACCTCTGAAGTTTCTGGTTGGCTGATTGTGTTTTGCATAGGCATAAGGTATTTTCTGTTCCTACGCATTACTCCCTTTGGTCCTTCCACTAGATAAGATTTCAGGGCCACATGAGGTGACATAACAGCCCCTTCTGCTTTGATGTCAGCCATCCACACCTCAGTGCCTGGTGGGAGTGGGCTCAGGTCATGAGTGCGGTGTCTTTTGTTGAACACTGCAACATCCTTTTGTCTCCTTTCTCTTTCCATCGAAGCTATCTTTTCTCTGTCGGGGAGTTCTGGCAGCAGTATTGAAGGAGACTGAGGAACTGTTTTCCTGAGTCTACATCCCATCAGTAGCTGTGCTGGGCTATAGTCGTTGATTAATGGTGTTGCTCTATAAGCAAGCAGTGACAGGTAAGGGTCTTTTGCTTTCTTGAGCATATTTTTCACAGTTTGGATGTGATGCTCAGCTTCACCATTACTTTGGGGATACTTAGGGCTACTGGTGATATGTTCAAAGCCATAGTCCTTTGCAAACTGAGCAAAGTTGTTAGATGAAAACTGAGGCCTGTTATCTGAGACAAGGACTTCTGGGATTCCGTGTCTCACAAAAATTGATTAAAGGTGCACCACTACACCCTCAAATATTGCAAGTTGGCCTAGTGGTTAGTGTGTCCACCTCTTGACTGGGAGATTGCGAGTTCTACTCATGGTTGGGTCATACCAAAGACCATTATAAAAATGGTACCTACTACCATCTGACAAGGCATGCTGCAATACAGATGTGAGTGGGGAAGTCAAACTCTCATGGTTACCAGAGGACTAGCCCCTCACTGTAACCCTAGCTGTATAGGCAAGAGGCCGATGGCTACCAAAATGGAGATTGGTGCCGCACCCATATGCCTTAAAGAGTTTGTTAGTACTGAGACAGGAGACTGCCTGGGAAGACCAGATTCTGGTGTGAGATGGACCTTGGCTTGACTTGACTACATCCTCATATCTTGTGGGGGTGAGCTTTGCTATTTCCACAAAACTTGAGTAGTAGTCTACAACTAACAGGTAATTACTATTGCCCAGTGTAAACATGCCAGCACCTAATTTTTGCCATGGTCTTTCTGGAAACTCACACTGTGAGTGGCTGTGCAGGATTGGTTCATTCTTTGATGAAGGTTCTGCAATGCAAAACAAGTTCATTTAACTGTCCACTCAACCTTAGCCACCAAACAGTTTCTCGAGCTCGCTCTCTACACTTCACTACTCCTTGATGGCCCTCATGCAGTTTTTCCAGGACACTGTTCTGCATTGCTGAGGGTATCACCAGTCTGGAGCCTTTGAGTAGGATACCATCCTGCACTGTGAGTACTGCTCTGTCTCGCCAGTACTGTCTGAGAACTGCATTCAGTGAGCTGTACTCTGGCCATCCAGTTTGGCACATTGTCATGACTTGTGAGCAGATGCTGTCTGCTTTAAACTCTTCTCTTAGGCTACATCCACACGACAATGGCAACGAGATGTTATTTAAAAATATATCGCGTCCAAATGGGCAACAATCAGTAAAATATCAGGTCCATATGGCAACGCAACGCTTGCTGAAAACGATGCAATACACATGCCACACCTCTAGGGGCGCTGTAAGACGGTCCCTTCGGAGACACCAGAACAATAGAAGAAGTAAGGACGCATGCGCATAAACTATTATGCGCGAGACTTCATATTAGCCACAAAGTCAGGAAAATCTGTTCGTAAAATTACATTATAATGACCAAATACAATGAAAAGTATTTTTCCAGTCTCACCTGTGAAAGGTAATCCCATGTGATCTCGTTTGGACGGCAAACCTGTTGGTACAGTTAAACGCAGCTAATCTTTATTCTCTGCTTTGACCTATCCAATATGGCAGCGAGGATGACGTATGATTCTACGCGGAAGGCGGCGTCTTTAATGGTCTGGAATAAATTGAATGCTACACGTTGATGGATTAATTTGTTGTTTCTCACCTGTGAAAGGTAATCCCATGTGATCTCGTTTGGACGGTAAACCTGTTGGTACAGTTAAACGCAGCACATGAATCTTTATTCTTCTTTTCCTGGCTTTGACCTATCCAATATGGCGGCGAGGATGACGTATGATTCTTCGCAGAAGGCGGCATCTTTAATGGTCCGGAATAAATTGAATGCTACACGTTGATGGATTAATTTGCTCCTCTACGCCCTTTTTGAGGAATGTATTGTCGGACTTAAACCAACATCTGAAGAGGTGAGATTGCTCCTTTTTTTCCCTATTTTTGCTGGTGGGATTGACTCTGCCCTAAGGGCAGAGTCTCTCTCTCTCTCTCTCTCTCTCTCTCTCACACTTTGCACCATTACACAATAAATATTCACAGTGAAAATATTTTGTAAGCGCGTTTCATGAACCAAGTTATAGGATTTGTTGACAACTCGCATCGAGTTCGTTACACTTCTACCCGGCGTGAAGCACATGTGGTTGTGACGTCATCGTAAACAAATCCGTTCTACTCATCCAGACGACTTCACAATGGCAACGTTGCCAGATCTTTCCACTCTGGAACCCGTTCTCAAAAAGATTGCATTTTGGGCACCCAAAACGCCGGTGCCGTGTGGACGCCAGGCCTAAACGATAAGCAATTGTATCGGAGTCACCTGAATCCGTTGCCGTGTGGACAGGGCCTTAGTTCTGCAAGGTAAGTTGGACTGGCAGGTAAGTTACTCATTATACTGTCCACATAGAAGTTTGTATCTTCCATTAGACTTTTAGCTGCACTGCTGGCTCTGATGCCATTGTTCACAGGTGCACATGACAGTGTATCAGCTGTAAGCAGAGTCTTACCAGGAATATGGTGGATTGTGTAGGAGTACATCATGAGTCTCATACAGAATCTCTGGATCTGTGGCGGTAGATCAGACAGTGCTTGATTTCCCAACAAACTGACCAGAGGTTTGTGGTCTGTCTTGAGCCTAAAATGATAGTCTTTGAATCTTTCACAACCCCATATCAAGCCAAGAGCTTCTTTTTTGACTTGTACGTATCTCTGCTCAGTCTCTGTTAATGATCTGGAGGCATACCCAACTGGCCTCCATTTATTCTCTTACCATTGCAGGAGAACTTCCCCCAGCCCATATGAAGACACATCAGCTGACCGTTTCAGCTCCTTGTTCAGGTCATACAGGGTTAGAACAGGAGGGGATGAGAGCTCCCACTTCAGATGGTCAAAGGCTTTTTGCTGAACATTGCCCCACACCCATTCATTTTTCTTTGAAAGCAGGTCTCTCAATGGCTTGTCTTTCTCTGCTAAATGAGGGATGAATTTCCCAAGCTGAGTGACCATGCCAAGGAAACTACAAAGTTTGCTGACACTGGACGGCTCTCTCATGTCCAGTACAGCACTGGTCTTCTCCAGGTTGGGTTTCACTCCACTGGCAGATATCAGATGACCTAAAAAGTTAACTTCAGTCCAGTTTAGCTCACACTTTTCTAGGTTCAGTGTGATGCCCGCATTCTGCAGTCTTGCCAACACGGCATGCAGTCTTTCATCATGCTCATCCTGCAACATGCTCCATATGAGCATGTCATCAATGTGGCACACTGTACCCGGGAGTCCCTCCAGAACAAGTGACATCCAGTACTGTAAGTGTTTGGGAGCAGATGTAATTCCAAATGGTAGCCTATTAAAATAAAAGCGTTCAAATGGTGTTATGAATGTGGTGTATTTGGCAGATTCCTTCGAAAGTGGAACCTGCCAGAAGCCCATATTAGCATTGAGTTTGCTAAGACCCATGTTCCATCTAACATCCCTCCACTGAGTCTGCTCCACTGAGGGGAAAAATGAATTTCTCCCTACACACCACCTCATTTAGTTTAGTTAGGTCCACACAGATTCTTACTGAGTTATTCTTTGTGGGCACTGGCATCATACAGTACCTGCACACCAATCCATAGGCTCTTCCACTCTGGATATTGCACCCAGATGCTCCATGTGCTCCAGCTCCTCTTTAACTTTCCCTAGCAGGGGTATTGGGACATGTCTGGGCATCGACAGGGAATATGGTGCTGCCTCGGGTTTCAGTTTTATGGTGTATGGCTGCTGCACCATACTTAGACCACTATAGAGATCTTGCAGTCATGTGACCGGAAAGTACACAGCCGCCATCTTGTTGGTCAACAGCACAGCTGAATACTGCTGCACTCGTGTACAGAATGGATCAATTTCAACCAACGGACTACATGGCTCATTTTTCTAATGAACAGATAACTAGATATATGTCTAAAATAAACGATCTACAGATTAGTGACCCTTATGGCTTTCCGGACGGAGTTTTCATGACCATGTCAGTGGATATGGAACTGCCAGAGGTGGAATACCCGGACGTGTATAATTACCTCATTAACTTTCCTTCGCTGTTCAGTGGTGAAGCACTGCGTGCTTATAAATCTCTGGACAGTTATCTTTACAGAAATTCAGGATTTGTCAGCGACTCAGATGTGGCATCTTGTAAACAAGAAAATGATCCTCACTGGACGGGTAAGTCACTTAAGTATTGAGTATAGCACTGACCAGCCGATTATAGAATAGAATAAGGTAATTCCAGCTGTAATTCCAAATCGTCCATCTTGTTTGCCTGGCGTTGGAGAGGTAGAGGCTTAGCAGTGGAGATTTGAGTGGCTGTTTTCTGAGCTTAGTCAACAGGCCGGCTCTGCCTGCAGCCTCGCTTTTGCTTCCGCTCCCGGCGCCGCCTCCTTCGCTTTGCTTCCGATAACAATCCACGGAGACCCCGCTAGTCTCGCTATCTCGTCCAGAATGTTTTTTTTTCTCGTCCAGAATGTTGTGCATGCGATGGAAATCGCTACAAACCGTCATTTTCTGCTGGAAACCAATGTCCAGTAAGTCCATACGGTTGTGGTGGATATTGAAGTCCGGTACAGACAAACAACACGCAAAAATACACACAAAAAACATAAATGTGCACGGGTAGGGAGAGCTTGTAGCCGCAGCCGTTGTAGTAGAATTGTATATAGTAGGTTTTTCCAGAAGAAAAGGTAGAAGTAGAAGCAGAAGTAGAACCAGAAGTAGAAGTAGAAGGCGGAAATATGGCGTTTGACCGACAAGATGGCGTCTGTCACAATCTGGATCGGCTGTGACGTCACATGCAAGTGCTCCATACAATGAGGGGAAGGTCCCTTTCATCATTTGAGTGTCTATGCCGTGGAGTCTTGCTACCAGCTCCAATTTGGTTATAGTAGGCCTTCCCAGTAGAGGAGTATGCAGATCCTGGACTACATATACTGTAGAGGCTCGTTCGTAGTGAGACCTTGAGAAAAGTGCTATAGCTTACGCTGACAAAGTCTCTGTCCCAAAGTAACTGTTTCCACTCTCAGTGTCCCTGTGCCTTGCAATAAATCCACTTGAAACGTCTTGAAAGTTGAACTTTAATCCTCGTTTAACTATTACAAAGGTTCTAAGATACAGAGAGTCGATGAGTCAATATCAGAGAGTCAGAGTGTCAGGTAAGAAAAACTGTTCGCTTCCACGGCTTCTCGAGATCTACCCTGAGAAGCGCGAGACCGTTCTTATATAGCTGAATGAATTCTAATTCTTGAGAAGTGTGAGACAGTTCTAATTCTTGTTCTAATTCTTAACATACGAATTCTGATTCTTTTAACCTTGCCACATATTATTCATCATCTTAATCATGAAATAAACTACTTATATGAAATTACACACTCAAATGAAATTATATATACCATTTAACATAAATTGTAATTCACATCTATATGAATTCTACTTTGGCCGTTACATATACAGTGGTGCTTGAAAGTTTGTGAACCCTTTAGATATTTCTATATTTCTGCATAAATATGACCTAAAACATCATCAGATTTTCACACAAGTCCTAAACATAGACAAAGAGAACCCAGTTAAACAAATGAGACAAAAATATTATACTTGGTCATTTATTTATTGAGGAAAATGATCCAATATTACATATCTGTGAGTGGGAAAAGTACGTGAACCTCTAGGATTAGCAGTTAATTTGAAGGTGAAATTAGAGTCAGGTGTTTTCAATCAATGGGATGACAATCAGGTGTGAGTGGGCACCCTGTTTTATTTAAAGAACAGGGATCTATCAAAGTCTGATCTTCACAACACATGTTCGTGGAAGTGTATCATGGCATGAACAAAGGAGATTTCTAAGGACCTCAGAAAAAGTGTTGTTGGTGCTCATCAGGCTGGAAAAGGTTACAAAACCATCTGTAAAGAAAGAGTTTGGACTCCACCAATCCACAGTCAGACAGATTGTGTACACATGGAGGAAATTCAAGACCATTGTTACCCTCCCCAGGAGTGGTTGACCAACAAAGATCACTCCAAGAGCAAGGCATGTAATAGTCGGCGAGGTCACAAAGGACCCCAGGGTAACTTCCCAGCAACTGAAGGCCTCTCTCACATTGGCTAATGTTGATGTTCATGAGTCCACCATCAGGAGAACACTGAACAACAATGGTGTACATGGCAGGGTTGCAAGGAGAAAACCACTAATCTCCAAAGAGAACATTGCTGCTCGTCTGCAGTTTGCTAAAGATCATGTGGACAGGCCAGAAGGCTATTGGAAAAATGTTTTATGGACGGATGAGACCAAAATAGAACTTTTTGGTTTAAATGAGAAGCGTTATGTTTGGAGAAAGGAAAACACTACATTCCAGCATAAGAACCTTATCCCATCTGTGAAATATGGTGGTGGTAGTATCATTGTTTGGGCCTGTTTTGCTGCATCTGGGCCAGGATGGCTTGCCATCATTGATGGAACAATGAATTCTGAATAATACCAGCGAATTCTAATGGAAAATGTCAGGACATCTGTCCATGAACTGAATCTCAAGAGAAGGTGGGTCATGCAGCAAGACAATGACCCTAAGCACACAAGTGGCTCTACCAAAGAATGGTTAAAGAAGAATAAAGTTAATGCTTTGGAATGGCCAAGTCAAAGTCCTGACCTTAATCCAATCAAAATGCTGTGGAAGGACCTGAAGCGAGCAGTTCATGTGAGGAAACCCACCAACATCCCAGAGTTGAAGCTGTTCTGTACGGAGCAATGGGCTAAAATTTCTCCAAGCTGGTGTGCAGGACTGATCAACAGTTACTGGAAATGTTTAGTTGCAGTTATTGCTGCACAAGGGGGTCACACCAGATACTGAAAGCAAAGGTTCACATACTTTTGCCACTCACAGATATGTAATATTGGATCATTTTCCTCAATAACTAAATGACCAAGTATAATATTTTTGTCTCATTTGTTTAACTGGGTTCTCTTTATCTACTTTTAGGACTTGTGTGAAAATCTGATGATGTTTTAGGTCATATTTATGCAGAAATGTAGAAAATTCTAAAGGGTTCACAAACTTTCAAGCACCACTGTAATGGCCCTTTTCCACTACCCTTTTTCAGCTCACTTCAGCTCGCTTCAGCCCGACACGGCTCGCGTTTCGACTACCAAAAACCAGCACGACTCAGCTCGTTTCAGCCCTGCTTAGCCCCTAAAACTCGCACCGTTTTGGAGTGGGGCTGAAGCGAGCCAAGCCGTGCCGAGTGAGGTTGGGGGCGTGAGCAGACACTCCCCTGTGCACTGATTGGTGAGGAGGAGTGTCCTCACATGCCCACACACGCCCCGCGAGCGCGCTGGGATCTGTAAACACCGCAAACCCGGAAGAATAATAATTACGAATTACGAGAATTTCTGAAGCCTTATGCGCCTCGCCTCATCTATACGCTCTTGCCAGTATCTGTTGGCGTTGTCGGTGACAACAAGCCACAGCACCAAGACCAGCAACACTAACGACTCCATGTCCTCCATGTTTATTGTTTACTATCCGGGTCGTGAGACTACCGCTTAAAAGCTCACTGAATCAGTGACATACAGAGCATCGTGGACGAGTTCGCGGAGCGCAAGGCTCGTCGTATGCCCTTCAAATAATGCGCGCAGTAGGCTATTGATGTTTTATTATGAGCCATGTACAGTATGTCACCTAATGTTTTTTGTTTCTGAGTTACATGTTCGTTTGAAGGACTTAATGTACAAAATAACATAGTTGCACCCCGTAGTGTTGAAATTGGTAAACACAGTGCATTCAGTGAGGTTTGCACCGCCCTCCTTTTATTTCTGACTCTTCCTGTCACCGTTGCAACCTCTGAGCGCTCATTCGTATGCCCTTCAAATAATGTGCGCAGTATAGGCTATTGATGTTTTATTATGAGCCATGTACAGTATCCTAATGTTTTTTGTTTCTGAGTTACATGTTCGTTTGAAGGACTTGATGTACTAAATAACATAGTTGCACCCGGTAGTGTTGAAATTGGTAAACACCGCAGTTGCGGACATTTTGTAGCCTAAAATGATGTTATGATAAGCTTTAATAAAGGGCCCGGTCATTTGCCCCGGCCCGGCTCTGACTTGTTCCGCCACTGTCACTGATGTCACTGTTTGCGCTGCTTAACGACATCACGTGACGTCCACCCACTTTCGCTAACTCCACCCAATGTGTCCACCCACTTCCAGCCAGCACGGTTCAGCGCGGTTGTAGTCGAAATGCAACTCCAACAGCCCCGCTCAGCTCGACTCAGCTCGACTCAGCACGGCATGGCTCAGCCGCGTTTGTAGTGGAAAAGCGGCATAAGTCTTCTTGAACTGTGCGCTCGCCCTTTTTAAGTGATTCTTTAGCCATTCCGATGACAGTGAGGTGACTGCCACCAGGACTGAAAAGTAGCTTTTCAGTCTGGGTCAGTGAGCATGTGTTGCCAGATTCTACAATGCTTTTGTA
The DNA here is from genome assembly GCF_027579695.1 of Neoarius graeffei. NCBI lineage: Eukaryota > Metazoa > Chordata > Actinopteri > Siluriformes > Ariidae > Neoarius > Neoarius graeffei. The sequence goes on along the minus strand of NC_083575.1, from coordinate 34,154,849 downwards.
GGTCTGATGTGGGATGACTGACACGTCGGCCCCAGTATCTGTCTTAAACCTGACTTTTTGGTTCTGGATCTCCATATCCAATGAACATGGATCTGTCCTGGCCTCAACAGAACCCAGGAAGAGACCTTCAGTCTGTACATCAATGATTGCATTTACTGATTTGGCTGTCCTACAAACTTTTTGAAAGTGGCCTTTCTTTCCACATATGTGGCATACTACATTCTTGGCAGGACATTGCCATGTGTTCTCTCTTAAATTATGTCAGATACTGACATGTCAGAAATCTTAGTGTAATCTTTGGCACAAAAGAATATAAGCTCATCTGAAAACAACTGCCTTTTATTTTAAATAAAATGAATAACAAACAACTAGAACAAAACTACTGGCATGAACATGAACTCTAGACAAAGAACAAACCTTAACACACAACAAAAGCAAGACAAATAAGCAAGTACATAATAAATACAACCTCAAATCAGAAAAAGTTGGGACAGTATGGAAAATGCAAATAAAAAAGAAAGCAGTGATTTTCTAAATTTGCTTCGACTTGGATCTCATTGCAGACAGCAGAGGTGTCTCTCGCTACTGAAAAGACCAGGGGCTAAGTCAAGTTTTTCTGAGGTTTGTATTTTTAAGGGACATTGGCATTGATAGGTTGGCAACTTTACAAGAAATATATTATCATCCACACACATTCAAAGGTTCTGACATCTTTATTACTGATTTTTGCACTGCTTTTTTTAAAATGTATGTAATTCACTTCCGTTTCTGTCTCCTTATTAAGTTATTATCCACACCCATAATGTCTCAAGAAACTGAGGCATGTGCCAATTGACAATTAAATATCATTAGTAAAATGTATCCGTTTAATAAAAATATATCATTTTTCACTCACATAGCTCTCCTTTAGGACCACAAAGACACAAAATCTAAGCTACATTATTATAGTACAACATTCAAAATCCCAGATGACCTCCCATCTCACAAGACTATGATCATATAAATATGTCTTCCAAGTTTCTCTGACACGCACACACAAATACCATTTTCTCCAGTGCATCCACGCTCAGTTGACTGCAGCAGCTCATTTGTGGTGTCTGGACAACACAAATTTATGACATTAATATTGTGTGGAAAAAACAACAACTATTTTATCCCTGTATGTGACCAATATGCCAAAGGCTGGCTATGTCATGGTATACTGGCTGGTTCTGCGTAGGCAACATGTAGCATTAAAACATCATCTCATCTCATCTCATTATCTCTAGCCGCTTTATCCTTCTACAGGGTCGCAGGCAAGCTGGAGCCTATCCCAGCTGACTACGGGCGAAAGGCGGGGTACACCCTGGACAAGTCGCCAGGTCATCACAGGGCTGACATATAGACACAGACAACCATTCACACTCACATTCACACCTACGGTCAATTTAGAGTCACCAGATAACCTAACCTGCATGTCTTTGGACTGTGGGGGAAACCGGAGCACCCGGAGGAAACCCACGTGGACACGGGGAGAACATGCAAACTCCGCACAGAAAGGCCCTCGCCGGCCACGGGGCTCGAACCCAGGACCTTCTTGCTGTGAGGCGACAGCGCTAACCACTACACCACCGTGCCGCCCGCATTAAAACATATGATTCAATTATGTCAGGGCAACTATTGTTGTCTACATGAACACAAATTGTTGTTGACCTGTTAAATAAACTTAGCCAGGGCAAATAAAGCACCACTGTAGATATTCATTAAACCACTCGAACTTTTGAGCTAGCCTGGCACACTAATCATACAGACCCTATGCTGTAAATTCAACATAACCAGATTACATGTAGAGGTTTTTGTGCATCAAGTATGAAAGCCCACTAAAGGCGCATTTTTAATATAATGGACAGAAAATTACTGATCATTCACCAAAACTCAGAAATGTGTGTCAATATTTACCAAAGGCTTGTTTAGAGTAGATGGTTAGAATAGAGCATGATTATAGCTCTAATGATCCAGCTTGCTAAAAGCTAGCTATCACAATACAAACTGACAAGTGAGAGTTCTTGAATCTTGCCAAGATTCTTGTCTTTTTAGATGCCATAGAATTTGCCAAGCTCTGATTTTGGAATATTCTCAAACAGTTTGGGGAAAATAATGGCATATGTCCTGCACGATCCTTTGGCTTAAAGGAGATACGCTGCTTTTGAATCTCACCAGAGATAAAATGATGACTGCAAACATGAGCTGTTTTGGTTTTAGCCTCTGTTAGATCAGCCCTGCTGATGTTGTTCAGCCGTGCTCGTCTCCTCTCCGTACTGAGCCTCAGAGTTTCCTTGCCTTCTTTCCGAATCACGGACAGAATTCTAAAAAATCGGAACGTGCCATGGTCACGAGTACTGTTGTGACCACAACCATATACAGCACAAAGATATGGCAGAGCTAAAAGAATGCTTAAAGCAGTGGAAAAACAAAGAGAGTTGCACACGCGTGACTATGTTTTGTATGGAATGTCGCTTGACCCCGCATTTGTATATCCACCAACATGGCCGACATCTGGGTTTCTATTTTGCGTTGACCTCACTTGCAAGTCAAGGATGGTGCAAAAAACAAAAAAACATTGAGTGAGCAACTGTTCTGTGGGTGGAAACAAACGCCTTGTTGATAAGAAAGGTCAGAGGAAAATGGCCAGATTGGTTCGAGCTGCCAGGAATAGCTACTCATAGCAACTCTTTACAACCATGGTGAGCAGAAAAGCATCTCAGCATGCAACAGCAGAAGACCACATTGGGTTCCACTCCTGCAGCCAAGAACAGGGATCTTAGAATCAAGAACAAGTTCCTATTAAAGTGGCCAGTGTGTGTACATGCATACATAAAAAGACCCAGACAAACTTCCATAATGCTCGTAGTTCAGTCTTCCTTTATGCAAAGGCAAATAAAACAGCTGTGAACCAAAACATACATATAACCAGAGGTGGACAGTAACGAAGTACATTTACTTGAGTATTGTACTTAAAGCAGATACGCAGAACCTTTATTTTGAAATAAATTTGAGTGGATAGTATCTCCACCCTTGACTCTTGTATGCTGCATAAATGGGAATTAAAAAAATATATTGTTGAGAGTTAAAATCGACCGCAAAGTTGACATTCGAGCTGCCCCGCTGAGCCAGCCAGCCGAGTGTGTGATGTCACAGCAGGAACCAGTTTTAAGGCCGAGGCCTTTGACAGCTATAGACCAAAGTCATATAAATATAAATTTATGGTGAAAGTAAGAAATACCGTTACTGACTTGCTCAACTAAGACTGATTTGACTTCACTGATTGTGGGTTGACTCTCATTAAAACAGGATAGGTGTTATAACTTATGCTTTAGTGCTTATACATGTACATGCATGCATTTTCACTGATAAAATGTAAAAGGCTAATTAAATAATCAGATGAACTGAGACAATCACATTCTGAAACAAATTAAATAATCTTATACTGGTAACTTAAACACGCAGTACAAGTTACATGTATTAATCTAAATGCAGGTAAACAATGTGTTTTTGTTGTTTTACATCCAAATGAGAGTTGGAGCTTACCCGTTTGCGTTCTCACTTCTTGAAGGCCGATCTTGTTGCCAATTGTTTTGAAACAATCTGACTTTCAGTTGTTCGTTCAGTTCTCTGTTCATTCACTTCTTCCACGTACAAGGTCAAGATGGCAGCGATATCCAGTGAAGAAATCATACGGCTAGTCCACTCATTCTCCATTTTCTCCATACTGAGTACTCTGTCATTACTACTCGGCTCAGGCAATTACTAAAACCTGGGATGGAATGGAACCTCACCGGTTTTAGCAACAACCGTGGGGAGGTCACTGCCTGAGCGATATATCCCATCCCATCCTGGGTTTTACCAAGAACCCTCGGCTCATGCTCCAGGAGAACTGGTGCAACTGAACTTACTTTCCTTTTAAAAAATAAATAAAATAAATGGTTTCTTTTTCTTGTAGTTTTATTTAATTGTTGGTACTGCACCCTCTTTCAATACGGGCTTATAGCCAACGCTCCTCAACAGATCAGAGGTTTCGTACGAGTCTTCAGCAAAATGTGCAGAGCAGAGGAGAGACCACCTCGTAGGTGCCCAATGTGTCCGTGAATTTCTTGCAAAACGTGTCCAAATCTTTGCAGTTTGAACGTTCTTGGGCCATGAATGCAATGTAAATCCACCTTCTGTCATGTTGCTGGCACATCTATGTGGCATGGTGATAAATTAGCTCAAAATTGAGGATTGGAGTTGCAGTCAGCTCTATGTTTTAGTATAGCAGAAATGGTGATGAGACTGATAGACTTCTTGCTGTGACATTATGGATGTCAACGTCATTCACTCAGACCACTACTGAATCACTTTAATTGTAAAAATTACTATATTAGATTTGTTAACACTTAAAACTATTCCTGTGCCATTCTTGAGGTCTCAAGGCGTTTATAAACGAAAGTGAGGCCATGGTTCTGCGTATATGCTTTAATGTTGCTGAAGTTTAGGCACAGGTGCAATATAGAGTTGTTCAATAATCATATTGTTGCCTTGTTGTCACACTGTGTGTGCATGCAGGTGTACAACAGGCAATCATACAGGACATTTCAAAATATATCAAGAACTAATTTGCTTTTTGTCAAATCCAATAGAGTTCAAATTTGTTAGGACTTTGACACTAAATCAACTGCTCGAAGGCAGACACACAAGGCAGACAGTTCCAAAAATGTAATGCAGAATCATAGTAAAAATTCAGGCAAAAGCTCAGGTGAGCAACAAACAACAATACAGGGGTAAAATACAAAAACAGCAAAAACCAGGAACGAGAACAATTTAAAAAAAAAACAGCAGTAGCAAGGAAAATGGCTTGGTAAAGTCAGGCACAAAGTCACACTGAGTTTTTAACTTCACAAGGTGGGTATGTGTGTGAAGTCCTTCAATAGTCTGTGGCTGTAATTATGAAAAGGTGTATGTGATCAAAAATCAGGTGACTGGGAGCATGATAGTAAGCTGTGTTTGTGGGAGTTGTAGTCCTGGGTGGCCATGTTTGTTGGCCACAGTGCGTTAGATGTAGATTCTGGCCCTGACTACACCTCGTGGCCAGCCACACTTGATCACATGGGTTGAACTGTGGAGTTTCTCCACAATAACGGTTTGTGAATTTCTTGTTTATTTGGGCTACTTGTTCTAGTCTTTAGTGGGTGCTCTCCTATACCTGCTTGCTGTGTATATAGGAACAGTGGTGGCTGATTCCACAGCATGCATTGCAATGGGGGTCAAGTGGGTGACTGAGTGGCATAATGAATGCTGGGCATATTTGGCTCATGGGAGGAACTGCACCCAACGTCCTGTTTTTCTGAATAGAAGGCCCTTAGAAACCACCAATTTCCTGGTTAGCCCTCTCCATTTGGCCACATAATTGAGGGTGATAGCCAGACATGGTTAACAGAGACCCCCAGTTTCTTCATGAAGCCAACCCAGATATGGGAGGTAAACTGGGCACCTCTGTCACAATGGAACACATGATTGAAAATTAGTTCAGCCATTTCAAAAGCTGTGGGTAGGCCTAGCAGAGGGATCAACTGCAGGGACTTGGAGAATCAGTCTATAATGACCATAATGGCAGTGTTACTCCCTGACTCTGGGAGATCTGTGACAAATTTGACTGCTATGTAGGACTGAGGGTGCTGATGGACAGGGAGTGGCATGAGTTTACTGGCAGGTAGAATGTGTGGCACTTTAGCTTGGGCATATACTGTGCAGGAAGATACATAACTATGGAGGTATGAGGTCATCTTTGGCCAACAGTACTTGGCTCTGAGTAGCTTGTAAGTGCGACGACTGCCTGGGTGACCAGTGGTGGGTGCCTAGGTTATCAATTTACCCCAAAGGTGGCTTGGGATCAAGGTCTTGTCAGGGGAACCTGCAGTGGGTATTCATTGACCTGGGGTTCTTGAGATTTCACAGTTGAGATCCCAGGTGATGGCTTGGATGAAGGAAGAGGAAGGGAGAATAAGTTCTTTGTTCTGGTTTCATGAATTGGAGGCATGAACACATTATAGAGAATCAGCTTTAGCATTCTTGGACCCAGGTCTGTAGGAGAGTGCGAAATCGAAGCACGTGAAGAACAAGGCCCATCAGGCTTGATGTGGGTTTAACCTCTTGCCTGTCTTTAGGTACCCAATATTTTTGTGGTCTGTGAAGATGGTGAATGGGTGAATAGCCCCTTTGAACAAGTGACACCATTCTTCCAAGGCTAACTTAACTGCCAGCAACTCATGGTTACCAACATCATAATTCTGCTCTGCCAAGGTGAGTGTCTTTGAAAAGAATGCTACAGTATGGGCTGAAGTTCAGGTTGTTCTTCAAAGTGTTGACAAAACTGCCCCCAGACCTGTCTCTGAGACATCTACCTAAACTGTGAAGGGTTTAGCGAGGTCTGGGTGTTTAAGAACAGGGGCTATCATGAAGGCTGACTTTAGTTTTATGAATTCTTCCTCTGTTGCTTGATTCCAAGTTAGTTTCTTTGGATCCTTTTTAGGAGTGCAGTGACGGGAGTGGCGATGGAACTGAACCCTCATATGAATCACCTATAAAAAGTTGGCAAACCACAGGAAATGTTGGAGGTCCTTTAAAGTGGGAGGGATAGGCTACTCCATTACTGCTATTACCTTTTTCTGGTCCATGGCTACCCCCTGCTGGTTAATGGCATAGTCAAGGAAGAAGATAGCAAGGACATGGAAATCAACACTTTTCTCCCTTCACGTATATTTGATTTTCCATTAGGCAAGAAAATGCTTGTTTGACATGACTTACATGTCTTTCCAAGAAAAGTGACTATATCAAGATATAATTTATGTAAGCAATAACAAACTTGCTCAACACATCGCAAAGTACAGGCATTGAAAAAATGATGGGGTGCAAGAGAGCCCAAATGACATCATGCAGTACTCATTGTGGTCAGAGGTGGTGCTAAAATACTTTTCTATTCATCACCAGGGTGTATGTGTACCAGGTTATAAGCCCTGTGGAAATCGAGTTTAGTGAAAATCATTGCAGATCAGAGTTGTTTTAATGCAGAGGGGACTAGTGGCAGAGGATAGGGATATTTGAGAGAAATTTAGTTAAACCTTCAGCAAGAAAGTCCTGGGTTCGAGTCCAGTGGCCAACGGGGGCCTTTCTGTGTGGAGTTTGCATGTTCTACCCGTGTCTGCTTGGGTTTCCTCTGGGTGCTCTGGTTTCTCCCACAGTTCAAAGACATGCGGTTAGGTTAACATGGGGTGACCTTGGGCTGAAGTGCCCTTGAGCAAGGCACCTAACCCCCAACTGCTCCCTGGGTGCAGTAGTATAGTTGCCCACTGCTCTGGGTATGTGTGTATGCGCACTGCTCACTTATGTATGTGCATGCATGTGTTCACTGCTTCAGATGGGTTAAATGCAGAGGACGAATTTCACTGTGCTTGAGTGTGCATGTGACAAAGGCTTCTTCTTCTTCTTCTTCAGTAATCAATACAAGGATGTAGACCTCCCCCTTTCTTTTTGGCAAAGAAGAAACTGGTAGAGGCAGGAGAAGTGGCGGGATGGATATTACCTTGTTGGAGGGCTTCCTGGGCATATTTTTCCATGGCTTTTTGCTCAGAGAGAGAGAGAGAGAGAGAGAGAGAGAGTGTAGATTCGGTTACATGAGAGTGTGGTGCCCAGAAGGAGGTCAATGGTTCAATCATAAGGTCTATGGTGAGGGAGACCACAATCTTTGATCTTGCTGAATACTTCTTTGTACTGCTGATACTCTTCAGGTTTGACTGTGGTTACAGGAGAGTCAGGGCTTTCCATGGTAGTGGATGAGATGACAGTGTGAGGAAGATTCAGGCAGTGTTGGTGGAATGACTGGGACCACTTAGGCCCTGTCCACACGGCAACGGATTCAGGTGAATCCGATAAAATTTTTTATCGTTTCAGCCTGGCGTCCACACGGCACCGGCGTTTTGGGTGCCCCACAACGATATTTTTTGAGAACGGTTTCCAGAGTGGAAAAATCTGGCAACGGCGCCGTTCCAAAGTCGTCTGGATGAGTAGAACGGATTTGTTTACGATGACGTCACAACCACATGACTAGAACAAGCAGCACTCACTCATTCACGCCGGGTAGAAGAAGGGGTTTATGCGCATGCGTCCTACTTCTTCTATTGTTCTGGTGTCTCCGATGGGACCGTCTTACAGCGCACGTAGAGGTGTGGCATGTGTATTGCATCATTTTCAGCAAGCGTTGCGTTGCCATATGTACCTGATATTTTACTGATCCGTTGCCCATATGGACGCGATTTTTTTTTTTACCCGCTAAAAAAAAATCTCGTTGCCGTTGTCGTGTGGATGTAGCCTTAGTAATGTCCCTATCCTGCCAGGAGATTTGGGGGTCATGTTGTTGCATCCAGGGAATCCCAGAATTATTGGGTGCTGAGTGATACTTGTGATCAGGAATGAGATGGACTCTACATGAAGTGATGAAGTCCATGAAGTGCCTTGATTTGAAGGAGAATAGGTTCTGTGTATGACCTGATCACCCCAATCCCAATGGGACCCCCATCAATGGTCTTTATATGCAGAGGTTGCTGGAGTGGTTATGTTGGGAGCTTGAGCTTAATGATGACATCATGGTCAATGAAGTTTCCAGCTGCTCCTGAATCATTGAAGGCTGAGAGAATGGAAACTGGTTCTGAATGGCTGATCTGAACATTCAGTATGAGATATTGATGAGATATAAATTGTGATATTACACTGAGGGATTCCAGGTGAGAATGGGCAGTCTCTGAGCCTTGGTAATGGACTTGGGATTGCGCATATGCAAGGTACACTGTGCCACAAAATGTTTTGCTGAGCAACAGAAGAAGCACAGTCTTTCTCTTCTCCTTTTTTCCCCATTGAGTAAGATCCAATTTAGCACTCGTGATTTGCATGGGTTCTGGTGTTTCAACTGGATTCAGGGGAGTGACATTCTTAAGGTAAGCAGAGCAGTTCTGAATCAAGTTATTGAGGCAAGTGGCTAGGGCTATGAGTAAATGAAGAGTCATTTGTTTATCGTGACAGGCTTACTTAAGAAGAAGAAGAAGAAGAAGAAGCCTTTATTTGTCACATGCATACTCAAGCACAGTGAAATTCATCTTCTGCACTTAACCTATCTGAAGCAGTGAACGCACACATGCGCGCGCGCACACACACAAGTGAGCAATGAGCGCGCACACACACACACACCCAGCCAGAGCAGTGAGCAGCTATACTACAGCACCCAGGGAGCAGTTGGGGTTTAGGTGCTTTGCTCAAGGACACTTCAGCCCAAGGCCACCCCATGTTAACCTAACTGCATATCTTTGAACTTGTTCAGCACTTCCACATTCAGCCCCTGTTGAAATGCTACATTGAGTGCTAGCTCATTCCATTAACTCCCTGTAGCTATGATACAGAATTCAAGGGCATATTCAGCTGCACCCCTTTTCTCTTGTTTGATTGCCAAAGCTGTTTTCTAATTTCCTTTCCTTCAGGGGGCATGATCAAAAACTCGGTGGAACAAGGCAATTAAGTGGTTATAGGAGAAGAGGGATTCTCTGCCTTTTTTTCCAGACAGCCGTAGCTCATTTGATTGATTTGATTGACTTAAAAACTGAGCAATTTTCTGTTGGTCATTTATGCTGACTTGACCTGCGAAATACAGGGAGCACTGTAGCAGAAACTACTTATACTGTGATGCTTCTCCTGCAAACTTGTCAGGACATGAGATAAGAGGAGCAGTAAGAAGGGCTGGAGGCTGGCAGCTTTGGAGTGTTTGGGAGACAACTTCTGTGAGCCAGTTGATGTGTGTGTCAAGATCTTCCAGACAGCTGTTAAGTCTCCCGTGAGCTGATATGGTGTCTTGCCAGTTCACATCTCCTGCTACATCCAGGAGGGAAAGCAAAGTAATCTGTTAAGTAACAGGCTGTAGATGGATGTACATGCAGGTAGAATCTTTATTTACACACAAAGCAGATGATTCCAAAACTGTGATGCAGAATCATAGAAAAAATTCAGGCAAAAACTCAGGTGATCAACAAACAGCAATACAGGGGCAAAAACTAGGAACCAGAACAATATCAAAAACTAGAACAGCAATAGCAAGGAAAACGGCTTGGTAAAATCAGGCACAAAGTCACACTGAGTGTTTACTTCGCAACGTGTGTATGTGTGTGAAGTCTTTAAAAAGTCTGTGGCTGTAATCATGAACAGGGGTGTGTGTGTGTGTGTGTGTGTGTGTGTGTGTGTGTGTGTGTGTGAGAGAGAAAGACCAGAACTCAGGTGACTGGGAGCATGACAGTGACAGTGTGTATGTGGGAGTTGTTGTCCTGGGCAGCCATGTTTGTAGGCCACAGTGCGTTAGGTGGAGATTCCTGTGCTGATGGGACACTAAAAAAAATATTGATTATAGTGTTACCATTTTATTTTTGAAATGTACAGACACTAATTTTTTGGACTTTGCATCCCATCTATGGAAACTGGCAAGGTTTGTTATAGAATTGGGAGCCAGGAATTAGTAAATAACTCTTTTTCAGCAGATTTTCTCTGGAGATTTTGTGCATTTTGCTAATTTTTCATGACCTAAACATTTATTGTTTGTATATACAGGAATGGGCAGCACGGTGGTGTAGTGGTTAGCACTGTCACCTCACAGCAAGAAGGTTCTGGGTTCGAGCCCAGTGGCCAATGGGGGCTTTTCTGTGTGGAGTTTGCATGTTCTCCTCGCGTCTGTGCGAGTTTCCTCCGGGTGCTCCGTTTTCCCCCACAGTCCAAAGACATGTAGGTTAGGCTAATTGGAGGCTCTAAATTGACTGTAGGTGTGAATGGTTGTTTGTCTCTGTGTTAGCCCTGTGATGACCTGGCCACTTGTCCAGGTTGTACCCCACCTCTCACACATAGGCAGCTGGGATAGGCTCCAGCATGCCTGCGACCCTGCACAGGATAAGCGGTTACGGATAATGGATGGATATACAGGAATGTAGCCATCCCAAGCACGTGGTTCTCTAACTCACCACACAGTGAGACTCCTGGCCACAGCATATGCTTTATCCATTGGCACGTTACCCAGCCAAATGGTCACAGATTATTGCTGGACCAATAGTCAGTAGCAATGCAATGGTTACATCTCAACTAACTTTTGGTCTACTTCCTAAACTGAATGTGTCAACATCACATGTGAATTGCATGTTCAATAATAAGCAAGAGTTGAAAACTACTAGACAGGTACAGACAGAGGATGCTATGGGACCTTTCACATTGTGTCTCTTAATACTACTCAGGACAGACCACCCAGACAGAAGGTGACAGTGCACCTCAGGACCTGGAGATCATCAATCACTCTCTCAATCTTGAAGCGTGACCTAGAGACCTCTGGACTAAAGGAAGTCCTTTTCCAAAAATAAACCCTCAAACCTGCGAGGGTGGCAGTTTCCTCTTTGTTTTCCAAACACTTGTAAGGGCTGACACTTGCCATTCAATGAGACAGTTCAAGTCAAAAGCCTCTCCAGTTGTATCTCCTAACTGTCTAGTGTTGAAACCTGAGAGAAAAAAAAACGTTTCTAAATTTTCATATCAGAAAACTTATGCATTTAGGTTGTAACTACCTGTTATGATTTTTTAAAAATCTTTTTGACCTTTTATTACATTATAAATATCAGAAAATCTTAAGTTAGAAAATGGTGTATAGTTATTGTATTTGGATGAATTTCTTTCAGGATTTTTCTAGGTTTTATTTTAGCTAAGTTAACATTAGCTACACCATGAGTAAATATATAAATAAATATTATGTCATTAATTACAAGTGATATATTGTATAATGCATCTTTTGTCATGGCAATTTTTTTTTTTTTGCATAATACCTAAAATAAAAGGGGTTTTTTTTCAAATGGTTTTATTTTCAACATTATAATATAGGAATTCCCTTTGTTTTACATGTGTGTGTGGTGAATTCTGTTGCTTTTTTGTTAGTAGCAATGAAGGGAACAGTTCATGATGTTTATTATTAACATCTGTTTCATTATATCTATCAACCTTGTTGCATGCTGTTCAGGTAGGGCTTTAAAACTGAATTTGGGTCTAATTGTTCTATCTCTCATAGGGACTCCCAGAATTCACAGTAGCAAAAACAAACAAACAAACACCTTTGGAATAATTTACACATCAGATATGTGTATGATATGAAGACTAATTATAGAATTTACAAATCCCACAAACCTCATGAAGTCTGAATAACTTCTTATGTTGCTTTACTGGACAAGACGTTGCTATTCATGGTACCATCTATATGTTCCTTTTATACCATACGAGTTCACCACTTCATGAAAAATCCTACAGACATCATCTTATTTTTTGGCACCTCTATCACTATTCACTAATATGCACATGCACCATATGTACTAATATTATTGATTATAATAATTCCCTCAGTGACCTATCTCATACATGTAACATTTTCAAAAGCGGGGTCAGTCTTTATGGAGGTTGATCACTTTAGACAGTTAGGGGAGTGTGGCAATGTGTCTCTAGGCATGGCAGTAACTTCCTTTGCATCGTGGGAACCGCCTGTAGAAAACAATGATTGAATTCACAATGGTGCATACAAAGGCCACCTTTGGGAGAAACCATATCCCACAGCATGCTGGGAATGGGGAGCAATAGCAGCAGATGTTGGGAGGACTATAAGGCAACAGATGCCCCCAAAGCAAGTATTCAGTATGAGCCAAGCACACATCTCCAAGTCCAGCATAAAAGAGAAGCCGAATGTGGAGGAGGAATGAAAGCACACCCAAATAATAGTTAAAGACTTGCTGCTTAAAGGAGAAGAAGTAAATCATGTGGAAATTGATGCTCATGTACTTACAACTATGTCTTATTGTGTAAGCTCTCTGTGACTATATCATGATGAAGACCTTACTAAAACCATTCCTGTTGGCACTGGTTGGAACTTTCACCAAGAAAAATCTATTGCCAGTTTTCTATGTGAAAGAAAACTGGAACATTTCTGCAGACATTTAGTGCAAACTAAAAACACCCAATGTTTTTTTTAATAGTGTTGGTCCTAAACATTTACTTTTTAAATTAGTTAGTCGTATGCTATTGCTGAAAGTTTTTAAGTTAGTGCTGGTTCCGCTTCATAAAAAATACAATGTGAAAAATGAAGACACATCACTTCACACAGAGACAAATACACAGCTTGTGACATTGTCTAATCTTGGGTCATTTTCAATTGGCCTCTGTGACATTTCTGTACAAATAATTTGTCTCGGATTAAGGAAAAGATACAGGGAAATCCACACAACAAAGACATTAATGAGGACCACATCAATCAGTCCACCAGTGCACCAAATGTCAATATGTGGACATAACATTCGTTTTCAATGTTTTCAATGGGCTTAATCCACCCTCAAAAGTCTATGAGAATAGAACACACTTCGAAAAACACTGTAAGAAAATGAAGCTGTCACACAGTGATAAATGCATCTTATTCTTTATGTGTTTATATTCTGGTGGCCTGTGTGAACTGAGTTTACCCAGGGCACTGCGTGCAGCTGCTAGCCATAATGCTAGTGGTCGTTGCAGGTCATATGCTGAATATGAAGGACCTGTGAAGGTCACAGCACAGAACATGTTGAATCCCAAATAAACACTGCTCACCAAAAAGACCCAACACTCTATAAATGGCTTGCTTGTGTGAACATACCTAAAATTGGAGCCCACACTGATTTGATCCAAAAAATTGGGGAAAGCCAGATGACTTGTAATTGGCTGTAGAGTAGGCAGAGGGGTATGGGCCATTTAAGACATCATCGAGTGTGATGTGTGGGAATGGACGAGCGGACTGACGGCTGATTAATGACCACAAACACTGAATGCTCCATTCTCTTCACATGATAATCATTTTCAAAAGCAGACGGGAAAAGTTGGACCTTCATTGCTTTTCCTACAATGAATGGCAATCCTTCAGTGTTGACAAAAGACAGAAGCTTATGTCTTCCTGCAGTGTTTGTAGGAAATGGTATTTTATATTCATAGAAAATCAACATCATGCCTTCAGCCTCTTTGCTCAAACACTGCAAAATGCATTTCTGAACATGGCCAAAACTTTCCTTTGTTTGTAGTGAGAAATAAATAGGAAAAGCTGTAACAAGAAACATATGGCAAAAGAATTAATGTGCCTTACTGTCTAACAATATCATGTTCTTTTAACATGCTCATTTTAGGAGTGGGTGTCCAATGTTACCATCCATTTTATTTTATAGAATGCAGTTATAACAGCTATATAAGTCAATTCAATATATCTCGAGGTAAATCATTCAAATAAAATCAAATTGGCAATATTTTTTCAAAAGATGCAGGTGTCTATGTGAGCAGGTATGGGTTTCAATAATAGATGGGCAGCTCAGTTTCTACCAATTTCATTTAAATTGGTTACTCTCACAATAAAATAACCTGAACAGAGGTAACATAATTATAAACCTTGTTTTGAAAGAATAGATCAATTCAGACAAACAGAACAGAAAGAGTTTAATTACTTAGTTGTCCATAGAACAAAGTGGAAGAAGTTTCACAACACCAAATTAAATACATCATATGGTGTTCAAACAGTGGATTTCATAATACATGTTCGACTGAACATATTTGAATAGTGTGATGGTGCATTCAGACTTGTGTCCCCTTCCCCCGCCACAGTGAATGTGATAATGTGAACCTCTCTGGTCCTGGCCCTGACGATAGATTGCCTGCTTTGCAGTGCAAGCCACAGGTCTACAGGCTGCTTCACTATATTCATGGACAGATGGCGAACACCACCTATTAACACAGTGACTAGCATTGCTCCATCCTTGTCTTGGTGACTGCTGGCTTGTTTTGGCTTCGTCTTTTTCATCCCCCAGTAGACATGGCCGTCCCTCACCCAGCACTTCTACAGGATGTAAATAACCAGATAGAGGACTTGCTTTCATCTGAATATGAATAGAATGAGAAGGGGGGGCACAAAAAGAAAAAAGGCAAGGGGTGACGAGTACCAAGCGTCACCCATGCCAACCTGGGTTTTTTTTTTTTATGAATGGAAGAAGCAAAAGGGACAGGATCAAATTCAATTAAACAATGTTTACAACAAACAATACATTTCTTTATTTGTTATGAATACAACTCTCTGCAGTCTTTCTAGTGACACTTTAACACTTTAGTAGGTTTTGAAAACTACAATCTCTTCAGTGTTATGACATTAGAAAATACAGTATATCTACAACACTGGAGCCCTGAATGAATTTTTACACAAAGAGACACATAATTTTATTCCCAAGGTAAATAGTCTGCAGCATGCATCAACTGATAAGTACCATTAAGCAAAGATGATGTCAAATGTTATTTTACTGTTAATCAAATCTAAACTACAAAGATATAAGGCCTCAGGCTTTCACTCCCCCTGGATGCTTGGACCCCTGCGATGTCAATATAAATTCATGTCATTTTCAGCGATTATGAAGTAAAATGATGATATGGCTAAAAATAATACAAGAAAACACCTGCACCACTTGCTAACCCTTACAAAAACAAAATGTTTGTGGCAAATTTGCACAAACTTGTTGCTGGTTTGCAGCAAACAAATTATTTTGCCAAACAGATTTGCCACAAGTTGTGCCAGTGTCAGCTACTAGCGGCCAACTTCCACAAACATTCTGGCAATAATGAGAAGTTTGCCACTACTTGCAAACATGTTTCGGGAGCGGATCCAGGAAAATGGGAAGGGGGGCATCAACCCAGTAAGGCTGGGGATCCGGGGCCCTGCAATTTTTAAATGCCCCGAGATGCATTTTGAGCTGTCAGAAACATGTTGTAAATGAAATCTCTTAAAGAAACTTACCATATCAAAAAATAATGTTTTAAAAGTATCCATCCATCCATCCATCCATCCATCCATCCATCCATTATCTGTAGACGCTTATCCTGTTCTACAGAGTCGCAGGCAAGCTGGAGCCTATCCCAGCTGACTATGGGTGAGAGGCAGGGTACACCCTGGACAAGTCGCCAGGTCATCGCAGGGCTGACACAGAGACAAACAACCATTCACACCTATGGTCAATTTAGAGCCACCAATTAAAATTGAAAGTTAATATCTCATCTCATCTCATCTCATTATCTCTAGCCGCTTTATCCTTCTACAGGGTCGCAAGCAAGCTGGAGCCTATCCCAGCTGACTACGGGCGAAAGGCGGGGTACACCCTGGACAAGTCGCCAGGTCATCACAGGGCTGACACATAGACACAGACAACCATTCACATTCACACCTACGGTCAATTTAGAGTCACCAATTAACCTAACCTGCATGTCTTCGGACTGTGGGGGTAACCGGAGCACCCGGAGGAAACCCACACGGACATGAGGAGAACATACAAACTCCACACAGAAAGGCCCTTGCTGGCCGCTGGGCTCGAACCCAGGACTTTCTTGCCGTGAGGCAACAGTGCTAACCACTACACCACCATGCCACCCTGTTTTAAAAGTAGGAACTTTCAAAGCCATTTTATTAGTCACTGGAAATGATATTGTCAGAGTTGCAGTTGTATGCGTATGACATAATTACAACTGATATATGGTAATATTTATGAAAGTTGCATTGTCACATAGGGTGGCATGGTGGTGTAGTGGTTAGCAATGTCGCCTCACAGCAAGAAGGTTCTGGGTTCAAGCCCAGTGGCCGACAGGGGTCTTTCTGTGTGGAGTTTGCATGTTCTCCCTGTGTCTGCGTGGATTTCCACCGGGTGCTTTGGTTTCCCCGATGATGATGACTTGCGTGAAGAATTTGTTTAAGGTGATGAAGAGTTGCGCTATGTCGACCTCACTCTCTCGTCCGAAGCCATCTGTTTCCAGTGGCAAGACTAGATCGAGATGACTGGAGGATGGAAATGGATGCAGTGGATGACCAAGATGTCCTACGTGCCTCATCTTGCTCTCTGCACTCCACAGTGCGCTGCTGTAACCACCTTCCTCTCTGTTGAAACAAATGTTTCTTCCACAGACTCCAGTCTTTGCATACGAACATAGACAAGCCCTAACTCAGCAGGGGTTTCAGACCCGCCGGCCAGTCTCACTTGATTCTGCCGGCCTGTTGAAACCATTGCCTGGGGTATGGCCGCTGTTGCATGCAAACAGCTACTAGGAGCCACAGATGAGAGCTGAGTGTCAGGTGGGGACCAAAGCGGATGAACTACTCCAAAGAGCACGACATGTTTCCCCTGTCAGAGGTAATACCCCTCCCTGACACCCCACACACCCCATGGGTTTCCCCCACAGTCCAAAGACATGCAGGTTAGGTTAAAGTGCTAGTGTAATGAAAATTACATCATAGAATCCTGGGTTTTCTGTGTGTGATATGCTCAAACAGGTTGTAAAGTTCACCGATTAAATTAAAAAATGGGTTCAAAAAATTAATTTTTTGCATCCAAATTCTGTTCCAAAAAATCACTAAAAGCTTGTCCGCCATTATTAGATCACAGAGATTCACAGGTCAGCGGCGCTGCATGCGTGACGTCATATGCGCCACTGCCTTCTTTTGTGTCCACACAGGCTCTATACTGTTCTCTGCAATTGTGTGCCCACTTGATACTGATTCTTTTGAAAAAGATGAGAAAGCTCTTCAAATTCATCCTCAATCTTTGGTTGGTTGTCTGAGGATGATTTAGAACCTATAGCCACGAAGAAAGAGTTGGACGAATACGCAAGCCAAGTCGCTCGTGAAGAAGAGGAGCAACAACTGCTTGAGCAGTTTTCTGGAATCCAGGAAGTTAATACATTGTGCAAATCATAGTTTGCTTATTCATTTTTTTTAACTGATTTGTTCAACTTTCACAGTTGTGATAAAGCAGTGTCTCTTTGTAATTGTCATCTTTATAACCTCACTTGGTAGGCACAAGGCTAAATAATGACAGTAATTAGGCACTTTCATTTTCAGTGCGGCGGCACGGTGGTGTAGTGGTGGTTCACTGTCGCCTCACAGCAAGAAGGTCCGGGTTCAAGCCCCGTGGCCGGCGAGGGCCTTTCTGTGCGGAGTTTGCATGTTCTCCCCGTGTCCGCGTGGGTTTCCTCCGGGTGCTCCGGTTTCCCCCACAGTCCAAAGACATGCAGGTTAGGTTAACTGGTGACTCTAAATTGACCGTAGGTGTGAGTGTGAGTGTGAATGGTTGTCTGTGTCTATGTGTCAGCCCTGTGATGACCTGGCGACTTGTCCAGGGTGTACCCCACCTTTCACCCATAGTTAGCTGGGATAGGCTCCAGCTTGCCTGCGACCCTGTAGAACAGGATAAAGCAGCTAGAGATAATGAGATGAGAGATGAGATTTTCAGTGCTGGAGCGGCAGGAGCAGGTGGCGTGTTGTGCCATATGCATTGTGCGTAGCAAGCGTTAGGGTTCACCTCCAAAATTAAGTTGCTCATAAAACTACAACCTTTTCTGTTTCTAAAAGTACCAATTAGGACCATGTAGACCCTTTTTCTATTTTGTGCTACAATGTTAAGTAGAGGTGTGTAGGGGTGTGTGTGAGTGGGGGTGGGGGGGGGGGGGTCAGTGCACAATTACCACTATTTATTTATGTTTGTTTGTTTATTTTATTATAATCACCATTTCTCTGCAACCATAATTTTTTTTTTTTTTATTCCAAAACCTATGCTCTTCTTACAGTGTCCCTTTACAGAGAGCTGATTTTAAGGTGAATTGAACCTGTTTGAAATTTTAAGGTAAAGTCCCTACAATAATCACGGAATTGGCGTGAAGGAAAAGGCCATTGCAAGATTAATTTATAATCATTTTGTGATAAACTTCCCTGTGTATTTCTGAATCTTGTCATTGCCTTTTTGTCCACTGAAACACCTGTGACATTATATTGCATCTAAAAACATGATTTCAATTTCAAATGAATGGACACGCCATCCTGTTATCTCTCTCAACTAACTCATTGATTTTTTTTCTGTATTTATAGGCCCTGAAAGAAATTCTCTCACAACATGAGCAAAATGTACGCTGTTCAATTAATACTGTATCTTCAGGTACTAAGGTAGTAACACATCATATCCATCTTCCATCAAATACTGCCTGTAAACTAAATACTGTCTAAGCAACCACTCTCTCCTCCTTTCAGTATTTCATCTGAGTGTGCTGTAGCCAAAACAGCCGAAGCATCTGTGTCTACTGTTGTACAAATATCAGCAACTCCTCCTTCAAATACTGCATCATCGGCACAAAGAGAAACAGCCTTTCCACCCTCTCCTTCAACTACAACATCTGAATTTTTGTAAAAAAAAATAAATAACGGTAATTGCACGCTGATTACCCCCCCCCCCCCCCCACACACACACACACACACACTCCTCTACTTAACACTGTAGCACAAAATAGAAAGGGTCTACATGGTCCTAATTGGTACTGTTAGAACCACAGAAGGTTGTAGTTTTATGAGCAACTTTCTGGAGGTGAACTCTAACGAACTCCTGGCTGTTGCACGCTTGCTGTGCACAATGCATATGGCACAACGCGCCACCCACTCCTGCTGCTCCAGCACTGAAAGTGCCTAATTGCTGCTGTTATTTAGCCTTGTATAAAACTTCAGAACTGCTATCAGTGAAAAGGATAAAAGAATAAGGACAATTAATAAATTCAAGCAACAGGCTAAACACAAGCTTGACACTTACTGTGCGGTGAGCTCTTTGGGATGGCGCTTCTGACTTTTGTTTCCAGATGGTAGGAACTGCTCCGCATACCAGACATCGCTCAAATCCTTCTATGTGAATTTGCCTCACAAATTTATCTTTTTCAAAATGTATGGAGTAGACACCAAACCGCCTTGTCAGCTTGAAGTTACCTCTCTTTGTCTGTACAAATCAAACCCATTCATTCTGTAAGTGTCCTGCCAACTTTGGGCTATAATTTCACTTTTTTTTAATCAGCTAAACATGAACAGCCTTGAATGACACAGCTTTGTGTGCCACCTCTTCAATCCACGCCAGTGTTTACTAGTGGTTTTCCAACACAGTTTGTTAGTGGTGACGAACTTCAGGTAACCTTCTGGTAACAAGTCTGCCACTAGTAGCAACCATGTCAACCATTTTTTAAAAGTTGTTTTCTTTTTTGTGTTGTTGATATAATGGTGTCTATTTAATCTATTTTCTATAATAATAATAATAATATGTCGCCTCACAGCAAGAAGGTCCTGGGTTCGAGCCCCGGGGCCGGCGAGGGCCTTTCTGTGTGGAGTTTGCATGTTCTCCCTGTGTCCGCATGGGTTTCCTCCGGGTGCTCCGGTTTCCCCCACAGTCCAAAGACATGCAGGTTAGGTTAACTGGTGACTCTAAATTGACCGTAGGTGTGAATGTGAGTGTGAATGGTTGTCTGTGTCTATGTGTCAGCCCTGTGATGACCTGGCGACTTGTCCAGGGTGTACCCCGCCTTTCGCCCGTAGTCAGCTGGGATAGGCTCCAGCTTGCCTGCGACCCTGTAGAAGGATAAAGCGGCTAGAGAGATAATGAGATGAGATAATAATAATAGATGTGTGAAGTGATTGTGGTGACACTACACTGTGTAGGAAGTTATTATCGAATATTTCTGTAGAACTATTTAAAGAATTTGGTTCCAAAACACAATAAATCCACTGTGATAAACTTGAGAAAAAAATGTATTTTCTTTACCAAAAAAAGTGATTGCATGAAAACTACTATTTTCTGTTTGAAACTTTAATATAAGACTATGCAGTTGAAATAACATTAAAAATGCAAATCTAGATTTTAATTTAAATTTTATTGGAAAATTTTTTTTTTCCAAAATACAATATATCCATGACATATTTTTTCCCAAATGCAGTACCTGAATTACATCAATAACAAGTGTTGCCAGGCAAAACAAACCTTGTCCGGTAGCACTTATGATGAATATGAAGGAAGATATCACGAAATAAATAGGTACCCTATGGGTACATGTGGCTGCTGCTTATAAATAAAATTGTTTTCTGATCCCATGTCCATGCAGTAAATATAGCATATATATTTACTTTATGAGGCAGTAGCCACAAAAATGGAGCGTAATCCAAAAATGAATAATTTAAAAATCACAGAAGTAAAATATACTAAGTGTCTGTACTTTATATTATTCTATTCTTACCTCTTACAGTTTTCAAAACTGAAACCTCCAAACCGAGGCTGACATACACACGCTGTCGCCATGACCAAAGCTCTTATTTCCTGGAAATGGCCCGGTGCTAGAGCTCAGTAGAACGCCCTTTCCCTCTGTACTAAGCATACACGTCTGAAAGCGATTTCTTTAGTCTAGTCCATTTATTTCAAATGGTGAACTGAATTTACACTCACCGGCCATTTTAATCTGAACTCGTGTATGCGCAGTGTGCGATTGTTACACTCTTACATTCTTACAGCACGATGACATAGTGGCTAGCGCCTCTATATGAGGCAGTAGCCACAACAAAAACGATTTTGACCCTTTTGGTGACCTTGACCAGATGACCCTCAAAATGTTGGAGGTTCTATTTGAGACCAATACCCATCTATCCTGAAAGTTTCATGAAGATTCATCCAGCCGTTTTCCCGTAATATCATTAACAAATAAAAAACAAAGAAACAAAGAAACCCCACCGGTGGACTCTGTCCTGGGCAAGGTAAAAACAATTTGTGTGTGTGTGTGTGTGTGTGTGTGTGTGTGTGTGTGTGTGTAAACCCAGCTTAGTTTAGCCTGCTAGTTATTCTGGGTGTCCTAAACCTATCAAAAATGCTATTATATATATTTGTAAACTGTTAGCAGGTATGAAATAAAGGCTTTCTTCATCTATAAGCCCCAATCTATTTTACACACAAAGCTCTGAGGAATGTTAATAGACCCAGTCAGATGTTTACATGGAAACTTTTTTTTTTTTTAATGGACAAACTTTTTTTATACTGAACAATAAATTTAGAAGTTTAGACACCTTGTCCAGCATGTAAGGTTAAATTCATAGCTGAGCTCCCGGGCACAAATCAGAACTCCATATTTAAGAGAATATGGTAAAGCATCGAACTGATTTTTGATGGCTATTGCGACCACAGGGAACTCGATCGTAAGTGCAAAGCAACATCTCAAACATTTGACCACCGGACAACGAAATTTGTATCTTTATTTATGTGAGATAGATGGATTTTTTATCCAGCACATATTTTTAATTTTCTTTGTGAAAAATAATGTGGGATTATTTATTAACATATTTTACACTCATCAGGAGCTCCGCTTTTAGGCAGTGCCTATTATATATATTAAGTAGTATATCTAGATCCCTGGAGGAATCAGGTGCGCTCAAGTGGAAAATTAACATTGGATGGCATTCTCTACTGGAAATAATAATATAAAACATGAAGATAAGAAATATTTGATTCCATCCATTATCTGTAGCTGCTTATCCTGTTCTACAGGGTCGCAGGCAAGCTGGAGCCTATCCCAGCTGACTATGGGCGAGAGGCGGGGTACACCCTGGATAAGTCGCCAGGTCATCATAGGGCTAACACATAGAGACAAACAACCATTCACACTCACACCTACAGTCAATTTAGAGCCACCAATTAATCTAACCTGCATGTCTTTGGACTGTGGGGGGAAACCGGAGCACCCGGAGGAAACCCACGCAGACACAGGGAGAACATACAAGCTCCACACAGAAAGGCCCTCACCGGCCGCTGGGCTCGAACCCAGGACCTTCTTGCTGTGAGGCGACAGTGCTAACCACTACACCACTGTGCTGCCAATATTTGATGCCATCAAATTTATTCAATTATTTCATTCAAAATCTCACTAAAAGATGGGAATTCTCAGTGATGTTGACAGTCAGTGGGAGCTGCTATTACTGTTCACATGTTTGAATGGTGCACTGTGATTCGTTGAGCAGAGATAATGCGTTCTGTGGAAAATCAGTTCTGGCGTTTGTCGCGTTTTGGAAAGAAAAGGGAGAGACCATGCAGAGAAACATTGCGGATATCATGTTTTGCATAAAACTGATTTTGGAACTTTGAATAGCGATCAAATTCCAAACTTCTTTTGGAGGGAACTTGATTTTTTTTTTTTTTCTGAAAAAGGTGCTTATCGTGTTTTGGAACCACACTGTTATTTGTCCAGCATGTTTGGATAAAAATTAGATTTTATCTCATTATTTACTTTACTACAGCTGGAAAGTGGCATCTTTCATGTTTTAACAATGTTTCACTTATGCTTTATTGATCAGGAAACTTCGACTCTATGGCTGTCTTTCCAATTTTATGGAGCTCGCCCCAGTCATTCAATAAGACGCTATTGCTGTGGAAACATTTGTCAGGATTGATTCTCTCCACCGTTAGCAAGGTAAGATGCCTCATTAAAATAAATGTTTTGCTAGATGTGGAAGTTTGAATTGATTAAGAGATTATATGTCTAAGAAAACCAATACTACATGATGAAGTTAGTTTTAGATTTGAATGTGAGAGATGACTAGTTTGCTAATGTGAATGCTAATTCTCCTTTTGTAGCTAGCTAACATGAACCAGCACAATTTAGAATATAGTACACTATCAATTTTATTCAACAAATCAATGCAATATATTAAATAACATCATATTTCAGTAAAATTGACTAATTTTAGAAAACATTTAATCTTTTAAGGGCCAGATGTGTCTGGACATGTGACTCATTCACACTCACTAACTGATTACCAGCTAAATTTAAAAGTAATGCTGGTGTTTTGCATTAATGATGTAATGTGTCCTGAATAAATACAACCCCGATTCCAAAAAAGTTGGGACAAAGTACACATTGTAAATAAAAACAGAATGCAATGATGGGGAAGTTTCAAAATTCCATATTTTATTCAGAATAGAACATAGATGACGTATCAAATGTTTAAACTGAGAAAATGTGTCATTTAAAGAGAAAAATTAGGTGATTTTAAATTTCATGACAACACCACATCTCAAAAAAGTTGGGACAAGGCCATGTTTACCACTGTGAGACATCCCCTTTTCTCTTTACAACAGTCTGTAAACGTCTGGGGACTGAGGAGACAAGTTGCTCAAGTTTAGGGATAGGAATGTTAACCCATTCTTGTCTAATGTAGGATTCTAGTTGCTCAACTGTCTTAGGTCTTTTTTGTCGTATCTTCCGTTTTATGATGCGCCAAATGTTTTCTATGGGTGAAAGATCTGGACTGCAGGCTGGCCAGTTCAGTACCCGGACCCTTCTTCTATGCAGCCATGATGCTGTAATTGATGCAGTATGTGGTTTGGCATTGTCATGTTGGAAAATGCAAGGTCTTCCCTGAAAGAGACGTCGTCTGGATGGGAGCATATGTTGCTCTAGAACCTGGATATACCTTTCAGCATTGATGGTGTCTTTCCAGATGTGTAAGCTGCCCATGCCACACGCACTAATGCAACCCCATACCATCAGAGATGCAGGCTTCTGAACTGAGCGCTGATAACAACTTGGGTCGTCCTTCTCCTCTTTAGTCCGAATGACACGGCGTCCCTGATGTCCATAAAGAACTTCAAATTTTGATTTGTCTGACCACAGAACAGTTTTCCACTTTGCCACAGTCCATTTTAAATGAGCCTTGGCCCAGAGAAGACGTCTGCGCTTCTGGATCGTGTTTAGATACGGCTTCTTCTTTGAACTGTAGAGTTTTAGCTGGCAACGGCGGATGGCACGGTGAATTGTGTTCACAGATAATGTTCTCTGGAAATATTCCTGAGCCCATTTTGTGATTTCCAATACAGAAGCATGCCTGTATGTGATGCAGTGCCGTCTAAGGGCCCGAAGATCACGGGCACCCAGTATGGTTTTCCGGCCTTGACCCTTATGCACAGAGATTCTTCCAGATTCTCTGAATCCTTTGATGATATTATGCACTGTAGATGATGATATGTTCAAACTCTTTCTAATTTTACACTGTCGAACTCCTTTATGATATTGCTCCACTATTTGTCGGCGCAGAATTAGGGGGCTTGGTGATCCTCTTCCCATCTTTACTTCTGAGAGCCGCTGCCACTCCAAGATGCTCTTTTTATACCCAGTCATGTTAATGACCTATTGCCAATTGACCTAATGAGTTGCAATTTGGTCCTCCAGCTGTTCCTTTTTTGTACCTTTAACTTTTCCAGCTTCTTATTGCCCCTGTCCCAACTTTTTTGAGATGTGCTGCTGTCATGAAATTTCAAATGAGCCAATATTTGGCATGAAATTTCAAAATGTCTCACTTTCGACATTTGATATGTTGTCTATGTTCTATTGTGAATACAATATCAGTTTTTGAGATTTGTAAATGATTGCATTCCGTTTTTATTTACAATTTGTACTTTGTCCCAACTTTTTTGGAATCAGGGTTGTAATTAAAACAATGTATTTTTAAATAAAATTCTCAGGAGAAATGGAGCTGGTCATTCAAGGCTGAATGATTAGTCTTGAGGGTCATGTCATTTGTAAAGCATCATACCTACATTATTGACTGGGATTACAACTTGTTCATAGTGCACTACGTACAGGAGCAGGCCTCTTGTACTGTGGAGTTCATTCAGAGGTAAAACACCTTGTTCATTAAATCTAACTTTCTTTTTGTTCTTTGCCTCATTTCACTTAAGTCACCAAATAATTGCTGTTGGGCGGCACGGTGGTGTAGTGGTTAGCGCTGTCGCCTCACAGCAAGAAGGTCCGGATTCGAGCCCCGTGGCCAGCGAGGGCCTTTTTGTGTGGAGTTTGCATGTTCTCCCCGTGTCCGCGTGGGTTTCCTCCGGGTGCTCCGGTTTCCCCCACAGTCCAAAGACATGCAGGTTAGGTTAACTGGTGACTCTAAATTGACCGTAGGTGTGAATGTGAGTGTGAATGGTTGTCTGTGTCTATGTGTCAGCCCTGTGATGACCTGGCGACTTGTCCAGTGTGTACCCCGCCTTTCGCCCATAATCAGCTGGGATAGGCTCCAGCTTGCCTGCGACCCTGTAGAACAGGATAAAGCGGCTAGAGATAATGAGATGAGATGAGATAATTGCTGTTGTATACTGCTGTGTTTGTAGATGCTTCATTGGTATAACCGCAAACGGGTTCAAATCATCAGCAAGAAATCTCACACAGTCAACCCTCGTGTCTCCACTCTCCTGCATTGTGTTTAATCAGCACTGGGTTTTTTGTTTTTAATTTTAAGAGGTTTAGCCTCACAGAAATATTTGCCAGAAACACATAAAATATGAACTAGTTGCAAACAGTAAACATTCTTGGAAACCTGCAGCAACAAATAGTTTAGAATCAATTGTTTGCCATACATTTTCCACAATTTTAGCCAGAAGTCCCTCAGAAGTTTGCCACAAAATAATTTGCATGTGAAAATATCACTGGGTCAAAGGTTAATCACAACTGTCTTCCAGAAACCTAAACTTTTTGTAAAGGAGTGTCTCTGTGTTTTATGCAAAGCAGTGTAGATGGAGCATACCTCACAAAGTATTACCAAAAACATTTATTTGAGAACCCAAATAAATCCATCCATCCTTCCATTATCTGTAGCCGCTTATCCTGTACAGGGTCGCAGGCAAGCTGGAGCCCTTCCCAGCTGACTACGGGCGAAAGGCGGGGTACACCCTGGACAAGTC
The DNA here is from genome assembly GCF_027579695.1 of Neoarius graeffei. NCBI lineage: Eukaryota > Metazoa > Chordata > Actinopteri > Siluriformes > Ariidae > Neoarius > Neoarius graeffei. The sequence continues at coordinate 34,128,177 of NC_083575.1, read as the reverse complement.
GCCAAGTCATCACAGGGCTGACACATAGACACAGACAACCATTCACACTCACATTCACACCTACGGTCAATTTAGAGTCACCAGTTAACCTAACCTGCATGTCTTTGGACTCTGGGGGAAACCAGAGCACCCGGAGGAAACCCACGTGGACACGGGGAGAACATGCAAACTCCACACAGAAAGGCCCTCATTGGCCACTGGGCTCAAACCCAGGACCTTCTTGCTGTGAGGTGACAGTGCTAACCACTACACTACTGTGCTGCTGAACCCAAATAAATATTGAACTATATTGCTTAGTTCCATATTATACAACCCCGATTCCAAAAAAGTTGGGACAAAGTACAAATTGTAAATAAAAACCGAATGCAATGATGTGGAAGTTTCAAAATTCCATATTTTATTCAGAATAGAACATAGATGACATCTCAAATGTTTAAACTGAGAAAATGTATCATTTAAAGACAAAAATTAGGTGATTTTAAATTTCATGACAACAACACATCTCAAAAAAGTTGGGACAAGGCCATGTTTACCACTGTGAGACATCCCCTTTTCTCTTTACAACAGTCTGTAAACGTCTGGGGACTGAGGAGACAAGTTGCTCAAGTTTAGGGATAGGAATGTTAACCCATTCTTGTCTAACGTAGGATTCTAGTTGCTCAACTGTCTTAGGTCTTTTTTGTCGTATCTTCCGTTTTATGATGCGCCAAATGTTTTCTATGGGTGAAAGATCTGGACTGCAGGCTGACCAGTTCAGTACCCGGACCCTTCTTCTACGCAGCCATGATGCTGTAATTGATGCAGTATGTGGTTTGGCATTGTCATGTTGGAAAATGCAAGGTCTTCCCTGAAAGAGGCGTCGTCTAGGTGGGAGCATATGTTGCTCTACAACCTGGATATACCTTTCAGAATTGATGGTGTCTTTCCAGATGTGTAAGCTGCCCATGCCACACGCACTAATGCAACCCCATACCATCAGAGATGCAGGCTTCTGAACTGAGCACTTATAACAACTTGGGTCGTCCTTCTCTTTAGTCCGAATGACACGGCGTCCCTGATTCCCATAAAGAACTTCAAATTTTGATTCATCTGACCACAGAACAGTTTTCCACTTTGCCACAGTCCATTTTAAATGAGCCTTGGCCCAGAGAAGACGTCTGCGCTTCTGGATCATGTTTAGATACGGCTTCTTCTTTGAACTATAGAGTTTTACTGTAGCTGGCAACAGCAGATGGCACGGTGAATTGTGTTCACAGATAATGTTCTCTGGAAATATTCCTGAGCTCATTTTGTGATTTCCAATACAGAAGCATGCCTGTATGTGATGCAGTGATGAAGATCACGGGCACCCAGTATGGTTTTCCAGCCTTGACCCTTACGCACAGAGATTCTTCCAGATTCTCTGAATCTTTTGATGATATTATGCACTGTAGATGATGATATGTTCAAACTCTTTGCAATTTTACACTGTCGAACTCCTTTCTGATATTGCTTCACTATTTGTCGGCGCAGAATTAGGGGGATTGGTGATCGTCTTCCCATCTTTACTTCTGAGAGCCACTGCCACTCCAAGATGCTCTTTTTATACCCAGTCATGTTAATGACCTATTGCCAATTGACCTAATGAGTTGCAATTTGGTCCTCCAGCTGTTCCTTTTTTGTACCTTTTAACTTTTCCAGCCTCTTATTGCTCCTGTCCCAATTTTTTTGAGATGTGTTGCTGTCATGAAATTTCAAATGAGCCAATATTTGGCATGGAATTTCAAAATGTCTCACTTTCAACATTTGATATGTTGTCTATGTTCTATTGTGAATACAATAACAGTTTTGGAGATTTGTAAATTATTGCATTCCATTTTTATTTACAATTTGTACTTTGTCCCAACTTTTTTGGAATCGGGGTTGTATTAATACATTACTATATTTCTATTACTTCCCATGAGGAAATTATTGCTATTTGGAGTTGAACTAATTGCCAGTTGAGAGCTAGCTATTTTTTCAGTTTAGCCAGTGAGCTAACTAATGGTACTGAGTTACTTGAGAGTTTAGTACAGCCTGTCACTGTGCACTTGAAATATAAAAAAAAAAAATGTGGGTTTTTTTTTTGGTAGTACATTGGAAAAGTGCAGGCCCAGCTCCAGCTCTTGGTAACAGGGTGGGTCATGGAGAATTTGTGGGTGGCAAATTATATAAATATATATTCAGAAGAAACAGGACATTTCAGATAGAAGCCCTTGTGTGCAGACAGTACATCTGTGGGAGTGATGCTGCTGGCCCATCTGGCAGTGGTAGCTATGATAGAAACGCACACTCACACTCACTGGCCACTTTAATAGGAACTTGTTCTTGATTCTTAAATTCTGTTCTTGGCTGCAGGAGTGGAACCCAATATGGTCTTCTGCTATTGCATCCTGAGATGCTTTTCTGCTCACCACAGTTGTAAAGAGCACATGAGTTACTATACCCTTCCTGGCAGCTCAAACCAATCTGGCCATTTTCCTCTGACCTCTCTTATCAACAAGGGGTTTCCACGCACAGAACTGTCACTCACTCAATGTTTTTTGCACCATTCTGTGTAAACTCTAGAGCCTGTAGTGTGTGAAAACCCCAGGAGATCAGCAGTTTCTGAAATACTCAAACCAATTCATCTGGTACCAACACCCATGCTACAGTGAAAGTCACACTTTGAGATCACACTTTTTTTTTAAGTGAACATTAACAGAAGCTCTTGATTTGTATGATTTTATGCATTGTGCTGCTGTCAAGGGATTGGCTGATTTGAGAACTGCAGAAAACAGCAGGTGTATGGGTGTTCCTAATAAAGTCGCCGGTGAGTTTATATCTCCTCGTGATAACACAATTTCTCTCTCTCTCACTCACTTTTGGGTTGGTGGGCCAGCCTTGTTATTGGGTGAGCCAGGCCCACTCCCCCATGGAGCCAGGCCTGGAAATGTGCCTTCTGGATTGCTGGCTAGCTTTGATGCTGCTGTCACTATTAAATCGTTGTACAAGTCCTGGTTCTCTCTATTAGACAATGACTGCTATATGCCCATGAGTATAAGACAGAGGAAATGGAAAGAAAGTTACTAGTCTTACTAGAAAGACTAGTTTCATAATCCCTACATTGCTCCTGGGTGTGAATTCGTGTGTGGTGAATGTGTCTGCATGGTGCCTTGTGATGGATTGGTGTCCCATTTAAGCCAAGTAAATAATATTCAATAAATAATACTGTTAAAATTGAAAAATAATTATAGTAAGATAAAAGAAGATTAAAAATTTTCCATTTTTATTTAGACTACCATTTAGCATAGGCAAAAAAAAAAAAGAAATAGAAATGAATGAATTTAAAAAAGTAAGAAGGATAGCTAATGCATTTCAGACCAAAGCAGAAAGTTAGAACAGGAAACAATTTGACAAGTTAAGTCCATTTATGTTTCCAAAAAATACAAAGTTCTTCACTTGGTATCCTTTACCATCACTCACCCCGTCCTGCTCAACATCTTCTATCAATATCTTTCTCCCACTCTCTACAACCTCTGTGCTATTGCCCCTTCCTCTGTAGCTTCCTGTACCCTATCATCCCTTCTCAAACCTGACTCCTTTTCCCCTCTACCACTGGAGTTAGCCATTAACACATTCCTCTCTTCATATCCTTCATCAATGGACCTCCTCTGACATCTGTCTTCTAAACTTCTGAAAAAAATCTGTCAGACCTTCGCTCATACCCCAATTACACTATATATTCAGGATTCCCCTTCTGTTCCAGAGTGTTTTCTCATGCTGATGCTTGGCTGTTGGATATATTGCACAGCAATCAAAGAGAATTAAAAGCAGCAGAGAGAAAATAGGGGAAATCACAACATGATACTGATCTCATCTCAAACCGCTCTTGCCTGTCTCAGTTCTCATCTAATGTGACAGCTGCTAAGACCTTCTACAAAGGAAAGCTGGACGCTTCTGCACAAGATCCTTGCAAGCTCCACAATATCTTTTCTTCACTTCTTAAACCGACGCTGCCTGCTTCACTGCGCTCTCTGACTGCTGATGATTTTGCCACCTTTTTTGATGGGAAGACTGAAAAAATATGTCAGACCTTCAGTTGCACTCCATTTTCACTACATATTCAGGATTCCCCTTCTGTTCCTCTGACACATTTTTCTCCTCCATCAACAGAAGAGCTCCTGCAATTAATCTTGTCCTGAAATCACACCACCTGCCCATTGGATCCCATCCCTTCCACAATGCTCCAGACTATCTTACAAGAACTCCTCCTTTTCATCTCTACTGTCATTCATGACATTATAACATCTGGTCATGTACCAACTGCAAGCATCATTTAAGACAGCAAGGGTTATTCTAGCCTGAAGAAACCCACTCTGAATACCTCAGACAGTAGCAAAGACCAAATGGTATCACTTCTCTCTTTTCTTTTTAAAATCCTCCAAACACCACCTACAATCAACTATCTCTCTATGCCACCCAGAACATCCTTTGGATCCTAACTAGTCTTGCCTCAAAGATGCATTCTCCACAGAAACTGCCCTTGTAGCAATCACTGAGACACTCCATACCACTAGATCAGCCAACCTGTCGTAAGTTCTCATTCTCCCTGAACTTTCAGCAGCCTTTGATATAGTCAACCACAAGACTCTCTTGTCGCATCTATCCATCCATTATCCATAACCACTTATCCTGTGCAGGGTCGCGGGCAAGCTGGAGCCTATCCCAGCTGACTATGGGTGAGAGGCGGGGTACACTCTGGACAAGTCACCAGATCATAGCAGGGCTGACACATAGAGATAAACAACCATTCACAGCTATGGTCAATTTAGAGCCACCAATTAGCCTAAACTGCATGTCTTTGGACTGTGAGGGAAACCGGAGCACCTGGAGGAAACCCACGCAGACACAGGGAGAACATGCAAACTTCACACAGAAAGGCCCCCGTCGGCCACTGGGCTCAAACCCAGAGCCTTCTTGCTGTGAAGTGACAGTGCTAACCATTACACTACTGTGCCACCCCATACAGATATATCTCTCATCTCATTATCTCTAGCCGCTTTATCCTTCTACAGGGTCGCAGGCAAGCTGGAGCCTATCCCAGCTGACCACGGGCGAAAGGCGGGGTACACCCTGGACAAGTCGCCAGGTCATCACAGGGCCTACACATAGACACAGACAACCATTCACACTCACATTCACACCTACGGTCAATTTAGAGTCACCAGTTAACCTAACCTGCATGTCTTTGGACTGTGGGGGAAACTGGAGCACCCGGAGGAAACCCACGCGGACACGGGGAGAACATGCAAACTCCACACAGAAAGGCCCTCGCCGGCCCCGGGGCTCGAACCCAGGACCTTCTTGCTGTGAGGCGACAGCGCTAACCACTACACCACCATGCCGCCCCATACAGATATATTCATTTGTTAAATCTAAAACACTAACTTTACAGTTTGCTGTTTGACAAGGAAAATATGCATCACATATCACAGTTACTGTATCTGGCTAACCATTACACCACCATGCCACCCCACTCTTCTGTCCATCTTCATGAATTTTGGAAATCATAACACAATATGGCAATGGTTTGCTTCCTATCTGGAGAGATGGTCATATATGTTGACATGAAAGGGATCCACATCTGTTCCCTGCAGCCTCTCCACTGGTCTCTGCAAGGCTCACTACTTTGTCCTTTTCTTTTCTCCCTCTAGATCTGCTCTCTTGTGCCCCTTTTCCACCAAAGCAGTTCCAGGGCTGGTTCGGGGCCTGTGCTTAGTTTGGAACCGGGTTTTCTGTTTCCACTGACAAAGAACTGGCTCTGGCACCAGAAAAACCGGTTCCAAGCTAGCACCAGCCCTTTGCTGGGCCAGAGGAAAGAACCACTTACATCAGCGGGGGGGGTTGGAGTTGTTAAGACCAACAACAATAGCAAGACCGTGAAAAGTCGCCATTTTTAAGGGACGAGAAGCAGCAGCTGTACAAACGTGAAGTCATCCGTTGTTGTTGTTGTTGTTGTTGCTGCTTCTTCTTCTCCGTGTTGTTGTTGCTTCGATGTTCGCGCCAAGGTTTATGCAAACGCAGCAACGTAACTGACGTATACAGCGACGTAATGACATGGCTCCCCTTAGCACCCTGAGCTATGGAAAAGCAAACTGGTTCTCAGCTGGCTCGCAAGTTAAACGAGTTGTGAACCAGCACCAGCACTGGCCCTGAACCAGCCCTGGAACTGATTTGGTGGAAAAGGGGTATTAGTGGAGTCAAATCCTCACATGGATTTTAATACCACTGCTATGTGGATGACACTTAACTTATGCTCTCCTTTTTCCCTTCAGACACATGTTTTTGCACAGATCTCACCATATCTAGCAGACATCTCATCATGGATGGCAGCTCATTAGCTGAAATTTAATCACAACAAAACTGCCGTTCATCCCTGGAGATACATCCCCATGTCAAGATAACAGGGACAACTCTCAGATCTCACCATATGTCACTGGATGCAACCCTGGGGCAGCTATGGACAATCTACTATCATTCTTGTCTTACATTGCTAAACTGACATGATCATGCCAGTTTCTCCTTTACAACAGAAGGATTCATCCATTTCTATCCACAGAGGTCATGCAGGTTCAGTTCCTTGTGATTTCAAGACTGGACTACTGCAACTTACTCCTGGCAAGTCTGCCTCTGTGTGCCAGCTGACCACAGCAACTGATCTAGAATGTAGCTGCATGACTTGTTTTTAATCTTCCAATGTTCTCCCACACTACTTCATTGCTATCCACCCTCCACTTGCTATCTGTAGCTTCCTGCATCAGCTTTATAACACTGACTCTTGCCAACAAAGCCAAAAAAATGGACCAGCACCCACCTACCTTAAATGACTTCTCACACCCTGCACTGTATTACGCTAACTCCAATCCTCTAGCACTGCTCAACTGATCCCACCATCTCTCAGGATACAAGAAAGGCATACATCTAGGCCCTTCTTGGTTCTGGTGAAAAGGTAATGGAATGAATTTCCCTTACATGACTGAAGAGTTGAATGGCTGACTCTCTTGAAATGACAACTAAAGACATATCTCTTCATGAAGTACTTTGTTATAAGTTTTTTCATAATATACTAACCTCCCCGACAAGGTTTTAGACTGTTAGTACTCTTAGTCCTTGATCCAGTGAACCAGTATGAGGATGTATTTATTGGGAGAGACTTCAAAGCACTTCTGTAAGTCGCTCGTGATAAAGGTGTCTGCCAAATGCCATGGCATTTCTGGGTATCAAAGTTGGGTAATGTATTTAAATCTATTTTTTAAATGTATTTGTAGTTTACTTTCTAGAAAGCTAAAAATCTAAAAGCAGTTCTGCTTTTTGTTGATTTCTCCAAAGCATTAAACTCAATACACAGAGGCAAGATGGAGCACATCCTACTGGCATACAGCTTACCAAATGAAACAGTGTATGTTATTATAATGCTCGACAAAGATACTCAAGTAATGGTTAGATCTCCAGATGGAGATACTGAATTTTTTGATATCATAGCTGGAGTTTTACAAGGAGATACTCTTGCATCTTACATCTTTATTATCTGCTTAGATCATGTCCTCTGCACGTCAGTAGACATCATAAAAGAAAATGGACTGATGCTGACACCAGCAAGAAGTAAGCGATATCCTGCTGAAAAAAAAATCACTGATGATGATGATTATGCCAATGACCTAGTGTTGCTTGCGGATATCATCTCTCAAGCTGAATTGCTTCTCCACAGCCTCGAACACGCAGCAAGAGGTATTGGTCTTCATGTCAACTCAGATATGACTGAATTCATGTGCTTCAATCAAAGTGGAACGATAAAATCAGCTTCAGGTCACCCTCTAAAATGTGTTGAAGAATTCATCTATTTGGGAAGTAAAATCTCCAGTACTGAGAGTTACATGCATTGGTAAAGCATGGGGTGCAATTGACCATTTGTCAATAGTCTAGAAGTCAAACCTTCCTGCTGATATGAAGAGAAATTTCTGTCAAGCAATTGTAACATCTGTTCTGCTTTATGGCTTTACTGCATGGACTCTGACATCGAAACTTGAAAAGAAACTAGATGGAACATATACCAGGATGCTAAGATCTGCACTGAATATATCCTGGAGGCAACATCTAACTAATAAACAACTCTATGGGCACTTACCAACCTACTCTGATGTCATTTGCGAAAGAAGAACACGCTTTGCAGGCCACTGTTGGAGGGCTAAGAATGAAATCATTAATGATGTTCTACTGTGGGATCCGAAACATGGCCAAGCAAACACTGGAAAACCTCCCAAAATGTATGTTCAGCAGCTATGTGATGACATTAAACGCTATCCTTCAGGCTTGCCTAGGATGATGAATGACTGGAACGGATGGAGGGATCGATTTATAGAAATCCGTGCAACTAGCTCGACCCGATGATGATGATGATGAAGTTTAATTGAATTTTTTTCTTTCATCTAATATATTTTATGTGTACATTTGCATCTATCCTTTGCGACATACATTTTGTATTTATCAGGGCATATTGTATTGTGTCAGCGAGCAATCAACAAGATAATAAGCATTAGCTAATGTTTTCCAAGATTCTGTTCCTTGGTTCCTCAGGAAGGACATATAGTATATTACCATCAATAACTAAAATCAGTAGAGGGTTTTTTTGTCTTTTTCATTTGTGAATCTGTCTTGCACTTTTACTATCATACTTTGAAATGAAATTAAGAGTTTAGATGTTTCTACTTTATTGAAGAATTAGAAGCTGTAATTCAGCTTTTATCAAATATTTCATTCAATGTTATATTTTATACGGGCTCTTGTCGTGGTTGACCAATGAGGGTGTTAGTCGTTTGTAGGTTGGCGTTGGTCCTCATTTCTTAAGTGGTGTCACCTCATATGTGAAAGTAGGCCAATTCTGGACTTGCATACCAGGCTGCAAGTGCTGCAGGTGAACTCAAGAGTGGATGGGGGCAGTAAGCTGCGGGCTTTGTGATGGGCATGCCTTTCCTGGACCTCCCTTCATCTCTGCTCCTCAAAGGATTCTGCTGCATCATGACATACAGTGGATATAAAAAGTATATGCACCCCGTTAAAATGATTTTTTTTTACATCAGAAAAACCTATGAGACCACAATAAATAATTTCAAAATTTTTCCCACCTTTAATGTGACCTATAACCTGTATAATTCAATTGAAAAACAAACAAATCTGTTAGGGGGAAAAATAAAATATAAAAAACATACAATAAGCTGGGTCATTATCATGCTGAAAGATGAAATTCCTCTTCATCTTCATCTTTCTAGCAGACACCTGAAAGTTTTGGGCCAAAATTGACTGGTATTTAGAACCGTTCATAATTCCCTCCACCTGGACTAAAGCCCCTGTTCCAGCTGAAGAAAAACAACCCCAAAACATGATGCTGCCACCACCATGCTTCACCGTGGGTATGGTGTTCTTTTGGTGATGTGGAGTGTTGTTTTTGTGCCAAACATACCTTTTGGAATTGTGGCAAAAAGTTCAACCTTGGTTTCATCAGACTATAACACATTTTCCCACATGCTTTTGGGAGAGTTGATGCATTTTATTTTTTTTTTATTTAGCCGGGCCTGGATGTTTTTCTCCCTCATATGGAGAATATGGGAAATTGTTGTCACATGTAGTACACAACCAGTACTTACCAGAAATTCCTGCAGCTCCTTCAGTGTTGCTGTAGGCCTCTTGGCAGCCTCCCTGACCAGTTTTCGTCTACAACCCCGATTCCAAAAAAGTTGGGACAAAGTACAAATTGTAAATAAAAACAGAATGCAATGATGTGGAAGTTTCAAAATTCCATATTTTATTCAAAATAGAACATAGATGACATATCAAATGTTTAAACTGAGAAAATGTATCATTTAAAGAGAAAAATTAGGTGATTTTAAATTTCATGACAACAACACATCTCAAAAAAGTTGGGACAAGGCCATGTTTACCACTGTGAGACATCCCCATTTCTCTTTACAACAGTCTGTAAATGTCTGGGGACTGAGGAGACAAGTTGCTCAAGTTTAGGGATAGGAATGTTAACCCATTCTTGTCTAATGTAGGATTCTAGTTGCTCAACTGTCTTAGGTCTTTTTTGTCGTATCTTCCGTTTTATGATGCGCCAAATGTTTGTTTTCTATGGGTGAAAGATCTGGACTGCAGGCTGGCCAGTTCAGTACCCAGACCCTTCTTCTACGCAGCCATGATGCTGTAATTGATGCAGTATGTGGTTTGGCATTGTCATGTTGGAAAATGGGCGGCACGGTGGTGTAGTGGTTAGCGCTGTCGCCTCACAGCAAGAAGGTCCTGGGTTCGAGCCCCGGGGCCAGCGAGGGCCTTTCTGTGTGGAGTTTGCATGTTCTCCCCGTGTCCGCATGGGTTTCCTCTGGGTGCTCCGGTTTCCCCCACAGTCCAAAGACATGCAGGCTAGGTTAACTGGTGACTCTAAATTGACCGTAGGTGTGAATGGTTGTCTGTGTCTATGTGTCAGCCCTGTGATGACCTGGCGACTTGTCCAGGGTGTACCCAGCCTTTCGCCCGTAGTCAGCTGGGATAGGCTCCAGCTTGCCTGCGACCCTGTAGAAGGATAAAGCGGCTAGAGATAATGAGATGAGATGAGATGTTGGAAAATGCAAGGTCTTCCCTGAAAGAGACATCGTCTGGATGGGAGCATATGTTGCTCTAGAACCTGGATATACCTTTCAGCATTGATGGTGTCTTTCCAGATGTGTAAGCTGCCCATGCCACACGCACTAATGCAACCCCATACCATCAGAGATGCAGGCTTCTGAACTGAGCGCTGATAACAACTTGGGTCGTCCTTCTCCTCTTTAGTCCGAATGATACGGCGTCCCTGATTTCCATAAAGAACTTCAAATTTTGGTTCGTCTGTCCACAGAACAGTTTTCCACTTTGCCACAGTCCATTTTAAATGAGCCTTGGCCCAGAGAAGACGTCTGCGCTTCTGGATCATGTTTAGATACGGCTTCTTCTTTGAACTATAGAGTTTTAGCTGGCAACGGCGGATGGCACGGTGAATTGTGTTCACAGATAATGTTCTCTGGAAATATTCCTGAGCCCATTTTGTGATTTCCAATACAGAAGCATGCCTGTATGTGATGCAGTGCCGTCTAAGGGCCCGAAGATTACGGGCACCCAGTATGGTTCTCCGGGCTTGACCCTTACGCACAGAGATTCTTCCAGATTCTCTGAATCTTTTGATGATATTATGCACTGTAGATGATGATATGTTTAAACTATTTGCAATTTTACACTGTCGAACTCCTTTCTGATATTGCTCCACTATTTGTCGGCGCAGAATTAGGGGGATTGGTGATCCTCTTCCCATCTTTACTTCTGAGAGCCGCTGCCACTCCAAGATGCTCTTTTTATACCCAGTCATGTTAATGACCTATTGCCAATTGACCTAATGAGTTGCAATTTGGTCCTTCAGCTGTTCCTTTTTTGTACCTTTAACTTTTCCAGCCTCTTATTGCCCCTGTCCCAACTTTTTTGAGATGTGTTGCTGTCATGAAATTTCAAATGAGCCAATATTTGGCATGAAATTTCAACATGTCTCACTTTCGACATTTGATATGTTGTCTATGTTCTATTGTGAATACAATATCAGTTTTTGAGATTTGTAAATTATTGCATTCCGTTTTTATTTACAATTTGTACTTTGTCCCAACTTTTTTGGAATCGGGGTTGTAGTCTCTTCATCAATTTTGGAGGGACGTCCAGTTCTCGGTAATGTCACTGTTGTCCCATATTTTCTCCACTTCTTGATGACTGTCTTCATTGTGCTCCATAGTATATCAAATGCCATGGAAATGTTTTTGTCCCCTTCTCCTGACTGATACCTTTCAACAATGAGATCCCTTTGATGCTTTGTAAGCTCCCTGTGAACCCTGGCTTTTGCTGGAGGATGCAACTGAGTAAATGTCTGAACTTTATTTGGAGTTAATCAGAGTCATTTTAATTGATGGCAGGTGTGAACCCAAAAAGACTGAATGCTGTAATTAAATCAAAAGGTGCTTCAACAAAGTATTAGTTTAAGGGTGCGTACATTTATGCAACTAGCTTATTGTACATTTTTTATTTTTTATGTTTTTCCCTGGCGGCACAGTGGTGTAGTGGTTAGCGCTGTCGCCTCACAGCAAGAAGGTTCTGGGTTCGAGCCCTGTGGCCGACGAGGGGCTTTCTGTGCGGAGTTTGCATGTTCTCCCCGTGTCCGCGTGGGTTTCCTCCGGGTGCTCCGGTTTCCCCCACAGTCCAAAGACATGCAGGTTAGGTTAACTGGTGACTCTAAATTGACCGTAGGTGTGAATGTGAGTGTGAATGGTTGTCTGTGTCTATGTGTCAGCCCTGTGATGATCTGGCAACTTGTCCAGGGTGTACCCCACCTTTCGCCCGTAGTCAGCTGGGATAGGCTCCAGCTTGCCTGCGACCCTGCAGAACAGGATAAAGCGGCTAGAGATAATGAGATGTTTTTCCCCCTAACAGATTTGTTTGTTTTTCAATTGAATTGTACAGGTTATAGGTCACATTAAAGGTGGGAAAAGTTTTGAAATTACTTACCATGGTCTCTTTTTTTTTATCAGAAAAACCTATCATTTTAACGGGGTGTGTACACATTTTATATCCACTGTATGAGCTTCCAATTAGTTCAGTCCAAGGCAGTGGTTTGTAGATTACTTGGTACTAGCTTGCACTTTTTGAGGTTTTTCTTCAGTATGTCCTTGTACCTCAGCATGGGTCTCCCTGTATTTCTGGTGCCACTGCTCAATTAGCCACAAAAAAAAACATCTTTGGCATCTGGTTGTCATCCATATGTACTAAATGTCCCACCAATCATAGCTGAATGTCATATTTTAGTCAGATATAAAAGCTGGACTCTGTAGTCATTAGTTTTCTTAGAGCATTTTCACCACACATTTAAATAATATTGGCTGGCTTTTTTTTTTCCTGGTATATCAAATATATTCCATTCAGATGACTGGAATATATCTGATATACCATGAAAAAAGCTAGTCATTATTATTATTATTATTATTATTATTATTATTATACATTCCTTTCGGGTGTTCAACATGTCTTTCTCTTTCAAAATTCTCTCAAAATCTTCCATATTTCATGAAGCAAACCTGGCAGCCATGTTTATTTACAAATTGTCACAGTTGCTCGCTAGCACAGAAGTTTTACATCTCCAACATGTAACATCATGTTGTCTTGACAGCCATGCAATATCATAAACCATATTCAACGCTCAATCTCCATTGGGTAGAGTGATGAATACATGTAGGATTAGTGATATGATAACAATATTGCATGCTATCAAACCAAATGAATGAAACCCACTAAAAGGGGATAGAATACATGTTTTTATTCAATGGAAAGTGTCTTGTATGTATAATAATTATATTTATGAGTCAACAAATATGTTTGCCATCATTCCCATCCAAAAAAAAAAGAGTAACATTTCACCAAATACGCAGCTGAGCCAGTCAGTGCTTTGTGCCTTTTCATCTGAAGAAATGCTGTAGCTGGTTTCATTTAGGATGTGGGACAAACGAATGAATAGGACTCTGATGACAACTTTGATTTTATGGACTGCATTTTTTAAATAGTTCTTTTAATGTTTTGTTTTGAGGATATAAGTTTTTTTCTTATCTGGAATGTTAAAATGATCCTAATGCAATTGTCAAAACAGTATAGCAATAATCCTTCTATGCTACCTCATCTATTATATTGGTTTGGACCAAAGCATTCCAATGCATGCTGGGAGATGGAACAACCTTTTAGGCAAACAACAATACTTCCTCTTGTGGTAGAATAACAGTAAGTTGCTGATTAAGATAACTATGCTGAGGAGGGACAGCAGACAACCAGTAATACTGCAGCAGGAAACTGTGCCGCTTCCTCCCCTGTGTCCCAGAAAGGCATAAAAACAAATGATAGATACAGTGGTGAACTGTTACTATTAGAGCTGGGACTTCAGCTCAGCCAAAACTTAGCCAGACACACCAAAAAAGCAACAGGGCAAAGGATTTTGAAAGGGATTAGTGGCAGGCTGCCAGGTAGTTCCATTGTGTGTAGTTCTCGATGTTGATTTTAAAAGTAAATAGGAAAATGAATACTTAAGTATGAGTGAAAAATACTGTGGCGAGCGTGCATGGAAGAAGAGTCTGGAGACAGAAATCTTAGTTTCTCGGTCATTAGCCTGTGCTACCGGCTCGCACTGGCTTGACTGCTTTATTAGCATTCACTAACACTACTGATGAACGCTACACTGGCTGGAAGGTGACTTCACTGCCACGCTGATGGCACCGACTCATGGTTAAGCTCGCGTTGGCCTCCGAGAAGGCTGAGGGCAATACATTTTTGGTCCCTTTCACTATAAATCAAAATCTGATTGGTTAATTCATCTGTCACCTTCTACATAAACATACCCTGCCATGGCTTTCTGTCCCGGCAATGAAGTCCTAACCAATGAGTGAGCCAGCTCTAAAGTCTTCTCAGCCTAGAGACAACAAACAAAAAATCTCATTGGATAACTCTATTTTAATGTTTTCAGGACAGTAACCCTTTCATTTCTGAAGCAGATTTGACAGAAAATGAAGCCAAATTAGAATTAGAAGAGAATAATTTTAATGAAATTATAAAAGAAATTAAATGTAAGAAATTAAATATAATGTTTGAAATGAGGGTGGCATGGTGGTGTAGTGGTTAGCACTGTCGTCTCACAGCAAGAAGGTCCTGGGTTCGAGCCCAGCAGCTGACGAGGGCCTTTCCGTGCGGAGTTTGCATGTTCTCCCCATATCTGCGTGGGTTTCCTCCGGGTGCTCCGGTTTCCCCCACAGTCCAAAGACATGCAGGTTAGGTTAACTGGTGGCTCTAAATTGACCGTGAGTGTGAATGGTTGTTTTTCTCTATGTGTCAGCCCTGAGATGACCTGGCAACTTGTCCAGGGTGTACCCCGCCTTTCGCCCGTAGTCAGCTGGGATAGGCTCCAGCTTGCCTGCGACCCTGTAGAACAGGATAAGCGGCTACAGATAATGGATGGACGTTTGAAATGCTGATATTCTCTGAAGGCCTAGAAGATCCTGACGGTTCCCCTCTGGATAAATACATATTTGGATGAACAAATGTGTTAGAGAGTGCTGTTACTAGTTCTTGGTGTTGCACAAGCATTTTCTAGGATGCTCAGCATTATCATGGGAATAGAATAGAATATGTTTACCTTCCTTCACTTGAAAAGATTTGCAGAAGTACAAAAAGAGCTCTCATACAGATAGCTGTGAATGCTATGAATCTCTCTGCGGTGAGTTTTGGGCCAAAAGCAAACAGAGCCCTCTCACTCTACTGCCTGATACAAAGCAAAAGTGTCAGAGCAGATCAGGCAAGTATGTTCCCCAACACAAGATTTTTACTCCGCCTGCTGTCAAGACGGATGAACGTTAAAGCAATTGCAGGTCTAACGAGTGCAACTGAAAGGTCTTTCTGCCTGCCTGACCACATAATGGGCACCAGAGTTGTGTCGAGCATGCTGTGGAGGGGGTACAGCATGCCTGGATTTGTCATTTATGAGATTTAATTTGTCCAAGAATAAGCGAGAGTCAGAGGTCAGTCGGTTGGAGAGCTGACCTGCTGACAGGTTGACCATTCACAGGGGGCTAATGAGAGCGCTCGGCCAAGTGGACGGAACAAAGGCAGACGGATTACATGGGCTCATTTTGTTGACTGGAATCAATAACACCAGTCACTCAGACTCGCATTTCCTCTAATGGTCAGCGCCAGCCTGGCAGAGGTATCTATTCACTAAACACTGTGCACATGCTTTATCAGCGCACGTCGCACATACTGTACTTTCTTTCTCATGCTGCAACAGGCACCATCGATTTTGTGGCTCGTTTAACTCAGCTTGCTGCATCGTCACCACCCGGGTTTAAGTAGAGTTTTACATCTTTCACTGGGAGGCCAGGATTTGTTTAGCAGCTTATCGTTCAGGGTGAGGCAGAAGATATGTTAAATAAACAGACACATTTAAATGCACAGTTTTGGAGTAAATTATGTTTGAATTCAAATCCTAAAAAAGTGAAAAATGAATTTTAAAAAGTCTCCATGTGTACACACATTCATTCCAGCACCATGCTTCTAGTATTGTTTGGTGCTTATGAGCTCTGGGCAAAAGTTTTAGTGAGGAAGTGTATCAAGTCCTAGAGGAAACCATTGCCAGTATCCACCCTCTATCTACCGCAAAGGGAAGGGGAAAAAGAAATACTAAAGTAAACAGAGCTTCAGCCATAAAGCAACTGACACAATATAGAGAGTGTTTACTTTGTTGCCCCTGTTTCATTGATGGATTGTTATTTTCTTTGATGACATCATATTGTATTTGTCTGCTCAGCTCTCTGAGTCTGATAGAACCTATTTTTTTAAGGAAAAATAACTAGAGAGAGCTAAAACCATTTGGGTATTTGGGTTCTTTTTGTTGGAATGGTACAATCCAGCTCACATCACAGCAGGGTGGGCTCCAGCCATGTGAGGAAAGTGTCAGAAGCGTTAGGAGGGGGAAAAAGTTTTATCACTTCCATTTGTCTGGCACGTTTCTTTCCCTTCCAATTTTATGAGGAAAGCTGAAAAGTAAAAAAAAAAGGGCAAGTAAATAAAAAGGCCACAAAGTACACATGAAAAAGAGCCCTCCAGGTGAAACAGCATTGTCACGAGCACCAAGCACAAGATGAAGGGACGCAAGTGCTAGGCAGTGTAGTGCAAGGTGTGTAATGGAGTGCATGAAACTGCAGGAGATGGAGACTGGACAGTGGATATGACGAGCATATTTTGACATAAAATCAGTCATTACAACCCCAATTCCAAAAAAGTTGGGACACTGTGTAAAACATAAATAAAAACAGAATTTGAAGATTTGCAAATCTTGGAAACCCAATATTTCATTGAAAATAGTACAAAGACAACAAATCAATTGTTGAAACTGAGAAATGCTATTGTTTTGTGAAAAAGATATGCTCATATTGAATTTGATGTCAGCCACACATTTCAAAAAAGTTGGGATAGGGGCATGTTCACCACTGTGTTGCATCACCTCTACTTTTAACAACACTCTGTAAGTAAGGAGTAAGTAAGTAAGTAAGTAAGTAAGGAGACCAATCGCTGTAGTTTTGAAAGATAAATATTGTCCCATTCTTGTCTGATATACAATTTCAGTTGGTCAATAGTTTGGGGTCTCCTTTGTCATATTTTGCGCTTCATAATGCCCCCAGTGTTGTAAATGGGAGACAGGTCTGGACTGCAGGTAGGCCAATTTAGCACCCGGACTCTTTTACTACAGAGTCATGCAGTTTTAATATGTGCAGAAAGCGGTTTGGCATTGTCTTGCTGAAAGAAGGAAGGCCTTCCCTGAAAAAGATTTTGCCTGGATGGCAGCATATTGCTCTAAAGCATGTATATATCATTCAGCATTAATGATGCCTTCTCAGATGTACAAGCTACCAATGTCATGTGCACTAATGCACCCTCAGACTATCACAGATGCTGGCTTTTGAACTGTGCACTGATAACAAGCCGGATGGTCCCTCTCCTCTTTAGCCTGGAGGACGTGGTGTCCATGATTTCTACTTATGATTCATCAGACCTTGGGACAATTTTCCATTTTGCCTCGGTCCATCGTAAAAGAGCTCAGGCCCAGAGAAGGTGGCGGTGTTTCTGGATATTGTTTATATAGAAGAAAGAAAGGAAAGAAGAAAGAAACCTTTATTTATCACACGTATACTCAAGCACACACTTAAGCACACAGTGAAATTCCTCCTTGAAGCAGTGAACACACACATGAAGAAGCCTTTATTTGTCACATGCACACTCAAGGACAGTGAAATTCATCCTCTGCATTTAACCCATCTGAAGCAGTGAACACACGCATGCACACACACAAGTGAGCAATGAGCATACACACATACCCCGAGCAGCGGGCAGCTATGCTTCAGCACCCGGGGAGCAGTTGGGGGTTAGGTGCCTTGCTCAAGGGCACTTCAGCCTAATCTTCAGGCCATGGCTGCTCCATGTTAACCTAACTGCATGTCTTTGAACTGTGGGGGTAACCCACACAGACACAGGGAGAACATGTAAATTTCACACAGAAGGGCTGGGTTCGAATCCAGAACCTTCTTGCTGTGAGGCGACAGTGCTAACCACTACACCACCATGCTGCCCCATGGTTTTAACTTGCATTTGTGGATGCAGTAATGAACTGTTTTCACAGACAATGGTTTTCTGAAGTGTTCCTGAGCCCATACAGTGATCTCCACTCCAGACACGTGTCTGCTTTTAATGCAGTGTCGCCTGAGGGCCTGAAGATCACAGGCATCCAAGTTTTCAACCTTGTCTCTTGCATACAGAGATTTCTCCAGATTCTCTGAATCTTTTAATGATATTATGTACCGTAGATGATGTGATCCCCAAATTCTTTGTAATTTTACACTGAGGAATGTTATTCTTAAATTGTTGCACTGTTTGCCCACACAGTCTTTCACAGAGCGGTGAACCCCTTCCCATCTTTACTTCTGAGAGACTCAGCATCTCTGGGATGCTCTTTTTTTTTTTTTAACCCACTCATGTTACTAACTGGCGGCACGGTGGTGTAGTGGTTAGCGCTGTCACCTCACAGCAAGAAGGTCCGGGTTCGAGCCCTGTGGCCGGCAAGGCCCTTTCTGTGTGGAGTTTGCATGTTCTCCCCGTGTCCGCGTGGGTTTCCTCCGGGTGCTCCGGTTTCCCCCACGGTCCAAAGACATGCAGGTTAGGTTAACTGGTGACTCTAAATTGACCGTAGGTGTGAATGTGAGTGTGAATGGTTGTCTGTATCTATGTGTCAGCCCTGTGATGACCTGGCGACTTGTCCAGGGTGTACCCCGCCTTTCGCCCGTAGTCAGCTGGGATAGGCTCCAGCTTGCCTGCGACCCTGTAGAACAGGATAAAGCGGCTAGAGATAATGAGATGAGATGTTATTAACCTGTTACCAATTAACCAAATTAGGGGTTTTTTTTAGCATTACACAATTTTTTCAGTCTTTTGTTGCCCCGTCCCAGCTTTTTTTGAAATGTGTTGCTGACATCAAATTCAAAATGAGCATATATTTTTCAAAAAACAATAACATTTCTCAGTTTCAACATTTGATATGTTTTCTCTGTACTATTTTCAATGAAATACTGGGTTTCCATGAGTTGCACATCATCATATTCTGTTTTTATTTATATTTTACACAGTGTCCCAAATTTTTTGGAATTGGGGTTGTAAATTAGTCATACAGTCAAAGGTTTAACATTGTGAACATACTTAATTGTATACATACATACATAGTTATTGCTTTAATTGTGGGAGAAATGAATAGTCATGGGCAGCATGGTGGTGTAGTGGTTAGTGCGGTCGCCTCACAGCAAGAAGGTCTGGGTTCGAGCCTCGTGGCCAGCGAGGGCCTTTCTGTGTGGAGTTTGCATGTTCTCCCCGTGTCCGTGTGGGTTTCCTCCGGGTGCTCCGGTTTCCCCCACAGTCCAAAGACATGCAGGTTAGGTTAACTGGTGACTCTAAATTGACCGTAGGTGTGAATGTGAGTGTGAATGGTTGTCTGTGTCTATGTGTCAGCCCTGTGATGACCTGGCGACTTGTCCAGGGTGTACCCCGCCTTTCGCCCGTAGTCAGCTGGGATAGGCTCCAGCTTGCTTGCGACCCTGTAGAAGGATAAAGCGGCTAGAGATGATGATATGAGATGAATAGTCATGGATAGTGGTCAATATATTAACTTTCAGTGGCCCTCATTGAACAATCTAGCATAAAAACCAATGCACATTTGAGTGTAGAAATCAATCATTGTATGACGGGTTCTCGTGCGATTCATGAAACGTTCGTATCTCACCAATCACAGCATAAGAATGATCAGGTGCTGATAAATGTGGCAGCCTAGTCACATGCTTAAATATTCTCAGTGAAGATGCCACATCCCTAGACTTTACAACATGGAGAGGGTGTAATACAGCCAATAAGAGAAACTTTTCCACCCTCTAAATTGAAGCTCTACTGTCTCAAGTCCAATTGAACAAATTATTTCGATTTGGCAGCCTGAAAAGTAGCATGATAAGAAGTGAGAAAAATGCAGTATGAAAAGAAATCACTGCTGCGACCAACAATGTTGCTGTTGACAATTTAATTCCAGATGATGTTTGAATATTTCATGTATACATCAGTGATATATATATATATATATATATATATATATATATATATATATATATGGCCTATATACTGTATATAATAGTAGTCTAAGCCCTGTGATAACTTGGCGACTTGTCCAGGGTGTACCCTGCCTTTCGCCCGTAGTCAGCTGGGATAGGCTCCAGCTTGCCTGCGACCCTGTAGAACAGGATAAAGCGGCTAGAGATAATGAGATGAGAATGAATAGTAGTCTAATACAATAGCTTATATCACAAATCAGGTTTTATGTAGGTGAAGAAAAAAAAGTGGTCAGATCTCAAACTTGCCACCGAAAATTATACGATTGTAGAGTTTCTTTATTTCCTCATTTTAATGATGTTTCAGATCAATCAGAGCCAGGCACCAGTGGTGTTCAGCTTTCGGCTAGACAAACTGGCTTGGAGCCCCACAGAGCCAGGAAACCGCGAGCTATGAGAGAGAGCGCACGTGCCCTCCGCACCCCGTGCTGGCACACCACCACCCTGGACGCCTTGGGAGAAGAAAGCGACTTAATAGCCACTCGTTACTCTCCATAAAAAAAATCCCTGTGTTTCTGAAAAACCCTCTTGCATAGAGACCATGTAAAGGTCTTCAAACAGAGCCAGATGTGGCATTGCTGAGATTTGATGACTGGCAAAGCTCTTGTTTAAATAGGTAATTGAATAATCATCTAACCTACCACATTACAAATCAGTTAGCCTACGCATTGCTTTTAACTGCTTAATTTTATTTGCAATTATGTGCCATTTTGGAGATGCTCAGACTCGGTCATCTAACCACTGCAATTTGGCCCTTGTCAAAGTTGCTCATATTCTTACGCTTTCCCATTTTTTCTGCTTCCAACAAATCAACTTCAAGGACTGACTGTTCTCTTGTTTCCTAATATATCCCACCTCTTTACAGGTGCCATTGTAATGAGATAATCAGTGTTAATCACTTCACCTGTCAGTGGGTTTAATGTATTGGCTGATTGGTGTATGTGAGGTGCATAACACAATATGTTGGATATGTAACACAATACACTGGGAGAGAATAAAAGACACCACTTTGGGACCCCCTGACCATGATGGGACCCTAGACAGTTCCTTAATTGCTAATATGGCCTGTTGGATGGGATAGCCGTCCGAACAGGATACAGAATGTACTGAAAATGAATGAATGAATGAATGAATGTTTAAAAGCCTTAATTTCATATTAATGAGCTTCATATATGACATGGTTTTTGTTAGATCCCAGTCCTGAGACATGCTTCTACTGTGAGGCATCAACACTACCTGCTTCAACACTGTGCTGCACACAGGTCAGGCCAAATCACCCAGTCTACACAGCAAATTCAGAAGTGTTAAATTGTGGGTGTTAGTGAAATTTGAGCAAAAGTAGAGTTAATTTTACTCTGATAGAGTTAAATCCATTATATTTGACTTCAGTTGATAAGTAGTTGGTGTCAAAATCGGGTGTAAAAACAAAGCGTCACTAAATCAAACCTGTCAGTGTAATTGTATAAATACTAACTCTGAACTTCTAACTCTCAACTCCGATCCTGGGTTTTACACTTGAAGTGTTCATGTCACCCCGCCCACTGCATAGACACACATCGATTGGCTGAAGCCAGATGATCTATGCGCACTTCACCGACTGCTGCATGAGGGACCGTGCTAATGACCTGCGTTTGGTACACTGGAACATCCAATGACCTACCTGTATTCAACAAAATCTGTAACATAATATTACATGAACAGCGTGCTTTAATAATAGCCTCTACTGTTGATACACTTTATTTTGATGAACACTTTCATGCATGGCGGCACGGTGGTGTAGTGGTTAGCGCTGTCGCCTCACAGCAAGAAGGTCCGGGTTCGAGCCCCGTGGCCGACGAGGGCCTTTCTGTGCGGAGTTTGCATGTTCTCCCCGTGTCCGCGTGGGTTTCCTCCGGGTGCTCCGGTTTCCCCCACAGTCCAAAGACATGCAGGTTAGGTCAACTGGTGGCTCTAAATTGACCGTAGGTGTGAATGTGAGTGTGAATGGTTGTCTGTGTCTATGTGTCAGCCCTGTGATGACCTGGCGACTTGTCCAGGGTGTACCCCGCCTTTCGCCCGTAGTCAGCTGGGATAGGCTCCAGCTTGCCTACGACCCTGTAGAAGGATAAAGCGGCTAGAGATAATGAGATGAGATGAGATTTCCAGGAAGAGCTGTATTTACACCTTTTAAGTGTTCTGGGGCTAACACTTTTATAGTCAACAAATGATCCTCTGAGAGAGTTAATGTCTAACACTACATATCAGTGTTGAGAAAAACTAACACTGGATGTTGTTAACAAGTGTTAACTTTTAACTCCAAAAAGAGTGAAAAATGACACCAAATTAGTGTTAAGGTACCAACACTGCAAAAAGAGTTAAATTAACACTCATGGGGTGGACCCATATAGACACTTTAAAAGTGTTGAAATTAAATCTGACAGTGTTAATTTGGGTATGCGGCTTTTGCTGTGTAGACACAACAACCCTCACCAATTTCATTATTTCCTATAATTGCAGTAAATGACATGCTAACATGAAAATCATTCAAAGTGCAACATTCATGAATATATTTTGCTGACTTCATTTATTTTTTTTAAATGAAAATGAATTCTTTATGAAAATAAACTCTCCTGATTAATCAATCATATGTTTTGTTTTTTGCCAGCTGATTGCATTTGTGTTGCCATCTCAGAGCTTCATGTTTCTGGGTTTGATCTTGGTTATTTTTTATTAAGGATGTTAACAAAATGGCTTGGCAATGCAAACCTTATTTACAAGTGTTTCTATGAACAATTACCCTGATGTTCATAAATATTAGTCTCAGTCACATCTATATCCATCCATCCATTATCTGTAATTACTTATCCTGTACAGGGTCGCAGGCAAGCTGGAGCCTATCCCAACTGACTATGGGTGAGAGGCGGGGTACACCTTGGACAAGTCACCAGATCATCACAGAGCCGGCACATAGAGACAAACAACCATTCACACACACATTCATACCTACGGTCAATTTAGAGCCACCAATTAGCCTAACCTGCATGTCTTTGGACTGTGGGGGAAACCCACGCGGACACGGGGAGAACATGCAAACTCCACACAGAAAGGCCCCCATTGGCCACTGGGCTCGAACCCAGAACCTTCTTGCTGTGAGGAGACAGTGGTAACCGCTACACCACCATGCGACCAGTCACATCTATAGTGAAGCAAAAATGCTAAACCCTTAAATAAACAAAATGTTGTGGAATAAGGAATGTGTGTGTACTTGTGCCTCATTTCCAGATCATGTATGGTTTTTACTATAAATCAATTCCAATCAAATCTTGCACTATAAATCTAATCATATTGTGTAGACAGGTTAGTTATGAAGTTTGGCTGCTCTTGACATGTAGAGAAAACTGACACGTGCCTGTTATGAGAATTTTCTTAACATTATTCAAAAAACCAGCAGTATTTCATATCTGACAGGCCTGCTTTTTTCCTTTTATGTTTTTAGTAACAAAAAGATTGGCTCTTATCAAAGGGCGGGACTTCCTGTAGAATGCTGAGTGTTATGTACCATCCCATTCATATTTCAATCTCAAATACTGTGTGTTTTTCATGACCCGTATACACACGCTTGCTTCTCTCGGCTCACACATATTGGACAGACAAACAGCGCAGTTGGAGGTCCTGACCAGATTATTAGTCAGGAACAAAACAGTTTCCTTGGAATCTGTGCCCATTTCCTATTTGACAGTGCAAAGAATGAGCCTTTCCTTACTCTGGCCATTTCCCTCCCATATCCTGAGTCCACCCTTTCCACACAAGTTTGTTACAAACTTAACTGTTTAAACACCCAAAAGGAAGTCACAAGGAAACAGCAGCCTAGTCCTAGGGGCCCAATTGTCTCTGTCTACTTCTGTATTCTGTCTAGTCATCGCTTTTGGAACGTTTCAGACAATTAATAGCTACCCAGGGATTTTAGGGTGCCAGTTTCTGCTTTTGTAGGCTATGTAAGGACATATAAAGAGTTACATGTAGGACTAATCATGTATCATGGTAGTGTCTGTGGGATGTGTGACTACCACAAAGGTTGGACTTTTATTTTGTATATGGAACAAACAGGTGATTAAACAACACACCTTGATGGTGTATAAAGTAAATTATAAAATCTGAGGTCTTCATTTTCACCTTTCTGCAATGCTGTTGAAAACCAAATATGTCTAAAGGCACCAAAGGTTTTGACACTATGCACTAAATAACTAATATTAATGCAATCCTTCTCTCACTATTCAACATCAGTGTTACTTTGGCCAGGTTTAAGAAGCTGCATGGTGCAAGAGTCTATGAAGACTTCATACATTTCATAACCCCATAATTTCAAAATTTCCTGGTTTTAAGTAGACGGCCTTTCGATTTCATAAAATCGGTGAAATTTAGCTCCCTCTGAAATTTGGTCATTGTGATATTTGCTTATTTCTGTAATATCTAAAAACAACAACAACAACAACAACAACAGGCAATTCTATGGTTGGGAAGTTATTTATTTTGATGGGATTCCCTAGCAAATAAAATGAAATCACTCGATTCGCACAGTCAAGCAGACAGAAGAAGTCCATGTGCACATGCGCAGGTTCACCTTTGTCGTCGTCTTCTTTAAAGTGATTAAAGCTAGAATGCCTTTCAGATTTTTCAAGTTTAGGTCAATAAAAGAATTTTCCCTGACACTCAATTATTTTTGTTTAGTGGACCGAAAGCTACTGAATTCGAATCACAGACTTCCAATTTTATTAGGTTTTTTAATAGAACAATTAATGAATTTAGGGCCACATGGCCCTAAATTCTCCGCTATTTTTTCCTGCTTCACCACGACCCAATTCAAGATACATCATCACACATCACGTGGTGGGCTTTCCCAGTTCGCCCAAGGCATTGTGGGATACAAATTTGAAACAGGAGAGGAAAATGGAGGACGTGAGTGTGCGAATGAAACATGAAAGACCACCTACAGTAACAGAAAGTGAGAAGAAAAGGCGTTATGTTGTGAAGGAAAGGAAATGGCAGGGCCAAACTAATAAATATCGGCGGTCAGCGAGCACCTCGGTGTGATCAGCTGTTCGCTTAGCAAGACAATGACCCTTAACATACAGCCAGAGCTACAATGGAATGGTTTAGATCAAAGAATATTCATGTGTTAGAATGGCCCAGTCAAAGTCCAGACCTAAATCCCATTGAGCATCTGTGGCAAGACTTGAAAATTGCTGTTCACAGATGCTCTCCATCCAATCTGGCTGAGCTTGAGCTATTTTGCAAAGAAGAATGGGCAAAAATTTCACTGTCTAGATGTGCAAAGCTGGTAGAGACATACCACAAAAGACTTGCAGCTGTAATTGCAGCAAAAGGTGGCTCTACAAAGTATTGACGCAGGGGGGCTGAATACTAATGCGCATCACATTTTTCAGATTTTTATTTGTTTAAAATTTTGAAGACCATTTATCATTTTCGTTTCACTTCACAATTACATGCTACTCTGAGTTGGTCTATCACATAAAATCTCAATAAAAAACTTAAGTTCGTGGTTGTAAGGTGGAAAAATGTGAAAAAGTTCAAGGGGTATGAATACTTTTTCAAGGCAATGTATATATATATATATATATATATATATATATATATATATATATATACACACACACATACATATACAGGCAATAAACTAGCCAGTACTTTATTTTGATTCCTTTTTCATACTGCATCACCATAATTTTTGTGGCGAAATGCAAACAAATTGACCGAGAAGTCACGCTAGACCATAATATTATACTATAGTCTAGTTGTCACAATAGAAGGACTCTCAGGCGTGCGCTGAACTGACTCACACGCACACTGCAAATGACACACACCTGCATGGGATTAAGGCGCAATCAGCACACCTAAATAAGGACTCAGAATGCAGACTTACTTTGCGAAGTATTGCGTTGTTGTGACACATTACCGAGCTTTGTTTCCTGATCAATTTCCTGATTTCTGATTCCTGTTCCTCATTTTTGACCCTGCTTCTTTCTACGATATTCTGTTTGTGCCTCACTCGACCTTTTGCCTGTTTGAGCATTCACAATATATGCCTGCCGATTTGGACTGTTTGCCTGTTTGCACTTTTCTTTATAATAAAGATCTTCAGAATACTTCGCCCTGCTGACACTAGTATAGCATGCACTTGTACACCTCTGCTGTGCTCACGGAAAATTACATCACGCACGAAGGAGTTATGGCGGCCTCCCTGACTAAAAATAGTCCCGTCTATTTTCATCACTTTAGTGGTTATATCATTAAGAACAAATTCAAAATAAATGACAGATATAAAAATCAACTTTTAGCTGAATTTGTTTATTTGCAAGATACTTTCTTTAAATCTTTAACAACAAAACAAAAGAGAAACAAAGAGCCAAAAATGTACTGTGATTAAGTGTTCTCCCCATTATCCAAATACTGGTGCATACAGAGCAACATATACAAAAAACAGATGCGTGGAGTTGGCTAAGTGAGGCATTCTGGGATAGCAGCTTTTGGAGTGTGTCCCACACCCTGGTCAGCTCAGTGGGTTTATAAAGTGAAAAGTTTAATGAAGTAGTGAAGCGAGGGAACACTGGGGACAGTTCTCTGTGCACAGATGGCCCTTTGTAACTCCTGACACCTGCCAGCTGCCCGGCCTTCAGAATGATGGCGCTGGGGGGAGCAGGGACACCCTCTCTTCTAAGCTGCCTACAGTGGCTGGGGTTAACCTCTTGACCCTCTGTGTCAGACAGGGCCAGCGAATGTTTTCTCTCTTCCCAGTGGGTCTCTAACTCTTGTCTGTGGTCCCTTACAATTGCTGCAGTGATTTGGGACTCTGCCACTTTTGGTCAAGCTGTCTAATTCTGCTGGAGAGTCGATGGCGAGGGTCCCTGTGTTCACCATGAACTTGTTCAAGCCGGTTCGAAAGAAAATAACACACAGGATTTTTTGTTTGTTTATTGTTCATAGCTCAGTTACATGTCTTTATATACTAGAAAATATTTTACATTTTTGTTGCACTGATACTGGGAGACACCTTCTGCCAATATCAGCATGTGTTTATATTCAGTAAATGTTTTATTTTCGGTTAGTGAAATTAACATTAACTAGAAGGGCACTTGGTAAAGCGCAGACCTCTGCCAAGCCACATTGTCAGAGCTGCATCAAAATGTAAGCAATTAGTCCTTGGCCCCTGGCCCACCTTTCCTCAAAATTTCATCAAAATCCATTCACTACATAATGAGTTACGTTAGGGACAAACAAACAAACGGAGGCGAAAACATAACCTCCTCCAACAAAGTTGTCAGAGGTAATAACACAACTGGAATATGAAGGAGTAAATAACTTTTGCAAGTAAAAAACTGATTGACCTTATGGAATGTCATATAGTGCTTAATGGTATAAAAAAAAAGCTACTCGCTCAAAATTTCACTAAATCCTACAGACACAGATACTATAAAAGACTGCTGTATTAAAGTGAATGTAACACCTCTAAACCACACCTTATTTCTTGTAAAAAGCAACAAATCATTATGTTGATTGGCCATGCGTTTTCGAACCATAGCTGATCCAAAAGGCCATAAATTAATGGAAAATCAATAAGATCAGCCAATTTTCGCGGAATCTGCCGAGACTGAACCAGAAGATCCCGAAGTGGTGCGTGACGTCACGTGTAACAATTCGGGTATCAATTTCGTTCCCATGCGCAGCAGTGGTTAGACCAGTCTCAATATGGAATCATGTTTTGGAGAGAATTCTGATAGTGATTGGGATTCTTATATGTCAGATGAAGGGGCAGATGATTATCAAGGATATTCTGGAGTAAATGGTTCTCTTTACAAGCCCCCAAGATGAGAAACTGCCAGTTCAGGACAGTCTTCCTCTGCAGAACGCAAGATAGATAGATACAGTAGACAGATAGATGGATAGATAGATGTGCAGAACGCGGTGGTTACCTTTCATCACGTTTTCCTGAACAAAACTAAAAACAAATAGAGTCTTGCAATATTGCATTTGGAGAGCATTTACAGTGGTGCTTGAAGTTTATGAACCCTTTAGAATTTTCGATATTTCTGCATAAATATGACCTAAAACATAATCAGATTTTCACACAAGTCCTAAAAGTAGATAAAGAGAACCCAGTTAAACAAATGAGACACAAACATTATACTTGGTAATTTAGTTATTGAGGAAAATGATCCAATATTACATATCTGTGAGTGGCAAAAGTCTGTGAACCTTTGCTTTCAGTATCTGGTGTGACCCCCTTGTGCAGCAATAACTGCAACTAAATGTTTCTGGTAACTGTTGATCAGTCCTGCACACCGGCTTGGAGGAAGTTTAGCCCATTCCTCCATACTGAACAGCTTCAACTCTGGGATGTTGGTGAGTTTCCTCACATGAACTGCTCACTTCAGGTCCTTCCACAACATTTCAATTGGATTAACGTCAGGACTTTGACTTGGCCATTCCAAAACATTAACTTTATTCTTCTTTAACCATTCTTTGGTAGAACAACTTGCGTGCTTACGGTTGTTGTCTTGCTGCATGACCCACCTTCTCTTGAGATTCAGTTCATGGACAGATGTCCTGACATTTTCTTTTAGAATTGGCTGGTATAATTCAGAATTAATTACTCCATCAATTATGGCAAGCCGTCCTGGCCTAGATGTAGCAAAACAGGCCCAAACCATGATACTACCACCACCATGTTATAGATGGGATAAGGTTCTTATGCTGGAATGCAGTGTTTTCCTTTCTCCAAACATAACGTTTCTCATTTAAACCAAAAAGTTCTATTTTGGTCTCATCCATCCACAAAAACATTTCTCCAATAGCCTTCTGGCTTGTCCATGTGATCTTTAGCAAACTGCAGACGAGCAGCAATGTTCTTTTTGGAGAGCAGTGGCTTTCTCCTTCCAACCCTGTCATGCACACCATTGTTGTTCAGTGTTCTCCTGATGGTGGACTCATGAACATTAGCCAATGTGAGAGAGGCCTTCAGTTGCTTAGAAGTTACCCTGGGGTCCTTTGTGACCTTGCCGACTATTACACACCTTGCTCTTGGAGTGATCTTTGTTGGTCGACCACTCCTGGGGAGGGTCACAATGGTCTTGAATTTCCTCCATTTGTACACAATCTGTCTGACTGTGGATTGGTGGAGTCCAAACTCTTTAGAGATGGTTTTGTAACCTTTTCCAGCCTGATGAGCATCAACAACGCTTTTTCTGAGGTCCTCAGAAATCTCCTTTGTTCGTGCCATGATACACTTCCACAAACATGTGTTGTGAAGATCAGACTTTGATAGATCCCTGTTCTTGAAATAAAACAGGGTGCCCACTCACACCTGATTGTCATCCCATTGATTGAAAACACCTGACTCTAATTTCACCTTCAAATTAACTGCTAGTCCTAGAGGTTCACATACTTTTGCCACTCACAGATATGTAATATTGGATCGTTTTCCTCAATAAATAAATGACCAAGTATAATATTTTTGTCTCATTAGTTTAACTGGGTTCTCTTTATCTACTTTTCAAACTTGTGTGAAAATCTGATGATGTTTTAGGTCATATTTATGCAGAAATATAGAAAAAACTAAAGGGTTCACAAACTTTCAAGCACCACTGTAACAGGTTTCAGTTAATAATTAAGGATTGCGTGTGCATTTTTCTTCCTGTTAAAGTGCATCAAATATGATAAGATCGTATGTCGCAGGCGTGTAAACGTTGCTCATAATCCTGCATCTGGTGCAGTGTGTGTGTGTGTGTGTGTGTGTGTGTGTGTGTGTGTGTGTGTGTGTGTGAGAGAGAGAGAGAGATAATAGGGGAATCGACGAACTGTCCAAATGTCAGATCAAATGTCATTTTTTAAATAAATGTGTTTCTTTTTTGCTCCACTAATTCCCATGTGGTTGTTCTGGTGGTGGTGGTGAACACTTGATGAATCAGATTTATTAGTAGTAGGCAACATGAAATCTGTCCGCTTCGTTTGCACAAACCTCACCCACTGTCGCTTTAGATTAGTGTCATTTCTGGGGAATTCGTGAACTGAATGTCCTGTTGTATATGGATTTGAACATCCAAACACAAAGCAGTGCTTTCATATCGTTATTTTTGTAAGATTCCAACAACAATATCCAATCTCAGTCAGTAAACAACCACGGAATCAGATGAACTGAAATAACCCAGATAACCAGGGTTCTACACGTGACGTCATGCAAGATTTGCCCTGAGGCAAGGCTGCCTTTTTCCAGGATCCAGACGCTACGATTTATCGATAGTTTTGTGCTTGATAATAAAATAACAAATAATTTATATTATTTCCCCCCTGCTTTATTAATTCATTTTGGTTATTACGAATGATATATATTCATTTTTAAGTATTACAATAAGGCATTACATACACTTTAAAATGCTGAGCTTTTTGAGCGTCTAAAGAAATGCTAATTTTCAGAAGGCGACAACGTTTTTTGGTTAGATCATTATGAAACATCTCAACATTTACAAATAATGGCAAATTATAAAGAAATTGGCATCTTATCTATGAATTACAAAATGACAACAGTTAGTTCCAGTCCACTAATTTGATTGGACAAAAAGCATTTCAAGAGTGCTGATATTTTGTACAAAAGCTCAGAGACATTTCAGTGTTTGTATCACTTGTGTGTGTTTGCGATGTAAAATTACAGTTGTAGTTTGTTACACTGAAATCGTTACTACAGGCAACATGCAACACTCTATCCAGCTGTGGCACTTCTGGGAACTGTTTTCGTTGTCTGAGCAAAAATTAACAAAATGCTTGGCCATATTCTTTCTATCTATCTATCTATCTATCTATCTATCTATCTATCTATCTATCTATCTATCTATCTATCTATCTATCTATCTATCTATCTATCTATCTATCCTATTCCCTTCTAGCGGGTTTATTGATGGCATGTAATATTGTTTATCCTCCATGTATTACACCACTTTCCCCAATGGAGAATGAGCATGCAATATTGTTATAATATGGCACATTGGCAAGACAACACGACATCACACATCAGAGCTCATGCGAAGATCCAATGACAAAAATTTCCTGCTGTGCACAATCATTTCTTTGTCGGCTGGGAAAGACAGAAGATGAGGCTAATCCAGTGCTACTGCTAGGATTAGCTCTGCTATAATTAAGGACTAAATAAATAAACTAAAGACTGAAACCGAAGATGCGCTGAACACCTGAAAGGTTACCAAAACATTATATATTCTTCACGCATATTTACAAAAGAAAAACATACCAACAGACATCAAAAAACTGGAAGAGAGACACACAGAGATGCAAAACTTCCACGCTAGTGAGTGACTGTGACAGTTTGTAATCAAACATGGCTGCAAAGTTTGTATCGTTAAAAGCAGAAGATTTTGAGAGAATTTTGGCTGCCAGGTTGCTCCGTTGTGTGTAGTCTCATCTCATCTCATCATCTCTAGCCACTTTATCCTGTTCTACAGGGTCGCAGGCAAGCTGGAGCCTATCCCAGCTGACTACGGGTGAAAGGCGGGGTACACCCTGGACAAGTCGCCAGGTCATCACAGGGCTGACACAGACAACCATTCACACCTACGGTCAATTTAGAGTCACCAGTTAACCTAACCTGCATGTCTTTGGACTGTGGGGGAAACTGGAGCACCCGGAGGAAACCCACGCGGACATGGGGAGAACATGCAAACTCCGCACAGAAAGGCCCTCGCCGGCCACGGGGCTTGAACCCGGACCTTCTTGCTGTGAGGCGACAGCGCTAACCACTACACCACCGTGCCGCCCTGTGTGTAGTTGTTGTCAATTTTAAAAGTAACTAAGTAAAATACACAGGGAAAATAATAATAATATTCAGCTTGACTGCACTAGCATTGGCCTGCGCTAGCAATACACCAGCTGGAAGGTAACGGGACTGCCGCGTTAACAGCACCGAGTCATGGGTAAGCTCAAGTTGGCCTACAAGAATGCTGATAGGAAGTGTGTCTATGTATAATAATAATATTGGCTTGCTTTTTTTCCTGGTATATCAGATATATTCCTTTCAGCTCATCCTCAACTCGTTCAGTATCATGCTCGCTGAATGGAATATCTCTGATATACCGCTCAAAGCCAGCCAATATTATTTAAATATGTCACTCAGATCTGCAATGTATTTCGTATGAAAAATGTGTTTTTCAACACAAGAAAATAAAGTTAATATCTTCAAGCCAATGTGTGATTTTATTTTTATTATATTAGACACATTCACAAACAAAAAGTACCCAAATTTATCAAAACAATTCATTGATTTCCTCACAAGTGACATCTAGAGAGATTTATGTCACGGTTTTGGTTCTCAGTGTCCCAGATGTAGCTAGTCTGGAAAATACAAATGGTGTATCTATTTCCCACTAAAACACTCATGTCCATGTAATATACAGTGGTGCTTGAAAGTTTGTGAACACTTTAGAATTTTCTATATTTCTACATAAATATGACCTAAATCATCATCAGATATTCACACAAGTCCTAAACATAGACAAAGAGAACCCAGTTAAACAAATGAGACAAAAAGATTATACTTGGTCATTTATTTATTGAGGAAAATTATCCAATATTACATATCTGTGAGTGGCAAAAGTATGTGAACCTTTGCTTTCAGTATCTGGTGTGACCCCCTTGTGCAGCAATAACTGCAACTAAACATTTCCGGTAAACTGTTGATCAGTCCTGCACACCGACTTGGAGGAATTTTAGCCCATTCCTCCGTACAGAACAGCTTCAACTCTGGGATGTTGGTGGGTTTCCTCACATGAACTGCTCGCTTCAGGTCCTTCCACAACATTTCGATTGGATTAAGGTCAGGACTTTGACTTGGCCATTCCAAAACATTAACTTTATTCTTCTTTAACCATTCTTTGGTAGAACAACTTGCGTGCTTAGGGTCGTTGTCTTGCTGCATGACCCACCTTCTCTTGAGATTCATTTCATGGACAGATGTCCTGACATTTTCCTTTAGAATTGGCTGGTATAATTCAGAATTAATTGTTCCATCAATGATGGCAAGCCGTCCTGGCCCAGATGCAGCAAAACAGGCCCAAACTATGAGACTACCACCACCATGTTTCACAGATGGGTTAAGGTTCTTATGCTGGAATGCAGTGTTTCCCTTTCTCCAAACATAATGCTTCTCATTTAAACAAAAAAGTTCTATTTTGGTCTCATCCATCCACAAAACATTCTTCCAATAGGCTTCTGGCTTGTCCACGTGATCTTTAGCAAACTGCATACGAGCAGCAATGTTCTTTTTGGAGAGCAGTGGCTTTCTCCTTGCAACCCTGCCATGCACATCATTGTTGTTCAGTGTTCTCCTGATGGTGGACTCATGAACATTAGCCAATGTGAGAGAGGCCTTCAGTTGCTTAGAAGTTACCTGGGGTCCTTTGTGACCTTGCCGACTATTACACGCCTTGCTCTTGGAGTGATCTTTGTTGGTCGACCACTCCTGGGGAGGGTAACAATGGTCTTGAATTTCCTCCATTTGTACACAATCTGTCTGACTGTGGATTGGTGGAATCCAAACTCTTTAGAGATGGTTTTGTAACCTTTTCTAGCCTGATGAGCATTGGCAATGCTTTTTCTGAGGTCCTCAGAACTCTCCTTTGTTCGTGCCATGATACACTTCCACAAACGTGTTGTGAAGATCAGACTTTGATAGATCCCTGTTCTTTAAATAAAACAGGGTGCCCACTCACACCTGATTGTCATCCCATTGATTGAAAACACCTGACTCTAATTTCACCTTCAAATTAACTGCTAATCCTAGAGGTTCACATACTTTTGCCACTCACAGACATGTAATATTGGATCATTTTCCTCAATAAATAAATGACCAAGTATAATATTTTTGTCTCATTAGTTTAACTGGGTTCTCTTTATCTACTTTTAGGACTTGTGTGAAAATCTGATGATGTTTTAGGTCATATTTATGCAGAAATATAGAAAATTATAAAGGGTTCACAAACTTTCAAGCACCACTGTATGCTAATATTACTCTATACAGATGTTTTGTTTCTAGAACAGTTGTACAAAAGCTTTTTTTAATAGTGTACAACAATATTGTTGTCCTTAACAATGACAGTAAACCTTGAACCTTGAATATCAGCATGGCTGTGATTACCTGCAGCCTCGTGCTTATAACTGAATCATAGCCATGCTGACATTAAGTACAACAGCCCTCTTGTGCAATATTGCTTAAAAATCATTGGTGAGAAGTTATAATTTACCATGTACTACAAATTACAAAATGTAGGTAGAGGTTATGAGAATGCAGCGCTCCATTACTAACACAGGTCTTGAAAGATATTGGCAGCTCTTGTTATTCTTTCATCCCTGTAATACACTTCAGGCACCTGATCAGTTGATCTCATCTCATCTCATCTCTAGCCGCTTTATCCTGTTCTACAGGGTCGCAGGCAAGCTGGAGCCTATCCCAGCTGACTACGGGCGAAAGGCGGGGTACACCCTGGACAAGTCGCCAGGTCAGCACAGGGCTGACACATAGACACAGACAACCATTCACACCTACGGTCAATTTAGGCTACATCCACATGACAACGGCAACGAGATGTTATTTAAAAAAATATCGCGTCCACATGGGCAACGATCAGTAAAATATCAGGTCCATATGGCAACGCAATGCTTGCTGAAAACGATGCAATACACATGCCACATCTCTAGAGGCGCTGTAAGACGGTCCCTTCGGAGACACCAGAACAATAGAAGTAAGGACGCATGCGCATAAACTATTATGCGCGAGACTTCATATTAGCCACAAAGTCAGAAAAATCTGTTCGTAAAATTACATTATAATGACCAAATACAATGAAAAGTATTTTTCCAGTCTCACCTGTGAAAGGTAATCCCATGTGATCTCGTTTGGACGGCAAACCTGTTGGTACAGTTAAATGCAGCACATGAATGAGGCATCTTTATTCTCCGCTTTGACCCATCCAGTATGGCAGCGAGGATGACGTATGATTCTACGCGGAAGGCGGCGTCTTTAATGGTCCGGAATAAATTGAATGCTACACATTGATGGATTAATTTGTTCTTCTACGCCCTTTTTGAGGAATGTATTGTAGGACTTAAACCAACATCTGAAGAGGTGAGATCGCTCCTTTTTTTCCCTATTTTTGCTGGCGGGATTGACTCTGCCCTAAGGGTTATTCTCTCTCTCTCTCACTTTGCACCATTACACAATAAATATTCACAGTGAAAATATTTTGTAAGCGCGTTTCATGAACCAAGTTATAGGATTTGTTGACAACTCGCATTGAGTTCATTACACTTCTACCCGGCGTGAAGCACTCACAGTCATGTGGTTGTGACATCATCGTAAACAAATCCGTTCTACTCATCCAGACGACTTCGCAATGGCAACGTTGCCAGATCTTTCCACTCTGGAACCCGTTCTCAAAAGATTGCGTTTTGGGGCACCCAAAACGCCAGTGCCGTGTGGACGCCAGGCCGAAACGATAAACAATTGTATCGGATTCACCTGAATCCGTTGCCGTGTGGACAGGGCCTTAGAGTCACCAGTTAACCTAACCCGCATGTCTTTGGGAGAAACCGGAGCACCCGGAGGAAACCCACGCGGACACGGGGAGAACAGGCAAACTCCACTCAGAAAGGCCCTCGCCGGCCACGGGGCTCGAACCCGGACCCTCTTGCTGTGAGGCGACAGCGCTAACCACTACACCACCGTGCCACCCCCTGATCAGTTGATAATAAGACGAATAATCAGTTCAGAGAAGAGACTATGCTGTGGCCCCTAGAACTGGATCTCTGATATAGAAAACTGAGTGACTGTAACAGAATGAACGTGACAATTTTTTTTATTTTCTCCAAGCCTATATTACATGTGCGCCATATCATGTGTGAGATGATGACTACATCCCTTGCATGACAGCTGTTCTGAAGTGTTTCTTGTGGTTTTCAAAATGTTGTTATAAATTACTCCTGAAAACGTGGTACATAACATCAAAAGGGTGGTATGGTCTGAAAGCCATGCCATAATTTATCAAGACTACGCTTGACATGTCTGGTGCTGTGAGTGAGGAAGATGGATTACTCTTTTCTCCGAAAATTGGATAATTGGAGGTTTAAAGTGACTGCTTTGCCAAGTGCTGAGCCCTGTGTTTCTGGTTTGGGGGCTGCTTAGTTGAATAAAGCAAGATTATACAAAGTGTCAAACTGCCTATTATAATGAAATGGCTATGTAGAGATACTAGTGCTGGACAATTTTTTTTTTAAAATCAACTTTATTAGGCTTAAACCAGGCATGTCAGTCTCTCGCTCTCAAGTGCCACAGAACTGCAGAGTATAACTTTCTTCCTCACTTCACACACCAGGTCAAAATCATCTGCTTTCAGTTTGCCAGTTCAAACTGTATAGCATTATTAATAAGACTTTACGCTAGGTTACTACCAGGTTAATTGTCTTTGTTAAAACTTTTTAATTCCATGTAACTTTATCGTAAAATAGCAATTTCCTTTGCTTTTAGATTTGGTTTTTCCATGACATGATTTTTCATTACATATTTTATATGATGAATCAGATGGATTAACAATATCATCAGAAAGTTTTCAGTTCAAAATATTTCTGCAGTTAGTTTCCTAACGTTTTCCAGGTAATGGGAATGCTTGGATTTGTGAATGTAACATTTGAGTGTTGTCTACTTCAACTAACTTGCATGTTTAAGTTGTTTTATACGGAAGCTGCCACACCAGAAAAAGAAAAACGGTTCAGTGTCACATAACACAAAACGTTTATGGTTATAAACAAGATATTTTCACATTATAATGACACACAAACTTATCATGGTGGCACAATGGTGTAGTAGTTAGCACTGTCGCATCACAGCAAGAAGGTTCTGGGTTCAAGCCCAGTGGCTGACAGGGGCCTTTCTGTGTGGAGTTTGCATGTTCTCCCCGTGTCTGCGTGGGTTTCCTCCGGGTGCTCCGGTTTCACCCACAGTCCAAAGAAATGCAGGTTAGGTTAACTGGTGGCTCTAAATTGTCCGTAGGTGTGAATGTGAATGGTTGTTTGTCTCTACAGTATGTGTCAGCCCTGTGATGTCCAGGGTGTAACCCTGCCTCTTGCCCGCAGTCAGCTGGGATAGGTTCCAACTTGCCTGCAACCCTACACAGGATAAGTAGTTACAGATAATGGACGGATGGACAAACTTATCACATTTTAACAAGAAACATTTCACATCATAAGATAAATAGTATATTGTAATAATAATAATAAAAGTTTCTTGTTATAACAAACTTTTCATGTTATAATGTGATACAGAGCAGTTTTTTGTTTTTCTGGCATGGAAGCAATACACTTCCATAGTTTTACGTTCATGGTATTTTAAATTTACTCCCATGATATGAACTGCCAAAAAAAACCAAGTTCTATTAAACTTTAACAACTACCTGAAAGTTCTTAAAGCTGATGGATGGATATTTATTTATTTAAATGTTTATTTAAGTAATTATTCATTTTCTTCTTCTTCCATATATTATTATTATTATTATTATTATGTTCCAGGCCCTTTTACATGTAGGCATCTAAATGGCCGGCAGCAATGTTTAAGACCATTTTCATCTGGGTTTTAACGTTTATGAAAATTTGCTTTATAAAGTAGTCTACATAAAATAAAATATGATCATGGCATTATAAAATGAAAAACATTTTTAAAAGTAGCTTTTATTTGGATTTGTGCTTTCTAAGGGCCTCTGCATGCTCTTGCGACAAGGCTTTCACAGATAGCTTTTCGCAGACAGTTGTAATTTATCGTTGAGCGGGGAGTAATAGGCGTGCATGATGTTATTCACCGCCACAACGCAAGGGGGCACGAAGTCGCGAAATCGCTAGGAGTAGTTGGTGGGTGTGGTTAGTGGAGTGTTTATCCTCTGGTTACTTATAATGACTAGAACTGGAGTCGTATAGATGTACGTACTTCCTCACTTCCTCGATCAACCGCTCTTTGTGCTGCTCCATCTTCGCTTGTGTTTTTACAAATGGCGGTAGTGAAAACAAACCAAACCGGGAAAGTAGGGAAGCGGAAGTGCGTGTACAGCGGATGTAGAGTGGACCAATCAGAGCCCTCTTGTCTGCAACGTCATCTGCAAGGACTGGGTTGCCAGCATAAATTGGCCTTAAGGCTTATGAGTTGCGCTTATATTGCATATATAGTTGTAGTGTTTTGAAGTCTGCTTACCGGTACCTCCAAAAGTGGAAAAGGAGAAAATGGCATTTAAAGATTCCATTCTGGCTGAGACACAAGGGCATCACCATCGTTTTGGCAGCCGATATCTGATTACAAACACGTGACACTGACTTGGGGGGGGGGGGGGGGGGGAGGGGGGGGGGGGATGGAATCACAGTTTTAGGCATGTTTAGGCAGATTTACTTTTTTTTTTATAGCTGCATCTGATAAACTGGTTACTTTTGATAGTCAAGGCAAGTTCTAAAATTAAATAACATTTTCCATGTCATTTTGGTGAAATATATTTATGGTTGTTAAAAGTTGAGGTATTATATATGTTATAAGTGAAGAAAAAACTATTTAAGGACAAAAGATTTTTTTGGCTGTTTTCCAGAATTCAACCACAACAACATCAAATGTTTTTCCAAGGCTGCCACACATACATGCCAGTCATAACATTAAAACCACTGACAGATGAAGTGAATAACATTGATTATCTCATTACAATGGTACCCGTCAAAGGGTGGGATATATTAGGTAGCAAGAGAACGGTCAGTTCTTGAAGTTGATGTGTTGGAAGCAGGAAACATGGGCAAGGTTCTGAATGACTTTGACAAGGGCCAAATTGTGATGGCTAGATGGCTGGGTCTGAGCATCTCCAAAATGGCACATCTTGTGGGGTGTTCCTGGTCTGCAGTGGTTTGTACCTACCAAAAGTGGTCCAAGGAAGGACAACCGGTGAACCGGCGACAGGGTCATGGATGCCCAAGACTCACTGATACGCTTGGGTAGTGGAGGCTAATCCATCCATCATCTGTAGCCGCTTATCCTGTTCTACAGGGTCGCAGGCAAGCTGGAGCCTATCCCAGCTGACTATGGGCGAGAGGCGGGGTACACCCTGGACAAGTCACCAGGTTATCACAGGGCTGACACAGAGACAAACAACCATTCACACTCACACCTATGGTCAATTTAGAGCCACCAATTAACCTAAACTGCATGTCTTTGGACTGTGGGGAAACCGGAGCACCCTGAGGAAACCCACGCAGACACAGGGAGAACATGCAAACTCCACACAGAAAGGCCCTTGCCGGCCGCTGGGCTCGAACCCATGGCTTTCTTGCTGTGAGGCGACAATGCTAACCACTACACTACCATGCCACCCGGAGGCTAACCCATTTGGACCAATTCCACAGAAGAGCTACTGTAACACAAATTGTTGAAAAAAATTGCGGAAAAGGTTAATGCTGGCAATTATAGAAAGGTGTCAGAACACACAGTGCATCACAGCTTGCTGTGTATAAGGATGCACAAATGCAAACCAGTCAGAGTGCACATGCTGACCCTTGTCCACTACCGAAAGCCCCTACAGTGGGTATGTGAGTATCAGAACTGGAACATGGAGTAATGGAAGAAGGTGGCCTGGTCTGTTGAAACTTGTTTTCTTTTGTGTTATGTGGATGGCTGAAGTACATGCATGTCGCTTACCTGGGAAAGACATGGCACCAGGATGCACTATGGGACAAAGGTAAGCCAGCAGAGGCAGTGTGATGCTCTGGGCAGTGTTCTGCTG
Organism: Neoarius graeffei; assembly: GCF_027579695.1. Lineage (NCBI taxonomy): Eukaryota > Metazoa > Chordata > Actinopteri > Siluriformes > Ariidae > Neoarius > Neoarius graeffei. Next base: position 34,087,985 of record NC_083575.1, on the reverse strand, counting down.
GGAAACCTTGGGCCCTGGCATTCATGAGAATGCTACTTTTATATGGACCTAAACATTATTGCAGATCAAGTACACCTCATGATGGCAACAGTGTTCCCTAATGGAAGTGGCCTCTTTCCACAGGATAATGTGCCCTGCAACACTGCAGAAATAGTTCAGGAATGTCTTGACAAATGGTTCAATGGTGTTGAATTGGCCTCCAAATTCCCCAGATCTCAATCCAATCAAGCAAGTCTGATCCACGGAGACCCCACCTCACAACTTACAGGATTTTTGCTACTAATACCTTGGTGCCAGATACCACAGAACACCTTCAGAGACCTTGTGGAGTCCATGTCTCAATGGGTCAGAGCTGTTTTGGCAACACATTGCTGTGCAATATTAGGCAGGGGGTTTTAATGTTATGGCTGATCAGTGTGCATTACAGCATAGTATGCAATTCATCTTCACTATCAGGTTTATCCTGGTCACAGTTGTTGTGGAACCAGAGCCAATGCCAGAACACTGAATATGACAGGGACACATCCTAAAAGGACATCAGTCCATTGCTGAGCCAGTCTACCTAAAGGCATGTTATTGTGATAAGAGAGGCAACCAGAGAACCTGGAAGAAATCCATGAAGACACAGGGAGAACACACACCAGAAACTCAGCACAGACAGTAACTTGAGCACAGAATCAACCCCAGGACCCTGGAGCTGTGAAGCAGCAACATTAACTAACTGTCAACTTATGACCTTGTATAACGCTAATTCCAAAAATGGTTGGACACTGTGTACAATGTCAATAAAAACAGGACGTAGTGATACAGCAAATCCTTTTTGACCTATATTCAGTTGAATAAATACAAGACAATTAAGAAGACAAGATAATTAACGTTAAAACTGATAAATTTTATTGCTTTTTTTGTAAATATACACTCATTCAGAATTTGATGCCTGCAACACATTCCAAAAGCATTGGGGCAGGGGCATGTTTACCACTGTGTTACATCACCTCTACTTTTAACAACACTCAGTAAGTGTTTGGAAACTGAGAACAACAATTGTTTTGAAAGTAAAATTATTTCCCATTGTTGCTTCATATATGACTTCAGTTGTTCAACAGTCTGGAGTCTCCGTTGTCATATTTTGCACTTCATAATGATTCACACATTTTCAATGTGAGGCATGCAGGCCAGTTTAGCACCTGCACTCTTTTACTACAAAGCCATGCTGTTCTAACATGTGCAGAATGTGGCTTGGCATTGTCCTGCTGGAATAAGCAGGGTCATCCCTGAAAAAGACATTGTATGGATGGCAGCGCATGTTGCCCAATCCATGGGCAATAGCACACTCCCATACCATCACAGATGCTGGCTTCTGAGCTTTGTGCTGTAACAATCTTGATGGTCCTTTTCCTTTTTAGTCAAAATGTCCACGATTTCCAAAAATAATTTGAACTGTGGACTTGTCAAACTACAGCACACTTATCCACGTTGTGTCCATCCGTCTCAGATGAGCTCGGGACCAGAAAATTCAGCAATATTTCTGGATGTTGCTGATTATATGGCACTTGTTTTGCATTGTAGTCGCAGCAATAAACTGTATTTACTGACAACGGTTTTCCAAAATATTCAAGCCCAGGTAGTAATATCCTTTATACAGTCATGTTGATTTTTAATACAGTGCCACCTGATGGATAGGTGGTCACGAGCATTCAGTGTTGGTTTTTAGCATTGCCATTACATAGACAGATTTCTGTGGGTTCTCCAAATCTTTTGACAATGATGATATGGATTGTCGATGGTGAAATCCCTAAATTCCTTGTAATTGGATGTTGAGAAACGTTCTTAAATCGTTGGATTATTTGCCCACACAGTTTTTCACAAAGTGGTGAACCTCACTCCATCCATGTCAGGTGTTTTATATTTATATATGGACATTCGACAGCTTGAACATTAAATATCTAGTCTTTGTATTGTATTCAATTGAACATAGGTTGAAAAGAGTTTGCAGCATCACTGTGTCCTGTTTTTATCCCCTACTGGCCGAAAGGCCCAAAGTGAGATTATGTTAGCCGTCCATCCGTCGAAGGGTGCGCACCTTCTGACATTAACTCCTCTCACAATTTTTGGACGAATTTCTTGAAGCTTGGCAAAAGGCCTCGTTATATGACGCTAATACGCATATTGCGATTTAATTTCATTTGTGAAAATTTTACCAGAGTTTTGACCCTTGATTAAATAACTTGTACTTTGACAATTTCATGAGGGTGTACGTTCTTCTGAAATCATCTCCTCTCATAGTTTGTGGAGGAATTTCACCAAACTTGGCAAAAGGCTTTGTCATACAACAGTTATATGCATACTGAAATTTCGTTTAATTTGGGCGAATTTTACCACAATTATGCCCTTAATTATTAACAAACTTGTACTTTGGCAATTTCATCAAGGTGTGCTTGTTTTCTGAAATCAACTTCCCTCACAATTTTTATCCCCTGCTGGCCGAAAGGCCCAAAGGGGGATTATGTCATGGCAATAACTGTCTGTCTATCCAGGGAAAGGTACTCACCTTCTGAAATCAACTCCTCTCACAATTTTTGGAGGAATTTCACAAAACTTGACAGGATTCTTTTTTTTAATATGTCAGTAATATGCATATTGCAATTTCCTTCAATTCAGTCACATTTTACCAGAGTTATAGCATAGTTGCCAGCAGGGGATATTGTGCTCTCAGAGCACTCATTATTTACGTTTTACACAGTGTCACAATTTTTTTAGAATCATGGTTGTAAGTGTTCAGTGCAATCAACAAAACATGCAGCAGGGTGGGACTAGAGATGTCAATTCTACAGTCTCAGTAAGCTCATTGGAGATATGAGAACCAATAATCAAGAAAATAAATATTCTTTGACATTTCTTGGTAGTAGAATTTAAGTCAAATATTTACTTCATTATCATTTATCAAATAGAATGCAATATCTCACAGCCCTGAGCCATTTAAGAAATTCAGTTCTCGACATTTTTTTCAAGAGACACTACAGGATGCCTTTCTATGAGTTTCAGACCATTGTCTTGCTGAGGAACTGACTGAAACGGACGCCAGTAATTTTATTACTGTCCTGCTTTGAGTGAGTTAAAATTCTTGCTTGACTCTATTGACTGTCTCACTGAGGAACCTGTGTTTAATCCTAAACACAAACCACTCACTCACTCAGGCATCTTGTTAATGTAATAAATGGCATTTGCATTAATTTGAATAAATTAAGGCTTAGCAGAATAGATGGCTCCAAAGACCTTTGCTCTTCTGATGGTTTGTTTTTTTTTGTTATACGAACTTGAATATTAACATTTAATTTTAGGTGTTCAGAGAACCACAGCATCGACATGGCAAAACATTAAAATAAAATTAAAAATTGTTGCTGAAGAGTGAATAAATAAAATTACGTTCATCCAGCATTTAAGATTTTGATGTGTATTAGGGGTTGTTTTACAATCAGGGTATGCAAGCTAAAAATCACATTTAACACTTATTATCTTCAATATCAAAAGGCTTGACTAAATAAACTTGGTTGTTTATTGTAGCCCTGTGATAGCTCTATTTACCATGCAAAAAAAATTTGGTGGTAACGTTATTTTTGGTGAATGTATGGCAATGTGTGTCATATTTAGCAAAATTACTCGTGTCATTTAGAAAAAGTGCTTTTTTGACCACAGGTAGCTCCAAAAGGGATGCACTTAAATCATTCTTTATACCATAAAACACATATTTGGTTCCATATCATTGGAAACATAGTTAAGTTTTAATGTTGAATGCCAGTAAGTTTTCAGACTATTTTGATCAAATTAGTATGGAATTGTGTCAAAAAAATGTCCTCTCCGAGACAGCTAATTTTTCAATATAAAATAACATATCTAAAATGATTATTTTCATCCTAAAATGTGGTCAAGATATTGGGACATAAATATTAGAGACAACTAACACAAAGCTTACAGCCTTATATTTAAAAGCACTATGGAAGTAGTGGATTCTGAATTGTCAAAAAAAAAAAAGTCCTCTCCGAGAAGCTACACTTAATCTTCTTTATCTTATAGCAGATTACACAAAACTACCATACACGTCAAAAAATTACCTGAAATCTGTTCTTTAACTTGTCCTTCACTTAAAAACTGGTACAAGAACCAGTTTGAATCAATTTCAATTTTGGACCCCTGTGACACAAACTCTGTACCCTGATTGTAAAACAACCCTTAGTTGAATATTTATGGATAAATCTGGCATCCATTTTTACAAAACCACTTGCTACTTTGCCTTAACACACACACACACACACACACACACACACACACACACCTTTGCTCGAGAATATGGAATTAAAAAAGGAAGAAACAAAAAATGTTCCATGTGAAAACACTGGACACAGCAGATTATCTGATATTTAATAGTAGCACTCGCACATTCTGCTCTTAGCACAGCATTCATTTATATGTCCGATCGCACATGATGAAAGTTTGCCACATTACATCACAGACACAGAACGGAACATCAACAGGTGGATTCTTGGATATTTTATAGCTGCTGACAATTTTCGTCAGGCTCTCTTCCTTTTGTCAAGAAAAATGGGTCTGAGTGCATAAATAATGGCTCCTTGAATTACATCCACAGCGTCACATAAAGGTCCAGGAATGAGGTTCCACAGCTGTCCTGCATTAGGAATGGAGGTAGTAGGGGGCAACCCTGGTAAAATCAAACGCTTCATTGTGAAAACGTACAAGAGCTGCACTCCCAAACATGAACAAAAACACCAGATCAGAAAACAAAAAAAAATTAGAAAGCAGAGGATAAAGATAAACGATTAACCTTCCTCTGAGGAACTGGTCACGTGTGACCTAGAGGGATTTAAAAAATGGGTCCAAATAACAAGGCTCCTAAACAGATTCTTAAGCTTAAAGCCTTCAGAAAACTGTGACCTTAGTAACTAATGGATGATGCGGTCAGGCACTGTTGCTGTGTGTAAAAGGGCAGCTTTCACGTCACTTCACTGGGATCCTACAGCATTGCAGCGCGTTTCCAAAGACAGATGGCTGGCTACATCCCTTCCTGTAGATCCCATCATCTTCTCACTGCAGGCCAGAGTAAAGGAGTTCTCTCAGAGGTCAAAGGTAGTGCTCCTCTTCCCAGGAGTCCACCCAGCCAGAACAACACTGCATTAAAACAGGAAGCCAGGGCATTGTCCATATGTTGTCTTCACTCACAAGACTGCAGTGAGCTTCTGATGGAAAAGCCAGGAACATCTAAATAACTTCAGACAACTATATATCATCTGATCATTGGCACCTCTGGATTATTAGGCTCTACCCACTGTGCATTTTGTTTTACCAGGAAGGAAAAACAAAGAAACAAACAAAAAAAAAACAGTGATTGGAGGCTTGTGCTAATAGCCATGATAGAGTGAAAATCTGCAGGTGACCGTGAAACTGCAGAGCTCAAGCACTCACACTAACAACAAGTGTGCTCTGAGAGCACAATATCCCCCGCTGGCAACTATGCCATAATTCTGGTAAAAATGCGACTGAATTGAACGAAATTGCAATATGTGTTTTACCGATATAAAAAAGAATCTTCTCAAGGTTTGTGAAATTCCTCCAAAAATTGTGAGAGGAGTTGATTTCTGAAGGTGAGTACTCTTCCCGGGACGGACGGACATCGCCATGACAATCCCCCTTTGGGCCTTTCAGCCGCGGGGGATAAAAATTGTGAGGGAAGTTGATTTCAGAAAGCAAGCACACCTTGATGAAATTGCCAAAGTACAAGTTTGTTAATAATCAAGGGCATAACTCTGGTCAAATTTGCTCAAATTAAACGAAATTTCAATATGCGTATAACTGTCATATAACAAAGCCTTTTGCCAAGCTTCGAGAAATTCGTCCAAAAATTGAGAGAGGAGTTGATGTCAGAAGGCAAGCATACCATCATGAAATCATGAAGGTACAAGGTTATTAATCAAGATCCACAACTCTGGTAAAATGTGACCGAATTGAACAAAATATGTGTAATACCAACATATAACAATGCCTCTTGTCAAGTTTCAAGAAATTCGTCCAAAAATTGTGAGAGGAGTTGATGTCAGAAGGCAAGCACACCTTCATGAAATTGTCAAATTATAATTTTGTTAATCAAGGGCTGTAACTCTGGTAAAATGTGACCCAATTGAACAAAATGACAATATGCATGTTACTGATGTATATCAAAGAATCCTGCCAAGTTTCGTGAAATTCCTCCAAAAATTGTGAGAGGAGTTGATTTCAGAAGATGAGCACCCTTCCCAAGACGGACAGACGGAAATCGCCACGACATAATCCCCCTTTGGGCCTTTCGGCCAGTGGGAGATAAACACTGTGTAGAGCCATACTACAGCTGCAACCAGGTACATCCTTCAGGGTCATTGAAGCTTCCTGTGAGAAGGAGTAATCGTCTTAACATAGAATTAAGAGTTCAGCTGTTGATTTGCTTTGATCTAGTAAACTGCATCCTAAACATTAGCTGATGAATATCCAGTCTTTACATTATTATATACTGCTCACCAATAGCTATATCCCTACTGACATGTCTTTCACACAGAGAGAGAAAGAACCCATGAATACCAAGAGCCCATGGTGTAAGAACATGACCTTGATGGACAGGAGAGGGAGGAGGAAAACTGGTACAGGTATGATCTCAGAGTACAAATCAAGCTTACTTTTTTCCCCTCCTAGCCTTAAATGCCCCTTTTCCACCAAAGCAGTTCCTGGGCTGGTTCGGGGCCAGTGCTTAGTTTGGAACCGGGTTTTCTGTTTCCACTGACAAAGAACCGGCTCTGTGGCAAGAAAAACCGGTTCCAGGCTAGCACCAACTCTCTGCTGGGCCAGAGGAAAGAACCGCTTACGTCAGCAGGGGGGTGGAGTTGTTAAGACCAACAACAATAACAAGACCGCGAAAGATCGCCATTTTTAAGCGACGAGAAGCAGCAGCTGTACAAACGCGGTCATCCATTATTATTGTTGTTGCCGCTGCTGCTTCTTCCATGTTGTTTTTGCTTTGATATTCGCGCCAAGGTTTATGTAAACGTAGCGCCGTAACTGACGCATACAGCGCCGTAACTGACATATACAGCGACGTAATGACGTGGCTCCGCTTAGCACCGCGAGCTATGGAAAAGCAAACTGGTTCTCAGCTGGCTCGCAAGTTGAACGAGTTGTGAACCAGCCCTGGAACTGATTTGGTGGAAAAGGGGTAAAAGAGATCCTCCAGTGGATTTACTCTTAAACTTAAGTAAAAGTACTCACTGATTTCAACATTCATTCATTTTCAGAGACCAAATAGTGTTCTAGAAAAATTTATTTTTATTAAAATATCAGATGGGCCTCCTGCAGAAGTGACATATGTGATGACGTGGCTTAGTGGAAGCTTGGAGCAACTCGGCTCTTGATATTCTCTGCTTATATCATGGTTTTGCTAGTAGAGTTTGAACGAATCATCTAATGGGACGCTTTCATCTCCCAACAAAGAACACTGGATAATCTTGTCTTCGAAGACAGTTGTCTCTGTCTGGATTTCAACACCGACTGGTTCATCTGTTTGCACAGCAAAATCCCTCTTTCCGGTCAATCCACATTCCTAGCACATAAATGAAAACGAAACTACCATGAAATAAAAGTTCGGAAATTTCAAATGAGTGAGTTTCATGCAAGGGTGGCACGGTTGTGTAGTGGTTAGCGCTGTCGCCTCACAGCAAGAAGGTCCGGGTTCGAGCCCTGTGGCCGGCGAGGGCCTTTCTGTGCGGAGTTTGCATGTTCTCCCCGTGTCCGCGTGGGTTTCCTCCAGGTGCTCCGGTTTCCCCCACAGTCTAAAGACATGCAGGTTAGGTTAACTGGTGACTCTAAATTGACCGTAGGTGTGAATATGAGTGTGAATGGTTGTCTGTGTGTCAGCCCTGTGATGACCTGGCGACTTGTCCAGGGTGTACCCCGCCTTTCGCCCGTAGTCAGCTGGGATAGGCTCCAGCTTGCCTGCGACCCTGTAGAAGGATAAAGCGGCTAGAGATAATGAGAATGAGATGAGTTTCATGCAAACATTGAGTAATTCTCTTATCTGGAGTATAGTTGACCGTACCTGAAGCTCAATCCAATGCTTCATCTCTTGATCTGTCAGTGATTGTTCTTTAATGTGGGTGTTTTCTCTGTTACCCATATTTTCTTCCAGTATATGCTGAAGAGCCTACAACGCATCGAAATGCTGATTACAATTCACCAGGTACGACATCAATAATATACCAGGGATAGATCCAGACCGATGCGTGTGCAGAAATATATGCGCATCACTTGGTCACATATGTGGTTATGGGGCATTTGTTTACTTTACCGCTAGCCGGCTACATGGGCTATAGCCACACTCAACCAACAGCCAAGCCGCGATCATAGCGGACATCTTCAGAAAGTGCTTGGCATGCTCTACACCCCCTTGAAAATCCATAGCGATCTGGTAAAATAAGTGAAAATATTTCTGCAAATGTGCATCTGTCAGATTCTTGGGCTGGATCCGTCCTTGTATACTGCAAAGAATCACGGTACAACAAAGTCGAAACTAACCTCCCAGTGGTGTCTCTGTTGCCGCTCAACACTGCATCAGTGGACTTTTGGAGCTGAACAATGGGCAAATATTGTTGGCACGGCATCGTCTTTTCTTTCTTTTTATTCTGGAAGCCCCCATTAATCTTGCTTTTAATTCCATCAGTTCACCAAAACAGGATGATTCAAAATGTTCAGAGCCAACAAATGTAGGGCACAACAGGCAGATTTTTTTTGAGGTCTTCCGATGGCATGAAACCATTTCTTGCGAATAGCCGGATGACACTGGCCAGGTAAATGCTGAAAAGATATCTTCTCGTCCTTCTTTTTAGCATCATTGTGGCATTTATATGCTGTGCAACGATGCATACTTTACTTATTTAAAACCTATAAATTCAGTAAAAATACTTGTAAAACTAACAAAACCACAATGTAAGCAGAGGATATAAAGAGTCGAGTTGCTCCAACCTTCCACTAAGCCACATCATTGCATACGTCATTTCCACAAGAGGCCTGTTGAGTATCTTAGTAAAAATCTATTTTTCTAGAACACTATTTGGTCTCCAGCGGCACAGTGGTGTAGTGGTTAGCACTGTCGCCTCACAGCAAGAAGGTCCTGGGTTCAAGCCCCGTGGCCGGCAAGGGCCTTTCTGTGTGGAGTTTGTATGTTCTCCCCATGTCTGCGTGGGTTTCCTCCGGGTGCTCCGGTTTCCCCCAAAGGCATGCAGGTTAGGCTAACTGGTGGCTCTAACTTGACCGTAGGTGTGAGCGTGAATGGTTGTCTATGTGTCAGCCCTGCAATGACCTGGCGACTTGTCCAGGGTGTACCCTGCCTCTCGCCCATAGTCAGCTGGGATAGGCTCCAGCTCGCCTGCGATCCTGTAGAACAGGATAAGCGGCTACAGATAACGGATGGACTATTTGGTCTCTGAAAATGAATGTTTGACCGTTGAAATCAATGAATACTTTTACTTAACATACACTACCGTTCAAAAGTTTGGGGTCACCCAGACAATTTTGTGTTTTCCATGAAAAGTCACACTTTTATTTACCACCATAAGTTGTAAAATGAATAGAAAATATAGTCAAGACATTTTTCTGGCCATTTTGAGCATTTAATCGACCCCACAAATGTGATGCTCCAGAAACTCAATCTGCTCAAAGGAAGGTCAGTTTTATAGCTTCTCTAAAGAGCTCAACTGTTTGCAGCTGTGCTAACATGATTGTACAAGGGTTTTCTAATCATCCATTAGCCTTCTGAGGCAATGAGCAAACACATTGTACCATTAGAACACTGGAGTGAGAGTTGCTGGAAATGGGCCTCTATACACCTATGGAGATATTGCACCAAAAACCACACATTTGCAGCTAGAATAGTCATTTACCACATTAGCAATGTATAGAGTGCATTTCTGATTAGTTTAAAGTGATCTTCATTGAAAAGAACAGTGCTTTTCTTTCAAAAATAAGGACATTTCAAAGTGATCCCAAACTTTTGAACGGTAGTGTAAGTTTAAGAGTAAATCCACTGGAGGATCCCTTCAAAATCTGTGCTCCAAACTGGCAACAACAAGCGACTCAGAGAATTTTGAGAACCTCAAGTTGTTCTTGTCCAAAACCACCACACACATTTACACAAGACTTATCATCTGATCTGACTTATCTCAAGAAACTTCAAACCTTTAGCAGTTATGTATTCAGTAGCTTTCTTTTACAACACCTTCTACATCTTTGTTTAACACGGATTTGAAAGTGTTTGATCTTGGGTCACTAATAAAGAGGCAGGGGAATTCTCATTGTGTAGCAGCAACAGGTGTGAAGCAGGTGCTGGAGCTCAGAGTCCAAGGTTTAACTAGACACGAGGGCCGTCGTTACAGCCTAACTGCTGCTTCGTTTATCGAGCATGAAAACGGAGCAGAGGGAACTACTGCTGTTCCACAAATCCGCTGTTCCACTCCGGCATGCAGGGAAAAGGGAAAGCTTTAATTTCAAGCTTGTAATGGGATTTCAGATTCTAGAAGGGTAGCTGCTGAATAATTTATCTACTGTGCAGCTGTACAACTTTTGGACACTCAAGCAAAAAGTAGAACTAATGCTTAAAAGTAGCCAATTCGTAAAATCACCTATGGCTATTTTAAAAAATGCATCTATTTCATTCTTTAAAAAAAAAAAATACAGAAAATTACAAAGAGGTAAATGGTACTATTACTACACACACCTAGGTTATATAATCTAGTGCTCTTTAAGGGGTTAACATGAATTGCACATTATGCTGAAATTATTATACACCAATCAGTGTGTATTTTAATATCCTGAGAGTATGTTGTACTGTATCTAAATCTAAATTCTGCTTATTCCATTATTATTACAATGTGATATTGCACCACGAACAAAAAGCCGGGCGGCATGGTGGCGTAGTGGTTAGCGCTGTCGCCTCACAGCAAGAAGGTCCGGGTTCGAGCCCCGTGGCCGGCGAGGGCCTTTCTGTGTGGAGTTTGCATGTTCTCCCCGTGTCCGCGTGGGTTTCCTCCGGGTGCTCCGGTTTCCCCCACAGTCCAAAGACATGCAGGTTAGGTTAACTGGTGACTCTAAATTGACCGTAGGTGTGAATGTGAGTGTGAATGGTTGTCTGTGTCTATGTGTCAGCCCTGTGATGACCTGGCGACTTGTCCAGGGTGTACCCCACCTTTCGCCCGTAGTCAGCTGGGATAGGCTCCAGCTTGCCTGCGACCCTGTAGAACAGGATAAAGCGGCTAGAGATAATGAGATGAGATGAAACAAAAAGCCAATGAAACAGTTGCATCACGAAATATTTGAGTGAATTTGCATTAACTGGAAATCTACAGAAAAGACTTCACAAGGTTTTTATAGACATGATAAATTATTGTAGTGAACAAAAATTCATTCGGATATATGAAAAGGAGCTGATGAACTTCTTCAAGCATCAAGAGAGAAATCCTGGTTTGTACCAAAAATAAATAAATATAGAGCCAGGATTATTAAAAGGTGCTCTGTCTCCATCTCGTGGCCCTTCATCAGAATCACAGTGCATCATTGAGAGAGAATGTCAAGGGGAAAATAATAATAATAATAATAATAATAATCTCATTATCTCTAGCCGCTTTATCCTGTTCTACAGGGTCGCAGGCAAGCTGGAGCCTATCCCAGCTGACTACGGGCGAAAGGCGGGGTACACCCTGGACAAGTCGCCAGGTCATCACAGGGCTGACACATAGACAACCATTCACACTCACATTCACACCTACGGTCAATTTAGAGTCACCAGTTAACCTAACCTGCATGTCTTTGGACTGTGGGGGAAACCGGAGCACCCGGAGGAAACCCACGCGGACACGGGGAGAACATGCAAACTCCGCATAGAAAGGCCCTCGCTGGCCACAAGGCTCGAACCCGGACCTTCTTGCTGTGAGGCGACAGTGCTAACCACTACACCACCATGCCGCCCATAATCATAATCATCCTTGTAAGAAGCCATGTATTTAAAGCTGTACTGCCTTTCAGATTTTTCAAGTATAGGTCATAAAAAGAATTTCCCCGACACCCAGTTTTCTTACAAAGCTCCACAGTTATAGATCAGCCTTCCAAGTAATGTTCGGGAATCAGACACAGTCTCAGCATTTACGTCTAGGCTGAAAACATATGTTTAGTCAAGCCTTTTGTTAATGGTGTTTATGAGGTAAAGGTGTAGATCTGGAGAGTCCTCAGACAGAGTGTTTTGGTAAATTGGGATGTATGGATGCTGTCAGTCCCGACTCGCTTGAGTTTGTTGATGGTGTAGTGGCTGCTGCTTTATGTCCCGGGGCTCCCTCATGCCTGTGTTACCTTCTGGCGCTCTCCTTTTAGTTATGCTGTCATAGTTAGTTTTGCCGGAGTCCCTGCTTGTACTCAGTGCAATATGTACACCGTTCCTACTTATCCAGGTGACATTAGGCATACTTAACCTACCTGTGTTTTCTCTCCCCCCTCCAATCTGTCCCTCTGAGTTACATGTCAATCCTGGGATTGAGGTGCTGACCTCTTCTGCTCCTCAGACCTGCCTGATCCATCCTGAAGCCCTACATCTGGTTGGAGTCTCATCACGTTGCTCCTGTGGAGGACGGCCCCATATGGACAGTTGAAAGTCACACATGGAAGACACTCTGGACACTTACAGTAATGCTTTTGTGGCTGAGGACTACAGCTGGCTTGCTAGCTTTGGGACTGCAGTTTTGCACTCGGGTTTCCATTAGTGAAGAGTTATGACATCAACAAAACTGACTTCATGTTAAAACCATTAGTTATAGTCATGTTGTCTGTTGCTGTCCAGGTGAGAATGGGTTCCCTTTTGAGTCCGGTTCCTCTCGAGATTTCTTCCTCGTGTCGTCTGAGGGAGTTTTTCCTTGGCACCGTCGCCACAGGCTTGCTCATTGGGGATAGATTAGGGATAAAATTGGCTCATGTCTTGGGTCATTCAGATTCTGTAAAGCTGCTTTGGGATGATGTCTATTGTTAAAAGCGCTATACAAACAAACTTCACCAGTTATTTTTGTTTAGTGGACCGAAAGCTACTGAATTCCAATCAGAGATTTCCAATTTTATGATTTTTTTTTTTAACAGAACAATTAATGAATTTAGGGCCATGTGGACCTAAATTCCCAGCTTTTTTTTTTTTTTTTGCTTCACTATTGCCGCTTTTCCACTACAAACGCGGCTGAGTCGGGCTGAGCGGGGCTGTTGGAGTTGCATTTCGACTACCACCGCGCTGAACCGTGCTGGCTGGAAGTGGGTGGACACATTGGGTGGAGTTAGCGAAAGTGGGTGGACGTCACGTGATGTCGTTAAGCAGCGCAAACAGTGACATCAGTGAGCTTTTAAGCGGTAGTCTCACGACCCGGATAGTAAACAATAAACATGGAGGACATGGAGTCGTTAGTGTTGCTGGTCTTGGTGCTGTGGCTTGTTGTCATCGACAACGCGGACAGATACTGGCAAGAGCGTACAGATGAGGCGAGGCGCATAAGGCTTCAGAAATTCTCGTAATTTGTAATTCTTCTCCTTCCGGGTTTACGGTGTTTACAGATCCCAGCGCGCTCGCGGGGCGTGTGTGGGCATGTGAGGACACTCCTCCTCACCAATCAGTGCACAGGGGAGTGTCTGCTCACGCCCCCAGCCTCACTCGGCTCGCTTTGGCTCGCTTCAGCCCCACTCCAAAACGGTGCGAGTTTTAGGGGCTAAGCAGGGCTGAAACGAGCTGAGTCGTGCTGGTTTTTGGTAGTCGAAACGCGAGCCGTGTCGGGCTGAAGTGAGCTGATAAAGGGTAGTGGAAAAGGGCCATTAGATGCAAAACAAGATGCATCATGCATCATGTGGTGGGCTTTCCCCAATGCACAAGACATTGTGGGATACAAATTCATAACGGGGGGGGATGAGTCTGTGCGAATGAAATGTGAAAGACCGACTACAGTAACAGAAAGTGAGAAGAAAAGACACGCAGGACCAAACTAATAAATATCAGTGGTCAGCGAGCACCTCGGTGTAATCAGCTGTTCGTTTAGTGACAGAATGATGTAACTGTCAGAGCAGGTCAAAGTAAACCTGCGCATATGCACACGGACTTCCTCTGTCTGCTTGACTGCACGAAGCGAGTAACTTCATGCACGTTATTTGCTCGGGATCCCCTCAAATTAAATAACTTCCCAGCCACAGAATGGCCTGTTTTTAATAAAGATATTACAGAAATAAACATGTCACAATTTCAGAGGGAACTAAATTTCACCGATTTTTATGAAATCGAAAAGCCGTCTAGCTTTTAAGCATTTCACAGAGGAATCTGTGGTTGGTAGAAGAGAGCAACTGGACTTGCTTGAAAAGTCTTGAAGACATTTCGCCTCTCGTCCGAAAGGCATCCTCAGTTCTGTCTGACTAATAGGGAGTATCCAGTATTTATCCTCTCATGGATCATCATAGAATCCGAATCAGAATGCTGATGGCTGCATTGTAGGCGAAACGTCTTCAAGACTTTTCAAGCAAGTCCAGTTGCTCTCTTCTACCAACCACAGATTACTATGTACCTGGATGACTGAGATTCTTCACAGATATGTTTGTACGCACTTTGGGATGAGTTCCCTTCGACTGGTGCGGGAGTATGACAGGACTTCCAGAAAACTGGCAGACATCTTAGCCAGAGAGGATCGTTCATTTTTGTCAACCTGGAACGACCATCACTGAACAGAGGTGGGGGTCTATGACATCTATCAGCCACCTACAATGCAGCCATCAGCATTCTGATTCAGATTCTATGATGATCCATGAGAGGATAAATACTTGATACTCCCTATTAGACAGACAGAACTCAGGATGCCTTTCGGACGAGAGGCGAAACGTCTTCAAGACTTTTCAAGCAAGTCCAGTTGCTCTCTTCTACCAACCACAGATTACTATGTACCTGGATGACTGAGTATCTTCACAGATACATTTCACAGAGGCAAATTTTCAAAAGGAAATCGAACATAAATAATTACAGGGACTGTGGCCATCACTGCTGAGCTTAGTCAAAGCCTTTAAACTGGGGGGTTATCAAGTGCAGCTCTCTGAAAGTGCATACACAAGATGGTAACCAACAGCAGACTTTCATTGCGTCCTTTATTTCACTGACCTGCAATTTGGTACCTTTCGCTTACGATGAGTAATAATATTCAGTGAACAGCTCAGTATATCTGACGAGAGTGAAGGGAGAGCAACAACACTGACATTTTGCACTTTATTTTACAAAAAGTAAAAAACAAAACAGCTAAGTGGTTCATAAGAATACCAAATAAGGAATTGGGGGGAGGGGACACACACCACACACACAAACAAACGATTGCATGGTTACTTCCAGTTTAAAAAAAAAAACCACAGAAATAATTGCCAAAATCCAACACACACACACACACAGCACCTGGTTGACATATTACTTAATCTTATTGGATTTTTTTGGCGTTTTGCCAGTGAGCTTTTTCTTAGGTGATGAAAAGTCCTTGTGGCAGCAATCACAAACCCAGCATCCTAGAATAAAAATACAGAACACAATTAACTTTAGGCAACAACCAACCAACCCACCCTGGACATTCATCACTTCCACAACAAAACCCTGAAAGCTGCTCTACAGCAAAATCAGCTGAAGATCACAGAATGGTGTGTAAGGATTGAACTGAAATCCTGATCAGAATCAGCAACAAATAAAAAAGCTAAATATTGTTCTAACACAGACCTGGGCATTTTACGGCCCGCGGGCCGCATCTGGCCCTTTGGTTCATTCTGACCGGCCCGCGTAAGGTTAATTAGAAATTACAAAATAAACGTATTTTCTAATTTTACCTCATGCATGGACTGAATGTGCATTGCTTTTATTTTGAAGTTGTGTTCAACAAAAACGCAATGCGCGCTAGGGGTGGGCAAAATTATCGATACGGCGATATATCGCGATACTTTGTCTTCCGATTCAATATCGATACTCAAAATTTGAATATCGATATTTTTTCAAATAATAAATCATGTTTCAGACAGGTTGTAAATCCAGTACGACTTCCGCATCGCTGCTCCGCAAGGTGTCGCTGTGCCGCTACCTCACTGCAAGGCACTCTTCGTCTTCTCTTTTTTTCCCGGTGGTTGCAGTGAGGAAAAAAAAAAAAAAAAGCAAGCATGGCTGTTAACGTAAACCTAGAGACGCCGCCGAACTTTAAGGCAGATGTTTGGAGGCACTTTGGATTCCAAAGGAAAGGAGAAAAAAAAAAAAAAAAAAAACAGTGAGCTGGACAAAGAGTATGCACTCTGCAAAACCTGTTTCGCTCCAATTAGATATTCAGGTAACACAACAAACTTGCGAACTTACTTAGCACGACACCACCCCGACATATTAGCTCAGCCGGAGCCACCGAAACCCAACCCGAAGCAAACTACACTGGACAGCGCCAAAGTCCTCCCGTCTACTTCAGTGATGTGTGACTTACTGTAACTGTGAACTTAAATTTGTCATTTAAGGCCAAAGGCAAGAAGCTGCACTTTATTTTGCATTTTCAATTTTAGTGTGTGTGAGACACTGCATTTTATTTTGAGTATTTACTCTAAGTTCAGAAGAAACGTGATTCACTGAGGTTTCAGTTCAGTTTCAGTGTGTGGACACTGACCCACACTGCACTTTGTTTCATAATTGTGCTCAGGGAGACCAAGATGCCCACTGCACTTTTCAATGTGTTCCAGAGAGTGTGTTGTTCCTGCAAATATGTTGTAACTTGCGCTTGTATAGTTACAATAAAATGGCATGGATAATTAGAATTACATTGTTTTGACTCAGTTTGTCCCATGAATTATCACTATCATCTGATGTACATAGAACTCGGATTTTAAGATGCATAATGCGTTTACATTTTTCAGTGATCTATGTAGAATATCGCAATATATCGCAGTATCGTATCGTGACTCAAGTATCGTGATGCGTATCGTATCGTGAGGTCCTTGGCAATACCCACCCCTAATGCGCGCGACATGAACATGACATGAAATCCCACGAAACCTAATCCCGCGATAACTACTTCCGTAATTTGTCCAGACCAACCACAAACTTGTACGTCATCCTTCAAACGGTCCAGCCAATCACATAGTATGACGTCACCAGCAGGCGCCGGACCCCGAGCCGAACTGTAGATCTGATACCTACACCGAATCGACGTTGTTGCAAGCAGGTCACAAGAAAACTTTCGCCCCCAAAATGTCCGCAAAAAGAAGAAAGGTAGATGCCGAATGCAGGGCTTTCAACAAAACATGGACTGCTAAGTATTTATTTACTGAAGTCAGAGATAAAGCCGTGTGTTTAGTTTGCGGAGAGCAGATCCGAAAAACACCAAATGAGGTGATTAGACTACAAATGTGGGCATCATTATTATATGATGTATCTTGCTTGATATTTGGAGTAGAAAGACAATATTGTGATGTCTTTATTGTGTTTTGGGGTGAATGTGACTGGAAAAAAAAAGGTACAAACGTTCACATTTTGTTAACCATTGTTTTGGGAAGTTTGATTGAATAAATGACATTTTTTGTAAGGCAACCTCGTTTTTTCCCCATACTCTCACCAGTCTTAGCAGCTTGTAAAGACAATGATATTTATTGCTTTATATAAAGAAATACAATTAATATTATGCAGAATTTAAAGTTCAGCCTTTTGGTCTGGCCCTCCACTAAATTTTCTGTTTCTCATGTGGCCCCATGGAAAAAATAATTGCCCACCCCTGGTCTAACGGTACGGTGCTCTGGACTGTAGCCACAAGTGCAGCATGTGCAATTCTATACTCTTATTATTACAAGTTTCAAAAGTGAGTCATATGCACAAATTCCTCAGTCAACAAACCAAATCAGTGGGAATAACTTACCCAAGGGAATGGAGTCCATTCCCACGCAGAACGTATGGAAACCACGGTCGCATTTATCACAGAACATCATTTCCTCCTCGTGATGGGGCTGCTCACACACCATGCAAGTTTTACACTCCATACACTGCCACGGGTAGGTCTTTATCAGCGCCACCAGCTCTGCGCTAATGTCCAAACACGACGGGTGACCTGCGCACGTGCACACCTCAACGTAAGTGACCAGTGATTGAGAAGAGCAGGATGTAAACAGATGGTCACCTCCCATTTTGTGCTTTTAGAGATTTAAAATAAAAGTCTAATGTAAAGCTTTTAAACTAATCAATAATATAGGCAAGTGCAAAAAGTCGTCAATCATAAATGAACTAAATAAATCTAAATATCAATTATTCGTATTTCTTTATTACTCTGAAATAATAATTTAACAAAAAAAAAGTTTAAATTTGAAAACCCTATTATGAAACTACTATTTAAAAAATCAAATATCATTGGTTCACTGCCCATGGCTCTCAGAACCTCTTTATGTAAAAATGCTGTATTGTGCCATTTTAGGTTTTTTTTTTTTTGGTTAAATAAATCTCAAAGAAAAATCACAGTTGAAGTATTTACTTACCGCTGTTCTGGCATTGAGAGCAGTGGATGAGTGCCTCCGGTTTGCCCTTCTTGTTGGACTCCTTACCCTTCTGGCATATGCCACATATAGCATTGGGAATGACCTTAGGCTGCAAGGGCAGAGCAATGCTATAAAAGCCATGGCAACCGAAAGGTCCTACAATTCCCCATAAGACTCTGTGGTCATGGGCCTTACACACCAACATACTAAATACAACTCAATTTCAGGTCTTCAGTCAAGACCAAAAGTTTTAAATAAAGTACAGCAAAGTTAACAGCACAATACTGTATGTGTAACATTTTCAATGAAACAGTGCGTCAGTCAGATAAACACGATATGATCTCAATAGCATCAAATTACATAATACAGCACTTCTCCCTCACAGTATAGCTGTATCGTCTGCGTCCTCAAAGTAGCAAGTATGTTGTATTTGTACTTTTGTACAAATTAAATAAATGCAGCATGTAATTAAGGCTACATCCACACGACAACAAGATTTTTTTTTAGCGGATAAAAAAAATTATATATTAGTGCTGTCAAAAATGTCGCGTTATTAACGCGTTAACTTGACTCAATTTTAACGGCGATAATTTTTTTATCGCGAGATTAACGCTCTGTGACATGATGCCTCGCCCTGCACAGCCAGAGTCCTCTGCCCTCCCCCGAAGAGCCACGGTGCTCGGCTAAGGTTTCGTTTTCCCATCGGTGGCTCCAGCCCCACTTTGCAGTGGATGTGACAAGACGTGTTACGCTCTGCAATAAAAAAAAAAACCATTGGTACAACCAGTGTTCGAACTATGCCGATATTTTCGGGGGGTCCCTTTATTCTCTTGGGGGGGTGCTTGCGCTTGTTTCAGAGCGCGGCTCTCCATCGCGCGCTCACTTCGGATATGCAAATGCTTCCCGTTACACACGATTGCTATGTCAATAAACATCATTTTGACAATATTTTAGAGACCCCCCAACATTTCCCAAATCATGTTTTCAAGGGATCTCATGTCTGTTTCAGGGGATCTCGGATCCCCCGAGTACCCCCGTAGTTCGAACGGTGAGCAAGCCCATTCACTTTATGCTGATAAGAGAATTACGATGGTTTTTCATGTGACAAAAATGTGCGATTAAATTGCGATTAATCGCGAGTTAACTATGACAGTCGCGACATTAATCGCGATTAAATATTTTAATTGCTTGACAGCACTAATATATATATCGCGTCCACATGGGCAACGGATCAGTAAAATATCAGGTACATATGGCAACGCAACGCTTGCTGAAAATGATGCAATACACATGCCACACCTCTACGTGCGCTGTAAGACGGTCCCATCGGAGACACCAGAACAATAGAAGTAGACGCATGCGCATAAACCCCTTCTTCTACCACCCGGCACTGAACTACTACTACTCTGGGGTCCGCCATTGTTGCTGTTACGAATGATGCGCGCAAGAGTGCTGCTTGTTCTAGTCATGTGGTTGTGACGTCATCGTAAACAAATCCATTCTACTCATCCAGACGACTTCACAACGGCACTGTTGCCAGATTTTTCCACTCTGGAAACCGTTCTCAAAAAATATTGTTTTGGGGCATCCAAAACGCCGGTGCCGTGTGGACGCCAGGCTGAAATGATAAAAAATTTTAATCGGATTCACCTGAATCTGTTGCCGTGTGGACAGGGCCTAAGACCAGAGCTTCTGTTTTGTTTATCACTCCTCAGCAATACCATGATCCTTTATTTCAATAAATCTTCAATCTGAGAAGTAAACAAGAGTGCTCTGAGAGCACAATATCCCCCACTGGCAACTATGCCATAACTCTGGTAAAATGTGACTGAATTGAACGAAATTGAAATACACATATTACCGACATATAACAAAGAATCCTGTCAAGTTTCGTGAAATTCCTCCAAAAATTGTGAGAGGAGTTGATTTCAGAAGGTGAATACCCTTCCCGGGACGGATGGACATCACCATGACAATCCCCCTTTGGGCCTTTCAGCCAGCGGGGGATAAAAATTATGAGGGAAGTTGATTTCAGAAAGCAAGAACACCTTGATGAAATTGCCAAAGTACAAGTTTGTTAATAATCAAGGGCATAACTCTGGTCAAATTTGCCCAAATTAAACGAAATTTCAATACGCGCATCATTGTCATAGAACAAAGCCTTCTGCCAAGTTTGGTGAAATTCCTCCACAAATTGTGAGAGGAGTTGATTTCAGAAGAACGTACACCCTCATGAAATTGTGAAAGCACAAGGTTGTTAATCAAGGGCTGTAACTCTGGTAAAATGTGACCGAATTGAACAAAATGACAATATACGTATTACTGATATACAACAAGGCCTTTTACCAGGTTTGGTGAAATTCCGCCAAAAACTG
Organism: Neoarius graeffei; assembly: GCF_027579695.1. Taxonomy (NCBI): domain Eukaryota; kingdom Metazoa; phylum Chordata; class Actinopteri; order Siluriformes; family Ariidae; genus Neoarius; species Neoarius graeffei. The sequence continues at coordinate 34,067,004 of NC_083575.1, read as the reverse complement.
CAAGAGGAGTTGATTTCAGAAGGAAAACATGCTCATGAACTTGTCAAATTATAAATTTTGTTAAATTAAGGGCTGTAACTGGTAAAATGTGACCCAATTTAACAAAATTACACTATGCGTATAAAAAAGAATCCCGCCAAGTTTCGTGAAATTCCTTCAAAAACTGTGAGAGGAGTTGATTTCAGAAGGTGAGTACCCTTTCCAGGACGGACGGACAGCCATGACATAATCCCCCTTCGGACCTTTCAGCCAGCAGGGATTTATTAAAAAAAAAAAAAGAAGAAGATTCTAATATGTGTAAACACATTGGACAGGTTTTTACCCAAGTAGGCAAACTGTTTATTTGCTTTACATCAATTACGGCTCATGAGTTTCCCTTTACCAAGTTTTGCATTACCTTTCAGACTAGTTAAAAACAAACAAAAAACAAAAACCAGTCATACCTAACACAGCATTTCACATTTCATGCTTTAAGAGCACACATGAAACACTTGATCTAAATATTTTCCTTTAGTGCTCACACCATTAAAAATAAATAAATAATTCTCTGCAATCTACTTTCTTTAAAATCTTTTTATTCAAGTGCTTGACTAATATGCAGGTCTAAATACTAACAGGTCAAAGCCCACACTATAAAAACTGCTAGAAAGAGCAGTGTCAAGACATCAGCAAATGCAAAGTGGGTGGGCAAGTTGCAGGTCAGACACATTTTGGCTGATAATAAAGCTCACAGTTAAAGTAAACATGAGGATATTAACCTTCATTCTGTCACAGTAAGAGACGATCTAATGGAATTAATTCGTTACAAAAAGGGGGAAACAATCACTGGAAAAGACATACTGTAGTACTTGCACTATAACACACACAACGGGACACAAGAAATTGGAGAAGAGATGGAAGAGGTACCATCCTGTACAGGAAATGGATCAACAGAAGCTGTACCGAGCATTATTTAGACAAAATGATTCATAATAATAATAATAATAATAATAATAATAGTTGCATTTTAGCGACTTTAAATCATTATCGAATAAATATTAACTGAAATATATAGGTAAAATTTGGAGGGGAGAAATCTGTGACAAGATGATTCTCTTTTGATACATTAAGGAAAAACAGGCTCGCTCTGTGCGTGTGTACGCGCATATTGGGGGAGATCAGGTTTTGGTTTGGGGAGGACACTGGAAACACTAAACTGAAAGTACTTTTTTTTTTTTTTTTAAATGTTATTTCCCCCAAGCACCAGCTAGTAGTGAAGAACCAAAACACTGAATACGACATAGTGCCTATTAAAAGTGTTTTGTGAGTTATTACTGGCATTAGAACTGAAACATTGACAACTAATGATTCCACCAGCTGTTAATGTGGCTGGTTTGGTTTTCATCTCGGCAGCCTCACGCCGGTCATTTTACACTAAATGGCAGTCATTTTTGTTATTTCAGCTACTGCGGTACAAATGTCACCATATCGTTCGCAAACATCTGCTCGGAAAACTTGGCTCCCGCAAGCCGCTAGTGTTATGTAAGATTTTGATAAAAAGATGCACATTGCTCATGACAAAACTGGTCCGAGAACCTTGAGTGAGAATCGTGATCTCCATGTTTTTCATTTATTTCATTAAAGGATATGGGACATGAAACATAAATGCACGCTATATCAGTTTCTTTCCATTAAAAATATGAATTAATTGCATCAACAAATACAAAATCATCTATTAAATTCAGCAAAATCGTTATATTCGTGATATGGCATTTCTGCTCGACTTCCGATATGCATTTTCTACAACCGGAAGAGCTGCTGTCACGTGATCATACGTCACAAAAACTTTCGGGCACAGCACAAGCGGGTAGATGAATAGAGAAGTGGATGACGAGAAAATTGTTTTTATAGTCTTTAAAGTACATTGGACATCATACATTGGACATCATGGTGTATTGTGCCGCTTATGGTTGCAATAATTCCAATGGGAAATGCCCTGGAGTAAGTTTTTTTGCATTCCCCAAGGACCCGAAGCTGAGGAAAGTGTGGGCTCACTACTGCCGTAGAAAAAAAACTTTGCACCTACTGTTTCCCACAAACTGTGTTCGGACCATTTCACAGAGGATTCTTTCAACTTTAATACTCAGGTACTGAACGAAATTAATTGCCAAGCCAAATTTACCTTCACTCGGAGTTGTACCATTATTTTTTAGACAGGGTGGACGAACCAGGGCATTCGCCCGCCTGGCCGTGCCCGACGAGGAGCGCTCTCGGCCGGCTTGGGAGGCAGACGGCAGCCCCTCCTGGAAGTGTGGTTTTACCATGGGCCTCATGCGGAAAAATGCCGAGGTGCATTCGCTAAGTGACTGAAAGCCGAGGTAAGGATTAGTATTATAATTTTGGGTGTATCAATTATTGATTATCATAATTCTGACTCGTTTCGCCATTTTGAATGTTTTCATCTTGGACTCTGGAAGCATTGTATCTCAATCAATCTCGAAAAATATCAGCAAAAAAAAAAAAAATAGCTTGCAACGGACTTTAGCTAGATCTATGATGAACTTTCAATGTATGATACAAAAATAATACTTCTTTCAACAGATCATTAGCCTTTGAGCAGAATTGTTTAACTTACCAGGAAGTGTTATCCAGCCGACTGCTTTCAGTTTCATGGGGACTGAATGAACTCTCACTCTCAGAATCATCTGACCCGTCAGAGTAAAGACAAGATCCATGTTCATGTGAATTTCCAGCTATCGGTTCGAATTGATAAGGTCTAACTTCACATCTCTGTGAAACATCGGGAATGTCACTGTCGATGGCGTCCATTTCGGTAACCTGTTTACATTAGATTCCCAAGCGCTGGCTCCTTGGAAAGTTTTTGTTACGTCACAGGTCACGTGACCACCTAGCTCATTAACGAATCCTTGTTTTACGCTGATGTATAAAAAAGTTGAATAATGTGATGATTTTCACATTTTTGACACCCTGCAGTGATTTAGATGGCATTTCTTATGTCCTTTATACATAATTATGCCCAGAAAAAAAAATCCATGTCCCATATCCTTTAAGAATCATGTAGCCTTAGAAAAGTTTAACACAATTCCAGGTTTGGGTCTATAGAATCGGGTCTGTTTTGCGAGGTAGATAGATTAGATTACTTCTTTAAAAAAAAAAAAGTGATGGATTGAAGAATGCATATGGCTCCTTCGTGCAAAAATATAAGAATTATTTAGATTTACATCTAAAGCAGGCCTCTATACAACTTTATGATCAGAAAATGATGCAGGTATACAGGCAGAATGTCCTGTAACAGCATAAGAGGATTAGATGAGCTACTAAATACTGATTATTACCAAGACGTGCAAAGTGTGACCTTTTTTAAGAGGAGGTTTTGGGGTTTTTTTTCCCCTCTCAAAACAGTGCTGGTCTAAGTTCAGTCCTACTTGAGAAGGTATACCTTTTGTTGATCCAAAGTGCTTTGATAATAGCAATAACAAGGAAAAAAAAAATTGCTGATCAGCCAAGATATGGTTGGTGTCTTAAGTTTCGGAGCTACAAGGCTAACGTAACTAGTAATAAGTAACGGATACACTTCAGCGAAAAGCCAGTAGCAAAACAGGGAAACCAAACATGGCTTGGCTGGTCGACTATAAAATCATGACCATCCATTTTACCAAAACTGTTTCATATCAGACAGCAGTTTGAAACACTTGCATGCTACAACAACTTGCAGGTGCGGGTGAATCCCACCCAAAACAATCCAGATTCTGTTCTTAACCGCTTCTTCACCCAGTAATTGCTGGTTTTGAGCAATATTTAAAAAAAAAATAAAAAGGCAGATACAAAGCTTTTTCTTCCTCCTGCATGGTATTTACATCACTGACATTTGCTTTTGGAAGGAATTCTCCCTCATGAAGAAAAACACAGCTTTTGTTTCTACAGATAATAAATAAAAATCCTTGGAAATTAGCAGCCAATCACATCTCCACACTTGCCTTTCAGATTAACTGACCAAGAGGTATTTCAAAACATCTGAAGTAATGTTTATAAGGTAGGGGTAAATATATATTATATAATTTTTTTTTTTTTAAAGAAAGAAAAACCCAAGGTGTGCAACTCAGCATTAAAACCTTAAAGTAACAACAGTGCCACATTACTGGCATGAACATTATTGCTCCCAAAGTCTGTGTTGAAAAAGTGACCCCTCAAAAGGCCGACTGGTACCAAACAAGTACCACAGTTGGAAAATAAAGTTCCCTTGATGACTGCAGTCCCAAAAAAAAAAAAAAAAAATCACCTGTATGAGTGCAAGTGTGTGTTGGTTAAGATTATAGCATCGTTTAGACTCGGGTCAGATGAAAAGAGGTGGATTTCTCATTTGAAAGTGCTAGAAAAACTGAGGGGAAGGGAGGGGGGAAAAAAATTATCAGGGGCTTTTGTCTTCTACCTTGTACCCAGGAACAGATTTGTGTTGGAGGGTGCGTGGAGTGGCGTCTTTGCTTTTGCCTTTGGACTGGACCCCACTGTCCTGGCTGTCTCCATCAGAGGTATTTCCTGTTGAACTGTCCTGTATGGAAACCGCAGCAGTGTTAACGACAAAAATTCCTCTTATACTGAATACTGTCAGTGATTAATATCACCATGGCAGTAGATGAAATGGAATCATTATGATCCTAGATGCATATTGAGGAGTCTCTTAATTGGACTGTGGTTTTTGCCCTGATTTTGTTCCTAATTTCCCTGTTCATCTGAGACACGACACCAGCCAACTGCATCTTTTCAAGCTCCTGCTCATGCAACGTCAGGGGGCGGCATAACGCACTGAGGAAAACGCTATCCACCCACTTCCATGTGCACGAGCTGTCAGATATCCAGGACTGTCTAGTGCTGCCGTGATTGATACACTAGAGAGAGCATGCCTGCCATCCCTCCCTCACTGAGAGCACAGGCCCATTTTGCTCTCTTGGACTCCTGGCCACGGATGGCTGTGGCATCATCAGGTACTTGCAGTCTCTGGATGATTGGAGACTTTCTGCACTTCGAAAGCTAGCTAAGTTTCAGGTTGACAAAACACTGATGACACTGTTTTATAAAGCTTTTATCGAGTCAATTCTTACATTCTCTATTATCTGTTGGTATGGAAATGTTACCATCAGAGAGAAAAATGCACTTTTAAAAATTGTGACTGTAGCTAGTAAGATAGTGGGTGTGAAGTTTGATAGTCTGAGTATTTTAATAAGCAGGTGTTTAACAAAGCCATTCAAATATATGAAGACCCAGGCCATCCATTGTACAATGAATACATTTTTTTGCCATCTGGCTTACGCCTTAAAACTCCAATGGCCTTCAAGCAGAGGTATAAAAATTCTTTTATTCCCTTGTCTATTCAAATACTGAATACACAAACCAGGAAAAGATAGCTTTTTCCATTGTAGCCTTTGTCCTCATCTGCATTCTGTATGCTTTTTATATATTCTCATTTATTTATTGAATATTTTATTTTTTACTGATTTTATTTTTATAGTGTTGTGTGTTATGTGGTGGTGGTGGTGTGTGGGTGATGTGTGTGACCCTGTTTGCAACCAAATTGCCCATTTGGGACAAAGAAATAAATTGAACTGAACGAACTACATTTTCTGTTATAACTGGGCTGTTTTGAAAACCATCAGTTTCCCCAACAAAAAATGTAATGCCAGCCGTGGCAGTGTTTAACCCTTTGAGGTCGAGAGCTTCACCAGTGAAGCTCAACAGGTTTAGAATGAGTAGGTCATGTATTTGGATAAATATCTTCATGAGTTTATCATACAAGCATGATAAACATATGGACAGAAACTTGATACTTTCCTATGTGCCCACTGCCAAACAATATTATAGTTTTTAAATGACCTAAATTAGATGAAACATAAAACTTGTCACCTTACTCAGTCACACCAGAGTCAGAGCGCTGAGCGCACACTGACACATTCATAAAAGACTATCATGCCATTACCACGTGAATAATCATTTTCACTCTTTCGGTTTCAATTAGTTTCTCTTTCGTATGGGGAACGCCCACCGTAAACAGGATAAAGTCTGTCAGACAGAGTTCAGGCTATTTGGAGGTAAAACTTGTTGCGAGATGGCATACGGATTTTATGCGCGTCAGATGATTCAGGACAGCGAAATCAATTTCATGATTCAGGACAGCAATTCAGTTCAATCTTGAGAACTGCGACACTGATGATGAGCAGTGCCTTTTTTTTTTTATAAACACTTCGACTCAATCTAGCTGAAGAGCAACTCAAGTGTAAATATTTCTTCTGAGCAGATCGGTTGATATGCGTGTGCTGTAGTGCATACGCAGGAAAAATGACTGAGCAATTTTTCCAGAGTTAAAAGTATTTTCCTCAAAAATAGTTAATTTTGCTAGATTTTGAGTTTAGAGAGTAAAATCTGGAGCTGGAGTGGGAGCAAAATTACAGTGAAATTGTGTAACAGTAGGTTGTGGCTCTGAACTGAGTAAAATAGTACGAGTTAATTTCAAGAGACACACTGAATAGGGTCAAATAGCAGATAAATGAAGATGTTGTAAAAAGCAGTTTTAGAACGGCGTTGGAATGTGTGAAAAACATTACCTTACCCGTTGTGACTTGACCTGATGGGATTAAGAGATGGCAGTGGGAGGGGTTTTCACTCTTCTCATTGAACGGAATGGAAACTTCACACTTCATTGAATACCCCTCCCACTGCCAACCCTTTATCCCAGAGCAATAGGACATATGTTTATTGATAGCCAGTTAATTGCCCAAATCAATGGTGCAGATTTAAGTTTTTGTGCTTGATACATTCCTAAAGGCCAATTTATGCTGACAACGCAGTCCTCGCAGATGGCGTCTGCGTAGCCCCCCCACCTTTGCAGACGCTCTGCACGCACCTCCCAAAAATTGTGACCACCGCAGAAGCCTCGCAGACAGCGTCGCAGACAAGAGGGCTCTGATTGGTCCACTCTACATCCACTGTACACACACTTACGCTTCCCTACTTTCCTGGTTTGGTTTGTTTTCACGACCGCCATTTTTAAAAACACGAGCGAAGATGGAGCAGCACGAAGAGCGGTTGATTGAGGAAGTACGTACATCTATACGACTCCAGTTCTAGTCATTATAAGTAACCGGAGGATAAACACTCCACTAACCACACCCACCAACTACTCCTAGCGATTTTGCGACTTCGCGCCCCCTTGCGTTGTGGCGGTGAATAACATCACACACGCCTATTACTCCCCGCTCAACGATAAATTACAACTGTCTGAGAAAAGCTATCTGCGAAAGCCTTGTCGCACGAGCATGCAGAGGCCCTAAGGCTGAAGAGAATCACCGCAAGTGACCAAAACGGTTCGACACAATGGGTAAGGTCATGTTTTTTCATACATTCCAGCACAGTTCTAAAACTGCTTTTTACATCATTTATCTGTTTTTTTTTTTAAGTACAATCATGACATACATACTACATAGATATTATTGTAGCTGAACACAAAAAAAATGACTTTGAAAATACTGCTTAGATTTATTGAAATTGAGAACAAAATCAGAGCATACCAAAATCATTAGAGTGCCAGAAAATACCCTCAGACCCCAGAGGGTTAACAACATTGAATGTCAAGTTGTAAGCAAGTACCATGATAAAGACATGATATGGATATTTTCATGGGTTTTAAGGTTATAATTCTGTGTCCCACCAAGAAACATATAATGAAGAGTTTAAATCTTACAGAGGAGCCCTTGTTTTTCTTGGCATCATCTCCTTTTCCATCTTCGCCATCATCCGAGTCACCATCGCTGTCTAGGGCAGGCAGTTCAGGGTCCAGTGGAGGTTCATACAAAGCTGTGTTTAATGGCAGGTAGCGCAGCTCATTTGGAGAATACCTGCAAACGCAAACCCGGGGGGGTGGGGTGGGGGTGTTTAACAGGTCAGTGTTAGCAGAGTTAGCACCTTAAGCTAACGTTTACAGCACTGGGCACACAAGCAGGCTACACTGTCACCTCTCTGATTAGGTTTAATCAGTGCAACTACAGACACAGCAAGGAGCAAATTTAGTAATAAGGTTATCGTCACACCTTTTGTAGTATTCCTGGAACTGTCCTGGGATGAGGGCAACCGGGTAGGGCCCAGTCTTTGTCCTTTCTGGTGGGAGGACTTTATATTTCCCTTGAGGTACCTGAATTATCTGCATGAAAAAAGGATAAGCTGTTTGTGACACAAAAACACCACAAACCAAACTTACAGAGATGCAAAATTTTAGTACAAACGTCCTGGCTAAAGAAAGGCAGGGACATAAGTTGCAATATAAAGCCTCCAAAAGCATCTTAGCAAGGGGGGGGGGGGCTAGATCCCAGGACTTGTATAATAAAATTAAATGTATGATTGCATTGACGACACAGGAATAAAGAAAACTAGTTCCATAGCCTGTATTACTCCAATTCTAAGGTCCCTTCACTGGCTTCCAGTAAGCTACAGAATTGACTTTAAAGTATTGCTGCTGGTATACAAATCTCTAAATGGTACAGGGCCCAATTACCTCTCTGATATGTTGCAGCGGCCTAACCCAATCAGATCTACCAGATCAAAACAGAAAAATTTACTATTAAAACCAGTTGTTAAAACAAAGTGTGGTGAAGCAGCTTTTAGCTACTATGCAGTACAGCTATGGAACCAACTGCCAGAGGACATTAAAAATGCTCCTGCTGTTGGCAGCTTCAAATCTAGACTAAAGACCAAGCTGTTTTCAGATGCTTTCTGTTAAATAATTAATATTGTCTTCTTTACATTCTTTATAATCTTTACTTCTCTGCATGTTTTAAATTTACTTTAACTTTATCCTATTTTATTCTTTATTCTATTCTGCCATTTTTTTTCTTTTCTTTCTCATCCTATTTGAACTACTACTTCATTTTATTATTTTATTTTTACTATTGTTTAATTCTTATTATTTTCTTTTAATTAATTGTTTTAGAATAAAAAATAAAATTATTTTATGTAATTTTATTTCTCTATTGTTTACTGTTTTTACTTCTGTAAAGCACATTGAACTGCCATTGTGTATGAAATGTGCTATATAAATAAACTTGCCTTGCCTTGTATGTGATCAAAGCAAATCAGACACGGGATGACAGTTTCACATCACTCAAAACTTTCCCATATCTCATCTCATTATCTCAAGCCGCTTTATCCTTCTACAGGGTCGCAGGCAAGCTGGAGCCTATCCCAGCTGACTACGGGCGAAAGGCGGGGTACACCCTGGACAAGTCGCCAGGTCATCACAGGGCTGACACATAGACACAGACAACCATTCACACTCGCATTTACACCTACGGTCAATTTAGAGTCACCAGTTAACCGAACCTGCATGTCTTTGGACTGTGGGGGAAACCGGAGCACCCGGAGGAAACCCACGCGGACAACATGCAAACTCCACACAGAAAGGCCCTTGCCGGCCCCGGGGCTCGAACCCAGGACCTTCTTGCTGTGAGGCGACACCACTAACCACTACACCACCGTGCCGCCCACTTTCCCATATGTTGTTCTAAAAAAAAAAAAAAAAACTCTTACTACTAAATATTATATAAAATGTTATGAATCCTATCAAGTTATTATGATTAATAACAATTGAAAATAATGATTTATCCTGAATTTGCTGAAAGACGCAAATTCTTGTGCAGGACTACATATTCTGTGCACAGCAAGTCGTCGTCTTCTTTCGGCTGCTCCTCGTCGTTCGGGGTCGCGACAGCAGCTCTGTTCCACATATGTGATTTAGCATAGGTTTTATACCAGATGCCCTTCCTGACGCAACCCTCCCCAGTCTATCCAGGCTTGGTAACGGCACCAAGTACGCAATGTCTTGTACAACTCCAGTGGTTGGGTATTTTCCCTAATCTGCATGTCTTTGAACTGTGGGGGAAACTGGAGCACCCGGAGGAAACCCACACAGACACGGGGAGAACATGCAAATTCCACACAGATAAGGCCCCCGTTAGTGGTGAGGTTCAAACCAGAACCTTCTTGCTGTGAGGCGACAGAGCTAACCACTACACCGCCACAGTAACAGCGCTTCCTGTTTTAAAACTCACACACACTACCCCAGGGGTTCTCAACTTTTTCTGCTTTAAGGCTCACCTATTCATACTTGTAAGGAGTCAGGGCCCATTTAAAAAAAAAAAAATCCCAATGATTTTGGTTCATCTATTCTATTAGAATCTAATCTATTGTAAAGTGTATTAACAGAATGCAACATGACTCCCTGTTACAGATTGGAGCCCAGGAATTAAATAAATGCAATAAAAACAAACTGGTTTTAATTGTAGGTATTGTATTTACCCCTCCTAGAACTGCCACCTTATTGTGGTGGAGAGGTTTGTGTGCTTGAATGATCCTCGGAGCCATGTTGTCGGGGGCATTACGCCCCTGTTAGGGTCTCCCAAGGCAGACAGGTCCTAGGTGACAGGCCAGACCAAGAGCAGTTCACCAAAACCCTTATGGAGATATATAGAAAAAAAAAAAATCAAGAACCATGACATCGCCCGGTATGGCGCAGCCGGGGCCCTACCCTGGAGCCAGGCCCGGGGTTGGGGCTCGTATGCGAGCGCTTGGTGGCCGGGCCTTTGCCCACGGGGCCCGGCCGGGCTCAGCCCGAAGCGGTGACGTGGGCCTGACCTCCTGTGGGTTCACCACCCACAGAGGTAGCCGTAGGAGGCTGGTGCAGTGTGGATTAGGCTGCAGTCAAAGGCAGGGGCCTCGACGACCTGATCCCCGAACACAGCAGCTAGCCGTTGGGACATGGAATGTCACTTCACTGGGGGGGAAAGAACCTGAGCTTGTGCGGGAGGTTGAGAGGTACCGGCTAGAGATAGTCGGGCTCACCTCCACGCACAGCTTGGGCTCCGGAACCCAGCTCCTCGAGAGGGGCTGGACTCTCCACGGTGAGCGGCGGCGGGCTGGTGTGGGCTTGCTTATAGCTCCCTAGCTCAGCCGCCATGTGTTGGAGTTTACCCCAGTGAACGAGAGGGTCGCCTCTCTGCGCCTTCGGGTCGGGGAGAGGGCTCTTGCTGTTGTTTGTGCCTACGGGCTGAATAGCAGTAGAGTATCCGGCCTTCTTGGAGTCCCTGGGAGAGGTACGGAGAGGAGCTCAGACTGGGGACTCCATTGTTCTACTGGGGGACTTCAATGCTCACGTGGGCGACGACAGTGACACCTGGAGGGGCGTGATTGGGAAGAACGTCCTCCCCGATCTGAACCCGAGTGGTGTTTTGTTATTGGACTTCTGTGCTAGTCACGGTTTGTCCATAACGAACACCATGTTCGAGCATAGGGGTGTCCATAAGTGCACGTGGCATCAGGACACCTTAGGTTGGAGGTCGATGATCGACTTTGTCATTTCATCTGATCTCTGGCCCTATGTCTTGGACACTCAGGTGAAGAGAGGGGCTGAGCTGTCAACTGATCACCACTTGGTGGTGAGTTGGATCCGCTGGCGGAGGAGGAAGCCGGACAGACCTGGCAGGCCCAAACGTATGGTGAGGGTCTGCTGGGAACGTCTGGCCGAGCACTCTGTCAGGGAGGTCTTTAACTCCCACCTCCGGGAGAGCTTCTCCCAGCTTCCGAGGGAGGCAGGGGGCATCGAGTCTGAGTGGACCATGTTCTCTACCTCCATTGTAGACGCAGCTGTGGCCGCAAGGTCTCCGGTGCCTGCCGTGGCGGGAATCCCCGAATGCGGTGGTGGACACCGGAAGTAAGGGACGCCGTCAAGCTGAAGGAGTCCTATCGGGCCATGTTGGCCTCCGGGACTCCGGAGGCAGCTGACAGGTATCGGCAGGCGAGGCATGCCGCAGCTCGGGCAGTTGCGGAGGCAAAAACTCGGAACTGGGAGGAGTTCGGTGAGGCCATGGAGGAGGACTATCGGTCAGCCTCGAAGAAATTCTGGCCAACCGTCCTGCGCCTCAGGAGGGGGAAGCAGTAGTCTGCCAACACTGTTTACAGTGCGGGTGGGGAGCTGTTGACCTCGACTGGGGACATTGTTGGGCGGTGGAAGGAATACTTCGAGGATCTCCTCAATCCCACCATCACGTCTTCCATTGAGGAAGTGGAGGTTGATGACTCAGAGGTGGACTCGTCCATTACCCAAGCCGAAGTCACTGAGGTGGTTTTCAAGCTCCTCGGTGGCAAGGCACCGGGGGTGGATGAGATCCGCCCTGAGTATCTCAAGTCTCTGGATGTTGTGGGGCTGTCTTGGCTGACACGCCTCTGCAGCATCACGTGGCGGTCGGAAACAGTGCCTCTGGAGTGGCAGACTGGGGTGGTGGTCCCTCTTTTTAAGAAAGGGGACCGGAGAGTGTGCTCCAATTATAGGGGAAAATCACACTTCTCAGCCTCCCCGGGAAGGTTTACTCCAAGGTACTGGAGAGGAGAATTCGGCCAATAGTCGAACCTCGGATCGAGGAGAAACAATGCGGTTTTTGTCCTGGTCGTGGAACACTGGACCAGCTCTATACCCTTCATAGGGTGCTCGAGGGTTCATGGGAGTTTGCCCAACCAGTCCACATGTGCTTTGTGGATCTGGAGAAGGCATTCGACCATGTCCCTCGGGGTATTCTGTGGGGGGTGCTTCGGGAGTATGGGGTTCGGGGCTCTTTGCTAAGGGCTGTCCGGTCCCTGTACGAATGGAGCAGGAGTCTGGTTCGCATTGCCGGCAGTAAGTCAGACCTGTTCCCAGTGCATGTTGGACTCCGGCAGGGCTGCCCTTTGTCACCGGTTCTGTTCATAATTTTTATGGACAGAATTTGCTAAGGGCTGTCCGGTCCCTGTACGAATGGAGCAGGAGTCTGGTTCGCATTGCCGGCAGTAAGTCAGACCTGTTCCCAGTGCATGTTGGACTCCGGCAGGGCTGCCCTTTGTCACCGGTTCTGTTCATAATTTTTATGGACAGAATTTGCTAAGGGCTGTCCGGTCCCTGTACGAATGGAGCAGGAGTCTGGTTCGCATTGCCGGCAGTAAGTCAGACCTGTTCCCAGTGCATGTTGGACTCCGGCAGGGCTGCCCTTTGTCACCGGTTCTGTTCATAATTTTTATGGACAGAATTTCTAGGCACAGCCAGGGGCTGGAAGGAATCCTGTTTGGGAACCACAGGATTTCATCTCTGCTTTTTGCGGATGATGTTGTCCTGTTGGCTTCTTCAAACCAGGACCTTCAGCATGCACTGGGGTGGTTTGCAGTAGAGTGTGAAGCGGCTGGGATGAGAATCGGCACCTCCAAGTCCGAGGCCATGGTTCTCGACCGGAAAAGGGTGGCTTGCCCTCTCCAGGTTGGTGGAGAAGTCCTGCCTCAAGTGGAGGAGTTTAAGTATCTCGGGATCTTGTTCACGAGTGAGGGAAGGATAAAGCGCGAGATCGACCGGCGGATCAGTGCAGCCTCCGCAGTGATGCGGTCGCTTTATCGGTCCGTCATGGTGAAGAAGGAGCTGAGCCAAAAGGCGAAGCTCTCGATTTACCGGTCGATCTACGTTCCAACCCTCACCTATGGTCATGAGCTTTGGGTAATGACTGAAAGAACAAGATCGCGAGTACAAGCGGCCGAAATGAGTTTCCTTCGCAGGGTGGCTGGGCGCTCCCTTAGAGATAGGGTGAGAAGCACAGTCACTCGGGAGGAGCTCGGAGTAGAGCAGCTGCTCCTCCACATCGAGAGGAATCAACTGAGGTGGCTCGGGCATCTCTTTCGGATGCCTCTTGGACGCCTCCCTGGTGAGGTGTTCCAGGCATGTCCCCCTGGGAGGAGGCCCCAGGGAAGACCCAGGACATGCTGGAGGGACTATGTCTCTCAGCTGGCCTGGGAACGCCTCGGTGTTCTTCCCGAGGAGCTGGCCGAGGTGTCTGGGGAAAGGGAAGTTTGGGCTTCCATGCTCAGACTGCTGCCTCCGCGACCCGGCCCCGGATAAAGCGGATGAAGACGAGACGAGTATTGTATTTAAAACTGTCTGGATGTGCCAGAAGCCAACATAAAACCATACATGCAGGGCATTCTCAGTCAAAAGGGATTAAATGATCCAAAAGTGGAGTCTGGTCCATTAACACAAGAACTTATTGCCATGTTCGTATACAGAAAACAAGCAAATTATTAAAACCAAGAAGTACACTTAAAAAAAAAAAAAGTGGACATAGAAACCACTCAATGGGATCAGATCCTTACACACTAACAAAAAGATTTTTCCTATGAGCTGGAAAATGATCTATCTGTTGAGCTCTGACATCTCAAACTACCTGGTGCTGCATACATCGTTCCACACGGACAAACAGATGAAAACCTGGAAGAGCATGGAGGAGTACAACTTTTTATATGTGGCTGGGTTAAAGATCTGGAGATTAGGACACTACAAGGTAGACGATCTCAGTGCAGGAAGAGTGTTTATTAGCAGGCGTGATATTTAAGTCAAGTTTATTTTTATAGCACTTTTAACAACAGACACTGTCGCAAAGCAGCTTTACAGAGAATTAAAGACTTTAAACAAGAGGCAATTTTATCCCTAATTTATTCCCAATGAGCAAGCCTGAGGAGACTGTGGCAAGAAAAAACTCCCTCAGATGACGCAAGGAAGAAACCGAGAGGAACCAGACTCAAAAGGGAACCCATCCTCATCTGGGTGATAATAGACAGCGTTATTATAAATAACTCACTTCTATAACAGTGTCCTACAGAGTCACAAAGTACAACTGTGTAACCAGGAAATTCATTATAGTTTGAACATGAAATCTGTTTTGTTGAGGTTATAAACTGTTCACTGATGGAAACTTGAGTATAAAACTGTTCAAGACAGCTGCAGTCCTAAAGTTAGCAAGTTAACTGTAGTCCTCAGACATAGATGCGTGACTAAGTGTCCAGAGCAGCTTCCAAGCGTATGGTTTTTGTTAACAAAAGCAAAACAGAAAGCAGAGTATTTAAACAGCATTATAAACATGGCTAGAAACAAACGTGCCAGTGATAATGATAATACTTCGAAAAGCCTCTGTGAAAACAGCTTCCGTATCTGTCCGTGCTGATTGCAATCAAATCAGCGTCAGGTGTTTCCCATAACGACTGGGTCTCAAGCGCGTGCACAACACGCTCCGTGAGCGTGACAATCAAGTGTTCACCTACTGCGTGACCACCAACTTTTAGCTCACGTGTATATCGCCATCAAAATGCCTCATTTTCATCGATAACCCATCACAAGCTGTAGTGTGACCGTAGCTTAATGAGGCAGATGTGACGTCAGATGCAACCCAGCAATTGTACCCTACTACGAGTAAAAATCAGCTTCAACTTGGGGGAAAAAAAAAAAAATTACGGCCCACTAGATGGCGCTCCGCAGCCCATTAGGCCCAGTGGTTGAGAAACACTGCTCTCGCCCCACACTAATAATGCCTCGAGGCAGTGCAGTGTGTAATTGCATCATCATTGAAACTAAAGTCTGATCTTCGTATTATTTGGTACAAAACCGAGACACAACTCTAATCACGCCTTTCCAATGAAACCACGATAGCGTTCACTATACAGTTCAGCACATCATCAGGTTTTCATCCTGTACTCTGAATGAAAAGTTTCAGATGTGATCAGTGCGTTTCACTCTGCTGTGTCTTACGTGTGTTTGAAGATCAAAGTAGGCTCTCCTTTCCTCCATGCGCTCTCTGTTGAAGTTACTGTTGAACTCCGCTGCCTTTTTCGCAGCTTTCTTGATGTACTCTGGTACTTTGCTGGCTTCGACCTTTTGAGGATTTTGCTGTTGCATTTGCTAGAGTCAAAGATACAAAAACGTATTTAAATAAACCAACAAGCAGGATGGAGTATCAACAAAAGTACAAACAATGATGAATTAATTAATTCTCTAATATGAAGTAAGGCATTTGTTTTACTTGGTTGGAACCAAATTATTGACCGTTATACGATTTATCCTTGTTTCTCAGTTGTGAAGTTGCTGAACCTGCGAGTGACTAATAGGATGCATTGGGGTGTTTCTCGCCATCTTACTATTTTATATCAGGCAAGAGTGAACGAGTGATTAAAGCAGAGTGCTCGGCCTGGATTTGTAACTAATAGTAGTCCTGTAATGGGGTGAATAACTGTCCCAAGCCTAGCGTTTTTTGACAGGCTGGAGAAGGGAGGGAAGGAAAAAAAAAAATAGAACATACAGACCAGGTAATAAAATTACACACAACAGTAGTGACTAGAAGTGATTGTATTTTGGGTAGCTAGCTAGGAATTAGTGGTCCACTGGCATAGATTTACAGCGCCATTACAGGTACAGATTGATGAGCTTCTACGGAATCACATGAGAATACACCCGAGTAAGGCCATTATTAAAAAATGTTCTGTTTCCGGTCCACCAGCCAGGTGAGTGCCGTTTGTGCGGTTGAAAAATTTTTTTTAACGCTGGTTTTTCGACATTTTTTTGGGTTCGTAAATCTAAAATCGAACTTGACATTTCCGCATTCCCAGGGCTTTCCACTAAGGCTCATACTAGCCAGCCATGACAAATAAGTAGCCAGCCGGGGGGGGTTTGGGAGTAAACACAAAAACTCCTGTGCACGCAGTTCCCAGGATTAAATGTATTTTCCACAGACCATTTATTTATTCACTTTACTCAAATACAAAGTAAAATGGCAGTAAATCTTTTCTTTTCTTGCGTATTGCATCATGAGGCGTTCCTGGCTTGTAAATCTCTTATTTTCGGTGCATGACACATTCACGCAGCTGAGCATGCTATGAATTAACAACGACAACGGTCTGCAGTGGGGCTACACAATTAAACACTCAGCGAACATTTCTCCATTTGTGTATGAAAATACACTCCAACCACTCAGTTTGGGTTCATTTACAACCAACGGTGTCTTTTGATGCCAACACGTAATTGAACGAGAGAAGACTGGTTTACCGGAGACAAAATAAGTGTTCTCTGCTTCTGTTCCCTCCGATGTCGCCTCCGATGGCCCCGACACACTACTGCCTCCGCCGAGTGCGTGCACACTCTGAATTGAATCAGCTCTGCGCATGCGCCGTGTGGCACAAAAAAACGGCAGCCACCATGAAGGAAGGCGATCCGGAGTTTTCAAACATTTGCTTAAGTGTGAAATCGCAAAATGGTATTCTAGCGAACAACAAAATAGTAAAGATTCAGAAAAACAAATAATTCAATGATCATTTTAATAGTGTAATTTCATCCGAACTAGGCCTAACGCTCGATTTAGAACTACAAAAAGTCCGTGTGTCGGACATTTTAAGTACCTTTGTAAAAGTTTTGCAAATATTGCAGTCAGCATTTAAAATGCTAACTTAAAGTTTTTGTACAAGTTTCAGTTGATTAAACTGTCATTTTATTAAATGTGTCTGCTTTTGTAATAAAAAAAGTACTGAAAGAAAAAGCAAACACAGCATTGCGATTTCTTATCCATCCATATATATATATTAAAAAAAAAAAATCCCTACCTCCCAACTGAAAATTTTTTTGCTCACCCGGTGGACAGGAAACAGATTTTTTTTTAAGGATGGCCTAACCAAGAACTTCTGGGGTGAGTTTTCCAAAAGCATCGTGGCACAAAGATCATCATGAAATGGTAGAGTGAGCATCACAATGAACACACTCTCTCCTAGTTAAGATGCTCTTGGCGTTAAGAGGCTTTTGGGAAACCCACCCCTGATCTTTGTCAGTTACTGAGTTCCTGTTAAATCATAATGTTGTGTGCAATAATGTTTTACTTACTTACAACATTTAATTATTTCCTCAGAGTCAAACAACATGTCCGTCACATCCCAAACTGCATTCTCCTCTACCAAATAGTTCTGTCTGCACAACGGTAGTGTAATTACCATTTCAACACACTACCGCAACTTGGTACACAGCCCTGAATTCTGACTGTGTGCACTCTCAGCTGAGATTCATCTGCGCCAGCGGTAAATAACGAGGCACATCCCAAATGATCACACACTCCGAAACATACAGTATAGCATGCAATATCATGCGTCTGCCAGAGAGGAGAATTCAAAAATCTTGCATCTTGTAGCTTTAAAACAATTTAGTTGAATCAACTTAAACCAAAATTTGTCTATTTATAAAACTAATGTTACTTACAGCGCTCAGAGTGCTTACTGAGTACTCTTTGGTGATCCTCTGCCGCTCTCGCTCTTGAAGTATAACCGAGTACTCTGCATGCTTAGCTGGATACTCCTTAATCATCAGATCAATAACCTCATCACTGCGTAAAGCTGTAAGCCCTGGGAGAAACAAAGTCATAGAAACACAGGCACCAGATATTAGACCAGCTCTTTTAATTAATGATCGGTGGACAATTTTAAATGCACTCAAATTTAAATTACAAAGTTATATTGGACATGCAGTGACTCCCTGTGTGCATTATGGTTTATACCATAATTTCAACCGTGAAATCCTGACCAAAACTAAACTCCCGGTCTATCAAGCTGTCATTCTTCCCACCCTGCTCTATGGAGCTGATAGCTGGACTACCTACAGTAGACATCTGAAAGCCCTGGAGCAGTATCACCAGCGATGCCTACGCAAGATTCTCAGGATCAGCTGGGAAGACAGACGGACTAATAGTGTCTTAAAGGAAGCCAACATCGCCAGCATCACCTCAACTATCGCTAGGCACCAGCTACGATGGACAGGTCATGTAGTACGCATACCCAACTACCGCCTTCCAAAACAGATTCTGTATGGCCAACTAAAGGAAGGAAAGCATACCCAAGGAGGGCAGAAGAAGCAGTACAAAGACATGATCAAAGTACAGCTCAGAAAGTGCCACTTCAATCTCAATAACTGGGAGGAGGCTGCCCTCAAAAGAGATGAGTGGAGAAGGATGGTCCATGAGGGTACAGCACACCTAGGCCCAATCCCAATTCGAATTTCTACCCCTACCCCTCCGCCTTCCCCTCCGCCTTCCCCTTGGCCCTTCCCCTTGAAACTGAGCTACAAGGGATAGGGCTTGAAATTCAACCCTTACGTATTGGGATAGCCCTTCAACGATCGCATACGTCATCGCGTACCTCCGTCAGCGTTTACGTTAGCAAAACGCGACCAAATGCGTCATTGGCTGCGACCAGCCGCTACAGTCAGAGGCAGAAATCTCTGCTGGCAGGGTGTGATTTGTTAACTAACACCACTGAATGGGATATCTTTGGCGCTTCGTGCACCACATCCGACAGAATGAGGTGTCAGAACACTCATGTAAACAATAAAAGCGAGAATAACAGAACAAAACGTACGCAGTAAAGCAACCGAAAACAATACTCACTCCCAAAGCTTTTTAGCAGCAGCTTGGATTTCAGAAATCGCTGCTCATTCTCAGCTCGAAAGCGAATCAAGCGGCGTGTTTCCTCTGGATAACAACTTAAAACACGCAAATAATGGAGAAAATACATTTATGACAATCTTTCGCCGCGGGAACCGCCATCTTTCTGAAATCCGCATGAAATCTCGCTGAAATCCGCATGGCATTGTGGGAAATCACTCAAACCCCTTCGTTCGGAGTCAGCTCCAGGAAAATCTCCGTTTGGAGGGGTACAGAAGCCCTCCCCCTTCCCCTACCCCTCCGCGTTAACTGGGATTGGGATACCCCTACCCCTTCACGTGAACGCGCAAAATGGAGGGGAAGGGCCAAGGGGTTGGTCCAAGGGGTGAAATGGGATTCGGCCCTAGAAGAGGACCTCCACCGTGCCGCAGAAACTAAAAGGCAACTGAAGGAGAGAACCACCACCAAAACAGCTCCCCAAACCCAAACCACCACCTCCAGGACAACAATCTACATATGCCCCCACTGCAATAGAGACTGTGGATCGAGGATTGGCCTCAACCGCCACCTGACGACCCACCGTCAGGAGGACAATCATACTCGTTACGAGTGATCGCTCGCCGATGATATATTAAAAAAAAAACCTAAACAAGACCATTGCACCACTCTACTTGAAGACATCCTCACAATATACTTTCACCAATCAGCCATAACATTATGAACACTAGCAGGTGACATGAATAACATTTGACTCTCATTACAAATACCGCGAGTTGGTCTAGTGCGTGTCCACCTCTCAATCGGGAGTTTGACTCGTGGTTGGGTTAGACCAAAGACCATCACAAAAAATGGTACCCACTGCTGTCTGGCAAGCCACACTGCAATACAGATGCGAGCAGGGAGTCAAACTCTCACGGTTACCAGAGGAGCCACCCACCCCCAATGGTAACCCTAGCTATGTGAGAGGCAGACGGCTAAAGAAACGGAGATCGGCGCTGCCCTATGGCGCGGGAAGGACTTCAGATCTCATTACAAAGGCACCTGTCAAGGAGTGGGCTATATTAGGCAGCAAGAGAACAGAAGAGCTACTGTAGCACAAACTGCTGAAAAAGTTAATGCTGGCTAAAACAGAAAGATGTCAGCATTAACGTTTTCAGCAGTTTGTGCTACGGTAGCTCTTCTGGGGGATTGGACCATATGGATTCGCCTTTGTGCCCCGTGTAAATCAATGAGACTTCAACACCCTGTCACCGGTTCACTGGGTGTCCTTCCTTGAACCACTTTTGGTAGGTACTAACCACTGCATACCAGGAACACCCCACAAGGCGTACCATTTTGGAGACGCTCAGACCCAGGCATCTCGCCATCACAATTTGGCCCCGAAACCTATTTGGCCCAGATAACCAGCCCCGAACCAGCCCTGGAACTGATTTGGTGGAAAAGGGGTATCAGAGCCTTACGCTTGCCTGTTTTTCCTGCTTCCAGCACATCAACTTCAAGAACTGACTGTTCTCTTGGTGCATACTATATCCCACACACTGCTAGGTGCCATTGTAATGAAATAATCAATCAGTGTTACTCATTTCACATGTCAGTGGTCATAATGTTATGGCTGATCGGTGTTTCTCACAATATAAATATGTACATTTTGATATGGAGATGGATAGAACAACAAAACTGTACAACCACATAAAACTGATCAATTCAGGGATTTTTTTTAAATTCTACATTTGCAATTAAATAAAAGGATGAGATTATTTGAAAATTATGGAAACACTGAAATATCAATATAGCTTTGGCATGCTTTGAAATTTCTTACACCTACATGTTGAGAAAAAGCTTACCTAATGTACACTGTGTCTCTGTGATGACATTCTGTTCTCGAAGATAAAGTTTTTCTTTGTGAGATAAGTCTCTCCTTTCCAGGTCTAGGAGGGAGGGGGGGAAAAAAGCGCACGCACACACACACAATCAGTACAAAACCAGTTGCTCTGCTATCAGAGTATCCGAATCAACCAAAAAGTCATTTGACTTTTCACAATTACTTTGTTTGATAAAGGCTATGCCCACATTAATAGGTTTTAGTTTTAAAACGGTGTTTTATAAAGAAAACAATCCCCATCCATATTAACACGCCTGAAAATGCAGATCGCATGATCCTTCCCAACACTGGGCATGCACGTACCAGTATAAACAAACAGCTGATACCTCGTTTTGTTCCTGAAAAGGGTCACGTGACAGGCATGACAAATCAGAGAAAGATGCATTGTGACTGATAATCAAGAAGCGAACAGGAGCGTCAGAGTCATCGTTTCAAAACATCTCCGTTTTTGCCCGTGTACACTAAAACGCTACCCTGGAGTTTTCAAACTGAAACAAGACTAATGCCGCTTTTCCACTACCAACGCGGCTGAGTTGGGCTGAGCTGTGCGGTGCCGAGTTGGGCTGAGTCGAGCTGAGCGGGGCTGTTGGAGTTGCATTTCCACTACAACTGCGCTGGCTGGAAGTGGGTGGACACATTGGGTGGAGTTAGCGAAAGTGGGTGGACATCACGTGATGTCGTTAGGCGGCGCAAACAGTGACATCAGTGATCTTTTAAGCGGTAGTCTCACGACCCGGATAGTAAACAATAAACATGGAGGACATGGAGTCGTTAGTGTTGCTGGTCTTGGTGCTGTGGCTTGTTGTCACTGACAACGCCAACAGATACTAGCAAGAGCGTATAGATGAGGCGAGGCGCATAAGGCTTCAGAAATTCTCGTAATTCTTCTTCCGGGTTTACGGTGTTTACAGATCCCAGCGTGCTCGCGGGGCGTGTGTGGGCATGTGAGGACACTCCTCCTCACCAATCAGTGCACAGGGGAGTGTCTCCTCACGCCCCTAGCCCCACTCGGCTCGGCTCACTTCAGCCCCACTCCAAAACCGTGCGAGTTTTGGGTGCTGAGTGAGGCTGAAGCGAGCTGAGTCGTGCTGCTCTGAGGTAGTCGAAACACGAGCCGTGTCGGGCTGAAGTGAGCTGAAAAAGGGTAGTGGAAAAGGGCCATAACAGTTCCCAAAAGTCTCTTTTTTGGGGGCTTGAAAACTCCAGAAGAGTGTGGACGCCAGGTGTAAACAAAGCAAAACTGATGCGTTTTAAAGCTAAAAACTATTAATTTGGATGTAGCCAGAGCTACCGTTTTATGACACTAACCATTTTAATTTGCCTTTTTTTTTTGGGGGGGGGGGGGGGGGGGGGGGCACTGTTTTTCAAGCACATCAGATTATTTTCATGTGAGTATTCATAAGGCAGGAATTTGAAGAGGTGCATTTTTATGGACACTGAGGGCTGGTTTTCCTCAGCAGGCCACAACAAGTGCATTTATAATAAGTACAGGAAAAAAAAAAAAGGGATGTAAAAATAAAAAGTTGAGAGTACACCGTGCACATCCTGGCTGCCGCTTCTCACCGGAGCATTTTATTTTTATTTTCTCTTTAGTGTTTGATGTTTTTGTTTGAGTGTTTTTGTCTGCCAGTTGCAGTATAGCTCCGGACCCAGTTTTGGGCGTCGGTTCCCCCCGGGCCTTGGTTCGCTGTGGGTGATGCCTGTGCTCCTAGTTATGTACTGCATTGAGCTCGTTGCTCATTTTAACATCGTGGTTGTCCATCGCTCTGCGCAGCAGTGCTTTCGTGCTTGGTGTGATGTTCTGAGTGATGTTGCTCGGTGCCGTCAGGCCATCCTTAAAAAAAAATCCGTTTCCTGTCCACCGGGTGGGCAAAAAAAATTTCAGTCGGGAGGGAGGGATTTATTTATTTTTTTTATTTTTATTATATATGGATGGATAAGAGATCGCAATGCTGTGTTTGCTTTTTCTTTCAGTACTTTTTTTTTATTACAAAAGCAGACATTTAATAAAATGACAGTTAAATCAACTGAAACTTGTACAAAAACTTTAAGTTAGCATTTTAAATGCTGACTGCAACATTTGCAAAACTTTTACAAAGGTACTTAAAATGTCCGACACACGGACTTTTTGTAGTTCTAAATCGAGCGTTAGGCCTAGTTCGGATGAAATTACACTATTAAAATGATCACTGAATGATTTGTTTTTCTGAATCTTTACTATTTTGTTGTTCGCTAGAATACCATTTTGCGATTTCACACTTCAGCAAATGTTTGAAAACTCCGGATCTCCTGCCTTCATGGTGGCTGCCATTTTTTTGTGCTGCACGGCGCATGCGCAGAGCTGATTCGACAGGGCTTTCCACAAGCGCCGGCTGCCGGCCACACAATTAAGTCCAGCCGGCTACTTTAATGACTATTTTTGTAGCCCACAGGCTCTAAATATTAATTTTCGATTTTAATAAAAGGGCAATTCCATGTAAATGTCAACCTCACCATGCAAAAATAAAAGCAACATGTAATACATCAAAACCACTCCCAGAGATATCACCTAGGCCTGTATTTTACAGATGTGAATAAGTTGAACCAATTTGTCACAAGAATTGTTCCCTTCACCTTAATATGTCAGTCTTTCTTTCTTATAATGTAAAACCCAAGCTAAAATCAACTTTGATCATGTACAATTCTATATTATTGCCACAAGCCACAGAAATGTATGCTAAAATCCACAAAACAGCAAAACAATAGCCATCCTAAATATTATTTAAGAACTTTGATAGTTTTAGCTGATATTTAGAGAGTTTTTCAAAGGGTTATGGTGGTTAAATTGCTGATTTTCTAAACATATGCCATGTCTATTTCAGACGCGTCACATCCATAACGGAATTTCATCACATCCATAACGCTGACTTTTCCTTCCGAAACTCTGCATGAAATACAAAATATTTTAAACAAAGATTTTTTAATATTCACCTTGGACCCCTCTATCAAATGGATATCTCCATTTCGACATTAGGTTTACAATTTCACAGAGTTTGATAAAAATGTACAGTCACCCAAGAAAAGTGATACTTTTTCTGTCACATCCATAACGCATCTTTTATTGGCGTTTTCTGGCATGCCCCAGATGTACTATGGGAATTGTTCTTGTTCTATCACTTCTCCAGTATGGTACAGCCTTAAAATATGCAACACCTGTTTAAATACTGGGAGACAATAAAACATGCACTGGGTCATTTGTTGCCATTTTGAGTTCAAGTGTCACGTCCATAACGCTGGAATTGCTCAAAATTAAATGTTTATCTAACGGACCGACAATGTCAAACTGAACTGTTGATCAAGGGAGAGTAACTCATCCGCGCCCCGACATGCGGTGTGCGCGCGCACTCAGTTGCGTGAATGTGTCATGCACCGAAAAAAGAGATTTACAAGCCAGGAACGCCTCATGATGCAATACGCAAGAAAAGAAAGAAGACTTACTGCCATTTTACTTTGTATTTGAGTAAAGTGAATAAATAAATGGTCTGTGGAAAATACATTTAATCCTGGGAACTGCGTGCACAGGAGTTTCTTTTGTGTTTACTCCCCCCCGGCTGGCTACTTATTTGTCATGGCTGGCTAGTATGAGCCTTAGTGGAAAGCCCTGGGAATGCGGAAATGTCAAGTTCGATTTTAGATTTACAAACCCGAAAAAAATGTCGAAAAACTGGCATTAAAAAAAAAAAAAATTTCACCAGCACAAACGGCACTCACCCGGCCGGTGGACCGGAAACAGAACATTTTTTAATAATGGCCTCACGGCGGCTGTGCTGGACTTGTTTTCATGCGCCTTTTGGTGGGACTGTGGTTGCTACACCATTGGAATGGCATCCTGACCTTTATTTGGTGGAGTTTTTTCCCCCCGCCCATATAATTGTAAAGCAACCTTGGGTTTTGTATGGAATCAATTTTGTGCCAAAATGTTCATACAATACTTTTGAAATATCAAAACAAAAACAACAAATCTCATCTCATCTCATCATCTCTAGCCGCTTTATCCTGTTCTACAGGGTCGCAGGCAAGCTGGAGCCTATCCCAGCTGACTACGGGCGAAAGGCGGGGTACACCCTGGACAAGTCGCCAGGTCATCACAGGGCTGACACACAGACACAGACAGCCATTCACACTCACATTCACACCTACGGTCAATTTAGAGTCACCAGTTAACCTAACCTGCATGTCTTTGGACTGTGGGGGAAACCGGAGCACCCGGAGGAAACCCACGCGGACACGGGGAGAAC
The DNA here is from genome assembly GCF_027579695.1 of Neoarius graeffei. NCBI lineage: Eukaryota > Metazoa > Chordata > Actinopteri > Siluriformes > Ariidae > Neoarius > Neoarius graeffei. Next base: position 34,041,556 of record NC_083575.1, on the reverse strand, counting down.
ATGCAAACTCCGCACAGAAAGGCCCTCGCCGGCCACGGGGCTCGAACCCAGGACCTTCTTGCTGTGAGGCGACAGCGTTAACCACTACACTACCGTGCCGCCAAAACAACAAATCAAAATACAAAAAAAGAAAAAAGTCAATTTTTTTTTTAGACTGGCAAACAAATTATTCGTGTAATCGTGCAAAATATCAGTCTATTACTCTTCAGAAACCTTTTATTTTTATTCCGCGTCTTTCTCAGTTTTGTTTGACGTAATTTATTTTGGTTGCGATTCCAGCTTTCTCGTTTGCGCTCCCTGACTTTTTGCTTGCAGTTTTGGCACAAACTTCACGTGTGGGCGGGCTGTCCAGGAACGCATTCCCATTGGCTAACTTGTGTTTGACTGACAGCTACGCTCAGCCATTCCCTACTCGGATTCTGGCGGACTGTTTGACGAGCGACCGATCCATTGACGGTAAACAAGGGTCGAGTGGACTTCAGTGGCGACTATGATACTGAATTTACACTTTGATGAATTAATTCAATATCATAGTCGCCACTGAAGTCCACTCGATCCTTGTTTACCGTCAATGGATCGGTCGCTCGTCAAACAGTCCGCCAGAATCCGAGTAGGGAATGGCTGAGCGTAGCTGTCAGTCAAACACAAGTTAGCCAATGGGAATGCGTTCCTGGACAGCCCGCCCACACGTGAAGTTTGTGCCAAAACTGCAGGCAGAAAGTCAGGGAGCGCAAACGGGAAAGCTGGAATCGCAACCAAAATAAATTACATCAAATAAAACTGAGAAAGACGTGGAACAAAAGTAAAAGGTTTCTGAAGAGTAATAGACTGATATTTTGCACGATTACATGAATAATTTGTTTGCCAGTCTAACAAAATTGACTTTTTTTTTTTTGTATTTTGATTTGTCGTTTTTGTTTGATATTTCAAAAGTATTGTAGGAATATTTTGGCACAAAATTGATTCCATAGTTTTGAGAAAGGCGCTATATAAATTGCACTTATTATTATTGGGAAAAACAAATGTATGTGCATTAAGCATTTGCTCTAGACATAAATGCATGCTGTTCCGCACATTTTTTTTTTTTTTTTGGGGGGGGGGGGGGGGGTATTAACACAGGATCACACGCTGTGCTCATACAGCTGCAAATCAAGGTAGGGGACGTGGCTTTCGTAGCTTTTGGTGTGCATTTAAATATTATGAGAGCCAGAAAATTGAACATGGAAATCGATATTTGACTGATCACGGATATTGATAACTTTACCATGATGCTACAAGCACTTAATGCCTTTCAGTGTGGACCCTGTAAATCTGTGTTGTGACGGTTAACCAAGATGAGGACAGGAATTCCTGATTTGTGGAGGACCAGATTTCAGTTGTTTTACTGTGCACCCGAGTGTGTGTGTGGAGTGTTCAAACTGGTTAAAACAGACAGAATTAAAAGAAAAAAGACGACGTACAGCGTGTTTGGTCTGCACTGAACGAGGAAGAAGGTGTGATCTCAACATTAAACATCGCAATCCAAACAGTGGATATCAGCCATTCCATATAATTCCATTCAGGAGCAGGAAACAAGGTAACACACGTGTCTTGGATGCAGTTTTTAGTAATACCTGGATATTTCCGCTTAAAGGAGGTGACTCCTAAATACTCGCTGACTTGTTCTTGCAGCATATAATACTCTCCCGTATCATCTGGGGGCCATTTGTACTCGGTCAGATTCTCAGCAGGAAAATACGTTGGTCTGGAACAACACATGGAAGAGCTCATATGAGGAAGAGAAGTTAAGCACTGCACAATTACAAAAAATAAAAATCAAATCAAATGTATGAGGGAGGTTTTGAACATTTATGTAAGTATGGAAACATCAAAATTACCCAAAAAGCCACAAAGACACTTCAGTACTCTCTAAATAGACCTGCCTTTGTGGCTTCACACAATGTATGTGAAGGACAGGGCAAGAATACACCCAAGTATTTTGACTGAGAATACAAACTGTAAATGCATCTATCATCATTACAGCAGGATTTCTCACTCAAACCCTATGTTCAAAAGTTTGGGGTCACTTTGAAATGTCCTTATTTTTTGAAAGAAAAGCACTGTTCTTTTCAATGAAGATCACTTTAAACTAATCAGAAATCCACTCTATACATTGCTAATGTGGTAAATGACTATTCTAGCTGCAAACGTCTGGTTTTTGGTGCAATATCTCCATAGGTGTATAGAGGCCCATTTCCAGCAACTCTCACTCCAGTGTTCTAATGCAGCGGTTCCCAAAGTGGGGGTCGCGGAGGGACGGGACTGTTTGCATAACACAGAAAAAAAAACGGGCATTGGAATGTTTTGAACGGCGTCGGAATGTTGGTAATGCGTCAGCCGGCAGAGAGTCATTAAATCAGTCTATAGAACCCAATCACCCCCTTTCACTCCATAATCGCTCCCCGCCCTCCAATATGAATTTCATTCAGTGTATAGCTGCCACGGTCATTAGAATTCAATTGCTCCCTTTCACTCAGTAATCGCGCTCCGCCCTTGAATATTAATTCAATATTAATTCGATATTGTTGTTGTTATTAGCAAACCCTCCTCCTGTGAATACAAACTGTATAAAACAGGTCCCTATTTTGAGATTCAGAACAAAACATCGGACGGCAACTTTATGACAACATGGACAAGTTTCTACGCGTGCTTCCTACAAAACACAAGGCTGCTGCACAGGACGAGTTCCCATGCACTTCGGCAGCGAAAAAGATAAGGCGGTATGATGATGCATACATCGAAATGGGCTTTACAATCACAGACCCCTTCAATACAAGGCCACCTGCTCATCTCAGTGTTACTGAACAGGAACAGTTCATTGATGTGACCTCAGACATAGGATACAAACAGCAGTTTAGGGCCAAGTCACTGTCTGCCTTTTGGATTGGGGTGGAAAAAGACTACCCACTGTTGGGTGGAAAGGCTGTGGCCATACTCCTCCCTTTTGCCACATCCTACCTCTGTGAGGTGGGCTTTTCTGCAGTGGCCTCCATCAAGACCAAATACAGGGCAAAGTTGAACATTGAAAACGAACTAAGGGTGGCGATCTCACAGTTATCACCAAGATTTGAAAAACTCTGTACTGAAAAGCAAGCACACACAAGTCACTGAAAAAATATTCTGATGTTCTGTGTAATGTTCTGTTTTATTATGATGTGCAATGCTCTTTTGTGGATAATGCTCTTCTGTGAAAAAAAAATAGCAACTTTAATATCCATCTAATTATTATTATTATGGTTATTATTACTACACTACACACTGCATAATGGGTGGTGGTGGGGGGGGTCGATGTCAGGGGGTCCCAAAAATATTCTGAAGTCCAAAAGGGGGTCCCCAGCCAAAAAGTTTGGGAACCACTGTTCTAATGGTACAATGTGTTTGCTCATTGCCTCAGAAGGCTAATGGATGATTAGAAAACCCTTGTACAATCATGTTAGCACAGCTGAAAACAGTTGAGCTCTTTAGAGAAGCTATAAAACTGACCTTCCTTTGAGCAGATTGAGTTTCTGGAGCATCACATTTGTGGGGTCGATTAAATGCTCAAAATGGCCAGAAAAAGTCTTGACTATATTTTCTATTCATTTTACAACTTATGGTGGTAAATAAAAAAAAGTGTGACTTTTCATGGAAAACACAAAATTGTCTGGGTGACCCCAAACTTTTGAACAGTAGTGTACATCACATACATGGGTGATTCTTAGACTACGGGCACTTTTATGTCCTTTGATCATATTTTATGAAAGAAAGGGAAAAAAAAGGAAATTTCACACTTGTATTATTATCTTTACAATGAGAGTGTTTTAGGAAATTTGTACTGGTAGTGTATGATGACTTTTTCACCTTTTTCAACATTATATATGCAAATGTTGCTGTTTTGTGGTTGTCCCACACCCAGACTTTTGATCTTCAATGATAAAAATTAATTGTAAAAAATGTTTTTCCTAATGTTTTAAAATGTCACTGAATAAAGTATCAGTAAAATAATCAAAACATAATTGGGGTATTCGAGGTCATTCAACTGTTTGTGTTTTTTTTTAACCAAATGTAGTTGTCCCACACTATTGCTGCAATTTCCACCACAACACTGTAATGTCCCTTTAACCCTTTGGTGACTGACCCCTTGAACATGGTTCCTCCAGGAACGATGACATTTCAGTCGTCAAGACAACGGAAAAACTAAAATACAAGAGCATTTTGTTTTGTGCACAAGAGCATTGTGACGTATCTTTCTGTTTTTGTATTTTAGTTCTTCTGTTGTCTTGACAACTGAAAAGTCATAGTTCCTGGAGGAACCATTTTCAAGGGGTCAGTCACCAAAGGCGGTTTGTATGAAAGATTGTTTGGGTAGTTTCTGTGGAGATGAACAGTGACACCAGAGAACATGTCTGATATGGAGGGAATTTTGACTTCATCCATCAACTTTTGAAGAAAAGCCAAGGTAAATATAGCTTGAAATGAAAATATTTTTATTGTATGTAATTTCCAAACATGCCGTAACGTCAACTGAGTTTGTAAATAAGTTGTTTTTTTTAACGCACATAGATGTATTTTGCGTGCACAAAATGCTAGATACCACTTCTTAGCTAATATAAGATGTTAGTGTAGATTTTTCCTCAAAAAACTGTAGGATTGTAATTTCCACCACCGTAATTTCCACCACATTGCATTCTTGGGTGGAAATTACAATGGTGTGGTGGAAATTACATTTATGCATACAGGCGAAATTCTTAGATCCCCATACACTGCCTTTGCTCTCTCACACACTCATCTCATGCTCTCCCCACACATTCAGCCTATGCACACACTTCACACACTCAGTCTACTCTCCCCCATCACATCCTGTCCATGCTCTCTCACATCCACATCACTGAATGCTCTCTCACACCACAGACACGCATAGACCCCAACTACCTCATGCCCCTTCACATTACCCCACTCATAGCTCACTTCTCACTGACACACACAAAGTTCAATGGTGCCCATCGCATCCAGTATAGTCCATGTTGTCCCACACACTCCATCTCCCTTTCACAGAGAGCCCATGTCCAGGCCAACCACCACGGCAGTGTACCCTCACTCTCACACAACGCCATAAGGAAATTAAGATGGCAGTAAAGAAAGAATGGCAAGGAATCTGCAAAATTTGGCCTTGAATTACATTTACACACACACACACACTCCTCGCTTAGCTCAGAAAACTGAGTAATCAGAATGTTTCAATATCTCATCCAAATGTCTTCAGGTTTACTTGATTGCAAGTTCACATGATGGCTGTGTTGTGACGTTTTCTTTCTTTATTGTGAATACTGTTCCCAGCCCAATGACTTGTGTTCTCATCGTGACAACTCCAGCCGCCGCCTTATTTTGTTTTTTTGTTTGTTTGTTTTTAGTGCTCCTGATTAACCATTCACATGCCAACAATGGTCATGCTCTCTTGGCCAACAATGGTCATGCTCTCAGGACAAACCTCCCTCTCTCTGTGTTCAGAATACTTTTCATGATACTGTCAAGACTACTGTTTGTGAACGGTTTCAAAATACTGTTCATGTTGTATGCAATATATGATATGAAATGTATATGAAGTTGTCTTTTTAAAAAAAGAGGTTCAAACATACTAAATGAATTTGTTGAATGGAATTGGGTGCTTCATAAAGTTTTAAAATAAAAGTTTTGTTTTTCTATGGGGTCCATTTATAGTAATTTCCACAGCAACCAGTAATTTCCACTACGCCTAGTAATTTCCACCACCCCATTTCTTTTTAAACAAATAGTTACAAAACTCTAATCACTCATTAAAAACATCTGCATAATTTATGAGGTAATGTTCCACTTCAATTAAAAACACAAGTAGTTACTCCTTGAAGTGTATCTAACCATTCCAATGTTATATCTCAGGTTGTGGTGGACGTAAGATTCGTGTTTGGTCCTCATCACAAGTAATTTTCCTAATCCATAAATTCATGGGAATTACAATATAGGCATAAACTGCTAAAACTATATATGAAATTGGTCTTCCAGTGAAAAGAAATGATGTGTATCATACTATTTTAAAATAAATGACAAATATTTACATGTGATGGAAATTACATTTGTGCAAGGGGAGTCGGGAAACCTGTTAAAAATCACCAACTTGTCTTAGAATATCAGTGTGTTCTCTGATGAACCATCAAACTAGACTAGTTGTGTTTACCTATCCCAGGGTGACAATTTATATTTTCACACTTTTTTCCCCTTCAAGTTCACAAGGCCAATAGTGCCCATAGTTAAAGAATCACCCACATACACTTTAAAGTTAAATGCATCAATCTGGTGCAATCATCATCTTTTGGCTGCTCCCGATTAGGGGTCGCCACAGCGGATCTTTCGTCTCCATTGCTCCCTGTCTTCCGCACCCTTCTCTACCACACCTGCCACTTTCATGTCCTCTCTCACCACATCCATGTATCTCCTCTTTGGCCTTCCTTGTTTTCATGTGCCTGGCAGCTCCAACCTCAACATTCTCCTTCCAACATGCTCTGCATCTCTTCTCAGGATGTGCCCATACCATCTCAGTCTCATCTCTCTTAGCTTAATTCCCAAGCTCTCCACATGTGCTGTCCCTCTGATGTGCTCGTTCCTTATCCTGTCCAACCTCGTCACTCCCATCGCAAACCTTAACATCCTCAACTCCGCCACCTCCAACTCCACCTCCTGTCTCTTCGTTAAAGGTACGGTCTCCAATCCATACATCACAGCTGGTCTCACTACTGTCTTATACATCTTACCTTTCACTTTTGCTGGGACTTTCCTATCACAAATGACTCCCGAAATCCTTCTCCAACTGCTCCACCCTGCCTGCGCTTTCTCACCTCACTATCGCAGCCCCCATTTTCCTGCACAGTTGACCCCAGGTACTTGAATTCACCAACTTTCTTTACGTCTGCTCCTCGCATCTTCACTACACTCTCATCCCCAGTCTCTTTGATGCACATGTATTCTGTTTTGCTACTGCTCACCTTCATTCCTATGCATCCCTCCATCTCTCCAAACCCAACTCAACCTCCTTTCTACTTTCACCACACATCACAATATCATCCGCAAACATCATGTTCCATGGTGACTCTTGCCTCACTTTGTCCGTCAAGCTATCCATCACTATGGCAAACAAGAAAGGACTCAAAGCAGATCCTTGATGGAGTCCCACCTTCACCTTGAACCATTCAGTCGTTCCAACTGCACACCTCACTGCTGTTTCACTGTTCTCATACATGTCTTGCACTGCTCTGATATACTTCTCATTCACTCCACACACTCTCATACAATACCATAACTCCTCTCGGCACTCCATCGTATGCCTTCTCCAGGTCTACAAACACACAATGTAGCTTTCTCTGGCCTTCCCTGTACTTCTCCATTAACATTCTTAAAGCAAAAATTGTATCCGATGTGCTCTTCCTTGGCATAAACCCGTACTGCTGTTCACAGATTGCTACCTCTCTTCTCAATCTCACCTCCAATACCCTTTCCCATAGCTTCATGGTGTGGCTCAATTTGGTGCAGTATGAGAGCAAAATTAAGAGGTTAGATTGATGAAGAACTTCCCTCAACAATTGTGCTTTAGGCCACATCAATTTAATTAGTTGGTTCTCGGATTTTTTCAGGAAAAATATGAAGCGAGCGGGCGAAATAAAAAAATTTAAAAAATGCTCCGATGGTAAAATTAGCGGTGGGAATAGACCAAACAATACAGGCAAACCAGTAAACAGAATTTCAACACACCTGTCAAAGATTTTACGCTTCTGTTCGCTGAATATCCTAACAATCTCAAACACAGGCTTTACAGGACTCCCCTCCACAGGCATGTTTCTTCCACAAGTCTTTATCGAAAGTGAAAGGGGCGATTTGATTGTTTTTGACGTCACGTGACCTTTTCTGTTGGCGGGAGTTTGATTTCGATTTTTTTTTCTTCATTTTGCATTTTCTTCAAGCGGCGATTCCGAGAACCAACTAATTGAATTGGTGTGGCCTTACTAATTTTAACCTAAAACACAATGGTTGTACGACTGCTGATGATCTACCAAAAGGGTCACACCCACGGAGGGAGGGAGGGAGGGAGGGAGGGAGGAAGGAAGGAAGGAAGGAAGGAAGGAAAGAATTCCCCCCCCACACACACTAGAAAATATCCGTGTCCAAAATCACTCACTCACTCATTCACTACTCCCTATAGACCCCTTTCACATGACGTCACCGCGCCACGAGATTTTGTTAGGCGCCATATTGGAAGACCAAGTACGTGCACTCACAATATAAAACAAAGTACGAGCGAGAGTAAAGTGACACGATGGCTGATAATTCTGGTTATGTGAGTACATTACCAGCTGCAGAAAGGGCACGGTATGTGGAGAAACTGGCTGTGATTGATGGGTTTGACCCATATGATAAGACTCGGGGCAAGGGAGAATGGAAACATAAGGAGGACCTGACACCAATTCTGCCATCTGTTTGCTACCCAGACATTGTAAACTATTTGTTGTTTACACCCAGTGCCTACACTCAGTGTTCGAACTATGCCGATATTTTTGGGGGGGTCCCTTTTTTTCCCTTGGGGGTGTGTGTGCTTGCGCTTGTCTCAGAGTGCGGATCTCCAAACACATGAGAAGCCTATCTTATGCACATATCACGCGGACTCCACACCTCCACACACGCATCGCATCTGAAGTCATAACTCATCAGGGGAAATCGTGTCCGCATTGGCATGTTCAAAAAACAACCTCGCGTCAACAATGATACCACACGCAAGGAAAAAAAAAAAAAAAGTCAGGCTACTCAACAACCAACCTGGCAGCAGCGAGCAAGCCCCAAACTATCCTAAATTATTATTGTTATTAAATTGTAGAAGTCTGGGAGGCTTGCTCCTCATACAGTTATCAACTTGGGGCCAATTTAGCATGTTTTAAATCTGAATTTCTTGCGTTTGCTTACCTCAAAGTGTCCACAGATCATGCACAGACTTATCCATTATATCCACAGTTTTTTGCCAAGTCTCACACAGGTTTCTTTCAAGTCTACTGTTGGGCCAATAAATCATAAATAAAACAGCTCAGATTTGTTTGTTTAAGTCGTTTGCCACTCCACTTTATTCTCGTGGGTTCACATACCGCTGCCGTTATTATCCCCTTATCACGAGTTTGTTGGTCTTCCAAAATGGCGCAGGGTCTGTTTACTTCCGGTTTCGGGTGACGTCAGCGAAAGGGGTCTATATAGAGGATTACTATAGAGGACGATATAGTGAGCTCATTGGTAAAACGAAAGGGGGGGGAATAAAAAATAACCCCACTTTTGGACACTACTCCGTCGTGCTGTTATGTCATTACTGCCACACAATTAAAATGTGCCAGATTAGTCAGCTGGTGGGTTTTCAAAATAATAAATACATATTATACTGAGCGTATTTCCCACATTAATAAATACAAAAGTATTTTGTGTGCGCTGCCTCTTTCAGTTCTTTTAAATCAAGGCTGAATACTTTTATGAAATCAAATTTGAGGCTTTTGATTTCATTTCTTTCAGCGTGACCACAATGCATGATGGGATATATTGCTTGGTTAGTGACCATTGGTTGTACACTACTTTTCACGATGCATTGTGGGATACTTTGAGTGCACTATATAGGGTGCAGTAATTCTCACTATACATTCGGACAGCACTACAAAATGGTGACCTCAATATATAGTCCACTGTATAGTGAGGAGGGAGTGATTTCAGACACAGGGATATTTCAGCCATCAAAGAAATGAAGCAAAAGTGGTTCCCTGTACTCAACTGGTTTATTCAGTTTTTAAAAACTAAATATAAAATATTAAAATAGTGAATACAGATTAATTTAACGTTGGTCAAAAATTGACCCATTTCAAACTTCAACTTGATTAGTTAACATTACAAAAACAGCCTAACATTACATGAACTTCCTCATAAGAGACTAAAAACAGTTATGTTGTCAGAGCGCGTGTATGACAATCTTGGATGTTTGCAGCTGCACTGGTGTTAGGAATTTTTTTTCTTACCCAAAACATCTTCCTGCCTGTAGAGTATTTTCAAACTATATAAATTATTTTGCCCTACCTCGAGAGAACATCCTACCAGTATAAATATGCACTTCCCTTAGTGTTAAGGTGGTAGAACATACATGCACTCTAATTTTATTTTTTTAAAATACACACACACACTCACACGTGCTTGAAAGTTTGTGAACCCTTTAGAATTTTCTACATTTCTGCATAAATGACCTAAAACAATCAGATTTTCACACAAGTCCTAAAAGTAAAGAGAACCCAGTTAAACAAATGAGAAAAATATTATACTTGGTCATTTATTTATTGAGGAAAATGATCCAATATTACATATCTGAGAGTGGCAAAAGTATGTGAACCTCTAGGATTAGCAGTTAATTTGAAGGTGAAATTAGAGTCAGGTGTTTTCAATCAATGGGATGACAATCAGGTGTGAGTGGGCACCCTGTTTTATTTAAAGAACAGGGATCTATCAAAGTCTGATCTTCACAACACGTTTGTGGAAGTGTATCATGGCACGAACAAAGGAGGAGATTTCTGAGGACCTCAGAAAAAGCGTTGTTGATGCTCATCAGGCTGGAAAAGGTTACAAAACCATCTCTAAAGAGTTTGGACTCCACCAATCCACAGTCAGACAGATTGTGTACAAATGGAGGAAATTCAAGACCATTGTTACCCTCCCCAGGAGTGGTCGACCAACAAAGATCACTCCAAGAACAAGGCGTGTAATAGCCGGCGAGGTCACAAAGGACCCCAGGGTAACTTCTAAGCAACTGAAGGCCTCTCTCACATTGGCTAATGTTCATGAGTCCACCATCAGGAGAACACTGAACAACAATGGTGTGCATGGCAGGGTTGCAAGGGGAAAGCCACTGCTCTCCAAAAAGAATATTGCTGCTTGTCTGCAGTTTGCTCAAGATCACGTGGACAAGCCAGAAGGCTATTGGAAAAATGTTTTCTGGATGGTTGAGACCAAAACAGAACTTTTTGGTTTAAATGAGAAGCGCTATTTTTGGAAAAAACACTGCATTCCAGCATAAGAACCTTATCCCATTTGTGAAACATGGTGGTGGTAGTATCATGGTTTGGGCCTCTTTTGCTGCATCTGGGCCAGGATAGCTTGCCATCATTGATGGAACAATGAATTCTGAATTATACCAGCGAACTCTAAAGGAAACTGTCAGGAGATCTGTCCATGAACTGAATCTCAAGAGAAGGTGGGTCATGCAGCAAGACAACGACCCTAAGCACACAAGTCATTCTACCAAAGAATGGTTAAAGAAGAATAAAGTTAATGTTTTGGAATGGCCAAGTCAAAGTCCTGACCTTAATCCAATCGAAATGTTGTGGAAGGACCTGAAGTGAGCAGTTCATGTGAGGAAACCCACCAACATCCCAGAGTTGAAGCTGCTCTGTACGGAGGAACGGGCTAAAATTCCTCCAAGCCGGTGTGCAGGACTGATCAACAGTTACCGGAAACGTTTAGTTGCAGTTATTGCTGCACAAGGGGGTCACACCAGATACTGAAAGCAAAGGTTCACATACTTTTGCCACTCACAGATATGTAATATTGGATCATTTACATCAATAAATAAATGACCAAGTATAATATTTTGGTCTCATTTGTTTAACTGGGTTCTCTTTATCTACTTTTAGGACTCGTGTGAAAATCTGATGTTTTAGGTCATATTTATGCAGAAATATAGAAAATTCTAAAGGGTTCACAAACTTTCAAGCACCACTGTACATATATCACACAGATTTTTTTTATTTGGGGAGCGGGGGTGTAAACATGTCTTTCCTGTAGAGTTTAAAGTGGTATATATGAACCTTCATATTGTCCTAGGGCGGGGGTGGCCAACCCGCGGCTCGCGAGCCGCATGCGGCTCTTTGCCCGGTGTCATGCGGCTCTTACGTTCATATCAAAGTTTGTGGTTTTTTTTTTTATGTGCGTGTGCGCTTTGCTTGAGTTCAGTATGGTATTTTCGTCAAATGCATCTTCGCTTTGCTTGGGTATGTTACGGTATTTTCAGGTCATGTCAAATGCGCATGTGCGTGAGATAATTGCTAAGTTTTTGGGCAAGGTGTGTCTTGTGTCAAGTAGCCTCTCAAAATGGCAATGAAAAAATGCACAGCAAAACGAAAATATGAAGACGAACATAGGACATTTTTAACAGAGTAGGAGAGTTTATACTTTTTTGTTGAACGTAATGGCGAGCCATTCTGCCTTATATGTCAATCGTCATTAGCTCATTTCAAAGCTTCCTGCCTCCCTGAATAAGCAAGGAGCCAGATATGCAACACTAATTGAAAACCTGCACGTAAGCTTTGTAACCCGGTTCCGTGATATACTGTACAACTGAAAAGGCCACAGGTTACGTTCCTCGTCGACCCATTCAATGCGGAGATGGACTGTTTGAAAGCCCCGCTTGTCACAGATGAGGCTGCGGCTGAGTTGGAGATGATCGATCTTCGTGAGGAAGACCAACTGAAACCTGTTTTGAGGGAAGGCACCATTGAGTTTTGGAAAAGTGTGCCATTGGAAAAATACCCGAATGTGAAACGGGCTGCGCTTAAGACACTGTCAATGTTTGGGTCAACATACGCCTGCGAGTCTGTGTTCTCTACCATGAAACACGTGAAGTCAAAGCATCGTTCTAGTCTGACTGACACCCATGTGAAAGAACTGCTTCGAGTGGCAACGACGGAATACAAGCCAGATTTGAAGAGGATTGTTCAAGGCAAGGAATGTCAGAAGTCCCACTAAGCCACATGCATAGTAAGTGCACACGATATTGATTGCTGTAAATGACTGGCCTGTGGTATTAGTACTGACTGAAGGAGTAAATTTCTCTCATGTTGGTGTGTGACATTTACTATTAATCTGGCTGAGCAGAGGTGCGTGCTTGAGCGTGTGTGTCTGTGAGAGAGAGAGAGAGAGGGGGGGGGGGGGGGGGGGGCGATGTTCATGTGTGGTCATGTGTATGGTGTGGCTTTTTTTTGGTAATGCCATGAGTCCCACTAAGCAGCATGCATAGTAAGTGCACACAGTGTTCATTGTTAAAAATGACTGGCCTCAGCCTGTGGTCTTAGTACTGTAGGAGTAAATATGTTGGTGTGTGACATTTACTATTAATCTGGCTGAGCAGAGGGGTGTGTGTGTGTGTGTGTGTGTGTGTGTGTGTGTGTGTGTGTGTGTGTGTGTGTGTGTTTGTGTGAGAGAGAGAGAGAGAGAGAGAGAGAGAGAGAGAGGAAGGGATGGGTGATGTTCGTGTGCCCATGTGTATGATGTGGCTCTTTGCGGTAATACAGTAAAAAATGTGGCTCTTGGTCTCCAACTGGTTGGCCACCCCTGTCCTAGGGTAAATGTTCTCCTTCAAAAATCCATGCTGATCCTTTGAGAATGCATCTCCAAGCATCCTAACCCAGCCTCGACCCAACCCATACTCATTAAACCAGGTTTAACTCCGCTCTAAAATATTTAGGAAGGTGCACATTTGATAAAGATGATCCACTGTATATGCATACAAAGTATATGCATATAAATATTTCACTAGAAAAAAAAAATCCTTAAAAATGGAACACCAGTAAATGGATCATACAGATTTTATTAGTTGAATTAACTGATTTAAGTAATTACCTCGCCAGGGGTGGAGTCCGGGGGAGGTATTGTTTTTGGTGGGGTTTCTTTGTTTGTTTTTTAATGATATTACGGGAAAACGGCTGGACCAATCTTCATGAAACTTTCAGGATAGATGGGCATTGGTCTCAAATACAGCCAACATTTTGTGGGTCATCGGGTCAAGGTTTTTGTGGCTACTGCCTCACATAGAGGTGCAAGCCACTACATCATTGTGCTGTTAGGGCCTCTGCATGCTCTTGCGACAAGGCTTTCGCAGATAGCTTTTCGCAGACAGTTGTAATTTATCGTTGAGCGGGGAGTAATAGGCGTGCGCGATGTTATTCACCGCCACAACGCAAGGGGGTGCGAAGTCGCGAAATCACTAGGAGTAGTTGGTGGGTGTGGTTAGTGGAGTGTTTACCCTCCGGTTACTTATAATGACTAGAACTGGAGTCGTGTAGATGTACGTACTTCCTCAATCAACCGCTCTTCGTGCTGCTCCATCTTCGCTCGTGTTTTTAAAAATGGCGGTCATGAAAACAAACCAAACCGGGAAAGTAGGGAAGCGGAAGTGCGTGTACAGCGGATGTAGAGTGGACCAGTCAGAGCCCTCTTGTCTGCGACGCTTCTGCGGTGGTCACAATTTTTGGGAGGTGCACGCAGAGCATCTGCGAAGGTGGGGGGGCTACGCAGACGCTATCTGCGAGGACTGCATTGTCAGCATAAATTGGCCTTAAAAGTATAACAACAGTCGTGCAGTACAGTGTGAGAGCAGTACATTGTGTTCTGATTGGCTGAGAGCAGTAAGCAGTAGCGTGTTCTGATTGGCTGAGAGCAGCAGAGAATCAGAACCATGTTTACTGGCCAAGTATGTTTACACACAAGGTCAAAATCAAGGTCACCAAAAAGGTCAAAATCGTTTTTGCGCGATATCTTCCTTCACATTCATCCTAAGTGCTACTGGGCGAGGTTTGTTTTGCCTGGCAACACTGCTTGTAATTTTGTGAGTTTGGTACAATCGCAATATGCCCATCTGCTTCGGTCGTTCAATTAATTCAAATTCAGCAAATATTTACAGATGTACATAAAATAGTGACTGATCTGTTACGTGCTTGCAGTTAAATTGAGTCGGACATTTTCATAGGTCGGAAGAGATTTTAAAAACACCGGCTCTAGCAAAGACGCATTTACCCTAGGACAATATGAAGGCTCATATATACCACTTTAAACTCTACAGGAAAGACATGTTTACACCCCCGCTCAATGCTGATGCTGTCCTGTAAATAGTTTTCTAATCAGCAATAAATATAATTTCTGATCAACCCATATCAATTGCATGCTTAAAATAACATACTGGTTAAAGCCCTGCCCGTTTCAAGACAACCAGACCAACTTCCGGGTTAAATCCCGCCCACTCTCGGATATGGATACAGATAATTCATATGGTTAACAGACACAGATAATGCTGTACTCACTCATCCCTAGTATTCAGTTTTCTGGAAAGTGTGCCCATTCGTGATCTGATCCCCCAAGACAGGACCTGCCAAAATAGCTCCATAAAGAAAGCCTTAGACTGAAGATCTAAAGGTCCCTGGATCAATCCCCATGTTTTTGGGGGCAGCCATGGCCTAAAGGTTAGAGAAGCATCCACGGGCCTAAAAGGTCACCAGTTTGATTCCCTGTGGGGGGAGTGAATGAACAGCTGTATCCATGGCTGAAGTACCCTTGAGCAAGGTACCTCACCTCCAACTGCTCCCCGGATGCTGTAGCATCGGTGCCCACTGCTTTGGACGTGTGTGCTCACTGCTTCAGATGGGTTAAACGCAGAGAAGGAATTTTACTGTGCTCATGTACATGTGACAAAAATAAATACTTCAAAGAAAAATTTTATAACCAAGTGTAAACAGGGTCTATGATGCAAGCTGGTATATAAGATTCCACAGATGTGTGAGGCATGTAGCTTCAGTGAAGATTATACCTTACCGATATACCTTGGCTGATTTAATCCAGGGAAAATGTGTGTATTTCATATTTTTCACTCTTCACATTAAAGGAACAGTCCACCGTACTTCCATAATGAAATATGCTCTTATCTGAATTGAGACGAGCTGCTCCGTACCTCTCCGAGCTTTGTACGACCTCCCAGTCAGTCAGACGCGCTGTTACTCCTGTTAGCAATGTAGCTAGGCTCAGCATGGCCAATGGTATTTTTTGGGGCTGTAGTTAGATGCGACCAAACTCTTCCGCGTTTTTCCTGTTTACATAGGTTTATATGACCAGTGATATGAAACAAGTTCAGTTACACAAATTGAAACGTGGCGATTTTCTATGCTATGGAAAGTCCGCACTACAATGACAGGCATACTAACACCTTCTGCGCGCTTCGACAGCGCATTGATACCTTCACTCCTGTTTTTTTTCTCTCCCCCGCCCCCCCTAACTTCCGTCAATACAACCAACGTGACCACCAAGACAAGTAGCCTGCACTCCTTGGAACACAGTCTAGTCGGGGGGGCGGGGGAGAGGGGGGAGAGGGGGAAAACAGGAGTGAAGGTATCAATGCGCTGTCGAAGCACGCAGAAGGTGTTAGTACGCCTGTCATTATAGTGCGGACTTTCCATAGCATAGAAAATCGCCACGTTTCAACTTGTGTAACTGAACTTGTTTCATATCACTGGTCATATAAACCTATGTAAACAGGAAAAACGCGGAAGAGTTTGGTCGCATCTAACTACAGCCCCAAAAAATACCATTGGCCATACTGAGCCTAGCTACATTGCTAACAGGAGTGACAGCGCGTCTGACTGACTGGGAGGTCGCGCAAAGCTCGGAGAGGTACGGATCAGCTCGTCTCAATTCAGGCCAAGTTTACATTAGACCGTATCTGTCTCATTTTCTTCGCGGATGCACTGTCCGTTTACATTAACCCCTTGGTGACTGACCCTGTGAAAATGGTTCCTCCAGGAACGATGACGTTTCAGTTGTCAAGACAACGGAAAAACTAAAATACAAAAACAGAAAGATACGTCACAATGCTCTTGTGCACAAAACAAAATGCTCTTGTATTTTAGTTTTTCCGTTGTCTTGACAACTGAAACGTCATCGTTCCTGGAGGAACCATTTTCAAGGGGTCAGTCACCAAAGGGTTAAAACGCCTGGAAACGCCGGGAAACGGGAATCCGCCAGGGTCCACGTATTCGATCCAGATCGTGTCTGGTCCAGTGCTGTGTAAACATTGAGAATACGCGGATACGCTGTGCTGAGCTCTAGCTGGCGTCGTCATTGGACAACGTCACTGTGACATCCACCTTCCTGATTCGCTGGCGTTGGTCATGTGACGCGACTGCTGAAAAACGGCGCGGACTTCCGCCTTGTATCACCTTTCATTAAAGAGTATAAAAGTATGAAAATACTGCAAATACTGATGCAAATACTGCCCATTGTGTAGTTATGATTGTCTTTAGGCTTGCCATCCTTCCACTTGCAAGTGGTAAGTGACGCGCAACCCGACATGCACTGAGATCTCACACACAGCGGCTCAGTCCCGAATCACTGCTCGTGCGCTTCACTCGCGTGCTCTGTGAGCTGCGCAGGGCCGGAGTGCGCACCCTCCAGAGGGCGCTCGCTGTTCAGGGCGGAGTGATTTGGAGCGCAGGATGCCTGCGGAGCCGAGCGTATCCGTGTATTGGTGTTGCTATGTGCACACGAATCGTGTATTGGCGTTGCTGTGTGCACGCTAATCGTTTTAAAAACGTTAATCTGATGATCCGCTGATACGGTCTAATGTAAACCCCACCTCAGAGAAGAGCATATTTCATTATGGAAGTACGGTGGACTGTTCCTTTAAAAACAAACTGCACATCAACTGTGATGCTCTTCAGCACGTAGGATATGAAATGAGTGATGAACACAGTAAAAGCTCATACCCCGGTTCATGGCTGGTGGTGTCGCAGCTTCTCGAGCTGTCTCCTGAACCCATTCTGCGTCTCTTGGGCGCCTGGCTGCCGTCACTTGAATTCTCTTCAGTGTCATCCTAAAGAAAGTACAAACTCATAATGGGAATGACCCTAACTCATAACTACGTCATCGCTTGTTTACAGCAAGGCATTATCTCATCTCATCTCATTATCTGTAGCCGCTTTATCCTTCTACAGGGTCGCAGGCAAGCTGGAGCCTATCCCAGCTGACTACGGGCGAAAAGCAAGGCATTATGTAAATACTTAATTTAATTTATCTACAAGTTTTCTCTATTTTCTATTCTCTGTTTATCCTGTAAGGATGCTGCAGGAATTTTAATTTCCCTGAGGGAACCCTCCCAAAGGGATCAATAAAGTTCGATCTAATCTAATCTATGGGCGATACCCAGGGTCCGCCCCGCTGTATTGTTTACTTTCGCCTTTGTTAAACACTGCACTGTTCTGTCTAACCGGTTTTAACCATGCTGCCTAAAGTGAATTGCTGTGTGCCTAACGGTGTCTCCACAAAGAGAACACCTAATTTGAGCTTTTATCAGCTGCCAGTCGAGAAGAAAGAAATGGATAAGTTTAATCTGCAACAAAACCCTTCGAACCGAATCGAAATGGACAAGTGTTTGTAGCTTACATTTCTCTGGTGGGAAAAAGACGTACTTAAACTGTGACCCAGCAATATTTCCATGGTCTGCGGAACAGCCTTCGGTTATAGAAGATTATAACAATCAGCACTGTTCATCATCTGAAACTAGCGATATTCCAAAGCCTGTAAAACGAAGAAGCATTCTTTAGCCTTTGCCTCTCAATGTGCCAAAGCGCTCGGCAGCCGAACGAGCCTGTCGGACCGATAAAACTCCCAAACCACGAGGGGTTCTCTTTCGGGTATGTATGACGTTCAGTGTACTTCACTAGCAGCATTTATTGAAGAAATTGCATTTATACTGAACATGACACGGCAGATCAATGGGTTTCCAAAGATGATTTTTGTAATGTTCCCTGATATCAAGATTTATTTAACTAATCACTCATTTATAAAATGTTTTGATGCTGTTCATCTTGGCCCGGGATCACGAAGCAATCGTAGACTTAATGTAACTTGGTCTACAGACATTACAGCCAGTTTCAGAGAGGCTACATACAACCCCGATTCCAAAAAAGTTGGGACAAAGTACAAATTGTAAATAAAAACGGAATGCAATAAATTTACAAATCTCAAAAACTGATATTGTATTCACAATAGAACATAGACAACATATCAAATGTCGAAAGTGAGACAATTTGAAATTTCATGCCAAATATTGGCTCATTTGAAATTTCATGACAGCAACACATCTCAAAAAAGTTGGGACAGGGGCAATAAGAGGCTGGAAAAGTTAAAGGTACAAAAAAGGAACAGCTGGAGGACCAAATTGCAACTCATTAGGTCAATTGGCAATAGGTCATTAACATGACTGGGTATAAAAAGAGCATCTTGGAGTGGCAGCGGCTCTCAGAAGTAAAGATGGGAAGAGGATCACCAATCCCCCTAATTCTGCGCCGACAAATAGTGGAGCAATATCAGAAAGGAGTTCGACAGTGTAAAATTGCAAAGAGTTTGAACATATCATCATCTACAGTGCATAATATCATCAAAAGATTCAGAGAATCTGGAAGAATCTCTGTGCGTAAGGGTCAAGGCCGGAAAACCATACTGGGTGCCCGTGATCTTCGGGCCCTTAGACGGCACTGCATCACATACAGGCATGCTTCTGTATTGGAAATCACAAAATGGGCTCAGGAATATTTCCAGAGAACATTATCTGTGAACACAATTCACTGTGCCATCCGCCGTTGCCAGCTAAAACTCTACAGTTCAAAGAAGAAGCCGTATCTAAACATGATCCAGAAGCGCAGACGTCTTCTCTGGGCCAAGGCTCATTTAAAATGGACTGTGGCAAAGTGGAAAACTGTTCTGTGGTCAGACGAATCAAAATTTGAAGTTCTTTATGGAAATCAGGGACGCCGTGTCATTCAAACTAAAGAGGAGAAGGACGACCCAAGTTGTTATGAGTGCTCAGTTCAGAAGCCTGCATCTCTGATGGTATGGGGTTGCATTAGTGCATGTGGCATGGGCAGCTTACACATCTGGAAAGACACCATCAATGCTGAAAGGTATATCCAGGTTCTAGAGCAACATATGCTCCCATCCAGACGACGTCTCTTTCAGGGTAGACCTTGCATTTTCCAACATGACAATGCCAAACCACATACTGCATCAATTACAGCATCATGGCTGCGTAGAAGAAGGGTCCGGGTACTGAACTGGCCAGCCTGCAGTCCAGATCTTTCACCCATAGAAAACATTTGGCACATCATAAAACGGAAGATACGACAAAAAAGCCCTAAGACAGTTGAGCAACTAGAATCCTACATTAGACAAGAATGGGTTAACATTCCTATCCCTAAACTTGAGCAACTTGTCTCCTCAGTCCCCAGACGTTTACAGACTGTTGTAAAGAGAAAAGGGGATGTCTCACAGTGGTAAACACGGCCTTGTCCCAACTTTTTTGAGATGTGTTGTCATGAAATTTAAAATCACCTAAATTTTCTCTTTAAATGATACATTTTCTCAGTTTAAACATTTGATGTGTCATCTATGTTCTATTCTGAATAAAATATGGAATTCTGAAACTTCCACATCATTGCATTCCGTTTTTATTTACAATTTGTGCTTTGTCCCAACTTTTTTGGAATCGGGGTTGTACAATTCCCAATATTCAGATAGATCTGTTTTCTCGATAAAGTTTAGCTGGTGCAAGATACGTCCTCAGAAATAAGACATTCTAAGAGTTGATGTTTTTACTGTACAGTGTGGTAGACTCGGTCTAGACTCTTACCTTCTCACCAAGCTTGATTTGGATTCAGATTTTCCTGCTGTAAACCCCTGACATACTATCCATCTCTTTAAATCACCAGTTCCACTGTCTTCCATGACAGAGCACAGCAAAATCGCTCCCCTCACATAAAATTAATCTGACATCCGTCATATCACCCAACTACCAACCCCGGCTATCCCCCATAATGCACTGCAGTAAACAAGTTATGACATAGTTATGCTCAGGAGCTATTCTGCTTCTTTCAGTCAGTCTGGCCTGAGTTCCCCAAAAGTATCGCAGCACAAAGATCATCGTTAAATGATCGAGCAAGCAGCACAATGAATGCTCTCTCTTATTTAAGATGCTCTTAACATTAAGAGGCTTTTGGGAAACCCAGCTCTGATTAGTCGTCTCAGATCACTGATGAGAGCAGACTGTTTTGGCTCCTTACCATTTTGTTTTTCTAAACCAAACCTTTTAATTACCAAAAAAAAAAAATCGATGACGTACTACAAATATGCATGGGGGGGGGGGGGGGGGGAACACAATTAGACTAATAATCCTGCTGTGCCTGTGCTTCATTTGAGTTTTTCCTGATAAATATAGTAGTATGAAATAATAGCATACTTGTCAACCCTCCCAATTTCGGCGGGAGGCTCCCGATTTTAGCCTCCGTCTCCCGATCGTATTTGTTAAAAACTGGATAATCTCCCGGTTTGGGGAAATCCCTACCGCCAAGTTAAAAATACTCTCGATTATGTCCAATCAGAATCGTGTGAGAAACACTGCTGACATCAACTGATTCTTAACCAATCAACGAGCAGAATGACAGTCACTTCCATAATGTAGGATTCACCCAGGCTGTCCGACATTTTTTACAAGCAGTCATTCATCATAGCCACTAAACCCAATACCAAACGGCAAAAATATGAATGCAGATACCAGGTTGCATGGGAGAACGAATCTCCATGGATAAGCAAATGTTCGACCAGCCAGTTACACATTTTAAGGTAAAGATACATTAAATCAGAATATAATGGACATTTGAGTGTGAAATTAAACTAGTCTTCCCTACCATTTCAGAAACAAACTGTACAACTTCTAAAGTGTTGTGAAATTTTGCATGACAGGGAATGTGTTTGAGTGTATTTGAAGTGTGTGGTCGTGTCTTAGTGATTTAGCTATGTTTGAAAGTTTACAAGTGAATTATCTGGAAAGTGACTGATTTTGATAGAGTTTTAAGTGAAAGATTACTAGTGAGTGGATTTCGGTCGGACTAAAATTTTGCATTCGAGTGAATTTCTTTGCGGAGTATATTTTGATAGTATGGTAGTATTTATAGCGCCATTTTTTTTATTTTGTTTGAAAACTTTCAGTCAAAGTTTGCAAATGAGCAAATTCCTTTGATGCATTCCGACAGGATTTGGACAGGATTTCTAGTGCTTTTTAAAAATTCTGTTGGAAAGTGTTTCGTGAGAGAGATGCATTTTAGTTGTACTAAGACAGTGCAGTATTTATTTAATTAATTATTTTGGTTAAATCTTATATAAATTAAAATTTTAATATGATATTATAGTGGGGCGGCACAGTGGTGTAGTGGTTAGCGCTGTCGCCTCACAGCAAGAAGGTCCAGGTTCGAGCCCCGTGGCCGGCGAGGGCCTTTCTGTGCGGAGTTTGCATGTTCTCCCCGTGTCCGCGTGGGTTTCCTCCGGGTGCTCCGGTTTCCCCCCACAGTCCAAAGACATGCAGGTTAGGTTAACTGGTGACTCTAAATTGACCGTAGGTGTGAATGTGAGTGTGAATGGTTGTCTGTATCTATGTGTCAGCCCTGTGATGACCTGGCGACTTGTCCAGGGTGTACCCCGCCTTTCGCCCGTAGTCAGCTGGGATAGGCTCCAGCTTGCCTGTGACCCTGTAGAACAGGATAAAGCAGCTACAGATAATGAGATGAGATGTCCTGGCTAAGACCTCATAAATAGCCTAGTGTAAACTAATTGGTGTATTAACTGTTTTATCCACTCATTGTCTGTTTTCTATCTGAAACTTACCCATTTTAAATCACTCTTGGTTTAATATCTTATATTACTCTATCTATCTATCCCGAGGCCATGACTATGGTAAAACCATAATAAATTGCAATGGAATTGAATTTATTGACTGGTTATATAATGACCTTTCTTATTTTAACATAAGATACGTATTTTAGCCCTTAATTTGGGAAATAACTGGTACCACTGAAAGCAAATAAAAATAAATGTATAGTTTATTCACAAATGCACTCTATAAACCATAAGCATATTGAGTTTGGGTCTTGGCCATCACCAACATGCACCAGAGTACAGGAAATCACAAATATTACATAGAAAATTGCCCCCCATTCAACTACACACCCACTTTTGGTGAAGGGTATGACTTTCCGAAATTTTCCCTTATTTTGAGTTAAAAATCTGAGAAATATCCCTTTTTTTCAAACCTCAAAGTTGACAGGTATGGCTCACACCATCATGGCGTTTGTTTTGATTCTCAGAAAGCGATGCTGGTTTTGTTATCATTTATCGTGGTCAAATAAAACATGTTATGTCCACAAGACTTAAGTTTGTTTGTTTTTTCTTAAGCCACAGGCTGACAATACAGAAACATTAACCCTTAACAACCTTTATATTGTGCAGCCACTGAGAGCGCTCAGTCAGGCCGAGGGGTTAGCAACCGAGCAACACACAAAGAAACAGGCTAGACGCGCACGCGCGTTTATTCTTTTTGACTTATCCACTCAATTAAACCGCGTTTCTTTTCTAATTCATAAATAACATGACATTTTGTGACAAAATACACCATACAATAATTGCACATACCTTCAAGGACTGTGCTCCTGGTGTTGCAGGATTGCTATCGCACTGCCTCGGCGACAGAAGGGTGGCCATTTTGATTTTAACGGACCGTTACAATAAATTCACTCCGGCTGGAAACTGGGGACAGAAGAAGAGTTCCGCCGATTACGAAAGAAAGCACAACTTTATTCATCACACACTTGTGAAATTCCTCTCTGCATTTAACCCGTCTGAAGCAGTGAACACACACATGTGATCAATGAGCGCACACACACATACATACATACATACCCAGAACAGTGGGCAGCCATGCAAACAGTGCCCGGGGAGCAGTTGGGAGTTCAGTGCCTCGCTCAAGGGCACTTCAACCCAAGGCTGTCCCATATTAACCTAACCGCATGTCTTTGGACCGTAGGGGAAACCGGAGAACCCGGAGGAAACCCATGCAGACACCATGCAAACTCCACACAGAAAGGCCCCCACCGGCCGCTGGGTTCGAACCCAGAACCTTCTTCCTGTGAGGTGATAGTGATAACCATTACACCACCGTGTCACCCTGTATTGATGACATAAAATGATAAAGCTTTAAAAAACAAACAACCCTCCCCCCCCAACATTAAGCTATCTAGCTAGTTGGCCAAACCAGTCATTGAATTAATATATTATGTATGGGCAAGAGTGTCAGCTTGGGGTAAGAGAGAGGAAAGACAAAAAAAGTAAATTTCTAGATGTAAAATGTGTCCTATATGAACTAATGTGCTTTCCCTTCACCAAGTGCTGTAAGAAAAACTGATTGCAGCTCAGTTTACATTCAATCCTGTGCCATACAGTCAGCAAATTAATATTTCTATAACTGATTAGTGAATAATACATAAGGCTAGTGATAGTATACTGATAGGTATTTCTCAGAAAACTGTCCTCCCAGAATTTACCATGGTTCATCCATCCATCCATCCATTATCCATAACCGCTTATCTTGTGCAGGATTGCGGCCAAGCTGGAGCCTATCCCAGCTGACTATGGGCGAAAGGCGGGGTACACCCTGGACAAGTCGCCAGGTCATCACAGGGCTGACACATAGACACAGACAACCATTCACACTCACATTCACACCTACACTCAATTTAGAGTCACCAATTAGCCTAACCTTCATGTTTTTGGACTGTGGGGGAAACCGGAGCACCCGGAGGAAACCCACGCAGACACCATGCAAACTCCACACAGAAAGGCTCCTGTCGGCCACTGGGCTCGAACCCAGAACCTTCTTGCTGTGAGGTGACAGTGATAACCACTGCACCACCCTGTATTGATGATAAGAAATGATAAATCTTAAAAAAACAAAACAAAAAAAACACATTAAGCTATCTAGCTAGTTGGCCAAACTGGTCATTTAATTAATATATTATGGATGGGCAAGAGTGTCAGCTTGGGGTAAGAGAGAGGAAAGACAAAAAAAAGTTAATTTCTAGATGTAAAATGTGTCCTATATGAACTAATGTGCTTTCCCATCACCAAATGCTGTAAGAAAAACTGATTGCAGCTCAGTTTACACTCAATCCTGTGCCATACAGTCAGCAAATTAATATTTCTATAACTGATTAGTGAATAATACATAAGGCTAGTGATAGTATACTGACAGGTATTTCTCAGAAAACTGTCCTCCCAGAATTTACCACGGTCCATCCATCCATCCATTATCCGTAACCGCTTATCTTGTGCAGGGTTGCAGGCAAGCTGGAGCCTATCCCAGCTGACTATGGGTGAGAGGTGGGGTACACCCTGGACAAGTCGCCAGGTCATCACAGGGCCGACACATAGACAACCATTCACACTCACATTCACACCTACGGTCAATTTAGAGTCACCAGTTAACCTAACCTGCATGTCTTTGGACTGTGGGGGAAACCGGAGCACCCGGAGGAAACCCACGCGGACACTATGCAAACTCCACACAGAAAGGCTCCTGTCGGCCACTGGGCTCGAACCCGGACCTTCTTGCTGTGAGGTGACAGTAATAACCACTGCACCACCCTGCACTGATGATATGAAATGATAAATCTTAAAAAAACAAAACAAATACAAACATTCGGTTGGCAAAACTGGTCATTGAATTAATATATTATGTATGGGCAAGAGTGTCAGCTTGGAGTAAGAGAGAGGAAATACAAAAAAAAAAGAAGTAAATTTCTAGATGTAAAATGTGTCCTATATGAACTCATGTGCTTTCCCATCACCAAATGCTGTAAGAAAAACTGATTGCAGCTCAGTTTACACTCAATCCTGTGCCATACAGTCAGCAAATTAATATTTCTATAACTGATTAGTGAATAATACACAAGGCTAGTGATAGTAATAGTGTAGTATACTGACAGGCATTTCTCAGAAAACTGTCCTCTCACGGTTTAAACAAAATTTGGAATGAATTACCTTCAGAAATAAAATCAGTAGAAAATTTTCTCCTGTTTAAGAAGAAGGTAAAACAGCATTTTTTTAACATTCTATTTGATGAGGAAATAGCAGATTATGTGTATTTTTAGTTTATATTCTTTAATTTCATTTTTTATTTATTATTATTATTATTATTATATGTGTTTTTTCCCTTGCTTTTCTTGTTTTATTATTATTATTATTATTATTATTATTATTATTATTATTATTATATGTGGTTTTTTCCTTGCTTTTCTTGTTTTTTTTATTATTATTAGCATTATTAATATTGTTCAGTATTATTTGTCATGGTATTAGTTTTCACATTTTTGCTATGCTTCCCCATATACAGTTATATAATTATCAAATTATTTTTTATTTTGTTATTTTTTAATTGTGTGTAGTTATTTTTTGTCTGTGATAAGGGACCACAATGGAAACAAGTTTTTATGCTTTTTTGTGTCATCCCTGCCACACCTGTACTGTTTTTATTGTACGTTTATGGCCAAATAAACAAAACAAAACAAAAACAAAACATTACTTAAATGTAAATACATTGTGAACCCCTTTTATTCTGGGTTTTTGCAGTTTCCTGGTAGAAAGTTCCTGAGCTGAATGAAGCGCCTGGTGTTGACTGGGAGTGAGTGTGAAACGGTCCAGTGCCTGACTGAGTGTCTCCAGCAGCAGGAAGTGAAAGCCTGCTGGCCGCTCGGGCTTTAGTTTGCTCATAAACTTGATCAAAATTTGTCGGTTCTACAACTTGAAAAATGGACAGCCAAGGCAGGAAAGTTGTGGTTTGTGATAACGGAACCGGGGTAAGTCTCCTAACTTTACATTTAATCTCAATTTGTGCTCGTTTCGACATTTTGAATAAGCCGCAAAACATGAAAGAATGGACGCTGACAGGAAGTTAGCTGGCTAGTTCAGTTTGCTGTCAAAGCCCAAGTGGAGCCCTTGCACTTTAAAGTCAGACATTTTTCCTCAACTATGAATTATGTAAACGGTGAATGATGGAGCTGTACCATATTTGTCTTAGAAATGTAAAAAAACAACAAAAAACCATTGAATTTTGTAATTTTTCTCTCAATGTTGTCCAGCTAGACTTGCTAACTTCATCATACGCAGCTAATCTCTGTTAGCTCTCCGCCTTGGTTATGAAGAGATGTGCTTATGGTTTGTTTTCGAAATAGTTGGGATAAAAAATAATTTATTAGCAAAGTGTGATAAGAACTGAAACAAGCAGCGTTACTGAAATAGTCTAGCTCGCAGTGTTTGGTCTGTAACTTGCTAGTTAGCTAGCAGCTGTGTGATTGTGACTAGCTGTGTGTGTTCTATTCAAGCACAGTGAGTGACCCAGATATCGTGTTGTGTCATTTGCACGACTTGTGCGCCATTACGCTTTAATGCTAGCGTGTAAGTGTGCATCCTGCTGCTGCTAAGTGAGTTACTTCCTTAGTCACCTTTGCCATTGCTGCTCAGGAAAGTGAGCAGGTGTGACAGGAGCCTGTCACGGTTTATAGTGACTCTGTTGTTGAATGAAAAGTGGTTCATTTCGCCAGTGAAACAGTAGATAGAGTTAAAACGGGAAATGAAATATAATCAGTGTTTGCAACTCTTCTTCTTTTCAAGGGGAAATAGCCAATGCATGCACAGAAGTCGCCGAGTGACGTCACGGGCACTTTGCATATGCATTGAATAGTCATGAGATTTTTTTTTTTTGCATATTAAATGAAAACATTTTTCTGAGGATATCTTGAATTGCATAAAGTTTGAGGTTTATCAGAATAGAAAACGACACCAACTATGGGTTAAAAGTAGCCTGGCAAGCCAGACTAAGGTGGGGTTTACATTAGACCGTATCAGCGGATCATCAGATTAACGTTTTTAAAACGATTAGCGTGCACACAGCAACACCAATACACGATTTGCATGCACATAGCAACGCCAATACACGGATACGCTTGGCTCCGCAGGCATCCTGCGCTCCAAATCACTCCGCCCTGAACAGCGAGTGCCCTCTGGAGGGTGCGCACTCCGGCCCTGCGCAGCTCACAGAGCGCGCGAGTGAAGTGCACAAGCAGTGATTCGGGATTGAGCCGCTGTGTGTGTGATCCCAGCGCATATCACTTACCACTTGCAAGTGGAAGGATGGCAAGCCTAAAGACAATCATAACTACCCAATGGGCAGTATTTGCAGTATTTTCATACTTTTATACTCTTTAATGAAAGGTGATACAAGGCGGAAGTCCGCGCCGTTTTTCAGCAGTCGCGTCACATGACCAACGCCAGCGAATCAGGAAGGTGGATGTCACAGTGACGTTGTCCAATGACGACGCCAGCTAGAGCTCAGCACAGCGTATCCGCGTATTCTCAATGTTTACACAGCACCGGAGCTGACATGATCTAGATTGAATACGTGGACCCTGGCGGATTCCCGTTTCCCGACGTTTCCAGGCGGTTTAATGTAAACGGACAGTGCATCCGCGAAGAAAACGAGACAGATACGGTCTAATGTAAACTTGGCCTAAATGTGAATATTTAGTCTGGCCTCGATCCGTAGACATTTCCGAAGCGGGTAGGAGGAACAAACCGCTGTCTTTCAAACTGTCTCTGTGCGTATAGGCCAATGCTCTGACCAATCAGCGCAACAGTGACTGTGACATAGTCAGAGCGACAGAAAGCAGTGGGGGAGACCTTGAAATAAATAATTTTTCAAAATGCGTATTAATTAATAAACAGGTTCTAGATATTAAGAAGTTTGGAGATAATGACCACAAGTTTGGAATCTGTACCACATACACATTTTTTTCCAAGTGTTTTTCAAGGGTTTGCTTAAACTGTTTGAGAGTTTTTATTTAGTGGTGTTTGGTGAAATAATTTCCCTTAAATTTAAAATAACGGGAAAATAAGAAACAATCAAAAAGTAATATGTTTCAAAGCTGTTTATTAATTCTTCGTACTGCACAAACTAGCCCCATCCTTTTGGCTACGAGCGGAGCTAGCTGGTAGATCAGACTTTTGCCATAGCCGGTCGGCAAAACAGCGAAAACGTCCTTCTTGAAAAGGAATGAGCGGAGAGCCTCTTCCTGCTCATGTTTCAACGAAAACTCCAAGTCTAATTCTTCTAAAACTGATTCCAAAGCGGAGTCAAACGCGCGCTGTTCACTAGCCGTAGCCATCTTTCCTGCTGTGCTTTCTCCAGCGTCGCGCAGCTTTGTCGTCACTCCTGCAAAAGCCCGCCCAAAGAATCCAAACAAAAACCTTGCGTTGTGATTGGCGGGCACGATTTGATCCCCGGGGTGTTTTTGTTTATATGGTGCGAGGCTAGACCCATTCGCTAGGCAAAAAATATTTTTGGCCGCTAGGCGGTTGGGTCTAGTTTACTAGGCTAGGTTAAAAGTCTTTTTTTTTTTTTTTTTTTTTTTTAGTTTTCAGGCAAGAATGCAGATAAAATGAAGCAGAGGAGCTGGGAAACAGACACAATTGAAACCGATGTTTATGGATGATTCGGTTTTCTTACTTGTAACTACAACCATTTACTGCTTATTAAGTGAACGTGAGGTCTTGACAGGAAAATATCAGACTGTGGTCTCGCCTACAGCTCGGTCCATCCTCGGTCTGTTATTTTCCCATAAAGACCGAGGATGGATTATGCGTTTTTATTATGTTTTTATCAAATCATTAGTTTTCTTTTGTTTCAGACATCTCATCTCATTATCTCTAGCCGCTTTATCCTGTTCTACAGGGTCGCAGGCAAGCTGGAGCCTATCCCAGCTGACTACGGGCGAAAGGCGGGGTACACCCTGGACAAGTCGCCAGGTCATCACAGGGCTGACACATAGACACAGACAACCATTCACACTCACATTCACACCTACGGTCAATTTAGAGTCACCAGTTAACCTAACCTGCATGCCTTTGGACTGTGGGGGAAACCGGAGCACCCGGAGGAAACCCACGCGGACACGGGGAGAACATGCAAACTCCGCACAGAAAGGCCCTCGCCGGCCACGGGGCTCAAACCTGGACCTTCTTGCTGTGAGGCGACAGTGTTAACCACTACACTACCGTGCCGCCATGTTTCAGACATGTAAAAGTTTTTTCCTTTACCTGACATGTTTCGATGGTGTAACTTCTGTCTTCATCAGAGGCTCACCCGGATGTTGGTGTGTGCCTTTATAATCAGCTGATGTGACCCTCTGATGAAGACAGAAGTTACACCGTCGAAACATGTCAGGTAAAGGAAAAAAACTTTTACATGTCTGAAACAAAAGAAAACTAATGATTTGATTTAATAAGAAGACATAATGAACGTAACATACGTGTTTTTATTTCTAAGATTAAAATAGACGGTCATTATAATGAAGCGTGATGCTGCGTTCAGTCAAATTGTATGTGTAATGTAGTTGATTCACGCATGCAGAATAAACCGTTAGCGGTTTCAAAACTGAACTTATTTCTCTTGTTTTGTCTTTTGTGTTTCGGCCGTTTTTGATTTCCGATTACTCTTTTTGTTTGTTTTTTTGCAACACTTGAAAGCCGGCGCCTTGGAAAGAAAGTCCGTAAATCACCGACAGGCATTACGGGAAAATTCTGCCTGCCAAGGAACCAATCGGAGTGCACGATTTTACCAGAAGTAGCTTGTGCCATATAATAATACTAATGCAGAATAATGGGTTGGGTTGAGGACGGGTTCCCTTTTGAGTCTGGTTCCTCTCGAGGTTTCTTCTTCATGTCGTCTGAGGGAGTTTTTCCTTGCCACCGGCTTGCTCATTGGGGATAGATTAGGGATAAAATTAGCTCATTTTTAAAGTCATTCAAATTCTGTAAAGCTGCTTTGCGACAATGTTTATTGTTAAAAGCGCTATACAAATAAACTTGACTTTATGAGCCGAAGAAGTGCAGGAGTGAGACAAACAATGATGGTAATTGGTTGCTCAGTCAGGCTTTACACACTGGCGGTGAATCGACTGGACCTGCTGTTTCACCTCATGTAATTGTCGGCTCTGATATGATTTGAAAAGTCGTGTCAAGTGCAAGAGGGCTGCTAATATCTGCTCGAAAAGCTAAAGATTTTGTTCAGCTCTTAAAAACCTCTATATAACCTCATTAAAGGTGTCAAACGTTGCAAAATCTATCAACAGTCTCGAAGTTGGTAACGTTACATCTGTCCATCTATCTATCTATCTATCTATGAAGGTTTTATTTTGTACAGGGCTGAGTTGTCATTGTAAAGCACACTTTCTTGTTGTGAAGAGGAAGTGCAGCAGTGGAAGGCAGACAGTTTTTCAGGCAATGAATCAGGAGGAAGTGAGCTTGGCCCTAACAGCCACAGCCCGAAGCGAGAGAGAAGCTGGCCTCACTCCAGCCGACGCAGTATGACCATGTAAGGCAGGCAATTCCTCATCGACAGTCTGAAATAAAGATCATACGTGATATATTTAATAATGATTATGATTTAAAGCTCATTTATGTCCCCCTTTATACATCCATGGCAATTCAGAAAACGGACCAGAGACAGAACATGCAGAGTGTAAACACAACACATGACTCCTTTAATGATGGAATGATAAAACTTAAACAAGTAACAGAAGTGAATAGAAACATCCGATCATCTAGGGTAGTGGTTTTCAAAGTCAAGTCCGTGTGATTTGTTATTGGTTATTTACTAAATAACAGTCCATTTTATAATTATTGCTACCCTTCAGAAAACTGACCCAAAATGCATGCAAGAGTGTTTTTTTGTTTTTTTTCTTTTAAATAGAGCAATATTTTTTTCTTCTCTTAAGTAGTGCAGTGGTGAGTAAAATACTGCTTTCTGTTCCTACCTATCGTAGTTTTTATGAGTATGATAGAACCCCAATTCCAAAAAAGTTGGGACAAAGTACAAATTGTAAATAAAAACGGAATGCAATGATGTGGAAGTTTCAAAATTCCATATTTTATTCAGAATAGAACATAGATGACATATCAAATGTTTAAACGGAGAAAATGTATCATTTAAAGAGGAAAAATTAGGTGATTTTTAAATTTCATGGCAACAACACATCTAAAAAAAGTTGGGACAAGGCCATGTTTACCACTGTGAGACATCCCCTTTTCTCTTTACAACAGTCTGTAAACGTCTGGGGACTGAGGAGACAAGTTGCTCAAGTTTAGGGATAGGAATGTTAACCCGTTCTTGTCTAATGTAGGATTCTAGTTGCTCAACTGTCTTAGGTCTTTTTTTGTCGTATCTTCCGTTTTATGATGCGCCAAATGTTTTCTATGGGTGAAAGATCTGGACTGCAGGCTGGCCAGTTCAGTACCCGGACCCTTCTTCTACGCAGCCATGATGCTGTAATTGATGCAGTGTGTGGTTTGGCATTGTCATGTTGGAAAATGCAAGGTCTTCCCTGAAAGAGACGTCGTCTGGATGGGAGCATATGTTGCTCTAGAACCTGGATATACCTTTCAGCATTGATGGTGTCTTTCCAGATGTGTAAGCTGCCCATGCCACACGCACTAATGCAACCCCATACCATCAGAGATGCAGGCTTCTGAACTGAGCGCTGATAACAACTTGGGTCGTCCTTCTCCTCTTTAGTCCGAATGACACGGCGTCCCTGATTTCCATAAAGAACTTCACATTTTGATTCGTCTGTCCACAGAACAGTTTTCCACTTTGCCACAGTCCATTTTAAATGAGCCTTGGCCCAGAGAAGACGTCTGCGCTTCTGGATCATGTTTAGATACGGCTTCTTCTTTGAACTATAGAGTTTTAGCTGGCAACGGCGGATGGCACAGTGAATTGTGTTCACAGATAATGTTCTCTGGAAATATTCCTGAGCCCATTTTGTGATTTCCAATACAGAAGCATGCCTGTATGTGATGCAGTGCCGTCTAAGGGCCCGAAGATCACGGGCACCCAGTATGGTTTTCCGGCCTTGACCCTTACGCACAGAGATTCTTCCAGATTCTCTGAATCTTTTGATGATATTATGCACTGTAGGTGATGATATGTTCAAACTCTGCAATTTTACACTGTCGAACTCCTTTCTGATATTGCTCCACTATTTGTCGGCGCAGAATTAGGGGAATTGGTGATCCTCTTCCCATCTTTACTTCTGAGAGCCGCTGCCACTCCAAGATGCTCTTTTTATACCCAGTCATGTTAATGACCTATTGCCAATTGACCTAATGAGTTGCAATTTGGTCCTCCAGCTGTTCCTTTTTTGTACCTTTAACTTTTCCAGCCTCTTATTGCCCCTGTCCCAACTTTCTTAAGATGGTGTTGCTGTCATGAAATTTCAAATGAGCCAATATTTGGCATGAAATTTCAAAATGTCTCACTTTCGACATTTGATATGTTGTCTATGTTCTATTGTGAATACAATATCAGTTTTTGAGATTTGTAAATGATTGCATTCCGTTTTTATTTACAATTTGTACTTTGTCCCAACTTTTTTGGAATTGGGCTTGTATATGGACACCCATACAAGTTAATCAAAAGAACTTTAATTTTGAACTAGTTTGCCATTTTGATGACGCACATCAAGTAAGTGGGAAAACGCTGGGAGTGACGTCATCAGAGTTAAATATCGGGAATTATTCACTCATCTAACTGACAGGCGATGAGTTTATGCGCTCGTGTCGTCCACGTTTCACAAAAATCGCATCTTCTCTCTCAATTTTTCACTGATTTTTATTCTTTTTGGTAATTGATTTTTTTTTTTACTAAAATCATCATATCTCTGTAACCATAAAAGATTTTTACAACTCCACTCTCTCAAGTACTTTTGCAACTCTCACTCCAGACTTTACAAGACAGCCATTATCAAGTCCACCTGTTTCCTCTCATTTACAGTGTGATAACTGTCATTCAGAAATCAGATAAGAAAGCTCTGCAGTCCAAAATTATATGGCTGGAATGTAAAGTAAGAGAAAAGGAAACACAAATACAAGTCAATCTGAGCAACTGGGTGAATACATCTAAAAATGGTTGATTTCTCCAATAACCGTTTCAGCAGATACATATACAGGTTTTATTTCTTTATTTGTGCCTTTTTTTTTTTTAAAGTTCTTTTATTTAATCTGATTTCAAATCCATTGCATTCCTAAGAATGTAATGGATCTGGTGTGCCTAAAGGCCCGGCCCCACAATACTGATAACTATCATGATAACTATAAATAAATTGGTCCCCTGCAGTTTGTGGTTGGCGCTCACAGCAGAGTGATAACGATGCCTATAGTCCAGGCCTGCGTTTATCGCTATCGGTGAGATTTGCTTCTGGACCGACTTCCTCACCCCCCAGGCCTGGACCTGATCTGATAAGACATCTGACCAGTCAGAGAATTGTTTACATGTGACATTGTCTACTCTGAGCACGTGCTATTTTCCCCGTACATCCTTTTTGTATCAATGGAGGAGAAGCTGATTATAGAAGTATCAGAGTCCCATGCTTTATGATCAAAAGCACAAGCTGTACAAAGATAAAGCCAAAAACGAAGATGTATGGAAGATCATCGGCAGTAGAGCAGGTATGACTGGCAAGTGTGTGTGGCTGCGCGAGATTAAAACCGAGATTTTGGAGCGTGCAGCCATATACACTTTGCCAAAAATACTATCTGTGGATCATGTCAAAAAAGATTTTTTACCTAAATTAGATGAAACATAAAACTTGTCACCTTACTCAGTCACACCTGAGTCAGAGTGCTGAGCACCCACTTATACATTCACAAAAGAATATTTACATGGTAACAGCATGATAATCACTTTCCACTCTTTCAGTTTCGATTGGTCTCTCTTTCACGGTGGGAACGCCCACCGTAAACAGGATAAAATCTGTCAGCCATAGTACCTGTTTGTGTTAAAGTGCATATCCTGGACCAAATTCTTATATATGAAAGTATGTCCCTTTACGCACTCATCCAGAAGGGTAATTTTGCACAAGGCCATCTGTCTACAGCAGAAAAAAATAAAATAACAAAACGCGTCTGGAAAAATCCCAAGGGAGTCTGGAGCCAGATTCGTGACGTTACCTGTGGAAGCGCCAGCAGGCTGCGAGAGCTTGTACAGTTTCAGTGCACAGCCTGTGTAGACCAAGTTTAGCAGCTAGCGATTTTGCATTGAAATATGGAATTGTCACCTGAGTGCAATGTTACTTCACCTTTGGATGAAGAATGTAATGTTGCTACACCCTCCTACGATACATCTGTTAACCATTTTAATAATTACGTGATAACGTTGAAGAAATTTGCAGAAAACCACCAGGTCGTTTTCTCATAAACAAACCAGCGTTGATGTAGGATTCGGAGGGAGCGTGACGTCACGAAAATCAATGTTTCCCGGGAAATCCAAATGCCAAGTTTTTTCAGAGGCGGACCAATTCGCCTCAAATGGCTTGATTTCAACTGAATTTTTCTGGTATTGTGCAAGGTAAAAAAATTGCGCAAAATGTGACAGATATTTGACAAGTTTAATATAAAGTAGGAGAATTACATTGATCTTGCTCCTGAATTTACCTGTGATATGCACTTTAAAGGTTCATTTATTAGCACGCTCAAAGCAAAACACACAGGCATGTGTCTTATGTACAGTTTAGGTCCATATATATTTGGACACGGACACAAATTGTTTTTTTTTTTTTTTTTTACCTGTTTACTGAAGCATATTCAAGTTATAGTTATATAATGGACATAAAGTCCAGACTTTCAGCTTTCATTTGAGGGTATCCACATTAAAATTGGATGAAGGGTTTAGGAGTTTCAGCTCCTTAACATGTGCCACCCTGTTTTTAAAGGGACCAAAAGTAATTGGACAATTGACTCAAAGGCTATTTCATGGGCAGGTGTGGGAAATTCCATCATTATGTCATTCTCAATTAAGCAGATAAAAGGTCTGGAGTTGATTTGAGGTGTGGTGCTCGCATTTGGAAGATTTTGCTGTGAAGAAAACATGCGGTCAAAGGAGCTCTCCATGCAGGTGAAACAAGCCATCCTTAAGCTGCGAAAACAGAAAAAACCCATCCGAGAAATTGCTACAATATTAGGAGTGGCAAAATCTACAGTTTGGTACATCCTGAGAAAGAAAGCAAGCACTGGTGAACTCATCAATGCAAAAAGACCTGGACACTCACAGAAGACAACAGTAGTGGATGATCGCAGAATAATTTCCATGGTGAAGAGAAACCCCTTCACAACAGCCAACCAAGTGAACAACACTCTCCAGGAGGTAGGCGTATCAATATCCAAATCTACCATAAAGAGAAGACTGTATGAAAGTAAATACAGAGGGTTCACTGCATGGTGCAAGCCACTCATAAGCCTCAAGAATAAAAAGGCTAGATTGGACTTTGCTAAAAAACATCATCTAAAAAAGCCAGCACAGTTCTGGAAGAACATTCTTTGGACAGATGAAACCAAGATCAACCTCTACCAGAATGATGGAAAGAAAAAAGTATGGCGAAGGCGTGGTACAGCTCATGATCCAAAGCATACCACATCATCTGTAAAACACGGCGGAGGCAGTGTGATGGCTTGGGCATGCATGGCTGCCAGTGGCACTGGGTCACTAGTGTTTATTGATGATGTGACACAGGACAGAAGCAGCCGCATGAATTCTGAGGTATTCAGAGACATACTGTGTGGTCAAATCCAGCCAAACTGATTGGTCCGCATTTCATAATACAGATGGACAATGACCCAAAACATAAAGCCAAAGCAACCCAGGAGTTTATTAAAGCAAAGAAGTGGAATATTCTTGAATGGCCAAGTCAGTCACCTGATCTCAACCCAATTGAGCATGCATTTCACTTGTTAAAGACTAAACTTCAGACAGAAAGGCCCACAAACAAACAGCAACTGAAAACCGCTGCAGTAAAGGCCTGGCAGAGCATTAAAAAGGAGGAAACACAGCGTCTGGTGATGTCCAGGAGTTCAAGACTTCAGGCAGTCATTGCCAACAAAGGGTTTTCAACCAAGTATTAGAAATGAACATTTTATTTACAATTATTTAATTTGTCCAATTACTTTTGAGCCCCTGAAATGAAGGGATTGTGTTTTAAAAAATGCTTTAGTTCCTCACATTTTTATGCAATCATTTTGTTCTACCCACTGATTTAAAGCTGAAAGTCTGAACTTCAACTGCATCTGAATTTTGTTCAAAATTCATTGTGGTTATGTACAGAACCAAAATTAGAAAAATGTTGTCTCTGTCCAAATATTTATGGACCTAACTGTACGTACAGTGTATAGCTGTGTCTGTCATGCCACTGACTGTCCGACTGGGTCTGTTAAATAGAATAGAATGCCTTTGAACAAGACTCCAACTGCACCATTTGACGGTGGCTGTTTTAGCGCCATTAACATTAGTTTGTTCCTGAACATGACGTATGAACGGGTGAATGTGCTTCTCTTTATCAGGGAGTGTGAAGTATTCTGTCAGAGACTGATGTAAGTGCAGAAGGTGTGTTTATTAATACAAATGAAGACGGGTAAACAATCCAGAACGGCAGGCAAAATCGTAAAACAGTGGAACAGGCAGTAGGTTGAGTGAGGCACAAACAGGCTAGAAACAGGAAATCAGGGATCAGGAAACCAAACAAGGAAATAAGGCTCAGTAATGTGTCTGCGACGCAACTCAATACTTCGCAAAGTAAGTGCATTTTCACAGTTTTTATATAGGTGTGCTGATTGCGCCTTAATCCTGTGCAGGTGCGAGTTGTTTACAGCACGCGTGAGAGTTCACTTGGTGCGCGCGCTGTCCAGAGCACACCCAAGAGTATATCTGATGCACGCGCCAAGGTGCGCAGCTGTGACACTCTTGCACGAAATTAGTACAAAAATTAATGTAGATATAAATATCGTAGGCCAAATTATTATGGCATGTGGAAGAAAAATCAGTGTCCTCATCTCCAATTTACGAGTCCGAATGCAATTAATGCACGAGTCCAAGTCGAGTCACGAGTCCTTGAAATTAAGGCACAAGTTGGACCTGAATCCGAGTCCTGGACTCGAGTACTACAAGCCCGGTACAGGTTAGTAACCAAGAGGCATTGAGTAGTTTTTTGTTATACAGCGCTGTGCAACAGACTTGGGCACTTTTTTTTTTTTTTCTTCTTTCTCTCCTCCTTTTTCTTTCCATACAAACTTTTTTTTGTTATCTTCTTTTGGCTGCTCCCGATTAGGGGTCGCCACAGCGGATCTTTCGTCTCCATTGCTCCCTGTCTTCCGCATCCTTCTCTGCCACTTTTTCATGTCCTCTCTCATCACATCCATGTATCTCCTCTTTGGCCTTCCTTGTTTTTGTTTGCCTGGCAGCTCCATCCTCAACATGCTCTGCATCTCTTCTCAGGATGTGCCCGTACCATCTCGGTCTCATCTCTCTTAGCTTAATTCCCAAGCTCTCCACATGTGCTGTCCCTCTGATGTGCTCGTTCCTTATTCTGTCCAACCTCCCATCACAAACCTTAGCATCCTCAACTCCGCCACCTCCAACTTTGCCTCCTGCCTCTTCGTTAAGGGTACGGTCTCCAATCCATACATCACAGCTGGTCTCACTACTGTCTTAAAGACTTTTATCTATTTTATGACTTCTACATTATCGAGTCGGTACAAAACCATTTTAGAGTCCAGACGTTCGTTTTCCAGCACAAAATTAAATGTTACAGTAAAAAAAATGTTTGTATCTGAGCAGCGTATTACATAAGAGAGCACATTTCAGATTTAAAAAAAGAAAACATAATGAAGGCTTCTGGGTTTTGAGGCAAAATGAAGAAGCGAGTGTGACAGTCAAAGTGTCCAGAAGAACTGTGGCTGGTTCTGGGCAATTCCATGTAAATGTCAACCTCACCATGCAAAAATAAATCAACATGTAATACATCAAAACCACTCCCAGAGATATCACCTAGGCCTGTATTTTACAGATGTGAATAAGTTGAACCAATTTGTAACCAACCTAATATGTCACTGTCAGTCTTTCTTTCTTATAATGTAAACCCCAAGCTAAAACCAACTTTGATGATGTACAATTCTATATTATTGCCACAAGCCACAGAAATGTATGCTAAAATCCACAAAACAGCAAAACAATAGCCATCCTAAATATTATTTAAGAACTTTGATAGTTTTAGCTGATATTTAGAGTTTTTCAAAGGGTTATGGTGGTTAAATTGCTGATTTTCTAAACATATGCCATGTCTATTTCAGACACGTCACATCCATAACGGAATTTCGTCACATCCATAACGCTGACTTTTCCTTCCGAAACTCTGCATGACACTTCTCCAGTATGGTACAGCCTTAAAATATGCAACACCTGTTTAAATACTGGGAGACAATAAAACATGCACTGGGTCATTTGTTGCCATTTTGAGTTCAAGTGTCACGTCCATAACGCTGGAATTGCTCTTCTGTAAGATGCTCAGTAAAACCTACAGCTCATTTCCTTATCAAACTGCACTCACTGGACCGGAGACTACTATTTTCTTTTTATTTTTTTAAAAGCACACCAAACTTGGTTTCATTTATTATGGCTTGCTGCTGTTTATAGCTTTTTTTTTTTTTAAATGTTAACAGTTCATTTCAGTATTTTTAAGCCATTTTTGGTCGACAGCATTTCTTTACATGTGCCCAAGACGTTTGCACAGTACTGTATATTCAAATCATAGTTTTTGATCCAGTTTTAAAACCTTAAGCTCACACTGCAGTTCCATGTGTATTTGCTATTACTCTGAAATTGAACCCACATTCTTTATCATTATAGTGTCCACGTCCGTTTTATAAACACGTTTCTAAAATGTTTCTCCCTTCTCTTAAGCAGGTTTTATGTAACGATACAAATAAAGATACTACTGAAAAACCCAGTTTGTTTCAGTTGAAACAAGTTCAGGATAATTTGCCTTGGGACATAAGTTCTGATTTTCCTAATGTTTTCTGCATCTCTCTCTCTCTCTCTCTCTCTCTCTCTCTCTCTCTCTCGGGTAGTTTGTGAAGTGTGGCTATGCGGGTTCCAACTTTCCGGAGCACATCTTCCCTGCGCTAGTGGGCAGGCCCATCATTCGCTCCACAGCTAAAGTTGGCAACATTGAGATTAAGGTGAGTTCCAGATGGTCCACAACTTGCCCATTTTCTTCTTGTTGAAATGATGCAAGAAATGTTCAGGTTATTTACTTTTGAAAGAATATTATGTTCAACAATATAGAGCCATGGGAGAAAGAAAGCACACACCTTCAGTTCTATATTTTTAGTTATCAGGGCCTAAATAATTGTTTGGTCTTCATCAACTTCTCTAAACAAATAAATAACCTTATATGGCAAGAACAAAAAAATTCTATTCAGACTCGCGTAGAACCACCTTTAGCAACAATGACTTGAAGTAAATGTTTTCTGTAGGAGTTTATCAGTCTCTTGAGGAAATTTTTAGGGCCCGTTTACACGAGGACGCTGTCGGGTAAAAACGACTAATTATTTTATCAGAAGTGCCTTTTGTTTACACGGGGACGGCGTTTCCGAGGCTGAAAAACGGATAAAATTGAAAATGCCTTCCAGAGTGGATAAGTTAAAAACAGCCCCCGTTGCATAAAAATAAAGATGATCATGAGCTTTGGGTAATGACCGAAAGAACAAGATCGCGGATACAAGCGGCTGAAATGAGTTTCCTTCGCAGGGTGGCTGGGCGCTCCCTTAGAGATAGGGTGAGAAGCACAGTCACTCGGGAGGAGCTCGGAGTAGAGCCGCTGCTCCTCCACATCGAGAGGAACCAGCTGAGGTGGCTCGGGCATCTTTTTCGGATGCCTCCTGGACGCCTCCCTGGGGAGGTGTTCCAGGCATGTCCCCCCGGGAGGAGGCCCCGGGGAAGACCCAGGACACGCTGGAGGGACTATGTCTCTCGGCTGGCCTGGGAACGCCTCGGTGTTCTTCCCGAGGAGCTGGCCGAGGTGTCTGGGGAAAGGGAAGTTTGGGCTTCCATGCTTAGACTGCTGCCTCCGCGACCCGGTCCCGGATAAGCGGAAGAAGACGAGACGAGACAGCCCCCGTTGCATATCCGTCTAAACTACCCAATACGCGAAACTCTGCTCGGATCTGCTCACGTCGGGTACGCGTTTACGTCATACATATGTCATATACTGCACATGCCAGCCCGGGAAGTAAGAAAGTAAGTAAAAAAGTAAGAGCATGTCTGATTACATCGATCCAACGGACCTTCAAGCTGCTCTGTGTTTTAATGCAGTAGATGTGTTTTCCTGCTCACTCGCCCAGCTGGAACTCCTCAGTTTGGTGTCGCCAAATTACACGCGCGCGCTGCCTATTCAAGCCGCTCGTGAACTCATAAACCCGAGACTGAAAACAAAACTAGCAGCCGAACGGGTTTATTTTGCTGAGATGGACACTGCCTTTTCTCTTCTTCACCGAAACAAGAGTGAGTGTTACTTAATAAAGGCAGATTAAAAGAGTTTCGGTTTGCTCCTGCTCCTCCCTCGAGCACTACAGTACTTCAGCCGGACCGGTGTTCTGTAAAGTTATCCTAGCAAGTTCTCATACAGACCGTTTTATTATTCAAAACAAGTCATTACAAATTATTTGACTCGGCCAAAGACTCGACCAATACGCACAAAACGTAAAAATCGGCAAATGCGTGAAATTCTCACCGATTTTCTATCAGCCCAGCTGATCGGTGGGACAAAACTACTGTTGAATTTTCCTACCCTCCTGGATTTTGCGCATGCGTAGTAGGCTTGGTAGGATAACTTGACAGAACAGCGGCGCAGATGTGCAGATCAGACAAGACGGAAGACGTTGCGCATGCGTGCAGACATAGCGGAGACATTTATGTGTCACCGTATAGACGCAGATTTCCTCCTTGAAAACGGTCGTGTAGACGCGGAAAAAAGTGAGAACGAAAACGGACTTTTGCGTTTTTGTTTTATACCGTCCCCGTGTGAA
The DNA here is from genome assembly GCF_027579695.1 of Neoarius graeffei. Classification (NCBI taxonomy): domain Eukaryota; kingdom Metazoa; phylum Chordata; class Actinopteri; order Siluriformes; family Ariidae; genus Neoarius; species Neoarius graeffei. The sequence goes on along the minus strand of NC_083575.1, from coordinate 33,999,841 downwards.
GTGGGCCTTAGCCAACTTTTTTTTTTAAACTCAACATTGCTTCAGTTCATTGATGTTGGAGGACACTTGTTTATGCACAGCTCTTAAAATCCCGCCACAGCATCTTCATGGGGTTAAGGTCTGGACTTTGACTTGGCCATTTCAACACTTGGATCTTTTTCATCTTTTGCCATGCAGATGTTGATTTGCTGGCAGGCTTGGGATAAATGGTCTGTTTCATGACTCAGTTTTGGCCCAGCCAAAGCTCCTGGACAAACGTCTGTCTCAAGAATATTCTAGTCTAAAGCGGAGTTCGTTCTTGTCTCAATGACTGCAAGTTTTCCAGGTCATGTGGCTGTAAAACAAGCTCCGATCATCAGCCCTCTGCTACTATGTTTCACAGTTGGTGGTGATGTGCTGTATTTTGAGTTTGTGTTTGGCTTTGCATGATTACCAAACATCTACACCTTGGTCTCATCAGTCTAAAGATTGTTCCAGAACTTTGTGGTTTTGCAAACCTATGTTTTGCTGCCATATTCTTCCACCCTTTCATGAAAGCCATGCTTGTTCAGTCTCTGTTTGTCATGAACGTAAATATATAATGTGCTTACAGCAGCCTGTAGGTCACATCATGTAGTTCTTGGTTTTTTCTTTATTTCTCTGAGCATGAAACATTCTGGCCTTGGACTGATTTTGGTGGGGTGCCCATTCCTGGGAAGACTGACAACTGTTTTGAAGGCTCTCTGTTGCCCCTTTTCCACCAAATCAGTTCCAGGGCTGGTTCAGGGCCAGTGCTGGTGCTGGTTCACAACTCGTTCAACTTGCGAGCCAGCTGAGAACCAGTTTGCTTTTCCATAGCTTGGGGTGCTAAGGGGAGCCACGTCAGTTACGTCGCTGCATTTGCATAAACCTTGGCACGAACATCGAAGCAACAACAACACGGAGAAGAAGAAGCAACAGCAACAATAATAATGGATGACTTCGCGTTTGTACAGCTGCTGCTTCTCGTCGCTTAAAAATGGCGATCTTTCGCGGTCTTGCTATTGTTGTCGGTCTTAACAACTCCGCCCCCCCGCTAACGTAAGCGGTTCTTTCCTCTGGCCCAGCAGAGAGTTGGTGCTAGCCTGGAACCGGTTTTTCTGGCCCCAGAGCCAGTTCTTTGTCAGTGGAAACAGAAAACCCGGTTCCAAACTAAGCACTGGCCCCGAACCAGCCCTGGAACTGCTTTGGTGGAAAAGGGGGATGTTTGTAAACAGGTCTCACTATAGAATGGGGAATTTCAAATTGTTTGGAGATGGCCTTCTAAAGGCCAATTTATGCTGACAACGCAGTCCTCGCAGAAGGCGTCGCAGATAGCGTCTGCGTAGCCCCCCCCCTTCGCAGACGCTCTGCGCGCACCTCCCAAAAATTGTGACCACCGCAGAAGCCTCGCAGACAAGAGGACTCTGATTGGTCCACTCTACATCCGCTGTACACGCACTTCCGCTTCCCTACTTTCCCGGTTTGGTTTGTTTTCACGACCGCCATTTTTAAAAACATGAGCGAAGATGGAGCAGCACGAAGAGCGGTTGATCGAGGAAGTATGGACATCTATACGACTCCAGTTCTAGTCATTATAAGTAACCGGAGGATAAACACTCCACTAACCACACCCACCAACTACTCCTAGCGATTTCGCGACTTCACGCCCCCTTGCGTTGTGGCGGTGAATAACATCGCGCACGCCTATTACTCCCCGCTCAACGATAAATTACAACTGTCTGCGAAAAGCTATCTGCGAAAGCCTTGTCGCAAGAGCATGCAGAGGCCCTAACGCCTCTCTTCCCAGATTGAGCAGCAGTAACAATTGCTTGAGTTCATGGCTTGTGTCCTTTCTTCTTGACGATGTAGACACACATCAGTGAGCTCCAGAACATCAAACTGCCAAACGTTGTAGTTTTTATCGAGGTAGTCACAGTTCTTGATGATTTAACTAATCTTGTGTAGTTCATTAACACCTGGCGGCCATCATTGTGGAAGTAGGGTGGGGGGGGGTGTTCGTTCATTCGTTCGTTCATTCATTCATTCATTCATTCCTCCCCCTGACTTGGTTTCTTACTGTTGGTTTACTCTTTGGGGGGGGGGAAATGACCTACATATTGAAATCTGTAGTGGGTTTTTTTTTTTTGGTCACTTAATGTTTGTTTTGGTGAAAAGCACACAATTTTGTTTTTAGGTCTTGATAAATCCAGATCTAGAATTGAAGGAGGGTGTACTTTCTTTTTCCCATGACTGTGTTTTACCTGTAGGTTGTGTATTAATTAAATAATAATGCATTTCCTTGAGTGTATGGTTTATTTTTAGACACCTTTATTTGGGTGCCATGAGTCAGTTTGCTAACACTTGATTCACCTACACTTTTTTAATATAAAAGTTGAGTTAGCTCAGATTACCTTCTTCTTTTCCTTGGTTTGACTTTCTTCTTCATCCTTCCTCTTTATACTCTCTCTCCTCTTCACATGTTGTGGTAGAATAAAAAAAAGATGGTAAGTGCAGACTGATGTGTGCTTTTGCGCCAATCGCCTGTCGAGAATTGTGTGATGCATCATGCAGCTCAACAAGAAGACTCGATGCTGTAGTGGTTCTCTTCTAATTCTTCTTCTTTTTGTGAATTTCATCCCACTCATAGCATATTTGTTGTGTGTTGCTGCTTTATATATTTTTGCTCGTCATTTGTTTTATTGTTTTTGCAGTTCTAACTAACACTTTTTTTTTTAATTAATTTTTTAAATTTACATAGCCTGTCTCATCCAAAATGTCACCCCTTATTTTTTCTTATTAAGAAAAGGAAACTCGGTTTCATTGTGGCTACATGTAGAAAGAGACCTTTCACAGAATATGGTGATGCTTGAATTTCACACCAAACCCCATAGACTGAATTCCTTTTCTCTGCTCTGTTGGCCTTTAGTTAGAAGGAGTTTAATATCTGGGCATTTGGTTTAATGAACACCACCAGAGCACAGGCTGTTTGTTTTTTAAACTCGCGTTAACCAGCTTGATGTACGCCATTGACTGCTGCTAAAAACTCGTTTATAAAGGATGGTTTTGTTCCTCAGTTCCTTCATGTGCAGTTACATAATTCCACAATGGCTTTTTTCCCAGGCAGATGACGTTGCTATGGGTCAGATAAGACTGTCGTGCCCAGGAAGCAGGGTAGACAAATGGCTTTTAAGTAGGGTGTTGTTCAAAATGCACACTACTGCCAGACTCAAATCACAGGCAGCACTTTTAAAAATTAGTGCACTAACCTGCAGAGCTATAAGGGTTTGTATGCGAATGTTCTGCATTCGGACATACTCCACTCCCCGTCCACGTCAGCACCCAATGCATAGCTGCCCGAGTAGTTCTGTGTGGAGATGGTCACTGATCGTGCGAGTCCGGTTTACCTCCTTCCTTATGTTGTGTTCGTGGTAAAGTGCCAGCCATGTGAAGAGGAGCTTACGCGCCATGCATGTAATACGTGTCGATCCCTAGGCCATTATTTAAAAAATGTTCTGTTTCCGGTCCACCGGCCGGGTGAGTGCCGTTTGCATGGTTAATTTTTTTTTAACGCCGTTTTTTTGACACATTTTTTTTCGGGTTCGTAAATCTAAAATCGAACTTGACATTTCCGCATTCCCAGGGCTTTCCACTAAGGCTCATACTAGCCAGCCATGACAAATAAGTAGCCAGCCGGGGGGAGTAAACACAAAATAAACTCCTGTGCACGCAGTTCCCAGGATTAAATGTATTTTCCACAGACCATTTATTTATTCACTTTACTCAAATACAAAGTAAAATGGCAGTAAATCTTCTTTCTTTTCTTGCGTATTGCATCATGAGGCGTTCCTGGCTTGTAAATCTCTTATTTTCGGTGCATGACACATTCACGCAGCTGAGCATGCTATGAATTAACGACAACGGTCTGCAGTGGCGGCTACACAATTACACACTCAGCGAGCATTTCTCCATTTGTGTATGAAAATAAACTCCAACCACTCAGTTTGGGTTCATTTACAACCAACGGTGTCTTTTGATGCCAGCACATAATTGAACGAGAGAAGACTGGTTTACCGGAGACAAAATAAGCGTCATCTCTGCTTCTGTTCCCTCCGACACACTACTGCCTCCGCCGAGCGCGCGCACTCTGAACTGAATCAGCTCTGCGCATGCGCCGTGCGGCACAAAAAAACGGCAGCCACCATGAAGGAAGCAGATCCGGAGTTTTCAAACATTTGCTTAAGTGTGAAATCGCAAAATGGTATTCTAGCGAACAACAAAATAGTAAAGATTCAGAAAAACAAATCATTCAGTGATCATTTTAATAGTGTAATTTCATCCGAACTAGGCCTAACGGTCGATTTAGAACTACAAAAAGTCCGTGTGTCGGACATTTTAAGTACCTTTGTAAAAGTTTTGCAAATGTTGCAGTCAGCATTTAAAATGCTAACTTAAAGTTTTTGTACAAGTTTCAGTTGATTAAACTGTCATTTTATTAAATGTGTCTGCTTTTGTAATAAAAAAGTACTGAAAGAAAAAGCAAACGTAGCATTGCGATTTCTTATCCATCTATATATATATATATATATATATATATATATATCCCTCCCGACTGAAAATTTTTTTGCTCACCCGGTGGACAGAAAACGGATTTTTTTTTTTTTTAAGGATGGCCCTGACAATTTTTTTTTTTATGATGCAACATGGTGCATTGAACCCGTCAGCGTAACAGTCAGTAAGGGAAGGTATGATGGGAGTTAGATCTGGATAGTCGTGTATTGTAATTGAACGGCTGAAGCTGAAAATAAAGCTGCCACTTGGTGAACATCAACTGGTTTTATTTATTATTCCATAAATGTCACTGATATAGTTGAAAATTATAATAAGTCTTCAATCAAAAACAATCACAGCGGGGGATCTTAGTATTACCAAAAAAGAGTGACTTTTTTCGGGAGGCCTGCAGGTGCCAGGAACAGGGGGTTTCAAATTGTGAGAAAGTGAGCCTCCCGTCAAAGGAAAAACAACTGAACCCACACACACACACACACACACACACACACACTCTCTCTCTCTCTCTCTCTCTCTCTCTCTCTAAAATAATTATTAGCCAGTTATTGTTGTGGTTACTATAACGTATGTTCCACTCAGGCATAAAACTGGTTTCAACAAAGAGAATGTTAACTTTTTTTTAAAACATTTTCTAAACCAAAGGTCTTTTTTAAAAAAAAAAAATCTTTTAAACAAATTTAATATTTATCTTTTTAAAGCTTTTTTAGAACACACACTTTTTGAAGGCAGTTTCATTCTTAAGACCTTTTCTTCTTCTTTTGCCACAGCGGATCTTTCGTCTCCATTGCTCCCTGTCTTCTGCATCCTTCTCTACCACACCTGCCACTAGGTTAAAAAAAAAAAAAAAGTCTTACATTTGGGGCCCGTTTACACGAGGACGCTGTCGGGTAAAAACGACTAAATACTTTATCGGAAGTGCCTTTCGTTTACACGGGGACGGCGTTTCCGAGGCTGAAAAACGGAAAAAATTGAAAACGCCTTCCAGAGTGGATAAGTTAAAAACAGCCCCCGTTGCATATCCGTCTAAACTACCCAATACGCCAAACTCTGCTCGGATCTGCTCACGTCGGGTACGCGTTTACATCATACATATGTCATATACTGTACATGCCAGCCCGGGAAGTAAGAAAGTAAGTAAAAAAGTAAGAGCATGTCTGATTACATCGAGCCAACGGACCTTCAAGCTGCTCTGGCAGCTTTAATAAACGTCCAGGAGTCCTTCGAACATCTATACCGAATCTGCACATATACCGTTAATGAACAGAGGCGGGTATAGTATGCTCTTACTTTTTTACTTACTTTCTTACTTACCATAGCCAGAGTAGTCAAAGTTTTCGTGGCGCAGATGTGCAGATCAGACAAGACGGAAGACGCTGTGCATGCGTGCAGACATAGCGGAGGTCTTTCACAGCACCACCTAGCCGCCTGGCATGCACATCCAATTGAATTCCACACATTTATGCGTCACCGTATAGACGCAGATTTCCTCCTTGAAAACGGTCGTGTAGACGCGGAAAAAAGTGAGAACGAAAATGGACTTTTGTGTTTTTGTTTCAGACCGTCCCCGTGTAAAGTGGGCCTTAGCCAAACTTGTGCTTAAATTGTGGGTCACCCTTACCTAAAAATATTCCATCCAGTTGCACTACAGTTGGCCTAGAGTTCAGTAACTAAATTGAAAGCAGACTGCATTAATGACTTGCATTAATACATCGCCCTCGCCCCATCAGTACATAATCCACAACAGCGGCCCCAATCAATATGACTCTCGTTCAATGACTTGAAGATTTCTTCTGCTGTAGTGCGAGCTGGCAGAGAATGACAAAACAAAAACTCCTCCTGGACACTGAGCTCTTTAACATGGACCACGTACGCCGTTAGCTGAGCGCAGTTAGCGACGTGTGTCGATTCGTCCGGCCGAACGGAGAAAAAAGGGAAACTTTACTTTCTTCCGTGAACTTTAGCTTTCTATCAAAAAACTCCCGTGGCTTGGCCACCAAACTTGGGTGCTTGGTCTCAAGATGACGCCAGAGATTACATGGTCTCATACGGTCATTAGCTAGCACCTTTTTACAAATAACACACTGAGGCAGTGGAGCATCATCGGGGCCAATACATGAAAATCCAACCTTTTTTAAATATTTATTTATTTATTATTAGAATACTTTCTCCATTTTCTGCTTGCACCAGTTTCTCTTTCCTCGCTCACTTTAGGCATTACAAATGTATCCATTATCTCTATCCATGCATAGCTTGAGTTAGCTAACCAGATGTTTACTATTATTATTTTATTTATTTAATTTTTTCCCCTATAATTTTTTTTTCTCATGCTGTGCCTCCCCTGAAGTTCTCTCTCTCCCCCCCCAGAGGCGCGCCTCACCTTTTGAAAACCGCTGCACTAGAATGCACCTCCGAGCATGTAGAACCCATGAGCTTTCGGCGGCCGCCCCTGGCCGTTATGACTGGTGCCACTACACTGATGTTTTGGTCTAGTTAGAACCCTGCAAAAGGCCTAGTCTGATAGCAGTTATTAAGATGGTGTACTCAAAAATGACTAGAGGTGGAAAATCAATCTATTCAAAAGAATTGGTGTTAAACGCTGGTGCTGGATTCTGTTCAGTGCAGTCAGATGATAGATAGCTGCCTAATGAACCGTGACCGTTTTGATGGAGCTGCATTGCAGACCCAGTTCTGTCTGTTATTGCTTACAAACCCTTCTCCTTTCATTTCCTGGTGCATGATGGAACAAGTTAATGCAACAAGTATCCGTTGAACCATTTTTCCGAAAATATAGCACATAATTCAGGTCTTTTTATTCTATTACACTACCGTTCAAAAGTTTGGGGTCACCCAGACAATTTTGTGTTTTCCATGAAAAGTCACACTTATTTCCCACCATAAGTTGTAAAATGAATAGAAAATATAGTCAAGACATTTTTCTGGCCATTTTGAGCATTTAATCGACCCCACAAATGTGATGCTCCAGAAACTCAATCTGCTCAAAGGAAGGTCAGTTTTATAGCTTCTCTAAAGAGCTCAACTGTTTTCAGCTGTGCTAACATGATTGTACAAGGGTTTTCTAATCCTCCATTAGCCTTCTGAGGCAATGAGCAAACACATTGTACCATTAGAACACTGGAGTGAGAGTTGCTGGAAATGGGCCTCTATACACCTATGGAGATATTGCACCAAAAACCACACATTTGCAGCTAGAATAGTCATTTACCACATTAGCAATGTATAGAGTGGATTTCTGATTAGTTTAAAGTGATCTTCATTGAAAAGAACAGTGCTTTTCTTTCAAAAATAAGGACATTTCAAAGTGACCCCAAACTTTTGAACGGTAGTGTATGTGTTTTTGTGTTTCTCAAATTGAGCCAAAAGCACTGATGCATTCTCAGAAATTATTTTTGAAACAATACAAAGTACACAGCTCAGCTTTACAGGAGTCGGGGTCACTGGTGTAGATATTACTCACTTCACCTTTACCACTTGGTGAATCAAGTTTTGGTAATGCCAAACCCGACGAAAGTAAAGAATGGTCAATAGGGTTAGTGTGTGTGAAAAATGGATTCCAGTGCATGGGTAGTTGTGTTCTGTGCATGTTGTACTAATGATAGACAGTAAGCCCCCCCCTTGAGGAGGGGTTTAACCTGCCATCCGTCCTTTTCATCTCCGTGGCTGCGTGTCTCATACTAATGCTCATTGTGAGCCACAGCGGAACCTTCCCTGGCTTATAAGTCACCTACAGTCAGTGTGTTTACATGCACATCCAAATCGAGCTGCTGTCGGTAATCAAGCTAAGGGTCCCAGCAGGGGTGCCAGAGAAATCCAATCCTACATGCACACAAGGAAATCGAGCTATTGTGTGAGGTACATTGTGCACCTGAGCCACAGGTGGTGCTACACGCCCCATCGTGTTGGTACACTTCCGGTTGTCGTCATGAAGAAGAGCTATTCAAGAGTATAAACAAAGTTATCAGCAGTGTTGCCAGATATTGCTGACGTTTTCCAGCCCAAAACATGTTCAAATCCGCCAAAATGCACTTAAAACCGCCCAATCTGGCAACACTGGCAGTTCCGTGTTCACAAGTTCCGTGCTCAAGCTGTTAGGCTTGCTCTAACAGACTGTATGGCTACAAACTGTCCTGCGCAGACCACTGTTTTGTAAGACAACTTATTTTGCACAATTGTATATTTTTCTAAAGTCCATTTTTTGCTTACAAAAAAATTTTTTTTTTTGCTTACAATTTAACTTATGTCTTAATAAACACACAAAGTTCAATTGTTTTGTTTTTATTGACATTCTTCAGATGTTGGACATATATATAAAATATATTATATAAAAAAAAAAAAATATATATATATATATATATATATATATATATATATATATATATATATATATATATATATACACACACACACACACAAACAAATACAATGACTTGTTTATGTACACAATTCACAGCTATGCAACAGCTGTACAGATGTATTTGGTGATACAGTAAGCGAGCTAAATTTTAACAGTGCAAACAATGCCACAAAAAGAAAAGATTCATGCCATTGTCATGCCGACCGAGGCTGTTGTGTTTCCCGCTTGTGGTCTCGTCACTTCCGGAAGGGGCAGTGCTGAAGTAAGTAGCTCGACTACTAGCTCGATAGGGTTTACATGCACTAAGTAGCTCGGCAAAAATCGCATAATCTAGGTCGCGTAGCTCGATTACGAGAAATCAAGTTCGGTTCGATTTCAGCCTAGCTAAGGTGTTTCCATGGCATTTAGAACTTCGATTTCAGTCGAGCAACGGCAGAAATTCGATTTTCTCTATGTGCATGTAAACGCACTGAGTGCAAATGGTGGCAGACAGAATCAGGTTTGTGATGCAAAGACCCCAGTGCTGTGTGCATCTGTTATGGACATGCTGCTTGTGCTGTCCATGATTACAGCTATGCTGTTTCATGGACATTCCATAAGTGCAGGTTGGATTTTGTGTGATTCTTTGCTATGTGTTAGTCCTCTAAAGAAATGTTAACAGGATTGTTTTTTTTTCCTCTCCTTCGTCCGAATCACTGTGTAATGCATCTGTAGCATAGAGGGGCATGGAATTTCACAAATTTAACTGCACTGAGAAAAGATTTTTTTTTTAATTGCCCTTGCAACTACCATTAAACATTCATTATGAGTGAGTAAACCGGTTCGCTGTTCTTTTCTCAGAACAGGGAAACATGTTGAAATTATTGTTTGTGGTTTCTTATCCACTCCATATGCAGTAGCTAGAGATTAAATTGAAACAAAAGTGTGAAATATTTCTTGAAACATTTTGTCTGAATTTAAACCCTGAAGTGAGGAGCAAAGCGTTCATAAACTTTAACCCATGGCCTTTTAGGATCTGATGGTGGGTGATGAGGCAAGTGAGCTGCGCTCCATGCTGGAGGTGAACTACCCGATGGAGAACGGCATCGTCAGGAATTGGGATGACATGAAGCACCTGTGGGACTACACTTTTGGTCCAGAGAAACTAAACATTGACTCGCGTAACTGCAAGATTCTCCTCACGGAGCCCCCCATGAATCCCACCAAAAACCGTGAGAAGATCATTGAGGTGTGTATATTACCCTTTAAAATGATTCTCGGTGCAGAAGGTGTAGCAAGTCGAAATGAACTGAAAATCAGCAAATCCATAACTGTGAGCAGCTTAATCATGTTTATAAACAGGTAAGGTATTTGATCTAGGCTTTCGAATAAGTCAAACTTTATTGCTTGCAAATTGCTGACGGATGCTCTGCAGGGTCTGGACCAAGAGTTCCTCTTAACTGGAGGCTAAAGGCCAATTCATACTTCTCCATGGAATCTACCCCATAAGTGCAGGGTGAAGCATTTAGACTTGTATGTACCGTGTGCATCACCTCCAGAATTCACTGCTTTTATTATTTTACACGCAGAAGAGCAGAATGTGAACTGTGTTTCACTGTAGGAATAATAAGAGCCATTCCACCGAATCGGTGCCATTTCCGTCCCTAGAAAATTATATGTATAAATGCACATAAAAATGTACTTTAAAATACATTTCCTTATTACGCAGAATGTCCTGCACATTGATCTGATTTTCAAATTTAAGATATATAATTGTAAGGATTAATAAAAGCTACCTAAAACACTGAAAAATAGCATGTTACCTCTCCCCGCACTCTATACTTAAATATTATGATTAAAATCCTTCAGAAACAGTATTTCTTTTGCACTGTTGTGTGACTCCATATCCTATTCATGGTTTAAATATATTTTTTTCATAAGAAATCCACAATATCTTCGTTAAAATACACATTTTAGTCGTGTCCCTGGGTTTTCACTCAGTCCTGTTACCTAAATATATTACCCCATCTGACAAATTTGGAACGTTCCATAAATCACATGCTCAACAGGAAGTTACATCAGTTGTGTCTTCTGAAGGCCATGGGAAGACCAAAAGTTAGTTCTCTCATTTACTTTTCTGTATATTTGATGATTTTTTTTTTTTTACTTTGACTGATAAGGTTAATGTCAACATACTGTCCTGTTACTTAAATTATTTCTTAGATGATTTGTTTATTTTAAAAATACAGATTTTTGGTAAATCACTAGAATGTGCTGTGTTCATGCTATTAGCGATGACGCCATGTGGCTTAATTCCATGTATTAGCTAATCCTAGGCTAAAAACTCAGTCCTGTTACTTATATAAAGAGTATGCAGCCATCTTTGACTTCCAAACCTTGTAAAAAATAAATGACGTAGCCTGAGGTTGACCAATACACATTTTGAATAGTTAAATGTGTGTTGTCATCAGTGTTGAAGAGATGTAACAAATTAAGTTTAATTTGGGAGTGGTACAACAAGCAAATGGCACCCATTTGGTGGAATGTCCCATAAGTATAAAATAACGTGTACAAAATGTTGTTTTGAAACAAATTACTGGGGGAAAAAGAAACTTCACGTAATTTAATTAGAAACTAAGTGAATTCTCACTGAAAGCTTTTCTGATGTGTTTTTAACTCCTTTGTATTCAGCAATATGAGCGGCTCAACGCGAAAGTCTCGCTGCGTGCTCAGGAATGAGGCACCAAAATAATGCTAGTGTGTTTAAATCCACAGGATTAAACTGGCTGTTATAAGGATCTACGACAGCCTTTCTCAACTGCCGTGCCTTCAAAAAATTATATATTCTAACATTGAAATAAATAAAATTAATTAAAATTCCAAAAAATGATAGTTACACTAATGCAGATCATCGCCGCCTCATGCATCATCAAAATTTGTCTCACGGCCCCCTTTCCCATGTCACAACGTCACTGCCGGGGTCAGCGTATGGTCTGCGTATATTTTATATGGGGGCGCCTTGAGAATTTGCATACTTCCAAAGGGTGCCGTGACTGAAAAAAGGTTGAGAAACGCTGATCTACGACCATGATAGAGCCTCACTATCTATATTGGCACAATATCGTGATAGCAGATTTCCAATTTTCGCAAAGAAGCAGCCGGAAACGCAGTGCTACCAAACGGACTGACCGATCACAGTTGTTGCGGTCTGTGTCCCTGCAACCTGTAGTTATGTTTCTGGAGAGGTGCACGTCTGATTATGGTGTAGGGTATGGCATCGGGTATGTAGCTACGCTGTAGCCTAGAGAGAAGATTCAGTGCAGAAGTATAAATTGGCCTTATGGGGGAGGGAGCCTGGGAGATATTTATAGGGTCACTCTCAATTCTAAGCTCCATTTCTGTGACCCTGTTTTTCAATTTAGTTTTGAACTAAGTAGTATTTTGGAACTGCTCCTGATGCAGCCAAAAGTTTGTAGACACCTGACCATCACACTCATGGGTTGAGGTTAGGGTTTATGCCGGTTACTCTGGTTCCTCCATTCAAACCTCGGCAAGCCATGTCTTCATGGGCCTCGCTTTGTGCACAGGGGCATTGTTGTGCTGCAACAAGTTTGGGTCCCTTAGTTCCAGTGAAAGGAAATTGTAATACTACAGCATACAGATATAGATGAAAGTCTTCCGGATTTACCCGGAAATCCAGATATTTGACAAAACTCTTGAAAATCTCCGGTTTTCCAAACGGAGAAATGTATTTTTCAGATTTTTCACGTTCCTAGATGCAGCGTAATACTTCGCATCGTCCTTGCATGGGCGCAGTCCTTAAATAGCCCAAACATAGTTCATTGATTAAAGACAGGTGTTCTTTGTTAACGGCGCGTGTGCCGGAGCTCGTTAGGCGTGCGCGCCTTCAGGTGCACGAGCTAAGGCGCGCAGGACTGACACCGTTCTGCGCAAGCGCAACACGATCGCACTAGAAAGTGTGTTCAAGCTGCCAGTGTAGCTGCAGTCTTTTTAGTTGCGAATTACAAGCATTTCCTCGTGTTAATAATTCGTCATGTCAAAACAAGCTAAACTTTCCTCCTTCTTTCGACGTGAAGAGAGGTAAGCAATTTATTATATATATATATTTTTTTTTTTCCATCAAAGATGCATTTTGTGGCTTCGAAGCTAAGTTTTAGTGCCGTGTCTAGAACACAACATGAAGAAAACGTGGAAGAAACAACAATAATGGAAGAGCCGGTTTCTAAGCTGCCTAAAACTAGCAATGGTTACGGTAATTTATTTTTTGTTACATAATGTACTCAGGCTGCCAGTCAGTGTGTGACACACACACACACACACACACACACACACACACACACACACACCCTGAAAAATCCTAGCTACGCCCCTGATTTACATGAGAAATTTGGTATTCACTGGTGTGTTTAAATTTACAGACAATACGAACTAATGTAAACAATTGGCTTCAACTCGCATAAATATGAATTGGAAATGTTTAGTTCACTTCAGCTTACGCAAACGCACAACTCTACTACAAGATTGATAAACGAGGCTCAACGTCACCAACATTGAAACTTGAAAGCTTTAGAAACTCTAACAGACCTTTACTTTTTAACAGTACTGTTTTGGGATTTTGCTGAGTTTACCTTCAACCGTCTGATTTTTTTTTTTCTAAGTAATGAACTGTGTAGCAGGAAAATCACCGCGTTTTCTAAATGCACTCCTGAAAATTACTCATTAACTAGGGGAATTAAGTTTGATATTTTTGACATATTAATCATTAATGTACATGAAAGAAAAAGGCTTAAAAGTTAGAACTTCTTGTAGTGAAAATAAGGACTAAAATGCACGAGAATGCAGGGTTTTGCGTGTTATGTTATTAAAATTTTTTCAGGGGACGTTGGCCCCATCTTAGTTTGACTTTCAAAAGTTCAGGATTTTTTTTTTCTTTGCTCCACTTTCATCTCTAGATATATCTTGTACAATTTTGTGCTACCAGCTTTGTGACAACAGTTCAGAGACGAACCACGTGTATGTGCTGGTCAGGCATCCACAAACTTTTGGCCATGTTGTCTATATTTTACTTGAAGAGCTTCTAGTGTCCTCGGACCTTTTCAGACAAAAGTGCTTCTGAAGCTGTAGGACATTGTACCTGTTTCTCTGGAAATATTCTCTACCACTCTGAGTCAGAATTGCATGTACAACCATTAGTGGTGTACACTGCAGCTACTCTGTAGGTTTCTTCTTCAGCTAGGCAACACGGAGCTACGTATATCTCTAGATATGTAGACCGAAGGATCGATTTTCTTTGGACTGTTCCCTTAAACACTGTATAAATAACAATACACATAACCGAGTCTATGCAGACACTGTTTATACAGCTGCCTTTTTGTTAGTATAGTGTAAATATCCTTTTATTGGCCCCATCTGTATCTTCATGTATCTCATGTCTGAGTACCCAGCAGGCTTTGCTCTAAATCGGGTGTTTTGTGCACTGCCACTGTATATGTGGTCACCAAAAAAAGTGGCACTTATTAATATGTCTGTTTTTTATATTTTCTCTAGGTTATGTTTGAGACCTATCAGTTCTCAGGGGTTTATATTGCAATTCAGGCTGTGCTCACATTGTATGCTCAAGGTACGTTACCACATCACCATTGTTTAAGCAGCACATTCGACAGCCTCGGTTCTAAAAAAAAAAAACGTTGAAACGCTGTGTAAAATGTAAATAAAAAACATGCAATGATTTGCGAAACCCTATATTTAATTGAAAATGGTACAAAGGCAACATATCAAATGTCAAAACTGAAATTTTATTGCTTTTTGAAAACTGTTTACTCATTTTGAATTTGATACCAGCAACACATTTCAAAAAAGTTGGGACAGGGGCAACAAAAGACTGAAAAAAAGTTGTGTAATCTTTAAAAAAAAAAAAAAAAAATTGGTCATGAGCTTTGGGTAATGACCGAAAGAACAAGATCGCGGATACAAGCGGCCGAAATGAGTTTCCTTCGCAGGGTGGCTGGGCGCTCCCTTAGAGATAGGGTGAGAAGCACAGTCACTCGGGAGGAGCTCGGAGTAGAGCCGCTGCTCCTCCACATCGAGAGGAACCAGCTGAGGTGGCTCGGGCATCTTTTTCGGATGCCTCCTGGACGCCTCCCTGGGGAGGTGTTCCAGGCATGTCCCCCCGGGAGGAGGCCCCGGGGAAGACCCAGGACACGCTGGAGGGACTATGTCTCTCGGCTGGCCTGGGAACGCCTCGGTGTTCTTCCCGAGGAGCTGACCGAGGTGTCTGGGGAGAGGGAAGTTTGGGCTTCCATGCTTAGACTGCTGCCTCCGTGACCCGGTCCCGGATAAAGCGAAAGAAGACGAGACGAGAAAAAATTGGGTTAATTGCCGACAGGTCAGTAACATGATTGGGTATAAAAAGAGCATGTCCGAGATGCCGAGTCTCTCAGAAGTAAAGATGGGGAGGGGTTCACAAGTCATTCTCTGAAGGACTGGATGGGCAAATGGAGCAACAATTTAAGAACATTTCTTCTTTTGTCGGCTGCTCCCATTAGGGGTTGCCACAGCAGATCATCCGTTTCCATTTCATCCTGTCTTCAGCATCTTCCTCTGTCATGCCAACCACCTGCATGTCCTCTCTCATCACATCCACGAACCTCCTCTTTTCCGCTTGCCTGGCAGCTCCATCTTCAGCATCCTTCTCCCAATATACTTGGCAACTGTCCAAGCCAACTCAATCTCCTCTCTCTTGCTTCGTCTCCAAACCGTCCAACCTGGACTGTCCCTCAAATATACTTGTTCCTAATCCTGTCCATCTCCATCACTCCTAACACAAATCTTAGCATCTTTAACTCTGTTGCCTCCAGCTCTGCCTCCTGTCTTTTTGTCAGTACCACGTTCTCCAACTCCTATAACATGGCTGGTCTCACTCACATCTTGTACACTTTCCCTTTCACTCTTGCTGGTACCCTTCTGTTGCAAATCACTCCTGACACTCTTCTCTTTTCCACCCACTCTTCCCTGCCTGCACTTTTTTTTTCTTCACCACTCTTCTGTGCTCCACGTTACTTTCTACAGCTGACCCTAAGTATTTAAACTCCTTTACTTTTTCCACCATCATCCCTGTCATTCACACGCATGCATTGTCTTACTCCTACTGACTTTCATTCCTCTTCTCCAGTGCATACCTCCACCTTTCCATGCTCTCCTCAACCTGCTCCCTGCTCTCATTACAGATCACAAGGTCATCTGCAAAGATCGTAGTCCAGGGAGACTCCTGCCTGACTTGTCTGTCAACTGGTCCAGCACCATTGCAAACAAGAAAGGCCTCCACCTTGAACCCATCAATCACTCCTACCATACATCCCACCACTGTTGCACTGCCCTCATACATATCCTGCACCATTCTTGCATCCTTTTCTGCCACTCCTGACTTCCTCATGCAATACCACACCTTCTTTCGTGGCACCTTGTCATATGCTTTCTCCAAGTCCACAAATACACAGTGCAACTCTGTCTGACCTTTTATATTTCTCCATCAATATTTTCAAAGCCAACATTTGTATCTGTCGTGCTCTTTCCTGGCATGAAATCATACTGCTGCTTGCTAATCACCACCTCTCTTCTTAACCTAGATTCTACTATTCTTTCCCATAACTTCACAGTATGGGTGATCAACCTTGTACCTCTGTAGTTACTACAGCTCTGAAAATCAGTGCCAGTACGCTGCTTCTCCATTCCTCAGGCATCCTCTCACCTTCCCAGATTGTGTTAAACACAATCTAGTTAAAAACTCCATTGCTATTTCTCCTAAACATCTTCATGCCTCCAGATGTATTGTCAGCCGGAACAACCGCCTTCCCAGATTTCATCCTCTTCATAGCTGTCCTCATTTCATCCTTGTTTTTATTCCCCACTGGATGAAAGGCACAAAGGATGTTATGGGTCCATCCGTCCCAGAAAGGTTTCTCACCTTCTGAAATCAACTCCTCTCACAATTTTTGGAGGAATTTCACGAAACTTGGCAAAAAGCTTTGTTATAGGAGAGTAATATTCATATTGCAATTTCGTTTGCAATATATTGGAGCAGGGGATATTGTGCTCTCAGAGCACTCTTCTTCCTTATTTGAGCAAGACAATGCCAAACTGCATTCTGCACATGTAACAACTGCATGGCTCCATAGTAAGAGTCTGGGTGCTAAACTGGCCTGCCTGCAGTCCAGACTTGTCTCTCATTGAAAACATATTTGAATTATTAGCAAGAATGGGACAATATTTCACTTTCAAAACTACACCAATTGGTCTCCTCGGTTCCAAAATGTTTAAGAGTTGTTAAAAGTAGAGGTGATACAACACAATGATAAACATGCCCCATCCCAGCTTTTTTGAAACTTGTTGCTGGCATCAAATTCAATATAAGTGGGGGCGTCGTGGCTCAGGTGGCTAAGGCGCCATACCATAAATCCGGGGACCCGGGTTCGATTCCGACCCGAGGTCATTTCCCGATCCCTCCCCGTCTCTCTCTCCCACTCATTTCCTGTCCTGTCTCTACACTGTCCTATCCAATAAAGGTGAAAAAAAGCCCAAAAAATATCTTAAAAAAAAAAAAAATTCAATATAAGTAAATGTGGTGTTTTTTTGTTTTTTTAAATTCTGTTTTCAACATTTGATATGTTGTCTGTAGTATTTTCAGTGAAATATAGGGTTTCCGTGATTTGCAAATCACTGCATTGTGTTTAGTTGTTTTACACAGCGTCCCAACTTTTTTGGAATTCGGGTGTAGATACAACATGGCTATATACATTGCATGCATGTAAATTTTCTGTGCCATCTTATATTCATGCTATATAAATATGAACAAATACACATACAGTGGATATCAAATGTCTTGTTAAAATTGCAAGTTTTTGGTGAGGTAAAAAAAAAAAATCACGTGAGATCTTTTTCCACATTTTAATCTGATATTGGAAGCAACAGAATCCAAGTTTAAAAAAGTAAACCTTTTAGGGGGGGAAAAAAGAACCTGGTTGCATAAGTATGCACACCAGTTGCTGCTTGTCCATAGGGGCAGGTATAGCCGTTCAACAAAATGTAATCTTCATTTATGTCCTGATTTATAACACCATGCATTTTATATTCATTTGAAATACTAATCACTTCTTTTGAGTCACTAATGATTTTAAAAATTGTCCATTTATTTTAGAGACATAAAACAATTTTCCATTGATTTCTCTCATGTTTCTAGATGTTCTGCAATTATGGGGCAGAGAGTACACTTGCCCCACTTCGCTTCCATGGAGTTATTGTTACACCGAGTGAGTTAGTGGTCAAAAACGGCAAAAAGTGTGAATAGACCTCCATACTAGGGTGGTCCCAAAATGTATGGGAAAATTTTTTTTTTTACCAAAACATTCCGACCACCCTACCATTTTTTTACATAGGCTAAAAGAATGCAACAAGCAAAATTTGAGAAAAATTGGTTAATATTTAGGCCCTGTCCACACGGCAACGGATTCAGGTGAATATGATAAAATTGTTTATCGTTTCGGCCTGGCGTCCACACGGCGCCGGCGTTTTGGGTGCCCCAAAATGAAATCTTTTGAGAACGGGTTCCAGAGTGGAAAAATCTGGCAACGGCGCCGTTGCGAAGTCGCCTGGATGAGTAGAACGGATTTGTTTACGATGACGTCACAACCACATGACTGTCCGTGCTTCACGCCGGGTAGAAGTGTAACGAACTCGATGCGAGTTGTCAACAAATCCTATAACTTCGTTCATGAAACGCGCTTACAAAATATTTTCACTGTGAATATTTATTGTGTAATGGTGCAAAGTGAGAGAGAGAGAGAATAGCCCTTAGGGCAGAGTCTTTAGTCCAAACACTGCGGAAGCAGTATAACAAACCGTGCACCGCCCGTGCGCTTTCCAAAAACAAAAACAATCCCGCCAGCAAAAATAGGGAAAAAAAAGGAGCGATCTCACCTCTTCAGATGTTGGTTTAAGTCCGACAATACATTCCTCAAAAAGGGTGTAGAAGAACAAAGTAATCCATCAACGTGTAGCATTCAATTTATTCTGGACCATTAAAGAATTCTGGAGGATATCAGAATGTTGGCGTACCAGCTTCCATCTACCCCCATTCATTCCTCTTTCCGCGTCTCCATTCAAAAAACGAGCACGTGATTTAAAGGGACTATATCCATAGGACAGGGAGTGAGAAGGTGTGCGCGTGTGACGGTGACCGGGAAGAACCTAGGCTCATGCTCGCCCTGAGTTTCCCTTAAAGTGAAGGCAGAAGAACGTTCAGCGCCTGGCCAGGCTTTCTATGTATTAATTTACATGGGTGTTTTAATATGAAATATAAATAAGTGTCTTAGACAATAGATACTATTTTACGCTACTGATTAATACTCAAAACTTTGTGGCTGATGCTACAGAAGAAGGGGTTTATGCGCATGCGTCTACTACTTCTATTGTTCTGGTGTCTCCGATGGGACCGTCTTACAGCGCACGTAGAGGTGTGGCATGTGTATTGCATCGTTTTCAGCAAGCGTTGCTATATGTACCTGAAATTTTACTGATCCGTTGTCCATGTGGACGCGATATTTAAAAAAAAAAAAAAAATCTCGTTGTCGTGTGGATGTAGCCTTAGAGGTTGCAAATCGGGTTAAGCCATTAACATTAGTTGGTGCGTAGACTGTTGCAGAGAAGATCTCAAACCCCCAAAAAGTCACAGTTCTAGAGGGAATATGCCACTTCTATGAAAAAGAAGAGGCAGGAAGAGTTTATAGACTGATAGAAGGTTAACTTTCATGCACTAAGGGGTTCTTAAACAATGAGCACTGATCGTAATATGCTGATGAAGTTGTGAATGTTTTTCTTTCTATGTTTTTCAGATGGCTAGCAACAGTAATACAAGTAGTACCGGTGGTGCAAAGCACAAAACCAGAAAGGACAATTATGTTTGGTTAATTGGTCCCACTTCCAAGGAACTGTCTGGGAGAAAGCTTCCTTCTGCTAGGGAAGTCCTTAGGCCAAGTTTACATTAGACCGTATCTGTCTCGTTTTCTTCGCGGATGCACTGTCTGTTTACATTAAAACGCCTGGAAACGCCGGGAAACGGGAATCCGCCAGGGTTCACGTATTCAATCCAGATCGTGTCTGATCCGGTTCTGTGTAAACATTGAGAATACGTGGATACGCTGTGCTGAGCTCTAGCTGGCGTCATCACTGGACAACGTCACTGTGACATCCACCTTCCTGATTCGCTGGCGTTGGTCATGTGACGTGACTGCTGAAAAATGGCGCGGACTTCCGCCTTGTATCACCTTTCATTAAAGAGTATAAAAGTATGAAAATACTGCAAATACTGATGCAAATACTGCCCATTGTGTAGTTATGATTGTCTTTAGGCTTGCCATCCTTCCACTTGCAAGTGGTAAGTGACTTGCGCACAGCGGCTCAGTCCCGAATCACTGCTCGTGCACTTCACTCGCGCGCTCTGTGAGCTGCGCAGGGCCGGAGTGCGCACCCTCCAGAGGGCACTCGCTGTTCAGGGCGGAGTGATTTGGAGCGCAGCCGCTGAGGAGGAAGCGATGAGCCGCACTGACACATTTCAACTTACGTGCCGAATTAGTCATGTGATTAGCGCATCCGTGTATTGGCGTTGCTGTGTGCACGCGAATCGTTTTTAAAAACGTTAATCTGATGATCCGCTGATACGGTCTAATGTAAACCCCACCTTAGTGTGTTCTTTTATCTCCACAAGATACCATAATACCGAAGGGTTTAGAAAATCACAGACAAGTAATAGCTATTGTTACTTTGAACACAGGAAGTTATATTACTGTATTGTTTTGTATTAATATGAAACAGTTAATAAGCCACATTATTTTATATTGTGTCTTGAGTGAAAACTTTAATGGCTTTGTGGCATCTCTAAACATTGTTCAATCTCAACCAAATTTCGCACAATAACTTCTTTTAGGCAATGTAAAAAAAAATGGTAAGGTGGTCGTAACAAAATCCTAAAAAAAAATTTGGGGACCACACTATTCCATACGGACAATTTTTACCTGCGCTGTTGTTCACTCTATATGAACATTTTCAGGAGAGGAAATGGAAGCCAGATTGGGCTAGTTTCAAACTACTCTGTGGTTAAGATCTTGTTTTATGGCAAATAATCTGAATTATATGTAATAAATCACTGCAAAATGGCAAAGTGTAAGTTATATACAGGGGGCTGCAAAAGTAGGTATACAGAAAGGAATATTTCAGTATTACCAGTATTATAATAGTGGTGCTAGGTTTCATTTAACACTAACGTTTTGTGCAAACATTTTTTCATTACTGTATACCTACTTTTGCAGCCCCCTGTATAAATATTGCAAAGGGGGAAACGGGGGATTATATTATGTATATTGTCCATACATTAGGGGGGTGTGTGTGTGTGTGTGTGTTAATTACTTGTTTCCCACTCAAGGGCTAAGAAAAAGAACAAATGGCTCTATTTATACAAGGGCCCACATTTTTGGGTTTGTGTGTGTGTGGTAAAACCTCACAAATTGAGCTGCTAGACGGTATGCTGGCTGCCTGTTGTTGATTTTCAACTGCCTATTGTTGGGTTATGCTAAAATTTCACTCGGTAGTAGCCTATGGAGCACTTGCATGTGACGTCACAGCCGATCCAGATTGTGACAGACGCCATCTTGTCGGTCAAACGCCATATTTCCGCCTTCTACTTCTGGTTGTACTTCTGCTTTTACTTCTACCTTTTCTTCTGGAAAACCCTACTATATACAATTCTACTACAACGGCTGCGGCTACAAGCTCTCCCTACCTGTGCACGTTTATGTTTTTTGTGTGTATTTTTGCGTGTTGTTCGTCTGTACCGGACTTCAATATCCACTACAACCGTATGGACTTACTGGACATTGGTTTCCAGCAGAAAATGACGGTTTGTAGCGATTTCCATCGCATGCACAACATTCCGGACGAGATAGCGAGACCAGCGGGGTCTCCGTGGATTGTTATCGGAAGCAAAGCGAAGGAGGCGGTGCCGGGAGCGGAAGCAAAAGCGAGGCTGCAGAGCCGGCCTGTTGACTAAGCTCAGAAAACAGCCACTCAAGCCTCCACTGCTAAGCCTCTATCTCTCCAACGCCAGATCCATGGTAAACAAGACGGACGATTTGGAATTACAGTTGGAATTACCTTATTCTATTCTATAATTGGCTGGTCAGTGCTATACTAGATACTTAAGTGACTTACCCGTCCAATGAGGATTGTTATTTTCTTGTTTACAAGATGCCACATCTGAGTCGCTGACAAATCCTGAATTTCTGTAAAGATAACTGTCCAGAGATTTATAAGCATGCAGTGCTTCACCACTGAACAGCGAGGGAAAGTTAATGAGGTAATTATACACGTCTGGGTATTCCGCTGGCAGTTCAAAATCCACTGACACGGTCGTGAAAACTCCGTCCGGTAAGCCATAAGGGTCACTAATCTGTAGATCGTTTATTTTAGACATGTATCTAGTTATCTGTTCATTAGAAAAATGAGCCATGTAGTCCATCGGTTGAAATTGATCCATTCTGTACACGAGTGCAGCAGTATTCAGCTGTGCTTTTTACCGACAAGATGGCGGCTGTGTACTTTCCGGTCACGTGACTGCAAGATCTCTATAGGCTACTCTAAATTGCCCATAGGTGTGAATGGTTGAGAGGGGAAAACCTCTGTTTATAATCCAGTGGAAGGCAAAGGGAAAGCACTACTGTAATTCTTCCCTCGAAACTTTCGACCATGTCACTGCAGTGATGTATGCCAAATGGATAGTAGCCTATAGCATGTGTCAAGTCTGATAGCCCCAGACAAAGTAAAGTTCAGAGGCTATGTTGTTAATGTCAGCCTGCCCCACCAAAATCTATGGTCACAAACCACTGCTGGTGCACACCCCTTTATAATGGGACTTATGACTGTGCTCAGAATTTACCACATCCAAAAGTAATTATAATACACATGCTATCAATGAAGTTTTTGATTAACCCCATATGAAGATATTGTTTTTCATCCAACTGCTGAAGCAGTCCGCAAAGAGCTTACAAAGCACATACAGGATCACATTGTGGAAAGTCAGGCGAAGGGTACAGAGGAAAGTTGCAAAACATTAGCTGTACCATGGAACATTTGAAGGCCATCATCAGAAATTGGAGAAAGTAGGGCACCACAGTGACTTTATTAAGAACAGGACATGCCTCCAGAAGTGACGAAAGGACAAGAAGAAAACTTAACAGGGAGGCTGCTGCACTCTTGTATACTGTATATCTAGTCTGTTGGCTAGAGTGGCTAGACAGTAGCTCTTTCTCATGAGAAACCTACAGACCAGCGCCCCAAAACCATGTGGGGAAAATGTGTTGCCTCCTCAGTCCACAGTAGAACTTTGTCATAACTCTTAAAAAAAAAAAAAAATATATATATATATATATATATATATATATATATATATATTTATTTATTTAGTGTGTGTATATATATATATATATATATATATATATATATATATATATATATTTATTTATTTATTTAGTGTGTATATGTGTGTGTGTGTATATATATATATATATATATATATATATATATATATATATATATATATATATATATATATATATATATTAGTGTGTGTGTATATATATATATATATATATATGTGTGTATATATATATATGTATGTATGTGTGTATGTAGTGTGTGTGTGTGTATATATATGTATGTAGCGTGTGTATGTATGTATATATATATATATACACATACATACACACACGAGTGATTCCACGCTTATGGGTACTGAAATGGAGACATGAACTTATTCACCTAAAACCATTTCTTTTTTTACCATCAGGTCACAAAACATGTAATCTTTAATGAATGATATGTTAAAAGATAACTTTAATTTTCTGAGATGTAATAAAAACATATTTATATGCCAAAGTCAAGCCTATGAGTTCCAAAATGATGTCTGTTACATTACTTCTGTTACGATTGTCCATCTCGCGTCTGTTACAAATTAATTACAATCTAGCTATATACCGTGTTAATCTTATTGAAAGAATGTGTATGTTTATTCTACTACACATGTTTATTAATTATATTTGCTAAAACATCACCTTCCTATGTTTCAAAAAGTAATTCTACATTGTTAAAATTGAGAATATATATGTCCACAACACTTCTGTTACGTTCTGACTTTGGCATATAAATATGTTTTTATTACATCTCAGAAAATTAAAGTTATCTTTTAACATATCATTCATTAAAGATTACATGTTTTGTGACCTGATGGTAAAAAAAAGGAATGGTTTTGGGTGAATTTTTAAAAATGAGTTTATGTCCCCATTTCAGTACCCATAAGCGTGGAATCACTCATATACATTATGTATGTATATGCACAAAAACAAGATGGCTTATCTTCTACAGAACGTTATACCCACAGTGAAGCATGATGGTGGCAGCATATGATGGTGCTATGGGACTGCTCTTCTGATTCTAGTCAAGATGGACAATCATTGACGAGTCTATTTTATATCTATTATATTCTATATCTCTTTTGGCACAAAACCTGCAGGCATCAGACAGCTGAAGATTTGGAATGGCCCAGTCAGAGCACAGTTCTAAACCCCATCAAAAAACCTGGGGAATGATTTGAAGAGGGTTTTGTTCAGGAGACGCCCTTGCAAATTGATAGAGCTGGAGCATTTTTCAAGTAGAATGAAACGAAATGGCCAAATTAATATGTGCCAGGTTGGTACACTCTCACCCAAAAGAGTGAGTGCTGTATTTATTTATTTTTCCCTAAAATATTTGTATTTTTTCTTTGCTTTCATTTCTATTGGTTGCAATATCAATATTAAAGGTGGAAAAAGATCTGAAATGATTTTATCTTGTTTTTTTTTTTTTTACACATCTCAAAAATGAGCAATTTTAACAGGGGTATGTAGACTTGTGTCCACTGTAACTAAGAATTTGTTGAATATTCTTGTAACTTTCCCCTGAATTATGCTGTGTTACTCTGATACTCAGGTCTATTAACGGGAGTCGTGGTGGATTCAGGTGATGGTGTCACCCACATTTGCCCTGTATATGAAGGGTTCTCTCTTCCTCATTTAACTCGCAGGCTGGACATAGCAGGGAGAGACATCACTCGATATCTTATAAAGGTACTCACTTGTGCTTGTTGGACTTGACAGCAGTTAGGGGAAAAAAAATTTTTTTTTGGATGGCCTAGCAGTGTAGGAAATTAAGTTTAAGCAGACTGTCACAGGACAGACAAGTCTAAAATGTTGTCTGTCCATCCAAATTTCAGCCTGTCCAAAGGCCTGGAACAATGCAGCCAGGGGGCCCTGTAAGCTGAAGGGCTTTTGATGCCTGGAGACGGCTTCTTGGCTATTTCCAGGCACGTTTTTGTGATTTTCAAAGGCCTAATTACTCTGGCATTTTCTTGTAAATTATATTCAATTTGTAGAAGATTCAAGAAAAACATGCTTGAAGTTTTACCCAAGAAAACAGTAGCACGCACAGGTCAGTTCCATGTCTAGAAAAAAAGTACGGGGGGCAAGGATGTTCCAGTTGGTTACAACTTACTGGTACTCATATAGGTACTATAATAACACTCATGAAATATTGTCAACAATGAATATTTTTTTTATACTGTGTTTTATAAAAAGTCTGTAAGAAATTTAGTAATTAACAATACAACAGGGCGGCACGGTGGTGTAGTGGTTAGCGCTGTCGCCTCACAGCAAGAAGGTCCGGGTTCGAGCCCCGTGGCCGGCGAGGGCCTTTCTGTGCGAGTTTGCATGTTCTCCCCGTGTCCGCGTGGGTTTCCTCTGGGTGCTCCGGTTTCCCCCACAGTCCAAAGACATGCAGGTTAGGTTAACTGGTGACTCTGAATTGACCGTAGGTGTGAATGTGAGTGTGAATGGTTGTCTGTGTCTATGTGTCAGCCCTGTGATGACCTGGCGACTTGTCCAGGGTGTACCCCGCCTTTCGCCCGTAGTCAGCTGGGATAGGCTCCAGCTTGCCTGCGACCCTGTAGAACAGGATAAAGCGGCTACAGATAATGAGATGAGATGAACAATACAACTGTTCTTACATAACAGAGAGAGAATTTTGAGGACGAGATTCCAAGTAACTTTGTAACAAAATGACTCAGAATTAGACATGGGAATATCGTTTGGCATTCAGACTAAAATCTGCTGGACTGGAACGGAGAAGAAAATAAACTCTTAAAATATAAATCTACATCCTACAAAGCGTATGATTATGACTTATTTTTATTATGAATGGAAAAAAAATGCACATAATAACCATTGATTGGTAGTTTGGCACTGAACATAACACTGTACTACAAAGTTTCATGTAAACTGAACCCTAAACCAACTGACTGGATCCATCAGATACGGTCAACCCTAAAATACTAGTTCAACTGATCGTGCAGTAAAAACAGTGAATACTGAGTGTATTTTTTTCTCATCTTATCATCTCTAGCCGCTTTATCCTGTTCTACAGGGTCGCAGGCAAGCTGGAGCCTATCCCAGCTGACTACGGGCAAAAGGCGGGGTACACCCTGGACAAGTCGCCAGGTCATCACAGGGCGACATATATGGCCCTTTTCCACTACCCTTTTTCAGCTCACTTCAGCCCGACACGGCTCGCGTTTCGACTACCTCAGAGCAGCACGACTCAGCTCACTTCAGCCTTACTTAGTACCCAAAACTCGCACGGTTTTACTTAGCACCCAAAACTCACTCTCGACTCCATGTCCTCCATGTTTATTGTTTACTATCCGGGTCGTGAGACTACCGCTTAAAAGGTCACTGTTGTCACTGTTTGCGCCGCCTAACGACATCACGTGACGTCCACCCACTTTCGCTAACTCCACCCAATGTGTCCACCCACTTCCAGCCAGCACGGTTCAGCGCGGTTGTAGTCGAAATGCAACTCCAACAGCCCCACTCAGCTCGACTCAGCCCAACTCAGCACCGCACGGCTCAGCCCAACTCAGCCGCGTTGGTAGCGGAAAAGCGGCTATAGACACAGACAACCATTCACATTCACACCTACGGTCAATTTAGAGCCACCAGTTAACCTAACCTGCATGTCTTTGGACTGTGGGGGAAACCGGAGCACCCAGAGGAAACCCACGCGGACACGGGGAGAACATGCAAACTCCGCACAGAAAGGCCCTCGCCGGCCACGGGGCTCGAACCCGGACCTTCTTGCTGTGAGGCGACAGCGCTAACCACTACACCACCGTGCCGCCTGAGTGCATTTTTTTATTATTATTATTATTATTATTATTATTGTCTTATTTAGTGTGCCACTCCGGGAGAGGGAGGTGCCTGTAAATTTTGACGGGGCCATGACCTTTAACAGCAGAGTTCTGAATTTTTAAATCTCTGCACACACGAGTGGCTGAAGCCAGGGCTCGTGCTAAAGTTTTCCACGAGCCGCTCTTGCTCCTGATGTCGGATCGGGACGAGCCTGGGCTCGTTCAAAAGGTCTGTGAGAGAGGGAGGTGCCTGTAAAGTTTGGCTGGGCTAGGACCATCAATGGCCGAGTTAGGAATTTTTAAATTTGAGCCCGCGGGGTCTCCCGTTTCACAGGCTGTTATGACATGATGAATTCGCCTAGTGTAACATTTGGAAGAAAATTAGAAGTAGATTAGACCCATATCTTAACAATTTTTCATGAGCCGTCCGGTTTGATGCTTTTGAAATACAGACGGACAAATGCGAAAATTACTGATAAATGTCCGCCGGTCCGGCCTCATTGCCCACACTGGCCTAGTAATACAGAATGCCTTAGACTGTGTTATTAAAGTGGTCTTCGGAGCTCGGTGCAGGAGTATTTGCTGGTTGAAAGCTGACAGTTACTATAACATTGTGCTCGTATTATTTTTCTCCAGTTGCTGCTGCTGCGCGGATATGCTTTCAACCACTCGGCAGATTTTGAGACTGTGCGCATGATGAAGGAGAAACTCTGTTATGTAGGATACAATATCGAGCAGGAGCAGAAGCTTGCTTTGGAGACTACTGTACTGGTGGAATCCTACACGGTCAGTCTAAAGCACACACGCACCATTACTGATATATAAATTTATGTATAAGTTTTAATATGTAATATGAGAATTATTTAACGTTTCTGACTACTTCTTGTAATCCCCATTTAATTTGTGTGATCACTCACTCATCTGTGGTGTGTAAATTAGCTGGGTGAGAGACATTATACCCCAGCATGGTTGAATTCTCGAATTGGAAAGATCAGATGATGTGCATTATTATTTTGTTTAACCGCACCGCTCAGACAGTAGTTCTAGCTAGAACATGAACGATAGGTTTATATTAATGAGCTTGTACTAATACATTAGTGTTTCCATAGTAACAGCTCGTACACAGGGACTTGTATGGCAGAAGCTCAGCATAAGTGAAGAATAAGCAGATTTAAAAAACAAACAAAAAAAAAAACTACTCTCATTTTTTTGTGCCCCCATACTATGATTTTGGTTTGGTTGTCTATGCATCTGTGCAAGATTCTCATTAACTTGAAATCTCACCTAACGAGTCGTTGAGTATGTGTAGGATTTATATGGAACTTTTTTTTTGGGTAACTGGCAGATGAACTTATGCTGTGTTCACACTTATACCGGTACGAAAGTGGTATAACTGTATCGATACAAAGTATACCGGTACAGTTTAGTGCATCTGTCCACACTAGCGAGAAATGTTTGCGGTTTTCTTTCACGGAAGTTGAAATGCGCGTGCGCGAAATGTTTCCGTGGTTACCGAGTAACTTCCTTCCGAGAATATATGGTGGATGAAACAACGTGTGTGTGCTTTTTGTTGTCAATGTACAGTCTGTATTTCTGGTGGTCATTTATTCAGTCGACTCGTATAAAACGCGCGAGGCAGTTGAGAAAGAAACAAAGAAAACGAATCTCCCTTTCTCCCCCCTCACTTTCTCCCTTTTCCTTTCTCTTCCCCTCCCTTTCTCTTCCTTTTCCCCTCTTCCTCCTTTCTTCCTCCCTCTTTCCCCCTCCCTCCTCCTCTTCCTTTCTCCCCCCTTTCTTTGCTCCATGTAGCTCCACGGTCGTTTTGAGCCATTTTGACGTTTTATTTACAGCTGGAAAGCACGTGCGTATTGTATTGTATGAATAACCCGGAAGACGTAGGAATGGTTCATTGCGCATGCGCATTATATTTGTATCGATACAGAACCGCTTCATCTGTCCACACTACAGCGAAGCGCTACAGTACCGATACTGTACCGGTACGAAACCCATACATTTGTGGGTTTCGTACCGATACAGTTATACCGCTACAGTACCGGTATAGTTGCTAGTATGGACAGGTGTTGCGGTACGAAAGTAGTTTTGTATCGGTACAAAATCCCTAGTGTGGACAGGGTATTATTGATTAAAACGGATTCAAAAGGCACAACAAGGTCAGATGTCTGAAATGTGTGGTTTTTTTTTTTTTTTTTTTTTTGCTTTGTTTCTTCAGTAGCTTCCTTCCTGTTTGTCATACAGAGATGTTACTGTACTGACACATTCATGTTCAGGAACTCAAGGCCCATTTTCTCAAGGCTACCTATGGTTTTTCCCATGAGTCTGTCTGCATGTCTGCCTGAGATTTCCATTAGCGTAATATCTCAAAACCAGGTGGATGAATGTTTGTTTGTAGGATTAATTTGGAATCCTCATTGTAACCAGCAGATGAACTGATTAGATTAGGCATAGTATGAGCCCGTCTGCAACTAGTTGCAGGTACAGTAAAGAGAAACTGCCAGCGAGTGCCCGAGAGGAAATCACGTTCATCTGCTCTCATGTGCTGCAGTTCCAGTTTATCATCCATCTATTTGTGTGGGAGGGCAAGGGCAACATGCACAATAAGCACATTTAATGTTATTTCTACAAGATATAATTGGGCATGTAATACCCATGTGGTTGTTATAAACAGTGCACAGTATTAAAAATAGCTTTTTTCCACTAAATGTCTGCTTCTCTTTGCAGATTAGACAATCCTTTTATTTTTCTATATTTCTTGTTTCTGTACAAAACGGTGACAGTCACGTGACGGACAGCTCTCGAGGTTTTTTTTTTTTTCCACGATAAAGCAGGATTTGGGGATTGGAGGCACTTTGGCAGGGATCTCTCCATGTGAAAGATCATGTGTGACATGTGCGCCTCATCTGTGCGCACACCTGCATTCACCATGCAACTTCTGGCAAGCAGTTAAAGTTGCGTCGTGTGAAAGGGTTAATGATTCTGCAACTGAGTGTTATGCAGTGTGCGGCACAGACTTGACTCTGCTAGTTACAAGATAACAAGCATCAGGTTAGAGATGAGTTTCTGTGAAGGAAAGGAGGAGCTGGCTACCCTCTAGTTTGTTCTGTTGTCATGCCTGTTTAAGTGTGGGAGTAGAATTTTTCTGCTGAAGCTCTGTTTCCCCCCCCCTAACATTTTCCTAAAGAGAGTACTGATGGGGGAGTGAAGCAAATAAAATGGTGAGTGGTGAAACAAAGAGGTCAGTGTGGCATTAGAGCTGCCTAACTAGCATGTAACATCATTTCCTGCGTGGCTACAGTCCTTCCCCAGCTGGGCCGCTGGGTGTTTCCACATCTGGACACCCCTCAATGGACTCTTTATATGCCCACGCAACCCTCCACCATCTTCTCATCACTGCTGGACTCTGTGATCCCACTCAGACCTGTGGCTTAGATCCAGCTGACCAGTCAAGAGGGACTGTTTGATTGTGAAGTCATTTTAAAGTGACATTCTATCCATATAGTAATATACAGTCAGATGGATGAAATTTCAGGGACTTTATTGCTGAAGCTCTGATGGCTAGGAAGTATGGAACCAAACTGAAGTCTACAACCCAATTCCAAAAAAGTTGGGACAAAGTACAAATTGTAAATAAAAACGGAATGCAATAATTTACAAATCTCAAAAACTGGTATTGTATTCACAATAGAACATAGACAACATATCAAATGTCGAAAGTGAGACATTTTGAAATTTCATGCCAAATATTGGCTCATTTGAAATTTCATGACAGCAGCACATCTCAAAAAAGTTGGGACAGGGGCAATAAGAGGCTGGAAAAGTTAAAGGTACAAAAAAGGAACAGCTGGAGGACCAAATTGCAACTCATTAGGTCAATTGGCAATAGGTCATTAACATGACTGGGTATAAAAAGAGCATCTTGGAGTGGCAGCGGCTCTCAGAAGTAAAGATGGGAAGAGGATCACCAATCCCCCTAATTCTGCGCCGACAAATAGTGGAGCGATATCAGAAAGGAGTTCAACAGTGTAAAATTGGAAAGAGTTTGAACATATCATCATCTACAGTGCATAATATCATCAAAAGATTCAGAGAATCTGGAAGAATCTCTGTGCGTAAGGGTCAAGGCCGGAAAACCATACTGGGTGCCCGTGATCTTTGGGCCCTTAGACGCCACTGCATCACATACAGGCATGCTTCTGTATTGGAAATCACAAAATGGGCTCAGGAATATTTCCAGAGAACATTATCTGTGAACACAATTCACTGTGCCATCCGCCGTTGCCAGCTAAAACTCTATAGTTCAAAGAAGAAGCCGTATCTAAACACGATCTAGAAGCGCAGACGTCTTCTCTGGGCCAAGGCTCATTTAAAATGGACTGTGGCAAAGTGAAAAACTGTTCTGTGGTCAGACGAATCAGAATTTAAAGTTCTTTATGGAAATCAGGGACGCCGTGTCATTCGGACTAAAGAGGAGAAGGACGACCCGAGTTATCAGCGCTCAGTTCAGAAGCCTGCATCTCTGATGGTATGGGGTTGCATTAGTGCGTGTGGCATGGGCAGCTTACACATCTGGAAAGACACCATCAATGCTGAAAGGTATATCCAGGTTCTAGAGCAACATATGCTCCCATCCAGACGACGTCTCTTTCAGGGAAGACCTTGTATTTTCCAACATGACAATGCCAAACCACGGACTGCATCAATTACAGCATCATGGCTGCGTAGAAGAAGTGTCCGGGTACTGAACTGGCCAGCCTGCAGTCCAGATCTTTCACCCATAGAAAACATTTGGCGCATCATAAAACGGAAGATACGACAAAACAGACCTAAGACAGTTGAGCAACTAGAATCCTACATTAGACAAGAATGGGTTAACATTCCTATCCCGAAACTTGAGCAACTCGTCTCCTCAGTCCCCAGACATTTACAGACTGTTGTAAAGAGAAAAGGGGATGTCTCACAGTGGGAAACATGGCCTTGTCCCAACTTTTTTGAGATGTGTTGTTGCCATGAAATTTAAAAATCACCTAATTTTTCTCTTTAAATGATACATTTTCTCAGTTTAAACATCCTCTATGTTCTATTCTGAATAAAATATGGAATTTTGAAACTTCCACATCATTGAATTCGGTTTTTATTTACAATTTGTACTTTGTCCCAACTTTTTTGGAATCGGGGTTTAAGATGCAGTTTAAGATGGAAATTTTTACCCTGATTATTTTAAAATTGTCTGGTTGACTTGTCCCATCATAAATAACATTTAATTTCAGATTTTTTTTTTTTTCTGTAGCTCCCTGATGGCAGAGTGATAAAGGTCGGAGGGGAGAGGTTTGAGGCCCCTGAGGCTCTTTTCCAGCCTCATCTGATTAACGTGGAGGGAGTGGGAGTTGCTGAGCTGCTCTTCAACACCATTCAGGCAGCAGATATCGACACCAGGTAAAGTCGGTGTATTTCAGAGGTGCCCAAGCCTGGGGTAGTCAAAGTCCAGCATGGTGTTATGTGTTCGAACACTCATTAAAACTTGGGAATGAAGTGATGAGTTGGAGTAAGGAAATCCTCAGACTGCTGGACTCTGGCCCTTCTGGTGTTCTTAATCCAGGTTTATTGCTTCAGAGATGTTTACACTAATTTATATACAGCAAGTTAGTTTTATCGCTCCACTTCACTACTGAATGTGTTAAACTATTCTATGTAACGCGTCTCGCACACAGAGCCTGACGTGACCAAGTATTGTCAGAGCAACAGCGATAGACAATTAATCAACACCACCTGATCAGTCAGATTTGAGAATTCAACAGCACTGTTATGAAACATTACAAGCCACACCTTTATCTCTCCCTTTAATTTTTTTTCTTTGATATAAACATGTGACCGTGCCTTTCCTTCCCTCCTTTAGGGCCGAGTTCTATAAACACATTGTTCTCTCAGGCGGTTCTACCATGTATCCAGGCCTGCCATCTCGACTGGAGAGGGAACTCAAGCAGCTCTATCTCGAGCGCGTGCTTAAAGGGGATGTGGACAAGCTCTCTGTGAGTACGCCCCATCTATAATCACACAATCTAACACACAACTACATCAGGAACATTCTTATGATGTGCTATTGGTGTTGAGTATTTTCTTAAGCCTAGGTTACAACCGGACGTACGATTTTTTTGGCCGTGCGATTTTTGGCATTTCCAAAATCGCTGCGTTTTTTTTTGTTCGTGGAGAAAGACGCACATTGGCCGTAAGTTTGTCTTGCAACCTGAAAAAAAACGTAAGCGCCTGTAGAGTTTGTTTGACATGACAAAGAACCTCTGCGGCCGGTCTACGGCTCGAAAATCAGCACGTCACACGTGTGCCCTCCGTGCGTTTCTTGCGTTTTTTGCACGTAGACCGGCCGTAGGAGCACGTACGGCCGGTTGTGACTGAGGCTTAAAAGCACATTCTGCTTGATGTCCAGTAGCATCATAGCCTGGGCCCGCCCATCCTAAGCGTGACACAACACGAGGGCCTGTTGCGAGCTTAGTCTGGCCAGGCAAGCTATCTACAGCTCTTCCAAGCTCCCGAAAAATCAGGAACCAATCAACTTTGAGCATCTCCAACGGCCCTGGGTAGAGGCGTGTTCAAGGCACTGACGTAGGAGAACTGCGACCGGAAGCCATAGATTGTTTACAGAATCTATGCCGGAAGCGCTTCATTCACGCTTCCGCATCTATTACGCATAGACGCTGTATTGAAAGCATTCAACGGGAAGTTCTCATTGAAAACGGAGCAAAGAGCAGCCCTGGAGGTATTTATTGAAAGGAAGGACGTTTTCGCCTTGCTCCCGACCGGCTTCGGTAAGAGTTTAATCTACCAGTTAGCCCCGTCGCGTCACATACGTCAGAGGAAAGAGTGATGTGATTGGTTTAAGCTTCGTCACAGCCTTTTCTGGCTTCGACCAGTAGCAAACTGAGGCATTTCAGGGAGGCGGGTCAACCACGGGCTCTGGGAAACGGTTGGGCTTAATATTTTGGCCAGACCAATAGCTCAGAGAGCTTTGAAGTCGCGTTAGCCAGACTAGTAGCATCACACCTCCATTTTCTTATTTTTATGCAGTGGAGCTATTGAAGTACTGCTTTTGACCAGCAGGTGGAACTATGTGATCTCTGTGTGTGTGTGAGGGAGGGAGGGAGAGAGAGAGAGAGAGAGAGAGAGAGCTGGCCAGCAGTACAGCACTAAGGCCTGGGGGGGGGGACACACAGCCTGGGCTCTGACTTGAATTGTTGCTCTCTGAATTTAGAATTTGTTTGGAAAAGCATTTTAAAGAAACCCTGCGCTGCTTGCTTGAATCAGCTGAATATGGTTGGTCAGCAGACCTGCCGGTTATGTACAAGCTCGTTCACTCTAAAAGCTTCTGTCTTGATTAACTGTCTTTAAATTGCCATAGAATAGGAAACTAAATTAAAAAGGAACTCTTTGCCGTACAGGTTTTCAAGTTTTCGTAGCTGCAAATACTAATTCTCAAGACGTGGATCAGGTGTGTGGGAGGAAAGAAAACCTCCAGGATTAGAGTTGAGAACTCCTGGGGTCCGTTCCAGAAAGTAGGCTTCGTGAGCTAGTCTGATAACATGATCCAAGGTGGAAGTAATGCACAAATTTTAGATCCGTTACTCTGAAACTAATCTGGAAAATGTCAAGTTTTTTATAGCGCTTTTAATAATAGACATTGTCGCAAAGCCGCTTTACAGAAAATTAAAGACTTTAAACAGGAGCTAATTTTATCTCTAATTTATCCCCAATGAGCAAGCCTGTGGCAAGAAAAACTCCCTCAGGCAACATGAGGAGAGAACCTCGAGAGGAACCAGACTCAAAATGGAACTCCTCCTCATCTGGGTGATAACGGACAGCGTGATTTATAAATAACTCGCTTCTATAACAGTGTCCTATAGAGTCACAAAGTACAACTGTGTAACCAGGAAATTCATTATAGTTTGAACATGAAATCTGTTTTGTTGAAGTTATAAACTGTTCACTGATGGAAACTTGAGTGCAAAACTGTTTGACAACTGCAGTCCTAAAGTTAGCAAGTCAGCTGTAGCCCTCAGACATAAAAGCATTACTGTAAGTGTCCACAGCGTCCTCCAAGTGCGACTTTCGACTGTCCTTATGGGGCCGTCCTCCGCAGGAGCGACGTGATGAGACTCCAGCCAGATGTAGGGCATCGGAATGGATCAGGCAGGTCCGAGGAGCAAAAGAGGTCAGGATCGACATATAACTCAGAGGGACAGATTGGGGGGAGGAGAGAACAGGTTGTTGGGTATGCCCAGTGTCACCGAATGAGTAAGAGCAGTGTACGTTTTGCGCTCGTTCAGCTAAATTAATCCTGACTTTGTCTGTAATATTTAAAGAATCTCAGATTAATCAATGCCATGCTATTTTCTTAAACATCTTACAAATGTAGAGGTTTGACTGACTGTAGCTATTTATATCCCCTATGGTAGTTATCAAATACTAAACCTCAATAAAGTAACACATTGTGTGCTTGCATACACTTGCTTACGTGTCTAGGTGTGTATGGTGTAGCTTTTATAGATTAGAGGGCTCAAATATATGGAGAGGATTTCATGCCACCTTGAAATGCAAACACGACTTTGGGATGAAGGGAAAAACAATCAGCATGATGTATTGTTTTACAGTGAGCAGCACGCAGAAACCATGACACGTGGAAATGCAATGCATAAGTCACTTTTGGTTTTCATTGTGAGATATGAAGAGAATGCGACCCAGTGACACGGAAAATCATTTCATTGTTTTGTGTCTCGTTCATGACTCGTGAAATCGTGCCACCAGGAAATGGGAAATTGCTGTCCAATCACAGCTCTCTAGCAAACGGGGGTGTGGTTCAGGAAAAACGGCCTGAGCTAGTCGCTCAAGATCTAATCGTGTGGTTGAAAAAAAAACGGCCTGAGCTAGTGGCTCAAGATCTAATCGTGTGGTTGAAAAAAACGGCCTGAGCTAGTCGCTCAAGATCTAATCGTGTGGTTGAAAAAAACGGCCTGAGCTAGTCGCTCAAGATCTAATCGTGTGGTTGAAAAAAACGGCCTGAGCTAGTCGCTCAAGATCTAATCGTGTGGTTGAAAAAAACGGCCTGAGCTAGTCGCTCAAGATCTAATCGTGTGGTTGAAAAAAACGGCCTGAGCTAGTCGCTCAAGATCTAATCGTGTGGTTGAGGAAAAACGGCCTGAGCTAGTCGCTCAAGATCTAATCGTGTGGTTGAGGAAAAACGGCCTGAGCTAGTCGCTCAAGATCTAATCATGTGGTTGAAAAAAAACGGCCTGAGCTAGTCGCTCAAGATCTAATCGTGTGGTTGAAAAAAACGGCCTGAGCTAGTCGCTCAAGATCTAATCGTGTGGTTGAAAAAAACGGCCTGAGCTAGTGGCTCAAGATCTAATCGTGTGGTTGAAAAAAACGGCCTGAGCTAGTCGCTCAAGATCTAATCGTGTGGTTGAAAAAAACGGCCTGAGCTAGTCGCTCAAGATCTAATCGTGTGGTTGAAAAAAACGGCCTGAGCTAGTCGCTCAAGATCTAATCGTGTGGTTGAAAAAAACGGCCTGAGCTAGTCGCTCAAGATCTAATCGTGTGGTTGAGGAAAAACGGCCTGAGCTAGTCGCTCAAGATCTAATCGTGTGGTTGAAAAAAACGGCCTGAGCTAGTCGCTCAAGATCTAATCGTGTGGTTGAAAAAAACGGCCTGAGCTAGTCGCTCAAGATCTAATCGTGTGGTTGAAAAAAACGGCCTGAGCTAGTCGCTCAAGATCTAATCGTGTGGTTGAAAAAAACGGCCTGAGCTAGTCGCTCAAGATCTAATCGTGTGGTTGAAAAAAAACGGCCTGAGCTAGTCGCTCAAGATCTAATCGTGTGGTTGAAAAAAACGGCCTGAGCTAGTCGCTCAAGATCTAATCGTGTGGTTGAAAAAAACGGCCTGAGCTAGTCGCTCAAGATCTAATCGTGTGGTTGAGGAAAAACGGCCTGAGCTAGTCGCTCAAGATCTAATCGTGTGGTTGAGGAAAAACGGCCTGAGCTAGTCGCTCAAGATCTAATCGTGTGGTTGAAAAAAACGGCCTGAGCTAGTCGCTCAAGATCTAATCGTGTGGTTGAAAAAAAACGGCCTGAGCTAGTCGCTCAAGATCTAATCGTGTGGTTGAAAAAAACGGCCTGAGCTAGTCGCTCAAGATCTAATCGTGTGGTTGAAAAAAACGGCCTGAGCTAGTCGCTCAAGATCTAATCGTGTGGTTGAGGAAAAACGGCCTGAGCTAGTCGCTCAAGATCTAATCGTGTGGTTGAAAAAAACGGCCTGAGCTAGTCGCTCAAGATCTAATCGTGTGGTTGAAAAAAAAACGGCCTGAGCTAGTCGCTCAAGATCTAATCATGTGGTTGAAAAAAACGGCCTGAGCTAGTGGCTCAAGATCTAATCGTGTGGTTGAAAAAAAAACGGCCTGAGCTAGTCGCTCAAGATCTAATCGTGTGGTTGAAAAAAACGGCCTGAGCTAGTCGCTCAAGATCTAATCGTGTGGTTGAGGAAAAACGGCCTGAGCTAGTCGCTCAAGATCTAATCGTGTGGTTGAAAAAAACGGCCTGAGCTAGTCGCTCAAGATCTAATCGTGTGGTTGAAAAAAACGGCCTGAGCTAGTCGCTCAAGATCTAATCGTGTGGTTGAGGAAAAACGGCCTGAGCTAGTCGCTCAAGATCTAATCGTGTGGTTGAAAAAAAAACGGCCTGAGCTAGTGGCTCAAGATCTAATCGTGTGGTTGAAAAAAAACGGCCTGAGCTAGTCGCTCAAGATCTAATCGTGTGGTTGAAAAAAACGGCCTGAGCTAGTCGCTCAAGATCTAATCGTGTGGTTGAAAAAAACGGCCTGAGCTAGTCGCTCAAGATCTAATCGTGTGGTTGAGGAAAAACGGCCTGAGCTAGTCGCTCAAGATCTAATCGTGTGGTTGAAAAAAACGGCCTGAGCTAGTCGCTCAAGATCTAATCGTGTGGTTGAAAAAAACGGCCTGAGCTAGTCGCTCAAGATCTAATCGTGTGGTTGAAAAAAACGGCCTGAGCTAGTCGCTCAAGATCTAATCGTGTGGTTGAGGAAAAACGGCCTGAGCTAGTCGCTCAAGATCTAATCGTGTGGTTGAAAAAAAAACGGCCTGAGCTAGTGGCTCAAGATCTAATCGTGTGGTTGAAAAAAACGGCCTGAGCTAGTCGCTCAAGATCTAATCGTGTGGTTGAAAAAAACGGCCTGAGCTAGTCGCTCAAGATCTAATCGTGTGGTTGAAAAAAACGGCCTGAGCTAGTCGCTCAAGATCTAATCGTGTGGTTGAGGAAAAACGGCCTGAGCTAGTCGCTCAAGATCTAATCGTGTGGTTGAAAAAAACGGCCTGAGCTAGTCGCTCAAGATCTAATCGTGTGGTTGAAAAAAACGGCCTGAGCTAGTCGCTCAAGATCTAATCGTGTGGTTGAAAAAAAAACGGCCTGAGCTAGTCGCTCAAGATCTAATCGTGTGGTTGAAAAAAACGGCCTGAGCTAGTCGCTCAAGATCTAATCGTGTGGTTGAGGAAAAACGGCCTGAGCTAGTCGCTCAAGATCTAATCGTGTGGTTGAGGAAAAACGGCCTGAGCTAGTCGCTCAAGATCTAATCGTGTGGTTGAGGAAAAACGGCCTGAGCTAGTCGCTCAAGATCTAATCGTGTGGTTGAGGAAAAACGGCCTGAGCTAGTCGCTCAAGATCTAATCGTGTGGTTGAAAAAAACGGCCTGAGCTAGTCGCTCAAGATCTAATCGTGTGGTTGAAAAAAAACGGCCTGAGCTAGTCGCTCAAGATCTAATCGTGTGGTTGAAAAAAACGGCCTGAGCTAGTCGCTCAAGATCTAATCGTGTGGTTGAAAAAAACGGCCTGAGCTAGTCGCTCAAGATCTAATCGTGTGGTTGAAAAAAAACGGCCTGAGCTAGTCGCTCAAGATCTAATCGTGTGGTTGAGGAAAAACGGCCTGAGCTAGTCGCTCAAGATCTAATCGTGTGGTTGAAAAAAAAACGGCCTGAGCTAGTCGCTCAAGATCTAATCGTGTGGTTGGAAAAAAACGGCCTGAGCTAGTCGCTCAAGATCTAATCGTGTGGTTGAGGAAAAACGGCCTGAGCTAGTCGCTCAAGATCTAATCGTGTGGTTGAGGAAAAACGGCCTGAGCTAGTCGCTCAAGATCTAATCGTGTGGTTGAGGAAAAACGGCCTGAGCTAGTCGCTCAAGATCTAATCGTGTGGTTGAGGAAAAACGGCCTGAGCTAGTCGCTCAAGATCTAATCGTGTGGTTGAGGAAAAACGGCCTGAGCTAGTCGCTCAAGATCTAATCGTGTGGTTGAAAAAAACGGCCTGAGCTAGTCGCTCAAGATCTAATCGTGTGGTTGAGGAAAAACGGCCTGAGCTAGTCGCTCAAGATCTAATCGTGTGGTTGAAAAAAACGGCCTGAGCTAGTCGCTCAAGATCTAATCGTGTGGTTGAAAAAAACGGCCTGAGCTAGTCGCTCAAGATCTAATCGTGTGGTTGAGGAAAAACAGCCTGAGCTAGTCGCTCAAGATCTAATCGTGTGGTTGAAAAAAAAACGGCCTGAGCTAGTCGCTCAAGATCTAATCGTGTGGTTGAAAAAAACGGCCTGAGCTAGTCGCTCAAGATCTAATCGTGTGGTTGAGGAAAAACAGCCTGAGCTAGTCGCTCAAGATCTAATCGTGTGGTTGAAAAAAACGGCCTGAGCTAGTCGCTCAAGATCTAATCGTGTGGTTGGAAAAAAACGGCCTGAGCTAGTCGCTCAAGATCTAATCGTGTGGTTGGAAAAAAACGGCCTGAGCTAGTCGCTCAAGATCTAATCGTGTGGTTGAGGAAAAACGGCCTGAGCTAGTCGCTCAAGATCTAATCGTGTGGTTGAGGAAAAACGGCCTGAGCTAGTCGCTCAAGATCTAATCGTGTGGTTGAAAAAAAACGGCCTGAGCTAGTCGCTCAAGATCTAATCGTGTGGTTGAAAAAAAACGGCCTGAGCTAGTCGCTCAAGATCTAATCGTGTGGTTGAAAAAAAACGGCCTGAGCTAGTCGCTCAAGATCTAATCGTGTGGTTGAGGAAAAACGGCCTGAGCTAGTCGCTCAAGATCTAATCGTGTGGTTGAAAAAAAAACGGCCTGAGCTAGTCGCTCAAGATCTAATCGTGTGGTTGAAAAAAACGGCCTGAGCTAGTCGCTCAAGATCTAATCGTGTGGTTGAAAAAAACGGCCTGAGCTAGTCGCTCAAGATCTAATCGTGTGGTTGAGGAAAAACGGCCTGAGCTAGTCGCTCAAGATCTAATCGTGTGGTTGAAAAAAAACGGCCTGAGCTAGTCGCTCAAGATCTAATCGTGTGGTTGAGGAAAAACGGCCTGAGCTAGTCGCTCAAGATCTAATCGTGTGGTTGAAAAAAACGGCCTGAGCTAGTCGCTCAAGATCTAATCGTGTGGTTGAAAAAAAACGGCCTGAGCTAGTCGCTCAAGATCTAATCGTGTGGTTGAGGAAAAACGGCCTGAGCTAGTCGCTCAAGATCTAATCGTGTGGTTGAAAAAAACGGCCTGAGCTAGTCGCTCAAGATCTAATCGTGTGGTTGAGGAAAAACGGCCTGAGCTAGTCGCTCAAGATCTAATCGTGTGGTTGAAAAAAACGGCCTGAGCTAGTCGCTCAAGATCTAATCGTGTGGTTGAGGAAAAACGGCCTGAGCTAGTCGCTCAAGATCTAATCGTGTGGTTGAGGAAAAACGGCCTGAGCTAGTGGCTCAAGATCTAATCGTGTGGTTGAGGAAAAACGGCCTGAGCTAGTGGCTCAAGATCTAATCGTGTGGTTGAAAAAAACGGCCTGAGCTAGTGGCTCAAGATCTAATCGTGTGGTTGAGGAAAAACGGCCTGAGCTAGTCGCTCAAGATCTAATCGTGTGGTTGAGGAAAAACGGCCTGAGCTAGTCGCTCAAGATCTAATCGTGTGGTTGAAAAAAACGGCCTGAGCTAGTGGCTCAAGATCTAATCGTGTGGTTGAGGAAAAACGGCCTGAGCTAGTCGCTCAAGATCTAATCGTGTGGTTGAGGAAAAACGGCCTGAGCTAGTCGCTCAAGATCTAATCGTGTGGTTGAAAAAAACGGCCTGAGCTAGTGGCTCAAGATCTAATCGTGTGGTTGAAAAAAACGGCCTGAGCTAGTCGCTCAAGATCTAATCGTGTGGTTGAGGAAAAACGGCCTGAGCTAGTCGCTCAAGATCTAATCGTGTGGTTGAAAAAAACGGCCTGAGCTAGTCGCTCAAGATCTAATCGTGTGGTTGAAAAAAACGGCCTGAGCTAGTCGCTCAAGATCTAATCGTGTGGTTGAAAAAAACGGCCTGAGCTAGTCGCTCAAGATCTAATCGTGTGGTTGAGGAAAAACGGCCTGAGCTAGTCGCTCAAGATCTAATCGTGTGGTTGAAAAAAAACGGCCTGAGCTAGTCGCTCAAGATCTAATCGTGTGGTTGAAAAAAACGGCCTGAGCTAGTGGCTCAAGATCTAATCGTGTGGTTGAAAAAAACGGCCTGAGCTAGTCGCTCAAGATCTAATCGTGTGGTTGAAAAAAAACGGCCTGAGCTAGTCGCTCAAGATCTAATCGTGTGGTTGAAAAAAAACGGCCTGAGCTAGTCGCTCAAGATCTAATCGTGTGGTTGAAAAAAAACGGCCTGAGCTAGTCGCTCAAGATCTAATCGTGTGGTTGAAAAAAAACGGCCTGAGCTAGTCGCTCAAGATCTAATCGTGTGGTTGAAAAAAAACGGCCTGAGCTAGTCGCTCAAGATCTAATCGTGTGGTTGAGGAAAAACGGCCTGAGCTAGTCGCTCAAGATCTAATCGTGTGGTTGAGGAAAAACGGCCTGAGCTAGTCGCTCAAGATCTAATCGTGTGGTTGAGGAAAAACGGCCTGAGCTAGTCGCTCAAGATCTAATCGTGTGGTTGAGGAAAAACGGCCTGAGCTAGTCGCTCAAGATCTAATCGTGTGGTTGAGGAAAAACGGCCTGAGCTAGTCGCTCAAGATCTAATCGTGTGGTTGAAAAAAACGGCCTGAGCTAGTGGCTCAAGATCTAATCGTGTGGTTGAGGAAAAACGGCCTGAGCTAGTCGCTCAAGATCTAATCGTGTGGTTGAGGAAAAACGGCCTGAGCTAGTCGCTCAAGATCTAATCGTGTGGTTGAAAAAAACGGCCTGAGCTAGTCGCTCAAGATCTAATCGTGTGGTTGAGGAAAAACGGCCTGAGCTAGTCGCTCAAGATCTAATCGTGTGGTTGAGGAAAAACGGCCTGAGCTAGTCGCTCAAGATCTAATCGTGTGGTTGAAAAAAACGGCCTGAGCTAGTCGCTCAAGATCTAATCGTGTGGTTGAGGAAAAACGGCCTGAGCTAGTCGCTCAAGATCTAATCGTGTGGTTGAAAAAAACGGCCTGAGCTAGTGGCTCAAGATCTAATCGTGTGGTTGAGGAAAAACGGCCTGAGCTAGTCGCTCAAGATCTAATCGTGTGGTTGAGGAAAAACGGCCTGAGCTAGTCGCTCAAGATCTAATCGTGTGGTTGAAAAAAACGGCCTGAGCTAGTCGCTCAAGATCTAATCGTGTGGTTGAGGAAAAACGGCCTGAGCTAGTCGCTCAAGATCTAATCGTGTGGTTGAGGAAAAACGGCCTGAGCTAGTCGCTCAAGATCTAATCGTGTGGTTGAAAAAAACGGCCTGAGCTAGTCGCTCAAGATCTAATCGTGTGGTTGAGGAAAAACGGCCTGAGCTAGTCGCTCAAGATCTAATCGTGTGGTTGAAAAAAACGGCCTGAGCTAGTGGCTCAAGATCTAATCGTGTGGTTGAAAAAAACGGCCTGAGCTAGTCGCTCAAGATCTAATCGTGTGGTTGAGGAAAAACGGCCTGAGCTAGTCGCTCAAGATCTAATCGTGTGGTTGAAAAAAACGGCCTGAGCTAGTCGCTCAAGATCTAATCGTGTGGTTGAAAAAAACGGCCTGAGCTAGTCGCTCAAGATCTAATCGTGTGGTTGAAAAAAACGGCCTGAGCTAGTCGCTCAAGATCTAATCGTGTGGTTGAGGAAAAACGGCCTGAGCTAGTCGCTCAAGATCTAATCGTGTGGTTGAGGAAAAACGGCCTGAGCTAGTCGCTCAAGATCTAATCGTGTGGTTGAAAAAAAACGGCCTGAGCTAGTCGCTCAAGATCTAATCGTGTGGTTGAAAAAAACGGCCTGAGCTAGTCGCTCAAGATCTAATCGTGTGGTTGAGGAAAAACGGCCTGAGCTAGTCGCTCAAGATCTAATCGTGTGGTTGAAAAAAAACGGCCTGAGCTAGTCGCTCAAGATCTAATCGTGTGGTTGAAAAAAAACGGCCTGAGCTAGTCGCTCAAGATCTAATCGTGTGGTTGAAAAAAAACGGCCTGAGCTAGTCGCTCAAGATCTAATCGTGTGGTTGAGGAAAAACGGCCTGAGCTAGTCGCTCAAGATCTAATCGTGTGGTTGAGGAAAAACGGCCTGAGCTAGTCGCTCAAGATCTAATCGTGTGGTTGAGGAAAAACGGCCTGAGCTAGTCGCTCAAGATCTAATCGTGTGGTTGAGGAAAAACGGCCTGAGCTAGTCGCTCAAGATCTAATCGTGTGGTTGAAAAGACGGCCTGAGCTAGTCGCTCAAGATCTAATCGTGTGGTTGAAAAAAACGGCCTGAGCTAGTCGCTCAAGATCTAATCGTGTGGTTGAGGAAAAACGGCCTGAGCTAGTCGCTCAAGATCTAATCGTGTGGTTGAAAAAAACGGCCTGAGCTAGTCGCTCAAGATCTAATCGTGTGGTTGAAAAAAACGGCCTGAGCTAGTCGCTCAAGATCTAATCGTGTGGTTGAAAAAAACGGCCTGAGCTAGTCGCTCAAGATCTAATCGTGTGGTTGAG
Organism: Neoarius graeffei; assembly: GCF_027579695.1. Lineage (NCBI taxonomy): Eukaryota > Metazoa > Chordata > Actinopteri > Siluriformes > Ariidae > Neoarius > Neoarius graeffei. The sequence continues at coordinate 33,955,635 of NC_083575.1, read as the reverse complement.
GAAAAACGGCCTGAGCTAGTCGCTCAAGATCTAATCGTGTGGTTGAAAAAAAACGGCCTGAGCTAGTCGCTCAAGATCTAATCGTGTGGTTGAAAAAAACGGCCTGAGCTAGTGGCTCAAGATCTAATCGTGTGGTTGAAAAAAAACGGCCTGAGCTAGTCGCTCAAGATCTAATCGTGTGGTTGAGGAAAAACGGCCTGAGCTAGTCGCTCAAGATCTAATCGTGTGGTTGAGGAAAAACGGCCTGAGCTAGTCGCTCAAGATCTAATCGTGTGGTTGAAAAAAAACGGCCTGAGCTAGTCGCTCAAGATCTAATCGTGTGGTTGAAAAAAAACGGCCTGAGCTAGTCGCTCAAGATCTAATCGTGTGGTTGAAAAAAAACGGCCTGAGCTAGTCGCTCAAGATCTAATCGTGTGGTTGAAAAAAAACGGCCTGAGCTAGTCGCTCAAGATCTAATCGTGTGGTTGAGGAAAAACGGCCTGAGCTAGTCGCTCAAGATCTAATCGTGTGGTTGAGGAAAAACGGCCTGAGCTAGTCGCTCAAGATCTAATCGTGTGGTTGAGGAAAAACGGCCTGAGCTAGTCGCTCAAGATCTAATCGTGTGGTTGAGGAAAAACGGCCTGAGCTAGTCGCTCAAGATCTAATCGTGTGGTTGAGGAAAAACGGCCTGAGCTAGTCGCTCAAGATCTAATCGTGTGGTTGAAAAAAAACGGCCTGAGCTAGTCGCTCAAGATCTAATCGTGTGGTTGAAAAAAAACGGCCTGAGCTAGTCGCTCAAGATCTAATCGTGTGGTTGAAAAGACGGCCTGAACTAGTCGCTCAAGGCCATGTACACACGTAGCCGGGTATTTTTAAAACCGAACATTTTCCCCCCCTCCGTTTATAAAAATGTTTTATCCACACCACCTCGTCTTCGAAAAAAAATCCCTTCCACACATAACATCTGCGTTTTCAATCACATTCATAAGCATTCCAAACCTGTTAGATGGCATTATTTCCCCAAATCACATCAGAATAGATCTCTGTTGGCGTCACTTCCGCCTAAACATAAAACATGGCGCCAAGCTCGTTCATCTGGACAGACTTGGAGACAGAATTGCTTCTAAACACAATTTTGGAGTATAAACTTAATCTGGCTTCTGCAGTAAACAAAGGTCGCACGTTTGACATCAGGGCAGATTTGTCGTCATTTTTTTGGTGCAGATTGTGACGTTCTAAAACGCAAAACTCTGGTTATCTCTGTCTACACGAAAAGGCATACACGGAGTTTTCAAAAATGTTCACTTTGCTCAGAGTTTTTTTAAATATTCGTTTTTGATGTGTTTTCATGTGGATGACAGGCCAAAACGTAGAAAAATATCTTCGATTTAGCAGATACCCGGCTACGTGTGGACGGGGTCCAAGATCTAATCGGTTAGCTGACGGGACAGGCCGATGTTGAAGCTTCTTTTTGTGGGCTGCTGAACACCTCCCTCAACAGTCCAACCACAGTCTTATGCTGCGTTCATGTGCTATGGGAATTATGGTAAATACCAAACGCCGACATGGAAAGCACACATGAACGCCCCCTCTTGTGGTATTTTCCACTGGGCAACTCGTAGAAAATTTTGATACACGAGTTGCCGAGATGAGATGAACTTTAACCTTTTCAACATGGCGGCGAGCAGTACAAGACACTTGAATGTTAAGCATTGTACGCTACTAAAGTTTTTTTTTTTACTTGTACTAGTGGGCAGTTTTTTGTGTCTATGCAATGTTGCGTCATTAACAAGTGTAATATAATACGTTAGAAATCCGTTTCCTTTAAAAATGTGTTGTTATGGCTTGTTTTTACCTATCCAGAGCAGACGCTATTGCTAACGATAGCTAACTAACTATTGCTAACTTGAATCTGGTCCACCATCTTTAATTTGTCAACAACAACAAAAGCATGTGAACACAACACACTGGTAAATACCACTTCCCAACTGGAAAATATCATCTTCCCATAGCACATGAATGCAGCAATACTGCCCTGTTCATCTGGTTTAATCGTATAACATCACACAGTGGAAACACAGACCGTTCACAGTAGACATCCTCGGACTCAAGATGACGTGATCTGAAATGGGTGTAAACAAATCCAAAATGGCGGTCACGAATAGATCTACTAGTGCGGCCAGTGATATAATTTGGACAAAAATAAAAAAACAACTCAATAAAATGACAAGAATCCACAATGACGATTGCAAATCATCTTTCAAAGTGTGGTAAACGAAGGTTTCAGTGCTACAGCGCACACAACTACCAAACAACGCAAATTCGTTTGTAAATTTAATAATTTCTTACCTCCTGAGGTCTTTTATTGCTTGGAAAAGAATGAAATGATGGACTACTATCAGTTGAATTGTTATTGCAGCCATAAGCTATGCAATAATGTACCATTTTGAGCTATATCTCAGACTTTGTAGTTCATGAATCCAGATAATCCATGCAAATACATGAGGCGTGTAGGCGCTTGTTTACCCATTTCGAACCACATGATCACAGCACTCCAGTGGAGTTGAAGAGGTCTGTTGTGTGGGTGGTCAAAATTTTTAAAATATTGCTTCCGTTTATTCAAAGCCACAATGGAAATCTGGCTTCTGACTGATGCGCATCGCATTTCCATGCGTCACGGTTTCTGCCTGCTGCTCACTGTAAAATAATACATCATGGTGATTTTGTTTTTCCCCCTCATCCCAAAGTCACTTTTGCATTTCAAGGTGGCTTGAAATCCTCTCTCTACAAATAGGGGGCATTTGCAGAATCATGTGTAACTGTCTTTTTATACTGTTATTAGGTTTCTACATACTTGGAATAACAGCTTGATCCACCTTCTCTCATCTCATTATCTGTAGCCGCTTTATCCTGTTCTACAGGGTCGCAGGCAAGCTGGAGCCTATCCCAGCTGACTACGGGCGAAAGGCGGGGTACACCCTGGACAAGTCGCCAGGTCATCACAGGGCTGACACATAGACACAGACAACCATTCACACTCACATTCACACCTACGGTCAATTTAGCGCAGACCTGGGCATTTTACGGCCCGCGGGCCGCATCCGGCCCTTTGGTTCATTCTGACCGGCCCGCGTAAGGTTAATTAGAAATTACAAAATAAACGTATTTTCTAATTTTACCTCATGCATGCACTGAATGTGCATTGCTTTTATTTTGAAGTTGTGTTCAACAAAAACGCAATGCGCCCGACATGAACATGACATGAAATCCCACGAAACCTAATCCCGCGATAACTACTTCCGTAATTTGTCCAGACCAACCACAAACTTGCACGTCATCCTTCAAACGGTCCAGCCAATCACATCGTGTGACGTCACCAGCAGGCGCCAGAGCAAAACACCAAATGAGGTGATTAAACTACAAATGTGGGCATCATTATTATAATATGATGTATCCTGCTTGATATTTGGAGTAGAAAGACAATATTGTGATGTCTTTATTGTGTTTGGGGTGAATGTGACTGAAAAAAAAAATGGTACAAACATTCACATTTTGTTAACCATTGTTTTGGGAAATTTGATTGAATAAATGACATTTTTTTGAAAGGCAACCTCGTTTTTTCCATCCTCTTACCAGTCTTAGCAGCTTGTAAAGACAATTATTTATTGCTTTATATAAAGAAATACAATTAATATTATGCAGAATTAGTTCAGTCTTTTGGTCCGGCCCGCCACAAAATTTTCTGTTTCTCATGTGGCCCCATGGAAAAAATAATTACCCACCCCTGATTTAGAGTCACCAGTTAACCTAACCTGCATGTCTTTGGACTGTGGGGGAAACCGGAGCACCCGGAGGAAACCCACGCGGACACGGGGAGAACATGCAAACTCCGCACAGAAAGGCCCTTGCCGGCCACGGGGCTCGAACCCGGACCTTCTTGCTGTGAGGCGACAGCGCTAACCCCTACGCCACCGTGCCGCCCTGATCCACCTTACGTTGTATGAAAATCATACACACCAGATTGGTGTGAAATGACCCGACATGAAGCAGGTTATTTTGTATAGCGGTAGAAGTGATATATTCCAGCTATTACAAAGCAGCTTGTCATGTTCCCAAGAAACTAGTAAGCGTTCAGTTCCTCTGTCCTGAAGACTTTCCCCTGCTGGGAAACGTTACAAAGCACAGACACTTGAGGTTTCTTCTGTAAATATGACACAAACTACTTCTCCTTAGGAAGGACTTTTCTTTGTTAAATAATATTTTTAAAAAAAATTCATTATTAGGCTTGGTTTATATGGAGCTTCTACTATATCTATGCTGTTACTATAGAAACAAATAACGTATTCGCACAAGTCACTGTTGTAGTCGAGTCACTAAACCTGGAGTCCGAGTCCAGTCTCGAGTCTCCAGTGTTCAAGTCCAAGTCATTAAAAAAAATTTCGAGTCGAGTCCAAGAACAAGACTCCAACTGCACCATTTGACGGCGGCTGTTTCAGCACCGTTAACGCTAGTTTGTCCCTGAACATGACGTATGAACAGGTGAATGTGCTTTCTTTTTGTCAGGGAGTGTGAAGTATTCTGTCAGAGATGGTTGGGAGACGGCTGTAAGTACAGATGATGTGTTTTTATTAATACAAGTGAAGACAGGTAAACAATCCAGAACAGCAGGCAAAATCATAAAAACGGTGAAACAGGCTGTCAAAGACCAGAAACAGGAAATCGGGGATCAAGAAACAGAACAAGGAAATGAGGCTCAGTAATGTGTCAGCAGCGCAACTCAATACTTTGCAAAGTGCGTGCGTTTTCACAGTTTTTATATTGGCGCGCTGACTGCGCCTTAATCCTGTGCAGGTGTGAGTCATTTACGGCACGCGCATGAGAGTTCGCTTGGCGCGTGCGCTGTCCGGAGTGCACCTGAGCGTGTATCTGATGCACGTGCCAAGGCGCGCAGGTGTGAGACTCTTGCACGAAATTAGCACAAAACTTGATGTCAATATAAATATCGTATGCCAAATTATGGCATGTTACAAAAAAGGAAAAAAAATTGGTCTCCAATTTACGAGTCCAAATGCAGTTAATGCACGAGTCCAAGTCATCAGTGCTAAAGTCCAAGTCGAGTCATGAGCCCTTAAAAATTAGGGCACGAGTTGGACTCGTACTACAAGCCTAGCAGGAGTCACATTAATACAAAGCTGTCGTTCAGATTTGAGAATTCAGTTGAGCTGTGGTATAATGCGTTTTTACATGATTGTTTTATCTATATTGTATGTTGGACCATGAAAACAAGTGCTATTGAGGAGGTTTTGGACAGTTTGGTTGTTTTCCAGGACCATAAACTTGTCGTCATTCAGTCACCATTATGCCGTTTATTTTGAAACATGAAATACTTGTCATTAGGGCGGCACGGTGGTGTAGTGGTTAGCGCTGTCACCTCACGGCAAGAAGGTCCGGGTTCGAGCCCCGTGGCCGGCGAGGGCCTTTCTTGCCCCTTTTCCACCAAAGCAGTTCCAGGGCTGGTTCGGGGCCAGTGCTTAGTTTGGAACCAGGTTTTCTGTTTCCACTGACAAAGAACTGGCTCTGGGGCCAGAAAAACCGGTTCCAGGCTAGCACCAACTCTCTGCTGGGCCAGAAGAAAGAACCGCTTATGTCAGCAGAGGGGGCGGAGTTGTTAAGACCAACAACAATAACAAGACCGTGAAAGATCGCCATTTTTAAGCGCCGAGAAGCAGCAGCTGTACAAACGCGAAGTCATCCATTATTGTTGTTGCTGCTGCTTCTTCCGCGTTGTTTTTGCTTCGATATTCGTGCCAAGGTTTAAGCAAACATAGCGACGTAACTGACGTATACAGCGACGTAATGACGTGGCACCACGAGCTATGGAAAAGCAAACTGGTTCTCAGCTGGCTCGCAAGTTGAACGAGTTGTGAACCAGCACTGGCCCCGAACCAACCCTGGAACTGATTTGGTGGAAAAGGGGTTTCTGTGCGGAGTTTGCATGTTCTCCCCGTGGCCGCATGGGTTTCCTCCGGGTGCTCCGGTTTCCCCCACAGTCCAAAGACATGCAGGTTAGGTTAACTGGTGACTCTAAATTGAGCGTAGGTGTGAATGTGAGTGTGAATGGTTGTCTGTGTCCATGTGTCAGCCCTGTGATGACCTGGCGACTTGTCCAGGGTGTACCCCGCCTTTCGCCCGTAGTCAGCTGGGATAGGCTCCAGCTTGCCTGCGACCCTGTAGAACAGGATAAAGCAGCTAGAGATAATGAGATATGAGATAATAAAGGTGTAGCCCATAATGCATGCTCTAAGCTACTGTACACTGTATAATATCCCTAGTTGTAGAACCACTGGCCTAAAGTGTATATTGTAAGCAAGCTGTGCTGTCTTTCACCAGAATCAAAAACCTATTAAATGCAGCAGTCCTTGATGTCTTGATCCCTCGATTTGTCTGAGCTGAATTGCATTTCCAGTATGAGGCCCTGGAGCAGGATGAAGCTCATTTTCCAGGCCAGAAATAATCTAATTAAAAGGGCTTCAGTTATGAAACTAGCCAGTAGCAAAAACAATTAAATTAAAACTGTACATTTCATTAATGGAATTTCTGTAAGTGACTTTCTAAAAGTGTGATTTTTTTTTTTTTAATATTACTTTATTTAGCAATATATTACTGTATGTAGTTTTTTAATCCTATCGCTTGAATTCAGAATGATCAATTTTTCCACATGTGCTAAACAGAGAGACAATTTCCACTTGCGTTTTATTTATATCCTGTCTGTGTACCACCCTGCAGAAATTCAAGATCCGGATTGAGGATCCTCCACGGCGCAAGCACATGGTGTTCCTGGGTGGAGCTGTGCTGGCTGACATCATGAAGGACAAGGAGAACTTCTGGCTGACGAGGGAGGAATATCAGGAGAAGGGTGTGCGCGTGCTCGAGAAGCTCGGTGTCACAGTCAGATAAACTGTTCGCGTCTGCTCAACCCTCTGCGTCCTCGCCACTCTCCCACGTATAGGATATCCAGAGCATCTGTCCAGTTGTGTGTCGCTAGAACTCTCTCACCTCCTGCATTCTGCTACTCGTGCCACTGAGTCACATGATCACTTTTGGGAAGGACAGACTGGGAGGTGTTTTAGGGCTGCTGGGGAGGGAGGCGAGGAGTTTGGCATCCATATTCTCGGGGTCTCTGTTATTATCCTTATGCACCAGATCGTAAAGCTGTCACAAGCAGTCATTTCAGCTCATGTCAGGGTTTCTCAGATAAAACGAGCAAATTTAGTCTTCTGCAGCACTGCAATGAAGAACGGGTTTCTAACACCAAAGTAGTGTGTCTCACTATAAAAATGAGCCACATCACCAGTTTCATGCATCATGATACAAATTGAGAAAAGTGGAAATGGCTTCTTGTGACGGCTCACGCAGCACTGTCATGCCAGCTCAACAATGTAAGATTTGAAATTTTTGGTTGGGGCAAAGACAGTGTGGAGTGAAGCTGAACAATTCAATTCTGGTTCTTTGTTTCCTCTTCTGTGTACATCAACATTGTCTGTGTGTGGGGACCTGCTAAGCAGTTCTCAGTCTCTCCCGGTCATCCTCTCTCTCCTTGTCCAGGTGTCAAGTGCTTGTCTTGAATGAGTTCTTGTGCTCAGGGTTTTGGTGTGTTGGGCTAAAATTAATTTTGTATTTTTCTATTTTTCAGCGTAAAATTGTATTCTATTCCATTTTTTTTTCTTCCTTGATTTTTAAGCATTTACTGAACAATCCCTTTAAAATGGGCATTAGTGGTCCTTTCCATCTTCCAGCTATTCCAGAAGATGATTTTGAAATTGGATATTGTTTAGCCTTTTTTTTTTTTTTTGGCACCTTTTTGCATTTGCTTTTTGCAGTGCAGCGTTCAGACTATCTGTCCGGCGTAGAATGCAACCGTGTGTAGTCTTGTAAAGTTAAGACAAAATTATTACATGTTAAAGGGAGTCAATTTGTAATTGAAGGGGGAATGTACGTAGTATGGCTGATGCTTGTGCAATGAAAGTGTGTGTGTGTGTGTCGGACAGACAAAAAAAAAAAAAAAAGGTGGGTTTTGTTTTGTTCATGTTTTGAGCGTCGGAGCCTCATGCATACTCAAGGCACCTCATGCTGTTTGTCTGTACATTTCCATAAACGTTTATCTGGTGCCAAGGGCAGTTGATGTGGCTGGATCTCCTATTGCTCTTTTTGTGATCATGACATAACTACCGAATGCTGATTTAAATAAAGACCATGATTTCTAAATAATGTTGGTCGTTTTTAAATTTCCATGATGGTTTGTTTTCAGGGTTTTAACACGCATTTCTGCTGAAGTTTTTGCAATCGTTACTACTTGCACGTTAATTACCTCTGGCAATTGTGGTGGATGAGGGTTTTTCTTTTTTTGGTATGTGTGTTCATTTCCAATGTAACTCAAAGTAGTGAACAAATTCTGATGAAATTTTGAGGAAAGGTCAGCCATGAGTTTGATCTTAAACCAAAGGTCACTAGAGTTTGATCTTAAAACCAAGAACCATCTTTATTTCATTTCATCAGCATCCAGGATTTACTTTTAAATCACTTCCAAAAGAAATTAAAAGGTGCAGTATGTAAAGTCAGAACAATGGATTACATATTGATGCAAAGCCGGATACGTATGTGGATCCAGGATTGTTTTTTTTTTTTTTTCTTCTTGTACGTTCCCAGTGTAACTCAAAGTAGTGAATGGATTTTAATATAATTTGATGTACAGCTTTAGTATTATCTTAGGTTCAAGTGATTTTGATGTTAATATGTGGCTTGGTGGAGGTATACACTCTACTCCAGTGCCCTTGCAGTTTATTATTCATTCGAAAGAAGCTAGTTCACTAAAATCATGAGATTTTGCACTTTTAAGCAGTCTGTCAACACTTACCTTTCAGAATGGAAGGGAGGGGGGGGGGGGGGGGGGGGGGGGCAGGATGTTTTATATAAACTGTGTTAAATAATAGCCTATATACATTACAATATAACTGGTATCAAATGAAAATTAAAAAAAGGCTATTTTGATCAGATGGTGGCATCCAAATAATGCTGATGGATAACGTTCATTGCGATTACAGTTAACTATTGTCAAGTGTGCTTACAATAATCAAGTGTACAACATTTTTTTTTGTATGACATGTGAATTGCAATAAGCAGAACTTAGCAGTGTTTTTTGTTGTCAGACTAAGCAGTGATTAAATGATCATTTTGAGAATCTACCCCTGATTTAAAGTGATCAGCAAGGAATTTGGACCAGACCTGTTTAACATCTGTCACGTGTGTTTATAAAAAAAAAAAGCAGTACGTATGTACATACATATGTGTATATATTATATACACGTACGTGTGTATATATCACATATGTACATGCACGTGTGTATACACACACTATATATATCACATGTACGTATACGTGTATACACACACACACACATATATATATATAAATAAGAGAGATTGTGTATACACGTGTACGTACGTGTGTGATATATATATATATATATAGAGAGAGAGAGAGAGAGATTGTGTATATACACGTGATATATATATATATATATATAAGTGTGTGAGATATATATATGAGAGAGATTGTGTGTATACACGTGTACGTACGTGTGTGATATATATATATATATATATATATATATATTGAGAGAGAGATTGTGTATATACACGTGTGATTTTATATATATCACACACACACACATATATATATATATATATATTAGTGTGTGTGATATGTGAGATGATATATATCACACACACGAATATATATATATATATATATATATATATATATATATATATATATAAGTGTGTGAGATATATATATATATATATATATATATATATAAATAAAAAACACACGAATATATATATATATATATTAGTGTGTGATATATATATATATATATATATATATATATATATATATATATATATATATATAATTAGTGTGTGTGATATGTGTGAGATGATATATATCACACACGAATATATATATATATATATATATATATATATATATATATATAAAAAAGTGTGTGAGATATATATATATATATATATATATATATATATATATATATATATAACTCATATATATATATATATATATATATATTCGTGTGTGATATATATCATCTCACACATATCACACACACTAATTATATATATATATATATATATATATATATATATATATATATATATATATATATATATATCACACACACTAATATATATATATATATTCGTGAGAGAGAGAGAGAGAGAGAGAGAGAGAGAAAATATATAAGTGATCAAAGCCACTCTTAATCCTCAGTGTAGTTGAAAGGGAAGCTGATAAAAGCAGAATAAGGTTCCAAATATTTTGTAACGTGGGCCACTATTTATGGGGAGGGTGTGCGGTTTGGGATGGAGCCAGAAAGGCTGCACTGTCCACCTTTCCTCCTGGTTCCACGTCCTGCACAGTAAATGACCACTTCATACCCATTATACCCATACCCATTATACCCATACCCATTATACCCATTACTAGTGTTGCCATCATTCCCATTCATTTTCAGCACTATTGTAAAGTTGAATATTTCCATCAGGTGATGAGTTGAAAAACGTTAAAGCAATGCTTTTTATATTATATTATATTGAATCCGAGTCAGCTACTGGACTGAATAGTGGGGGTCGTAACGGACGGCACGGTGCGAGAGGATCTGATCTGGAGCAGCCGGGAGATTTTGGCCGCAGCCTGGGAGTCTTCAGCCGAATGGGGTGCGCTGTGACGTCATCACTTCCGCCCTGCTCGCGCTGTGTGTCTGCTCGCCTTCTCTGCCGCACAATCCAACATGGAGTAATGAGAGATGGGGCTCGGACGGGGCCACCCTCAGCAACATCCAGCGCGCACTGAGCACCACTGCGGAGGACATGCACAGGCTCCACAACAAACCACACGGGGACAGTTCTGAATAGCAGCCGAGGCTTGTTGAGTCGCGTCTGCGGATCTGGTGTCCTTCACCGTTTTCATCAGCAACTGGTTCGCTCCGGAGGAGAAAATAAAAAGAGCCATCAGGAACCGGAGGGACGAAGAGAACAAAAACAAACCGAATACAGAGAGGGCGAGACAAGAGACACTAGTAGTGCGATATGTGAGGGATTTATTTTAGGGGGGAAAGAGCGGAAAGAAAAAATGACGAGCGAAAAGAGTGCACCCGCAGCGGGATTTTGTGCGAGGTGAAACGAGAAAATGATTGAAGAAACACACCCAAACGAGTAAGTACATGGTGAATAGTCTTATTTTCATTTTAAGTGCTCATTTTTCATAGTTTTATCCCCTTCTTTCTTTGCACATGTTTGTTTGTTTGTTGCGCCTCTGCTCTGTGACTGACTGACTGTGATCGGATCATCGGTGCGACTGGGAAAAGTTTAGGAAACTATTTTCGGGTTAAATGTTTTGTATTGACAGAGAGAGCGATGAAAAGTGGGGGGATTGGGCTCTCTCTCTCTCTCTCTCTCTCTCTCTCTCACAGAGGGGAGGGAAGAAGAGAGAGAGAGGGGCGTTTCGGAAACATTTTTAACTAAAGGCATTTACTAATCTTCCTAAAGCACCACTCGGTTTTGTATAAAAACGCAACACGACTTATTCCTGCACATTCCCTCTTATAAACTCCTGCTGAGTTTTATTATCCTGTAGTTTATATAGCGTTTTGCACGGTGATGCACAAGCAGTGCAGTGAGAAAACCAGTTGAGCTGAATGATATTAGTGCATCCGCCATTTGTGTTTTTTTTCCCCTCTGTCCTTCTTTTGAATCGCACTCATTTGCATACAGTGCTTCATTCATAAAAAAAGAGCCTTGTTGCTGTTTGCGTTTCTGCAGTGCAACAGTTTATGCATGTGTAACACACACACACACAAAAGTACATGTATTTGCCTACTTAGTGTCCAGTAAACCTCGATTTTATTATTATTATTATTAATAATAATAATAATAATAATAATAATAAATTAAAGTGGCCTGTTTCTTTACCTGGATTTGAAGGAACAGCTGCATTCTTGTTTTGACATGTGCAGGAGGCATGGCTCTTTAGATGTTTACTTCTAAGCCACTTTTTTGTTTATAGTCTGCTCGTGAGGCCTTTATGAGCTTTTATACTGATTTACCTGTCTCGCGCACGCTGCACGCAACTATCGCGAGAACATATGGCTGTGTTTCATTGAGGCCTTCGTGTTGTTGAGCGAGCGCAGTTTGGTCACACAGGGGAGAGAGAGAGAGTGGGTGGGGTTTTTTTTTGGTGCGCGCGCGCTGGGGTCGCGCGACGCTGCTTTCATTCATAAAAGAGCAGCAGAACCGCCCGCGCGCGCAGAGCCTGTACGGCGGCACGTTGATATACGTGCACGAGCGCTGCTCGCTACTGAGACCCAGCTGGAGAAGCATTTCCTGCCGCTCAGTCGAGCAGCACAGGGGTTTGGACCACGCACAGCATTTTTTAACATAGTTACTGGGAGACCAAATGGTCTCCCAGTGGCCAGATTTGGTCTCAAACGCTACGTTCACACTGCAAGGCTTAATGCTCAATTCCGATTTTTTTTTTTTGTGAAATCCGATTTTTTTGTGAGGTCGTTCACATTAACAAATATATGCGACTTGTATGTGATCCTCAGTATGAGCGAAAAGCGACCTAAAAGTGTTCCGCATGCGCATTGCAGGATACGACGACGTCACACGCAGCGAGCATGGCCAGTGTTTACGGAAGTAAAATCGCCCGGTTACGGTATGACCCATCCAATCTAGCTTGAATAGCTGCACCCCCCCAAATGGAAATCAGCTGAGACCCGCCGCCTATTTCAGCGCAGAATAGTGACGTTTGTGGCTTGTTGATGACGTGTAAAGGCCAATGCTGACAACCCAGTCCTCGCAGATAGCGTTGCAGACAGTGTCTGCATAGCCCCCCCACCTTCGCAGACGCTCTGCGTGCACCTCCCAAAAATTGTGACCACCGCAGAAGCCTCGCAGACAAGAGGGCTCTGATTGGTCCACTCTACAGTCGTTGTACACGCACTTCCGCTTCCCTATTTTCTCGGTTTGGTTTGTTTTCACGACCGGCATTTTTAAAAACATGAGCGAAGATGGAGCAGCATGAAGAGCGGTTGATTGAGGAAGTACGTACATCTATACGACTCCAGTTCTAGTCATTATAATGCCGCTTTTCCACTACAAACGCGGCTGAGTCGGGCTGAGCCGTGCCGTGCTGAGTCGGGCTGAGCCGTGCCGTGCTGAGTCGGGGCTGTTGAAGTTGCATTTCAACTACAACCGCGCTGAACCGTGCTGGCTGGAAGTGGGTGGACACATTGGGTGGAGTTAGCGAAAGTGGGTGGACGTCACGTGATGTCGTTAAGCAGCGCAAACAGTGACATCAGTGATGTTTTAAGCGGTAGTCTCACAACCCGGATAGTAAACAATAAACATGGAGGACATGGAGTCGTTAGTGTTGCTGGTCTTGGTGCTGTGGCTTGTTGTCACCGACAACGCGGACAGATACTGGCAAGAGCGTATAGATGAGGCGAGGCGCATAAGGCTTCAGAAATTCTCGTAATTCGTAATTATTCTCCTTCTGGGTTTGCGGTGTTTACAGATCCCAGCGCGCTCGCGGGGTGTGTGTGGGCATGTGAGGACACTCCTCCTCACCAATCAGTGCACAGGGGAGTGTCTGCTCATGCCCCCAGCCTCACTCGGCTCGGTTTGGCTTGCTTCAGCCCCACTCCAAAACGGTGCGAGTTTTAGGGGCTAAGCAGGGCTGAAGCGAGCTGAGTCGTGCTGGTTTTTGGTAGTCGAAACGCGAGCCGTGTCGGACTGAAGTGAGCTGAAAAAGGGTAGTGGAAAAGGGCCATAAGTAACCGGAGGATAAACACTCCACTAACCACACCCACCAACTACTCCTAGCGATTTCGCGCCCCCTTGCGTTGTGCCGGTGAATAACATCGCGCATGCCTATTATCCCCGCTCAACAATAAATTACAACTGTCTGCGAAAAGCTATCTGCGAAAGCCTTGTCGCACGAGCATGCAGAGGCCCTTAGTCGGATGAATGCGACCTGGCGGTTCAGACTGAAGTCGCATATGAAAAGAGCGGATAGGAATCGGAATTAGGACCACATATCCAAACGGCCTGGGTCGGATTTGAAAAAATCGGATCTGTGTCGTTCATATTGTCAATAAAAGATCGGATACAGGTCACATATGGGCGAAAAGAACGGATTTGAGTCACTTCAGCCTGCAGTGTGAACGTAGCCTTAGTCAATGTCAAACCAGCTTCACTGGGAGACCAAATTTTAAACCAAGTTATGTCTTATCATTTGGTTCAATAATACCCCTTTTCCACCAAATCAGTTCCAGGGCTGGTTCGGGGCCAGTCAGGCCCGGCGCCAAGAACAGTTTACTAAGGGGGCAATTAGAAATCGCAAGGGGGCAAATATTTTTTATATAGTCTGTAGTAGTGATGGCGGTCTGACAACGTGTTTCAAACAATTAACTGCGCCAACCACAAAACCACGGCCCCGAAGGTTGCTTTAGTCCGGGAAAATCATGTGACATATTACCAGGGCAGTTGCGCTTTATCAGCACCCGTGCCCACCTGTTAACCCTCCCCTCCGATTTTCTCACAGACAACCTCATTTTCTCAGACAGTACAACCGGAAAGATGCCAAACATAAAACAACACACACAAACCCACAGGCAAGTCCTTTAAATTTAAAATACATACAAATAGCTCCGCGGCATGAAAACAAAACGTCAATGGAAGTCTAAGGTACTTGGCTCGGCGGCCAAAATCATAATTTAAAAAAAAATCAACAGACCCCGCGCCTGCACCAGTAATAGCCTTCCTGACTCGCACCGAGTCAACGCTAACCACTTAATCCGCGATCCAAGTTTAGGCGTGTAGGGGACTAAACACTCTGAAGTGATGAATTTTCACCCCCGCTGCATGGGGGGTGACGTCAACGACACATATTCTTACGCCATTTGCGCACAAAGCGGACCATATATGAACACATACACCAACATAAACGGAGATCAACTTAGCCTACAAAGAAAGAAAATGGATTCACAATATTGTGATTGAATTCGTTTAATGCGGAGGGGGAAAGACTACTACCGTAAACTTGACTGCATATTACAGGATATTGCAGAGACAGTGCACTTGTAAGTGTACATGTAAAACCCCCGCCTGCACGACCCCTCCATCTATAATACATTATATTTTCATAAGAAAACAACTAAGTGATCTGAGTCTCCGTTGAGGGGGCGGGGCTGTAGCCACGAGGGGGCGATGCCCCCTTTCGCCCCCCCACGGCGCCGGGACTGGTGCTGGTTCACAACTCGTTCAACTTGCGAGCCAGCTGAGAACCAGTTTCCTTTTCCATAGCTCGCGGTGCTAAGCAGAGCCACATCAGTTACGTCGCTGTATACGTCAGTTACGTCGTTGTATATGTCATTACGTCACTGTATACGTCAGTTACGTCGCTACGTTTGCATAAACCTTGGCGCAAATATCGAAGCAAAAACAACGTGGAAGAAGCAGCAGGAACAATAATAATAATAATGGATGACTTCGTGTTTGTACAGCTGCTGCTTCTCGGCGCTTAAAAATGGCGATCTTTCGCGGTCTTGTTATTGTTGTTGGTCTTAACAACTCCGCCCCCCGCTGACGTAAGCGGTTCTTTCCTCTGGCCCAGCAGAGAGTTGGTGCTAGCCTGGAACCGGTTTTTCTGGCCCCAGAGCCAGTTCTTTGTCAGTGGAAACAGAAAACCTGGTTCCAAACTAAGCACTGGCCCCGAACCAGCCCTGGAACTGCTAAATTGGAGGAAAAGGGGCAACAGTTGCAATTAGGGCGACACGGTGGTGTAGTGGTTAGTGCTGTCGCCTCACAGCAAGAAGGTCCGGGTTCGAGCCCCGTGGCCGGCGAGGGCCTTTCTGTGTGGACAAGAAAGGGAACAAGGGAAACAAGGGAAACGAAGATCTATGTTATAAGATATACACACAAGATCGTGTTGGTTAAGAAAAACAAAACTAAAATTTGGTTACTGAGATGGCTGATGTCAGAATCCGATGTCATTACTGTGTAACTTTGAGTGTCTTTTGCCCCTTTTCCACCAAAGCAGTTCCAGGGCTGGTTCCAGTGCTTAGTTTGGAACCGGGTTTTCTGTTTCCACTGACAAATAACTGGCTCTGGGGTCAGAAAAACCGGTACCAGGCTAGCACCAACTCTCTGCTGGGCCAGAGGAAAGAACCGCTTACGTCAGTGGGGGGGGGAGTTTTTAAGACCAACAACAATAACAAGACTGCGAAAGATCGCCATTTTTAAGTGCCGAGAAGCAGCAGCTGTACAAATGCGAAGTCATTTATTATTATTGTTGTTGTTGTTGCTTCTTCCGCGTTGTTTTTGCTTCGATATTCGCGCCAAGGTTTAAGCAAACGTAGTGACGTAACTGACGTATACAGCGACGTAATGACGTGGCTTCCCTTAGCACCGCGAGCTATGGAAAAGCAAACTGGTTCTCAGCTGGCTCGCAAGTTGAACGAGTTGTGTACCAGCACCAGCCCCGAACCAGCCCTGGAACTGATTTGGTGGAAAAGGGGTATTTGACATAACATTTGTGCTTGGTAATTGCTCTTGATAGCTGTGCAGTCACTGTAGTGTGTTTGTCTGTATGGTGATTGGTGAACCATTTTGCATCACAGAATATGCCGCAGCGGTGCAGCCGCATGGACTCTGGGGCCTGTGATTGGATTGCCCAGACCAGTTGGTCTCCTAGTGGAAAATCCTTAAAAAATGCTCTGGGACTAGGGTGTGTTTTCTGAAGTGAAACACACTGTTTAAGATCACACACACACACATCTAAATATCACATCACTATCTCTCTTTTCTTTGAACACTGAAAAACAAGCAGTTAATTGAAAGCAGTAAGCTAGCTTCCTGTGCGCTGAATAAAGACGTTAGCTCTGAGTGTTTGCTTGCCAGGAGCTCTATGTTGGCTACATCAGTTAACATTTGAACTAACCTGTTTTTTTTTTTTTTTTAAACACGCGTTAAACACTATTTTAACTTCTTGTGACATTTAAAATCGGGTTGTATATCTTACCATCTTATGTCACACATTTGTGTATGGCAAAAATAATAATTAAAAAAAAAATCCACAGACTAGCTAGCCATGTTATTTGTGTTCACCCTGGCTGCGTTTCCACAACACAGATCTGTGCTCGGATTGGCAGAGAGGAAGGCCACGATGAAGAAATGACATTCAGCTAAAGGTCAATGCAGCCATGGGCAATCCAGCACAGCAAGAATCGATTTCACATCCTCATTTTGAGTGTGACTCACAGGGCCAGACTCTGCGTTCATTTAAATTGTAACTTTTTACAGCTGTACAAACTTTATGCCTGCCTTGATGAATGTTCCTTAAGAGTAGAAAACCAAACCTGTATAGCTCTAGACGAGGTAAGAACTAACAGGCTACGGGATACACCAGTCTAAAAGAAATAAGGATACGGACTTAAATACAATTCCCTCGACAGGTTTTGAGACAGTAACGGACATTTCAGGAATTAATTTCACACACCGTGATTACTTTCAACCAGTTACTTCATGTCGGTGGTTTTTAATACATGCTCGTCTCTTGAAATCTCTGCACACGTAAAGAACACAACGGAACGTAGCTTAAGAAGTGATGAGCGTTATTACATTACATTACAGGCATTTAGCAGACACTCTTAGGCCATTATTAAAAAATGTTTTGTTTCCGGTCCACCGGATGGGTGAGTGCCGTTTGTGCGGTTGAATTTTTTTTTTTTTACGCCGGGTTTTCGACATTTTTTTTCGGGTTTGTAAATCTAAAATCTAACTTGACATTTCCGCATTCCCAGAGCTTTCCACTAAAGGCCAATTTATGCTGACAACCCAGTCCTCGCAGATAGCGTCGCAGACAGTGTCTGCGTAGCCCCCCCACCTTCGCAGACACTCTGCACGCACCTCCCAAAAATTGTGACCACCGCAGAAGCCTCGCAGACAGCGTCGCAGACAAGAGGGCTCCGATTGGTCCACTCTACATCCGCTGTACACGCACTTCCGCTTCCCTACTTTCCCGGTTTGGTTTGTTTTCACGACCGCCATTTTTAAAAACACGACCGAAGATGGAGCAGCACGAAGAGCGGTTGATCGAGGAAGTGAGGAAGTACGTACATCTATACGACTCCAGTTCTAGTCATTATAAGTAACCGGAGGATAAACACTCCACTAACCACACCCACCAACTACTCCTAGCGATTTCGCGACTTTGTGCCCCCTTGTGTTGTGGCGATGAATAACATCACGCACGCCTATTACTCCCCGCTCAACGATAAATTACAACTGTCTGCGAAAAGCTATCTGTGAAAGCCTTGTCGCAAGAGCATGCAGAGGCCTTAAGGCTCATACTAGCCAGCCATGACAAATAAGTAGCCAGCCGGGGGGGGAGTAAACACAAAATAAACTCCTGTGCACGCAGTTCCCAGGATTAAATGTATTTTCCACAGACCATTTATTTATTCACTTTACTCAAATACAAAGTAAAATGGCAGTAAATCTTCTTTCTTTTCTTGCGTATTGCATCATGAGGCGTTCCTGACTTGTAAATCTCTTATTTTCAGTGCATGACACATTCACGCAGCTGAGCATGCTATGAATTAACAACGACAACGGTCTGCAGTGGCGGCTACACGATTAAACACTCAGCCAACATTTCTCCATTTGTGTATGAAAATACACTCCAACCACTCAGTTTGGGTTCATTTACAACCAACAGTGTCTTTTGATGCCAGCACGTAATTGAACGAGAGAAGACTGGTTTACCGGAGACAAAATAAGCGTCATCTCTGCTTCTGTTCCCTCCGACACACTACTGCCTCCGCCGAGTGCGTGCGCACTCTGAACTGAATCAGCTCTGCGCATGCGCCGTGCGGCACAAAAAAATGGCAGCCACCATGAAGGCAGGAGATCCGGAGTTTTAAATTTTGCTTAAGTGTGAAATCGCAAAATGGTATTCTAGCGAACAACAAAATAGTAAAGATTCAGAAAAACAAATCATTCAGTGATCATTTTAATAGTGTAATTTCATCCGAACTAGGCCTAACGCTCGATTTAGAACTACAAAAAGTCCGTGTGTCGGACATTTTAAGTACCTTTGTAAAAGTTTTGCAAATGTTGCAGTCAGCATTTAAAATGCTAACTTAAAGTTTTTGTACAAGTTTCAGTTGATTAAACTGTCATTTTATTAAATGTGTCTGCTTTTGTAATAAAAATGTACTGAAAGAAAAAGCAAACAGCATTGCGATTTCTTATCCATCCATATATATATATATATATATATATATATATATATATATAAATCCCTCCCTCCCGACTGAAAATTTTTTTGCTCACCCGGTAGACAGGAAATTGATTTTTTTTTTTTAAGGATGGCCTTATCCAGAGCAACATACCCAGAGCAGCTGGGGGTTAGGCACTTTGGCTATTCCTGTTGGTCCAGGGAATCGAACCGGCAACCTTTTTGTCCCAAAGCTGCTTCTTTAACCATTCCCCCATGCCATTATACCTCTCTTATTGCTCTAAGATGTGGACTGATGACCACATGGCTGGTGTGCTGCATTTTTTTTTTTTTAACTTCCAGTTGCGCAAGAGTAGGTTTGCTCAAATCGGCTTATGTTCTAAATGAGAACATAATGTACTAATGTTGGCATTTCCTCCAAATAGCCATTATTTCATCGTGGAATTAGATCCGAGTTAATGCTGTCCTAAAGTGTTTTGAAATGTTTGCTTGTGCTTCCAGTTGCATGATATAAATCCACCAGACACATGGCTGAGAGAAGTTAAAGCACTGAGCAGTCCCACTCCGTTTTTACACTGACTGTATCGCCAGAGTACATCTGAAAGGTTTTCACCCTCCTAATAAGTGAATCTGCATCCGACCTTTTATTATAAACGAAGCACAGCATGCTCGTTAGTTCCAAATAATTTCTGAAAAATGCATTCTCACCCATATTTTCACACGCACTGATTGGATCTCAGCAGCATCCCTTTGGTTATTGTTTAAAACGGTATCCTGATCGTTTGAATACAAAAATCCATGTCGTTTTAGCTGACCATAACTCATGTTTATATGATGACATTACTTTTTGGGCGATGACTTCATACATTTTTGTTTGCATGCCATCACAGAATTTATTGACATGTTAAAGTATATTTAGTTTGCATTAGTAATGGTTGCTTTCCTACTTAAAGACCATGTGGGTCAGCACTGTAAAATGTATATGGAATGAATTTTGACCTCTGAAGGCAGTGCTTGGTGTGTAGGAAGCGTAAAGTAAGAATTCTTAATGATGTAAAGAAGTGTACAGTGAGCAGAACGGTTGTTTAAAGTAGTTAAGTTTTAGAGTGCGATCACTCATCTGATTTAGTGGATCCTTCTGATCTCACATTGTTCTGTAGGTCGATGTTTGTTTAATTCCTGTTGAGCAGAACAGCGGAAAACACCAAATGTTCTTTGCCCAGCCAGTCAGGCTGTTAATTTTTAATTTGATTATTTCCTCTCACTTTATTGGTCAAGTTGAGTAGTAAAATGCGATGGTTTATTTGTGTAGGCCACTCCACTGCTGTAAAACAGGCCTGTCCAAACAGGGCCCTCGGTCTCGCACAGAATGAGTGCCTTGTCATTTTTCCCTCCACCCTTTCGCCACAGTCTGTGCTGGGAGGGAGCACTGATAGTCCTTCAGTCATGTCCCAGACAGGAAGCCATTATCTCTGCTTTATTGAACCTGTTGTTCCTTTACAATTGACAAAATGCCTGTCTTTTAAAGCCTTGCCACAACAAACGAGGCCCTTTTCATTTCAGTGCTCATATGGTAATGTGTATGTGGACTCTGGAAGCAACTGCACAGGCATCCTGCTTAGTCCATTTCTATAACCGTCCATTCAAAAATAAGTCCAGGGTCAGGAAGAGCAGTTAACACCTTCCCTAGATAATAGATCGAGGTATTATTGAAGTTTGTGTTGGCCAACATGCAGCATATGGGCTAAATCTGTAAGCTGAAAAGCAGCTAATGCTGTGTTCACACTTATACCGGTACGAAAGTGGTATAACTGTATCGATACAAAGTATACCGGTACAGTTTAGTGCATCTGTCCACACTAGTGAGAAATGTTTGCGGTTTTCTTTCACGGTAGTTGAAATGCGCGTGCGCGAAATGTTTCCGTGGTTACCGAGTAACTTCCTTCCGAGAATATATGGCATCCGTTATTTCGAGATCTCGAGAAAACAAAACAATTATTTCATGATCTCAGCTGGATCACTATCTCCGTCGGTAGAGACGAAGCCGGGCCAGTCTCCTGCGGAGGTGCCGCGGACTAATTTTGAAATTATCCCTTATTAAAAGACTTAATGCAATCTCTCCCTGTGTCAACCCCTGATCAAAATATTGCCTTATTAGGTGATCGATTATTCCAGACATTCTAATGACCAAAGTTGCGTCTATACAGAATGAGAAATAGCCCCAAAGTCAGCATATCACAAGTCTCTTGGCGCACCTGAATGAACCATTTCTCAGCTGTTTACTTGAGATCACGGAATAATTGTTTTGTTTTCTTGAGATCTCGAAATAACGTTTTTGTTTTCTCGAGATCTCGAATTAGTTGTGTTGTTTTCTCGAGATCCTGAATTAATTGTGTCGTTATCTCGGGATAACAAGGTGAATTAAAAAAAAAAAAAAGGATTATATGAAGGGCCTCTCTCGGCTTCCGTACGGATGAAACAACGTGTGTGTGCTTTTTATTGTCAGTGTACAGTCTGTATTTCTGGTGGTCATTTATTCAGTCGACTCGTATAAAACGTGCGAGGCAGTTGAGAAAGAAACAAACGAATCTCCATTCTTCACTATTTTATTCAGCGAAGACATCGATTGAGGTGTGTGACTTTGCGCATGCGCATTATATTTGTATCG
Organism: Neoarius graeffei; assembly: GCF_027579695.1. Classification (NCBI taxonomy): domain Eukaryota; kingdom Metazoa; phylum Chordata; class Actinopteri; order Siluriformes; family Ariidae; genus Neoarius; species Neoarius graeffei. Next base: position 33,933,607 of record NC_083575.1, on the reverse strand, counting down.
ATACAGAGCCGCTTCATCTGTCCACACTACAGTGAAGCGCTACAGTACCGATACTGTACCGGTACGAAACCCATACATTTGTGGGTTTTGTACCGATACAGTTATACCGCTACAGTACCGGTATAATTGCTAGTGTGGACAGGTGTTGCGGTACGAAAGTAGTTTCGTATCGGTACAAAATCCCTAGTGTGGACAGGGTATAAGTTCTGCTGATCACGTCTGCTCAGTGAAAAGCAGCATTTCATGCTGCACATAGTGGAGGACAAAATATAATCCTTTACTTTTGTGATCTCAACATGGATGTACAACACATTTAAATGATCGATGTCAATATTTAGTATTTCTGTTTCCATTAGAAATGTGTTTATTAAAAAACTGGCACCTTTTTTATTTTTTTTTACCCAAAAACTTCTACATTTTTCACCTTTAATTTCTCCTAGGCAGAGTGAAATAGTCATGTTATGTGCTGTGTGTTTCATAACAGAAACCATCGATAGCTGGTCTAGTGTTAAATTGCTGTAGACTATGTTTGTTTTGGACCAAACCTGGTCTCCGTGTCGGATGTTCTGAAATGATTCTGCACTCAGTTACTTTGGGAATTGAAATAAAGCGATGCATGCTTGTCTGTCTGCATGCTTCTAATGTTTAACTGTATGGAATGTACACAGTGGTGCATCTGCGGTGGAAAAAGGATACACTGCATGTTATAAATGCAAATAGATTTCTGAAGTGTGTGCGTGTGTATGTGTGTGCTTACCCCTCTCTCTGCTAGGTTGGTGGTGTGAGTGGGCCAGGCAGGGTTAGTGAAGTCTTATCTAAGGAAGTAACAGTCTGCCCTTATCAGTTTTGGTACAACTGTTCAACCCACCTGCCAAGAAGGGCGGAAGCCACTATGCCTGAGGCTTTCCACCCCCTTTGCCTGTGGTTTTCAAGTCTCTTTTCATGTGTGGTGATGATGCAGAACTTTGACTCCAATCAGAAACTGCCTGTTTTGAGAGCACAAAACTTCAGGGAGGTATTTCCGAGCCTGTGCACTGTGAGAGCGGCACAGCAAACACGGATTCTGGGTACTTAGAAAACGACAAAGCCTGTCCGTTAGTTTACGAGCACAAGATACAAATTAAATAGTCACCTGGAGAAATTGCTGTATCAGAAAGCATGTCCATTGTGTGGATTTACAACTGTTTGAATGCACAGACTCTGTTATCATCCACACCCAGCACAGTGCTACGTTCAGTTAAGAGTTGGCCAGCTTTGTTGTGGAAGTGTACTTGAACAAGGTTTAAGGCTGAAATCGTGTTACTGTGAGATGTAACTCAGGTTTTGTCTGATTATTCTGCGTCCTAGGAAATGCACTTGTCGTGGATGAGACATTTAAGTGAAAAGTAAAAAATGAACAAGTGCAAAAATACATGCTGTTGGTAAATACTTGATTTTATACTTTTTTTTGGGGGGGGGAGAGGGATTGTCACCCCTCGATCATGTTTACCTTTGTGTTTTTGATAAGCAGCTACTTCATTTCAGGAACCAAACAGTGGAAATCATGATCATCTCCCTTTTTGCCAGGTTGGGGTCCATGTGGACCCTATTGATCCACATGTCATGTTAATTAGAGCATGGTTTTACGCCGGATTCCCTTCCTGCCACAACCCGCCCGTTTCTGGGTTTGGGAAACAACCATTCACACACACACATTCATGGTAGCCAGTAGAGTAGCCAGTTAACCTACAGTGGTGCTTGAAAGTTTGTGAACCCTTTAGAATTGTCTACATTTCTGCATAAATATGACCTAAAACAACATCAGATTTTCACACAAGTCCTAAAAGTAGATAAAGAGAACCCAGTTAAACAAATGAGAGAAAAATATTATACTTGGTCATTTATTTATTGAGGAAAATGATCCAATATTACATATCTGTGAGTGGCAAAAGTATGCGAACCTATAGGATTAGCAGTTAATTTGAAGGTGAAATTAGAGTCAGGTGTTTTCAGTCAATGGGATGACAATCAGGTGTGAGTGGGCACCCTGTTTTATTTAAAGAACAGGGATCTATCAAAGTCTGATCTTCACAACACATGTTTGTGGAAGTGTATCATGGCACGAACAAAGGAGACTTCTGAGGACCTCAGAAAAAGCGTTGTTGATGCTCATCAGGCTGGAAAAGATTACAAAACCATCTCTAAAGAAAGAGTTTGGACTCCACCAATCCACAGTCAGACAGATTGTGTACAAATGGAGGAAATTCAAGACCCTCCCCAGGAGTGGTGGACCAACAAAGATCACTCCGAGAGCAAGGCGTGTAATAGTCGGCGAGGCCACGAAGGCTCTCAGGGTAACTTCTAAGCAACTGAAGGCCTCTCTCACATTGGCTAATGTTCATGAGTCCACCATCAGGAGAACACTGAACAACAATGGTGTGCATGGCAGGGTTGCAAGGAGAAGGCCATTGCTCTCCAAAAAGAACATTGCTGCTCGTCTGCAGTTTGCTAAAGATCGCATGGACATGCCAGAAGGCTATTGGAAAAATGTTTTATGGACAGATGAGACCAAAATAGAACTTTTTGGTTTAAATGAGAAGCGTTATGTTTGGAGAAAGGAAAACGCTGCATTCCAGCATAAGAACCTTATCCCATCTGTGAAACATGGTGGTGGTAGTATCATGGTTTGGGCCTGGTTTGCTGCATCTGGGCCAGGACGGCTTGCCATCGTTGATAGAACAATGAGTTCTGAATTATACCAGCGAATTCTAAAGGAAAATGTCAGGACATCTGTCCATGAACTGAATCTCAAGAGAAAGTGGGTAATGCAGCAAGACAATGACCCTAAGCACACAAGTCGTTCTACCAAAGAATGGTTAAAGAAGAATAAAGTTAATGTTTTGGAATGGCCGAGTCAAAGTCCTGACGTTAATCCAATCGAAATGTTGTGGAAGGACCTGAAGCGAGCAGTTCATGTGAGGAAACCCACCAACATCCCAGAGTTGAAGCTGTTTTGTACAGAGGAATGGGCTAAAATTCCTCCAAGCCGTTGTGCAGGACGGATCAACAGTTACCGGAAATGTTTAGTTGCAGTTATTGCTGCACAAGGGGGTCACACCAGATAATGAAAGCAAAGGTTCACATACTTTTGCCACTCACAGATATGTAATATTGGATCATTTTCCTCAATAAATAAATGACCAAGTATAATATTTTTGTTTCATTTGTTTAACTGGGTTCTCTTTATCTACTTTTAGGACTCGTGTGAAAATCTGAGGATGCTTTAGGTCATTTATGCAGAAATATAGAAAATTCTAAAGGGTTCACAAACTTTCAAGCACCACTGTACAATAATGGGGATAGATCAGGGGCTGGTGGATTCCTTAGTGATACCGTCCTGAAGCAGTCAGACTATGTCCACTTCTGTAGCTTGGCCTCTGAAACTCAGCAGGGCCGCTGTTGGATGACTATTCTTGGTGGGGCCTTGATGTCCTGTTGCAGATGAGTCCACCCAGGCTCTACAGAGAACATGTCCATAAACTGAAAAATAGAAAATTCTAAAGGGTTCACAAACTTTCAAGCACCACTGTAAATGCATGTCTTTGAACTGTGAGGAAACCCACACAGACATGGGGAGAACATGCAGACTCCACACAGAAAGGCTCCCGTTGGCTGCTGCCCTGGTGGAAATCTTACAAGGAGCTTCAAGGACCTGTAAAGTTCTTTGTGTGGGTCTTTGAGGATCCTGTTGAGAATCTCAACAAATCCTCAAAAGATCTTTAAAATTCTTGGCAAGATCTTCAAGGGTCTTCAGTTTTCTTGCCAAGATCTTCAAGGATTTCAAAAATTCTTGTCAAGATCTTTGAAACCTTGATCATGAAAGATTCTTTCAAAGATCCTTTTAAGATGTTGGCTATTCAGGATTCCTTGGTATATCCTTATCCAATTCTTATGAATCATAATTATGCAAGTTTCAATCTGTTTCCATCCTTGCCAATTCCGTTGAATTAGGGTCATTTAAAAAAAACCTAAAAGATCATTAGATCCTCGAGGATCTTAAATGATCCTCACAAAGATCTCGTTAAGACCTTGACAAGGATCCTTACAAGATCCTGATTAAATCCTTGAGGATTCCAGTTAGGATCTTTAAGATCCTGTAAAGGATCCTTTTAAGATCTTTTGAAGGATCTTTATTAAATCTTTGAGGATCTTGGAGGAACTTTGCAACGACCTTGTGAAGATTTTGCCAAAGATCCTAGCAAAAATCTTAACAAGATCCTTAGAAGGATCCTTCTAATATCTTTGAAAGATCCTTGTTGAATCCTTGAGGATCTTAAAGGATCCTTGCAAAGATCTTTGCAGGGATCATTATGAGGATCTTTGTAGGACCCTTAAAAGATCTTTGTCAAATCCTTGAAGATCTTTCTAAGATCCTTTTAAAGATCCTTATCTTTAAGGATCTTTGGCAGGTCTTTGTTAATCCTCATGGATCCTTAAAGATCCTGTGAGGTTTTTCACCAGGGTGGGCTCAAATCCAGAACCTTGCTGTGAGGCAACAGTGCTAACCACTACACCACCGTGCCATTCAGCCAAGCAGTAGAAATTACCTGAACAAATGTGTTCTCGTCTTGCTGATTTTTTTTGTGCTCTTTGATTTGCGTCAGTTTCCAGGGTCAAAATAAAACGCAAGTCTGCAGCAGCCCCACTGTTGGTTGAACCATCAGGTCTTTGCTCTGTGGCCACAAGTTACATAACAGACTTTAAAGCTGTTTCCTCTCTCTCTAACATTTGCCGTTCCGGTTTATCTGTGGCGTGTTCAGGCCCTTTTATGCTTCTATTTAAACAAGCATCTGATGCCTTCACAGCTTTGGAAAAGTACTTGGGAGAGCACAGACTGTGGCCGGAAAAGTGGCTCTCTGAAGCCGAATTGTCCAAATCGCCTGCGTGACTGATATTTGAATGAATGGAAGGAGGGAAGCTCCTACAGCATATCTCGCACAATTTCCTTGCTTATGCTGCATTTGCGGTGCCTTGTAAGTGGTAATTTGCAAGTTGTAATGACATCATTTATCACCCTGGCACATTTGATGTGCTCTGTCAGAGCACCTAAAGCTCCTAAAAAGCTTCTTTAACTACACTAACAGTTACAGGCCTGAGTGGCTATTGGTAGTGTTTGACTGAAATTGCAGTACAGCACCAATAGCAAGTAGTGTTAGCAAAATGCTAACTACCTAACATTACCTTCCAGGCCTAGACATTAAGCATTTACCACTGGTGGCCCATTGGGCCAGTGGAATTGAAAAGTTACTGGCCCAACTGGAAAATGTGGTGGCCCGAATGTGTGCGATACCCATATTCAGGCCACCACATTTCATACAGTTCATAATACATTATGTCATTGATTTTTGGCTAGAAAAGTATACTTTAGGGATAAATGTTGTTGCCGAGCGCAGCGAGGCTGAACATTTTTGCAGAATATCCCCAAGCCACATCATTGTAGGAGGCAATAATCTCATCTCTGTACAAAGTAGTGTCACTACTTTTTCATGACCCCCCCCCATAAATTCATAGCCCCCCTCCCCCATAAATGACCGCCCCCTAAAATTAAAAAGAGCCTTCTCAAGATTATCACAACTTATATTTTGATTTTGTACCTGAAAACAATACTGACAAGACAGTAACTCAGTCCAAATTACCAGCAATGGACTCAAAAACAGTCAAATCAAATTGAAATAAATATATAAAATGTTTTTGCTTCTGAAAATGTGCACTGCACTGAAATAGCAATAAAGTCAATTTAAGGTTTATAGTTTAGTGCAATAGCTTTCCTCTTCCACACACTCATCTAAAATGCCAGGGCTCTACATTAACTTTTGAAACCACTTGTCCTGTCGGGCAAGTTGAAAGGAAATTTACTTGTCCGAATGTGAAGTTGATTTGTCCGAAGAAATATTTGAGAGAAAAAAAAACACAAACTATTTGTAACCCAATCTTTATGGCATTTGTTTCCGAATTCACAACATATGTATAATATCTATGAATCAAAAGTAATCAATACTTGATATACTGAGGCAAAAGTTCAAAAATATAGTAAAACAGACTGATTGATACCATAATTCACCAATTATTATGCTGAAGTTCAGAAGCAATATATTCCAATAGAATAGAAATTATGAACATAAAATTAAGAACAAAATAACTATACTATAAGATCCAGAAACACTAACGATTATATATACACAGATCAGTACTCTGCAGTTCAGTAACAAATATCACAAAGTAACATTATCATAAAATTTATGACTTGATGAGATATCACTAGTTTGGACAAGAGAAACAAACAACAACAATGCTACAAATAAAAACAACTGATAACAAAATTGACTGATTAATACTGTAAATCACTGATTATTATACACTGAAATCTAGTTATCAAATGACAAGATAATGTATCTTATGAAAACCTCCACACCTCTATTGACTCACACATGAATGGATACAAATAAAGTTTCTATTCATCTTCATCTATCAACCCTTGAGTTCTGCTCCATCAATTGGACTCCATCAATCATTAATTTATTTTGAGAAATTGAAAACCAGAAAATTAAAATTGTATATATATTTTCATTTTAAAATTATTAATTTTGAATATATATCCTCCACTGATTAATTGTTGTTGTCTAATTATTCAGTGTGGCTCCTGTATGGTATTTAATGGTCAAAAAAAAAAAATTCAAATAATCCATAATTATATCTAAATTATAGAGCCCTGTTTCAAATTCCTAAACTCCCATTACTAATTAGTTAATTAATACAGACGGTAACCTAATTAGCAGCCATTTGACAGCTTAGTATTTCATAGATAACTTTCCCCACTCCTACCTCACTCCCTGTCAATCCACACACATGCAGGCACACATTCCCTGCCACACACGCTCGGCTATATAATGAACACCATCAACAACAATTCAAAGATTTGGAAATTACCACACACTCAACGTAAATATACAGTTGAATAATGATCCCGCCAACAGAAATGTCAACAAATCCACATGTATGACACGATTAAAACCAATCACAAATGACCGTTTACTTTTCAGCTCAAATACACGAAGCGGTATTGGCCGGTTTCGCAAGTGGAATATTGCGCATGCGCACATCGCTCTTTCCGAATAGAAACGTCCGGCGATTCATCAAAACAATATGTCGAGTGAGATGCTTCGGAAATCATGTGAATAAACTGATAAATTTGATATGTAACCCGAATATCGGCGTATTTTGGCACTTGTCCGATCGTACAAGTAACGGAGACGATGAACTTGTCCGACATTAAGTATCACTTGTCCCGGACAAGCAGACAACCGTTAATGTCGAGCCCTGAATGCGTGCACATCCTGCTGCCATGGTGTCACTAAGTGTGTCCCAATGGTCATCTGAGACTTTGGTAAACTCAGCCCTTCTCTCCTCGATCTGGCGCTCGGCCAAAATGACGCTTCCGAACAGTGTCGAACATCTCTGACGATGCACGAAGACGACACACTCCTGCCGCGGAGCGTGACATAAACAAAGACGGTGGACCTCGTATTGAAAAGGTGCATTTTACTAACAATTTCTTCACAATTCTGGGTAAAATATGAGTAATAAAATTTAATTTGTATCGAAAACGTACTGGCCCGCCTGGGCCACTGTTTGGCCAAATTTAGTGGCCCGAACTGGCCCGAAAGACGTAAAAAACACCGGCGGGCCATCGGGCAAGTGCTAATGTCGAGCCCTGCCTTCTCAAAACAGTGATTTTATTATTATGGTTAGTGTTCTAGATTTCACCAAGGACTGTCTGTATATTAACTGATCTAAAGCCAATACTGCTATGAACTAATTTAAAATTAGAGAAGAGGTACTCTGTACTGTTGAGTGTGCAGCCATGTTGGTTTGTCTGTGAAGGTTCTTGGTCATCGTAAATCGTAGGTGCTAAAGAAGGCAACCGGATTTGCTCAAACCACTGGTCTTCTCTGGCTAAAATGCATACAGGCCAGGACTCAGCAGTCTATCTTCATCTCAATAACAAAGAACACCCGCTTTCAGGACTGCAATGTACTGTGGCTAAAATGCGTACATTGTAGTCCTGAAATGAGTGTTCTTTGTTATTGAGATGAAGATAGACTGCTGAGTCCTGGCCTGTATGCATTTTAGCCAGAGAAGACCGGTGGTTTGAAAGAGGAGTAAAAGAAGCCATCTTTGTCAGCCTGGAACGACCATCACTGAACAGAGGAGGTGGTCTGAGACACCACTTATCAGCCACCTACAATGCAGTCCTTGGCTTACTTCCCAGAAAACTGAATACACATCCACACCAAAACTCCGCTGACTTCAATGATTCACATGATGGCAGAGAGACCCAACGACCCTCTAGGCTGCTAACACTGTTCACACCCAGCCTCTAGTGACCCTGACCACCTACAGGATGACCGAGAGGGTCAACGACCCATGTGACCTCAATGACTCCCCTTAGGTTTGCTTTTGGTCCTCTAGAGGATAAATACCTGGAACTCCCCACTAGTCAGACAGAACTGAAGAACCTTTCAGATGAGCAGTGAAATGTCTTCAAGGATTTCAAGCAAGTCCAGTTGCCTTCTTTAGCGCCTACGGTTTAGCCATGTTGATTTGGTGTCACTCCATGAACAGGGAAGGAACTGGTAGTTAAGAAGGCTAACCTAAATTGACGAGTTAAAATTTCCAGGTGAGGGGGCGTTTCTGGTTGTTTTAACTGGTAGGGATGTACAAGTTAGAACCTCACATCAGTCAGTTACTACGTTTACATGCACATAGAGAGAATTGAATTTCTGCCGTTGCTCGACTGAAATCGAAGTTCAAAATGCCATGTATACACCTTAATTCAGCTGAAATTGAACCGAACTTGATTTCTCGGAATCGAGCTACTTGACCTAGTTTATGCGATTTCTGCCGAGCTACTTTGTGCATGTATACCCTATCGAGCTAGTTGTCGAGCTACTTCCGGAAGTGACGAGTGACGAGACCACAAGCAGGAAACACAACAGCCTCGGTCGGCATGACAACAGTAGTAGCGAGCAGCAGAAGAGGTCAGGAGGAACAAACAAAGAAGAGAAAATGGCGATGTAGAGCTCTCTGAAGTGTGGGTGGAGCACAGAGGACGGCAGGACAAAGCTTCTGGTACTAATAGGCTTTTTATTGTCAGACTTTTCAGTTTAACAGCCTACTTTTATTCTTGAGAGAAGCGCGCGCGCACACACACACACATGCGCTGTGTTCTAGTCCCGGGATGAGCTCTTCCCTCTGCCTCCTTAAATAGGGCGCGGTTACTGGGAAGACACACAAACACAGGTTAATTACCGTCAGGTGAAGTGATTCTGCCACTCACCTTCCCTGGCTCCGCCCTCCTGTCACAGACCGGCACTTGACCACGCCCCCACTGCCACAGGCAAGCAGAAACGTGCACTTCTGGAGCAATGAGGAGACAGAGTTCATGCTCATTCAGCTTAAGGAGTTGAATATATTAAAATTCATGGACGGGAGAAAAACGCGCAATGGAGAACACGGAACTGATAACTTTGTTTACACTCTTGAATAGCTCTTCTCCATGATGACAACCGGAAGTGTACCAACACGATGGGGCGTGTTGCGCCACCTGTGGCTCGGGTGCACAATGCACCTCACACAATAGCCCGATTTCATTGTGTGCATGTAGGATTGGATTTCTCTGGCACCCTGCTGGGACCTTCAGCTCGATTACCGACAGCAGCTCGATTTGGATGTGCATGTAAACGTAGTCAGTGAAGTGGAGCTGTTTAAATGGAACAAGTGGTTAGTTATTTGGAGTACCTTGTCACCGGCCAGCTACACTTAAAAATTGAGTTTAGATCATAATCGGGGACAAGCTGGGCATACGAGTATTCTGCTTTAATTGAGCTTCTTTTAATAAAAAGTTCAGAATCCCTCAATAAATGTTTTCCACCAGTCAGTGTGATTAATGTGTAATCTTCCTGAGCCACAGAAACATAACGCTGGCATTTAATTTAAACAAACAACAAAAAAAGTGCACTTTTACATATCATACCTTGCAATTTACTGCCTGGATTCATTATATCTGTTTACACAGAAATCCCACAATATTGCCGTAAAGAAGATCTCTCAATATTCCGGCTTCGGTTGTTTACACCGAACCAAATAAAGTTGGCACGAAACCACACAAGTGCTGGCATTCCGCAACCAGAGGTGTGACAAGTGATGCAGCACACAGTGTTTGTTACACGGTTGCGCGAAGATATGAATTTTATCTTTGAGTGGGGACTGGATATTTCACAGGTGAGCGAAGCAAATGAATGAAATATTTTTCAGCATGAGAGGATAAGCATCATATCTTGGTGCGACTGTGCAATGCTCTTTATATTATATGGACTCCTCCACACAAAAAAAGCAAATTAATCAAAAGAATTTTAGTCTTGAACCAGTTGGCCATTTTGACAACGCACATCCAGTCAGCAGGAAAATGCTGGGAGTGACATCATCGGAGTGAAATATCAGGAATTATTTATCTGTGAAGAATCTCAGTCATCCAGGTACATAGTAATCTGTGGTTGGTTGAGGAGAGCAACTGGACTTGCTTGAAGATTCTTGAAAATGTTTCGCCTCTCATCTGAAAGGCTTCCTCAGTTCTGTCTGACTAATAGGGAGTATCCAGTATTTATCCTCTCATGGATCATCATAGAATCCGAATCAGAATTCTGATGGCTGCATTGTAGGTGGTTGATAAAAGATGTCTTAGACCCCCACCTCTGTTCAATGATGGTCGTTCCAGGTTGACAAAAATGAACGATCCTCTCTGGCTAAGGCCAAGTTTACATTAGACCGTATCTGTCTCGTTTTCTTCGCGGATGCACTGTCCGTTCACATTAAAACGCCGGGAAACGGGAATCCGCCAGGGCCTACGTATTCAACCCAGTTCGTGTCTGGTCCGGTGCTGTGTAAACATTGAGGATACGCGGATACGCTGTGCTGAGCTCTAGCTGACGTCGTCATTGGACAACGTCACTGTGGCATCCACCTTCCTGATTCGCTGGCGTTGGGATCACACACACAGCGGCTCAGTCCCGAATCACTGCTCGTGCGCTTCACTCGCACGCTCTGTGAGCTGCGCAGGGCCGGAGTGCGCATCCTCCAGAGGGCACTCGCTGTTCAGGGCGGAGTGATTTGGAGCGCAGGAGGAAGCGCTGAGCCGCACTGAGGTTTATTTACACATTTCAACCTCCTTCAGGCGCTTAAACTCAGTGAGAACATGAACATCACAGCCAGGTGTGTTTATCTGCTGGAGAAGGTGTTCGCTTGCCATCCTTGCACTTGCAAGTGGTGAGTGACTTGCGCATGCCCGATATGCACTGGGATCATGTGACGTGCCGTCTAATTAGTCATGTGATTAGCGTATCCGTGTATTGGCGTTGCTGTGTGCACGCGAATCGTTTTAAAAACGTTAATCTGATGATCCGCTGATTCGAAATAATGTAAACAGGGCCTAAGATGTCTGCCAGTTTTCTGGAAGTCCTCTCATACTCCTGCACCAGTCAAAGGGATCTCATCCCAAAGTGCGTAGAAACATATCTGTGAAGAATCTCAGTCATCCAGGTACATAGTAATCTGTGGTTGGTAGAAGAGAGCAACCACTTCTAAATGCTAATAAATACTTGATACTCCCTATTAGTCAGACAGAACTGAGGAAGCCTTTTGGATGAGAGGCGAAACGTTTTCAAGAATCTTCCAGCAAGTCCAGTTGCTCTCTTCTACCAACCACAGATCAGGAATTATTCTACATACAGGACACTTTTTTTTTTTTTTTCAATGGAATAAAAACGTGTTCTATTCCCTTCTAGTGGGTTTCATTCATTTGGTTTGATAACATGCAATATGGTCAGCATATCGCTTATCCTACGTGTATTATGTCACTCTACCCAGTGGAGAGTGAGTGAGCATTGAATACGGTTTACGATATTGCATGGTTGTCAAGACAACATGACATCACGCATCACAGCTGATGCGAATATTCAAAGAGAGTTTTCTGCTGTGCATGTGCAGAAGCATTTCTTTGTTTGCCAAGAAAGAGAGAGACGCATCAAACACCTGAATGGCGACCAATACCTTATTAGATATTCTTCACATATATTTACAAGCGAAAAACATACCAATGGACATTAAAAATCTAGAAGAGTGTATGCATAATAATAATAATATTGGCTGGCTTTTTTTGTGTGGTATATCAGAAATATTCGTCTTCGACTTGTTCAGCATCATGCTAGCTGAATGAAATGTATCTGATCTACCACTCACAGCCAGCCAATATTAAATATCTCACTCAGAGCTGTGATGCCTTTTGTATGAAAAATGCAAGTTTTTTTCAACGCAAGAAGATAAACTTCATATCTTCAAGCCAATGTGTGATATTTTTTTTCTTTTTATTATTTAGACACATTCACAAATTAAAAGTACCCAAATTTATCAAAACAATTCATGGATTTCCTCACAAGTGAAGATATTGAAAAATATGTTATGGTTTTGGTTCTCTATGTCCCGGATGAAGTTTGCATGAAAAATACGAGTGGTGTATTTCCCAGGAAAACACTCGTGTCTATGTAATATAACTTGCTACACGTCGGAAATACGAATACCCCGCGCATATTGGTGTTGCTTTCAAAGCAGGTGAACTGAGTGTTGAGGTGCTTTTGTTAGCTGTGTACATTTATACCGCTTTTCAAACACAAAGTTTCTGTGCGATCAGAAACGTGTTGGAGGAGAAAGTGAAGAGAATTAGGATGCGATTTGAGGCAGAAAGGCACATGGACCTTTGATGCCATCGATGTAGATGTTTGAATTTGTGCTGGTCTCCAAAAGAAGAATGTCAAAAACATAACACCCTTGTGTGTTCCTGCTCTTCTGAAAGACTACAGAAGCTCAGGGCTTTCTGAAGTTTGTGTTGGATGTCTCTGAAAAGCAGTTTGAACCAGTTCTTAACATTGGAGACCTTGTGTTGTGTTGACACATGGAGCTTAACATAATAAGAAGTAACACAGAATATTAAGGTTGAAATCAAGGAAATGATGGTAACAAAAATATCCTTCAGCAAATAAGTCATTTTTATGCATTGTACATTGACACTATTGCATATGTAGCTGTTGGGGGACTAATAAACAGTAAGTACGAATGCTGAGTTACACTTTATTGTACAGTATGGAGTGGCAGAATGTGTGTATAAAGAACGTATTTTGTAGGATTATCTTGGGTGGGTCAGGGTTCTAGCTTTCTAAAGTGGTTCTAAAGGGAACAGTTTCAGTACAATCAACCTACCCCAAAATAGACCTACATGCGTGTATACTCCATACTCAGTGGCAGCGGTGGCTGTCCATTGCTAGCGACGATGACTGCTTCGTTAGGATGCACAGAAACACGGCTGGGCCGCGAGGCCTGCACCAGAGTGGCAGAGTCGCCCGCAGTGGCGGCATGAATGGCCCGGCCGAGCCTCCATGGAATGTCTGGCCTTGTGAGCTCTCACATACTATTCTTCTTTCCTAACGAAGTGTCTTGCACAGTAAGGTAACACGTGCCCCCATCGTGTCGTCTCTCTGGACCTTCAGACCTGATGCCAAGTGTTGCACAAAAGTGCCACAGACCTGACGGGTATGGAAGTTGCCCCGCAGTGACAACTGACTTGCCGAGTGATGCCATCCATTGGCCATTTGAGTGGCTCTTCCGCATGCCATCTGGTGGTGTGTCATTGACCCTGTTGGGTTCATCTGCCACATTGCACTGAAAAGTGCCCTGCTGCCAGCGCCTTATTGGTGATGTACTATTTAACCCATAGCTGGAACCCAGGCAGGTGCTACCACTCTGGGTTAGAGCGGACCTGGGAGCAATGGTGATTACTCCACTTTCCCCAATACTCAACTCTTCCCAGACTTGAGACTCACCACCTGTTGCAGTTTAAAGCCATACCCAGAACTAACTCCATACTGTAGATACAGTGTGGCAACATCAACCATATTGCATAGCCATTAACTAGCATAGAGAAGACGTATTTGATGGCATGGTAGCTGTTCCAGATAGGCATGGCACAGAGCCACTTGTTCTCTGACACTGATACTATTGAATGATACTTCTTCATTGAAGATGGTCATCTACAGATGACCATACTCACACTTGTAGCCATCAGCTACAAATGCATAGCCATGACAAAACTTCAGTTTTTTTTTTTTATTCAAAGAAACATACCCCCCCCCCATAAATATGACCTTTTAACATGGTTGCTGTTAATCCAATAAAATAACAGCTCTGAAATTAATATGCATAACTAGTAGAAGAGTTTCGTCATCATGTCTCAACACTGAGTAACTAGAAATGTGTGAATACTTTTAAACTTTGCATGGCTTGATGTTAATAGTGTACTTTTGTTCAGTTTCTTACATTACCTCTGCCAACTGTGTTGGAGAAGGATATGTTTTTGACTCTGTTTGCCTGTTTCCAACGTAACTCGAAAAGTTGTGAAAGGATTTTGATGAAATTTTGAGGAAAAGTGAGCCATGGGCCAAGGAACAATTGTTTATATTTTGATGCAAATCCATATAGGTGTGTGGATATACACTTTATTTATTTATTTATTTATTTATTTATTATTATTTTTGGTCTGTTCCCAACATTACTCAAAAAGTAGCGAATGGATTTTGATGAAATTTGGTGTACAGCTTTAGTATTATCCTAGGTTCAGGTCATTTGATTTTGGCGGAGGATTGCACTCTGTTGGGTGTCCAAGCTTTTCTATGCAGTTGCTGGCACACTGGTGTCCATTTTGAGTCTTAAAACCACACAGCATCACAGATAGGAACAAAGTGGGACAGTTTTCCTGCTCATTTTACTGTTGTCATGAGGATTAGAGCAAAGTATGACCTCTTAATTGACACAGTGGTCCACCAGCTACACATAATTTTTATTTGCATGACCATGTATATTTTGCAGAGATTAGGGGTAATCATCCTGTGTAATCATCCTCAAAGTGTCCCAAAACAGATTTACATTTTCTTGGAGGCTATATTTATCATCACCAGGACAACGGGAAGGTATTGGCGTGAAGCCTTGGCTACTGTTCTCGTGACATGCTTTTATATAGTAGCTTTGTTACATTGTGCTACAAGGATTTGTTAGAGATTCAGATCAGGTTGGTTTTTAATTTATTTAGCTTTGCTATAGTAAGGGGTGTGTGTGTGTGTGTGTGTGTGTGTGTGTGTGTGAACGAGAGATATTGATTATTTATATATAATATAACAGCTCTGAAATTAATACTTATAACTAATAAAAGAATTCCGTCATTGTGTCTCAACACTGAGTTAACTAGAAATAGGTAAATACTTTAAACTTTGCGCGTGTGTGTACATACATTATGGCTGGGAAACCACCGCAGCTTGCGCCAGTTTGGCCTCATTGCACCTAATATGCATGTCTCTGCACTGTAGAGGAAACCCACGTAGACACGGAGAGAACAAAACCCCACACAGAAAGGCCCCCGTCAGCCCTGAGGTTAAAACCCGGAACCACCTTGCTGTGAGATGACCGCGTTAACCACTGCACCACCGTGCTGCCCCCAATATTACCTCTTTTTGACCAACAGGTGTTCGCGCATCAAATTTTGAACTGTTCAGAGCATTTCAACCAAAAAAAAAATTTGGACTGGAACCTGAAAAATTGGTTCTCAGTTGGAACCAAAATATAGCTATTTTTCTCCAGTGCAAACTATGATGACATCATTGAGCGTGTCATTAGTTTGGAGAGGAAGCAGAGTGCAACAATGGAGAATGCAACAGAAAAGGATGCATCTTCAGGAAAAAAAAATGGCCCGAAAACTAATCTGCAGTAACAGAACAAAGGTAATCAGTGCACACCGCCATCTTGCTACCGCTGTTGTTCATTGTGCAACACCCTCCTTTCATGATGCATCCTTGATTACAACAGTTCCACTCAGAACTGGTGAAAATGTGGGTTGGTTCACTAGTTGACACCAGTATTCAAAGAGTCCCGAATGGATCCGGTTCAAGAACCTGTTCCCTGTTGGTCATAAAGGGGAATATTTGATCCACTGATGCCATCCCTAATTGGAAGTAAAACAGAAATGTTCCTTTCATGCTCTTGTGCTCCTTGGGCAGCCATTTTTCTTTGCACATAGTACTCTCCTTATTATTGGACCATTATTATTTTCCATCTGACTGTTGGCATGCTGTTGAAAAGTTATCCTGGATATTCCAGTCTCGTACATTCTTTAAAAAAAAAGAAAAGGGGGGCTTCTCGGGAGTTCTATGGACGGTTAGCAGTTCTATCCTTTTTAAAGTGATCTACTTACTTGAAATCTTTTCTGTGAGAGGAATTATGTCCTAGGGTTCTACATGGAAGCTTTAAAGGTTTCCTGAGTGTTTCAAACCTCTGAACTATTCAGTGTTCGATGGAACCAAAAGACTGCCACAGGAATTCAACAGCGTTAAGGTGGCTTGGCCTCCGGTATCATGAGTTTGCTCCTTCCGGGTGCTCTCAGAAGCTCTTCCTTTTGGATTTGGCCATTTCTTCATACTTCGTACTTGCTTCCTGATGATTCACATGAGCACCTGAAAGGCTTCCAGGTATTAGATATGCTTCAGTGTGCCTACTGATGCCGAGGATTCCTTTACTGTGCAGGAATTGCAGTGTTGGTGCTTTACAGGCCTTAAACGACAAACATTAATGATATGTATTTCACATCTACTTACTTGTAACTTCATCAGGGCATCGAAGAAGTATTTTAACTTGAATAAAATAGCTGACGTCACATGTTGTAAAGTGTAAACCTGTTTCATTTGTTTCAAAATCCCCCCCCGGTAGGTACATCTGAATCTCTCCAAAATGGCTGTCTGGAAAGTTAAAAGCATAGGCGTTTGTATGGGCTTCAGAAGTGTAGTGGTGTGCATGGAGGTGGATTGATGTGGAGGTACACAGTCACTGCACTGTTTCATGTTAGGTTGATCTGTCTCTCTGACATACACAGATGCACATGCACCTCCCACAGCATGTGTGGGTGTCAGTAGATGTAGCCTTAGCTTAAGGTGTAGGTGTGTTGGACCTGTCTCGAGATCGTACACTCTTTCACTCTTATCTTGAGATTGCAAGAGGGAGAGAAAGAAAGAAAGAAATATAGGGATAAAGAGCGAAAGCAGCACTGGGCTGTAGGCCTGCAGCTGAAGGCAGAACGGCTGCCTGACGATGACTCATCCTCCACCGCTCGCCGTGTTTGTCAAGGAGACTGAATCATTCGTCGTATGTGAGAATAGCTGAAGCTTTGGTTGTGCACGCCAAGGACTGAGGCTCCAGTGCCCATGGCCGAGCTCATCCTCCATTCTTCTTACTTCCGATGCCCTGAGCGACACCACTGGATGCGAAGAGATGAATGAGAGCAGCCGGTAAGCCCAGTCACATCTGGTTTTTCCAGATTGTTGTATGATTGACTTTTTTTTTTTTTCCTCCTCCTTGCTGCCTTGGCTTCTTTCTTCGTCTCCTCCCCATGCTGCGGCACTTGTGGCTGTCTGTTTTGTTTTCCGTGGACAGAGAAGACGGTTTGGCTGGATGCTGTTCCGAATTGCAAGTTTCTGGCGTGTGGGAGTGTGTGGGTGTGCGCACATGTGTGGGTGATCAGTGCCATGGTTTGCAGGCTGAGGAAGGGATGGCTGTGGGACTGCACTCAGAGCCTCCTACAAACGCACACAACGCCGTGATTAATGCGAACATTTTTTAACATTATCGTGCCTAGATTGCTATCCAGAGCCATCGCATAGCCGTTAAAATGATCAAAGAAGCAAGGCAGTACTGACCAAAATGTCCAGACATAACTCCAACCACTTAATAAGACAGAGATCATCCAAGCATGAAACAAAGAAAGAGGACGAGTATCTGGTTTAAGCCCTCAGTGTTGACGATGTAGATGAAGGAAAGAGAATGACCAAGAGTTTGAAATAAGCTCTTCGCTTCAAACCACATGCATCATTCTACTCCTTTTTTTTTTTAAATAGTCTCCCTACAAAGGAGTGAGTAGGTTCAAAGGTGCTTCAGGTTCTCCTCCTCCTCTGGCAGGACTTCAGAAAAAGCCTACTGTGTTTCTATGCAGCCATCTACAACTTTCTGCCTAATCCACAAACTGAGCACACGCCTACTCACCCTCAGCCAAGCCAGACCAGAAAGAGTCATTAATTGCTGCTTGCCATTTTTAAAAGTTCTCCATAAATAGATGACTAATACCCAAAGTGTGATTCTGTATGTTTTTAGTGGCATTTGGTGCTATTAGAAAGTGGGTTCAGATGTGTATAAAATGACAGGCTTCACTATTCCACCTCTCTGGTCCTTTGATATTGGATATAACTCTAGATAACAACATGAACTAATCTGGTTTACTGAATATTTCCTATTATTATGTCCACATTCACTGGATCTGGGCAATCGTGCGCTCGGATTGGCTACTCTATAACTAGGATATCAGCTCATTATACCATGAGTAGAGAAAAACAAAATGGCGGAGCGTTTTGCTGAACCAACCGAGGACGAAATTACTCGAAAACAAACCCTAAAAAAATACAAAAAAAAGGCACCTTCAAATACTTTCATATTTTAAGAACTTTTAAAATAATTATTATAGCATTTTTCACAAATTGCTACGGTCATTTGCCGTTTTGTCTACATTCTTCATCTTTAAGCATTACAATTTGTTTTTGTTTTTGTTTTTTGTTCAAAAGCTCAAAGAAATTTGAAAATTTATAGAACTGAAATGTCCAAGGAAAAATTAAATAGATGTCTAAAGCTATTCTATACCTCGGCATGACAGCAAGACGGCACTTTCTACAAAAAACAAAACAAAACACTAAAGCCAATTCATAGAGCCATTGATAGGTTTTTAAGAAGTCCGCCTAAGTGGAAATGATTTTGTCGGATTTTGTATGAAGTTTTTATTTATCGAATTTGCGAAAAATAAAAATAATGCTCCGTTTCTCAAAATCCAGTGAATGTGGATAGAATAAGTTATTCTACTCAATCTTGTCATACATGGCTTATAGCCAACTCGGTACTATACGCTCGTGAACTGTCAACACGTGTACAATTTGATTTTGTGGAATAATTATTAAATATTTTCATTCGTGATTAAACAGTACAAGTGTGTACATGTTCTATAGGCTTTAGAGATGATTTTCCTGTACTCATTGTTAACTTGGTGTTGTAGTGGCGATTTGGTTAAAACTGTGAAGATGGGTTCAGTCATATGAGCTTTTTACACCTGGATGTCCCCTGATCATAATCAAACAAGCACAACTGGGGGGGAATCTGACAGCTTCCACCTTCACTTCTCCTTTCTCCATCCCTTTGTCCCTTAGCAAGTACACAGGGGGGATTCTGTGGTGTTTACTGTCACTTTTGCATTTCAGCGGAACAGCCCTTAGTCATAGCCTGGTCACTGAAGGCAAACCTGGCAGTAGAACGAGGTCATTGTCTGTGGCGCAATCGGAAAAAACCTCTGTGTTGTCCCATGAGTGTCCCTATTCCTCCTCCTGTGGCCAGTCAGGGAAATATTTGTGTTTACTGGAATTTAGTGGTTGGCAATAACGTCTTTTTATGATGTACACAGCTGACCTAGGTTATTTCCGATACAAGTTACACATGAGAACTGGGCCTTGTATACACTCACTGAGCACTTTATGAACACCTGTACACCTACTCGTTCATACAAATACTTTTTAATCAGTCAATCGGGTGGCAGCAGTGCATAAAATCCTGCAGATATGAGCAAATAGCTTTGGGTAATGTTCACATCAACCATCACAATGGTGAAAAAGTGTGATCTCCGTGATTTTGACCGTGTTATGATTGATTGTGTCAACAGCATGAATCCATGGACAAACCTGTCTTATGTTAACAGTCCAGGCTGGTGGAGGTGGTGTAATGGTGTGGGGAATGGTGGTGCTTTTTTTTTTTTTTTTTTTTTCTCCTTTCCCTTTCTTGGCACACTTTGATCCCGTTCACACTAGTCAATCATCACTTGAATGCCACAGCTTATTTGCATATTGTTGCTGACAATGTGCATTCCTTCATCAGTGTTCCCCCGGGTCCTGAAAAATATTCTCCACTTTTTTCCTTGAAAAATCAAGTCAAAGAAGTATTCTTTACTTTTTTTTCCATTTAGGCTGCTTTTTTTTTTTCTTAGTTACTGACTTATCAAAGTTGACTTAATACAGGTTTATACCAACCAAACTGGCACAATTCAAATATTTGTACAGATTCAGCTTGGCCTCTCCATTACATATAAAATTTGGGCTCCATTCCAGTCTCTAATAAGAGAGACTTGATTTTGGGCGCCCTGTGCACCATCAAGCTAAAATAAACCTTGTTAGTTTGAGCTTACTTAAGGTTATTTTAGCAGGGAATTATTTGCTGTGTTCACACTTATACCGGTATGAAAGTGGTATAACTGTATCGATACAAAGTATACCAGTACAGTTTAGTGCATCTGTCCACACTAGCGAGAAATGTTTGCAGTTTTCTTTCACGGTAGTTGAAATGCGCGTGCGCGAAATGTTTCCGTGGTTACCGAGTAACTTCCTTCCGAGAATATGGCGGATGAAACAACGTGTGTGTGCTTTTTGTTGTCAATGTACAGTCTGTATTTCTGGTGGTCATTTATTCAGTCGAATTGTATAAAATGCGCGAGGCAGTTGAGAAAGAAAGAAACAAAGAAAACGAATCTCCCTTTCTCCCTCTTTCCTTCTCTTCCCCTCCCTTTCTCTCCCTTTTCCCCTCTTCCTCCTTTCTTCCTCCCTCTTTCCCCCTCCCTCCCTCCTCCCCCTTTCTCCCCCCTTTCTTTGCTCCATGTAGCTCCACGGTCGTTTCGTTTTCGCATGCGCATTATATTTGAATCGATACAGAACCGCTTCATCTGTCCACACTACAGCGAAGCGCTACAGTACCGATACTGTACTGGTACGAAACTCATACATTTGTGGGTTTCGTACCGATACAGTTATACCACTACAGTACCGGTATAGTTGATAGTGTGGACAGGTGTTGCGGTACGAAAGTAGTTTCGTATTGGTACAAAATCCCTAGTGTGGACAGGGTAATTCAAAAGAGGTATTAGGACTCCCTTTACCTTTTACTTCAACATGAAACTATCGAGAAGAATCCGGGAACAACCAACAGTGAAGGAGTCCAAGTTTGCCGTTGATATATAAACTGAACATAGAATGAGACAGCGTTTTTCATCATACGTCCTCCATGGGATTCAACGCGCCACACCCCCGAAACATGGAACCCTTCAGTTGCTTCCTGGCTGATGGTACTTTCACTTTGGCAGGGTTTTTATTTATTTATTTTTTAAATAAATACACCGACCCCAGTATTACTGACACTGTCTGATGTACTAGGGAATGGTAGGGGCTCTGAGTGTGTCTCCCCCGTGGCTGTTTCAGCCCTTAAATCATCTTCAGTGCTTGAAGAAGCTTGACCAAAAAAGCTTTGTCAGATTAGACTGAGCCATTATTCGGTTCACGCTGAGACAATTACACCACCACACTAGGCCGATTAATTCGCACTGTGATTGGTCAAAAGCTTAGCGCTCATTTGGACATTGTGTAGTCGATTTTTATTGGTCACAAGCACATGCTCATTGTTTACACTCTGGTGGTGTTTACATTAGACCGTATCCGTCTCTTTTTCGTCGCGGATGCACTGTCCGTGCACATTAAAACGCCAGGAAACGACTCCACAGGCGGAACAACTTTAATCCGCCGGGGCCCACGTATTCAACCCAGTTCGTATCTGATCCGGTGCTGTGTAAACATTGAGATACGTGGATACGCTGTGCTGAGCTCTAGCTGACGTCGTCATTGGACAACGTCACTGTGACATCCACCTTCCTGATTCGCTGGCATTGGGATCACACACACAGTGGCTCAGTCCCGAGTCACTGCTCGTGCGCTTCACTCGCGCGCTCTGTGAGCTGCGCAGGGCCGGAGTGCGCACCCTCCAGAGGGCACTCGCTGTTCAGGGCGGAGTGATTTGGAGCGCAGGAGGAAGCGCTGAGCCGCACTGAGGTTTATTTACACATTTCAACTTATTTACCTCCTTCAGGCGCTTAAACTCAGTGAGAACATGAACATCACAGCCAGGTGTGTTTATCTGCTGGAGAAGGTGTTCGCTTGCCATCCTTCCACTTGCAAGTGGTGAGTGACTTGCGCATGCCCGATATGCACTGGGATCATGTGACGTGCCGTCTAATTAGTCATGTGATTAGCATATCCGTGTATTGGCATTGCTGTGTGCACGCGAATCGTGTATTGGCGTTGCTGTGTGCACGCAAATCGTTTTAAAAACGTTAATCTGATGTTCCGCTGATACGGTCTAATGTAAACACCACCTCTGGCTTCCGGCCGTCTCTTCACTGCGGTTGGATTTCGGTAAACGGATTTGTGGAAAGATTTCTAGAAAAGATGACTTATGATAAATATGATACACATAGTAGTCACTGTGATGAATGCTTGTAATTTTTTCTTCATCACTGATGGATTATATTCATCAATGATGAGCGTGCTTCATGGCTACAATTTACCAGCTTCTAATGGCTCCTTCCAGCATGATAATGCACCATGTCACAGAGCAAAAGTTGTCTCAAACTGGTTTCATGAACATAACAATGAGTTCAGTGTTCTTCCCAGTCACCGGATCTAAATCCAGTAGAACACTTTTGGGATGTGGTAGACCGGGAGGTTCACAGCTTGAAAGTCGACCTGAAAACCTGTAGGAACTGCATGAGGTAATCGTATCAACATGGATCAGAATCTCAAAGGAATTTTTCCAAGATGTTGTGAGGCTCTAAATAGTATTAGTACAGTGTTCCTAATAACATGCTCTGTGTGGGGGGAAATTTTATTTTTATATATATTACACACAGTTGTTGTCAGAAGTTTACATACAGTGACGTGAATGCCATGGCAATATTTGGGCTTTCAGTAATTCCTTTGAACTGTTCTTTATTTGTGGCAGAATGTACAGCATACATCTTTAATTAAAAAAAAAAACTAGAATTTGGTGCACAAGTTTTAATTTTCTTTGGGTTTTCTGAAATCAACACAGGGTCAAAATTATACCAAACATTTTTGTTTACCATGAACAAGCTTCTGGCAGAATTCTGGTTGGATATTTCTTGACTCTTCATGGTAGAATTGGTAGAGTTCAATTAAAATTGTTTGTTTGTTTTGTTTGTTTTTTCTTGCCATGGACTCGCTTTATAAGCATAGTCCATATATTTTCAACAGGGTTGAAGTCAGGGCTTGTTTTAAGCTTAATGTTAGTCTGCTTTATCCTCCATAACCAGCTTCGATGCATGTTTGGGTTCATTGTCCTGTTGTAACTCCCAAGTCGTGTTCAAGTTTCTGATGGTTTATGCTGAAGAATTCTGAGGTAGTCCTCCTTCTTCATTATTCCATCCACTTTGTGCAATGAACCAGTTCCACTGGCAGCAAAACCGCCCCAGAGCATGACAATCTTACCACCACCAGCTGGTACAGTGTCCCTCTGTACATGGTGGTCATTGTGGCCAAACAACCCAATCTTTGTCTCATGTGACCATACAGCTATCCTCCAGAAGGCTTTTTCTTTGTCTGTGTGGTCAGCTTCAAACTTTAGTTAAGCTTGAAGGTGTCAATTTTGGAGCAGGGGGTTATTTCTTGGATAGCAGCCTCTTAGTCCATGGTGATCTGAACTGTAGACAGTGATCCATCAGCTTTCAGTTCATGGCAGGCTGTGCCATGGTCGTTCGCAGGTTGTTCCTGACCATCCAAACCAACTTCCTTTCAGCTGAGGATTACCGTTTGGATTTTCTTGAAGCAAAGTGACTACACCTCACAATAACTTGGATACAATTGTTTGAACTGATCTTGGAATTTGCAGTTGTTTAGAAATGGCTCCAAGAGACATTCTGGAATTGTGCATATCTGTGATCTTCTTTCTCAGATCTGCACTGAGCTCCTTGGACTTTCCCATTTTACTGTGTGTTGGTCAATCCAATGAACGCTGTAAACAAACCCTTTTTATGAAGGCACAGAGAAGCTACCAGCTGTAGTCGATCATGATCACTAACAGGAAGTTAAGAGACCTCGGCTTTGGCAAGATAAGAGATATTTTGGAAGTTTCAGCACCTCTGAATTAATAATCTGAGTGAGCGTATGTAAATTTTTGACCCTGTATGTATAATTTTGACCCTGTGTTGATTTCAGAAAACCCAAAGAAAATTAAAACTTGTGCACCAAATCTACTGGGGTTTTTTTAATTATTTTTTTAATTAAAGATGTATACTGTACAATCATTCTGCCACAGAAAAAGAAGAGTTCAAAGAAATTACTGAAAGCCCAAATATTGCCATGACCTTCATATCCAAGATGACATTCATGTCAGTGTATGTAAACTTCTGACCACAACTGTGTGTGTAATATTTTATCACTGTTTGTTTGCACCCTACATGAGGTATAACGCAGGACAGAGCAACTTTTGTCAAATGACCACTTAAACAAGTCACATACATTTCAGTTAGTTAGATTATATTGCAAACACAGTGAGGAATTTGAGTCATTCACTGACAGAACCTACCATTATCTTTAAATAACTTGGTCAATAAATGAAAAATCCCACACAGTTTTCTGTCTTTACTTCCCTGGCAGGATTTTTAGCCGGCCTTACATCAGTGTGTACTCATGTAATGCCATGACTAAATTCATATGTTACATATCTCAACATATATCATTTTAAAATGTACACGTTGCAATATAATGTATGGGCGGCACGGTGGTGTAGTGGTTAGAGCTGTCGCCTCACAGCAAGAAGGTCTGGGTTCGAGCCCCGTGGCCGGCGAGGGCCTTTCTGTGCGGAGTTTGCATGTTCTCCCCGTGTCCGCGTGGGTTTCCTCCGGGTGCTCCGGTTTCCCCCACAGTCCAAAGACATGCAGGTTAGGCTAACTGGTGACTCTAAATTGACCGTAGGTGTGAATGTGTGTGTGAATGGTTGTCTGTGTCTATGTGTCAGCCCTGTGATGACCTGGCGATTTGTCCAGGGTGTACCCCGCCTTTCGCCCGTAGTCAGCTGGGATAGGCTCCAGCTTGCCTGTGACCCTGTAGAACAGGATAAAGCGGCTAGAGAGATAATGAGATGAGAAGATTTGTGAGCGTTTCTGCCATTGCATGGATATGAAATTGCAGTGTGTGACTCCGGTGTACAGTACGCACACACTTCAGCCTGGGATGGAATTGAACAGAGGGAGTCATGGCTACAGACGCCTTTGTGCAGTTTCCTACGTGTGTGGGTGTGTGTGGGCATGCTTGTGCTTGTATGCATGTGCGATTTACATTCATTGAAGGTCTGTAACACTATAACCCCCATTTTTTTGGTGTCACATCACAAAGCATTGGTGTCCGAGAATGCAAAACATAGTTCTTAGCTTTGGAAAGATTAACATCACTGTAAGGATATGCGTCAAGTAACGGCATGGTTCTGGTGGGATTCGGCCTTGTGTGTAATGCTCGATCCTGATCCTACAGGGCCTTTAGACAGCTTGAATGTTATATATGTTGATCTTTGACATGACCTTCATGTCAAAAATGTTGAATATCTTCCCACACTGATATATATGAATAGATGCAACAGAGGTAAAGCTGGAAAGAATAGTGTGGTGACAGACAGCAAATGATATCCAATATAAAATAGCTTATTGAATGATATTTATTGAATATCATTTAAATGATATCCAATATAAAATATTATCCACATTCACTGGAAATGAGCAATCACATGCTCTGATTGGCTACTCTACTACTAGGCTATCAGCTCATATACCGTGAGTAGAGAAAAACAAAATGGTGGAGCGTGTTGCTGAACCAACCGAGGATGAAATAAAAACGACTCCAAAACAAAAGTCTGAAAAAATACAAAAAAACAACAAAATATGGAATAAAAATATTTGATGGTAAGAACATATCTATTATTATTATTATTATTATTATTATTATAGCAGGCGGCACGGTGGTGTAGTGGTTAGCGCTGTCGCCTCACAGCAAGAAGGTCCTGGGTTCGAGCCCCGGGGCTGGCGAGGGCCTTTCTGTGTGGAGTTTGCATGTTCTCCCCGTGTCCGCGTGGGTTTCCTCCGGGTGCTCCGGTTTCCCCCACAGTCCAAAGACATGCAGGTTAGGTTAACTGGTGACTCTAAATTGACCGTAGGTGTGAATGTGAGTGTGAATGGTTGTCTGTGTCTATGTGTCAGCCCTGTGATGACCTGGCGACTTGTCCAGGGTGTACCCCGCCTTTCGCCCGTAGTCAGCTGGGATAGGCTCCAGCTTGCCTGTGACCCTGTAGAAGGATAAAGCGGCTAGAGATAATGAGATGAGATTATTATAGCACTTTTCACAAATTGCTACCGTCATTTTTTATTTAGTGAATTTGCAAAAAATAAATATGTTCTGTTTCTTAAAATCCAGTCTGTGGATAGAATAAAACAGTTACTCTACTCAATCTCGCCATACATGGCTTATAGCCAACTCGGTGCTCCGCGCATCGGCGACTATCAGCTCATGTACAACTCGATTTCGTGGAATAACTGTTAACTTTGTGCCATCACTTTAAATTGATTGCTGTGCGTTTGTATAATCTCAGTGGTGACACGGACTGTGTAGCCCAGGGACATGTTCTAGGTTATACCTGGAAGTAGGGGAGAGTGGGGAGACCTGGGACAAGTTTTCAGCTTTTGTAGATTGTGTGAAATTCTTTGCAGGTAGCATCACATTCATATTGCTTTAGAGAGGATTTACTATATCCTCTTACCATAGCATTAGTTTCTCAGCTTGTCACATATACTGGCCTTCAGACTTCACTTTTCTGTCATTATTTTTTGCAGGGAGACGTGAGACATTGAGGGGAGATACGGGACATTATGTTGGGAGACATGGAACAAAAATAAAATACCTAGTTAATCCTGTTAAACATGTTTAATTTTTATTTATTATCAAAACTTGTAACATATGAACTGTATGAACACAGTGCTGGTACAGCGATAGAAAAATATCAGTTTACCCAAAACCTGCCTCGACAAAACAGTTTCATTCCTTCTTGAGAACGGAATAAGCTTCATCCTCATGCAGGTACATGGCCACAATTTTTAACAAAGATTTTTAATCATTTTATACAACCCCGATTCCAAAAAAGTTGGGACAAAGTACAAATTGTAAATAAAAACGGAATGCAGTTATTTACAAATCTCAAAAACTGATATTGTATTCACAATAGAACATAGACAACATATCAAATGTCAAAAGTGAGACATTTTGAAATTTCATGCCAAATATTGGCTCATTTGAAATTTCATGACAGCAACACATCTCAAAGTTGGGACAGGGGCAATAAGAGGCTGGAAAAGTTAAAGGTACAAAAAAGGAACAGCTAGAGGACCAAATTGCAACTCATTAGGTCAATTGGCAATAGGTCATTAACATGACTGGGTATAAAAAGAGCATCTTGGAGTGGCAGCGGCTCTCAGAAGTAAAGATGGGAAGAGGATCACCAATCCCCCTAATTCTGCACCGACAAATAGTGGAGCAATATCAGAAAGGAGTTCGACAGTGTAAAATTGCAAAGAGTTTGAACACATCATCATCTACAGTGCATAATATCATCAAAAGATTCAGAGAATCTGGAAGAATCTCTGTGCGTAAGGGTCAAGGCCGGAAAACCATACTGGGTGCCCGTGATCTTCGGGCCCTTAGACGGCACTGCATCACATACAGGCATGCTTCTGTATTGGAAATCACAAAATGGGCTCAGGAATATTTCCAGAGAACATTATCTGTGAACACAATTCACCGTGCCATCCACCGTTGCCAGCTAAAACTCTATAGTTCAAAGAAGAAGCCGTATCTAAACATGATACAGAAGCGCAGACGTCTTCTCTGGGCCAAGGCTCATTTAAAATGGACTGTGGCAAAGTGGAAAACTGTTCTGTGGTCAGACGAATCAAAATTTGAAGTTCTTTATGGAAATCAGGGATGCCGTGTCATTCAGACTAAAGAGGAGAAGGACAACCCAAGTTGTTATCAGCGCTCAGTTCAGAAGCCTGCATCTCTGATGGTATGGGGTTGCATTAGTGCGTGTGGCATGGGCAGCTTACATATCTGGAAAGACACCATCAATGCTGAAAGGTATATGCAGGTTCTAGAGCAACATATGCTCCCATCCAGACGATGTCTCTTTCAGGGAAGACCTTGCATTTTCCAACATGACAATGCCAAACCACATACTGCATCAATTACAGCATCATGGCTGCGTAGAAGAAGGGTCCGGGTACTGAACTGGCCAGCCTGCAGTCCAGATCTTTCACCCATAGAAAACATTTGGCGCATCATAAAACGGAAGATACGACAAAAAAGGCCTAAGACAGTTGAGCAACTAGAATCCTACATTAGACAAGAATGGGTTAACATTCCTATCCCTAAACTTGAGCAACTTGTCTCCTCAGTCCCCAGACGTTTACAGACTGTTGTAAAGAGAAAAGGGGATGTCTCACAGTGGTAAACATGGCCTTGTCCCAACTTTTTTGAGATGTGTTGTTGTCATGAAATTTAAAATCACCTAATTTTTCTCTTTAAATGATACATTTTCTCAGTTTAAACATTTGATATGTCATCTATGTTCTATTCTGAATAAAATATGGAATTTTGAAACTTCCACATCATTGCATTCCATTTTTATTTACAATTTGTACTTTGTCCCAACTTTTTTGGAATCAGGGTTGTATTTGTAAACCGCAAGAAAAAAAACCCTCACCATGAACTGTCCCAATTCTCCCTCTCTGGCCATTTGGGGAGGGGGAACTGAAATCCTGAAAAATTTTCCCCAGAATTTAAAGGTGATTGATTGATTGATTGATTGATTGATTGATTGATTGATTGATTGATTGATTGATTGATTGATTGCAAAGTTGAATTCTGGGCAAAATATTCTATTTCTATTGCTGTTGGAGTTTTGAGATGCTTCATGTTGAAATTGAGGAGTTGCACTGCTACACACACCATGTATCCATTGTGTAAATGTTTTGCCAAGATAAAATGCGTGTCACATTTTACGATTCCGGACATTGCCAAAGCAAGTGAGCAACAATATCATTTGACCACCGTGGGGCGTCTTTGACCTACTTTGAACCAAAACAAGTCGGTGTGGACAAACAGCGGACTCTGCTCTCCCGTCAGCTAAAAACCAGTGGAAAAGAAAAGGAAAGCCTGCCTAGTGAGTGCAACTGCGAGACAGAGCAAGATTAGATGGCATGTCCTTTTTATGGATGGATAACCAAATCATTCTAGCTAGTGCTTAGCTATCTTAGCCTTAGGATGCATGGGTTCTACTCCATGGTAGCGAGTATGGAGTTATACGCCTGATGTTTTGATCTTACAGAAGGAAAAAAAAACCCGATAACACAAAAGCAATAACAGAGAAAAGATTTATTCATCTTTTGTTTCACAAATCTATTTACGAATGTCAACCACAAATTATGTACCTGCGACTCTAAACTCTCCCGAGAATGATGCAGAGTCACGATGTTTTACACACGTCGCCATCTTGGTGTGACGCAGTTCCAAAGTTATCAAAGGTAGGAAAACGTTCCAAAATGGAGGAAAGCGACCCTCAGCACATCATGATCACATCACGTCCACATGATATTGTTCTTATGAGACATAGGAAAATGCCATGCATAATAAAATAAATTTGAAAATTTCAGATGACTTTGCAGTCAGCACCTTTTAAGTTTAATAAATTACTATATATGGTAACTCTAGGCCAGTGTTTCTCAACCACTGGGCCGCGGCCCATTAGTGGGCTATGCATTTTTTTTTTTTCAAGTTGAAGGTGATTTTTACTCGTAGTAGGATACAGTTGCTGGGTTGCATCCGATGTCGCATCCGCCTCATTAAGCTACGGCCACATTACAGCTCGCGATGCTTTGCAATGGGTTATCAATGAAAAATGAGTCATTTTGATGGCGATATACACGTGAGCTAAAAGTTGTAGTCATACAGCAGATGAACACTTGACTGTCGTGCCTTTGCGTGCTTGAGCCTGGTGCAGCTCAAGTCGCCGTGCGCACTCACGGAGTGTGTTGTGTGTGTGTTTGGGACCCAGTCGTTATGGGAAACACCTGACGCTGATTTGAGCGCAATCAGTACAGATACGGAAGCTGTTTTCACAGAGGCTTTGCGAAGTATTATCATCATCACTGTCATGTTTGTTTCTAGGTATGTTTATAATGCTGTTTACTCTGCTTTATGATTCTACTTTTTGTTAAAAAAAATAACCCCTACACACTTGGAAGATGGCTCTGCACGCTTACAGTAATGCATCTATGGCTGAGGACTACAATCGACTTACTAACTTTAGGACTGCAGCTGTCATGAACAGTTTTTCACTCAAGTTTCCATCAGTGAACAGTTTATAACTTCAACAAAACAGATTTCGGCGGCACGGTGGTGTAGTGGTTAGCGCTGTCGCCTCACAGCAAGAAGGTCCTGGGTTCAAGCCCCGGGGCCGGCGAGGGCCTTTCTGTGTGGAGTTTGCATGTTCTCCCCGTGTCCGCGTGGGTTTCCTCCGGGTGCTCTGGTTTCCCCCACAGTCCAAAGACATGCAGGTTAGGTTAACTGGTGACTCTAAATTGACCGTAGGTGTGAATGTGAGTGTGAATGGTTGTCTGTGTGTCAGCCCTGTGATGACCTGGCAACTTGTCCAGGGTGTACCCCGCCTCTCACCCATAGTCAGCTGGGATAGGCTCCAGCTTGCCCGCGACCCTGCACAGGGTAAGCAGTTATGGATAATGGATGGATATATCATCCAACATGGTAAATATGATGATAAATATCAACCGGCACCATCTCCCAATCCCCCCCGCTTTGCTCCCTCGCCATGGTGAGCGCCCGCATACTAAATTTTTCTAGAAAAAACCCTGAGTTCTTGTGTTAATGGACCAGACTCCACTTTTGGATCATTAATCCTTTTTGACTGAGAATGCCCTGCATGCAGGGTTTTATGTTGGCTTCGGGCACATCCAGACAGTTTTAAATACAATACCCTTTGTTTTTACTGCATTTATTTAATTTCTGGGCTCCCATCTGTAACAGGGAGTGATGTTGCATTCTGTTAAGACACTTTACAATAGATTATTAGATTCAAATTGAATAGATGAGCCAAAATAATTGGGGATCTTTTTTTAATGGGCCCCGACTTGGTACATGTATGAATAGGTGGGCCTCAAAGCAGAAAAGGTTGAGAACCCCTGTATTACAGGATCACTTTGTGTGTCTGTCTGTCTGTCTGTCTGTCTGTCTTTGTGTCTGACTACTGGGTAAGACGTTTCAGCATTTCACTACAGTAGTACAGAAAAGTTTGTATGTGTGTGTGGTTGTTTGGGGCCTTGGGGGCTATATTGATGATGAAATGTATTCTTATTAAATTTCCGCCTCACATACTCAGTTGATATGAGTATGTGAGGTGGAAATTTATTCCACTGGGACTTAAGTTTTTATCCCCTGCTGGCTGAAAGGCCCAAAGGGGGATTATGTCATGGCGATGTCCATCCGTCTGTCCCGGGAAGGGTACTCACCTTCTGAAATCAACTCCTCTCACAATTTTTGGAGGAATTTCACGAAACTAGACAGGATTTTTTGGTATATGTCAGTAATACGTATATTGCAATTTTGTTCAGTTTAGTTGCATTTTACCAGAGTTATAGCATAGTTGCTAGTGGGGGTACTCTTGGGTTTGTTTGTTTTTTAATTATTCATGTGCACGTGACATCACGCTTATTTTCCAAACCAGAAGTCCGCCATGTTGGATGATAACAACCAAGATAGCGGTGTTTCACGTGTTAGCTGCTGCAACGCTTTGTGATTTTTTTTTTTTTTTTTTCTCTTTTGATTTCATTGCCTTTGAAGAAAGACAATGCCTCCTTTGTGTGTGGGATATAATTGCGGTAATAATGCTCTGTGTGACGAAGAGAAACAGTTCTTCAGAATTCCCCAAATAATTAAAAACGGCGACAAAACAAATGAATTGTCCAGAGAACGCCTGGTACATGACCATCAACCCAGCCACACACACACAAATTGTAGGTTGGTTCTGATAAGCCTTCATTTGTGCATTGGTTGTCCATGAGGTTTGTAGAACGAGATGGACAGTTCACAATATCAGGGGATTCAATCAGCGGCATTGAGGCTAAATCCTTTGTATAATCAGATGGCTTTAACATGTACGGGTCAAAGCCATTATGTCAACTTTTTGTCTGAATCTTGACTTGGCAGAGGACTCCAGAGAATCATAATATTTTGAGAAAGGCGGAGATGCATCACAGTTATTGTTTGCATGAGATGGCATTTTGGATTTGTTTATCATCCAAGATGGGTGGCATGGTGGTGTAGTGGTTAGCATTGTCGCCTCACAGCAAGAAGGTTCTGGGTTCAAGCCCAGTGGCCGATGGGGGCCTTTCTATGTGGAGTTTACATGTTCTCCCCATGTCTGTGTGGGTTTCCTCCAGGTCCTCCAGTTTCCCCTACATGCCCCCCCCCCCCCCCCCCCCCCCCCAAGACATGCAGGTTAGGTTAACTGGTGACTCTAAATTGACCGTAGGTGTGAATGTGAGTGTGAATGGTTGTGTGTCTCTGTGTGTCAGCCCTGCTATGACCTGGCGACTTGTCCAGGGTGTACCCCGCCTCTCACCCATAGTCAGCTGGGATAGGCTCCAGCTTGCCCGCGACCCTGCACAGGATAAGCAGTTATGGATAATGGATGGATATATCATCCAAAATGGCGGCGGATGTATACGTCACACGGTTGCACACGAAGAATTAATTAGAATGACGTTTATTTATGCATTACTAGCAAAATGTGTGACTATAATACAGAAATCATGTGGATGTTGAAACACAGACATTTAGTTTTCGTATGCTTTAAATGTTTAAGGGAAAAAAATCCTCCCAAATGACCATGTTCCTGGGGTGAAAGACCTAAGTGATCAGGTGTTGAGGAGCAGAGAGGAGAAGTGCTCCCTCTTTTATCCTGGTACAGGAAAGAAAACTAAATTAATGTCTTGACTCTAGAAAACAGCATCATGTGAGTCAGAAAGTAAGAACAGATGTTATATTTCAGTGACACTTGGAAGAACATATGAAAGTAATTGGGAAGAAAGTTATTTATTGCCAAACTACAATGCTCTATTTTCTTGTTGTATTTATCCTTGATTGGCTTCAAGCCCATTCTGCCTTTGGTAATAAACACACTTCAGAAAAAGCTTTCTAACTTCCCTTTTTGATTTTCATGTCCTTTTTTTTCATCCCCCCGGCATATAATGTGGGGAGATACAGCCATCGCTCTGTCCAACTGTCCGTCTGTCTGTAAACATTTTAGTTTCCGGAGCATAACTCAAACTATTAGGATTTTTTTTTTTTACTTTTCATAAAACCTCACAGTTATGTTAAGTGACTAGAGGAGTTGCGCCTTTTGACATTTTGGGATTTCTGTGATGTATAGTTTTTTTCCGTATTTCCATGGCAACCAATTCCACTTAGGAAAATTTGGAGTGGGGTTTCATGTGGGGGCCGGGAGGGATACGTCGTCATCTGATGACTCTTGTTGTTATTTTTTCTTTTACTTGTATGCATTGGACGTACTTGCTTATCCTCTTCGCTCCCATTGAAGCATAAGGTCTCCACAAGATCCCTCCATCCAGCACGGTCTTTTGCCTTGGTCTTAGCCTCACTCCAGGTGATCCCGATTTGCTTAAGTTCTACTTCAACTGTCCTTCGCCAGGTGTTCCTTGGCCTGCCCCTTGGTCTCTTGCCTTGTGGGGTCCATCGCAGTGCAACCCTCGCAATACTTGTCTGTGGCATCTTCAGCATATGTCCTAGCCATCGAAGTCGTCTGTGCTGTATTTCGCGGACTATGCATGTGGTCTGCCTGAGCTGGAGGAGGTCTTTGTTGGAGATCTTGTTGGGCCAAAATATTATGTTTATCCTCCTGAGACACCCATGGTGGAAACTGGACAACGTTTCCATGTCGG
The DNA here is from genome assembly GCF_027579695.1 of Neoarius graeffei. Taxonomy (NCBI): domain Eukaryota; kingdom Metazoa; phylum Chordata; class Actinopteri; order Siluriformes; family Ariidae; genus Neoarius; species Neoarius graeffei. The sequence continues at coordinate 33,899,430 of NC_083575.1, read as the reverse complement.
ACTTGGTGACTCTCCAGCATTCGCTCCCATATAGGAGGATGGCCTTGCGTTACATTGCTGTTATAAATGCGGATCTTGGTCTTGTGGCTGTACTTGTATGTATTGTAATAATGGTAAATGCAGCCTTATTCGAGTCTGCTTCCCTGCATTATGTTAGAATGTGCCTGCCTCAAGGATTAATTATGTAAAGTCAGTTAGGACACGAACTGTGTACTGTCCTTATATCACTTTCTGCGTTATGTAACGATAATTTGGTGGCTGGAAATTTGATTATCTTGAAAAGATAAATAAGATCCTATAATGAATTACAGCTGTGTTTACGACTTCCGTTGAGATTTCCCGACTGCAATCAAACGTGTTAAGATTACATTCCACCAAGATTGTTAAATTATTATACATGCAGGATGCTTTTTCCATGGAATAAAAACACGTGTTCTATTCCCTTCTAGCGGGTTTCATTCATTTGGTTTGACAGCATGCAATATTATCATATCGCTTAGCTTACATGTATTACATCACTCTACCCAGTGGAAAATGAGTGTTGAATATGGCTGACGATATTGCATGGTTGTCAAGGCAACATGACGTCACATGTCGGAGACGGAAAACCTCCATGCTAGCGAGCAACTGTGACAATTTGTAAACAAGCATGGCGGCCAGGTTTGCTTCGTTAAATACGGAAGATTTTGAGAGAATTTTGAAAGAGAAAGACGCGTTGAACACCTGAAAGGAGTGTGTATGTATAATAATTATAATATTAGCTGGCTTTTTTTTTTTTCAAGGTATATCAGATACCTTTCAGCTAGACCTTTCAGCTAGACTCGTCTTCAATTTGTTCAGTATCATGCTAGAAGAATCGAATATATCTGATATACCACTCAACGCCAGCTCATATTATTTAAATGTTTCGCTAAAGATGAAGGGGTTTAATTGCTACAGAATGTGAAACAATGCAGTGTTTTGGTTGCACCAGTGCTTGTGAAGTGATTGATGAAATGAACATATTTGGCAAGAGGTCAAACACACGCGGTGCTGCAGTGCACAGTGCTGTACAACAACTCGAGCCTGCTGCGTGCTCGCTCCATGGTCGCACCCTGTCAAGAGACACCCAGTGGTGGGTGATGGGGTGATGATTCAGGACAGAATTTGGAAAAAGAAAAGCGGAAAGAGAGGTGTTTCGGTGAATTTCGACATCACAGATGGGATGGATGACTCACTTGGACATGCATTCTCTCTCTCTCTCACACACACACACACACACACACACACACACACACACACACACACACACACACACACACACACACACACACACACACGTTGTTGACATTTTCTCTCTGTTGGCTGCATTAGTGGCAGGTGCTCCAAGTTCTGTCGTGTCTATTTATTTCAGTAGGGATTAATTTAGTAGATTGATATTCACTTTGGGTTACAGACAGAACGAATTGATCTGTCCTCGAAAATGTTTTTCTATTTTATTATACAGAAACCTTGTAAGATCTTTATCTCTTGATGTGGCTGTGAAAAACGGACGACGGTGTATTTCTGAAGTTTCATATCGTGCTTACTTAACAAGTGTTTTGCCAAATTGCTTGTATCCAGCTCCCATAGTTGAGCTTTATTGCATTTAGGGTAGCATGCACTGTTGTCAGCTTGACTAAAATGCGGTCTCATTTTTATTTTCTCTGCCTTTGTGAGCGTGTGTACTGTGTAGGTAGCTCGCTGAGTGGGTGTATCGGCACAGTCGCACTCCTCGTGCAGAAGGATAAGAGACGCAGGATTATGTTAGCAGTATTTCTGTCCTCCTCCTATTTCACACTAGTCCAAGTATTATTCATTTTTCACTCGTTTTTGTTCCAGAGCAAGTTCCCGGGAGGCTATACTGGTGTTTCGGTTTTAAATTTTGAAAGTGGTGTAGACTTCGTCTGACCAGCTGTCTGCCCTTCACTAAGATACTGGGATACTTTCTCCAGAGCTGCTGATGCATGGCAGCTCGGTTCTCTCTTGCTGTAATGTTTTTAGCACACAATGCTTTCCCTTTCCATTGACAGAGTGCTGGAGTCTGCAGATTCATATAACTAGGAAACCATTTAAACAACCAGCCCTCGGTTTAAAGCGAGACGTCCTTTCGATTTCATAAAATCGGTGAAATTGTGAAATTTAGTTCCTTCTGAAATTTGGTCATTGTGATGCATGTTTATTTCTGTAATATCTTAAAAAAAAAAAAACAGACCATTCTGTGGCTGGGAAGTTATTTAATTTGAGGGGATTCCTGAGCAAATAATGCGCATGAAATCACTCGCTTCGTGCAGACAGAGGAAGTCCGTCTGCGCATGCATAGGTTTACCACCTTCTTTTTCTTCTCCTTTTGGGTTTTACAGCAGCTGGTATCCAGTGTTGCATTACTGCCATCTACAGGTTTACCTTGACCTGTAGTTGGCCTTGATGTAGTTACATCATTCTGTCGCTAAACGAACAGCTGATCACACCGAGGTGCTCACTGACCGCCGATATTTATTTATTAGTTTGGTCCTGTGTTTCCTTTCCTTCGCAACATAACGTCTTTTCTTCTCGCTTTCCGTTACTGTAGTCGGTCTTCTACGTTTAATTCGTGTCCTCAGTTTTTCTCTCCTGTTCCAAATTTGTATCCCACAATGCCTTGCGTGAACAGGGAAAGCCCACCATGTGATGCATGATGTAGCATCTTGAATTTGGGTCATGGTGAAGCAGGAAAAAATAGTGGAGAATTTAGGGCCACGTTGCCCTAAATTCATTAATTGTTCTATAAAAAAAAAGAAAAACTAATAAAATTGGAAGTCTGTGATTTGAGTTCAGTAGCTTTCGGTCCACTAAACAAAAATAACTGGGTGTCAGGAAAATTTTTTTATGGCCTACACTTAAAATCTGAAAGGCAGTCTACCTTTAAAGAAAGTATCTCGCAAATAAACAAATTGCGCTAGAAGTCGGTCTTATATATATCATGTTGAATTTGTTTGTAACAATATAACTGCTAAAGTGATGAAAATAGATGGGACTTTTTTGTTTTTGTCAGGGAGGCTGCCATGACTCCATCGTGCGTGATTGTCATTTTCTGTGAGCGCAGCGGAGGTGTACAAGTGCATGCTATACTAGACTATAGTATAATATTATGGTCTAGTGTGACTTCTTGGTCAATTTGTTTGCGTTTCTGCACAAAAATTATGGCAATGCAATATTAGAAAAGGAATCAAAATAAAATAGTGGCTAGTTTATTGCCTGTTTATTTAAAAAAATTTTTTTTACCTGCTTATCTTCCAGCCATTTGATGTGTGACACGGTATGCTGCCGTTGTCTGTGTTTTGTGGTGAAACAAACTCAGGATCGCATCTGGTTTCAGTTGTCATTTCTGTCTCATGTCTCGCTTCTTCCCAGTGATTTTTTTTCCATACGAGTCCTCCACAAAACATCTCATCTCTAGCCGCTTTATCCTGTTCTACAGGGTCGCAGGCAAGCTGGAGTCTATCCCAGCTGACTACGGGCGAAAGGCGGGGCACACCCTGGATAAGTCACCAGGTCATCACAGGGCTGACACATAGACACAGACAACCATTCACACTCACACCTACGGTCAATTTAGAGTCACCAGTTAACCTAACCTGCATGTCTTTGGACTGTGGGGGAAACCGGAGCACCCGGAGGAAACCCACGCGGACACGGGGAGAACATGCAAACTCTGCACAGAAAGGCCCTCGTCGGCCACGGGGCTCGAACCCGGACCTTCTTGCTGTGAGGCGACAGTGCTAACCACTACACCACCGTGCCGCCCGATCCACAAAACAATCTTCTGTAAAATGCTCACTGCACAATTTGCTGCTTTTTTCAGGAGTAAAGTTTTCTTGCTTTACTTGATGAAGCCACTCGGCCAAACGTCTTGGATCCAGGACGGAATGAGGAAGACATGCGGAATCCTATGTCACACAGCATCATGCAGCGCCACCATCGTTTTCATCTCCATGTATTTGGCTAATTCAGTATGGCCGCGCCTAGGGAAATGGCCCAACAGACTGATATTACAACTTTAACATGTTTTTTTTTTAAGCTAAAGTCCACTTAATTTCTTTAACATCTTGTATTAATGTATAATGATGACATTACATAACCTCCGTAATGTCAAAATTTCTTGGTTAATTACTTTAAGACTTAAGCTGTTTCCTCATTCTACAGCATGAAGATAACTGGGTCAAATTTTATATTTGGTTTTGAGAAAGTATTTTACCATTAAAAGTTCAATCATACATCATGGACCCCCCATTTTCCACTATAAAGAATGTAGTGCTAATATACAGTAATATAGATAAAGGTTTAATTTGTGGCCCGAAACACCCCCTCCCTCCCTTTTTTTTTTTTCTTTCTTTTTGTGCTCTAAATCCAGCACTGGCAAATGAACACCCTCAATAAAAATTACCGAATACACAGTTCTAACTTGAATGTCCATCTTAACATTTGTAGCATTCTCACAAAATACACAAACTGCAGTTTATGTATGTAACACTATAATATTTTAAATAATATTTGCTGGCTTTTTTTTCGTGGTATATCAGACGTATTCCATTCAACTAGCATGATACTGAACGAGTTGGAATATATCTGATATACCATGAAAAAAAGCCTTTATTTTTTTATACACTCTCTTTTCCAGTTTTTCTCGTCAATACACGTGAAGAATATCTAATAAAGTTTTGGTAGCCTTTCGGGTGTTCAACACATCTTTCTCTTTCCCGGTGAACAAAGAAATGCTTCTACGCATGTGCAGCAGAAAACTGTCATTGAATGTTCACATCAGCTCCGACGTATGATGTCATGTTGCCTTGACAACCATGTGATATCGTAAACCATATTCAATACTCATTCTCCATTGGGTAGAGTGAGGTAATACACGTAGGATAAGCGATATGCTAACAATATTGCATGCTATCAAAACAAATGAATGAAACCCGCTAGAAGGGACTAGAACACCTTTTTTTTTTTTAATTCCATTAAAAATGTGTCCTGTGTGTATAATAATTCCCGATATTTCACTCCGATGGTGTCACTCCCAGTGTTTTCCTGCTGATTAGCCGTATGTTGTCTAAATGGTGAACCGATTCGATATTAAAATTCTTTTAAGTTGTTTGTTTCTTGTGGGTGTCCATAAAATATGAAGAACATTTTTTCAGGTGGTGCAAAGATATGAAGTTTATCTTCTTGTGTTGAAAAATATTTTCACTCGATTGCTTTGCTCACTTTTGAATACGTTTGTCACTCGAAGATGAACTTCATATCTTCGTGCGACCGTGTAATATCCTCTCTTTATAGAAAATATAAAAACACACACTGAGCACTTTATTAGGAACACTATACTAATACTGAGTAGGGCCTCCTTTTGCTCTCAAACCAGCCTCAGTTCTTCATGGCATGGAATCCAGAAGATGTTGGAAACGTTCCTTTGAGATTCTGGCCCATGTTGATATGATTACATCATGCAGTTCCTACAGATTTTTCAGGTGCAATTTAATACTGCGAATCTCCTGTTCTACCACATCCCAAAGGTGTTCTATTGAATTCAGATCCGGTGACTGGGAAGGCCACTGAAGAACACTGAACTCATTATGTTCATGAAACCAGTTTGAGACGCCTTTTACTTTGTGACATGACGCATTATCATGCTGGAAGGAGCCATTAGAAGCTGGTAAATTGTGGCCATGAAGGGACAATACTCAAATAGTCTGTGGCATTCAAGCGATGATTGATTTGGTGTTAATGGGACCAGAGTGTGCCAAGAAAACATTCCCCACACCATCGCACAATCTCCGACAGCCTGGACTGTTGACACAAGGCAGGTTTGTGTCCATGGATTCATGTTTTTGGCACCAAATTCTGACCCTGCCTTCTGTGTGCCTCAGCAGAAATTGAGATTCATCAAACCAGGCTACATTTTTCCAGACTTTAGCTGTCCAGTTTTGGTGAGTCTGTTCCCACTGCAGCCTCAGCTTTCTGTTCTTGCCTGACAGAAGTGGAACCCAACATGGTCTTCTGCTGTTGTAGTCTGTCCACCTCAATGTTTGGCATGTTGTGAATTCTGAGATGCTTTTCTGCTCACCACAATAGTACAGAGTGGTTATCGGAGTTACTGTAACCTTTGTCAACCAGTCTGCCTGTTCTCTATTGACTGATCACAACAAGGTGTTTCCATCCGCAAAACTGCTGCTCACTGGATCTCATCTCATCTCATTATCTCTAGCCGCTTTATCCTTCTACAGGGTCGCAGGCAAGCTGGAGCCTATCCCAGCTGACTACGGGCGAAAGGCGGGGTACACCCTGGACAAGTCGCCAGGTTATCACAGACAACCATTCACACTCACATTCACACCTACGGTCAATTTAGAGTCACCAGTTAGCCTAACCTGCATGTCTTTGGACTGTGGGAGAAACCGGAGCACCCGGAGGAAACCCACGCGGACACGGGGAGAACATGCAAACTCCACACAGAAAGGCCCTCATCGGCCACGGGGCTCGAACCCGGACCTTCTTGCTGTGAGGCGACAGCGCTAACCACTACACCACCGTGCCGCCCCCTGCTCACTGGATGTTTTATTTATTTATTTTGAGAGTAAATCTGAGTACACTCGAGAGATATTTGTGTTTAAAAAGGAGATCAGCAATTACAGAAATACCGGTACCAGCAATTGTGCCATGGTCAAAATCACCCGAGATCACATTCTTCCCCATTCTGATGGGTGATGTGAACATTACCCTGCTCCTGCTGGCCAGCATCTACTTGATTTTTCTGGCTGATTGGTTATATAATTGCATGAATGAGCAGGTGGTGTAGTAGTTAGCACTGTCTCCTCTCAGCAAGAAGGTTCTGGGTTCTGGCCCAGTGGCCAACGGGGGCCTTTCTGTGTGGAGTTTGCATGTTCTCCTCATGTCTGCGTGGGTTTCCTCTGGGTGCTCTGATTTCCCCCCACAGTCCAAAGACATGCAGGTTAGGCTAATAGAGATCTTGCAGTCACGTGACCGGAATGTAAACAGCCGCCATCTTGTCGGTAAAAAAACACAGCTGAATATTGCTGCACTCGTGTACAAAATGGATCAATTTCAACCAACGGACTACATGGCTCATTTTTCTAATGAACAGATAATTAGATACATGTCTAAAATAAACGACCTACAGATTAGTGACCCTTATCGATTACCGGACGTAGTTTTCACGACCGTGTCAGTGGATATTGAACTGCCAGAGGTGGAATACCCAGACGTGTATAAATACCTCATTTAACTTTCCCTCGCTGTTCAGTGGTGAAGCACTGCGTGCTTATAAATCTCTGGACAGTTATCTTTACAGAAATTCAGGATTTGTCAGCCACCCTCAGATGTGGCATCTTGTAAACAAGAAAATAACAATCCTCATTGGACGGGTAAGTCACTTAAGTACCGTATTTTCTGGACTATAAGCCGCTACTTTTTTCCTAGGTTTTGAACCATGCGGCTTATACAAAGGTGCGGCTATTCTGTGGATTTTTCTTCTACCGCTAGGGGCGCTCTAACCGGAAGTAGAATCAAAAATAAGATAGACGAAAAATCAATGCAAAGAAGAATTAGCAGATCTTTAGCAGATAGAACACGCACGACAAATTACTAACTGGTAATTATTTTCAAATCCAGCGAAGATGATTAAAGTGACTTGTGGTTTCAAACACAGGAGAAATGAAGGTAAATAAATACCGGTTATTTTCTCTTGGTTCTGTTCCGTTTTAATCAGCAAAGTTGCTGCCGTGTTAAAAGGCACTGTTCGGAAATAATCTGTTCAGGTACATACATGTACATTTACAGTACAAAATCGTTCTGTACATGCAGTAAATATCAAATTTTTCAACATAGATATCTGCGGCTTATAGCCCGGTGCGGCTTGTATATCTTTTTTTTTATTTTTATTTTTTTAAATAGAGCGGATGCGGCTTATATACAGGTGCGCTCTATAGTCCAGAAAATACGGTATTACTAGTACTGATACTAGATATATCAGTAGTATCTAGTATAGCACTGACCAGCCGATTATAGAATAAGGTAATTCCAGCTGTAATTCCAAATCGTCCGTCTTGTTTACCATGGATCTGGTGTTGGAGAGGTAGAGGCTTGGCAGTGGAGATTTCAGTGGCTGTTTTCTGAGCTTAGTCAACAGGCCGGCTCTGCCTGCAGCCTCGCTTTTGCTTCCGCTCCCGACGCCGCCTCCTTCGCCTGCCAGACCCGATAACAATCCACGGAGACCCCGCTGGTCTCGCTATCTCGTCCGGAATGTTGTGCATGCGATGGAAATCGCTACAAACCATCATTTTCTGCTGGAAACCAATGTCCAGTAAGTCCATACGGTTGTAGTGGATATTGAAGTCCGGTACAGACGAACAACACGCAAAAATACACACAAAAAAACATAAACGTGCACAGGTAGGGAGAGCTTGTAGCCGCAGCCGTTGTAGTAGAATTGTATATAGTAGGGTTTTCCAGAAGAAAAGGTAGAAGCAGAAGTAGAAGGCGGAAATATGGCGTTTGACCGACAAGATGGCGTCTGTTACAATCTGGATCGGCTGTGACGTCACATGCAAGATCTCTATAGGTGGCTCTTAATTGACTGTGAATGGTTGGTTGTCTCTGTGTGTCAGCCCTGCGATGATCTGGCGACTTGTCCAGGGTGTACCCAACGTCTCGCCAATAGTCAGCTGGAATAGACTCCAGCTTGCCTGTGACCCTGTACAGGATAAGCGGCTACAGATAACAGATGGATGAATGAGTAGGTGTACAGGTGTTCCTATTAAAGTGTCCAATGAGTGTATAGAACTATTACTAGTTGACCACTAGTTGTCTTAGTTGACTTTAAAAAACCTAATTGATACGGATGACTCGGAATGATCAACCGAAGTGAGCCAGTCGTATGCAGACGGGCCTTACCTCCTTCCTGTCACTTCTCCCCCTCTTTCTCTGTCTTTCTCCTTCACTTTCTCTCCCCTCTCTCACTTTAGTTAATTATTGAACACACTGACTTGGGTTACCATATAAGGCTGACTCTTGGCTTGCTAAGCATTACGGAGGAAGAATAGGAGAGAAGACTCGCTGAGCTGTTTGAATTGCTAAGTCGAGTGAATGTTAAAGTAAACTGCACCCAAGCTTTTTGACTAGATCCTGTGCAAATACGTCCAAGGGAGCAAATTTTCTTCCTTCTCTGTTATTGTCTGCTGGCCACGAGGAGCATTTCCACTCACTGAGTTTGTACGGTCGCTCTCAAACCAACATGCTGTCTGTGTTGATACTTGATTGCCTCATTGGTATGCGCAACATGACAGACGCTCTGTTTTGTTTTGTACAAAGTTCTGGATGAATGCAAGCGGGTGCAGAGTTTGTCCTGCTCACATGCTCAGGGAGAGTAAGATCCTTTTCCAGCTCTCCATCGAGTAGATGTCACAGTGAAATAGGTTTGCATTATAATCTTCATTATTCCTAACGAGGAAATTTTGATAATGCTTTACATTTAACTAACATTACTTAATGCTGGCATTCATGGTTTATTAATGTTGACAAGTTTACACTTATTAATTCGTGGATGTCTAAATGCTAATGAAAAGCACCCACATTGACTGTTTATTCAATCCATGACTGAATGGATTCAGGTACTGGAATTACTTTTCAGCATCAGTTCTGAATTTTGCCATTGAACATGTTCATTAAGGTGCTGCTTCATATTGGTTATTAGTGTAAATAGGGAGGTGATTTAGAGAAAATTGCATTGGTTGAGAGATTCCGACTATTTGAATGATATTGGCTGGCGTTGAGTGGTATATCAGATATATTCCATTCAGCTAGCATGATATTGAATAGGTTGAAGATGAGTCTAGCTGAATGGAATATATCTGATATACCATGAAAAAGGCCATTATGATTTATAACGCGTCTTTCTCTTTCAAAATTCTCTCAAAATCTTCTGTGTTTAACGAAGCAAACCAAGTGGCCATATTTGTTTACAAATTGTCACAGTCGCTCACTAGCACGGAAGTTTTATGTGAAATAAATACGGTGAACAGAGAAACAGTTGTGCGCATGCGCAGCAGAAAATTCTCTCATTGGATATTTGCATCAGCTCCGATGGGTGACGTGTTGTCTTGACAACCATGCAATATCGTAAACTATACTCAACGCTCATTCTTCATTGGGTAGACTGACGTAATACATGTAGGATAAGTGATATGCTAACAATGTTGCATGCTATCAAACCAAATGAATGAAACCCGCTAGAAGGGAATAGAGCACATGGTTTTTATTCCATTGAAAAAGTGTCCTATATGTATAATAATTCTCGATAATCACCTCGAGCGACTCAGAAAAATGGCTGCCGATCGCTTCGTCACTGTAAGTGAGGAAGAATTGCAAATTATGAAAGAAAATGCTGTTCCTAAAAGCTGTAAAGATGCTATGAAGTTTGATCTAAAACTATTCAAAGGGAAGGTGGAATTGTGATTTATCGGTTTCAAAGCAAAGTATTTTATGTGAGTCGGCGTAGATAAGTGACAAATCTATACTGTGCTATTATTACGTTTGGATGCTGCTTTTGAAGATTTGAAATTTTTTTTTTTTAAATATGATTATTTTAAAAAATAATCTGTGTAATTATACTAAAACAATCATCTGCCTCAGTCTCAGTGAATATCACTGAGGAGTAACCTCGACTTCACCCGGTTATTACTTAAATAATACTGGCTGGCTTTGAGTGGTATGTCAGATATACTGTATTCCATTCAGCTAACATGATATTGAACGAGTCGAAGATAAGTTCAATATTATGCTAGCTGAATGGAATATATGTGATATACCATGAAAAAAGCTTTTATTATTATTATAATACAAACGCGCACACTCTACATATCAGCATTCTCAAAGGCCAGTGCAAGCTTACCCGCGAATCAGTGCCATTAGCACAGCAGTGCAGTCACCTTCCAGCTGGTGTAGTGTTCATCAGTAGTGTTAGCGAATGCTAATAAAGCAGTCAAGCGAGTGTTATCAAGAGCAAGCAGCACAGGGTAACGACCAAGAAACTAAGGCCCTGTCCACACGGCAACGGATTCAGGTGAATCCGATAAAATTTTTTTATCATTTCGGCCTGGTGTCCACACGGCACCGGCGTTTTGGGTGCCCCAAAACGATATTTTTTGAGAACGGTTTCCAGAGTGGAAAAAATCTGGCAACGGCGCCGTTGCGAAGTCGTCTGGATGAGTAGAACGGATTTGTTTACGATGATGTCACAACCACATGACTAGAACAAGCAGCACTCTCGCGCGTATCATTCGTAACAACAACAGCAACAATGCCTGTGAGTGCTTCACGCCGGGTAGAAGAAGGGGTTTATGCGCATGCGTCCTACTTCTTCTATAGACCCTTTTCAGTCACATGACCTTCGTAAACGCGAGCGCCATTTTGGACATGTAGTGGACTTCGGCTCGAATCAGTTTGAATGCGAGGAAGGCGACAAACGAAAAGCATAAAAGAAAAAGGAGCGAGATGCAGAAAACACCTTCACTATCCAGCGACGTAGGGCATTTACAGGGCGAGCAGAGGGAGAGGTATTTGCAAAAAATTGAGGTTAGCAGGCTTAGAGAACGACGTTTACCTGCTTCCACCAGGATTGTTCACTGACGTACGGAAGTACACCAAGCCCTCGTGTTTACCTGACTTCGGCCCACATGATCTGTATACCTATGTCATTAAAAACCCATCGCCATACACGCCAACGTCCGAGGTTCCGGAGCGTGCTCCGGCTTGCTCCAGGAGTGCTCTGGCCGAGGTTCCGGAGCACGCTCCGGCTTGCTCCAGGAGTGCTCCGGCCGAGGTTCCGGAGCGCGCTGCTTAATTTGACGGCAACCTCGGCCGGAGTGTGCTCCGGAACCTCGGCTGGAGCACTCCGGGAGCAAGCCGGCGCGCGCTGCTTAATTTGAGCGGAACCTCGGCCGAAGCACTCCGGGAGCAAGCCGGCGCGCGCTGCTTAATTTGAGGGAGAGCAAGCCGGAGCGCGCTCCGGAACCTCGGACGTCGGTTCCGGCAGCTATTTATACTGGATCCGGTGTAAATAGCTGCCGGATCATAATTACAGTAAACTAGTAAATCCAGTAAAGGAAAAACTTGAGACTGAAAGGTTTTAACAGTCATCCAAATGACTGAACGTAAACATTGCTACAGTAATATACCAGCTACTTGTTGACATTAGCTAGTCAACAATAGCTACTACAGAAGAACAAAGAGGTTACAATGGGTTATTTTAGCCTATTTGGTTACACACTCGCCGCCACAGAATGTTAACAGCAATGTAATGCCTTTTCTGGCTAATTTTATTCGACTTACCTCCAACAAAGTGGTCACTACACAAGCGCTGGTATGCCGAGGGCTGCCAATCTGTTAATGGCCGCTATCCATCTTCTCCGTCGGGATCCGATAAAATGATAACCCTTGCCTTGTTTGTTGATGGTTACTACATCCAGGTGCACAACAATATAGTGGCATGATGGAAGTCTTGCTGAAAATAAACACTTTCTTTGCTGCCGTTCCTCATTGTCGGCTGTGGTAAACTACTGGTAGTACACGTCCAAAATGGCGGCCGCGTTTGTCGTGACGTCACGTGAAAAGGGTCCATTGTTCTGGTGTCTCCAATGGGACCGTCTTACAGCGCATGTAGAGGGTGTGGCATGTGTATTGCATCATTTTCAGCAAGCGTTGCGTTGCCATATGTACCTGATATTTTACTGATCCGTTGCCCATGTGGACGCGATATTATTATTATTATTTATTTATTTATTTATTTTTACCCACTAAAAAAAAAAATCTCGTTGTTGTCTGGATGTAGCCAAAGATTTCTGTCTCCTGACTCTATCAAAATTTTATTTCTCTAATTTTATTAAATATAGGAATGCATTTTTGATAGCAGGCGGCATGGTGGTGTAGTGGTTAGCGCTGTCGCCTCACAGCAAGAAGGTCCGGGTTCGAGCCCCGTGGCCGACGAGGGCCTTTCTGTGCGGAGTTTGCATGTTTTCCCCGTGTCCGCGTGGGTTTCCTCCGGGTGCTCCGGTTTCCCCCACAGTCCAAAGACATGCAGATTAGGTTAACTGGTGACTCTAAATTGACCGTAGGTGTGAATGTGAGTGTGAATGGTTGTCTGTGTCTATGTGTCAGCCCTGTGATGACCTAGCAACTTGTCCAGGGTGTACCCCGCCTTTCACCCATATTCAGCTGGGATAGGCTCCAGCTTGCCTGCGACCCTGTAGGACAGGATAAAGCAGCTAGAGATGATGAGATGAGATTTTTGATAGCTATTTTGTCACTGCTATAGCAAGTTATGAGTGTTTTGATATATGCTATGTAATATATCAGTCCATATGTCAAAGCAATGGCCGTGAATGAGATTCGTTGAGACCTGTGCGAGACATCGTAGGACGGAAGTAAAACGTACAGCGGAAATCAAAATGACCAACATTTGCCAACGCTGTCAAAAGATGCGCGCGACCTCTTTCGAATGCTGATGTAATCAAGCCGGAAGTTTTGTGTGTTTTGATAGCAATCAGGAAAGTTTTAAAAAAAGTAGGCAGTAATCGTCATTTTAAACTCGTTTTTGTGCAATATTTCATTTGGAAAACAGTTTTCAAAATGGCGGCACTGACACCTGGCTGACACTTTGTTTCGAAGTCTCGCACAAGTCTCGAAGATCGCACAGATAAGCGACGCCTACCGTGGACCAAACAAACTAAATTCAACATGGATAAAAACCGAATAGGCCGATAAGTATAATATTTAATTGAAATTAGTTGCCAATACGAGTCACGATATAAGGTTACTAAAACCGAAAATGTAACTGAATAACACGTTAATTAAGAAATAAAGCAAGTTTAAAAATTACTTCAGTTCTCCTTTAAGTATTCACTTCCCTATGTAATTTACTTTTAAAATCAACATCGACAACTACACACAACGGAGTGACCTGGCAGCCGGCTGCTAATCCCTTTCAAAATCCTTTGCTCTGTTGCTGTTTTGGTGTCTGGCTAAGTTTTGGCTGAGCTGAAGTCCCAGCTCTAATAGTGACGGTTCGCCACTGCTTGTAAATACGTGTGAAGAATATCTAATGAAGTTTTGGTAGCCTTTCAGGTGTTCAATGCATCTTTCTCTTTCCGGGCGAACAAAGACATGCTTCTGCACATGCACAGCAGAAAACTCTCACTGAATATTTGCATCAGCTCCGATGTGTGACGTCATGTTTTCTTGACAACCGTGCAATATCGTAAACCACATTCAACACTCATTCTCCATTGGGTAGAGTGACGTAATACACGTAGGATAAACGATATGCTAACAATATTGCATGCTATCAAACCAAATGAATGAAACCCACTAGAAGGGAATAGACTACATGTTTTTATTCCATCAAGAAAGTGTCCTGTATGTATAACAGTGTTATTTAGTTTGTCTTCGGCAAATAATTAACTGTGGGCTTAATTTTACTCGTTGATGGTGTGAACATACATGTTACTTACTTTGTTAATTGATGGTGTATTAATGCTAAAGTGCATGGTTTGTTCATGTCAATTTAAGTGCTAAATAATGTGAGTTACAGGAACGTTAATGTAAAAGGTTACCAAGTTTTCTTTGTTTCATTACTGAAGTCAAAACAAAGTCTAAACCCTGTGGTAAAGCATCTTTAAAATTATAGCAGAAGCCTTGGGATACTGCTGGTACTGTTTACTAAAGACCCAACTGTTTTTCTCTCTCTCTCTCTCAGTGACAGTTACATCGTACGCGTCAAAGCGGTGGTAATGACCCGGGATGACTCGAGTGGGGGTTGGTTAGCACAGGAGGGTGGAGGGCTCAGCCGAGTCGGTGTCTGCAAGGTGGCACCTGCTGAGCTGAGCGGCCACAGCGACTTTCTCATCCATGGAGAGCGCCTCAAAGACAAACAGGTAGAAACCTGAACTCCATTGTTTCCCTGGGTTCACTACACCAGCATGATGATGCCTCCTCATGCTACCTGCAAAGCTTCTTCATTTCCATTGCCCGCTGTAGTATGACTGGTCTTTGTGCAGTTTGCTGCATAATTATGACAGTGCTAACATGCTGCTCATGGCTGGTGGTGTTTTGTTTTGGTGCCAGGTGGTCCTGGAATGTTTTGTGAGGAAAGATCTTATCTACACCAAGGCCACGCCTACGTTTCATCACTGGAAGGTTGACAACAAAAAGTGTGGCCTCACGTTCCAGAGTCCTGCTGATGCCCGCGCTTTTGACCGAGGGGTACGGAAAGCCCTGGAGGACATAACGGAAGGTAGCGTGGTGAGAGTAGAAACACAACTTAACCTTTATAAGGACACCAGGTTTCACAGCCATCTACAGTAGTGGAGAGGTTAAGGGTAACTTTTTTTTTTTTTTTTAAATTTAGTAGTTACTACTACACAACTGCCCCTTAAGTAGCAATGACAGGACATTTTTTTTTTAAAGTAGTTGTTATAGTGTTGTATCAAATTAGAGCATGAATATCTGAATTGAAAGCTTGTTTAATTTTGTAAATATGTCTAAAAAAAACCAGTTATGAACATCTCAAAATCCAGTGTTTTTTTTTATAAAATTTCCATTTCTGTCTTTTGCTCCGGTCA
Source organism: Neoarius graeffei (assembly GCF_027579695.1). NCBI lineage: Eukaryota > Metazoa > Chordata > Actinopteri > Siluriformes > Ariidae > Neoarius > Neoarius graeffei. The sequence continues at coordinate 33,883,744 of NC_083575.1, read as the reverse complement.
CAAACCAGCAATCATTTTCCCCTGGTTTAATTTTCCATTCATGACAAAAAACCTCAATCAGAAACTAATAGACCAAAAAGCCAAAAATAGATGTTTAGATTTTTAGGTATCAGGGTAAAAATTACAGATAAAGGCTTCTTCTTGTGGCAGCACAGTGGTGTAGTGGTTAGCGCTGTCGCCTCACAGCAAGAAGGTCCGGGTTCGAGCCCCGGGGCCGGCGAGGGCCTTTCTGTGCGGAGTTTGCATGTTCTCCCCGTGTCCGCGTGGGTTTCCTCCGGGTGCTCCGGTTTCCCCCACAGTCCAAAGACATGCAGGTTAGGTTAACTGGTGACTCTAAATTGACCGTAGGTGTGAATGTGAGTGTGAATGGTTGTTTGTCTCTGTGTCAGCCCTGCGATGACCTGGCGACTTGTCCAGGGTGTACCCTGCCTCTCGCTCATAGTTAGCTGGGATAGGCTCCAGCTTGTCTGCGACCCTGTAAAACAGGATAAGCGGCTACAGATGATGGATGGATGAGCTTCTCTTTGTACATCACAATTATGCATCTAGAAAGCTTAAAAGTCACATCAATGAAATCGGTCCATCCTTTGTGTTTAAACATAAAAGCCAGAGTTTAGCGGGTATGTTCACTTTAAATTGTGGACACCAAGCACGACTAATGACGGTGGTGCTCAAATGCGCGGTGTATAAGAGGGTCAAACTTTTATTAGTTCTCTTCAAAACAGTATTACTGATTGTTATACACCTTCTCACCTTTTCTCATCTCATCTCATTATCTCTAGCCGCTTTATCCTATTCTACAGGGTCGCAGGCAAGCTGGAGCCTATCCCAGCTGACTACGGGCGAAAGGCGGGGTACACCCTGGACAAGTCGCCAGGTCATCACAGGGCTGACACATAGACACAGACAACCATTCACACTCACAGTCACACCTACGGTCAATTTAGAGTCACTAGTTAACCTAACCTGCATGTCTTTGGACTGTGGGGGAAACCGAAGCACCCGGAGGAAACCCACGCGGACACGGGGAGAACATGCAAACTCCGCACAGAAAGGCCCTCGCCGGCCACGGGGCTCGAACCCGGACTTTCTTGCTGTGAGGCGACCGCACTAACCACTATGCCACTGTGCCGCCCTCACCTTTTCTCCATGGAAAAACAAATATTAGGAAAACCATTGTGTTCGCTCTTACTAAAAAAAAGTACCGTAAAATAATGACGCATAGCAAGAGAAGTACTTGGAAAACACTAAGGACATAGCTGAGAGCTATATACAAACCTTTCACCAAGTGATCACTGCAAACTCGAGCATGCTTCGACTCGGCTCCCTTCGATTTCAGTGAGAGGTTCAAAAGCCACCTTTCTCGATGTCTTTCTGTGAAATCCTGTGTTCATTCACCCTTTATTAGTTCACGGGGAACCCTGAAGAAACTTAGTTTCACGGTTTGATCGATTCGAACAACCTAAAACGATGTAAGTGTGAGGCATTTTTCATGCGAGTGGCCATGCAATGCACCTTCTTCATGCAAACGCTTTGTCAACTGAGCTCTGGTAGACCACCAGCTAAAGTTTTAAATAACTAATGAGCCAGATGTGACATCACGTGAAACCCAAGAATAGGCAAAAGAAGTCAATATGAGAGATTCAACCACTAGGTGGGAATCATGAGTTTCAAGCTGATTGAACTGACAGTGAGCGAGCTGGAAGCAACAACAAAACACGCTGACTGGTGACCAATATCACTTAAAAAACCCAAGATGGCAGCACCCATGAATTTGGTGTATTGCATTACACAACGTAAAAAAAAAAACGCTTAAAGTAAAAGCTCATCATAAAGCCACACAAAATTGACAATATATTCCGTAAATGTTGTTTATTCTTGAATCGACACTAGTTTTATGTAGATTGAATGAATACTTTTAAACATATTTAAAGGCCAAACGAAAGCATACTGTTCTCCCATACAAATGTGTGGGAGGGTCATCAGCGCAGCGGCGTGCTGTCAAGCCTATCTTAAGTACCCACTCACGCATAACTGTGATCATTTTAACTAGCTGAAGCAGATGTGTGCGAAAGGAATAGAAGGGACAACATTCAGTATCAGACAGTGTTGGAGTCAAGTCCAAGTCATTAAAAAAAAAATTTGAGTCGAGTCCACTATTGATTGGAGTTGAGTCCGAGAGCAAGACTCCAACCGCACCGTTTGACAGTGGCTGTTGTAGCGCCGTTAACATTAGTTTGTTCCTGAACATGACGTATGAACAGGTGAATGTGCATTCTCTTTATCAGGGAGTGCGAAGTATTTGGTTAGGAGACGGATGTAAGCGCAGGTGTGTTTTATTAATACAAGTGAAGACAGGTGAACAATCCAGAACGGCAGGCAAAATCGTAAAACTGTGAAACAGGGCAGTAGGTCGAGCGAGACACAAACAGGCTATCATAGACTTGGCAGAATCAAAGACGAGTAACAGGAAATCAGGGATCAGGAAACTAAAACAAGGAAATAAGGCTCGGTAATGTGTCAGCAACGCAACTCAATACTTCGCAAAGTAAGTGCGTTTTCACAGTTTTTATATAGGCGCGCTGATTGTGCCTTAATCCTGTGTAGGTGCGAGTCGTTTACGGCGCACGTACTGTCGAGCGCACCTGAGAGTCTATCTGATGCACGTGATAAGGCACGCAGGTGTGACTCTTTTGCATGAAATTAGTACAAAAATTAATATGTCAAATTATTATGGCATCTTACAAAAAAGAAAAAAATCTGAGTCCTCGTCTCCAATTTACGAGTCCGAATGCAGTTAATGCATGAGTCTGAGTCATCAGTGCTCAAGTCCAAGTCAAGGCACGAGTCCGACTCGAGTACTACAAGCCTGGTATCAGATCAGGGCCCAATAGCGGACGTTTCACACACACTGCTTTTTATTGCTTCCATTACAAATTGCTTCTTCAGTTCTCCACACTGCTGAATGGGGTGGGTCAGGAATCCTTATAGGCATGCGGAGGAGCTAAATGCTTATCGGCTGTGAAGAGTATGCAAGCTGCATGTTGACAGTGTGAGCGCGAGACAGGCCTCTGAGATCTTCTCTGGAATAACCACTCAGAGTTAAAATTTACAATGTATTTCCCCCCCCCCCCCTCCCCGTGCTTTTTCTCTTCTGCTGTCTTTCCATCCCCAACCCCCACTTACTGCCTGTAACAGACAGGATATGTGAGGTTCTGTCCGGTCATGTCTTTTTTTTTTTTGTGTGTGTGTGTGTGTGTGTGTGTGTGTTGTATTTTAGGTTCCACAACTTCCTCTTCAACACTCCAGAATGAAGCTGAACTAGGAGACGATGATGTTTTCACAGTAAGACACTTACTTTTGCCTCTCAAACACACAATTCCAGTATGAAAAAAAAAAAATCCTTTGCCCTGGTGGTTTTTACAAACAGTTCAACAATATGAATGCGTTCCACTGTAATTTGTTAGTACGTTGTAGTCTGATCGTTTGTTTGTGTGCTTTTTAAGTGAACCAAAGAGATTGCAAGTAACATTCTCACCCACATAGTTCACACAAGCCCATTTCCCTCCAGCTGTTTTTTCCTGTTTTTTTTTTTGTAAACTGTCTTGTGTGTGTGTGTGAGGCATTCCAGAAAAGGCCAGGTCCTTGTGATATTTTTACCCCGCAGAGGCTGCAGCGGGAGAGGTGGCCCTTTTGTTTCAGTGGAGATGGTAGCGGAACGCGGGGCAGGTTTCCTGTAGTTTTTGCATTTATTTATTTATTTATTTATTTGAATTAGCTTTTCTGTCCTGGTTTTGGTACCAGTCATGGTAGACATGGAGCAGCAGGCGAGGTCAGGAGGTGACTTCCTGCTCCCCTCTGTAAAACTATCATTAGCAGTTGCCTTCTAGCTAACTGCCATCCTGATTTACTGCAACCCACGATGGGGGGAGAGAGGGGAGATGGAGATGGAGGGTGCAGGAAAAACCTCACAGCTCCTCTTTCCCTTGCTGTCTGTCTCACTTTTGAGCCAAAACGAGTCAATGGCTCAGCCAGGAACCCCAAACTTTAAGGGAAACTTAATCCATAGTCCTTTCCTTTTCCAGGAATTTACGTATTTGGGACAATTCTCTTGAATGGGAACCATGTGGTTGTAGAAGGGGGGAGATAGTTATTGCAATATGCTCAAATCACTTGCAGTTTTTTTTTTTTTTAATCCGATATATTAACATGCTTGCTTTCTTTCTTTTTTTTCTTGAATCAGAAAGCAGATGATGGTCTGCACTGAACTGCATTGGTGCATTTGGGGCTGTTGGGAATTGCTGTTCCAGATTTACAGCTCAAAAAGATTGTGTATGGGTGTGTGTGTGTGTGTGGGGGGGGGTCCTGGGTGTGCATTCCTTCCAAATTATTTCTCCTGAGCTAACCTATACTTAACCCCAGACTATTTTAGTTCATTCAGAACAGGGCAGAGGAGTCATTCAGAGACTGTTGAACGGCATCCAGTGAACAGGGTGTGTCACCTTAAATACACACACACACACACACACACACACACACATTGTAGAAGGTCCTGCCACTCACACTGGAATAACAGTGGCCGAGAGAATTGATTATGAATTGGATTTCCTGAGAAGCAGAGCAGAGGAGGTTCTTTCTTTTAGCCCGTGGAACCTGTACGCTTAGCTTGGGTCAGTGTGTGTGTACACGTGCATTGCATGGTTCTGTTGCATTAGCCATAACATGAACGTGCCATGCAGGAGGAAAAGCGAGAAAAGCCCAACAATGCATGAGTCACCTACAGTGCACTCAGCAGTCAAGCAAGCCAATCCACCTCACACACTGTTTACAGCTCCTGTCTTTCAAAAAAAAGTGTGTGACCGGTCAATCTTGTAGAATCAACATCGTCACACACAAAGGTGGTGCTTGGAGATGTTTAGTGGCTGGAAAATTGTGTTGCTATGGTGTGTGGTGCGTTTTTAATCAGGGGACATGATCCATGCTTTGGAACACTGAAGTCTGAAAAAGTCTGAAACGTAGTTTGTGGTGTGGCGGTGTGGAGTAATCATATGCTCCAGAAAGATCAGCACAATTTGAAACCACAATAAATACATGCTAACCTTTTTTTTTTATAAAGTTTTCGCCTTCTCATGTTCTTAATGTCTCGTTTCTGAGTGTTCAATTGAGTTGTTTGTGGGTTATATATGCAAGTTCCATTGCTGCACACAGAGTGATTCAGGTTGGGTCAGTAAACACCCTTGACTGTTTGAGAAAAAGGCCGTGTCTCTGACTTTGGCTGCATGTTGACTAGGGGAAGGGGGAGGGTGTGATTGACAACTTCCTGTGCTACAGCAGCAAAGCCCAGGCGAGAGAAGGGCCTCACTGTATAAGGAGCTCACAGCCAGGGCCCTGGAGGACACACAAAGGAAGTGGGATATGAAGGACTAACAGTCCGAGAGAGAGAGAAGGGATGGAATCAGGTTTTATTTATTTATTTATTTATTTGGGGGAGTCCCTTTGTTCCTCCCTCTTGGCCCCATTCTCCCCCTGGGTTAATCATCTGCTTTTTTTGATGATGGCACTCAGGACAAATCACAGCAGAGAAGCAGGTACATGTCCTCTCTCTCTCTCTTCACCCCCCCCCCCCCCTTATTTAAATGCTTTTTAATCCAAGTGTTTTGAGACTTAAGAATAAAAATATATATGTATGCTTGCCATTTTCCTTTTTGAGGCATCAGATACTATATATATATATTTTTTTCTTTTCTTTCTTTTCCTTCTCTACTGCTTAGAGTGTCGATGGTTTGGCTTGGTTTTACAAACTGTTTTTACCCTCATGGGGTCAAATGTGGTGGGTGCTCATGCTGGTCAGAGATGGTGTGGTCTGCTGTGGTTTGGTGCCTCAGGGTTCGCCACTCTGACTTTTCGACTTAATGAAGGGAGGCTAATTTGTGAAATTGCCCAAAAGTCTGCAGTCCCCCAAACGTTTTTTTTTCCCTCCCCCAGCTCTGTCTCCCTCCTCATTATCTCACTGTCCTCCCCCACTGTGCTACTGATTGCGAATCATTAGGACTGCTGGATTTGCTGCGCTTGTTCTGAAGGTATGCCTTTGAATTGGAGTTAAGCCACATGTGCCTTTTGAAGTCCCACTTTATCTTTACCACACCACTAACTTTCGAGCCCTTTTATAAGATGACTGATTTTTTTTTTTAAAGAGGTTCAACATTTTGAATAAATTTGCCATGTCTGCTTTCCCTCTGTCCCCTCTCTCTCTCTTTCATACTTTGTTTTGTTCCCACTCAGTTTTGAGCTCTCCATCTTGGTCCATGAGCTTGGGCCTGGTGTTTTCGGGCCTGCCTTGTAAACATTCAAAAGGGTCTGTGTTTTCAATTATCTTTTAGCAAGCCTGGTCCAGCTATCCTTCTAAGCATATTTTTAAATCATGTTGGCTCAGGCTCTTGGCAGCTCTGTGGAGGGACGCCTGTATTATTTTTGGCCCACAGTTCTGAGGGCTTTATGTGAACATGGAGGGGAAGCATGGACCAGGCCGGCTTGGTCAAGGCTTTGGGCTGGAACCTGGAGAGAGAGCCCAGTACAAATGCTCCTGTTCGTATTGGGGGGGGGTTCGGTTTGAGTGACACTTCAGCAAACCTTTCTCTTGTACTGAGCCGATCTTTATTTTAAGCCTGAACTCATTGGGCGAGTTGGTCCTAAAAAGGGCGATTACAAAGGCCCTTTCACTGGCTCCAGTTTAGGGAGCAGTTATATTTACCCAGTGTTCAGGTCTATGTGCATGTAGGCTGATGACCAATCTATTTCATTAATACCTCACCAGTATTTTACTTAAGTCTAATATTTGTGGAGGAGTGCATTTGGCTGTATGCAGTGTTCAGGAAGCTGTGTTTGCGCACACAGGCGCTTCACCTGGCAGGTGGTGGTTTTGGAGGCGGTAGTGGTGGACGTGAGGAACGCAGCCAAAAAGGAAGCCGCACATCCAGAATCTCAGCCACTAATCATCGGGGCTGTGTCTCATCCGGCCAGCCTGTCTGTTCTCCTGCCTTTCTGTCTGTCTGTCCGTCTGCCTGTCTGTCTCTCCACAGGCAGCTGGCTGTCTGCACCACTCTTATGTTTTGTGTCTTGCAAGCGTGCCGAAGTTTTCATTGGAGAGCAGCCTGGGAGAAAAAGGCCTGCACTGCTGTTCACATGTTGGACACGGGACCTGCGGCCAGGCTGAAAAGGGAGGGAGGAAATGAGGGAGGGAGAGGCCCATGTCCATTGACTCTCAGACAGGTTGAAACAGGGCTGTGTTTTGTGGCCTCTATTTACTCCAAGCTGGCACTGAGTGTGGCTGCTGCATTGCCGCACAAATCCACCCTCACTTCCCTTCTGCTTGATTTCATATACACGCACCCTGCACACACACACTTGAGTGTGCACAGTCACACATACATGGCATTACGGCGCACGCCTTCATCTTTCAGGAAGCTGACTGGGCAAAGTATGCATAATTAGTAACTTTTTCCCTTGGTCATGATTTAGTGTAATCACTTTATGCGGTCGCGTTAATGGAGCTCTTGAAAGTTAATTTGTTTCAGAGGCCCTTTTTCCTCCCTCAGAAAAAGAGCTGCCTATAATAAGTATTTGCCTCCATAGATCTCTGCCTAGTGATGTCATCGGCTAGAGCGCTGGGTTTCGTGTGTGATGGCCAAAAATCGAGCAGCCTGTATTCATTTAGAGCTTCTCTAATAACAGGGAGACTTCAGAGACGTTTTTACAAATCTTGTGGCCTAAGGGCTTTTTTTTTTTCCTTTTTCTTTTTGTAAACTGCATACTGAAGTTGAGGCATGTCTCTTTCACTACAATGACGTTTGTGTTTGTGAAGTGTATTGTGAATAGCTACAGAATATTGTGGCCCATGAGATCATGGAAAGCTGCACTTCCACAGTACAGCACCTGCCTGTTTGGTGTCTTATCTTGCCTTGGAACACTAGACCACACATCCTCCTCCTCACGTTGTTTTGCTTTCTGTATTTACACCTCACCCTTTACTTTTGAACTTGGCTGATCAGTATTTTTGATTGACGCCCCCTCCTCCCTTCTTTCGATGCCACAGACCGCCACTGACAGCTCATCCAACTCATCCCAGAAAAAGGAGCAGGTCATGCAGCCATTGACCACACCCACCTTCTATGAACCACACCGGCATCACCATCACTACATTCTGGGTCACTTCCATGAGCAGTACAGGACCTCAGAGCGCTACTTTCTGGACCAGGTGGGTGACGAGACTGAGACGGAAAAACTTAATAAACACAAATCTGGCAAATGGATATGGTGGTGTTTAGACAGATCAGGTATACTCCTGGTACACATTTGTCTTATCCTTATTCACACACACACACATATATATATATATATATATACACACACACACACACACACACACACACACACACACACACACACACATATATATATATATATATATATATATATATATATATATATATATATATAAGTAGAGTAAAAAGTCTCTGTCAGCCAACAACCAGTCTGTCCAAAAGGATCCAGAGGATACCACGGGTCCCAGCAGTGTAGATATAGATAATGTAGAATAGAAAAATTTCACTCTGACCCCCAACTTTTGAACATTATTAAAAATTTATTCTCGACAAACGTTTCGGCCTTCTTTAGTGTCATAAAAAACTAAAAAATTACATAGTGCTATGGGCTTGGTCTAATGCCGCTTTTCCACTACCAACGCGGCTGAGTTGGGCTGAGCCGTGCCATGCTGAGTTGGGCTGAGTGGGGCTGTTGGAGTTGCATTTCGACTACAACCGCGCTGAACCGTGCTGGCTGGAAGTGGGTGGACACATTGGGTGGAGTTAGCGAAAGTGGGTGGACGTCATGTGATGTCGTTAGGCGGCGCAAACAGTGACATCAGTGGCCTTTTAAGCGGTAGTCTCACGACCCGGATAGTAAACAATAAACATGGAGGACATGGAGTCGTTAGTGTTGCTGGTCTTGGTGCTGTGGCTTGTTGTCACCGACAACGCCAACAGATACTGGCAAGAGCGTATAGATGAGGCGAGGCGCATAAGGCTTCAGAAATTCTCGTAATTCGCAATTCTTCTTTTTCCGGGTTTACGGTGTTTACAGATCCCAGCGTGCTCGCGGGGTGTGTGTGGGCATGTGAGGACACTCCTCCTCACCAATCAGTGCACAGGGGAGTGTCTCCTCACGCCCCTAGCCCCACTCGGCTTGGCTTGGCTCACTTCAGCCCCACTCCAAAACCGTGCGAGTTTTGGGAGCTGAGTAGAGCTGAAGCGAGCTGAGTCGTGCTGCTCTGAGGTAGTTGAAATGCGAGCCGTGTCGGGCTGAAGTGAGCTGAAAAAGGGTAGTGGAAAAGGGCCATTATATATACAAAGTTGTGAATACTTTAAAATTTTAAATAAAGGACAAAGACAAAAATAAACAATTAGAAATGAAGCTGTTACGAAAGGGTCCAGCATTCTGCCCTACTCCGAAGGATGTTAACTGGCCCAAGGTCCAGGAGGACTGGGACAACTTCTGAAAGGAGGATGAGGCTGAAAGTGTTCTTCCACAATAAAGAAAAGGAAAGTGCAGACCCTGAGGATGTTCACACTAAGGAGTTCCCAAGAAGAGCACGTGGAATCCACCTACCTCCAGTCATCCTGAGCTGGAACTCTTCCTTGCTAAAGTCAAGGAAGGTATATTTAATCCTAAGAACTTTAGAAAACCTAAGGACAATCTATCTAAGGGGGAGCGATTAGCGCTAAAGGAACTCAAATTAGATAACCATAGAATTATTCAGATACAAGATAAAGGTTCCAGGTTCGTAATGCTTAATAAGTCTGAATATTCTAGTAAGATGCTGGGACAATTACAGAATCCCCTTCATTATAAGGAGCTTAACTCCGATCCCACGGATCTACATTTAAGGAAGGTTAAAGAATGGGGGGAGAAATGGCTCGGTAAAGGCCAGATCAGTCTTGATGTAGCCCAGTGGCTTATAGACATCAAGGCCAAACTGGGTGTGGCCTTCGGTAATGTTAAAACCCATAAACCGGATAACCCACTGTGTCTTATTACTTCGTGCTGCGGCACGGCTATAGAGAGACTATCTGCCTTTACCGAGTTCCACTTGAAGCCTCCTGCCCAAGGGCTACCATCATTTGTTAAGGATGCTACTGATTTGCTTAACAAAATTGAAAATATCAATAAGGTGGGTCCTTTTCCCCCAGACACCCTACTAGTATCATGGGATGTAATTTCTATGTTCCCCAATATAGACAATACATTAGGTTTAACTGCGGTTGAGAAGGCCCTTGATTCTAGAACAGTCTTGCAGCCCTCTACGGAATGCCTTTTGGAAGCAGTAGAAATTTGCCTTTTACACAATAACTCTCAATTTGGTCAGTTTAATTTTTTGCAATGCATGGGTACTGCTATGGGGCCCCAAGAACGTCTGCAGCTATGCAGATATAGCCATGGGTGAGATCGATAACCTGGCTAAAAATGGTCATGCGATCAAACCTTTGCTTTGGCTGCGCTATAGAGATGACATAGTTGACATTTAGGTGCATGGTCAGGATAAATTGCATGAATTTACGGAATACGTTAACGGGTTGTACCCTACCATTTAAATTTGAATTGTTTTTTTCTGAGCAAAAGCTTAATGTATTAGACCTGACCCTGCACCTAGTTGATGGTTTTGTTCAGACAGATGTCTATTTGAAACCTACCAACAGTCACCTCTATCTTCCCCCCCCACTAGTTGCCACCCTGAGCATTGCAAGCGTGCCATCCCCTACAGCGTTGCGTTGCGCCTCAAATGCAACTGTTCTAGTGAGGGCTTTCTTAAAGGTGTCATTGCATCGTTTTTTCATTAATTGTGCGGTAGTCTCTAGTATGAACGAATGCCCTGTGAGCCGGTTTTGGTGAAAAAAATGCTGTGGTGCTCCTGTTTCAGGCTGTTCTAGTTTGGTGGAGGAGTGGGTGGGGAGAGAACGACAGGATTTCAGCTCTTACTCATGAATATTCATGACATGTAAACATATCGCTTCTGATTGGCTAACAGCACTGTGACGCTCCCTCCAGTGGGTTATGGGTGAGGCCATGACTACAGGTAGTCGTCGACTTACAACTGCGTTTTGTTACGACTGACCGGTCGTAAACCGATCTGGTCGTAAGTCGGTCTATGTTAAATGAACGCAAGTATATTGTGATGTGTAATGATATTGTAATCATCTTAAAGTCTTATTTTATCAACATTTTCTTATTTCATTACCTTGGCTCATTATTTGGTTTAAGTCAAACACTGCATACTACACTGTGTACAGTACAATTCGTTTAATATGTGCAAAACAAAAAATACGAAATACAGGTGTGAAAAATAGAAAACATTTTAGTTTGAAACATACCAAAATACAAATGTAAAACATGGCAAAATACAAAATTTAGTGACCGCTGGCATCACTGGTGCTTGGCTGTGGGTCGTCTACGTCATAATCAGCTGTTGCAGCACTCAGGCTGGCGGGAGGATTTGCTCGTTTCATAAACCAGGAGCTGGGGTGGAAACTGTATGACGGAGTGTGCGAGGGAGCGTGAGAGAGACTGCACATGTGCCTGGAGCTGGGGCGGAAACTGTTGTACGCGGCGAGAGGCGCTGCCGGGAGCTGGGGCGGAAACTCGTACGCTCAGCTGGGAAACACTTGCCAGTCATAACCAGACGGTTGTAAAGTCGATTGGTGGTAAGTCGCATAGGTCGTAAGTCGACGACTACCTGTACTAATTTTCGAAGTGACGTAAGTTCGTAGGGCTTTTTCTGATTCGCTCGTTTTTCCGTCTATTTTCTTTCATAGGCTAATACAGGGAATGGGGGTAGAAGAACATTTTCACGTGCAGCATGCATATGCAACTCAGAGTGACCTATGGTATTTCAAAAAGAGCAAGTAATAATGGTTTGTCATGGAATGACACCTTTAACTGCAGAAATTTGGAATACAAGAAGTATTTAGTAGATCAAGGTTATGACCCTAACCTGGTCTCTGGTAAATTTGGTCAAGTAATTTCTCTCGCTAGGAGTGAGTTACTTAAGCCTAAGGCAATCAAGCATAAGCGTAAAGGCCTCTGCATGCTCTTGCGACAAGGCTTTCGCAGATAGCTTTTCGCAGACAGTTGTAATTTATCGTTGAGCGGGAAGTAATAGGCGTGCGCGATGTTATTCACCGCCACAACGCAAGGGGGCGCGAAGTCGCGAAATCGCTAGGAGTAGTTGGTGGGTGTGGTTAGTGGAGTGTTTATCCTCCGGTTACTTATAATGACTAGAACTGGAGTCGTATAGATGTACGTACTTCCTCGATCAACCGCTCTTCGTGCTGCTCCATCTTCGCTCGTGTTTTTAAAAATGGCGGTCGTGAAAACAAACCAAACCGGGAAAGTAGGGAAGCGGAAGTGCGTGTACAGCGGATGTAGAGTGGACCAATCAGAGCCCTCTTGTCTGCGACGCTGTCTGCGAGGCTGTCTGCGGTGGTCACAATTTTTGGGAGGTGCGCGCAGAGCGTCTGCAAAGGGGGGGGGCTTCGCAGACGCCATCTGCGAGGACTGCGTTGTCAGCATAAATTGGCCTTAAGGTTACGCCCTTGGTTATTGACTTTAACCCCAACCTTCCGGATATCGGTAAAATTTTGCGGAACAATCTCAGCTTTTTGCATTCCTCTACTTTCATGCAAGAATTATTTCCGGAGGGTGGTATTATTTCGGCTTTTAGAAGGCCTAAAAACCTTAAGGATATTCTGGCGCCTTCTAAACTCAAGCGTGGTGACACGGAAGTCAATAATCAAGAGCGTGAACAAGGCTGCTTTAAGTGTAACAAGAAATGCGATTTATGTAATCACTTTATCGCTGAGTCAAATTTTTTTGTCAGCTCCGTAACCGGAAAGAAATACAAAATTCGCCAACATCTTTCTTGTACTTCCCTCAATACAATATATTTAGCAACTTGCCGTAAATGTAATCTCCAATATGTTGGGTCTTGTACTACAGAGTTTAAGGCACGTTTTCGCAACAATAAATCTAGTATGAAAAACAACAAAAAAAGTGAAGTAGCCAAACATTTTAATCAGTCTGTCCATAATTTGAATGATTTTGAATTCATTTGTATAGAAACAATAGTTAACGCCGCTCAAGATAGTTTAGACAACGTGCTTCTAAATAGGGACGCGTACTGGATATCGCAATTGTTTACTTTAGCCCCTTATGGGTTAAACAAGCGAAAAGAATATAAATCTAAAAATCGCATTCTTTTTAACAATACTTAATTATTAAATTATGTAATTAATAGTTTATTTTTGTCTTTGTCCTTTATTTAAAATTTTAAAGTATTCACAACTTTGTATATATAAGACCAAGCCCATAGCACTATGTAATTTTTTTTTTTTTTTAGTTTTTTATGACACTGAAGAAGGCCGAAACATTTGTCGAGAATACATTTTTAATAATGTTCAAAAGTTGGGGGTCAGAGTGAATTTTTTCTAGTGTGTGTATGTGTGTATATATACACTGTATATACTGTATATCTCTCTCTCTCACACACGTGTGTGTGTGTGTGTGTGTGTGTGTGTGTGTATCTTTCAAGCCCTCTTTTTCCTCATGAGCCTGCATAAAGGCTACAGTCTTCAAATACTTGATACCTGTGTAATGTTCAAACTTTTCTTGTGTTCTTTTTACATTTGTTTTATTTCACTTTTATACTGTGTCTTGTTTCCTTTCTGAAAGTTTTCTGACTTTTACCCAACTTTGGTCAGCATCAGTTATTTTAAACTAAATGTAACCTGTTGTGTTTGTCATGCAGGCAGCCCCCAGGTTGGCACGGCGTGTCAGCTTCCTAGATGAGGAGGATGATATAGTTCGCATAAACCCACGTGAGCGTACTTGGCTCTCAGGCTATGAGGACTACCGTCATGCACCTGCGCGTGCTCAGGGTTTCGACTCGTACGTTCACTTCGCCAAGGGTGATACACCAGCCAAGCATGACTACAGCTATCCGTATGCACCGGGCTCGGAGCTGAACAAGGGCCCTCGCCGAGGCTCTGGGGGTGGAGCTGTGGTTTCTCAGCCAATCAGCTTCAAACACAAGGAGGATGAGGAAGAGGGTTTGGGTGGGGGCCGACATTGCGTCTACTGCGGCGTTTTTTTCCGGCGTGAGGAGAACGGCCGTGGCCGCTGCCCTGATGCTCCGGACCCAGCACGCTCGTGCATCCGACGCTTCAGCTGCATGTGGTGTGCAGACAGCCTGCTCTACCACTGCATGTCAGATCCGGAGGGCGATTACTCTGATCCCTGCTCATGCGACACAGCTGATGAACGTTTTTGCTTGCGCTGGCTTGCCCTACTCGGCCTTGCACTGCTCGCGCCCTGCCTCTGCTGCTACCCGCCACTGCATGCCTGTCATCGATGTGCCGTGGCTTGTGGCTGCTGTGGTGGGAAGCACAAGGCCACTGCATGACCCCTGACACTGATCCCACCTGAAATATCACATATTGAACACACCAAGATAAATAGCGACATCAAGGAAAGCAACAGGAGGCAGGAAGAACGTTCATCATGGTTTTTTTGTTTGTTTGTTTCTTTCTTTTTTAGTCTATCTCAGTTCCTACTCCAAATAGACAATAAGTACAAAAAAATGGTGCATTTAACTGGCTTGAATAATTTTCTTCTTTTTTTTATATAAATATGATTTTTTATATATATATATATATATATATATATATATATATATATATATATATATATAATGTGTGTGTGTGTGTGTGTGTATGTGTATATATAGTGTGTGTGTGCGCGCGTTCATGTGTATGTTTCCTTTTCTCATCTTCTGGATGTTCTCTTCATTTTCTTGTGGAAAAAAAAAAAGGCTCTTTTTCAGGTGGCCCATTTGGAGCCAACTAGTTAAGCATTACTTATGCAGGTACTTTATATTTTTTTACACTGATTTTTAGTTTCGAGAACTTGAATTTGTTATTTTTAGTGGTGCATGCACTCTGATTGCAGAATCAGTTGTTTGATTTTGGGTTTGTTTGCCATGGCCAGCTAAGTGAGGTATAATCTATTGGAAGCCCTCAAAACGTACTAAATAATTAGTGAGATTAGCTTGAGACACTAAACCTGTCGTGAGGTTCACAGTGTGCGCTTGATTGCGTGTGTGTGTGTGTGTGTGTGCACGCGTAATAGTGCAGAAGCGTGCATGTGTGTTGTAAAGGAATGAGAACATTGTATTACAGCATAGTATTGTTATTGTATTTAAGCCAAATTTTCATAAGCTGCAGTGTGAGTATATGTAAATATTGTATACTCATATGTATATGTTTAAAATTGATTATATCCACAGCCACATTTGTGGACTTTTTCCTTTCTGTTGATTTGACTAGTGGATAAGAAGCTCTTTTAAATGACCATGATTGATATCCAAAGATTTTTTTTTTTTAAATTGTGTCATATATTTATTTTCTTAATCAATTGAATCACCAGCCAAAGGGCGAAGATAATATGGACATAGAGTCTGGTTTTTGAACTCGAAGCCTGGTCATATGAGAGAGCGGAAGGAGCCCAGTTGGAACAGTTGTATATTATGCTTGGAATGAAATGCATAACGAGTATCTGTTTCTCCACTCTGACATGTGGCTTTTAACACTTTAAAACTAGTGGAAAAAGTTTTCTTTTTCTTGTTTTCAAAACCGATCCTGCTCTGTAGGAAGCCTAAAAGAACAGGACGCCTATTAGAGGGACAATTATCTCTAATGTTACTCAAAGCCTTAATTTTGGTGAAGGAAAAAAAAAAAGTGATGGCAATTTCATTGTGTCTGCCATGACGTTTACTCATCAGCCAGATGCGTCTTTTGTGAGTTCTTTTAAATCAAGAGAAAGTGAAGAATATTTTTGTAATATAGCAAATATGATCATGTCAAATGAGCCTTTTTTAAAATTAAGAGATTGTGTTGAAAATGTAGAAGGACATCATCGTAGAGATAAATGGCATCGTACAATCTGTGAGGCAGCTCTGGTACGTGTGTATAGTCTGTCTCAGACATTACAACCTGCTCAACCCCCATGAATGACATCACAATCATCCAATCACTGTTCATATAAATCGTGCAATGAAGAAATACTATCTGGTTTAGCTAGTAAAGCTGTACGTGCAGGATTCTGTCTTTGAATGTACATGGCTATTACTAATGTTTGTGTTTAAACCATAACATTCGAACTGCTCATGGGAGCTCCAGTGTGTCATGTTAGTACATTAAAATATAACTGTGTATCACTGAAAATGTAGACCGTCTGTCAGTACATGGGAGATTAGGGAGGAGTGTCACTGTATCCTTCATCCAGAGCACATCCTTTATGGCTCTTCATCAGCTTTGGCAATACTGAATAAACATCATCCTCTTCACGAAGAGCCCGGGATACCTGTGGTTTAAAACAAACAAAAAGTCTGTACATCTGTCACAGTGCAGTCTTGCTACTACACACATTTTGTGTTTAAAAAGTGCCTGAAGCATATTGTTAATCTGTCTCCTTGTATACTAAAAGAAAGATGAAATAAACCCTATAGTATTGATTAGTTCTGTTTTTTACAATAAGAATTTTTACCTCTGTAAAAAGCAAAAAAAATCTATCAAGTGTATGATGTACATTTTTTTTAATTGTTTTTTTTTCTTTTTTTTATTGTTTCCAACATGTATGTTCAGTGAAGCTCTTTAGTTTTGAGAGAACAAAAGAAAGTAAGTACTTTGTAAATACAGGTAGATTGTGTCAGAACTACCAGAAGTGTGGCCTGGCCAGTAAGTAGTTCTACACGTGTGTCCTAGCTCCCAATAAAAATAAAACAGAAATTCACTTATTGACTCTGGCCTGTGTTCATGCTGTTTGTCACCGATGCTGTCACAGTTCACAAGTGAGCTACTTACCCTTGCGTAACCTACAACCCCGATTCCAAAAAAGTTGGGACAAAGTACAAATTGTAAATAAAAACGGAATGCAATAATTTACAAATCTCAAAAACTGATATTGTATTCACAATAGAACACAGACAACATATCAAATATCGAAAGTGAGACATTTTGAAATTTCATGACAGCAACACATCTCAAAAAAGTTGGGACGGGGGCAATAAGAGGCTGGAAAAGTTAAAGGTACAAAAAAGGAACAGCTGGAGGACCAAATTGCAACTCATTAGGTCAATTGGCAATAGGTCATTAACATGACTGGGTATAAAAAGAGCATCTTGGAGTGGCAGTGGCTCTCAGAAGTAAAGATGGGAAGAGGATCACCAATCCCCCTAATTCTGCGCCGACAAATAGTGGAGCAATATCAGAAAGGAGTTCGACAGTGTAAAATTGCAAAGAGTTTGAACATATCATCATCTACAGTGCATAATATCATCAAAAGATTCAGAGAATCTGGAAGAATCTCTGTGCGTAAGGGTCAAGGCTGGAAAACCCTACTGGGTGCCCGTGATCTTCGGGCCCTTAGACGGCACTGCATCACATACAGGCATGCTTCTGTATTGGAAATCACAAAATGGGCTCAGGAATATTTCCAGAGAACATTATCTGTGAACACAATTCACCGTGCCATCCGCCGTTGCCAGCTAAAACTCTATAGTTCAAAGAAGCCGTATCTAAACATGATCCAGAAGCGCAGACGTCTTCTCTGGGCAAAGGCTCATTTAAAATGGACTGTGGCAAAGTGGAAAACTGTTCTGTGGTCAGACGAATCAAAATTTGAAGTTCAGTTCAGAAGCCTGCATCTCTGATGGTATGGGGTTGCATTAGTGCGTGTGGCATGGGCAGCTTACACATCTGGAAAGACACCATCAATGCTGAAAGGTATATCCAGGTTCTAGAGCAACATATGCTCCCATCCAGATGACGTCTCTTTCAGAGAAGACCTTGCATTTTCCAACATGACAATGCCAAACCACATACTGCATCAATTACAGCATCATGGCTGCGTAGAAGAAGGGTCCGGGTACTGAACTGGCCAGCCTGCAGTCCAGATCTTTCACCCATAGAAAACATTTGGCGCATCATAAAACGGAAGATACGACAAAAAAAGACCTAAGACAGTTGAGTAACTAGAATCCTACATTAGACAAGAATAGGTTAACATTCCTATCCCTAAACTTGAGCAACTTGTCTCCTCAGTCCCCAGACGTTTACAGACTGTTGTAAAGAGAAAAGGGGATGTCTCACAGTGGTAAACACGGCCTTGTCCCAACTTTTTTGAGATGTGTCATGAAATTTAAAATCACCTAATTTTTCTCTTTAAATGATACATTTTCTCAGTTTAAACATTTGATATGTCATCTATGTTCTATTCTGAATAAAATATGAAATTTTGAAACTTCCACATCATTGCATTCCGTTTTTATTTACAATTTGTACTTTGTCCCAACTTTTTTGGAATCGGGGTTGTACATTATTCTATCCACATTCACTGGGTATGAGCAATCGTGCGTTCTGATTGGCTACTCTACTACTAGGATATCAGCTTGTATACCGTGAGTAGAGAAAAACAAAATGGTGCTGTGTGTTGGTGAACCAACCAAGGATGAAATAAAAACCACTTGAAAACAAAACCCCCCAAAATACAAAAAAAAAAAACAACAAAATATGGAAAGTATTTGATGGTAAGAATGTATCTTTTTTTTAAAAAATTATTTTTTAATTTTTCAAGAATTATTACAGCATTTTTCCCCCACAAATTGCTATTGTCATTTTGCCGGTTTGTTTATACTTTTTCATCTTTAAGCATTTTTTTTTTAAGACTGGTTCAAAAGCTCAAAAGTTTGACAATTACATAACTGACATGTCCAAGGAAAAATTAAATAAATGTCTAAAGCTATTCTATACTTTGGCAGGACATCAAGATGGAACTTTTTACAAAAAAAAAAAAGTACTAAAGTCAATTTGCACAGCCATCGATAGTTTTTTAAGAAGTCCACCTAAGGGGAAATGATTTTGTCGGACATTTTGTATAAAGTTTTTATTTATCCAATTTGCAAAAAATAAAAATGCTCTGTTTCTCAAAATCCAGTGACTGTGGATAGAATAAAACAGTTATTCTACTCAATCTCGTCGTACATGGCTTACAGCCGACTCGTTGCTACGTGGCTCGTCAACTACTGGCTCATGTATGACTTGATTTTGTGGATTAATTGTTAAATAAAGAAATAAACGACCTGAGCCATGCTTCAAGCACGGTGGTCTTGAGTATAAACTAAAATCTATAAATTGTGTGGTGTTGCTGGTGTACACACAGCACCACTTTCTCAGACCCATACCTCAGTCTGGCCATGTGAAATGCAAAGAGAACGAGCTTTTTTTTTCTTTTTTCTTTTTCAGGATGTTTCTGAAAAAGCACACGGATGAATTTTGGGGAACGCGGGTGGAGGAAGGAAAAATGTCCCCAAAGGCTTGGCCTGCTATGCAGCTCGATGACTGCAAATAGTATCAAACTCCACATGTGCAAACATTTACGATGTATTTTCTCATCATCAGTTTGCTTTTTTCATTTTCCTACTTCTTTAAATAAAGCTCTTCTTCACCTCTGCTAAAAGCCTTTCCTGCTCCCATCTTAGGGAGAGCTGAATAACATGGCCCAGAAGCTTCTTTTCCTTTTAGGCCCCCCCTTCCCATGTCTATAGCAGCCCTTGTTTTATGTTTTATCAGAGCTTGTGCATTCAAGCAGACGCTGGACATAACAGAAAACCCAGCAAGAAACTATTGGCTGGTTTGATTACTGTTTTCCCCCCCTTTTTTTCTGTTTCTCAGACTACAATGCTTTGGAAAGAAATGCACCAAGCACAACCTAAAGATTTGGCCCCACATTTCCTGTCTGGTGGGAGTGTAAGACAGCTGTCTGAACTTGCTTCCTGTTTGCCTGTTTGGACTGCTTCTCCACCTGTTGTTTACGTCCTGCAGCGGATGTTGTGCTGTGCTCATTCAGACCCTGTTGCTGCTGCACCATCTGGCTACTTCATGCCAGAGGTCGCCATCTGAAGACATGCACCTATAACCTGGAGCATTTTTCTCTTAAAGACTCTGGGCTTCCTGCTCAGAATCATTTTTGGGTTTCTTTTTTCTGGTTTTGTTTTACGTTTCATTCAGACATCAGTGTTTTAAAGCACATCAATTTGAGTTCACCTTCGCTCTAGATGTTGTTGCTTTCCTGTAACAATTAACCCATAACTGATATTTCCATTGTGTAGACAAGATTAAATTTCAGTTGAAATCGCCAACTGTCCAGGAGCTAACATCTGATGATGTACTTCCTCTTTCAAGATGCCTCTTTCTTGTGTCCTGCTTTACTGGAAGGGAACACTGTGGTTAGCAACACGTACCAGGATGTTATTATGCATAGATAACACTCACTGGCCCCCATATCCTCTGCCTAGATTAGGAGGAGCCCTCGTTTTCCCACACTGGTCAGCAGAAGCCAAGCCAAAATCTGCTTTATCAACCCCATCTCTGGCTGCCTGTGGGCATGGTGAGAGGCACTGCGTGTTCACAGAGGAAGATAGAGAAATTGCAAGGTTTCCAGTCTCCCCAGTCTGGCCACACAAAACAGCCTCTATACAGCCCCTCTGCCTTTCAATGGCTGCTTGGTTTCCCCAGAAGTTGCTTCCAGAAACTAACAAAGTCTGGTTTGATCTGTGCTGTCGAGCTCCTTAGACCTGGTTTCACTTAATACGCGCTTTTTTTTTTTTAACTTGTTTGTTCAGGCCTGCTCCAGCCAGTTTGTGGTGTAAAGAGGCTGGGGACTCGGCAGCAGAGTGGAGCTGGACTCCATGCGCTCCATTCAATAAGTACTTCCTCAACATCAAAACCAAGAATTACATTTTTTTTTGTCCCTATTATTTATCACATTTCTCACTTTGGTTTCCTGTTTGTGTTATTTCAAGGTTTACTTACTTTCGACTATAAGTTGAATCAGATTAACTTTAATATATGGTGTGGTATAGTACATTTTATCGTAATAGACATTAATTTCTTAATGTTGTCTTTTTTAAAGGGAGGTAAGGAAATGGATACAAGGAAAATAAAGTTCAGCTCACTCTCTGGACTGCCTTCCTTTTAACGTTCTCCCACACACAAACCATATAGAGGATGATGTAATTTTTGGGCACAGTTAAGCCTCATGCGGGGACTCTGCTATGTCTCCTAGTTTCCCTCTGCATGTGCGAGTGTTTGTGAGTGAGCACAAGGCTTCATTCCCTCCCCCAACTCCACCAAAGCCTTGCACGTTTTTTTTTAAGTCAAACCAGGGAATAATTACAAAAGCAACAATAATTGTTAGCAAGATCAAACTTGGAGCCCATCAAAGGATTGGGGCTTTATGTACAGCTCAGGGCAGGAGGACGAGAGGGAGGGGGGTGGTTTCAACAGATCTTATTGGGGCCTAATTTAAACGGGCCCCGGCGTGTCTGCCTGCCTCCCTTTGTTTACATGGCTGAAATCTGAAACAAATGTGAACATGATACCCGTCTGTCCCTTGCAAAGCTCCCTACAGTGCCTCCGTGTTAGGACTTTGGCAGTGCATGTTCACCTCCCCCTCTGTTCTATAGCACTCTGCTCATCAAAATCAACCAACAAACACCACTACCGATTTCTAGAACATGCCATTGACCCAATCCCAGAGCAAATGAACTGTTTCCATTTGGCATTTCAAGGAATGCCTTTGTCACACAAATTAGCCATTTGATCACAGCTTACCAAAGCCATTACCAAAGCACTATGAACATTCACTTGGTGTAGAATCTTGATCTCTGCCAAAATCTACCACCAAGATGTTCTTATTTTTCTGTCATTTAGTGATTGTTCTAAAATTGCTTGAATGCTCACTCAAAAGTAGTCTCAGCATCAGACATTCCACCCATTTGCCACAAAGATGTCCTCTTTCTGGGAAAGTAGAAGGTCATTGGCCAGTTTTAGTGGCAAAAAGTACCAAATTGTCTTGCTATTGCAAAGCAGCGGTTCATGACATGAATCCAACAATGTTAATCCTTGACCAATTACATTGTGTTTTATTTAATTGTTAAAAAAAACAAAAAACATCTCATCTCATTATCTCTAGCCGCTTTATCCTGTTCTACAGGGTCGCAGGCAAGCTGGAGCCTATCCCAGCTGACTACGGGCGAAAGGCGGGGTACACCCTGGACAAGTCGCCAGGTCATCACAGGGCTGACACAGAGACACAGACAACCATTCACACTCACATTCACACCTACGCTCAATTTAGAGTCACCAGTTAACCTAACCTGCATGCCTTTGGACTGTGGGGGAAACCGGAGCACCCGGAGGAAACCCACGCGGACACGGGGAGAACATGCAAACTCCACACAGAAAAGCCCTTGCCGGCCATGGGGCTCGAACCCGGACCTTCTTGCTGTGAGGCGACAGCGCTAACCACTACACCACCGTGCCGCCCAAAAAACAAAACATATATAGATCAATGATAGCTATGCAGAGGTTTTCCTCACAAGAACTCATGAATAATGACTGGAAGCAGGTTTCACTACACAGTATATTGAATTTTGCACTGTGGTCCTTTATTCCTGAAATCAAATAAACGAGACCCATGAGGAGTTGTTGCTCATGTGCTACAGGAAGTGTTCTGTGCTAAGTGGAGTTACTTCCCACCCTCTCTAGCCTTGGTATGGAGACAGTCATGGCCAAAGGCTAAGTGAGCCTGGTGTGACAACGAGCTATAACGTTCCACCTCGTCCTTGCCTCTCTTCCTCTGTTCCAGGCTTGGAAACTGCGCCTCTTCCTAATGCCTAATCCTCCTATAATTCCATGCCACATTGACATTTCCTTATACTTTGTCTGCCTGTTTTTGGGCTACTTTTCCCTCTTAACCTTTCTATCTTTTTTTCTCTTTTCTTCTCTTTTTCTTCCTGAGGCTTTCTCTGTTTAGGCTCCAAAAATGACTTCCTTCCTTCCTTTACAAGCGCTTCCCTGGAGGCCTGGGGGTGGTGTGCTTTACAGTCTAGCATGTAATTACAGCCCAACCACCCCCTTCTCAAACGTCACGCACATTCAGTGCAGTCTGCATGGTGTATTCTTTCTCTTGAACTCCCCAAATTTTGCAGTTTTCCAGCTGCTTTATTTTCCTGACCGTTAAGACTTTTCTAATGGTTAAAACATCATTCATAGATGTGCATTTATTTATCCTAGGAAAACAGAATCTGTAATTAGAGTATTGTACATGGGGTTTCTTTTATATTTCCTTACACTTCATCTGCTTGTTTTTGGGCTACTTTTCCCCTCCTAACCTTTCTATCTTTTTTCTCTTTTTCTGCCTGTATGTTGAACAGTTTCGAACAGGATTCTACTTTTGTTATTGTGTGGAGTTCTCAGCTTGGGCATCATTGAAATATGATCAAACAAGTTTATGATAAATTTGATTAAGTGCTTAATTTAATGAACTACATTTGGCTGGTCAGACCTTACATTTGTAGTATTTTTTGTTTGACAGTCTGAGAAATAGCAAACTATCTGACAATAGCAAAATACCTTGTAATTCTTATTTGTCCAAAATTCATGACATAGTAAAGCCTTTAAATCAACATAATGAACACATTTTGCCTTAATGATCAACTGAATATTCACAGCAGTAAACAATGAAGAAATTTTATCACTCTAAAATGAATGCATTTTTATGAAGTGGAGTGAAAATATAGTATGTTAAAATTATTAGCTCCATTGTGCTGTGATAGGATTTACATTATCATCAGTTTATACCAGTGACTGTCAAAGTGGGGTCCATAGTCAGGAGGTAAGTGATTTCTTTAATTTAGTTATAGTACTGGAAATCATAAATCACCATTTTCAAAGTTCTCACCTCATCTCATTATCTGTAGCCGCTTTATCCTGTTCTACAGGGTCGCAGGCAAGCTGGAGCCTATCCCAGCTGACTACGGGTGAATGGCGGGGTACACCCTGGACAAGTCGCCAGGTCATCACAGGGCTGACACATAGACACAGACAACCATTCACACTCAGATTCACACCTACGGTCAATTTAGAGTCACCAGTTAACCTAACCTGCATGTCTTTGGACTGTGGGGGAAACCGGAGCACCCGGAGGAAACCCACGCGGACACGGGGAGAACATGCAAACTCCACACAGAAAGGCCCTCGCCGGCCACGGGGCTCGAACCCGGACCTTCTTGCTGTGAGGCGACAGCGCTAACCACTACACCACCGTGCCGCCCCTCATTTTCAAAGTTATTATAGAATTTATTACAGGAATTAGTCTGTTTGACTGGCCACTTGAATTGAATGGCCAAATGTCAATAATCCAAACAAGTAGTTCTGTAAATAATTGCAACTTTACTAATATGTTCTTTCAATATTATTGTACATATTTATTGTGGGGGCGGCACGGTGGTGTAGTGGTTAGCACTGTTGCCTCACAGCAAGAAGGTCCTGGGTTTGAGCCCCGGTGCCGGCGAGGGCCTTTCTGTGTGGAGTTTGCATGTTCTCCCCGTGTCCGCGTGGGTTTCCTCCGGGTGCTCCGGTTTCCCCCACAGTCCAAAGACATGCAGGTTAGGTTAACTGGTGACTCTAAATTGACCGTAGGTGTGAGTGTGAATGGTTGTCTGTGTCTATGTGTCAGCCCTGTGATGACCTGACGACTTGTCCAGGGTGTACCCCGCCTTTCGCCCGTAGTCAGCTGGGATAGGCTCCAGCTTGCCTGCGACCCTGTAGAAGGATAAAGCGGCTAGAGATAATGTGATGTGTGTGATGTGATATATATATATATATATATATATATATATATATATATATAATTTAATTCAAATAGGTAAGCTTTCATATATTCTACATTCATTACACGTAAAGTGAAATATTTCAAGTTTTTTTTGTTTTAATTTTGATGATTATGGCATATAGCTCATGAAAATCAGAAATCCAGCATCTCAAATTATTAGAATATTTCCTAAGATCAATCAAATAAGGATTTACAATACAGAAATATCCAACTTCTGAAATGTATATTCATTTATACACTCAATACTTGGTTGGGGCTCCTTTGCCACAAATTACTGCATCAGTGCGGTGTGGCATGGAGGTGATCAGTCTATGGCACTGCTGAGGTGTTACTGAAACCCAGGTTGCTTTGATAGCAGCCTTTAGCTCATCTGTATTTTTGAGTCGGGTGTTTCTCATCTTCCTTTTGATAATACGTCATAGATTCTCTCTCGGCTTTAGGTCAGTCGAGTTGGCTGGCCAATCAAGCACAGTAATGTCATGGTCAGCAAACCATTCAGTAGTAGTTCTGGCCCTGTGGACAGGTGCTAAGTCCTGCTGGAAAAGGAAATTAGTATCTCCATAAAAAGCTTGTCAGGAGATGGAAGCATGAAGTGCTCTAAAATCTCCTGGTAGATGGCTGTGTTGACTTTGGACTTGATAAAACACAGTGGACCAACACCAGCAGATCATCACAGACTGCGGAAACTTCACACTGGACTTCAAACACCTTGAATTCTGTGCCTCTCCACTCTTCCTCCAGACTCTAGGACCTTGATTTCCAACTGAAATGCAAAATTAACTTTCATCTGAAAAGAGGACTTTGGACCACTGGGCAACAGTCCAGTTCTTTCTCTCCTTAGCCCAGGTAAGACACTTCTGATCTTGTCTCTGATTCAGGAATGGCTTGATATTAGGAATGCGACAGTTGTAGCCCCTTTCCTGGAGACGTCTGTGCGTGGTGGCTCTTGATGCACTGACACCAGTCTCAGTCCACTCCTTGTGAAGCTCTCCCAAGTTCTTGAATCAACTTTTCTTGACAATCCTCCCAAGGCTGTGGTCATCCCTGTTGCTTGTGCACCTTTTCTAGCCAGCCTTTTCAGCAGTGACCTTCTGTGGCATACCCTCCTTGTGGAGGCTGTCAGTGGTCATCTTCTGGACAACTGTCAAGTCAGCAGTCCTCCCAATGATTGTGGTTGTATGTACTGAACTAGACCAAGAGATACATGGTATTTATACTATTTTAATCAAACTCAAAATGAAATACTCTCATATTGTGAGATTTTATTTTCATTTTTTTTGCACAGTAGGCCATAATTATCAATATTAAAATAGAAAAATGCTTGAAACATTTTAGTTTATGTGTAATGAATCTGGAAAATATTGCATTTTCACTTTCTTAAATGACTGATGGAAAATACTGAACTTTTTCATGATATTTGAATTGTTTGACAAGCACTAGGGTGTGGGTGTGTGTAGAATTTCTCAACATCTCTCTTTTATAAAATTCCCTACATGTTTACAGGAAGGCAGAGAACACAACTCACATGAGTTTGTATTTTCTGTCTGGTTCTGCCTGGTTGTTTAGGAGATCACAGCAACGTGTGTGAGGGATTTCCATTGTGATTCCCCCTCTGCTCATATAGTGGACTAAAGCAAATTCAATAACTTACACAGGAACAGTGTGGCTCTTTCACTGACTTTTCCCAGTATTTAGCGCCATCTAGTGGTTGACTTCCCAAATAACAACATATTACCTTTTTTCTAGCATTTTTGAAATATGTTCTAACATAAGAACAGATTTTTTTTTGTTTGTTTGAACCCACCCATTTTCAAATGATCAAAAATATTGGAACAGATGTTTCTTGCTGCCCAGGTGTGCCCTGTTGGATTGATTGTTTCAACAATTAATAGCTCTGAATTTCTACTCTTGGTTTGAACCCAAGGTTTCAGGAGTGAGACTGCATTTGGTTGTTAAAAAGGATAAATCAACATGAACACAAGTGAGATCTGTCTAAAGGAGAAACACAAGCCATACTGCAAAGCTGGGAAAAGAGGGAAAATCAATCAGAGCAATTGCACAAGCATTGGGCATTGCCAAGATAACAATTTGGAATATCCTGAAAAAGAAAGAAACCACTGGTGTGCTAACAACCAGACGTGGAACAGATTAACCAAGGAATACAAACAGGAGGTGATGACAAACATTGTTAGGAGCTGTGAACTCCCCCCCCCCCCCCCCAAAAAAAAAAAAAAAAAAAGCAGTCAGTGACATCATTAATGGCATCGACAGGGCAGGGCTGAAGATATCACAATCCAGCATTCAAAGAAGACTTCAAGAACAGAAGGATAGAAGCCATAGCACACGAGGCAAACCACTCATCAGCAGTGAGAATCAGAAGACCAGATTAGAAGTCACAAAGAAATACAGAGATGAACCACAAAGGTTTTGGAACCAAGATTAACCTCTAACAAAGTGATGGAAAGGCCAAAGTGTGGAGAAAGAAAGAATCTGCTCATGATCCAAAACATATGATCTCACTGGTCAAGCAAGGTGGAGGTAGTGTCATGGCTTAGGCTTGCATGACCGTTTCTGGAACAGGTTCACTAATCTTTAATGATGAGCTAACTTAAGATAGTTGCAGCAGAATTAATTCAAAAGTCTACAGAAACATTCTGTCTGCCAATTTACAGAGAAATGCATCCAATCTAATTGGGTAGACCTTCATCATGTAGCAAGACAATGACCCAAAACACACTGCCAACACAACCAAAGACTTCAGTGGAAAAAGTGGAAGGTTTTAGACTGGTCAAGTCAGTCACCAGACCTTCACCCAAATGAGCATGCATTTCACCTCCTGAAGAGGAGACTTGAAAGGAGAAAGACGTTGAGGTTCATGTCTGCGAAAGCATCACAAAAGAAGAATGCAACAGTTTGGTGATATCAGTGGGTTGCCAACTTGACGCATTAAATGCAAGCAAGGGATATGCAAATGTAATTTACTTTGATTTGCTTTAAGAGAATCTCTTCCTATGTATTACTATCTTGCTTACCTAAATATTGGGTGGTCTGTCACCAAAGGTGCCATGTTCTGAGTTGTTTCACATATCTACAGTAGATGTAAATATGAAGGCCCCGTCACACTTATTCAGAATTAGCAAGAATCAAGCAGAACCAGCCGAATGAAAATTTTTTTCAAAATTTGTGCCACATTCGGGCGGGAATTTCAAACTGACCAACATTCTTACAGCTTTGTAAGAATGCAGTTTGAATACTTAGAATGTGCTTCAAACCTGCCTTGAATGATTCTTGCACATTCCGGGTGTATTAGCTTTCGAATGCAGTTCAAATGTAGTTGGAACACAGTAGGAATACCTGGAATGCTGTTAGCATGCAGTAAGAATATTAAGAATGCACTTCGAATGCCGTACGAGTGCGGTTCAATTGCTGCCCGAATACCACTCAAAGTCTGGTCAGAAGGTGCCTCGAATGCTGTACGAATTCATCTCAAATGCAGTCAGAACGCTCCCGGAATAGCCGCCGAATATGTTTCGAACGTCTAAGAATTCAAAGAGAACGCAGCTTGAATACTTAGAATGTACTTCAAATATCCTGGAATATACAAAAAATTTTCATTTACGACGGCACTCCGGCTCATTCGAGGCACATTCGTGACATTCTGGCAGGATCTGAAGTGGCTTGCCATTTCAATTTTTCCCTCGAATGCGATCAGAATGTTTCGAATACTGTTGGAATGCCGTAAGAATATTTAGAATGCAGTCAGAATGCAGTTAGAATACACTTCGAATGCCGTTCAATATTTCTCCTCTTCGAATGCACCTCGAATGTTTTGAGCATGAGCAAAACATTCGGGCCGGCCACAAGAATGGGCCCGAATGTTTGGAATACACTCAGAATGCAGTCAGAATTTTTAGAATGCACTTCGAATATCCAGGAATATACGAAGAATTTTAATTCCGATGGCATTCTGGCTCATTCCGCCTCTAGTGTGACTACCCTATGAGGAAATGAATGCTGAAATTTTGATCTATTGCCTCATATTCAGATTTTGATCTCAAACCCAGATGCCTTCAGTGTACAGCAAAGACAAAAGAATTGGCCATGCCATTCTGGTACTTTCAGAGGGGACTGTACATTCTAAGAAAAGAATGCAACCATAAGGCAATTAGAAACTCTCAAACATTTATTGATCAATTTTGTCAAATAATCAGGAACCTGGTGGTATGGTGGTGTAGCGGTTAGCACTGTTGCCTCACAGCAAGAAGGTTCTGGGTGTGAGCCCAGTAGCCGACGGGGTCCTTTCTGTGCGGAGTTTGCATGTTCTCCCCATGTCTGTGTGGGTTTCCTCCAGGTGCTCCAGTTTCCCCCACAGTCCAAAGACATACAGGTTGGGCTAATTGGTGGCTCTAAATTGAGTGTGAGTGTGAATGGTTGTGTGTCTCTATGTGTCAGCCCTGTGATGATCTGGTGACTTGTCCAGGGTGTACCCTGCCTTTCGCCCATAGTCAGCTGGGATAGGCTCCAGCTTGCCTGCAACCCTGTACAGGATAAGCGGCTACAGATAATGGATGGATTTTCTATGTTTTTCTGAAGTTATTCAGTAAGGAAGACATTCTAGCATCACTTTAAACCTTTAATGTATTATTTTTAAAAATTGTTTTAAGGTACTAATCCAGTAATAATGTTTCATGCAGGATATTTTTGATAATGCCTTTCTTGCTTCATGCAGAATACAGGACATAATTACACTGTGGATGATGTAAATTGTTGTTGAAAATTACACAACTGCAGGGACAGCCAAACAGCCAAACAGAAATTTGGAAATGGAAATTTAAAGGGGAAAAACAGCAAAGGGCTGAAGAAAATGAGTGTGTAGGGAATGTGGTGGAATAATTGTGAGGCCTCTGTTTATGAGGAGCCAGGCCAGACTGTGTGCCTGATATATAATTACACTCAGCATTGCCCTCAGGTTAAAGAGCATGGGTAGAAATATGTCTGTTGGACTTGTCCCATGGTAACAGGGAGGTCAGCGAGGACAGATTTTGTGTTTAGGCCTTTTGAGATTACCAAAAAAAAGCTGTTTTGAGGGTGGGGCAGCTAGAAATGCCAGTGTGGTGTCACATGGAGCTGGAGCACTTCATTACCCAAGAGTAATGGGTTGAACAGTAACCTTCAAAATTACCTGTGACCTTTTGACTTCCCAGCTTCTATTACACACACTGCATCTTTTTCACAATACAGGGATTCTGGTACCCTTGTGTAAGTGTGCTTCCTTTGATTTTTGCAATTGCTTTGTCGCTAACTCGCAAGATGAAAAAAAAAGAAAAAAAAGCAGCTCACTGCTTGTGTAATGCTTATGTGTATCAGTGCAAATCCAGATGCTAGCCATTGCAGTCAGGGGTCTGAAATAGAAAACGTCTACACTAAGTTCAAAGGTTAGTTAAATAAACAAATGATTGATGGACCACAGAGGTTAACAAGGTGATTTTGAGACTTATCTTTGTTTACTGTGACTGCATTTCAGTGACAACACAAACAAGCTCAGATGAAGTATGATTTTAAATAAATATTTATCAGGAATAGGCCACTATATAATCTCACTATAAATCAGCATCTCCAAATCAAGAGACATGATCCATTTAATTCTCATTGCAAATGCAGCAGAACAGCATTTGATGATGTTTCTTCTAAAAGCTTTCCTGATCCTAACATGAAACTAACCCACTGAATCTAAAGCTAATGTAAAATTTTACATTTAATCACACACACACACACACGTAAAATTTTACATTTAATCACACACACACACACACACACACACGTTGTTTACCATGAACAAGCTTTTGGCAGAATTCTGGTTGGATATTTTACAATGCTTCATGATAGACTTGGTAGAGTTCAATGAAATTTATTATTTTTTTCTTGGCATGGACTCGACTTATAAGCACGGTCTGTATATTTTCAATAGGGTTGAAGTCAGGACTTGTTTTAAGCTTAATGTTAGCTTGCTTTATCCTCCACAGCCAGCTCTGATGCGTGTTTGGGTTCATGGTCCTGTTGTAACTCCCAAGCCCCAAGTCATGTTCAAGATTCTGATGGTTTATGCTGAAGAATTCTGAGGTAGTCCTCCTTCATTATTCCATCCACTTTGTGCAACGAACCAGTTCCAATGGCAGCAAAACAGCCCCAGAGCATAATGATCCTACTACCACCACCACCACCAGCGGGTACAGTGTTCCACTGTACATGGTGGTCATTGTGGCCAAACAACTCAATCTTTGTCGCATCTGACCATACAGCTATCCTCCAGAAGGCTTTTTTCTTTGTCTGTATGGTCAGCTTCAAACTTTAGTTAAGCTTGAAGGTGTCAATTTTGGAGCAGGGGGTTGTTTCTTGGATAGCAGCCTCTTAGTCCATGGTGAGCTGAACTGTAGACAGTGATCCATCAGCTTCCAGTTCATGGCAGGGTTGTGCCATGGTCGTTCCCAGGTTGTTCCTGACCATCCAAACCAATTTCCTTTCAGCTGAGGGTGACAGTTTGTGTTTTCTTGAAGCAAAGTGGCTTGGCAAAGTGACTACATCTTACAATAACTTGGAGACAATTGTTTGAACTGATCTTGGAATTTGCAGTTGTTTAGAAATGGCTCCAAGAGACATTCTGGAATTGTGCATATCTGTGATCCTCTTTCTCAGAACTGCACTGAGCTCCTTATTTCCCGTTTTACTGTGTGTTGGTCAATCCAATGAGCGCTGTAAACAAACCCTTTTTATGAAGGCACAGAGAAGCTACCAGCTGTAGTCGATCATGATCACTAACAGGAAGTTAAGAGACCTCGGCTTTGGCAAGACGAGATATTTTGGAAGTTTCAGCACCTCTGAATTAATAATCTAAGTGAGCGTATGTACATTTTTGACCCTGTATGTATAATTTTGACCCTGTGTTGATTTCAGAAAACCCAAAGGTAATTAAAACTTGTTCACCAAATTCTAGTGTTTTTTTTAATCAAAGATGGATGCTGTACAATCATTCTGCCACAGAAAAAGAACAGTTCAAAGAAATTACTGAAAGCCCAAATATTGCCATGACATTCATATCCAAGATGACATTCATGTCACTGTATGTAAACCTCTGACCACAACTCTGTGTGTGTGTGTGTGTGTGTGTCTGTGTGTGTGTGTATACTAGTGCATCTCAAAAAATTAGAATATTGTGAAAAAGTTCAATATTTTCTATCAGTTATTTAAGAAAGTGAAAATGTTATATTATACAACCCCGATTCCAAAAAAGTTGGGACAAAGTACAAATTGTAAATAAAAACGGAATGCAATGATGTGGAAGTTTCAAAATTCCATATTTTATTCAGAATAGAACATAGATGACAGAGCAAATGTTTAAACTGAGAAAATGTATCATTTAAATAGAAAAATTAGGTGATTTTAAATTTCATGACAACACCACATCTCAAAAAAGTTGGGACAAGGCCATGTTTACCACTGTGAGACATCCCCTTTTCTCTTTACAACAGTCTGTAAACGTCTGGGGACTGAGGAAACAAGTTGCTCAAGTTTAGGGATAGGAATGTTAACCCATTCTTGTCTAATGTAGGATTCTAGTTGCTCAACTGTCTTAGGTCTTTTTTGTCGTATCTTCCATTTTATGATGCGCCAAATGTTTTCTATGGGTGAAAGATCTGCAGGCTGGCCAGTTCAGTACCCGGACCCTTCTTCTACGCAGCCATGATGCTGTAATTGATGCAGTATGTGGTTTGGCATTGTCATGTTGGAAAATGCAAGGTCTTCCCTGAAAGAGACGTCATCTGGATGGGAGCATATGTTGCTCTAGAACCTGGATATACCTTTCAGCATTGATGGTGTCTTTCCAGATGTGTAAGCTGCCCATGTCACACGCACTAATGCAACCCCATACCATCAAAGATGCAGGCTTCTGAACTGAGCGCTGATAACAACTTGGGTCGTCCTTCTCCTCTTTAGTCCGAATGACACGGCGTCCCTGATTTCCATAAAGAACTTCAAATTTTGATTTGTCTGACCACAGAACAGTTTTCCACTTTGCCACAGTCCATTTTAAATAAGCCTTAGCCTAGAGAAGACATCTGCGCTTCTGGATCATGTTTAGATACGGCTTCTTCTTTGAACTGTAGAGTTTTATCTGGCAACGGCGGATGGCACGGTGAATTGTGTTCACAGATAATGTTCTCTGGAAATATTCCTGAGCCCATTTTGTAATTTCCAATACAGAAGCATGCCTGTATGTGATGCAGTGCTGTCTAAGGGCTCGAAGATCACGGGCGCTCAGCATGGTTTTCCGGCCTTGACCCTTGCGCACAGAGATTCTTCCAGATTCTTCCAGATTCTCTGAATCTTTTGATATTATGCACTGTAGATGATGATATGTTCAAACTCTTTCCAATTTTACACTGTCGAACTCCTTTCTGATATTGCTCCACTATTTGTCAGCGCAGAATTAGGGGGATTGGTGATCCTCTTCCCATCTTTACTTCTGAGAGCCGCTGCCACTCCAAGATGCTCTTTTTATACCCAGTCATGTTAATGACCTATTGCCAGTTGACCTAATGAGTTGCAATTTGGTCCTCCAGCTGTTCCTTTTTTGTACCTTTAACTTTTCCAGCCTCTTATTGCCCCTGTCCCAACTTTGAGATGTGTTGCTGTCATGAAATTTCAAATGAGCCAATATTTGGCATGAAATTTCAAAATGTCTCACTTTCGACATTTGATATGTTGTCTATGTTCTACTGTGAATACAATATCAGTTTTTGAGATTTTTAAATTATTGCATTCCGTTTTTATTTACTATTTGTACTTTGTCCCAACTTTTTTGGAATCGGGGTTGTAGGCTCATTACACAAACTAAAATTTTTCAAGCATTTTTCTATTTTAATTTTAGTCAGTATGGCATACAGTACAAAAACATAAAAAAAACCATCTCAAAATATTAGAATATTTCATTTCGAGTTTGAGTAAAACAGTATGAACACAGTATATCTCTCGGTCTAGTTCGGTACACACAACCACAATCATGGGGAAGACTGCTGACTTGACTGTTGTCCAGAAGATGATCACTGATGCCCTCCACAAGGAGGGTAAGCCACAAAAGGTCATTGCTGAAAAGGGTGGCTGGAAAAGGTGCACAAGCAACAGGGATGGCCGCAGTCTTGAGAGGATTGTCAAGAAAAGTTGATTCAAGAACTTGGGAGAGCTTCACAAGGAGTGGACTGAGGCTGGTGTCAGTGTATCAAGACCCATCACGAACAGACATCTTCAAGAAAGGGGATACAACTTTCGCATTCCTAATATCAAGCTACTCCTGAGCCAGAGACAATGTCAGAAGTGTCTTATGTAGGCTAAGGAGAGAAAGAAATGGACTGTTGCTCAGTGGTCCAAAGTCCTCTTTTCAGATGAAAGTACATTTTGCATTTAATTTGGAAATGACGGTTCTAGAGTCTGGAGGAAGAGTGGAGAGGCACAGAATCCAAGGTGTTTGAAGCCCAGTGTGAAGTTTCCACAGTCTGTGATGATTTGGGGTGCCATGTCATCTGCTGGTGTTGGTCCACTGTATTTTATCAAGTCCAAAGTCAACACAGCCATCTACCAGGAGATTTTAGAGCACTTCATGCTTCCATCTGCTGACGAGCTTTTTGGAGATGCTGATTTCCTTTGCCAGCAGGACTTAGCACCTACCCACAGTGCCAAAACTACTACCAAATGGCTTGCTGACCATGATATTACTGTGTTTGATTGGCCAGCCAACTTGCCTGACCTGAACCCCATAGAGAATCTATGGGGTATTGTCAAGAGGAAGATGAGAAACACCCGACCCAAAAATACAGATACGCTGAAGGCCACTATCAAAGCAACCTGGGCTTCAGTAACACCTCAGCAGTGCCACAGACTGATCACCTCCATGCCACACTGCACTGATGCAGTAATTCATGGTAAAGGAGCCCCAACCAAGTATTGTGTATAAATGAATATACTTTTCAGAAGTTGGACATTTCTGCATTGTAAATCCTTTTTTTGATTGATCTTAGGGAATATTCTAATAATTTGAGATACTGGATTTCTGATTTTCATGAGCTATAAGCCATAATCATCAAAATTAAAACAAAAAAGGCTTTAAATATTTCACTTTACATGTAATGAATATAGAATATATGAAAGTTTACCTTTTTGAATTAAATTATGAAAAAAAGGAACTTTTTCATGGTATTCTAATTTTTTGAGATGCACTAGTATATATATCAGTGGTAATGCTCACTGACTACAATGCGGGAGATCGGGGTTCGAATCCCGGTCGGGGCAAAACATCATCCAGTAAGGGCCCTTAGGCAAGACCCCTCATGATATATCAGCCTACCTCAGGAATGAGTGAAGAGATAACTGATAGTCATACCGGCTCAGACGTCGCCTGGGTCAACAAGGTCTGCGTCAGTTGCTAGGGAACCAGGGCAAACTGATGAGAAATGGGCTACTGGAACAAGACATCGATGGATGAGGACAGAAAATACGGATTTGCTGGAATGCTACTATACAAGCAATCCCAGAGAGAGGGGATACATGCAGCGAATGTGGGACCATTGGATACTTCGAAACCTACAATCAAGGCTAACAAAGATTACATCCGTAATCGAAATCTACTATCACAACTAGAGATTAATGAAACCACCCGGATCTGCAGCGATGACATAGGGATGTCATTCGGATTGGACAAGTGTGGCCGGATGGTCTCAAAGAGAGGCAAGATGATCCGGACTGAGGGGATTGACCTACCAGAGGGTAACATAGGTGATATCCAAGACAGCTACAAGTACCTTGGCATCCCACAGGCTAATGGAAACCATGAAGAGGCCACAAGGAAGTCAACCACAGCCAAATACCTCCAGAGAGTAAGGCAGGTCCTGAAAAGTCAGCTGAATGGTAAGAACAAGGTCCAAGCCATCCAGTCATCAGATACCCCACTGGTATCATAAACTGGCCAAAGGAGGAGATAGAAGCCACAGATATCAAGACTAGAAAGCTCCTCACCATGCATGGAGGGTTCCATCCCAAGTCCAGCACCCTGAGACTATACACTAAGCAGAAAGAGGGCTAGTGAGCATCAAGACCACAGTCCAGGATGAAACATCGAAAATCTGAGAATACATCAGAAAGATGGCCCCAAAGGATGAACTGCTAAGTGAATGTCTCAGGCAGCAGAACCCTGATGAGAGTGCAGAGGAGGAGGAGGAACAGACAACCTGGAGGGACAAACCCCTACATGGCATGTACCACCGTCAGATAGAGGAAGTGGCTGATATCAAGAAATCCTACCAGTGGCTGGATAATGCAGGACTGACAGACAGCACAGAGGCACTAATCATGGCAGCACAAGAACAGGCCATAAGCATAAGAGCCATAGAGGCCAGGATCTACCAGAGTAGATCAGACCCAAGATGCAGACTGTGCAAAGAAGCCCCTGAAACAGTCCAGCACATAGTAGCAGGGTGTAAGATGCTAGCTGGATCAGCGTACATGGAGAGGCACAACCAAGTGGCTGGGATAGTATACAGGAACATCTGCAACCAGTATGGAATAGAAGTACCCAAGTCCCAATGGGCCATACCACAGAAGGTGGCTGAGAACAACAGGGCCAAGGTTCTGTGGGACTTCAGCTTCCAGACTGACAAACAGATCCTGGCTAACCAACCGGACATAGTGGTGGTGGACAAAGAGCAGAAGAGGGTGGTGGTGATAGATGTAGCGATCCCAGCTGACGCCAACATCAGGAAGAAGGAACATGAGAAACTTGAGAAGTATCCAAGTTTACTTGGATCTACTAGAAGCAGCTGGAACGGATGTGGAAGGTCAAGGGTTGCGTGGTCCCCGTGGTAGTGGGGGCACTTAGGGCAGTAACCCCCAAACTGGGAGAGTGGCTCCAGCAAATCCCAGGAACAACATCTGAAGCCTCAGTCCAGAAGAGCGCAGTCCTAGGAACATCGAAGATACTGCGCAGAACCCTCAAACTCCCAGGCCTCTGATAGAGGACCCGAGCTTGAGGATGACATGGATACCACCCCCCCGCCGGGGGTGAGAAGGAGATTTTATATATATATATATATATATATATATATACACACTACTGGGGACCACATGTCCCCACAAGGATAGGAAAATCTGACAATTTCGACCTTGTGGAGACAGTTGGATGGTCCCTATAAGGAAACTGCTATTGTGTGTGTGTTTTTTTTTAAACAGGCAAAAATAAAGAAATAAATAAAAGAGCCAAAAAGTTTCCTTTTTGTTACTAAGGTTAAGGTTAGGTTGAGGTGTGGGCATAGCATTAATTAACTGCATTAACAATTATGTCACTGGAAGGTCCTCACAGGGATAGTGAAACAAATGTGTGTGTGTGTGTGTGTGTGTATATAATATATATATATATCTCAGCGGCGGCTGGTAGTCTTTCAAACAGGGGAGGCTGGTCGGTTACGATATTTCCAGATTTTAAAAGAAAAAAGAAAAAAAACATAAATTTTGCCCATACTCTTGCCTCTGATCTGGCTGATTGTTGGCAGGGTCACAAACTGTGAAATAACAGGTTCTTTTGGCCCATTAGCCTACTGTCCAATATACATGATGGTGGTGTTGGGGGGGGGGGGGGGGGTATATTTTAACATTTTATATTTTAAAATTGTGGCATGTTGTTTAAAAATTGATCATTATTGAAAGCAGCTCTTTGTCAGGAACCTCAGCAGTAACAGCAGAGTGTTCTGGAATAGGCACAAGCACTGACCTTGGGGAGCCAAACATAGAGCTGGGTGCCACACATTTCATTCAGTGACACTTTCCCTATATTTTACTTATTTTGACTGAGAAATGTTTTATTGACAATTTTGATAACCCTTCACTTTTAATCCAGGTCTGTAGTGTGAAATGTTCTCGGCTGTGTTTTTGTTTAAAAATGTTTTCCAAACTGTAGCTGTGTTTAATTCATATCTAGAAAAATATATATTCCAATATAATATATATTCCAATATAATATACTCAGCATAAACATTTTAAATAGATTCTATATTTTTGGTCCATCCATGACATATTACTAAAGTAGCCTATTTACTGTTGTTGATGTGGGTCACTTGCTGTTAGCCAATTCACTTTCTCGTACCAGGAGAGCTGAAAGGAACGAGTATTATTCCCTACCTTTTTCACCAAGTCAATTTGAGGCGTTGGTCTACCCTGCTCTTTAATTTTAATTTTTTCCTCGAAAGGAAGACTGGCAAATGGCTTCGCCAAAATTAAATCAGCAATGCTTGGCATCTGTGCGCAGCTTTCTTGCTAGCTGACTAGCCCCCTCAAGTTCAAGTTCAGTCACTCAAATAAACGAAATTTCTGGAACTAAGATAGCAAACTTGACAACACTATATTTACACTTTATTTACAATGAAAATATATACAAACTAAAAAAGCTGGTAGAAACCGTATGTAATGAATTAAATTGAAATGTAAGCCGATCTCTTACAATACACCACAGCACTTGCGAATCCGCATGGGACTGAACTGAAATTCACCGTTGCCTGTCTATAGTTGAAACGAGCTGTCAATCAAAGAAAATATCCGGCCGCTTTAACCAATCACCAGTCTCCTCGCGGAAACTGCCATGTCCCTCCCACCGTGAGGCTCGGAGTCTGTGGGCGGGCATTCTCGCAGTATTTGTCCAATAACCGTCTTGCATTTTGAGATTGAAAAGCGCATAGCTCCCAAATGCCATTGAAGTCCACTGAGGCTGGGCTGCATCGCGCTGTCACAAGGGGGAAAAACTCGCGAACACATTAGGCGAACTGGGGAAAGTTATAACAGAATGATTTCGCAATGTAGTTGGGTTGAGCACATATATTTCTTATATATATATATATAACATTATAACATTATATTGCTATTTCAGATCCAGAATTTTTAGAGGAGGCTGAGCCTCCCTCGTTGTCTTAGAGCAATCGCCCGTGATTATTTATATATATATATATATATATATATATATATATATATACACATACACATACACTTTTTGGTGAAGTCGCTTCATTTCACATTGAAACAATGAAGCTGTAGCTCATACCAGCCACTGTTGTTGTGTGTAAGTTTGAAATCCAATCAAAGAGTAGCGTTTAACGTGACGTCACCCAAAAATTTCAGACACCCATAAAATTGTTAATATGACAGGTGGCGCCACCATCTTGGCAACTTGTAAGCATACCCACCTGGGGAACATTGTATGTGCGTTTGATCGAAATCCAATCAATCCTGTGGAAAGAGTAGTGAGTAATAGGAGTATATAATCCTGTAGGAGTAGTATAAGTTCAACTTATATAGTGCCTTTCTCACACCCAAGGTTGCTTTACAATTACAAAAAAACAAAAGAGGGTCAGGATGTAATTTCAGTGGGCCCACAATCCTACGAAAAGGTGCACAAAGGTACAGTGGTGCTTGAAAGTTTGTGAACCCTTTAGAATTTTCTATTTATCTGCACAAATATGACCGAAAACATCATCAGATTTTCACACAAGTCCTAAAAGTAGATAAAGAGAACCCAGTTAAACAAATGAGACAAAAATATTATACTTGGTCATTTATTTATTGAGGAAAAATGATCCAGTATTACATATCTGTGAGTGACAAAAGTATGTGAACCTTTGCTTTCAGTATCTGGTGTGACCCCCTTGTGCAGCAATAGCTGCAACTAAGTGTTTCTGGCAACTGTTGATCAGTCCTGCACACCGGCTTGGAGGAATTTTAGCCCATTCCTCTGTACAGAACAGCTTCAACTCTGGGATGTTGGTGAGTTTCCTCACATGAACTGCTTGCTTCAGGTCCTTCTGCAGCATTTTGATTGGATTAAGGTCAGGACTTTGACTTGGCCATTCCAAAACATTAACTTTATTCTTCTTTAACCATTCTTTGGTAGAATGACTTGTGTGCTTAGGGTCGTTGTCTTGCTGCATGACCCACCTTCTTTTGAGATTCAGTTCATGGACAGATGTCCCGACATTTTCCTTTAGAATTCACTGGTATAATTCAGAATTAATTGTTCCATTAATGATGGCAAGCAAAGTGATCCTGGCCTAGATGCAGCAAAACAGGCCCAAACCATGATACTACCACCATCATGTTTCACAGATGGGATAAGGTTCTTATGGTGGAATGCAGTGTTGTCCTTTCTCCAAACATAATGCTTCTCATTTAAACCAAAAAGTTCTATTTTGGTCTCATCTGTCCACAAAACATTTTTCCAATAACCTTCTGGCTTGTCCACGTGATCTCTAGCAAACTGTAGACGAACAGCAATGTTCTTTTTGGAGAGCAGTGGCTTTCTCCTTGCAACCCTGCCATACACACCATTGCTGTTCAGTGTTATCCTGATGATGGACTCATGAACATTAACATTAGTCAATGTGAGAGAGGCCTTCAGTTGCCTAGAAGTTACCCTGGTGTCCTTTGTGACCTCGCCGAGTATTACACGCCTTGCTCATGGAGTGATCTTTGTTGGTCGACCACTCCTGGGGAGGGTAACAATGGTCTTGAATTTCCTCCATTTGTACACAATCTGTCTGTCTGTGGATTGGTGGAGTCCAAACTCTTTAGGGATGGTTTTGTAACCTTTTCCAGCCTGAGGAGCATCAACAATGCTTTTTCTGAAGTCCTCAGAAATCTCCTTTGTTCGTGCCATGATACACTTCCACAAACATGTGTTGTGAAGATCAGACTTTGATAGATCCCTGTTCTTTAAATAAAACAGGGTGCCCACTCACACCTGATTGTCATCACATTGATTTAAAACAACTGACTCTAATTTGACCTTCAAATTAACTGCTCATCCTAGAGCAGGGGTCACCAAACTTTTTTCTCTGGGGGCCACATTGTCGTTCCTGACTGTGATGGGGAGCCGGGGTCGGGTCAGCTATATAACATAGAATTGTATGACCCAGACAAATATGACCACCAGCAGGCCTCATTGTGTAGTAGAGATTACTAGCCTGGCACAGCCATCCCCACTACTATATCCACACTTGATTCCTGGCACATATTTGTTTATCTTTACTAGTGGTTTGCAAAAGTAGTAATCGAGTCTTCACACTTTGTTTTAATTTGAAATACCACAGATATTCCATTTATTTATTTTCTAATAAAAATAACATCAAAGCTGTCAAGGTAAGAAACATCTGCCTAGTTGAGGTGATTGACACTGGCAAAAGTGAGTGGAAAATTATAAATTGTAGGTAGGCCTGTTGATATTATTAATAATATTAATAATAATTGTGTGCAGCACTTAATAAAGGTCAAATAAATAGGCCTATAAAATAAATACATTTTAAAAAACAGTGAAATTATAATAATATGAGCAATAGATCAATAGATCACAGCAATCGTGCTGTGTCCTGGACGTCATTGCTCTTATCCATGGCCAAAGCAAAAAACTCGAATTCTGACGCTTTCTCATTCAGCTGGTCATACACATTATCCCCCAAATCTTCGGTTTGCCTGGTCATGTGTGGAGAGACTCACCGCGTTGAGCGCATCCTTCTTGTCGGGACACACCTCCTCGACCACAGCAAGCATGCATACTTTAACAAAGTCCCCATCAGTAAACCTTATAGCTAGCTCAGACAGCAGCCTGGTTGATCTGCGTTTGGTGAAGGAATACATTCTCTTGTGCAGCCAGTCCGCATTTCATCCTCTGAATCCTGTCTTCTCTTGTTTGCCCTCGCAAACTAGCATACTCTTTGTGGCGGGTTTCGTAGTGACGACGCAGATTATATTCTTTGAAAACCGACACACTTTCTTTACATACAAGACAAACTGCACAGTCCTTACACCGAACAAAAAAATAATCGGTGGTCCACTGTTCTTTAAAAACTCTGCACTCTCTGTCAACTTTTCGCTGACCGCTAGCCATTTTGCTGTCCTGAACACTGACAGTTCTCTGCACGTGCGCTGCCTGTCACTGCTTGATTGCGAGCATATGACGAAAATTCGGAAAATATGAATAGTTCATTTTATAACTAAATAAATATCAATTTTAATTGATAAAATCAAAAAAATACAAGATGTAGACATGTTATTATTTGCCAAAAAGCAATTTAAAAAAAAATAGGCCATGACCACTTTTGGGGATTGCCTCATAGGGCCGGTTCAAGTGGTGGGGGGCAGAGGGGCTGGGGGGCCGGTCAAAGGGGGGTGGCGGGCCGGAGTTGGCCCGCGGGCTGGAGTTTGATGACCCCTGTCCTAGAGGTTCACATACTTTTGCCACTCACAGATATGTAATATTGGATCATTTTCCTCAATAAATAAATGA
Source organism: Neoarius graeffei (assembly GCF_027579695.1). Lineage (NCBI taxonomy): Eukaryota > Metazoa > Chordata > Actinopteri > Siluriformes > Ariidae > Neoarius > Neoarius graeffei. The sequence goes on along the minus strand of NC_083575.1, from coordinate 33,841,539 downwards.
CCAAGTATAATATTTTTTGTCTCGTTTGTTTAACTGGGTTCTCTTTATCTACTTTTAGGACTTGTGTGAAAATCTGATGATGTTTTAGGTCATATTTATGCAGAAATATAGAAAATTCTAAAGGGTTCACAAACTTTCAAGCACCACTGTATGTCCCACACTGCCTGCACAGCCACCATGACACCACCGGGCAACATTGCTTGGAACACTGTGCCATGGATTCAGAAAGCGAGCACAGAAGCACCGCCGCACAGAGCGTTGGACAACCCCGATGATAAAACAAAGCAACGAGCTCATTGCAGTCCATAATGAGCAGCACAGGCCTCACCCATAGCAGACCAAAGCCTGAAGGAAACCGACACCCAAAGCTGGGTCTGGAGCTACACCACAACTGGTGGACAAAAAGTTCAAACAAAGAACAAACATCAAACCATCCATCCATTATCTGTATCCACTTATCCTGTCCTACAGGGTCACAGGCAAGCTGGAGCCTATCCCAGCTGACTATGGGCGAGAGGCAGGGTACACCCTGGACAAGTCGCCAGATCATCGCAGGGCTGACACATAGACATAGACAACCATTCACACTCACATTCACACCTACGATCAATTTAGAGCCACCAATTAGCCTAACCTGCATGCCTTTGGACTGTGGGGGAAACCGGAGCACCTGGAGGAAACCCAGGCAGACATGGGGAGAACATGCAAACTCCGCACAGAAGGGCCCTCGTCAGCTGCTGGGCTTGAACCCAGGACCTTCTTGCTGTGAGGCGACAGTACTAACCACTACACCACCGTGCCGCCCAATATCAAACCGCACAAGCACAAAAATAAAAACAGAAGGGAAAAAAAGAAAAGCAAAAAATTATATATAAATATATATATGGTATTACATGGTTGTGCGAAGATATATCATGAGTGAGCGAAGTGAACAAGTGAAATATTTTTCAACATGAGAAGATAAACTTCATGTCTTCACGTCACTGTGTAATGTCCTTTATATTGTATGGACACATAAAAAAAAACAACAAGTTAATCAAAAGAATTTTAATTTTGAACCAGTTGGCCATTTTGACAACATATGTCTAGTCAGCAGGAAAACACCTGGATTGACGTCATTGGAGTGAAGTATTGGGAAATATGTCATTCAGGTCGACAATGTATTTCATATGAAAAATGCAAGTTTTTCAATACAAAAATATAAACTTCAGATCTTCAAGTCAATGTATGATTTTCTTTTTATTATATAGACACATTCACAAACAAGATGTACCCAAATTTATCAAAACAATTCACTGATTTCATCACTTGTGAGTCTTAAAACTGGAAAAGGGACACGTCGGAGACATAAAACTAATGCTCTCGCGAGTGACTGACAGTTTGTCAACAAAAATGGCTGTGAGGTTTGCTTAATTAAAAGTGGAAGATTTACACTGTGTGCACAATTATTAGGCAAGTGAGTACTCTGACCCTACCATTATTTCTATGCATGTTTTCCAACCGCAAGCTAGATACACTTGAATGCTAATTGGATTTAAGCATTCTCAGGTGGTATTTATTTGTGTAATGAGGGAGGGTGTGACCTAAAGTCATTAATACCCTATATTAAGGTGTGCATAATTATTAGGCAGCTTCTTTATCTCAGGCAAAATGGGCCAAAAAAGAGATTTAACAGACACTGAAAAGACAAAAATTGTAAAATGCCTATCAGAGGGATGCAGCACTCTTGAAATAGCTAAGCTATAGAAATGTGAGCACAAAACAATCAAACGTTTTGTTGCAAATAGTCAACAGGCAGGGTCGCAAAAAATGTGTGGAGAAGAAAAGACACAAATTAACCGCAAAAGACTTGAGAAGGATTAAACATGAAGCTACCAGGAACCCATTATCCTCCAGTGCCACAATATTCTAGAACTGCAACCGACCTGGAGTGTCCAGAAGGACAAGGTGTTCGGTGCTCAGAGACATGGCCAAGGTAAGGAAGGCTGAAACACGACCACCACTAAACAAGACTCACAAGTTGAAATGTCAAGATTGGGCCAAGAAATATCTGAAGACAGATTTTCCAAAGGTTTTATGGACGGATGAAATGAGAGTGACTCTGGATAGACCAGATGGATGGGCCCATAGCTGGATAACTAATGGACACAGGGCACTTTGACTCAGACACCAGCAAGGTGGTGGAGGGGTAATGGCATGGGCTGCTATTATTAAGGATGAGCTAGTTTGACCATTTCAGGTTGAAGATGGACTTAACATCAACTCCCAAACCTACTGCCAGTTTCTAAAAGATACATTCTTCAAGTAGTGGTATGGGAAGAAGTCTGCATCATTCAAGAAGGCCATGATTGTTATGCAGAACAATGCACCATCACATGCACCCAAGTACTCCACTGCTTGGCGAGCCCACAAAGGCCTTAAAGATGACAAAGTAATGACATGGCCCCCTTCCTCACCTGACTTAAACCCTATTGAGTACTTGTGGCCCCTTCTTAAGCATGAGATTTCACAGCGAGGGAAGACAATACACCACTCTGAATAGCATTTGGGAGGCCATGGTTGCTCCTGCACAAAAAGTTGATCGTCAACAAATCAAAAAACTAACAGACTGGATGGAAGGCTCATGGCAGTTATTGAAAAGAAGGGTGGCTATATTGGTCACTGGATATTTTTGAAATGCTAGAAGTGTTTATTTGTTAATTCTGAGTTGTTTATTTGTTACACTGAAAATTAAAATAAACAAGTGAGATGGGAAACTTTAAGCTTTTCATTTAGTTGCATAATAATTCTGCACACTAAATGTTGCCTAATAATTCTGCACACTTGTATATTCCCCTGAGAAGGCCTAAACTCCCCTTTCCTTTGTTAATCATTCTGGTTTTAGGTTTATTAACAATTTGGATTGACTGAGAGCACTGTATTTGTTCAACGATAAAATTAATCATCAGGAATACAACTTGCCTAATAATTGTGCACACAGTGTAAAGAGAAAGACACGCTGAACACCCGAAAGGTTACCAAAACTTCACTGGATATTCTTCACGCATATTTACAAGCGAAAAACATACCAACGGACATTGAAAAACTGGAAAAGAGAGCAATAGTGGAAATATTATCAAAGTTCTACTTGGAAGTGAGGAAAAGTGATGGAGACTTTTATAAGAGGACTTCACTCAGCAAAACCCTTTTGTTTTGAGCAACTGTAATGTAACAATTAACTCCTAGCAAAAGTAACTTTCAACTTGAGCTGTCAACCTGTATATAGCTTGTATATAGCTTGTGTTGGGTTGCTGTTCAGGCTTTTTGGACTTGTACCATTTTTATTGTTAGAACTTCGTACATGTACATTAGATTGACTACACACTGAATTACATTCGATCAGAATCAGCATTCAATATTGGTAAGTTACCCCCCTTTTCTTAACTTTTTGTAAAATCTATAATTGTTCCATCAAATGTGTATGTATAATAATAATATTGGCTGTTTTTTTCATGGTCTATCAGATATATTCCATTCAGTTAGCATCCTCGCCTCGTTCAGTATCATGCTAGCTGAATGGAATATATCTGATATACCACTCAATGCCAGCCAGTATTATTTAAATATTATATGGACACGAGTGTTTTACTGGGAAATATGCCACTCATATTTTTTGAACAAGCTACATCAATTGATGAATTGTTTTGATAAATTTGGGTGCTTTTTGTTTGCGAATGTGTCTATATAATAAAAAGAAAATCACATATTGGATTGAAGATATGAAGTTTCTCTCTCTCTCTTCAAAAAATAACTCAACAATCAAGCAATTAGAAAATCCAAAACATTTCATCAAAAACAAACAAACAAACAAACAAACAAACAAACCAACTGGCGAAGATGGCGTCCCAGCTTGACCAGCTCTGCCTGTGTTTTGGTGGTTGATTGCTGGTCAGACCAAACTGGGAAAATGAGAGTAGATTAAATGGCTGCACTTAAAACAGAGATGTTTCCTTGCCTGTGTTCAACTGATTGTGACAACTACAAAGTGCCATTTCTGGACAAGAGAGGTTCAATTTAAATGCGCATAAATTGCCCCAGATGCTCTTCGGTATTGTTTATGGACTCAGCGGGGGCAACATGGAAATTGAATTTGGGCCTCAGCACATGGGATTTGTGTACTGAAAAAGGATCAGAGGATCAAGACAAGAGAGGCTTGACCTTTTTACATGTGATTTGTAATGACATAAATGATTTAAATTGCTGATGGGGCATGATACAATAAATACAGTATATGTACTTACATTATTTATCACAACCACGGTAAATTTCATTTTATTTGTTGATTTTTTTCAGTGCTAATAAACTATACAGGCTATACACTCAAGAGTACGAAAACCTGTGCATGATCTGGTTGAGGATTACTGGGGGATGCGGGACGGGAGCTCTTCCCCTTCTAATTAAGACTTACTTTTGATTTTTCAAACAATATAAAGAAAAAAGTTCTTAAACTTTCAACTGCCCAAAAATCTTACTGCTAAACATTAAATTGTTTAATGTTGACATGTGTACATCATGCTTACAAACACTCATCACACCCCTACAATGGGCCATACCATGTCTCAGCAGTCTAGGCTTGCCATCGTGTAGACATTTATTTCGATTTGTAAAGAGCAATGTAAGTACAGATGAAAACTATGTAAATTAGATAACAATTCTCATAATTTGAATGTTACTGTGTTAGTCACACCTTGAATTAATTTAACACAAATGTCGATTTGTATAATTTATGCTAACTTATGTTGCCTAATTATATGGCTTTCAAATCCATAAACATTAGTCGGCTGTGAATTGTTCTTTCATTTGTAGCTAACATCTCCTGTGCCAGTCACCTCCCCCTCCCCCCACATGGTATTGCCACATGTTTATTCTTTCAGATTTTCGAAGTACGTCCTTGTGTTTGTGTCACGACAGGAACACGGGACAGTTCTTGTTGCTTTTTTTGCAAGTCTATTCCTGCTGAGCTCAGCATAAACAACCTCATTAAGTGGCCCACTAACACATTCACACACTGGTTTTCTCTGGCTTCCTGTGGTTCTCCAAGGTGATGTGGAGACACATTGTGGGGTGTTGGGGACGTAATCAGCACAGCACATGCTCCCATGCACGCGCGCGCGGGCACACACACACACACACAGACTCAAACCAGGCCTTAATCAGGACGTAATCAGAGCTCCCTGCCTACATCACACCACCACTCAGCCCGGTGATTAATGACTCCAGGCCTGTCAGAGCAGTGGACACATTCGACCTGACCGAGACTTTCAGTTTTTAGAAACTGCAGTTTCACAGAGGCAGTTTGTTTTTTCACAACTGCACTGATTCCTCATAGATTCTGTGCTTACTAAGAATGAGGACTAACTTATATGCTGGTGGAATTACTAAATCCAACAGAGGGAGACAAAGACTAATGCAAAATCTGCCACTGAACATGACAATTTATATTACAGCCTGCTGAATTCTCGAATCTGATTGGTCATATATATATATATATATATATATATATATATATATAAAAAACAGTTATTCCATGAAATTCAGTCGGATATGCGCTGATCGCCGATGAGGCACGTAGTGCTGAGTTGGCTATAAGCCATGTACGATGGGATTGAGTGGAATAACTGTTTATTCTATCCATATTCACTGGATTTTGAGAAACAGAGCATTTTTATTTTTACTTTTTGCAAATTTGATAAATGAAAACTTTATACAAAATGTCCAACAAAATCATTTCCGCTTACAGTGTAAACGAACTGGTGAAATGACAGTAGCAATTTGTGAAAATTGCTATAATAATAATTCTTGAAAAATAAAAAAGATATGTTCTTATCATCAAATACTCATCATCTCATCTCATTATCTGTAGCCGCTTTATCCTGTTCTACAGGGTCGCAGGCAAGCTGGAGCCTATCCCAGCTGACTACGGGCGAAAGGCGGGGTACACCCTGGACAAATCGCCAGGTCATCACAGGGCTGACACATTTGCCGCTTTTCCACTACAAACGCGGCTGAGCCGTGCCGTGCTGAGTCGAGCTGAGTCGAGCTGAGCGGGGCTGTTGGAGTTGCATTTCGACTACAACCGCGCTGAACCGTGCTGGCTGGAAGTGGGTGGACACATTGGGTGGAGTTAGCGAAAGTGGGTGGACGTCACGTGATGTCGTTAAGCAGCGCAAACAGTGACATCAGTGACAGTGGCGGAACAAGTCAGAGCCGGGCCGGGGGCGGGGCAAATGACCGGGCCCTTTATTAAAGCTTATCATAACATCATTTTAGGCTACAAAATGTCCGCAACTGCGGTGTTTACCAATTTCAACACTACCGGGTGCAACTATGTTATTTAGTACATCAAGTCCTTCAAACGAACATGTAACTCAGAAACAAAAAACATTAGGATACTGTACATGGCTCATAATAAAACATCAATAGCCTATACTGCGCACATTATTTGAAGGGCATACGAATGAGCGCTCAGAGGTTGCAACGGTGACAGGAAGAGTCAGAAATAAAAGGAGGGCGGTGCAAACCTCACTGAATGCACTGTGTTTACCAATTTCAACACTACGGGGTGCAACTATGTTATTTTGTACATTAAGTCCTTCAAACGAACATGTAACTCAGAAACAAAAAAACATTAGGCGACATACTGTACATGGCTCATAATAAAACATCAATAGCCTACTGCGCGCATTATTTGAAGGGCATACGACGAGCCTTGCGCTCCGCGAACTCGTCCACGATGCTCTGTATGTCACTGATTCAGTGAGCTTTTAAGCGGTAGTCTCACGACCCGAATAGTAAACAATAAACATGGAGGACATGGAGTCGTTAGTGTTGCTGGTCTTGGTGCTGTGGCTTGTTGTCACCGACAACGCGGACAGATACTGGCAAGAGTGTATAGATGAGGCGAGGCGCATAAGGATTCAGAAATTCTCGTAATTCGTAATTATTATTCTTCCGGGTTTGCGGTGTTTACAGATCCCAGCGCGCTCGCGGGGCGTGTGTGGGCATGTGAGGACACGCCTCCTCACCAATCAGTGCACAGGGGAGTGTCTGCTCACGCCCCTAGCCTCACTTGGCACGGTTTGGCTCGCTTCAGCCCCACTCCAAAACGGTGCGAGTTTTAGGGGCTAAGCAGGGCTGAAACGAGCTGAGTCGTGCTGGTTTTTGGTAGTCGAAACGCGAGCCGTGTCGGGCTGAAGTGAGCTGAAGCGAGCTGAAGTGAGCTGAAAAAGGGTAGTGGAAAAGGGCCAATAGACACAGACAACCATTCACACCTACGGTCAATTTAGAGTCACCAGTTAACCTAACCTGCATGTCTTTGGACTGTGGGGGAAACCGGAGCACCCGGAGGAAACCCATGCGGACACGGGGAGAACATGCAAACTCCGCACAGAAAGGCCCTCGCCGGCCACGGGACTCGAACCCGGACCTTCTTGCTGTGAGGCGACAGCGCTAACCATTACACCACCGTGCCGCCCCATCATCAAATACTTTTACTCCATATTTTGTCGCTTTTTTATATTTTTTGGGGTTTTGTTTTCGAGTAGAGTTTTTATTTCTTTCTTGGTTGGTTCAGTAACACAGACCGCCATTTTCTTTTCTTCTTTTTTTGGCAGTTGGTAAACCAACTTAAAGATGCATTATCTCCACCTACTGGGCTGGATTGTGGAACAGGAGATATTGGGGGGGGGGGGGGGAAACAACTATATTCTTTTATTTAGCTATTTCTGTTTCTTTTAAATACTTGATAAGAAAGTGATGTATCTGACTTGATGTGCTCCGCCATTTTGTTTTTCTCTACTCACAGTATATAAGCTGATAGCCTAGTAGTAGAGTAGCCAATTAGAGTGTGCCATTGCTCATATTCAGTGAATATGGATAGAATGTGGGTAGAATATCTAGTTTTAATTTATAGCAATCCAGTTTATGGGCGGTATGGTGGTATAGTGGTTAGCACTGTTGCCTCACAGCAAGAACGTTCTGGGTTTGAGCCCAGTGGCCGACAGGGCCTTTCTGTTTGGAGTTTGCATGTTCTCCCCATGTCTGCGTGGGTTTCCTCTGGGTGCTCTGGCTTCCCCCACAGTCCAAAGACATGCAGGTTAGGCTAATTGCCTAATGTGTCAGCCCTGCAATGATCTGGCGACTTTTCCAGGGTGTACCCCACCTCTCACCCATAGTCAGCTGGGATAGGCTCCAGCTTGCCCGTGACCCTGCACAGGATAAGCGGTTACGGATAATGGATGGATGGATGGCAATCCAGTTTATAGTATAAATTTTTTTTATATAAAAGTAATCTATTGGGCCTTGTTTAGTGGAGGCTCCACATAATCTATGACTAATAGTAATGTCAAAGAAAAATGTATAATTGTTCATCTGGTGAAGTTTCCTGTAAAGAGACATATATTTCAAATTCATGGATGGAGTCTCCGGTGTCAGTGTAAAATGTAATGGTCAATATATCTTCTGCTACAAGAAAGGCTTCCGGACAGAGGCCTTCACAGTTTCTTGGTAACATAAACTGCCTTTTTTTTGTCTCATTAACATTAAGAAAGTGAACAAAGAGAAACTGGGGACAACTGCTTACAGTTGTTTTATAGTAAGTGATAATAGGAACTAGTTTGTGTTATAGATGATCGACATCTATCCATCCAGCCATATGTAACAATATTAACCATCAAACTAGTCCCATTTGAGCACTCTTTCTTGAGGTATGCTATGACTTCTTAAAGCACTCAGTGAAATCCAGTCAGTAACGTAACTGTTCTCAAGAACTAATGACCTTTTACTTCTTCTCACATTACCTTATTAAGAAAAGCAAGAGTTCTGAGCCAGTCCCATCAATAAGCCTTTTGTAATGAGAATTAGCCTAATTTTGCTGAGTCTTGTAGAGTTTCCATGCCTTCCCTTACTGTTTTGGCTGTGAAGCATTATGTAAGTTCCTTTAAACTTTACACTCCAAAAAACTGGCACAGGCGACCAGAGATGAAGATTTATTGTATATATACACAGACATATGTCATGCTTCTTTGTTGCCATTAGCTGTCAGTGAAGTTGATGATGACCTTGGGCACGACCAGTGCACATTTGAATTGTACTTTTTCTGGGATCCTTTAAACAGCAGCTGACTAGGGGAAAAAACCTGTACTACACACATCTGTCTACATGTGTAATATAGCACCAGTTGGAATGCATCTTATTTGATTTTCTTTTCAATGTGTCCGAATGATCAACAATGGATTGGCAACACTGGCAACTGATCAGCACATCAGAATAATTGCTCAAGTAAGTCAGCTTTCTGTATACACCCAGTTTGTAGATGTTCCAAAACTGGACAAATCTATGTCTGAAATGTCATCTGAATTAATCCCACAACATTGGGCCATTGTAGAAAGAAGTCACTTGAGACGATATGCCTTAAAATCCTATTTAAAGGGGAGTTTGGGGGGATTAAATGGTGTTTCTTTCATTTTTATCTAGTGTTTGAGCACTTGATCACAGAGGCGTGCCCTAATCCGAACATCAATGCAGCCCCATCAGCGCAGTGGCTTGGAGCCGTTGGGTGTCAACGGGCCTCCAGCTTCTTTAGGGCTGCTTGTGCTGCAGCTATTAAACCTGCAGGGCTGCTTGCTTTGATAGTTCACCTCCAAACGTCTAATCTGATTCACCCTGCCCTGTGCTCTGAAGGGCTTTTCAACAGAGCATCAATGAAAGCATCCTTAAAGAGTCTTTTCTTTTTGGTTTTGTAAAGATTAGGTCAGGTTGGTAGAACATGACTTAGATTTTGAATTCATCAGAGATGCTTTGTCGTGTGAGGCAGATATGTCATGGAGGATTAGAAATTTTGATTCTCTGACTAATGATGTGCCTTCAGGCCAGGATTCAGATGTGATCCAGCATTGAGAAAGCTGCTTTGAAAAGCCTGTTTAATTTAAAGTTTTTTTTATGGGTTGTGTAGGGGTTCAGCAGTAAAACCTCAACTGAATGTGCAATATGAGTTTAAGCCCCGAGTAGTACAGCGTGTATAGGCTTGAATCTTGAATAGGAAACCCAGATCCACAAGTTTAACAAATTCCAAGAGTAAAGGGAAAAGAATGAGCTTGCAACACAGGGTTTGTTTTTCTAACAGCTTACACTCATAGCAAGCGTGAGAATCTGTATGTGACAAAGACCAGGCACTGGTAATCTCTCCCTGTGGGGGTGGAATAGGTATTTCTAGTTTTTTCTTGGTCTACTGTGGTTTGACCTTTGGGGATCAAATCAGCCTTGGGGAAAATTTGGCAAAAAATGAAGCTGGACTGAGTGATCTTGGCACTGGTGTCTGGGTAACGATATGAGCATTTGTAAGACAATGTGTAATCAATGTGTAGTCATCAAATAATATTTACAATAATTAAGTGATCTCTGCTGATATCCTGATACCCATCATTTTATAATTGAATATTATAGCCTATGTGTGAATAAACACAATCTGTATTCACAAGTACTGCAGACAAAGAAAGTCACTCAGCTGTATGTTACCCATTTTTGGTATGCATAAAAGGAGCTCTGGATTCTGGAGGAAATTACACTCATATAGGTTACATGCAGTTTGTGTGGGGCTCCACGATGGAGACAGAAACTGTCTCTAGAGTTCATTACCAGGCTGGGGTTGACTGCTAGGGTCACAGCGACAACAGCGCCATGGTGACTGGCTAGGTCAGGATTAGGGTCATTGTTGTTTAGTCTGTGCACTGCTGCTTTCCACTTGCAAATGGTCTGCATTTATGTACAGCACCATTCATCTGTGGAGGCCTGGGAAAGCTGTGATTCTGGCACTTTCATCTAAACTGTCTACTTTCAAGCAGGTATGCACACGCACACACACACGTATACTATAGTTTTATAATTGTTTCTTTTGACCTTTTTGAGTCATACTTTGTAAACAAAAATTCCATTATATTATGACAATAGCTCAAATTTCTATCTAGATGCAATTTTGCTCAGACATAAAGAGGCAACGTGACCAGGTAAGAAGTCCGTTTGCTGATGCTGTTGTAAGCAAATGGCAAATTCTGACTGGTATTTTCATAGACTTGATATCATCAATAATAAACATAATTCCATCCATCCATAAATCCATCCATTATCTATACAGTGTATCAGTCAATGTGGCAGGGGACACTGGAGCCAATCCCATCTGACTTCCGGCAAGAAGCGGGTGCACTCTGGGCAGGTCACCAAACTATCACAGGGCTAACACATAGATTCACACTCACATTCACACATATGGGTGATTTGTAGCAGCCAGTTGACTGAATTCACATGTCTTTGGACTGAGGGAGGAAACCCGAACACCTGGAGGAAACCCACACAGGCACGAGGAGACCCTGCAAACTCCACACAGAAAGGCCCCAGTTGGCTCTGAGGTTCCCAGAATTTTATAGAAGTTTGAAAATGTTGTTTGCTCACTTTCTCTTGAGGTTAAACAAAAATATAGCTTGTTACTGTGGAATCGCAAAATACAACATCCTCTGTGTTTAGTCTTAAAACGTAAAACTAGATGGCCTTTCGATTTCATAAAATCAGTGAAATTTAGTTCCCTCTGAAATTTGGTCATTGTGATATGTTTATTTCTGCAATATCTAAAAAAACCCTCCCCAAAACAAACAAACAAACAAACAAACAAACAAACAAACAAACAAACAAACAAACAAACCCAGGTCATTCTGTGGCTGGGAAGTTATTTAATTTGAGGGGATTTCATAGCAAATAATGTGCATGAAATCACTCGCTTCGCGCAGTTAAGCAGACAGAGGAAGTCCGTGTGCACATGCGCAGGTTTACCTGTTTCTTCTTTGTTTCCTTCTTCTTTTGGATTTTGCAGCAGCTGGCATCCAGTGTTGCATTACTGCCATCTACAGGTTAACCATGACCGTGCACTGACAGTTACATCATTCTGTCACTAAACGAACAGCTGATCACACCGAGGTGCTCGCTGACCACCGATATTTATTAGTTTGGCCCTGCATTTACTTTCCTTTGCAACATAATGTCTTTTCTTCTAGCTTTCTGTTACTATACTCAGTCTTTCACGTTTCATTCGCACACTCACATCCTACATTTTTCTCTCCTGTTGCAAATTTGTATCCCACAATGTCTTGCGTGAACAGGGAAAGCCCACCACCTGATGCAGTATCTTGAATTGGGTCATGGTGAAGCAGGAAAAAATAGCAGAGAATTTAGGACCATGTTGCCCTAAATTCATTAATTGTTCTATTTAAAAAAAAAAAAAAAAACTAATAAAATTGGAAGTCTGTGATTCGAATTCAGTAGCTTTCGGTTCACTAAACAAAAATAATTGGGTGTCAGGGAAAATTCTTTTTATGACCTAAACTTGAAAAATCTGAAAGGCAGTCCACCTTTAAGGAACTGTGAAACTATGGAATGCCTTCCATAAATTTTAACTAAACATCTCCTTCGAGAAAGCTGCACTATATCAATGATTTTATGTTCTTGTTTTTTGAACAAATACACATTCTTCTATTCATTTATTATTATGTGGAGTATCTGTTCAAGTTTTTGTGAATGAGGTCTTTCTATAGAAATGATAATGTATTAGAACAAGCACATTAGTATAAACCTGTGACTTGTCTTAGACCTGACACCACTATCAGATCTGTTCTGTTATAGAAAATTAATCAATCCAATCATAATTCATTTGAGAATACTGTGTTATAAAAAAAAGTCCTCCATAAACACTCTGTTACTAATATAATTTGGAGGAAGGACATTTAAGAGAGATAATTTTTCGACTTTGATGTCAAAGTCGCAATGTTTTGGGGAGTACTTTTGACTCCTTGTCCATTTCTTTTGAAATTGAACTTTAATAGGTAGCAAGGCCTGTGTGCTTTGCTGTGTTTCTTAGCTGAAATGAAACTCTCTCAGTCCACTGAGCAAACAGCTCTCAGAGACAAATAACCATCCTTCACTGGAGGTGATATATACGAACAGAAGAGAGCTATACTCGATAAGAGCAAATTCTTGGTCAACTCCTTTTATGTGAGATTTCGCTTTAATGGAACTACTTTACGTCCCCACTTTCCTTGCTCATTTCTCACATTTTTGCCTACAAAGACATTGAAATTGGATGATAAAATATGTGTTTTAACAACCTGTCAGGCTCTGATAATGTGTGAAAAGGAAATTTGAGCAGGCTTTCCAAAGAGTCATTGTTTACTTCATGGCCTTCTCATCTCTCTGACCGTGAAAATAAAAAAACAAAACAAAACAAAAAAACAATGCAGAAAAAAATAAATCAGTCTTCATAATTGGGAACAACTGCAGAATATGACAAACAGAACAAGCACCAAAAACTAGATGTATTGTCTTGATGAACATTTTCCTCTTTTATACTAGAAACTGAATATCCTCCAAGTGAAAGCTAGGAGCCTGATTTCTTCTGTGCAACTCAAAAAGGGACTCAAATTGAGCAATTCTGTCTTTCTCCTGGGACACTGAAGCCCTGATCTGTGACCGAAAGTAAAATGTAATTGTAATGGTGGTTAAAGCAAAATCTCACAAGGTCATTAGAATAACAGAGACTTCAAAATACATTATCCAAAGTGCCAGCAAGATGTTCCGCTATCACTGACAGAGCCCTCTATCTCATTTTCCTCTGCTCTGCTTGGCAGATCCCCAGCAGCGAGGGGCTCATGGAGAAAAGCTCGGCCTCGGGATAAGTGGTTATGATTTCAAGCAGTGCGACCCAGATTGCGTTGCAGTCCTAATGTGTAAGTACTCCTCAACCTTTTCACAATAAACACAGGCAAAGGAGATTCCTTTTCACACAAGATAAATTTACTTCTATCACCAGCTGCACCGGTAATAGTCATAAAATGAAATCTGGCCTCTGCTTCGGGTTTTTTTTGTGTCCTAATGGCTCCCTTGGCTATAAAGGATAGTGAAAGTTAAGATCCTACTTTCAAAGCCAGCTGGATTATTTGATATGAATTCTGACAATCCGAATGTATGTCATTTATAGATTTGGATTCAGTGCTTTCCCCCTCTAATACATAAACAGACATTTTGTATGGATAATAATTAAGATTATATTTTGCTACTGGCTATAGATTTCACAGGGAAGCGATTGGTTTGAAAGATTGGCAGTTTGATTCTTTAGTGTTCACCACCAAACACTGGCAAGTAATAATCTATTAGATATTTTATATCCTTTCTCAATTTGCACATGTATTCACAATTTTATCATCAGCAACCTAACCTGTAACCTAACCTATTGCAGTTAATTGTTCTACGAAGACAATAGAGTGTTTGCCAGGGTGTAGCTAATTGTACATTACTTAATTGATTTGTTCATATTAAAAACACTTGTTGGTAAACAAGACCTTCGTTATGTCTGGTGGAATGGAGAATCCATTGTGTAATTATACATTCATCTGTGATGTTAAAAGGTAATGTGATATTCCCCCACAGAGCTCTGATTAACTCTGGCCTGTTTAAAATTCAGACTACAAATTAAAGATGAGCAGAGATCCTGTATTTTTTCCACCCCAATCTCCTAGAAAGTGAATACATAAAACACCCTGTTCCCCAGTGTCAGCACAATTAGTTGCGAAATAAAATGCCACTCTGTTGTGTGCATTGTTTTAATTACACAAACTGAGTGAATTAGTGCCTCATTTAAGTAAAATAAATAGCCATGTTTGCTGAAGCCAAATTTCCCCTGAGAAGTATGCAAAGAGGGTAAATTAGCAAAGGAAATGTAAAATATCACCACATCATCATGGGAGAATGGCAAAACTGAGATGATGTAGGAATTTTCTAAAAAACACATAAATAAGACTGGGGCCCAAAAGGCTGTTGGGAAAACTACCCTGTAACCACTAGTGGACAGATGTTACATATATACAATCTATATGCGCTCTCTCTCTCTCTCTCTCTCTCTCTCTCTCTCTCTCTCTCTCTCTCTCTCATATCTGTAACCACTAGTGGACAGATGTTACATATATACAGTCTATATGCTCTCTCTCTCTCTCTCTCTCTCTCTCTCTCTCTCTCATATATATATATATATATTACTGGGCAAAAGTTTGAGTCACGTACAGAAACGCTGTCGACCAAAAAATGGCTTAAAAATAATGAAATGAAATGTTTCAACATAAAAAAAAACTATAAAAAGCAGTAAGCCATAATAAATGAAACAAAGTCAATATTTGGTGTGAGATTGCCCTTCGCTTTAAAAAAAAATAGTAGTCTCAGGTACAGTAAGTGCAGTTTGATAAGGAAATGAGCTGTAGGTTTTACTGAGCATCTTACAGAACCAGCCACAGTTCTTCTGGACACTTTGACTGTCACACTTGCTTCTTCATTTTGCACCAAAACCCAGTAGCCTTCATTATGTTTTCTTTTTTAATCTGAAAAGTGGTCTCTTATGTAATATGCTGCTCAGGTACAAACTTTTTTTTCTGTAACATTTAATTTTGTGCTGGAAAACGAATGTTTGGACTCTAAAATGTTTTTGTAATGTTTTGACTCGATAATGAATGTAGAAGTCATAAAATAGAAATCTATAACAAAGTTTGTATGAAAAAAATAGGGGGCCTAAGACTTTTGCACAGTAGTGTGTGTGTATATATATATATATATATATATATATATATATATATATATATATATATATATATATATATGTGTGTGTGTGTGTATGTATGAGAAAACCAGGGTGCCCACAGATACTTTATCATCTGTTCAGTTTTCAGACTGCAGGGCTGTAGACAAGCCTTGTACAGCACTGTGGCTTAATCAGTTTTACACTCAAAGGCATTACTTTTTTCCCCACCGATCTTTAATGAATCTTTAATGAAATCTTTCATGTCACCAAGCTAACAGATGTGATACAGTACCATGTGGTGAAATTATATGATATTCTTAGATCCTAAATTGGCTTCCAATTTCTTACAGCCTTTTACATGATTATGTATAATTGTTTATAATCACCAACCTGTGCTTTTATGTAGTTCTTGACCTTGTCATGATAGTGACACCTCATTTAAGGTTGCTTGAAGAACATTTTCTGACTTTCTTGTGCCTATATTGCCATATTTGCTTTGTTTTTTTCAACCCTTCTGGAAACTGTTACTCATTTTTTTAATTTGCACTTTACTATATTCTATTTATTCAGTTTTATAAATGTTCTTCTGCTTCAGTCTGATAGTATTTCATTATAAGTAGTATTTCAGGGTGGGGTGGTGGTTGGGAGGTTGGGTTATATTTTCCATCTGCCATTTGGCTCTTGGCTGACAGGCATGCATTTTATGTTCTGTCTACCCCTAGAACTCTATCGCGAAGAAGACTTTTGTCTTGTGTGTATTTTTCTGGCAGTCCAGTTTATGCACGCTTTCAAAAACCTTTATGATATCAAACAGTGCCTGGCCTTCAGTATCACTGTTGTCCCACTGCCTGGAAGGTCCTTGGCTGACATGTCAAAACATATCTGTCATCCTGCTGTGTGATTATGATGACATGGCTGTTTGCTGGAGGAGACAAGAAGCTTAAAGAGCCACTTGCCCCAGTGACATGCCATGCTGGTAGGTTGTGACCCAGAGTCATACCAAAACTCCTTTAGCTGAATGGACAGCAAGGGCTGTAATGGCACAAGTGCACGTACTGTGGTCATTATTCTGAGGGGAGCGTGAGTCTTTGATGTCTGTGCGTCCTTCCATGGCACTCCGTGTGATTAAGTGTGCTTGAAGAGGCACATCTAACAAGTTTGTACTTGTTCCGTCTTACAGTTTTTGAGGGGACATAAGCTTAAATTTTATACATTTTACTGGCATGCTGCCCTAATACTGAAAAACACTTATTTCTTAGCAATTATTTATGCCCCTTGTCTCTCTCTTTTTTTACTTTTAATATCACAAGCAGCTACTTTATTATTTTTAAATAAACAGGTGCCAAGTGAACCCCTTAAACCTCTTTTATCAAGCTTAGAATAGATTACATACAGTGCTGCTAGAAAGTTTATGAACCCTTTACAATGTTCTGTATTTCTGCACACATGAAAACCTGAAATGTGATCAGATCGTCATCTAATGAAGCTTAACTGAAACCATAAATGGGTCATGCAGCAAGATAACAACCCTAAGCCCAAAATTAAGTTGACAAAGAGATGGTTAAAGCAGAAGAAATTTAACATTTTTGGAATGGAATGACCATGTCAAAGCCAACCAAATAGGAAATGTTGTGGAAGGACCAAAAAGAGCAGTTCAGCCAAGGAAGCCCACCAACCTTACTAAAAATTCCTCCAACCCATTGTTCAGGCTTGATCAGTTACCTGGAACATGTGGATGCAGTTTTTGCTGCTCCAAGGGTATATAAATAAAAGTAGACACAAACTATAATGTTTTGCATCATTTGTTTAACTGGATTCTCTTTACCTAGTTTTCAAAATTTATGCAGAAATACATAAAATTGTAAAGGGTTCACAAATGTTCTTATCGCACTGTACTATTATAAAATATAAGCGTTGTGGACTTCGTATGCAAGGCAAAGAATGTGGCATCTTTCAAGTTTTGCAGTTGTATTCAAACTTAAACTTACAGTTCCCTTGAACCAAAAGGGTCTTTCTAAATGAGTATGTGAATGCTTAAATAACATTTTTCCAGAAGGCAGTGTTGGCATCTTGCATTTATTGATATAACTTGTCTTCATCTTCTACTTTATATATATCAGCTTTTGCTTGCATGTCTTTAATAAATATGCCTGCATATAATTAAGCAGCGATGAATATTAATATTAGTTAATAGTTCAGTTCATATCACATGGCAGCAGAGTGATGAATTCTGTCACTTTCCTAATATTGCTACAGTGACCACTGGAGGGCAGTGTTGTGCTTATGGTAAGGCAGAAGCCAGTCGCTCTCAGAGTGCAGAAATAAAAACATATTTTACTTTTTTCATTGGGTTAGGGTTAGGGTATTGGCCATGCTGGAGTCGGCTGAGACCAGGACTACAGATCTATTTGCTGTAAGTGTAAGAGTCAGCTGGCACAGTCAGAGAGCATCTGGCCACAGGAACTGCCATTCATATGCCAGTATGAAGAATAGGTTCGTCCAGTTGTTTTCAGGGCAGACATGATTCTCAAATCTGTGCTGATCCAACATAGTGTTGGACTGGACAGGAATGCTTGTCAATTCAGGCTAAATAGTTAACACATCTGTTTAGTCTGTAATTATCATCTTCAGTCTTTATGACAAAGGAGTGTATTTGTTTGCTCCCCACTAAAGACCTATCATGTTGAGCTATGAATACTTAACCCTTTCAAAAGCAATATTTTCTGCAGTAAAATCAATGCAGTGCTCTGCATTTTGTAGGAGATATTGATTTGTCTTTATTGGACCTTGATTTATGTATAGTGTAAATCTAATGTATATTATTTTCAGCCACTATACAGTATGTGATATATAGTCTGGTAACAGTGATGAGAGAAAAATGTGTGAGAAATGAAGAGATCTAAGGAGAGTCCGGAATCACAGAAGTGTTTGATTCCAATTCAGACCTAACAATGTAATAAAAAGCTGCATGGTTAAGCCTGATGAATTAATAAAGGGGAAGCAGATGGGTCCCTGGAGCTTGTGTGTGTGTGTGTGTGTGTGTGTGTGTGTGTGTGTGTGTGTGTGTGTGTGTGTGTTGCATTTCAGTGCAAACCTCACCAAGGCCACAAAGCAATGCCACAGTTGTTGAGATGAGACAATGCTAAGGTGTACAATGAGGAGGCAATACTGCATGAATAAAATATGAAAGGAGTTATTATCATGCTTCAAGCTAGAATATGTGTCACATTGATCTCTTTTGATCTGAATATTCTGATAAATAGTGCCATATGCCGATTCTCCTAAAATTAATCTATACCTCTGTAAATAAATAAGTCTTTAGCTACGTCATAGTAGCTGATAACTGCCAAGGTGTTAAGCAGTGTGTACTGTTTGGAGTTTAAACTGCATGATGCCCACAAATCTTGTTAGGTTGTGACCAGTGACTCTAAGGGGTCGAGGTGTGATCATACTTTATTCAGTACTTAGGCTGCTTATATCCACTTTAATATGCTGTGGCCCACCCAGTGTGTTTGGCATGTCAGCAATGAAATGTTGGTGGCACCCAGCTGCTGATTTACAAGCCGCAGTGATGTCAAGGTTAGAATATAATCTCCAGACTGATGGTGAGCAGTAAGCTGGTGGAAGTGTGTGAGAGCGATGGCTGCCATGAGAACCAGTTTCCCATGGCTGCATCCTCCACAAATTCTCATCACATTATCTTTTTCTGCAGATTTGATTGAATTATTTTGTTTCTTTATAACACACTACAAGGCTTCATAATGACAAATAAAGAATGCTTACTAACCCCCTCACTGACAGAGACATAGAGGAAGGAATGGCACATCAGTGCTGTTTGTCTTACAAATGTGCACACAGTGACTGGACTCGCAAGTTTTCCCAGCCTGCCAACAACATGGGAACGGGCAGCATATTGGAAGGAAATGTTTATTTATTCATTTGCCTCTGGCTCTTTAGCTTCAAGAGACCTAGGAAGGCTTGGCCAGGGCTGTATCGCCAACCCAGTCTCTCCATGCTCACAAGGATCCTGCCAAGACACATCACACCTACTCTCTCTCTCTCTCTCTCTCTCTCTCTCTCTCTACTCTCTCTCTCTCTCTCTCTCTCTGACACACACACACACGCACACACACACACAAAGGCGTCCTCAGATTAACGACATGATGCTCATTTCAGAGCTTAATTAATCAGAGCTCAGTCTGTGCCTGCATGGTTTATTTGTTTTTCAGCAGATTTTTATTTACATTTAATGTTAATTTTATATTTGATTTTCTGATTCTGATATGGGCGGCATGGTGGTGTAGTGGTTAGCGCTGTCACCTCACAGCAAGAAGGTCCGGGTTCGAGCCCCGTGGCCGGCGAGGGCCTTTCTGTGTGGAGTTTGCATGTTCTCCCTGTGTCCGCGTGGGTTTCCTCCGGGTGCTCTGGTTTCCCCCACAGTCCAAAGACATGCAGGTTAGGTTAACTGGTGCCTCTAAATTGATCGTAGGTGTGAATGTGAGTGTGAATGGTTGTCTGTGTCTATGTGTCAGCCCTGTGATGACCTGGCGACTTGTCCAGGGTGTACCCCGCCTTTCGCCCGTAGTCAGCTGGCTCGTAGGCTCCAGCTTGCCTGTGACCCTGTAGAAGGATAAAGTGGCTAGAGATAATGAGATGAGATGATTCTGATATTGTGATATACTTTCAGTATGAATAAAATCATCTTAAGAATGAATCAATACCTTATATTTATGTTGTCATTTAGCAGACACTTTTATCCAGATTGATTGCTGAAATAGTTGAACTTGCAAATTAAAGATACAAAGAGGCTCATGACTCTGCAAGATTTCATAACTTGAATGTCAAGAGTCATGCTAGAGTGTGCTAGAGTCATGCTAGGGAAAAATGCTAGAATACTAGAATGATGTAGGTGGCAAAAAAAGACAATTTCAAATGTAATTGAATAAACACTGCATAATACAAGGTGTCTGAACAGTCAGGAATTAATGAGAGTAAAATGACATATACTGTTTCATATTTTTGAGGATAATGCTCAACATTTTCCCATTGGTTCCTGACTTTCTGGAGCTCTGTACAGTCAACCATGGAAAGGGCAAACTAAAGAACATGCATAATAATAATATTAAAAAATAAAATTAAAAAAAAATAATAATTAGATACTGTTAGTAAATTAGATACTGTTAGAAAATTACAACATCCGAAGGATCTGCCTCTTCCTCACCACCTACTCTATCCAGCTCCTGGTCCAAGCACTGATCCGCTCCTGCTTGGACTACTGCAGCTCTCTCCTTGCTGGCCTTCCAGCATCTGTCATCAGACCCCTGCAGCTTATCCAGAATGCTGCAGCCCACCTGGTATACAACCTCCCTCACTCCTCCCATGTTACCCCTCTGCTTGCCGCTCTTCACTGGCTACCTGTCGCAGCTTGCATCAAATTTAAGACATCGGTCCAAGCTTACCAGACAATCAAGGGGTTAGGTCCAGCATAAAGTGGTGCTTGAAAATTTGCGAACCCTTTAGAATTTTCTATATTTCTACATAAATATGACCTAGAACATCATCAGATTTTCACACAAGTCCTAAAAGTAGATAAAGAGAACCCAGTTAAACAAATGAGACAAAAATATTATACTTGGTCATTTATTTATTGAGGAAAATGATCCAATATTACATATCTGTGAGTGGCAAAAGTATGTGAACCTTTGCTTTCAGTATCTGGTGTGACCCCCTTGTGCAGCAATAACTGCAACTAAACGTTTCCGGTAACTGTTGATCAGTCCTGCACACCAGCTTGGAGGAATTTTATCCCATTCCTCCATACAGAACAGCTTCAACTCTGGGATGTTGGTGGGTTTCCTCACATGAACTGCTTGCTTCAGGTCCTTCCACAACATTTTGATTGGATTAAGGTCAGGACTTTGACTTTCCAAAACATTAACTTTATTTTTCTTTAAACATTCTTTGGTAGAATGACTTGTGTGCTTAAGGTCGTTGTCTTGCTGCATGACCCACCTTCTCTTGAGATTCAGTTCATGGACAGATGTCCTGACATTTTCCTTTAGAATTCACTGGTTTGTTTGTTTTATCTGTAACCGCTTATCCCATGTGGGGTCGTGGGGGGCAAGCTGGAGCCTATCCCAGCTGACCATGGGCGAGAGGCAGGGTACACCCTGGACAAGTCACCAGCTCATCGCAGGGCTGACACACACACAGAGACACAAACAACCACTCACGGTCAATTTAGAGTCACCAATTAACCTAACCTGCATATCTTTGGACTGTGGGAGGAAACCCATGCAAGGAGAACATGCAAACTCCACACAGAAAGGCCCTTGTTGGCCACTGGGTTTGAACCCAGAACCTTCTTGCTGCGAAGCATCAGTGCTAACCACTACACCACTGTGCCACCGAATTCACTGGTATAATTCAGAATTCATTGTTCCATCAATGATGGCAAGCCGTCCTGGCCCAGATGCAGCAAAACAGGCCCAAACCATGATACTACCACCACCATGACTCACAGATGGGATAAGGTTCTTATGCTGGAATGCAGTGTTTTCCTTTCTCCAAACATAACGCTTCTCATTTAAACCAAAAAGTTATATTTTGGTCTCATTCATCCACAAAACATTTTTCCAAAAGCCTTCTGGCTTATCCCTGTGATCTTTAGCAAACTGCAGACAAGCAGCAATGTTCTTTTTGGAGAGCAGTGGCTTTCTGCTTGCAACCCTGCCATGCACACAATTGTTGTTCAGTGTTCTCCTGATGATGGACTCATGAACATTGACATTAACCAATGTGAGAGAGGCCTTCAGTTGCTTAGAAGTTACCCTGGGGTCCTTTGTGACCTTGCCGACTATTACACGCCTTGCTCTTGGAGTGATCTTTGTTGGTCGACCACTCCTGGGGAGGGTAACAATGGTCTTGAATTTCCTCCATTTGTACACAATCTGTCTGACTGTGGATTGGTGGAGTCCAAACTCTTTAGAGATGGTTTTGTAACCTTTTCCAGCCTGATGAGCATCAACAATGCTTTTCCTGAGGTCCTCAGAAATCTCCTTTGTTCATGCCATGATACACTTCCGCAAACATGTGTTGTGAAGATCAGACTTTGATAGATCTCTGTTCTTTAAATAAAACAGGGTGCCCACTCACACCTGATTGTCATCCCATTGATTGAAAACACCTGACTCTAATTTCACCTTCAAATTAACTGCTAATCCTAGAGGTTCACATACTTTTGCCACTCACAGATATGTAATATTGGATCATTGTCCTCAATAAATAAATGACCAAGTATAATATTTTTGTCTCATTTGTTTAACTGGGTTCTCTTTATCTACTTTTAGGACTTGTGTGAAAATCTGATGATGTTTTAGGTCATATTTATGCAGAAATATAGAAAATTCTAAAGGGTTCTCAAACTTTCAAGCACCATTGTACCTCCAGAGACTGAGCCAGCCCTACACACCAGCCAGATCACTATGCTCTGCTTCTACTGATCGTCTGGCACCTCCTCCTCTCTGCTTCTGCCTAGCCTGTTCAAGACAGCTGTATGTCCTGGCTCCCTCATGGTGGAATGACCTTCCCATTGAGGTCAGAACTGCCGACTCCCTGTCCCCCTTTATGCACAGACTGAAGATCCACCTCTTTAGGCTGCACCTCTCCCCTGCTTCCATGTCCACTGTGTAATTGCATAGCAGACTTGACCAACCTAGCCTGTGTACTGTCTAGCCTGGTCATGATGACTTGCGGTTAGCCACTGGAGTTTTATTTTTATCTATTTAGTTGTTGTTTGTCAGCTCATTTGTATGGTTAAGTTGTTTTGTTTTCCTTGGCATCCTTCATGCGGTGGAGCCATTGGAGTAAGGCATATCAGAACACAGATTAAAAGAGCATCACATCAGGTAGTATCAGAGGGTGAGGACCGCCCACTTGATAGACAAATACTCCTTTTCTATTGTGCTGTACTTTGTCTCTCACACCAAGAGCTTGTGGCTGAGCATGGGACACTCCTAGCTCTCCACTACCTGGGACAAAACGACCCCCAGCCCTCTGTTTAATGCATCAATCTGCAGAACAAAAGGGGGAGAAAAGTCAGGTGAATACAACAGTGGACCCTTACACAAAACTGCTTTTACCTGGGCAAAAGCCTGTTTGCTCTGCTCCATCCACTGGACTGGATCTGGCACTCACTTTTTAGTGGGATCAATCAGCAGGCTGGTGATATCCAAACAATTAGGTACAAAGTTTCTGTAATAGCCAGCCAGACAGCTCCAGGAACTGCCTTACCCCCTTTTTAGACTTTGGTCTCAGGCAGGAAAGGCTGTTTTTTCTCAGGACATTGGAGACAAGGGAATTTGCCAATATCCCTTTGAAAGGTCCTGTATTGAATAAAATAATAATTCAATAAAAGCAAGCCATGCCTAACTGACCGAGCAGTTCATCAGTGTGAGGCATCAGATATGTGTCAAATTTAGACACTGTGTTGACTTTTCTAAAGTCCACACAGAACTTGAATGACTGTTCCAATCATTGTGGGACTCCTTGATTACCCTCATGTTGAACATAGCCTTCAGTTCATCCCAAACCACATTTTTTTGTGTTCAGCTGTTATGGGTGGCTGTGTACAACCACAATGGGAGGAGTCTCAATGTGGTACTCTGTTACCACTTTTCCACCAAATCAGTTCCAGGGCTGGTTCGGGGCCAGTGCTGGTGCTGGTTCACAACTCGTTCAACTTGCGAGCCAGCTGAGAACCAGTTTGCTTTTCCATAGCTTGCGGTGCTAAGGGAAGCCATGTCATTATGTCGCTGTATACGTCAGTTACGTCACTGTATACGTCATTATGTCGCTGTATACGTCAGTTATGTCGCTACGTTTACATAAACCTTGGCGCGAATATCGAAGCAAAAACAACACGGAAGCAGCAGCAGCAACACCAACAACAATAATAATAATGGATGACTTCGCGTTTGTACAGCTGCTGCTTCTCGTCACTTAAAAATGGCGATCTTTCACGGTCTTGTTATTGTTGTTGGTCTTAACAACTCCGCCCCCCCGCTGATGTAAGCAGTTCTTTCCTCTGGCCCAGCAGAGAGTTGGTGCTAGCCTGGAACCATTTTTTCTGGCCCCAGAGCCAGTTCTTTGTCAGTGGAAACAGAAAACCTGGTTCCAAACTAAGCACTGGCCCCGAACCAGCCCTGGAACTGCTTTGGTGGAAAAGGGGCATATGAGTGATTGGGTAGAGGCAAGAACACATTGGAAAATTTGTCCTCTTACCCCTGACAAACTTTGCTCTCTGGGATGGTGAGAGGTGGTCTCCACGGGGGACCAGGGTGAATTGGATTGCACTTTTTGGACTTACTGACGGTCCCATTTCCTCCCTTTTGAGAACTACATTTGCCAGACCCACAGGAACCTCCTCTTTCCATGGTTTCAGGATTGAGGTGGCATATTTGAAGTGCATCACCTCTATCTGTTCACCTGACCTGATAGTCGGCTTCTCTGACTTGCCATGTGATCTCAAATGGTCCTTACCACTTCTTGAGTAATTTAGAGCTCAGGTAGTAAAATGAGCACTTTATTTCCCAGTGCAAATTCCTGTAGCCAAGTGCTCCTATTATACAGCCAAGATTGCTGTTCTTGCACCTGTAACAAATTCTCCAAGATTGTGTGACTCAATGTGTGGAGCTTTGCTCTCAAGTCAAGAACATACTGAATTTTGTTTTTACTAGTAGAAGGTCCCTTTTCCCAATTTCCCCTAATGACATGCAAGATGCCATGAAGCTTGCACCAGTACAATAATTCAAATGGGGGAGAACTCCATGGAGGCTTGCAGGACCTCATACTGCAAATAATAGGGGCTTGAGCCATTTATCCTAATTCTGTACATCCTCATAAACTAAGGAATAATCTTTTTAAGTGTTCAGTCTGTCTGTCTGAGGATGATAAACATTGGTATGAATCAATTTAATCCCCAATAATTTGTACAGATTGCACAGTGTATGTGACTTAAACATTGTGCCTTGATCAATCAGGATCTTTTTTGGGTTCCTGACTCAGAAGATAACAGGAGGTCCTGACACTCCATGCAGAAATGTTGTGCACAGCCACTGTTTCCACATACCGCACTGCATAATCGACTAGGACTAAAACAAAGTGATGACCTTGTGCAGTCCAATCTAAAGGTCTGATGAGATTCATCCCAATTCTTTTGAAGGGGATCTCAATTAATGGTAAAAGGCACGATGGTGCTTTTGGGGTGGACAGTGGATTCCACAGGCGATTGCTCTAAGACAATGAGGGAGGCTCAGCCTCCTCTAAAAATGACGAACATCGTGTAGGATGAATTGCGCTAGGCTTATGTTATAGCTGACCTTATAACATTGCTATTTCAGATCCAGAATCATAGAAATATATGTGCTCAACCCAACTACAGTGCGAAATCATTCCGTTATAACTTTCCCCAGTTCGCCTAATGTGTGCGTGAGTTTTTCCCCCTCGTGACAGCGTGATGCAGCCCAGCCTCAGTGGACTTCAATAGCATTGGGAGCTATGCGCTTGTCAATCTCAAAATGCAAGACGATTATTGGACAAATACTGTGAAAATGCCCGCCCACGGAGTCTCACGGACTCCCAGCCTCAGTGCACTTCAATGGCATTTGGGAGCTATGCGCTTTTCAGTCTCAAAATGCAAGACGATTATTGGACAAATACTGTGAAAATGCCCGCCTACGGACTCCGAGCCTCACATGGGAGGGACATGGCAGTTTCTGCGAGGAGACTGGTGATTGGTGAAAGCGGCCGGATATTTTCTTTGATTGACAGCTCGTTTCAACTATAGACAGGCAGCGGTGAATTTCAGTTCAGTCCCATGCGGATTCGCGAGTGCTGTGCAGTGTTGCCAGATTGGGCGGTTTCCCGCCTAATTGGGTGGATTTAAGTGCATTTTGGCGGGTTTTGAATATATTTTGGGCTGGAAAACATCAGCAGTATCTGGCAACACTGGTGCTGTGGTGTAGTGTAAGAAATCAGCTTACATTTCAATTTCATTCATTACATACGGTTTCTACCAGCTTTTTTAGTTTGTATATATTTTCATTGTAAATAAAGTGTAAATATAGTGTTGTCAAGTTTGCTATCTTAGTTCCAGAAATTTCGCTTATTTGAGTGACTGAACTTGAACTTGAGGGGACTAGTCAGCTAGCAAGAAAGCTGCACACGGATGCCAAGCATTGCTGATTTAATTTTGGCGAAGCCATTTGCCAGTCTTCCTTACGAGGAAAAAATTTAAATTAAAGAGCAGGGTAGACCAACGCCTCAAATTGACTTGGTGAAAAAGGTAGGGAATAATACTTGTTCCTTTCAGCTCTCCTGGTACGAGAAAGTGAATTGGCTAACAGCAAGTGACCCACATCAACAACAGTAAATAGGCTACTTTAGTAATATGTCATGGATGGACCAAAAATATAGAATCTATTTAAAATGTTTATGCTGAGTATATTATATTGGAATATGTATTTCTCTAGATATGAATTAAACACAGCTACAGTTTGGAAAACATTTTTAAACAAAAACACAGCCGAGAACATTTCACACTACAGACCTGGATTAAAAGTGAAGGGTTATCAAAATTGTCAATAAAACATTTCTCAGTCAAAATAAGTAAAATATAGGGAAAGTGTCATTGAATGAAATGTGTGGCACCCAGCTCTACGTTTGGCTCCCCAAGGTCAGTGCTTGTGCCTATTCCAGAACACACTGCTGTTACTGCTGAGGTTCCTGACAAAGAGCTGCTTTCAATAATGATCAATTTTTAAACAACATGCCACAATTTTAAATATAAAATGTTAAAATATAACCCCCCCCCACACCACCATCATGTATATTGGACAGTAGGCTAATGGGCCAAAAGAACCTGTTATTTCACAGCTTGTGACCCTGCCAACAATCAGCCAGCTCAGAGGGAAGAGTATGGGCAAAATTGATGTGTTTTTTCTTTTAAAATCTGGAAATATCATAACCGACCTGCCTCCCCTGTTTGAAAGACTACCAGCTGACACTGGTGGATTCACTAGCTGGCATTCGGGCATGATGCACACCACCTGTGAACATCACCGTGAATGCCTGGCCAGTAGAACCAGGCTATGAGATGGTTCAGTGTATTATCTTGCCCCAAATGTCCAGCTATGGACATGATTCTGATGAGTTGCATGGAACAGAAGTTTCCTATGGCTCTTCAGTACCAATAACTGGATCATCTACTCCTTAGCCTGAGTGTCCTGCATCACTTGCCATAACCTATTTTTAATAATGGAAAAGTACAGGTGGGAGAGAGTGCAATATTAGATTGGATTTTCTGACTATCGATTACTTTCACTTGGTCAAAAGCTTGTCTTAGGGCCTCATTGCATGACCGCTCCAGCAGGAAATGCCAAAAGGGAATCCCTGCAAAAGGAGGAGGGATAGAGCCCTCCCCATCTTCCATGTCCCCCTGAGGTGGAGGTGACATAGATGACCCTGGGACCGCCTCCCCATCCAAGACTACGCATATGCCACACTGTGCATTAAAGAATCCATCCAGAAATATTTCCTTCACAGTTGTCTGAAATCTTGGCCAATTTATACCCAGAATTAGTGGATGGGTGAAGCAAGGACTAACTGCCACCTCTACACTATTCTTTTCTTCCCAGAACTTAATATAAGATGGCACCAGTGGATACTTGTGAACATCCCTGTGTACACACTTCACTTCTACCAATAATGTATTTCCCAATGCCTTGTATTGAATCAGGCTTTAATGGACTGTGGTCTGGTTAGACCATGGCCTCCTGTATACTTCTTTGAATACTCACTGCCACTCAGTACATCTCTGCTTAATCAGGGGAGACCATAGGCATGTCAGGAACGCAGAACAGTATCCCTGCTTCTGAAAGGGGACACTGATCCCTAAACTTCCTGGCTTTTCCACCATGCCTGCAGACCTGCCCATGGTGAGCACAGACAATTCCATCTGTGGAGAGAGAGGATGAGTTAGTAGAAGCATTGGAGTGGAGACACAAAAGGGTGAGGGAACACGGCAATGGCCATGGGTTCAGGGAGCTGGTTTCGGGGGAACTGTCCCCTGTTTCCATGGTGCAGGGGCAGGATGAAGGCAGGAAGACACAGGAGAAGTACAACAGAGAGGAGGGATAACAGTACAACAGAGGGGAGGGATCACAGGAGTGTTTCTGTCCCCAGAGACACTGCCAGATGGTCTTCTGCTGGTCAGACTGCCTCTTCCAGTGACTCTGGACAGGGACACCAGACCTATGCCACTGCTCCTTCCTGCAGCCAAATGATGAACTGCTCTAGTACCACTCAGTCAATGATGTCATTGGTGTCACACTCTTCTGACAGCAGCCACCACCAGTAATCATTTTGGAAGTGCTGGGCAAAGGTGAATGAGCATCCATGCTTACCAAGTGCCAGCATGCAGAAGTGCTGACAGTGGTGGTCTGTGATGCAGCTGACTCATTATAAAATAGCCTACTTCAGGTCCAGATACTCCAGCAGGTTGATGGCTATAAGCTGTTGGGCTGTAAGCTGGGCTTCCCCTGACAGAAGTGGCAATCGATTTACTGCCCACTGTTGCCCCTTTTCCACCAAGTCAGTTCCAGGGCTGGTTTGGGGTCAGTGCTTAGTTTGGAACTGGGTTTTCTGTTTCCACTGACAAAGAACTGGCTCTGGGGCCAGAAAAACCAGTTCCAGGCTAGCACCAGCTCTTTGCTGGGCCAGAGGAAAGAACCGCTTATGTCAGCGGGGAGGCAGAGTTGTTAAGACCAACAACAATAACAAGACTGCAAAAGGTCTCCATTTTTAAATAAGCAACGAGATATCATGGATGCAGTAAAGCAGCAGTCATCCATTATTGTTGTTGCTGCTTCTTCTTCTTCTCCGTGTTGTTGTTGCTTCGATGTTCGTGCCAAGGTTTATGCAAACGCAGCGACGTAACTGACGTATACAGTGATGTAACGACGTGGCTCCCCTTAGCACCCTGAGCTATGGAAAAGCAAACTGGTTCTCAGCTGGCTCGCAAGTTGAACGAGTTGTGAACCAGCACCAGCACTGGCCCCGAACCAGCCCTGGAACTGATTTGGTGGAAAAGGGGTATGTGAGGTTGGCCACATATGCCTCTGCGGCATGCTCAAAGCTCTCAATAAATGCTTTGAGATTCTCTTGTGGTCCCCATCCTGATTAGCATGACATGGGGTAGGGCTGCAACATCCATGGGACCTCCTGCTGGAGTACCCACTGGCTGGACCAGGCTCTGGATCACCTGCTGGTACTCTGCCTGTGCCTGGAGCAGAGCCTGGAAGCACTGGTCCTGCTCTGCATAGTGTAACAAGGGCCTGATGTTGGGCTTGGTGGATGCTGGCAAGGGTCTCGATAATCTCGGTGACTGGTGTTTACTCCACAATAGCACTTCCTCCTCAGTTCCTGGGTTTCGGCACCAAGGTAGCACTCTTGTGGTTCTTGGAAATGAGAAGTGGGGGAACATGGTTCAGTAACTTGCAGGTGGGTTTATTTATTTATCTCACTTTTCAGTGGCACTTATTTTATTTGCAGGTCACACACACACACACACACACACACACACACACAGCTCTGTGCTCTCAGTTCCCTCTCTTGCTATGGGTCTCTCTCTGCAAACACAAATAAGGACCTGCATAAATAAATTGACAGTAATCCGACACAGGTGTGTCCTGTGTCATGTGTTACCTGCCAGTTCAACCTGCCTCCTCTATAGCTGATGCTCAACCATGCCCCCATGCTACATAGTGTAACAAATGACCTAATGTATGTACAGTATTACAAACTGCAACAATGGATAGATAAATATTAACCAACTAAAATAAGAACAATATCACAAAAGTGACATTGACAAGAACTCATCTCATCTCATTATCTCTAGCTGCTTTATCCTTCTACAGGGTCGCAGGCAAGCTGGAGCCTATCCCAGCTGACTACGGGCGAAAGGCGGGGTACACCCTGGACAAGTCGCCAGGTCATCACAGGGCTGACACATAGACACAGACAACTATTCACACTCACATTCATACCTACGGTCAATTTAGAGTCACCAGTTAACCTAACCTGCATGTCTTTGGACTGTGGGGGAAACCGGAGCACCCGGAGGAAACCCACGCGGACACGGGGAGAACATGCAAACTCTGCACAGAAAGGCCCTTGCCAGCCACGGGGCTCGAACCCGGACCTTCTTGCTGTGAGGCGACAGCGCTAACCACTACACCACCGTGCCGCCCCTTGACAAGAACTGAATACAGTTTATCCTTTCTATAAGCTCCTATGGAGAGTTGAGGCTATGTATACACATGTACAGTCATCTCTGAAAGTATTGGAATGGCAAGGCCAATTCTTTTCTTTTCCCTATACATTTTTCATGACATTTGGGTTTGAGATCAAAATATGAATGAGATGATATAATGTCAGCTTTAATTTCTTTACATTTACATCAGTATGTGTTAAACAAATTAGAATTGATCGTGCCCTTGTCATCGTTAGAGTTTAATGTCTGTATCATGTTAATTGTCCTTTTTTAGCTTACCTTAATTGTGTTTATTCATTTATACATAGTTTTAATTATTTGGGCGGTGCCTCGCATGGGTACTTTCGGGTCCCGTTCGTGCCGACCCCTTTGGGTGGCTTTCTTGTCAGTTATTTTTATTTATTTATTTATTTATTTATTTATTTTCATTTATTTTTGTATTTTTGTAATTTGATGTGAGAAGTCATGCCCAATAAAGCAAAAAAAAAAAAACCATGCCACATTTTGTTTGACTTACCACAATTTTTAAGTGATCAGAAATATTGGAACATGTGTTTCTTATTGCCCATATATTTTTCAAAAAACAATAAAATTTCTCAGTTTCAACATTTGGTATGTTGTCTTTGTACTATTTTCAATGAAATATAGGGTTTCCATGATCTGTGGAGCTTCACATTCTGTTTTTATTTATGTTTTTACACAGTGTCCCAACTTTTTTGGAATTGGGGTTGTACTTTTTTGCATAGCTTGGAGGAACAGGAACAGTCTCAATATAGTGGAACCTGAGTGACTACTCTGTGCAGCTAGCAGATAGTCAGTTTAGCCTGTTTGTCTGCTCCCTGGCCTTGGCTTTGAATTGTCACAAATTAACTAGGCCTGTTCTGAGACTATGAACTATGCTGCAAGAAATGACAGCAGCACCTTCCCAATTGGGATGCATACTGTCCTGCCTGAACAGGCCAGCCTTGCCCTCAAAACTGCTCCAATTATCTATAAAGTGCATACTGTTTTCAGAGCACCACCTGGCCAATCAGCAGTTCAGTGACCATAACCTGCTGTAAGCTACATCGCCATGCCACATTGGGATGGGACCAGAGCATACTACAGCTTTGGACATCACCTTCGCTAAGTAAAACACCTCTACAAAGTTACTCTCAGTAACTTCAGACTGACGAAGGCATATATTGTTAGCTCTTACAAATAACTCTCTTTGAAAACATATGCTTGCCTAAGACCCTAAGATTACCTGTTATGTCCGGCACCCTGGCTCCTGGTATACACCTGACTAAAGCTGCTGGTGCCTCTAAAGGCCTAGCTAATTTCACGTGCCATATGATAGACTCTCCTATAACCAGAGCTCTTTCAGGTTTCTCAGTGGGTGCTTCACTGAGGAGAACAAACCTGTTAGACATGTGAAGTTGAGAAGAGTAGTGCTCCCATGGGCGAGCCTCAGCATTAGCTTTGGCTCAATGATTATGCTACTGAGTTGTCACCCATTCGCCCCAATGTGAAAGCTCTAATGTTGGAGGTGGGGGATTGCTAACTCCTCCTCAGGCATCTAGACTTTTTTTTAATGTACTTTAATTGAAGATTTGTTGATATTAAGGCAGATCTGATGTGGATTGCTGTCTTTGTATGGGAAGGAAAAAACTTGTGGTCTTGGGCGTTCTCTGAGAAAAATGAAAATGCGGAAGAAGGGAAAGTGAAAATACAACAAAAATAAAAATGACAGTGGGAAATTAATAAGCTTTGGGTCTAGCCAATACAACAATTTGGAATGTCCTGAAAAAACAAAACAAAACACAGGTGCACTAATGACCTGACATGGGATAGGTCAGCCAAGGAAAACAAACAGCAGCTGATGACAGAAACACTGGGCACAAGGCAGGAGTGAAGGTATCACTGCTCCAAGAAGACTTTAAGAGCAAAAATATGGTGGCCATACCACAAGATGCAAACCACTCATGAGCAGTAAGAATCGGAATACAAAATTGGAAGTTTCAAAGAAATACAGAGATGAGCCACAAAATTTCTGGAACCAA
Organism: Neoarius graeffei; assembly: GCF_027579695.1. Classification (NCBI taxonomy): domain Eukaryota; kingdom Metazoa; phylum Chordata; class Actinopteri; order Siluriformes; family Ariidae; genus Neoarius; species Neoarius graeffei. The sequence continues at coordinate 33,808,523 of NC_083575.1, read as the reverse complement.
GATTAACCTCTAACAATGTGATGGAAAGGCCAAAGTGTGTAGAAAGAAAGTATCTACTCATGATCCAAAACATATGAGCTCATGGGTCAAGCACGTTGGAGGTAATGTCATGGCTTGTGCTTGCATGGCTGCTTCTGGAACGGGTTCACTAATCTTTAATGATGATGTAACTCATTACTGTAGCAGCAAATTGACAAAAAACATTCTGTCTTCCAATTTACAGAGATTCTAGTTAATGTAATTGGCATGAACTTCATCATACAGCAAGACAATGTCCCAAACCACACTGCCAACAGAACAAAAGACTTCATCAAGGGAAAAAAGTGGAAGGTTTTAACCTGTCCAAGTCAATCACTAGACCTTAACCCAATTGACCATATATTTCATTTCCTGAAGAGGAGACTGAAGAGAGAAATCCCTCAAAACAAACAACAACTGAAAGAGGCTGAGGTACAAGCATGGAAAAGCATCACAAAAGAAGAATGCAACAGTTTGGCGATGTCAGTGGGTTGCCAACTTGATGCAGTTATTACAAGCAAGATATACACAACCAAATAATTATGCATGATTTTATTTCATTTACTTTACAACTATCTGTTCCTAACTTTTTTTAAAGGTGCCATGTTCTAAGTTGTTTAACACGTCTAGATGTGAATATAAGGAATTGAAAGCTGAAATTCTATCCGTTATTTCATATTAGTCTTTTGATCTTAAACCCAAACATCTTCAGTGTATAGCAAAGCAAAGCAAACAAACAAACAAACAAACAAACCATTGGCCTTGCTATTTCAATACTTTCGGAGTGGACTTCCAACAGAACTATGAATAAAAGCACAGGGCAAAAACTACAGAGATTGGGTTTTGGAATGACTTAGTCAAAGCCCAGAGTTAAAGGAAAAAAAAAAGAAGAAAGTCTCTGGCATTACCTGAAAATTGCTGTCCACCAACCATCTCTACCAAATTTGGCAGTGTTTAGAATTTTGCATCGAGGAAAGGAAGAAAATGCCAATATCACAATGTACAAAGCTCAGACACATATGAGAACACTCAAATCTCTAATTCATGCTGAGGGGGTGATTGCTTATCAAGATTATTTAGATTTTTATTTTCAAATAATTCTGAGGACATTTACAGTTACAATGAGAAGTTTACGTACATGGACATGAATGTCATCATGGACATGAATGTCATGGCAATATTGTGCTTTCAGTGATTTCTTTTAACTGTTTTAATAGAATAAAAACAAGAATTTGGTCCATAAATTTTAATTTATTTTGGGTTTTCTGAAATTATCACAGGGTTAAATTATACATACAGGGTCAAACATAAACATACATCCACTTAGCTTATTAATTCAGTGGTGCTGAAAGCTCCACAATGTCTTTTAACTTGTCAAGGCCAAGACCTCTTAATTTCTGGTTAGTGATCATGATTGACTACAGTTGGTAGCTTCTCAGTTCAAAGAAATCATTGAAAGTCCAATATTGCCATTACATTCATGTCCATGATGATATGTCTGTTAACTTCTGATTGCAACTTAAATACTTTAGCTGCAGGGAAAAAAAGAATCCCATTCTGATATTTGTAAATTAGATATTACAATACTGCAAAATCATTAGGGATGAGGGGACACTGCATAATATATAAAACAGAGTTAAAACACACTTTATGATTTAGTTTTGCCAAATTCACTCAAAATTTCTCTGACATGGGGGTGCCGGGGCTCAGTCGACTAAGGTGCCATACCATAAATCCGGGGACCCGGGTTCGATTCCGACCCGAGGTCATTTCCCGATCCCTCCCCGTCTCTCTCTCCAGCTCATTTCCTGTCTCTACACTGTCCTATCCAATAAAAGATGAAAAAAGCCCCCCCCAAAAAATCTTTAAAAATTTCTCTGATGTGTTCATTAAGCACAGGGGTTTATTATTTTTGTTCACAACTCAACTTTTTCCACCAACCAAAAGTCACATATCCCCACAGCCAAAATATGGTAACTGTCCTGCATTATTCTGCTAGCTCAACAAGCATTGGTATACTGGGGGCAGCCATGGCATGAAGGTTAGAGATTCCCGGGACTGGCAGAAAAAATGTGAAAGGAGTTGAGTGAATGAACAGCACTTTTCCCTCCCTCTGTATCATGGCTGAAGTGCCCTTGAGCAAGGCACCTAAACCCCAACTGCTCCCCACACACTGTAGCATAGCTGCCTACTGCTCTGGCACTGCTCTGGGTATGTGTGTGTGCGCTCATTGCTCACTTGTGTGTGCATGCACTTGTTCATTGCTTCAGATGGGTTAAATGCAGAGGAGGAATTTTACTGTGCTTGAGTGTACATGTGACAAATAAAGGCTTCTTCTTCTTCTTCTTCTACTGATCCATCTTTCATGCACTACCCTTAGCTAACTTGCTAGCCATCCATGATAACATACATTTCAACAAAACAAGAACTCTAACTCTACAACTCCAAATCAGAAAAAGTTGGGATGGTATGAAAAATGTTAATTAAAAAGAAAGCAGTGATTTCTAAATTTACTTTGACTTATATTTCATTGCAGACATTATGAACCCAATATATTTCATGTTTTGTCTGGTCAACTTAATTTGTTTTGTTAATATACATCTGTTCCTGGCGGCATGGTGGTGTAGTGGTTAGCGCTGTCGCCTCACAGCAAGAAGGTCCTGGGTTCGAGCCCCGGGGCTGGCGAGGGCCTTTCTGTGTGGAGTTTGCATGTTCTCCCCGTGTCCGCGTGGGTTTCCTCCGGGTGCTCCGGTTTCCCCCACAGTCCAAAGACATGCAGGTTAGGTTAACTGGTGACTCTAAATTGACCGTAGGTGTGAATGGTTGTCTGTGTCTATGTTTCAGCCCTGTGATGACCTGGCGACTTGTCCAGGGTGTACCCCGCCTTTTGCCCGTAGTCAGCTGGGATAGGCTCCAGCTTGCCTGCGACCCTGTAGAAGGATAAAGCGGCTAGAGATAATGAGATGAGATGAGACATCTGTTCCTGCATTTCAAGCCTACAACACATTCCAAAAAATTTGGGATGAGGAAAATTTAGGCCTAGTAATGATGTAAAATAATTAAATAACGATGTGATTTTTTTTTGTCAGCAGGTGATGTCAACAGGTAGGGCGGCATGGCGGTGCAGTGATGAGCACTATCACCTCACAGCAAGAACATTCCGGGTTCGAAACTCATGGTCGAGGGGGACATTTCTGTGTGGAGTTTGCATGTATTCCCCGTGTCTGCATGAGTTTCATCTGGGTGCTCTGGTTTCCTCCCACAGTCAAAGACATGCAGATTAGGTAAAATACCCAGCCACCGGGGTTGCACAAAGCAGTGCATACTTAGTGCTAGTCCCAAGCCTGGATAAATTGGGGAGGGTTGTGTCAGGAAGGGCATCCAGTGTAAAATCCTATGCCAAATCAAATATGTGGATCACAATGATCTGCTGTGACGACCCCTAATGGAAGCAGCCAAAAGAAGAAGCTGATGTCAACAGGTGATTGAGATCATGATTTGATACAAAACCAATACCCAGGAAAGGCCTAGTCTTTGAGGAGTATAGATAGGCCACAGCTCTCCAATTTGTCAACAAATGCGTGAGAAAATTACTGAAATGTTCAAAAACAATGTTCTTCAAAGAAAGATACAAAGGGATTTGGTATCTCAGAGAAAAGATATGAAAAGTGCATAATATCATTAAACAATTTAAGGAATCTGCAGGAATTTCGGTGTGTAAAGGGCAAGGGTGCAAGTCTCAGCTGAACACCTGTGATCTCCGATCCCTCAGACGGCACTGCATCAGGAACCATCATTCATTTATACCTGATATAACCACATGGGCTCTGGATTACTTTGGCAAACCTTTGTAAAGCACGATGATTCAGAGTTACATTTACAAATGCCAGCTAAAACTTTACTGTGCAAAAAGGAAGCCTTATGTTAACTGTGTCCAGAAGCGCCATTGACTTCTCTGGGCTTGGAGGCATCTGTGATGGACCATCACACAGTGGAAATGTGTACTGTGGTCAGACAAATTAGTATTCCAGGTCTTTATTGTAAAAAAGGGACACTATGTGCTCCAGGCCAAAGACAACCATTCAGACTGATAGTCTGAACGAGAAGTCCAAAAGACTGGATCTGTGTCAGTAGCCTTGACAAAAGTATGATTGATAAAAAAGTGTTGCAAGATGATGATAAAAAAGTGTTGCAAGAATCAAAATTGAAATAAGTATTTATTTTAGAAAAAAAAAAACAGGGGCGGCATGGTGATGTAGTGGTTAGCGCTGTCGCCTCACAGCAAGAAGGTCCGGGTTCAAGCCCCGTGGCCAGTGAGGGCCTTTCTGTGCAGAGTTTGCATGTTCTCCCCGTGTCTGCGTGGGTTTCCTCCGGGTGCTCCGGTTTCCCCCACAGTCCAAAGACATGCAGGTTAGGTTAACTGGTGACTCTAAATTGACCATAGGTGTGAATGTGAGTGTGAATGGTTGTTTGTGTCTATGTGTCAGCCCTGTGATGACCTGGCGACTTGTCCAGGGTGTACCCGGCCTTTCGCCCATAGTCAGCTGGGATAGGCTCCAGCTTGCCTGCGACCCTGTAGAACAGGATAAAGCAGCTACAGATAATGAGATGAGATGAAAAAAAAAAAAAACCCAGTAAAGCTCATGAGGTAAAACATCAAATACTGTGCTGTTGTATTGGTTTGAGTGCAGTACAAGAGAAAGATGATACAAATGTTTGTTTTCAGGTTTAATTTCAATTTCAGTGTACTGTCCCAACTTTTTCTAATTTGAGGTTGTATGTAGTAAATGCATTAAGCACAACTGAGTTGATAAAGTACATTTAAAAAATAGGATTCCCAATTGTTACTTTGGAAGCCCCCTAGTGATACAACATAAAAACCTTTACCCTATTGCTGGGAAATTGTGAATTTGAAGGATGACGATTCTATAGCCATCCATGGTCCAGAGTTGAGAGAACAAAACTGCTCTCTGGGTGTGAGGGATGGCATTAATCTCTCTCTCATTACTCTCTCAGTCAGAGTAACACCAGTCATGAGCTTCCGTGAGCTCATGTGGGAAGAAGATGGCAGATAGCTGTTTCCTCATGCAGCACGACCCTTAGCAAAAAGAAGTTTATTCAAGTGTACTATGAGTATACTTATTTTTTACTAAAACTGCAGAAGTATACTTGAAGTTGACTTTTTATAAACTATATTTTATATACTTAAGAATAGTATAGTGAAGTATACTTGGCTTATACTGAAAAGTATAAATAAAAGTCTAAGACTAAGTACATTAATACTAAGACTTATACTTTAATACTAAAACGTATACTTTAGTATACTTTTCACGTTTTTCTGCCACAAAGTACTAATACTTAGTATATCTTGCTCCAAGTGCATAATAAGGTCAAGTCATTGACTCATGCTTAACATTTAATTTATATATTAATATAATATAATGCTGGAGTTTAAAACTTTACAGTATATAGTATGTGTGCTCAATTGCATTATCTTTATGTACCTTAAACTCATACACAAAAACAGAAAAACTTTTGACTTGACTTTATTGATCAATTTCTCCAGTAAGGAAGGACTTGATTTCATAGGTCTTTATTTTTGAAATGTTTGAAAATATATCAAACTTGTTTTCAACATTCTGTCTTGTGATTTTGTAAATGCATCACACTCTTGTGTACATACAGTATGAGTAAACTTTAAGAATACATTAAGGAGCATATTTCCAGTATATAAATAGTAAGCTACAAGTAATATGCCAAGCAAACTTAAAGTATAACAAGTAAACTAGTGAAATAACCAACGTTTATAACAGTATACTTAAAGTATACAATAATAAACTAAAAATAGGGACTTGAAGTATGTAACTAAGGGGTGTTGTGGCTCAGTCAACTAAAGCGCCATACCATAAATCTGGGAACCTGGGTTCGATTCCAACCCAAGGTAATTTCCTGATCCCTCTCCTGCTCATTTCCTGTCTCTACACTGTCCTATCCATTAAAGGTGAAAAAAGCCCAAAAAAAGAAGTATATCAATAAGTGTACTTGTGGTATACTTTAAGCATGCAAGAGGGATATACCAAGTACATTGATAGTATATAGATGAGTGTACTTGTTGTATACTTTAAAGTGTACTTTTGCAAACTTAAAATGAACTTTAAAGTATACTTTTATAAACTTGAAATATTCCAATTTAGTCCGAAAAAGTATTAAATTTGTATACTTTCTAGTACACTAAAAGTACATGGTCTGTAGCATACTTGCTATACTTATACTCATACTGAAGCATACTTAATAAAATGAACTTTAAGTATACTACTTTTTGCTAAGGGGAGCAGGAGTTCAATAATGCCCCTTTTTCACTGCATGGTACTGGCTTGACTTGACTTGACTCAAGTCGACTCTCCTTGCTTATGGTATCAGTAGTTCATTTTCCACTACAGCTGTTTGTCAATGTGAGGGCAAATGAAAAAGCTGTGATGTCATCTTCAACATGACACACCCAGGAACATCTTTATTATTATTATTATTATGATTAATACTACTACTTGACATAACACTGTTGATACTACTTGAGATAACACAAACATGCGTGCAAGTGGTGAAAACACACACACACACACACACACACATATAATCAGTGAAGTATAATAAATAAATATAATGCGATTGAAAAATGGAGGTTTTGTTTAGGACGTGCTGACTCGCAAAATGATGATGCAATGATACGATTTGCTCTGACCAATCAGTAGTCTAGAGTGTTTTCAAGTGTTTTCTTTTGGTATTGTCTCAGCTTGCTTGGAACCTAGATAGAGGTGATATCAAAAAGTACCAGGTACTATCCACAACTGTGGACTGATGGAAAACCAAAAAAGGCGAGTAAAGTTGAGTTAAGCTTGTGCCATGCAGGGGAAAAGGGTGATTACAATATATATATGTGTGTCACTCAGATCCGTGATGTATTTCGTATGAAAAATGGAAGTTTTTCAACATGAGAAGATAAACTTCATATCTTCAAGCCAATGTGTGATTTTCTTTTTAAGATATAGATACATTCACAAATAAAAGATACCCAAATTTATGAAACCAATTCATCGATTTTCTCACAAGTGACATATAGTGATTTATGTCATGGTTTTGGTTCTCCATGTCCTGGATGTAGCTCATATGAAAAATGAGTGGCATATTTCCCACTAAAACTTGTGTCGGGACAGGGGCAACAAAAGACTGAAAAACAAAAGACTGTAATGCTAAAAAAACCTAATTTGGTTAATTGGCAACCAGTCAGTAACATGACTGGGTATAAAAAGAGCATCCCAGAGAGGCGGAGTCTTTCAGAAGGAAAGATGGGGAGGGGTTCACTGCTCTGTGAAAGACTGTGTGGGCAAACAGTGCAACAATTTAAGAATAACATTCCTCAATTTAAAATTGCAAAGAATTTGGGGATCACATCATCTGTGGTACATCATATCATTAAAAGATTCAGAGAATCTGGAGAAGTCTCTGTATGCAAGAGACAAGGCTGAAAACTGACATTGGATGCCTGTGATCTTCAGGACCAGGCAACACTGCATTATAGTGGGGCGGTTTAGCTCGAATATTCAAAAGGATTGTGCATTTTGTGATACAAGGATCAAATTTGGCACAAATGTACATTGATATATGGCGAACATTTTCAGATATTGAGCCACTCGGAATTCTCCCTTCATATCCGCCATATTGGAATTCAAAATGGCCACCATTTGAAATCTACATTTTCGATTATCTTTGGGTCTAATGCTGCTATTGACTCGATTCTGGTGTCTAAATGTATGTTTTGGGGGGCAAGGAATCCAATGGTAACAATCTGCATCGCATATTTTGTACCAATGAGCCGCCATATTGGATTTCAAAATGGCCGTTGTTCAGGCCCGTCGCCATGGGCGGGCCTTAGGGGGCCGTGCCCGCCCTGAGACTCATGTGGGCCCGCCCTGCTGGAACCCAGAGCAGAGACTTTTTTTCATAGGAGACAGGTCACTGAAGAAATCGTCCATAGAAATGAATGGGGACAGTTCGTAACGGCAGCAAACATTCTAATCAACCGTCTCTGACGGCAGTACAGGTCTGCAAATATCCCGCCTGTTCCGCTGCCAACAACCAATCATATGTCGATCTGAACCAACAGCTTTCCAATCATCTTGCAGCTTCGTGCTCCGCTGTCCCTCTCCTGCCGTTATAGAAGTACTGCGCCTGCGCAGTGTCAAAAAAATCCACGAGAAAAGTGGATTTTAAAGCTTTTTCTGAGTCATGAGAACCAACCTAACACTCAAGTATAATCATCTTTTCATGGCGATTTCAATCATATGCTCTTCGCGACCGTTAGTTTTCACAGAGTCCAGTATTGATATCTCCCCATTCATGTTCAGAGGGTCTGGTCTCACTAATCCGAAAAAGATGCCTGAAAGTGGCCGGCGAGTGACCGCACTTGGCCTGATAGGAGCCCGTCACAGCTTCTTCTTCTTTGTTTTTTCCCCCTCAAAAAAAAAAAAAAAAGTAAACTACAAATCAAAGTTTTTCAGTATAACAATAATAAAAAAAAATGTGCTCAATTTAAAATGTATTGAAACTATTCGAAATCGGCTGATCGGTTCATTCATTATTATCCGTGAGTACAGAAACACTAGTAATAATTTCTGGATCATTGCTATAAACGTGGACTAATATTTCTTGGGAACCAATGGGTTAATGTCATGGAATGAACCAACTGACCAATCGCATTTTTTCTTCAGATGGTATCTGGGTAAATGAGCAGCTGTCTCAGCCAATCACATTTTATTGCTGGACGGGATCATATCACGACATCTTCCGGTAGATACCCGAAATCAGCTTTGTGCGTTGTGAGGCCAGCGGAGCAAAAAAAAAAAACCCTTTTAATATGCTGAGCAATGTTTGATACATTTTGGAAAGTTGTTTTGGTTGCTTTATACGTTTCTTAGAATATTTAACTCGTCACGTCTGTGCTGCTCTCCTGGGTTGCTAGAAACAGTTGTGTTGCCCTGGCTTGGCGTATAAAATGTGTGCCCCCCCCAAGCAATTCAAGGCCCGTCCGTCAGTCTGTGTCTGGCGCCGGGTCTGCCGTTGTTTGAAATCTACATTTTCGATTATCTTTGGGTCTAATGCTGCTATTGACTCGATTCTGGTGTCCAAATGTATGTTTTGGGAGGAAAGGAATCCGATGGCTACAATCTGCATTGTGTATCTTTATAAATTAGCCAACATATTGGATTTCAAAATGGCCGCCACTTGAATTCTACATGTGCGATTACCTCTGGGTCAAATATTTTTATAGTACATGACAATATTTGCTGGTATCCATTTTTCAAAATGACATACTTTATTACAGTACTCCACTTAATTCATGAGAGATGAATATTCATCATCATGTATTTTTGACAAGACAACATTTTACTCAAAGTCTGTGAAGTAAAAATTGTTTTGACAAGTTTGAGTTATTGATTAGAATCTGTGTTGTTCTAGGTTTGATATGGAACCCGAAGGAGTTCCAACAGTTAAGCAATAGGCTGATTATCCTAAAGTAGGTGAAGGTGATGGGCAGCACGGTGGTGTAGTGGTTAGCACTGTCGCCTCGCAGCAAGAAGGTCCTGGGTTTGAGCCCAGCGGCTGACGAGGGCCTTTCTGTGTGGAGTTTGCATGTTCTCCTCATGTCTACATGGGTTTCCTCCCGGTGCTCCAGTTTCCCCCACAGTCCAAAGGCATGCAGGGTAGGCTAACTGGTGACTCTAAATTGACCGTAGATGTGAATGGTTGTCTGTGTCTATGTGTCAGCCCTGTGATGACCTGGCAACTTGTCCAGGGTGTACCCTGCCTTTTGCCCGTAGTCAGCTGGGATAGGCTCCAGCTTGCCTGTGACCCTGTTGGAGAGGATAAGTGGCTACAGTTAATGGATGGATGGATGGAAGGGTGAAGGTGACTGCATTGTCAAGCAGGAGAAGGTGTGTGTTCCTGAAAGTTTAACTGGAACAACTAGATAATGCTGATGAACAAGAATGAGCATCTATTCCGTACTCTGCCTCTTGGTTACTTACTCAGTCACTGACTTTTGGTGGATGACTTCCTCATGATTGTACCAAATTCTTTCCTTTTTTTAAAAATGATGGATTTAATATTGCTCTGTGGGTGCTCCAAGTTTGGGATATTTTTTTAATAACCAAACCCTAATTGACACTTTTTCAGAACCTTGTCCTGCATGTGTTTTCATAGGTTATTGGTTTTCATGATGCTGTTTGCTTAAGTATGCTCTCTAATAAACCCTGGAGCTTTCTACAATCAAATCACTGTCTTTAGAATGGAAATCACCTCATAGTTTCTGGAAACTTTCAGCTGATTTAACCATAACTAATTTAGGGGTTTTACACCAATGGAGGGTGAATAGTTGACAAATTAATTTTTGTAAATAATTTTGCAAACTATACTGATCAATCCATTTCTCAATAATATGGGCTATTTTGTGTAGAGACATGACATACAGCTCTGGAAAAAAAAAGAAATAAGAGACCACTTAAATCTTTTCTTAAATCAGCATCTCTGTGTACGGCAGCCATTTCATTCCAGTGTCTGTGCTGGGATTCCAACACATCTCATTTTACTTAATGAGGTATTGATTAGGTCATCACCTGCACCAAATATTATTTAATGAGGAAAAGTATAAAATCCACTGATGTGGTCATCACTATCCTCTTGCAATAGGACCAGTCTGGATGGCAAACACAGTGCTAGTATTACCTTAAATTTAATTGGAATATAAAAATATCTATTCTTCATGTAACAGTCCACAGAATGGAAACAACAGGGAAGTGAAGTTTAGGTCAGATAAGCGCAAATGTAGATTTCAAATGGTGGCCATTTTGAATTCCAATATGGCGGACATGAAGAGAGAATTCCGAGTGGCTCAATATCTGAAAATGTTCGCCATATGTCAATGTACATTTGTGCCAAATTTGGTGCTTGTATCACAAAATGCACAATAGGTTAGCTATGCTGCCCCACTATTAAAAGCAGACACGTGTCTGGAGTGGAAATCACTGTATGGGCTCAGGAACACTTCAGAAAACCATCATCTGTGAAAACAGTTCATTACTGCATCCATGAATGCAAGTTAAAACCATATATAAACAATATCCAGAAACACAGCCACCTTCTCTGGGCCTGAGCTCTTTTATGATGGACTGAGGTGCAGTGGAAAACTGTCCCAAGGTCTGACAAATTGAAATTTGAAATTCTTTTTAGAAATCATGGATACCACGTCCTCCCGGCTGAAGAGGAGAGGGATCATCCGGCTTGTTATCAGCGCACAGTTCAAAAGCCAGTATCTGTGATGGCATGAGGGTGCGTTAGTGCACATGACATGAGTAGCTTGTACATCTAGGAAGGTATTATTAATGCTGAATGATATATATATATATATATATATATATATATATATATACAAGTTTCAGAGCAATATGCTGCCATCCAGACACAATCTTTTTCAGGGAAGGCCTTCCTTCTTTCAGCGAGACTATGCCAAACCGCTTTCTGCACATATTAAAACTGCATGGCTCCATAGTAAAAGAGTCTGGGTGCTAAACTGGCCTGCCTGCAGTTCAGACCTGTCTCCCATTTAAAAGATTTGGCACATTATGAAGCGCAAAATATGACAAAGGAGACCCTGAACTATTGAGCAACTGAAATTGTATATCAGGCAAAAATGGGACAAAATTTTTCCTGTGAAAATGACAGCAATTGGCCTCCTCAGTTTAATTAAATTAACCAAATTAACAGTGTGTTGTTAAAAGTAGAGGTGATGCAACACAGTGGTAAACATGCCCTTGTCCCAACTTTTTTGAAACATGTTGCTGACGTCAAATTTGAAATGAGCATATATTTTTCTAAAAACAATAAAATTTCTCAGTTTCAACATTTGATATGTTGTCTCTGTACTATTTTCAATGAAATATAAGGTTTCCATGATTTTCACATCATATTTTGTTTGATTTACGTTTTACACAATGTCACAAATTTATGGAATTTTTTTTGTGTGTGTGTGTGTGTGGGGGGGGGGGGAGCACGGTGGTGTAGTGGTTAGCGCTGTCACCCCACACTAAAGGTCCTGGGTTCGAGCCCAGCGGAGTTGGCATGTTCTCCCTGTGTCTGCATGGGTTTTCTCCAGGTGCTCTGGTTTCCCCCACAGTCCAAAGACATGAAGGTTAGGATAATTGGTGGCTCTAAATTGACCATAGGTGTGAATGGTTGTTTGTCACTGTGTCAGCCCTGTGATAACCTGGCGACTTGTCCAGGGTGTACCCCGCCTCTCACCCATAGTCAGTTGGGATAGGCTCCAGCTTGCCTGCGACCCTGCATAAGATAAGTGGCTACAGATAATGTGTGTGTGTGTGTGTGTGTGTGTGTGTGTGTATGTATATATACTAGTGCATCTCAAAAAATTAGAATCACCACATCACACATCACATTATCTCTAGCCGCTTTATCCTTCTACAGGGTCGCAGGCAAGCTGGAGCCTATCCCAGCTGACTACGGGCGAAAGGCGGGGTACACCCTGGACAAGTCGCCAGGTCATCACAGGGCTAAAAATTAGAATATTGTGAAAAAGTTCAATATTTTCTATCAGTTATTTAAGAAAGTGAAAATGTTATATATTATAGACTCATTACACATAAACTAAAATGTTTCAAGCATTTTTCTATTTTAATTTTAATCAGTATGGCATACAGTGCAAAAACATAAAAAACCATCTCAAAATATTAGTGTAGCGGGTACAATGTGTGGGTGGAGCACAGAAGACGGCAGGACAGAGATCAGGATGCCAACAATCAGCTTTTATTGCCAAACTTTTCAGCTTAACATTAAATTCAATAGCTCAGAGAGTGACTCGCGCGTGCGCACACACAGACTGTCGTCTCCTCTGGATAATCACTGACTCCCCTCCGCTCTCACTCTCCCTCTTTAAGTAGGGCGCGGTTTACTGGGGAGAATACACACAAAACATAGGTTAATCACACTCAGGTGAAGCGATTCTGCCACTTACCTTCCCCAACTCCACCCTCCTGTCACAGACTGGCGCTTGACCACGCCCCCGCTGCCACATACCCCCACCGCCCGACTCAGGCCAGGCGCCCGTCCGGCCCGCAGCCGACTCCACCCCCCCCTTGACGGGAGAGGAAGTCCGCCACGACCATCTGCGCCCCCGGCCTGTGGACCACCTTGAAGTTGAAAGGTTGGAGCACTAGATACCAACGGGTGATCCGCGCGTTGGCATCCTTCATGCGGTGGAGCCACTGGAGGGGCGCGTGGTCCGAACAGAGGGTGAAAGAGCGCCCCAGCAGGTAGTAACGGAGGGCGAGGACCGCCCACTTGATCGCCAGGCACTCCTTCTCGATGGTGCTGTAGCGCCCCTCACGCACTGACAGCTTTCGGCTGATGTATAATACTGGGCGATCCTCTCCCCCCACCTGCTGGGACAAAACGGCCCCCAGCCCTCTGTCCGACGCATCCGTCTGTAACAAAAAAGGGAGAGAGAAATCAGGGGAGTGCAAAAGTGGCCCCCCACACAGTGCCGCCTTTACCTCAGAGAAAGCCCGCTGGCACTGCTCCGTCAACTGGACCGGATCTGGCGCCCCCTTTTTAGTGAGGTCAGTCAGCGGGCTGGTGACGTCCGAATAATTAGGTATAAACCTACGATAATAGCCAGCCAGCCCCAGGAACTGTCTCACCCCCTTTTTGGTCTTGGGCCTCGGGCAGGCCGCAATCGCTGCTGTCTTATTAATTTGGGGACGCACCTGCCCGTTACCCAAGTGGAAGCCCAGATACTGTACTTCCACCCGCCCAATTGCACACTTCTTCGGGTTGGCAGTGAGCCCCGCCCGCCTCAGCGACCTAAGGACGGCCCTCAGGTGTTGCAGGTGCCGCTGCCAGTCATTACTATAAATGATGATGTCGTCTAAGTAAGCGGCCGCATAGGTGGCGTGGGGCCGGAGGACCCGGTCCATCAGCCGCTGAAACGTAGCGGGCGCCCCAAACAGCCCAAACGGAAGTGTGATGAACTGGTGTAAGCCGAACGGTGTGGAAAAGGCCGTTTTTTCCCGGGATAATGGAGTCAAGGGGATATGCCAATATCCCTTCGTCAAATCCAGTGTCGAGTAAAAGCGAGCCGTGCCTAGTCGATCAAGCAGCTCATCAATACGAGGCATTGGGTACGCGTCAAATTTAGACACCGTGTTGACTTTTCTATAGTCCACAAAGAACCGGACCGAGCCGTCGGCCTTGGGAACCAAGACCACCGGGCTGCTCCAGTCACTGTGGGACTCCTCGACGATGCCCATTTCGAGCATGGCCTGAAGTTCTTCCCAAACCACCTTTTTTTTGTGTTTGGGTAATCTATAAGGACGGCTACGCACTACCACCCCCGGGGGCGTCTCTATGTGGTGTTCTATGAGGTTGGTGCGACCGGGCAGGGGTGAGAACACATCTGAAAACTCGGCCTGCAACTGGGCGACCTCCGTGAGTTGGGTCGGGGAGAGGTGGTCTCCACAGGGGACCGGAGAGGTGCGAGATGCCAATGACCCTTTTTGTACCTCCAGCCCCAGCTCCGCCTTCTCCGGAACTACCGACACCAACGCCATGGGGACCTCCTCGTTCCAGAGCTTCAGCAGATTGAGGTAGTAGATCTGTAGCGCCCCCTCCCTGTCCGTTCGCCTAACCTCATAGTCGACGTCCCCGACTCGCCGTGTGACCTCAAAGGGCCCTTGCCACTTGGCGATTAATTTGGAGCTCGACATGGGCAACAAGATGAGTACCTTATCTCCCAGAGTGAACTCTCTAAGGCGCGTGCCCTTGTTGTACAGGCGGGTTTGCCGTTCCTGGGCCTGCCGCAAATTCTCCTGAGTTAAGTGGGTGAGCGTGTGGAGTTTTGCGCGCAGATCCATCTCATCTCATCTCATTATCTCTAGCCGCTTTATCCTTCTACAGGGTCGCAGGCAAGCTGGAGCCTATCCCAGCTGACTATGGGCGAAAGGCGGGGTACACCCTGGACAAGTCGCCAGGTCATCACAGGGCTGACACGTAGACACAGACAACCATTCACACTCACATTCACACCTACGGTCAATTTAGAGTCACCAGTTAACCTAACCTGCATGTCTTTGGACTGTGGGGGAAACCGGAGCACCCAGAGGAAACCCACGCAGACACGGGGAGAACATGCAAACTCCACACAGAAAGGCCCTTGCCGGCCCCGGGGCTCGAACCCAGGACCTTCTTGCTGTGAGGCGACAGTGCTAACCACTACACCACCGTGCCACCCCGCGCAGATCCATAACGTATTGAATTTCATTTTTGCTCTGTGAAGGTCCCTCCTCCCAATTTTCCCGCAGTACATCTAAGATGCCGCGCGGCTTACGCCCATACAATAATTCAAACAGGGAGAACCCCGTGGAGGCTTGGGGGACCTCTCGCACTGCAAACAACAAGGGTTCGAGCCACTTATCCCAGTTACGTGCATCCTCACTTACGAATTTTTTGATAATATTCTTGAGGGTGCGATTGACCCGTTCGACTAAACCGTCCGTCTGTGGGTGATACACGCTGGTGCGGATCGGCTTAATACCCAGTAGCCCATACAGTTCGGCCAGTGTTCGTGACATAAACGAGGTGCCTTGGTCAGTCAGAATCTCTTTCGGGATTCCGACCCGGGAGATGACGTGGAAGAGGGCCTCTGCAATACTACGTGCGGAGATATTGCGAAGAGGCACCGCTTCTGGGTATCGCGTTGCATAGTCCACCAGAACCAATATAAAGCGGTACCCTCGTGTTGACTGATCTAATGGCCCGACGAGATCCATCCCAATTCTTTCAAACGGTGTCTCGATTAATGGTAGGGGCGCAATGGCGCTTTTGGAATGGCCGCTGGATTTACTAACTGGCATTCGCGGCACGCCGTACACCACTTACGGACGTCGCCGCGAATCCCCAGCCAATAGAATCGGGCCATTATCCGGGCGAGTGTTTTATCCTGCCCGAGGTGTCCCGCCATGGGATTAAAGTGAGCCGCCTGGAATACCAATTCCCGGCGGCTCTTTGGAATTAACAACTGGGTGACACGCTCCTTCGTCTGAGTGTCCTGCGTCACTCGGTATAACCTATCCTTTAAAATGGAAAAATAGGGGAAGGTCGGGGTGGCGTTCGGCTGGAGCATTTGACCATCGATTACTCTCACTTGGTCAAACGCGTGTCGCAGAGTTTCGTCTCGCAATTGTTCCAGTGGGAAATCCGCGAGGGATTCCCCAATAGAAAGAGGAGGGGCTGGGGGCTCCTCACTCTGTCGCGGAGATGACGTAGACGGCTCTGCGACCGCAGCTCCAGCCAAAACGACACCGGGACCCTCCCCTGCTAACCGGCAGGACCCACTCTTTACTAGGTGTGCCATCAACCCCCGAAATCCCGGCCAATCAGTCCCCAAGATCAAAGAGTGGGTAAGGCGAGGATTAACCGCCGCCTTTACTATGGATTTGTCCCCTCTGAAATGTATGTGGACCGACACCAACGGGTAGCAGTGAACATCCCCGTGCACACACAACACCTTCACCCCTTGTGCTCCCCCCAATGCCTCGTCTTGCACCAGGCTTTGGCGGATCGAGGTCTGGTTGCAACCCGAATCCACCAACGCCTGATATGTCGCCCCTTGTACACTTACCGGTATGCGATACGCTCCGGCCTGATCGAGGGCAGCCTCTGGCGCATCGGGGATCCGCACCACCGCCCCCACCTCCATCGCGGCACACTGTTGCTGCAGGTGGCCCGGTTCCCCGCAGCGCCAGCAAACCGGCCCGGGCCTCCCCTCTGCAGCTGTGGTTTGAGGGTCACTCACCTGAGGGGGGGGAGAGACAGACACAGAAGGGAGAAACGGGAGGGCACCACGGGTGCGGCGGGCCGGCTGAGGTGGAGCCGGCCCCCGCCTCCATGGTGGGGGAATGGGGCGAGGACGGGACACGAGAGGAGGGGGAAGAGAGAGAGAGAGAGAGAAGAGGAGAGAGAAGATGATGTCATCCGTTGTCCTGCCGCCGGGACAGCCGCCAGATGATCCTCCACCAGTCCTATGGCCTGATCCAGCGACGCCGGGCGGTGGCACTGGACCCACTCCGCGGTTCCGGCGGGTAGGCGGGCGATGAACTGTTCCAGCGCCACCTGGTCGATGATCCCCTCGGCGTCGCGATCTTTGGCCCTCAGCCACCGCCAGCAGGCGTCCCGGAGCTGCTGGCCGAACGCGAACGGGCTGCCGACTTCCTCCATTCGCAGCGCGCGGAAGCACTGGCGCTGCTGCTCCGGCGTGCGCCCCACGTGCTGGAGGACAGCCCGGCGAAGGTCAGCGTAGGCCAGCCGGTGGTCGGCGGGGAGCTGTAGTGCGGCTAACTGCGCCTCTCCCGTCAGGAGGGGGAGGAGGCGCACTGCGCGCTGCTCCATCGGCCACCCCGAGGCTTCGGCGACCTGCTCGAACAACGCGATGAATGCCTCGGGGTTGTCCTGCGGGCCCATCTTAGTCAAATTGATGGGAGATGGGCCCGCGGCCGGGGCGCTGGTGGACCCCGCCGACGCGAGGAGGCGCCGGAACGCCTCTCGGTCTTCCTGCTGAGCCAGCGAGGGCGTGGACCAAGTCCGTGAACGGGGAGGATTCCATGGGGCTGCAGGACAGGTGCTCCACCTTCCCGGGTTTCGGCACCACTGTAGCGGGTACAATGTGTGGGTGGAGCACAGAAGACGGCAGGACAGAGATCAGGATGCCAACAATCGGCTTTTATTGCCAAACTTTTCAGCTTAACATTAAATTCAATAGCTCAGAGAGTGACTCGCGTGCGCACACACACAGACTGTCGTCTCCTCTGGATAATCACTGACTCCCCTCCGCTCTCACTCTCCCTCTTTAAGTAGGGCGCGGTTTACTGGGGAGAACACACACAAAACATAGGTTAATCACACTCAGGTGAAGCGATTCTGCCACTTACCTTCCCCAACTCCGCCCTCCTGTCACAGACTGGCGCTTGACCACGCCCCCACTGCCACAATTAGAATATTTCATTTCGAGTTTGAGTAAAACAGTATGAACACAGTATATCTCTCGGTCTAGTTCGGTACACACAACCACAATCATGGGGAAGACTGCTGACTTGACTGTTGTCCAGAAGATGATCACTGATGCCCTCCACAAGGAGGGTAAGCCACAAAAGGTCATTGCTGAAACGGGTGGCTGGAAAAGGTACACAAGCAACAGGGATGGCCGCAGTCTTGAGAGGATTGTCAAGAAAAGTTGATTCAAGAACTTGGGAGAGCTTCACAAGGAGTGGACTGAGGCTGGTGTCAGTGTATCAAGACCCATCACGAACAGACATCTTCAAGAAAGGGGATACAACTTTCGTATTCCTAATATCAAGCTACTCCTGAGCCAGAGACAATGTCAGAAGTGTCTTATGTGGGCTAAGGAGAGAAAGAAATGGACTGTTGCTCAGTGGTCCAAAGTCCTCTTTCCAGATGAAAGTACATTTTGCATTTAATTTGGAAATCACAGTTCTAGAGTCTGGAGGAAGAGTGGAGAAGCACAGAATCCAAGGTGTTTGAAGCCCAGTGTGAAGTTTCCACAGTCTGTGATGATTTGGGGTGCCATGTCATCTGCTGGTGTTGGTCCACTGTATTTTATCAAGTCCAAAGTCAACACAGCCATCTACCAGGAGATTTTAGAGCACCTCATGCTTCCATCTGCTGACAAGCTTTTTGGAGATACTGATTTCCTTTTCCAGCAGGACTTAGCACCTACCCACAGTGCCAAAACTACTACCAAATGGTTTGCTGACCATGATATTACTGTGTTTGATTGGCCAGCCAACTTGCCTGACCTGAACCCCATAGAGAATCAATAGGGTATTGTCAAGAGGAAGATGAGAAACACCCAACTCAAAAATACAGATACGCTGAAGGCCACTATCAAAACAACCTGGGCTTCAGTAACACCTCAGCAGTGCCACAGACTGATCACCTCCATGCATTGATACAGTAATTCATGGTAAAGGAGCCCCAACCAAGTATTGAGTGTATAAATGAATATACTTTTCAGAAGTTGGACATTTCTGTTTGGTCAATCCTTTTTTTTGATTGATCTTAGGGAATATTCTAATAATTTGAGATACTGGATTTCTGATTTTCATGAGCTATAAGCCATAATCATCAAAATTAAAACAAAAAAGGCTTTAAATATTTCACTTTACATGTAATGAACATAGAATATATGAAAGTGTACCTTTTTGAATTAAATTATGAAAAAAATTAACTTTTTCATGGTATTCTAATTTTTTGAGATGCACTAGTGTGTGTGTGTGTGTGTGTGTGTGTGTGTGTGTATATATATATATATATATATATATATATATATCAGTGGCGACTGGTGGTCATAAAAATAGGGGAGGACAGTGAGTGAATAGATAGGTGGATGGTTGAGAGACAGAGAGGTTGGATGGTTGAGAGAGAGAGAGGTTGGAAGTTGTGTGGGTGTTTACAACTGTTTGTATATTTTTAAAGATAAGCTCTGTTAAAAATGGGTTTTTTTGTTACTGCAAGAAATAAAAGTAAAATGTTTTTGAGGACACATCAGCATGGGAAATACCATGTAGTGTAATGCTTGTTGAATGAGCTATGTGAGGTGTGAATGGGTCAAATTTAAAACAGTAATTCATTTAAAAAAGTAATCAAGTCTCCTGGATGTCTGGGTGGCAAATTTGTCAATGACTTGCTCATACCACTGGGGATCTTGTTGAAGAGATTTAAGCATCCTCCTTTCAATTGACATGACTGCTAAACTTTTCAACCTCTCTTGTCCCATTGTGTTTCTGGTGAAGCTTTTTATGCGCTTCAGACATGAGAAGCTCCTCTCAACTCCTGCTGAGGTGGCATCAATGGTGGCAATCAGACACATGAGTCTATACACCTGAGACATTGCCTCATCAAGCCCGTTTGACTTCATGAAGCTGATAGCCTCACACAGTTTTCGGGAAGAGTGGATCTCTGCATCACTGTAGAAATGCTGCAGTTCCACCTTCAGTTTGGCCTCATCAAAGAAATCCCCATATGTCTCTGACAAGTTGGACAATGCACAAGAAGGGAATTCTGCTTTAAATGATTCAAATTTGTCAAAGTCTAACAGCTCCATGAAATGCAAACAGCCAAGCTGCTGGAAGCACTGTGTGAGTTGGGCCTTGATGCTGTCATGCACTGAGTCATAGAGAGTTTTATAGACCTGGCGATGGTCTTGCTCACCTTGCCTTCTCTTTCTCCTGTGACCAAATTCGGGGTCTTCTGTGAGACTGGCAGCTTTGCTGTATGTTTTCTCAAAAGCCCTGTCTGACTTCAGCTCATTAAGCAACTGCATAAAGGTTTCTATGCGCTGTTTGCAGAAGGCAACATCCATTACTTTCTGTTGCAGTATGTTAAATAAAATGTCGGTCTGTGCAAACAGCTCCTCAAAAGTAAAAAGCAAGAACATGAACTCAGAGTCTTCCAATTTTGCCTTCAGGCCATCCGCCAATCGAGTTGTTTCATCATCCATAGAAGGATGTTCTAGAACGCAGGTAAATGTGTTAAGCAATTTTTCATGGTTACCTGCGACGGTATTCACGACCCTGGATGAGAAATTCCAACGTGTTGGAGCGGTCTTTGGCATTCTCGCGCAATCAGATTCCTCAAGTAGTGCCACCCTCTTACTTGATTTGGAAAAGAATGACGTGAACCCACCCAGGTTTGCAAAAAAGACTCGCGCTTTGGGTATGGCCTTGACACCTTGACTAAGGACGAGATTCAGGCGGTGGGCGTGACAGTGAACAAAAGTTGCGGCTGGAGCAGCCTCTCTCACTTTAGCCTGCAGTCCATTGAGAGCCGAGGCCATCACCGCAGCACCATCGTAAGTTTGTGCAACCAACTTCTCAGCGAAGTTGTAAGGGGACATCTCGGACTGCACAAACTGAAACAATGACTGCGCATCCCTCCCACTAGACACGTCGAAAAAGCCCAGAAAACGTTCCTGAATAATGTCCTGACTATCCACGAACCTCGCGATAATTGAGAGCTGGGAATGACAGCTTATATCAGTGGTTTCGTCAATCTGCCATGAAAAAAACGGAGTCACGTTTAATTCTTTCGATATTTCGTGGCTGATTGACGTGCCGATTGCACAGATCAAGTCGTTCTGGATGCCACAGGACATGCCACTAAAAACACCAGAAGACTGCAACTGCTCTGCCAGCAAATTGTCATACCGTGCCATCAGTTCCGTCAGCTCCCTATAGTTTCCCTTGTTGTCTGAATTTGGCCCTGCATCCCGCCCCCTAAATGCCAGCTCCTGCATGCCCAAATACGCCACAGCATCAATCAGATGCCTCAGTGTATCTCTGTTGCGACGCACTTTAGCATTGTGCTGTGCCACTTGTATCCGCACACCCTCGTCCACTAGCTGGTCAACTGGCACACTGCCTAGCAATTTCAGGCGAATAGCTGCACCAATGTGTTCCTTGGTCTGGTCGTGGCGCTTCGTGGCCCTGTCCAAATTTTTAATGTCATTAAATCCCTGCACAGACCATGTTTGGGATTTGCTACCCATCAACAGGCAAGGCCAGCAATACAGCCGTTTGATTGTGACACTGCCTGTTAGCCATGGGTATCTCCGACACCATGAGGTGTTGGTGTTAAACACACTTAGCTTACCATTCGGTTTCTGAATGTTAAGTTGGGGAACTGGTCTCCCTTCGGTTTTGATTCTAACCTTCTCCTCATAACCCAGTGTTTGAAATGGCGTGTTTAACATCGTGTACACAATGTCACGTTCCTCCATCGCGTTTTATTAAGTTGATAAACTGCAACAAAGCAATAGCCAACAATTAGTCAAATTCTCCGCTGTCCGCACTACACAAAACGACACTACTCTAGCTCGGCAGTGACACTGACAGTAAGTATGCTATGATTTCAACCCGCCAACTCATCCCTTCATTCTGATTGGCCGCACTGATGACTGCAGCTCTGCTGATTGGCTGCTTGATGACAGGCAAATAGACCCGCCCAAACGGAGGAATCGCCTCCCTTTTGCCCATTCACTCCCATGTTAAAAGAGGAGCCCGCGAATCGCCCATATATATGTGCTATACTGGGAAACTACTTGTATGTCCCTTAAAATTATTTATTCACTTTTGATTTTAGTGTACTTCTTTAAATTAACATGCTAACTAACGTTGGTATATTTTTTATGTACTAACCAGCATGCTGTCAAGCATGCTTCTCATGCTTTTTTAGATCACACAGAACAATAACGGTTAGTTGAGCAGTTGCTTGTTAGGGTAGTATCTCACTGGGCTGCGACAGCCTGCGACTAGTTGGAGACACAACAATTGTGATAAAATATGCGAATTAGAGACAATTTTCACTTGGAATCACACTGAATTGATATTCACATATTTTATCGCAATTGTTGTCTCCAACTAGTCGCAGGCTGTCGCAGCCCAGTGAGATATTACCCATACACTTGCACTTCCTGTCTCACGGAAACTAACTTGAGAAGGGTTCATGACGGCTTTGCGACACCAGTGACGCATTTGTGGCTATTTTGAGAGAAATTTTGTCGCACGAATTTTTTGAACATGTTCAAAATTTCAGCAACGAAGGAGCAACACTTTACGACTCATGCGAGGAAATCGAGAAGCTCCACGAATGTTTCAAGACACTTTTGAAACTCTCTCGTGAATGACGTTCGCAATTTGTCGCAAGCTGTCGCAGCCCAGTGAGATACTGACTTTAAATAGCTAACCCCTGAAGTGCTTAAAAGACCTGCCAACTGTTTGAATTATATTACATTTTAATAAAAAGGTGAAATGAAATTCAATATTTTTATTTCATTTCAATATATATTTTGAGTTCTAATGTGGTTGTGGCAGCATTAAAACTGAATATCCCCATTGGAACAATTTGGCTAGTAAAGAACAACACATAATTCCAAAAGTACAGTGGTGCTTGAAAGTTTGTGAACCCTTTAGAATTTTCTATATTTCTGCATAAATATGACCTAAAACATCATCAGATTTTCACACAAGTCCTAAAAGTAGATAAAGAGAACCCAGTTAAACAAATGAGACAAAAATATTATATTTGGTCATTTATTTCCTGAGGAAAATGATCCAATATTACATATCTGTGAGTGGCAAAAGTATGTGAACCTTTGCTTTCAGTATCTGGTGTGACCCCCTTGTGCAGCAATAACTGTAACTAAATGTTTCTGGTAACTGTTGATCAGTCCTGCACACTGGCTTGGAGGAATTTTATCCCATTCCTCTGTACGGAACAGCTTCAACCCTGGGATGTTGGTGAGTTTCCTCACATGAACTGCTCGCTTCAGGTCCTTCCACAACATTTCGATTGGATTAAGGTCAGGACTTTGACTTGGCCATTCCAAAACATTAACTTTATTCTTCTTTAACCATTCTTTGGTAGAATGACTTGTGTGCTTAGGGTTGTTGCCTTGCTGCATGACCCACCTTCTCTTGAGATACAGTTCATGGACAGATGTCCTGACATTTTTCTTTAGAATTTGCTGGTATATTTCAGAATTCATTGTTCCACCAATGATGGCAAGCTGTCCTGACCCAGATGCAGCAAAACAGGCCCAAACCATGATACTACCATCACCATGTTTCACAGATGGAATAAGGTTCTTATGCTGGAATGGAGTGTTTTCCTTTCTCCAAACATAACACTTCTCATTTAAACCAAAATTTTCTATTTTGGTCTCATCTGTCCACAAAACATTTTTCCACTAGCCTTCTGGCTTGTCCACATGATCTTTAGTAAACTGCAGATGAGCAGCAATGTTCTTTTTGGAGAGCAGTGGCTTTCTCCTTGCAATCCTGCCATGCACACCATTGTTGTTCAGTGTTCTCCTGATGATGAACTCATGAACATTGACATTAGCAAGTGTGAGAGAGGCCTTCAGTTGCTTAGAAGTTACCCTGGGGTCCTTTGTGACCTCGCCGACTATTACACGCCTTGCTCTTGGAGTGATCTTTGTTGGTCGACCACTCCTGGGGAGGGTAACAATGGTCTTGAATTTCCTCTGTTTGTACACAATCTGTCTGATTGTGGATTGGTGGAGTCCAAACTCTTTAGAGATGGTTTTGTAACCTTTTCTAGCCTGATGAGCATCAAGAATGCTTTTCCTGAGGTCCTCAGAAATTTCCTTTGTTCGTGCCATGATACACTTCCGCAAACATGTGTTGTGAAGATCAGACTTTGATAGATCCCTGTTCTTTAAATAAAACAGGGCACCCACTCACACCTGATTGTCATCCCATTGATTGAAAACACCTGACTCTAATTTCACCTTCAAATGAACTGCTAGGGCGGCATGATGGTGTAATGGTTAGTGCTGTTGCCTCACAGCAAGAAGGTCCGGGTTCGAGCTCTGTGGCCGGCGAGGGCCTTTCTGTGCGGAGTTTACATGTTGTCCGCATGGGTTTCCTCCGGGTGCTCCGGTTTCCCCCACAGTCCAAAGACATGCAGTTTAGGTTAACTGGTGACTCTAAATTGACCGTAAGTGTGAATGTGAGTGTAAATGGTTGTCTGTGTCTATGTGTCAGCCCTGTGATGACCTGGCGACTTGTCCAGGGTGTACCCTGCCTTTCGCCCGTAGTCAGCTGGGATAGGCTCCAGCTTGCCTGTGACCCTGTAGAACAGGATAAAGTGGCTAGAGAGAGATGAGAAATTAACTGCTAATCTTAGAGGTTCACATACTTTTGCCACTCACAAATACGTAATATTGGATCATTTTCCTCAATAAATAAATGACCAAGTATCATATTTTTGTCTCATTTGTTTAACTGGGTTCTCTTTATCTACTTTTAGAACTTGTGAGAAAATCTGATGACGTTTTAGGTCATATTTATGCAGAAATATAGAAAATTCTAAAGGGTTCACAAACTTTCAAGCACCACTGTAGCTAGGCATGACTAATGTTATCTATCCAGCTAAAGCAACTTTACAACTGCTTAACTTTAACAACAGAAA
This sequence comes from Neoarius graeffei, assembly GCF_027579695.1. NCBI lineage: Eukaryota > Metazoa > Chordata > Actinopteri > Siluriformes > Ariidae > Neoarius > Neoarius graeffei. Next base: position 33,783,374 of record NC_083575.1, on the reverse strand, counting down.
TCCAAATGTCACAGTTAAATATGTAACATAGCTCTTATTTCTGGATGCAGACCCACTATCTATACTGGTGAAATATTTTAAAATATGAGGGACTTTCATTTATAAAATGAAAAGCTAAGCTGCTTTGTGAGAAATTCTGAGCATACAGATGAAGCCGGAGAATGATTTGTCACCTCCTGTGTGAAAAGCCCTTTTAAAAGTTGCCACCACCTTTTTATCTCCATTTTAGCTTTGTCAGTCTATCTGCTCACAGAGCATAAACTTGGAACCTGACTTCAGACATGAAGTACTGTGCAAGTCTTAGACACGCTTCTTTTTAATCTTACATGCTTATTTTATGCCTACTTTATTCAAATATGTTACAGGGAAACATTTTTATATTTTAAAGAAAAGCACTGTAATTAGCAATATTAATTTCTGAGAAAAAAATAATAAAAAGCCAAAATCATTTAGGCTGCAGAAAGAGGAAGAACTGTAGTAATGCTGCATTCGACTAAAGGTTGTAACTTGATCGCTGACTAGGAAACACCAAAGAAAACCTAAGCCTCCTAGGGCTTAGCGGTCACATGCGTGGACAGCACTTTTTAGAAATTCGGAACAAGAATCCACATATGTGGACATACTTTTTATCTAAAAGTACATCTTATCAAAAGATGATGCTTAGTTTTTATTCTAATCAGGTTCTAATAAGCCCAAATAGCAAAGAGAAATAAAAAATGCATGTAAAAAAACAGCTTGGGCCTTAGGAAGTTAAATGTTTTAATTGGTTGTTTTACTGTTTACTGCTCAGTGCAGTTATTCTTTTAATACATTACTTTACAATACATTATTTTTGAAAAAATATTTTTCCAGTTTTTTTTAGAAGTAAACCATATTGCTGCTGGAAAGGCTGTAAAGCCTACATTTGTAAACTGAACTAACACAATGAATGAACTACTACTCACTGCATTTTTAACACAATCACAAAATAAAACCCTAGAAATTAAACTCAGTTTGATTTTAAAAAGCAGCACAAGTTGGCACAGAATATTACGTTTGTGTTTATTGTAGTGTGCATTTTCCATCCGCCGGTTATGCAGCTGGTGTGCAGCATCCTTGAGACAGTGTAACTGAAAGTGAGTTGATGTGGCATTTCATGTTCCTGGCTGGTCTCTGGTGGTGATTTGTGTGGTGTTCTGGCAGGTCAGAGGAAAGGTCACCTGAGAGAAATGTGCATCATTGCGTCTGTAAAGCTGCCAGGTCTCTGTGATGCGATCCTATTCACACCTCTCTCCTCATTCACAAGGTAAACTTGTGCTTTCCCTGCAAGGTTGTCCTCACAGGACATATATCATCACTGCAACACCCAGACACCATTTACAAACTTGCAGTGCTCTCAGGCTTCACTTCGTCCTATATTTAGCCTTGAGTCATACTAAAATGTAGCCTGTTAGTGGCTGGAATGTGTGTTTCCAGGAAATACAAGGAGAAACAAGAGGAACTGTCCAACAGTGCCAGAATTGATGATTACCCCATCATATTCAAGATATGTAATTTAGTATGATATATGAATAGCTTGTTAAATAATGCCTCTTTTCTAGAAGAAGAAGAACAACAACAACTTTATTTCACACATACACTTAAGTCCTCTCTGCATTTAACCCATCTGAAGCAGTGAATACACACATGCACACACATACCCAGAGCGATGGACAGCTATGTTACAGTACCTGGGGAGCAGTCAGGGGTTAGGTGCCCTGCTCAAGGGCACTTCAACCCAAGGCCACCTCATGTTAACCTAACCACATGTCTTTGGACTGTGGGGGGAAACTGGAGCACCCAGAAGAAACCCACACAGACACTGGGAGAACATGCAAATTCCACATAGAAAAGCCCCTGTCAGCTGCTGGGCTCGAACCCAGAACCTTTTTGCTATGAGGCGACAGTGCTAACCACTACACCACCATGCCTATTAATGTAAATAAACATTACACTCAGGTTTAATCTCAGATTTAATGTTTTTTCTTGCTAATACATCTGATTTCTCTCATCATATTATTATTAATATGATTAAAGCTGAAGTGAGAGTGGTAGGTCAGATAAACTATTAGACTTTATACTGCAAGGTACCTGGACCAGGATTTGGATGTTCTACAGTATATACAGATCTACATTACATTACATTGAGAGCTGTGTTCCTAGCAGGCTCTAAAATTTTATATGCCCTTTATAGCACTTTTTGATGTTGCATTGGTCTTTATGAATATTTTATCCCTGCAGATATTCCCCCTCTTACCTGTAAGGCTCTCTCTGTTTATGCAGAACAGAAATTTCAGAATACCCTCTCCCTTTTATCATCTATTTTTGAAAACCTCCCTGAGTTAATATCAGTGTTTTTCTGTGAGTGTGCTGTGTGGGAGTGGGTTTGTGTATTAGGCTTATTGAAATGTAAGCAGATTGCTCCCATAGTACTCATATGGTGACACAGAAATGTGAAAAGCTTGTCTGGCAGGGGGAATAGTAAAGTCATACGAACACACACATACATACATTTTTCATGACCTGACTTGTGTGGAAAAAAAAAAAGAAAAGTATAAAATGTCTGTGCATCTGTTTATTTCTACAATGTTCAGAACCAGTGGAAATCAATAGAAGGTCAATGTGTGAAGCTTTGGGGTGTCAAATGCATATGACATTGTGTGTTTGTGTGTGCCACAGGAGATTGATAAGTGGTCAGTTAAACAAAATAATCTCTCATCTTCCATCATAGGCTAATGATTAGCTTTATGTGATCATTTATTTTATATTTGACAATAGTTAGGAGTTGAGGGGGGTCCAGGGGCGGGGTGAGATAGAAAATAACAAAAATCAGACCTGACCTTTCTGCATTTTTTTTTGCATTAGGACAGAGGTCTTAATCTTATTCAGAAAGGGCCAGGGTGACTGCTGGCTTTCATTCCAGCCAAGAAGGGCCTTGCTTGTTTAATCAATTCATCTTAGTCTCCAATCAACTATTAAGTGTACCTCCAATTTGGTTATAATGAAAACCTGCAGCTACACTGGCCCTTTGGGGATAAGATTGAAAACCCTTGTGTTAAGACCTTTTAACATTGGAATACACTAGAACACAAAAATACACCAGTAGGACAGTTTTTTTTTTGGCATCTTTATGATTTACATTTGCATACTCCTCTATTAACTGACACCCCCTGGAAGCCCTGCCCCCTTCCCCCATCTCACATTAATAATGGTTTGGCTGGTGGCCTTGTCTGTCTCGATTTTCCCACTTGACATGCACACTGATGTGACACACTTGCTTTCTGTCACCGGAAATTGAAAATGTTTAAATAATAAAATTTGAAATAAAATCGATCAATGTGTTTGACTTAACTGTCTTTAAATAAGTAGTATGTAGTTTACATCAATTAACACTCTGCAAAAGGAAAAGGTTGTGTTATTGTATCTCATATGATAATAGATTTCAAGAGAAGGTTATTAAAAAAAAACATTAAAACCTAAACAAATGTGACCCTTCTTAAAGATGCTCTTCAGTGCTAAAGTGAGGGGTTTAACAAGTACATTGTCAGAATAGAGTTATATATATATTACATAAGTTACGGTCATGTTAATGCTACGTTACAGACATGTTGTCAAAAATCTGTGCCACAGACTATTATGGCAAACTGACATCAAAATCGACAAAAGATATCTTTAGGACAGAGGACTCTGTTGGACCCTTTATGAATGTTTATGTAGTTTTATGCCAGTTGTCATAAAGAGCTTACTGTTTGAAGGTCATGAATATGTATCAACACCTCTCTTAAGTAAAGTATTACCTTAAATTTTATAGCTTGTATTTCAACAAAACAAAAGACAAAAATAAGTTTGCAGTTTTTATATACGAGTGCCAGAAATATTGCCTGTATCAGCTTATAATGCCTTTAACTTTAATATCCTTCTATACACATTACCTAGCTTGTCGTGTGTGTGTGTGTGTGTGTGTGTGTGTGTTGCCATCAGTATGGTTTAATCTTGCTTCTCTGTATTTAAGACCTTCATTATGTTGCAATGGGTATCGGCAGAGTGCCAGTCCTCCCTGTTTCTCACCTGTGTGGCCCTCAGACATCTGCTCTGTTCACCAAACTCATTGTGGAGCTGCTCATCCCAATACAGCCAGTGGGAGATGCTGAGAAAGCAGCACCATGCAGAGAGTGCAACTGTTGTGGAGCACAAGCCGAAGCATGTGTGTGTTTGCGCCACATGCTTGGTACTGCTGCTCTGAACAGATCCACGTTTGAAAAAAGTAGTAAAGTGCTTGCAAAGCAAAAGATTGAGTCACATTACTGCTTAAAGGAATAGTACCTCTAAAAGCTTTCTCACATTACTCAGCATGAATGAAACTTAAAAGGGGTAGATAGAATTATGTTACTGGCAAAATGTGAAAGAGTTTCCATTAGCTAAACAGTTGCTACTAGATAAAGGTTCATGAGGGTTATTCACTGTTACTCATGAAAAAACAGTGGTCAGGGCCAACTTAGCATTACTGATCATTTACAAATCAGACAGATTGGAAGAAAGATTTTCCAGGCCAGACAGAATCTAATACAACTATTGCTTTTAAGAAGTGCAGCAAAAGTGCCACAGAACTAAGTTTACAATAACTGATCTGACTGAAGTACTCATAGTAGTGTAAATGACAGAGAGCCACAATGAAAAACCTCGGCTGAAGAAAGTGCCAGTAATCAGGAGACAAATGAAAGTTTGTGCCAGATATACAGTACTGTGCAAAAGTCATCAGCACCCTCTTTTTTCATACAAACTTTGTTATTGATTTCTATTTTATGACTTCTACATTAGGCGGCACAGTGGTGTAGTGGTTAGCACTATCGCCTCACAGCAAGAAGGTACTGGGTTCAAGCTCAGTGGCCAATGGGGCCTTTCTGTTTGGAGTTTGCATGTTCTCCCCATGTCTGTGTGGGTTTCCTCTGGGTGCTCTGGTTTCCCCCACAGTCCAAAGACATGCAGGTTAGGCTAATTGGTGGCTCTAAACTGACCCTAGATGTAAGTGTGAATGATTTTCTTTATGTGTCAGCCCTGCGATGATCTGGTGACTTGGCCAGGGTGTACCCCGCCCCCGCCTCTCGCCCATAGTCAGCTGGGGTAGGCTCCAGCTTGCCTGTGACCCTGCACAGGATAAGCGGTTATGGATAATGGATGGATTTCTACATTAAGGTAGCATGGTGGTGTAGTGGTTAGCACTGTCACTGTTAGGACTAGGACTGTTTTGGCCTCTAGAGGCCGCTGTTATTTCTTTTTCGTGTCATGTTTATTTTGGCCTCTAGAGGCCGCCACTGTTCCTGTGTTTTGTGTTTTTTGTTAATTGCCTGTTTGTCCTGATTATCTTCACCTGTGTCCTTAATTAGTTTGAGTATTTATACCCCTGAGTTCAGTCCTCTTGTCACGGAGTCTTTGTGCTGTTATGTTTATCTCCAGTTTCCTTTGTACTGTGTTTTGTGGATCTTCTGAGCTTTTGCATTTTTGCCTTTTTCTTTTTGAATTATTCTCTTTGTTTTTGTTTTTTTTGTTTTGCCCTGGATTGTATATAGTGTACATAGTATAAATAAACCTTTTGTTACTTTTTCTACTTCTGCCTCACGCCTCTGCATTTGAGTCATTCCCCTGGTGGCCTAGTGGGGGTTTGCTGGATCATCACACCAACGAACCAGGTTCGAATCCCAGCAAAACCCTAACAGAAAGACTCCGTCATGACCGACTCAGCAGAGGCTGCTTCAACTGTCTACCCGGCCAACCTTCAGGGAATTATGGCAGCTTTGACACGCTTCGGAGCGACCATGGACGCTCATGGACGTACGCTCACCAGCCAACGTGAGGCCCTTGCTCGCCACGAGGAACTGCTTCAGCAAATTGGGAAAACCCTGGCACAGCTGACATCTCTGCCTGCATCTCCTGCTCCTGATCCAGTTCCTGCTCCTGATCCAGCTCCTGCTCCAGTGCCTCCTGCCATGCTGCCTTCTTCACCTCGCGAACCCAGCCTTCCTGCACCACAGAGGTATGACGGCAAGCACAGTGAGTGCCGAGAGTTCCTTACCCAGTGTCAACTCACCTTTGAGCTTCAGCCTACCACCTACACTACGGATCGCCGCAAGATTGCCTTTGTGATCACCTTATTAGCTGGTAAGGCGCGAGCCTGGGCTACTGCTATCTGGCAAAGACAGGGACCTGAGTGCTTTGATTTCCAGCTGTTTTCTGAAGAGATGCTTCGGGTCTTCGATCAGGCAGACATCAGTACCGACGCAGCCCGAAAGCTCATGTCCATCCGGCAAGGAGGAAGCGTCGCAGATTACGCCATCTCGTTCCGAACACTTGCAGCAGTAAGTGGATGGAACGAGACTGCCCTGGTGTCAGCCTTCCACCATGGTCTGTCTGACCCCATCAAGGACGGTCTGGCCTCTATTGGATGCCCAAGTGACCTCGAAACCCTCATCTCACATGCTATTCGTCTGGACAACAGGATGAGAGAACGCCACCAAGCCTTGAGCCCCCCCAGCCTCCCTACCTCTACCTGGAGACCATCTACCTCCTTCAGTGACTGTCCAGAACCCATGCAAGTGGGTCGTACTCGCCTCTCCGCATCTGAGAGGGAGCGCAGAAGGAGGGACAAGTGCTGCATCTACTGTGGCAAGCCTGGTCACTTCCGAGCATCATGTCCCGAACTCTTGGGAAAAGGACCGCCCCGTCCAGCCGAGGGAGGGTTGTGACGGGGCCTACCCTCTCTCCCGGACTCCCTGGTCAAGGAATCTACATCCCGGTCTCCATCTCCTGGGGTGAGTCTGTCCACTCTTGTCAAGCTTTGATAGACTCAGGGGCGGCTGGGAACTTTATGGATATTCACTTCGCCCAAAGCATCAATATACCTACTGCACCTCTTGAAGTCCCTCTGTCTGTGTCTGCCCTCGATGGCCAAGCGTTAGGTGATGGAAGAGTCACCCAAGTTACTTCTCCAGTCTTCCTCCAGTCTCAAGGTCACAAGGAAGAAATATCCCTGCACCTGATTCCTTCACCTGAGTTCCCAGTTATTCTAGGCCTTCCTTGGCTTATTCGCCACAACCCTCGCATAGACTGGGTAACAAGCCAGGTTGTGGAATGGGGCCCTGCATGCCATGCCTCTTGTCTGCTCTCTAGCTCTCCTGTGTCTCCTGCCGAGCCCCCTGATCTCACCGAGTTATCTCAAGTTCCCACAGAGTACTGGGATCTCAAGGAAGTATTCAGCAAGAGCAGGGCCGCCGTTCTTCCTCCGCACCGGGCCTACGACTGTGCCATCGACTTGCTCCCTGGGACTACCCCTCCTCGTGGCAGACTGTTTTCCCTCTCTCAGCCAGAACGCAAGGCTATGGAGGAATACCTCAAAGACGCCCTGGTCTCTGGGTTCATTCGACCCTCCACCTCACCTGCTGGTGCCGGCTTCTTCTTTGTCGGCAAGAAGGATGGGGGGCTTCGACCATGTATTGACTACAGGGGCCTGAACAAGATCACTGTGCGCAACCGATATCCCCTTCCGCTTATGTCCACTGCTTTCGACCTGCTCCAAGGCGCCACCGTCTTCACCAAGTTGGACCTACGGAACGCATACCACCTCATCCGTATCCGACAGGGAGACGAGTGGAAGACTGCCTTTAACACCCCGTCTGGGCACTACGAATACCAGGTGATGCCCTTCGGACTCACCAACGCACCAGCTGTTTTTCAGGCCCTAATCAACGACGTCTTAAGGGACATGATTAACCTGTACGTCTTTGTCTACCTCGATGACATCCTTATCTTTTCCAAGACCATGCAGGAGCACCGCCACCATGTCCGCCAGGTTCTCCAGAGGCTGCTACAGAACAATCTGTTCGCCAAGGCCCAGAAATGCGAATTTCATGTTCCCGAGGTCTCCTTTCTGGGATTTATTGTACGGACAGGCCAACTCCAAATGGACCCTGCCAAGACCCTGGCCGTCCGGGACTGGCCTACTCCCAAGTCCGTTAAGGAGGTTCAGCGGTTCTTAGGATTCGCTAACTTCTACCGCAAGTTCATCAGGAACTTCAGTTCTGTGGCAGCACCCATGTCAGACCTCACCAAAGGGACAGGTGGATCTTATGGCTGGTCTCCTCAGGCAGAAAAGGCGTTCAAAGACCTCAAGGCCCGCTTCTGCACGGCACCCATTCTGGTCCTCCCGGACACCTCCCAACCATTCATCGTGGAGGTGGACGCCTCGGACAGTGGTGTCGGCGCGGTACTCTCTCAACGTTCGGAAGGAAAGCTGCACCCCTGCGCTTACTTCTCCCACCGCCTGAGTCCTGCGGAGTCCCGGTACGATGTGGGGGATCGAGAACTGTTAGCGGTCAAACTGGCCCTTGAGGAGTGGAGGCACTGGCTGGAGGGAGCGCAACATCCATTCCTGGTTTGGACTGACCACAAGAACCTGGAGTACCTCCAGCAAGCCAAGAGACTGAACCCTCGACAGGCTAGGTGGGCCCTGTTTTTCAGTCGGTTTGACTTCACCCTCTCGTACCGTCCCGGCTCCAAGAACACCAAACCTGACGCACTGTCCAGGCTGTTCTCTGCCACTAACAGGGAGAATGAAGTCGGGCCTATTATCCCGGTGTCCCGGATTGTGGCCCCTGTCCGCTGGGGTATTGAGGAGGCTGTTCGACGAGCCCAACGCCAGGACCCCGGTCCTGGGACGGGGCCACCGGGCCTCTTGTACGTCCCACATCAAGCCCGGGCCAAGGTTCTCCAGTGGGGTCACTCTTCCCCTCTCACCGCCCACCCGGGAGCTCGGAGGACCCTGGACTTCCTGAAAAGACGCTTCTGGTGGCCTAACATGGAGCAGGAAGTAAGGTCATTTGTCCTGTCCTGTGAGGTTTGCACCAGAACCAAGAACCCACGACAGCGTCCCCAGGGTCTCCTGCATCCTCTGACCATTCCCCGGCGTCCCTGGTCCCACGTGGCAGTCGACTTCATCACGGGTCTCCCTGAGTCACAAGGTAACATGGTCATTTTGGTCATTGTTGACAGATTCTCCAAGGCCTGCCGCTTCATACCTCTGTGCAAACTCCCCTCTGCTCTTGAAACAGCGAAACTTATATTTAATCATGTCTTCCGAGTCTTTGGTCTTCCACAGGACATCGTCTCAGACCGAGGGCCCCAGTTCTCCTCCCGAGTGTGGCACGGGTTCTGCAAGGTCATCGGAGCCACTGCCAGCCTCTCCTCTGGGTTTCACCCACAGTCCAATGGTCAGACGGAGAGGCTCAACCAGGACCTGGAAACCACCCTGCGAGGCCTGGCTATGGATAACCCGACATCGTGGAGCACCTGGCTGCCATGGGCAGAGTACGCCCACAACACCCTGCAGTCATCGGCCACCAAGCTGTCGCCATTCCAGTGCCAATTCGGGTTCCAGCCACCTCTGTTCCTGGACCAGGAGGAGGACGCGGGGGTGCCCTCGGTCAACCAATATGTGAGACGGTGTCGCAAGACCTGGAGCAAGGTCAGGAAGACCCTCATACAGACCTCCAGAACCAACCAGACTCAGGCCAACCGCCATAGAAGACCTGCACACACTTTCCGCCCTGGGCAGCGGGTTTGGCTGTCCACTAAGGACCTTCCGCTGCGGGTGGAGAACCGCAAGCTTGCTCCTCGCTACATTGGCCCCTTCAAGGTGGTGCGCAGGGTGAACCCTGTCTCCTACAGGCTCCAGTTGCCCCGGACTCTGAGGATCAACCCCACTTTCCATGTTTCCCTGTTGCGGCCCGTACTGACGTCTACGTATGCCCCTGCTCCTAGGAACCCCCCACCCCCCCGCATCTTCCAGGGGCAGACTGTGTTCACTGTGAATCGCCTGCTTGACTCCCGCCGGGTCCGCGGCGGCTTGCAATATCTGGTGGACTGGGAGGGCTATGGTCCTGAGGAGCGCTGCTGGGTTCCTGCTCGGGATGTCCTAGATAAAGAACTGTGTCGGGACTTCCATTCGGCCCATCCGGATCGCCCTGGGAACGTCAGGAGACGCTCCTAGAGGAGGGGGTCCTGTTAGGACTAGGACTGTTTTGGCCTCTAGAGGCCGCTGTTATTTCTTTTTCGTGTCATGTTTATTTTGGCCTCTAGAGGCCGCCACTGTTCCTGTGTTTTGTGTTTTTTGTTAATTGCCTGTTTGTCCTGATTATCTTCACCTGTGTCCTTAATTAGTTTGAGTATTTATACCCCTGAGTTCAGTCCTCTTGTCACGGAGTCTTTGTGCTGTTATGTTTATCTCCAGTTTCCTTTGTACTGTGTTTTGTGGATCTTCTGAGCTTTTGCATTTTTGCCTTTTTCTTTTTGAATTATTCTCTTTGTTTTTGTTTTTTTTGTTTTGCCCTGGATTGTATATAGTGTACATAGTATAAATAAACCTTTTGTTACTTTTTCTACTTCTGCCTCACGCCTCTGCATTTGAGTCATTCCCCTGGTGGCCTAGTGGGGGTTTGCTGGATCATCACACCAACGAACCAGGTTCGAATCCCAGCAAAACCCTAACAGTCACCTCACAGCAAGAAGGTTCTGGGTTCGAGCCCAGTGACTGACAGGGGCCTTTCTGTGTGGAGTTTGCATGTTCTCTGTGTGGGTTTCCTCTGGGTGCTCTGGTTTTCCCCACAGTCCAAAGACATGCAGGTTAGGCTAATTAGTAGCTCTTAATTGACTGTAGGTGTGTGTGAACTCTCTGTGTGTCAGCCCTGAGATAATCTGGGGACTTGTCCAGGGTGTACCCCACCTCTTGCCCATAGTCAGCCGGGATGACCCTGCACAGGACAAGTGGTTATGGATATTGGATGGAGCTGTACATTATCGAGTCGGTACAAAAACATTTTAGAGTTCCAAACGTTTGTTTTCCAGCACAAAATTAAATGTTACAGAAAAAAAAGTTTGTATCTGAGCAGCATATTACATAAGAGAGCACTTTTCAGATTAAAAAAGAAAACATAATGAAGGCTACTGTGTTTGGGGGCAAAATTAAGAAGTGAATGTGACAAAGTGTCCAGAAGAATTGTGGCTGGTTTTGCAAGATGCTCAGTAAAACTTACAGCTCATTTTCTTATAAAACTGCACCTTATAAAACTGTACCTGAGACTCCTGTTTTTTTTTTTTAAGAACCAAAGGGTTGTCTCACACCAAATATTGACTTTGTTTCATTTATTCTGGCTTACTGATGCTTATAGTATCTTTTTTTTAATGTCGAAACATTTCATTTCATTATTTTTAAGCCATTTTTGGTCTACAGTATTTTTTTATACGTGCCAAAGACTTTTGCACAGAACTGTATGTGTTTCAATGATGACTCATCTGCAATAATGTTCATTCACTTTTTAATATTTGAATTATTGTTGTGTGGACAAAAAATAAATTTATTAGTTAGCCCAATGAGGAACTAAAATATTGAATGTGCTTTCCCAATCAATGGCACCTCAGCCCAAGGCCATCCCATATTAACCTAACCGCATGTCTTTAGACTGTGGGGGAAACCGGAGCACCCAGAGGAAATCCACACAGACACAGGGAGAACATGCAAACTCCACACAGAAAGGCCCTCGCCAGCCACTGGGTTCGAACCCAGAACCTTCTTGCTGTGAGGCGACCGTGCTAATCACTACACTACCTGCCCAGCTTAGAATCATTATAGGTGCAATGCTGCAAGTGAAGCTTCGAAAAAAGTCTGGTAGTCTGATCAATCAGTGATCCGGGAATTGTGAATGGTGATAGATGTTTTGTTGTCTTATGATCAAATCTTATTTATTTGATCTTATGATCAAATCTTGGGCTGAGAATAATTAGAATTGTTGTTTGCGAGGTCAGGAGTTGCAGGCATGGGTGTGACAGGTGCAGCTGTATTGTGGGCACCTGAGGCTGTGTAGCTTGTGACCAGGTAAAGGCCATGCATGCCAGGCCCAGGGGAGCCCTGTCCTACCCAGTGTCTTCTGGCTTCCCCTGTAGCTGCCTGCTCAGGCATTAATTACACCTGAGCTGATAACAGGGTCATCGAGCCTGGCTGCTTCCTCCTACATCCAATGCCTGCACCAAACACACCACCAGCCACAGGCCGCACCAGTGAAGTAATGAACAGCCAAACTATCCAACAGATCGACACTATTCTAGTGCGTCTGGTAAATTTAAAATGTAGTATTTCATTCATCTCCATATATACTCTATATGGTTATGGTTCATCTTCTTCTTAATAAAATGCACAAGATATTACTTTTCCCTTTCAGCAATTAGCTTTGAAGAGAGCCAAAAATAACCCAAGCCAAAATAAATGGGGAAAATGGGTGGGGGAGAAAAAAACAAAAGTATTAAAATTTAATAGAAAAATAAGATTATGGGCTTTGTGCGATTCCTAGTGGGTAATGTACCTGAGGCAGTGTGAAGTGTTAACATGAAAAACACATCAGAGGATGGGCATGTGGTTTTCCTGCTTCTTGTGGCATAATTAGTCTGGACAAGCATGCTGCGATTCTCAAGCGCTAACACACACACACATACACAAACACACAAATGAGAGCAACCAAGCACACCATGTTCCTTATGTACACAACTCCTCAGTATCAGACTATCAAGATTCTTTTTCTGTACAAATTGCTGTAAATTTCTATTCTCTTAATGACTTTATTTTTCATTCATACTACTAGGTATGAAGATTGTGCTTACAGTAGTAATTTTTTATACTTAATATTGTAGCCAATTTAATAGTCACTGACTTTGTACTGATATAACAGTAATGAACAACAGTTTTATTTGATCCTTCTTAAATATGGATTTTTCATATTGATGAAAAATGAATTTGTTCCATTGGGAAAAATAAAAAAAATTCTCCGCCAACAAACCTATTACAGTTGTATTGTTGCAGCCCAAGTAGAGGCTAACTTTAATGAGATAGCAGTGTTTGGTCCAAGGAAAGACAACCAGTGAACCGGCAACAGGGTCATGGGCGCACAAGGCTCTATTCTGTCTGGCTGTATCCCACAGAAGAGCTACTGTAGCACAAATTGCTGAAACAGTTAGTATTGGCTATGATAGAAAGGTATCAGAACACACACTGCATCGCAGCTTGTGGAATATGGGGCTGAGTAGCTGCAGAACGGTAAAAATGCCTATGCTGACCCCTGTCCAGCACTGTAAGCGCTTATAATGGACACATGAGCATCAGAACTGAATCATGGAAGAAGGTGGCCTGGTCTGATGAATCATGTTTTCTTTTAGAACATGTGGTGCCCAGGTTTGTGTGTGTCGCTTACCTGAGGAAGGCATGGCACCAGGATGCACTATGGGAAGAAGGCAAGCCGATGGGGGCAGTGTGATTCTCTGGGCAATGTCCTGCTGGGAAAACTTAGGTCCTGACATTCAAGTGGATGTTACTTTTACATGTACCACCTACCTAAGCATTGTTACAGACCAAGTACACCTCTTCAGTGCAACAATATTCCCTAATGGCAGGGGCCTCTTTCAGCGGGAAAGGGTAGTATTATGGCTTGGACTTGCATGACTGCTTCTGGAACAGGCTCACTAATCTTTATTGATGAAGTACATTGGGAGGAACTTCATCATGCAACAAGACAATGACTCAAAACACACTGCCATGTTTAGTGATGTCAGTGGGTCACTTGATGCAGTTATTGCAAGTATGTGATATGCAATCAAATATTAGCTGTTATACTTAAAGTAAATTAACATAAATCTGTTCCTATGCTTGGGTGGCATGGTGGTGTAGTGGTTAGCACTGTCACCTCACAGCAAGAGGGTTCTGGGTTTGAGCCCAGTGACCGACAGGGGCCTTTCTGTGTGGAGTTTGCATGGTGTCTGTGTGGGTTTCCTCAGGGTGCTCTGGTTTCCCCCAAAGACATGCAGGTTAGGTTAATTTGTAGCTCTAAATTGACCGTGTGTGTGAATTGTTGTTTGTCTCTGTGTGTCAGCCTTGTGGTGACTTGGCCAGGGTGTACCCCACCTCTTGCGCATAGTCAGTTGGGATATGCTCCAGCTTGCCTGTGACCCTGCACAGGATAAGTAGTTATGGATAATAATGTACCTATACTGTGCTCACCTAAAAATCGAGTGGTCCAGCACCAAACACCATGTTCTAAGTTATTTAACACATCTAGATGGATATATCAGGAAATGAAAGCTGAAAATTTATCTATCATCTTATATTCACGTTTTGATCACAAACCCAAATGCATTCAGTGTATAGCAAAAACACTTTGGTCAACTGTAACAATAGTATATGCAACTGATAAAACATGTTTTTGTCATATAAATGTTTTAATTTATTTATTGTGGTTTTTTTTTTGCTTGATTGTTGGCTGTACATGTAATGTTCATATCTCAAGAAACAAGAAAATCACAATTCACACAGGATGAGCACTGCCATAGAAATTTCTAATGATGCCCTGAATCTATCATTATCATACAGGGAGGGTGTAAACACTCCACATTCATATCTCTGTAATAACATGTCTCTCTCTCTCTGTCTCTCTCTCTCTCCGATTACCAAATACAGCCACTCACTCTCATATCCAAGAGCCACTGGCCCTAATCACATGTAATCTCCCTGCTCATGCACTAATGACATTAGTTTAAAGGCTTGTAGAGTGAGGTCGCTTCAGCAATTTGAGAATAACCAAATCTAAGGATCCTGCTTCATTTTAATGCCATTATACCCCAGTGAACCTTTGAAATGATTTCAGGGGCCAGGTCTGTAGGGCCGTCTGCTGTTTTGCCTAAAGCAAGTTATCAGTTTCTTCTGTTGAAAGGCAGGTCATTCAGGTCTTGTTTGGAGGTCTGATAAGGAGAGCCACAAGGGAACTAGCCCATGAAATGCCAGAATGTCAGGTTCACCATCAGGTAAAGGGGACTGATTGTATCAAAACCTTTTGAGGGAGTATTTGCTTTAGGCACATTCAATGGAATTCATTCTTCAAATCTGCCTTACACAGGCCCAGGTATATAGCCTGGAAACATTATGTGTTGTGTTTCAAATTAAACGCGTTGCTGGTGCTAATGTCCCTCTAATGCAAATCCCCAATTCTTTTCCTGAGCTTGCTCTCTGGTCCCTAAATGAGTTTGTTTGCGATAAACCAGCACCCTGCTTGGTGTAATATGAGCTCACACTGGGGAAAGCAGTCATTGAGGTTGTGTAGTTATGTGAAATCCGTTAAATGGCAAAGACCTCCAAGGCCGATGGGTTTAACACAGGGCAGGGGCGGCTTTATTGGTAATTTTATTTTTGTTGTGTGCAATTACCTTTACACATATTCACATTTTATGAATGCTTTTTGCCCTAGACACTGAGAAAATGCTCTATCCTCTAAAGGTGTTAGTTATAGCTGTGCCAGTTTATTACAAATAGGAAGACTTTGACTGCGAATTACCCCCACACTGATTTAAAAAAAAAAAAAAGTATATAGCAGCCTTAATGGTACACCATCTCATGAACACAGCCTCCAAAAAGTACTTTGGATGCAATAACAAATCACTTCATCATTGGACCTTAATGTCTTCATGAGGTCGACTTTCCTGTGACCTTTGATCTGTTTTTTTTTTTTTGGCTCCAGCCATTAGCCCAGGCTCCACTGCCGGGCATGATTATGTCTTATTGTTAGAGGCAGTAATTTGATTGGTGGAGAATTAAGGCAGCTCCTCGCGGGTCATTTTAGCTCACTTCCTCTATAGTTCTGGGCTTGATTAAAAATTGATCCACAGCCGTAATGTGAATATATTATTGAGACTATCTGTCACTCCTGACAGGTAATTGGGAGTACACAACTTCGTTTTCAGAGAAATGCTCCACCTTGGCTTGGCTGGAATAGTCTGTAGAATGCTGCTTGTGTGTGTGTGTATGTGTGTGTGTGTGTATGTGTGTGATTATGCTGCTGCTGTTTGTATTTTTCAGGCAGTGATATGATGATTGGATGTCTAAGTAAAAAAAGATGGAAGATAGAACAAATTGTATGATACTGGACTCAGCATGTGATATTACACAAGGGGCTGTTGTTTGATATATTAAATGGATTTTATGAAATGTTGAAAATATGTACTTCTCATTTATGGTTATTTCATTGTGTTTTGGTTAGCTTCAGCATTTCAAAAGCTTAGTTTAACAAATTAAAAAAAATTGCTTAAAATGAGCTTGTGTAAATTCCTACTCAATCACAGTTTCATATCAGTTTCATCTCGTTGCTGTGTTATAATACAGCCAAGGCAGGACTTTGACCTTGAAATTCACCAGATTTCTTTTTATTTCTCAATAGTGCTCCATGTGTACTGAACCATTACAGAATTAAAATGTCCGGTTGAGGCCAAAAGTTTCACATATACCTAGGCTAAAGCCATTCAAATTCAATTTTTCACATCTCCACAGATTTCATGTTACCATACATTCCTCATCAGGGTGTCTACTTTATTTCCATAAGATGTAAGTTCAAAATAATAGTAAAGTAAATCATACTTTTGTCAAATTTTTCAATATGCACTAAACAATTGCTGGCTTAAAATGTACAGTTGAGGTCAAAGGTTGGACTACACTTCCAACAAGCTTCACACAGCACTTTGCCACAATTTCTGCTCATTGTTCCTGACAGAACTGGTGTAACTCTGTCAGGTTTGTGGGCATCAGACACGTGTTTTCAGTTCAGTCCACAAATTTTCTATGCAGTTCAGATCAGGGCTTTGTGATGAGTATGCCAATACTTTCACTTTGATATCTTTAAGTTATTTAGATACAACTTTGGAGGTATGCTTAGGATCATTGTCCTGCTAGAAGCCCCAGTTGTGCTCAAGCTGATTGTCTCGCTGAGGTGTTGTACAGCATTTCCAGATAATCCTCCTTCCTCATTATGCCATCTGTCTTCTGAAGGCATCAGTCCCTTTTCCAGTAAAACACCACCACAACATGATGCCACCACCCCTGTGCTCCCAAGTGGCACAACAGAAAAGTGTTTGCTCTATCATTGAGAGATTATGAGTTTGAATTCTCATGATGATGCTACCTGACTTCTTCCTTGAACAACAAATAAATTGACTTGACTTTTCAGGCCATGGTGATGTAGTGCTTTCTTAACAGTGGGTGTGCATATTTTGGTACCTGATGCCTCAAACTTAGTCGACAGTTCCTTTGTTGCAGTTTGGGATTCAGTTGAGCCTTTTGGATAAATTTCATTCATCCTTGGCAGTTAATTTGTGCCTCTTTCCCAAAGGATGCAGTGCCTGTGTAGTTCCAGGATTTTAAAATTTGGATATAATTGTTTTTATACTGGAGATGCTTGTGGTATCTTCAGTTGTTTGGAAATTGCTCCTCAGGAAGAACCAGATTTGTGGAAGTCCACAGTTTTTTTTTCTTCTTTTATTTTTCCTGAGGTCTTGGCTGAGTTGCTTGGATTTTCCCATGGTATCAAGGGCAAAAAAGGCACCGTTTCTAAAGGTACACCCTGTTACAGCTACAGGTTCACTTCCATTAACTCCTTATTTTGACAAATGGCCAATCAGAAACTTTTAAACATCTAAACATGATGTTAGTTGTTATATCAATTTCTAACTGCTTCCAGACTGTTTAGACAGAGAGCCAACTTGGTGTTTGGTAAATGTTTGACCCACTAGAATTCTGACATAGTAAATTAAAGCTGGAATAATTGTCTCCAATCAATTGTTTTAAAATTATTATGATTTAAAATTATTATTATTTAAAAGCCGATGCCCTCATTGACTTGCCAAAAGAAATGTACACTACCGTTCAAAAGTTTGGGGTCACCCTTTTGTGTTTTCCATGAAAAGTCATACTTTTATTTACCACCATAAGTTGTAAAATGAATAGAAAATATAGTCAAGACATTTTTCTGGCCATTTTGAGCATTTCATCGACCCCACAAATGTGATGCTCCAGAAACTCAATCTGCTTAAAGGTATGTCAGTTTTATAGCTTCTCTCTCATCTCATCTCATTATCTGTAGCCGCTTTATCCTGTTCTACAGGGTCGCAGGCAAGCTGGAGCCTATTCCAGCTGACTATGGGTGAAAGGCGGGGTACACCCTGGACAAGTTGCCAGGTCATCACAGGGCTGACACATAGACACAGACAACCATTCACACTCACATTCACACCTACGGTCAATTTAGAGTCACCAGTTAACCTAACCTGCATGTCTTTGGACTGTGGGGGAAACCGGAGCACCTGGAGGAAACCCACGCGGACATGGGGAGAACATGCAAACTCCCCACAGAAAGGCCCTCGCCGGCCACGGGGCTCAAACCCGGACCTTCTTGCTGTGAGGCGACAGCGCTAACCATTACACCACCATGCCGCCCATAGCTTCTCTAAAGAGCTAAACTGTTTTCAGCTGTGCTAACATGATTGTACAAGGTTTTCTAATCATCCATTAGCCTTCTGAGGCAATGAGCAAACACATTGTACCATTAGAACACTGGAGTGATAGTTGCTGGAAATGGGCCTCTATACACCTGTAGATATTGCACCAAAAAACAGACATTTGCAGCTAGAATAGTCATTTACCACATTAGCAATGTATAGAGTGGATTTCTGATTAGTTTAAAGTGATCTTCATTGAAAAAAACAGTGCTTTTCTTTCAAAAATAAGGACATTTCAAAGTGACCCCAAACTTTTGAACGGTAGTGTATGTAAAATAAACATGTTAATATGTGTGAAATTGTGAAAAACTGAGATTGAGTATTTTTAGCCTAGGTGTATGTAAAATTTTTTCAACTGTAATTATTAACTGATAATTAACTCATCTCATCTCATTATCTCTAGCCGCTTTATCCTTCTACAGGGTCGCAGGCAAGCTGGAGCCTATCCCAGCTGACTATGGGCGAAAGGCGGGGTACACCCTGGACAAGTCGCCAGGTCATCACAGGGCTGACACATAGACACAGACAACCATTCACACTCACACCTACGGTCAATTTAGAGTCACCAGTTAACCTAACCTGCATGTCTTTGGACTGTGGGGGAAACCGGAGCACCCGGAGGAAACCCACGCGGACACGGGGAGAACATGCAAACTCCACACAGAAAGGCCCTCGCCGGCCCTGGGGCTCGAACCCAGGACCTTCTTGCTGTGAGGCGACAGCGCTAACCACTACACCACCGTGCCGCCCAACTGATAATTATTTGTTATTAAATGTAATTATTTCTTTGAATTGAGTAAAAGATTGAGTAAATTGTTTGTTTTTTGATGCATTGTAGATCTACTGATAGTTTGTGTTTACATTTGTAATGTATAAAACATTACAACTCACAGTGACCCACAGTATGGGTAATGTTCTGAGGCACCTTTAAAACCTTTTTTCTACACTCATCGAAAGGATGTGTTAAAGCTGACACAAATTGTATTAAATCCTTACACATCAGTGGGTGAGTTTTGGGACAGTGCTTGTTGTGTTCATTTTGACACATTCACTGTGTTAGTTATTTTAACACAGTGAATATGTCAGGAAGCCTAACACAGAAAAATGTGTAAATGTAATATGGCTCCACATATTGTGTTAAACATGCCTAAAACCCTACACATGTAAAAAAAGTTATTTCATACAAAATTAGTTAATGACAATAATACACTATGATGTCAACACATTCATTAATCAAAATATTTATTATCATGAAGTATTAACAATGAGATTCACAGAAATCAAACTTCAGAATATAACATTACCAATTCATAAATTAGAATTTCATAGAATTTCAGCAGTAATAAAGGAAATGTCTGACACAGGACAAAACACTTATTTTACCAATTTCATTGGTCAACATGACACATAACCACACCTTCTACATTTCACACATTTCAAAAATTTTGTTTCTTGTATTGATGTAGATCTGATCATCCAAGGACCCAGGAATCACTGGCTGAGGATTATCTTCAGACTGGTTCATTTGCTGCATAATAAATGAATAAAATATTACCATTTAGACAGATAATGCCGCAGCCACTTTTTTTAACACAATATTTTGGCACAAACCTTTTGCTGATATCACAGCTCATATCCTCCCCTCAACATAAAATCTATACACTTGATGTTAGTTAACATGAGGCTGCAGGTACACATTAATGGACCAACAATTTTACAGATCTGAACTCCATCCAGCCATCCATTATCTGTAACCGCTTATCTTGTGCAGGGTTAGATCTGAACTCTATTTTCTGAAATGTATATGCATTAAAAGGATTGACATCATGGGAATTAATTGGTTTAAGCTTTCTGTGACTATACAAGGTACATCTAACTTAGCTGTACGGCAAATTTAGATAGTTAGCAAGAAGAAAAAAAATTCCCGCTTCATGAGCTTGAATAATTAGTAGAAATTATAGTTCTAGCCAGGCTCATTAACAATGCCAAGTGCAAACTAAATGTGAATAAAAATGGCACACAATTACATAAAATATCATACAAGTTAAATTTCCCGGTGGCACAGTGGTTAGCGCTGTCGCCTCACAGCAAGAAGGTCCGGGTTCGAGCCCCGTGGCCGGCGAGGGCCTTTCTGTGCGGAGTTTGCATGTTCTCCCCGTGTCCGCGTGGGTTTCCTCCGGGTGCTCCGGTTTCCCCCACAGTCCAAAGACATGCAGGTTAGGTTAACTGGTGACTCTAAATTGACCGTAGGTGTGAATGTGAGTGTGAATGGTTGTCTGTGTCTATGTGTCAGCCCTGTGATGACCTGGCAACTTGTCCAGGGTGTACCCCGCCTTTCACCTGTAGTCAGCTGGGATAGGCTCCAGCTTGCTTGCGACCCTGTAGAACAGGATAAAGCGGCTACAGATAATGAGATGAGATGAGAAGTTAAATTTCCATCTTCAAGCTAAGCAAAAATACTAAATGTCCTTGCCAGGTTTGTGCCATGTAAATTAGCTGCCTGTGCCATTTTGACATTAAATTTAGCAAATTTGTCAAAATGTCTAAAGTTAATACAGGGTAAAATACATGGTCTAACAGAAACCAGACTAAACAAGTATTAAAAATAACAGCAGCAGAAGATGTCATTTTTGCATGTAAATATATGTTAAGAAACAATGTCAAGAACAACTTACCTCAAGAATTTTGCTAGCTGTCACCGGTGAGAATCCGCTCCTTGTCAAAATGGCGGTTTCGATGTGATACAATTCCCATGATGCTTATAGCATACTCTGGCCAAAATCATTGGAATTTAGCATTACCTAGTGACACCATGCATGAGGCACACACTTGCCAACCAAAACCATCTCATCTCATTATCTCTAGCCGCTTTATCCTGTTCTACAGGGTCCCAGGCAAGCTGGAGCCTATCCCAGCTGACTACGGGCGAAAGGCAGGGTACACCCTGGACAAGTCGCCAGGTCATCACAGGGCTGACACAGACAACCATTCACACTCACGGTCAATTTAGAGTCACCAGTTAACCTCACCTGCATGTCTTTGGACTGTGGGGGAAACCGGAGCACCCGGAGGAAACCCACACAGACATGGGGAGAACATGCAAACTCCACACAGAAAGGCCCTCGCCGGCCACGGGGCTCGAACCCGGACCTTCTTGCTGTGAGGCGACAGCGCTAACCACTACACCACCGTGCCCCCCTCAACCAAAACCAATTAACTACTATTGTAACTGCAACACAAACCAGTCTTTACCTGCTTCAAATGCACATCGAATACAGCTGTTAAAAACAAGTTGCAAGCTAATGTTATTTAAGCTGAAGAAAGAGAGAGCTAGCATTAATGTTTGAGCAACTTGAGCAACCTCATTTGTTAAAATTTCCACATTGACATCTTTCACCTGAGTACTATCATTTCACTTATTTCCAGGGGGTTGTAAGCAGGGGTCTTCAATCTTATATGCAAAGCGCTGGTGTATTATACTGTGAATAGTAAGTACTGAAGAGCTTCTAAATGGCTATTTACATCATCTCTGGGAAAAGCAGAAGCTTACATCATCTCTGGGAAACACAGAGGATGTTCAGAAATGTTCAATGACCACTGAGCTGTGGATTTTTTTTTTTTAGCGATAGTGAAGTGATTGTAATATAAAATATGATATATTTAATGGTATACAATAAAATGAAAATAAAATGGCAAATCGATGTTATCAGACTACAGGCTGGCTGCTGTTAGGCTCAATCAAGTAGTTCATGCATTAAAAAAAACCTGACACTGAGTATTTGCAGAGCAGATCAGTCTACACATACAGTATAGTATTGTGTTGAATGTTCTGAACAAATTTACAGGTTGTGTTAATTTTAAAACTACACACAATCATGTGTAACCAAGCTGAATTCTTCCAACACAATTTAACTTAATATTTACACATTACAAATATTATAATACAAATATTGTAATTGACACGTTTGTGTAATTTTTCTACACATTCCTTCTAAGAGTGTAGAACCACATATATTTGCTCTATTTGATTAGAATATCAATAACATTTCATGGTTGCTGAACAAATATCAAGCATGCTGGGACCCACTGGATTCCAATCATTGACATTCTACAGCCCTAATTCTACACTCTTTTCCACGCTTCTAGACTGGTAGAACAGCAATAAGGCCTGTGCAAATATTACTAAAATTTGTGCAAATGTGCTTGAATAAGTCATAGTTAGAGGATCATAGAATCAGTAACACCAGAGGATTCTGGGATGCAGAGGAGATTATGTCCTGCCTTTCTTTTCATGTTGAACTTGCTTTATTCTGCCTTTTAATGCCTTAAAAAATCTCTAAGATAAATAAAAGTAGTATAAGACACAGTGTACATGGCACCAATGAAGTATGTTTATGAGTGTTTGTCATTTGCACTCTAACAGTAAGAAAAAACTAGAGGCCAACCAGGAAAAGATCTTGCTCTATGTTTTTAAACATTTCATCAAGGTCCATTTTAATAGGGACATTAATTAGAGACACTGCGTGGTTTTCACTCAGATAGGATAATTCACTGTGAAAATACAGCCTACATGGGAGACAGTGTTAACAACTAAATGTAATTTTATGGATAAGTAACTTTGTGCCCTGCAATCTTCTGCTTCTCCGTTTTCAGGGAACGTTAGTTTCCTCACAAAAGGGCATTTCCTTCTGAACAGAAATCACTGGCAGAGATTAATAACACCATTAGGTGGTAATGATGCTGCGCTGAGTGAAATATTTATTAAAGATCCCTCTGCTAGCAATTAGCATGGCGTGTCATTGTTCAGCGCAAAAAATCTGGATGATTACACCAGCATCTCTCCCTCGCCAGCCCCCATACTTCAGCCGCCACCACAAAAGAATTGAGACTTGGGGCGTCCGGGTGTCCCATCTTAATTACTGTAATTCCACTCTGGTAAGAGAACATTCTGAGTCTAATTATGGCTGCCTCGTTGATTTCCTTGGGAGGATTGAGATCGAGAGTAGCACTGAGCCAAAACATTTCCTCACTGTCGTCATGCAGGAGGGCTTTCAGTTTCAGGTGTGCTCCTCATTTCTTATCACTGTGTAGAGACTTTGGGGTATATATAAATAAATGATTCCTCAAGTACTTGTAACTTTTTTTAAGTGCCATTTCTACTGCACTTATTTAATGAGAAGTCTTCTGAGCACATGAATGTTTTTATTCTATCAGGATCTTCACCAACTGTTGAACTATTGGACCCTGGCTGTAGGTCACATAATCAAAAGTGTCCCTTTGCTTCATGGATCATCAAATGGCCAGTTCATCAGCTGAGCCTTTGAAGCATGTAGGAGATTAATCAACTTGCTCACTAGTCTTTAATCATGTGTTTTTTTTTGTCCCATCCCTGATACAAACATTGAGAGACAGAGAGAGAGAGACGCAAAGGGAGACAACATTATTAAGAGACAACTAACATGATGGTAGTTCACTTTCCTTTGAACAAAAGGCATCAGGGAGATGGATCAATTTGCAATACTGTGTTCAGCGTCCATGCAACAAAACCAAGACATGAAAGCAGAGCATTAAGACTCTATGAACCTAGCAATCAATAAACATCAGTGGCAGTAAAGACGAGCATGTTTCTCATTCTGCTGAGTTGCTGAGGGCCTTCATCTGGGGCTGATGACTAGGCCACAGCCTCACCATGTTATTTCTCTTTCACATTTGGTGTCATTTATCAGAGTACACTGGTCAAGATAAGAGACAAGGAGGGAATGAGGGAGAGAGATGGGGACTGGGTATGTCTGCTAAACCAAATACCAGTAACATAAGATATACAGCGCTGGAAAAAATTAAGAGACCACTTCAGTTTTTTTCTTAAATCAGCATCTCTATGTGTGGCAGCCATTTCATTCCAGTGTCGTGCTGGAATTCCAACACAAGCACACCTCATTTTACTTAATGAGGTCCTGATAAGGTGAGCACCCGAAACAAATCTTATTTAATGAGGAAAAGTATAAAAACCACTGCTGTGGTCATCACTATCCTCTTGCAATAGGACCAGTTTGGATGACAAAAACAATGCTACTGTAGTAGTACCTTAAATTTAATTGGAATACAAAAATATCTATTCATCATGCCAAAAGATTAAAAAGAAAAGTTTTGAGTGAGAAAAAAAGGGTTCAATTCTGGCTTTACTGGCAGAAGGATACAGTGAGTGTCAGGTTTCTTCCATCCTAAAATTTAAAAGACAGCAGTTCATAAGAACAAGGTCAAGCAGCAGACATTGGGGACAACAAAGTTACAGACTGGCAGAGGGTGAAAATGACTCTCCACTGAGCAGGATGATCATCAACTCCTTCGAATGTCACTGAACAACCGTAGAATAACATAAAGTGACCTACAAAAAGAATGGCAAATGGCAGCTGGGGTTAAGTGCACAGCAAGGACGGTTTGAAACAGGCTTCTCCAGGTGGGGTTGAAGTAATGTAAAGCTAGAAAAAAGCCCTTCATCAGTGAGAGGCAAAGAAGAGCCAGGCTGAGGTTTGGTAAAGATCATAAGGATTGGACCATAGAGGCTTGGAATAAGATGATGAGTCCAGTTTTCAGCTTTTCCCATTACATGGTCATCTAATTGTTAGACGGAGACCTGGAGAGGCCTGCAAGCCACAGTGTCTCACACCCATTGTGAAGTTTTGGTGGAGGATCAGTGATGATCTGGGGGTGCTTCAGCAAGGCTGGAATGAGGCAGATTTTTGTTTGTGAAGGACTCATGAATCAAGCCACATACAAGGTTATTTGGAAGAAAACTTGCTTCCTTCTGCTCTGACAATGGTCCCTAACTCTGAGGATTGGGTTTTCCAGCAGGACAATGCACCATGCCACACAGCCAGGTCAATCAAGGTGTGGATGGAAGACCACAAGATCAAGACCCTGTCATGGCCAGCCCAATCTTCAAACCTGAACCCCACTGAAAATCTCTGGAATGTGATCAAGAGGAAGAAGTATGGCCACAAGCCATCAAACAAAGCTGAGCTGATTGAATTTTTTACATCAGGAGTGGCATAAAGTCACTCAAGAGCAATGTGAAAGACTGGTGGAGAGCATGCCAAGATGCATGTAAGCTATGATTAAATCTCATCTCATTATCTCTAGCTGCTTTATCCTGTTCTACAGGGTCACAGGCAAGCTGGAGCCTATCCCAGCTGACTACGGGTGAAAGGTGGGGTACACCCTGGACAAGTCGCCAGGTCATCACAGGGCTGACACATAGACACAGACAACCATTCACACTCACCAGTTAACCTAACCTGCATGTCTTTGGACTGTGGGGGAAACTGGAGCACCCGGAGGAAACCCACGTGGACACGGGGAGAACATGCAAACTCTGCACAGAAAGGCCCTCACCGGCCACGGGGCTTAAACCCGGACCTTCTTGCTGTGAGGCGACAGCACTAACCACTACACCACCGTGCCGCCCCATGATTAAACGTCAGGGTTATTCTGCCAAATATTGATTTCTGAACTCATCTTCAGTTCAAACATTAGTACTGTGTTGTTTAAAATTGAATATAATCTTGATTTCTATGCATTATTCAAGTTCTGTAAACACTTAATCTTTTTTGTTATTTTGACCAATTGCCATTTTCTGCAATTAAATGCTTGAAGTGACAAGATTTTTATGTGAAATTTGGGGGAAATGCTGTCAGTAGTTTATGGAATAAAACAAAAATCTTCATGTTCCTCAAACACATACCTATAAATAGTAAAACTAGAGAAACTGAATTTTGCATTGGTCTCTTAATTTTTTTCCAAAGCTGTATATAATATAATAAACTATAACTGTGATTTCTTCTCATTTTGTGACATATTAGTTAAAACAATTCAGTGTCCCCACACTGAACTAACCAGGTGTACTAGCTAGTTTACAGTTCATATCTCCATAACATATTTTGTATTCCTTCAGATGATCATGTATGGATAGAAATACTTTTATAGATGTTCCAAAATCTAAGAATTATATATTCTGCAGCAACACTGTGGCTACATGCAGTTCTCTGCTGGCCTCCACTCATCAAATTAGATGGGTCGAAATTAAACATTGGGAGGTAAACTATGTAAGTGAGATATATACAGTGCCTTGCAAAAGTATTCATCCCCCTTGGTGTTTGTCCTGTTTTGTTGCATTACAAGCTGGAATTAAAATGGATTTTTGGGGGGTTAGCACCATTTGATTTACACAACATGCCTACCACTTTAAAGGTGCACATTGTTTTTTTTATTGTGACACAAACAATAATTAAGATGAAAAAACAGAAATCTGGAGTGTGCATAAGTATTCACCCCCTTTCATATGAAACCCCTAAATAAGAGCTGGTCCAACCAATTAACTTCATAAGTCACATAATTAGTTGATTAAGATCAACCTGTGTGCAATCAAAGTGTCACATGATCTGTCACATGATGTCTATATAAATTAACCTGTTCTGGAAGGACCCTGACTCTGCTACACTACTAAGCAAGCAACATGAAAACCAAGGAGTGCTCCAAACAGGTCAGAGACAAAGTTGTGCAGAAGTATAGATCAGGATTGGGTCATAAAAAATATCCCAAACCTCAAATATCCCAGGGAGCACCATTAAATCCATTATAGCAAAATGGAAAGAATATGGCACCACTACAAACCTGACAAGAGAAGGCCGCCCACCAAAACTCACAGACCTGGCAAGGAGGACATTAATCAGAGATGCAACAAAGAAACCAATGATAACGCTGAGGGAGTTGCAAAGATGCACAGTGGAGATGGGAATATCTGTCCATAGGACCACTTTAAGCCATACACTCCACAGAGTGGGGCTTTACCGTATGGAAGAGTGGCCAGAAAAAAGTAATTGCTTAAAAAATTCATGTTTGGAGTTTGCCCAACAGCATGTGGCAGACTTCCCAAACACATGGAAGAAGATTCTCTGGTCAAATAAGACAAAAATTGAACTTTTTGGCTATCATGGGAAATGCCATGTGTGACGCAAACCCAACACCCTGAGAACACCATCCCTACAATGAAGCATGGTGGTGGCAGCATTATGCTGTGGGGATGTTTTTCATCTGCAGGGACAGGAAAGCTGGTCAGGACTGAAGGAAAGCTGGATGGCACTAAATACAGAGCAATTCTGGAGGAAAATCTGTTTGAGTCAGCCAGAGGTTTGAGACTGGGATGAAGGTTCACGATCTAGCAGGACAATGACCCTAAACATACTGCTAAAGCCACACTGGCATGGTTTAAAGGGAAACATTTAAATGTTTTGGAATGGCCTAATCAAAGCCCAGACCTCAGTCCAATTGAGAATCTGTGGCGTAACTTGAAGATTGCTGTACACTAACCTAACCCATCTAACTTGAAGGAGTTGGAGCAATTTTGCCTTGAGGAATGGGCAAAAATCCCAGTGGCTAGATGTGCTAAACTAATAGAGACATACCCCAAGAGACTTGCAGCTGTAATTGTCGCAAAAGGTGGCTCTATAAAGTATTGACTTGGGGGGGTGAATACTTATGCACACTCCAGATTTCTGTTTTTTCATCTTAATTATTGTTTATGTCACAATAAAAAAAAAAAAACAGTGTGCACCTTTAAAGTAGTAGGCATGTTGTGTAAATCAAATGGTGCTACCCCCCCCCCCCCCCCCCCCAAAAAAAAAAAAAAAAATCCATTTTAATTCCAGCTTGTAATGCAACAAAACAGGACAAACACCAAGGGAAATGAATACCTTTGCAAGGCACTGTACACACACACAGCAGGGTTTAGGGTGTCTGCATGTAATGCATATAATGTGGCAATGTTTTCTGACTTTGTGTAATGTGCTGTTAGAACTGTAATGTTCATGAACAACATATCAGAGATGACTATCTGCTGTGTTTTCTCATGATATACAACATAACTACTGTTTAAAAGATAAAAAAAATTGATAGATTCAAATAAGAAATGACCGTCGTGTTTCACTTTTGTAGATTATTAGAAGTGCATATGTCCACATGTATTTTTTATTCCATCAGGTAATAAACTCTGTGAGTGAACCCATATGAGCATCACCACAGTGCAGTTGTATACACATGTAGAAAGTTCAAGAGACTGTCCAACTCAGCACCACCATTTAACTCTTTTCACTTTTTATGGGAATTTGAGCCCCTCTCCCTCAAAGGGAAATGTAGCCTCTCTTCGATTCACCCACTTTCAGTGATCTCTTTCATGCTGGGCCATATGACATCCAATAGAAGTGCTTTTATCCCCTGAAGATACAGTACAAATCATCATTGGTTTTATCTCAGTCGGGGATGTCGATTTTCTAAATGAGCTTACTCTTTCCAGCTGCCTGTCAAGCCCATTTTCCCTATCGCATGGCAGCCAACCTCCCATCCTCTTCTCACTCTTCCCTCCCTACATCGCCCTGCAAATCTGGAGCTTTTCTTACCACCAGGTTTTAGGGCCTTTCTTTCCAGCCTTTGTTCCTGTAGGGGGAGAGGGAGCAAACAGCAGGATTGATCCTACATTTGTGTCTTGGTATTGTTCCAAGCCTTCCTTGTCAATAGGGATGGGGAGTGCATTGACTGGGGGAGGTTGAGGGTGCGAGAATGAAATTGGCTGAGGGTTTTTTATTTCCCTGTGTACGCCACAGTGGCTGGCTTTTTGTGTGCAGTGGAATGTCCCTAATCTGGCCGCCATCGACATGCAAATGAGCACTGCCAGTTCACGTCACGTGGCTGATCAGAGGCATCAAAGCCTGGGAAAGAGCTCTGCCAAGACCTGGCCTGGGCTTCGATGTTAGGTCTGCATAGAGATATAACTACAAATTATGTCAGAGTATTGAATGCATATGTTTCAAAGAAAAACTAAAACAGACAGCTATTGGCTTCTCTGTAGTGACATCAGTGTAGTACTTTAGTAACTACAATGGTTTTCCCTTGTAAATTGAAGGATGGACAGAATAGGGTTGCATACTTTAGTAACTACAATGGTTTTCCAGATTATTGTTCATAGTTTTCACTATTAAACAAAAATATTAAATAAATGTATGATAAAAGATATATAATATCTCATAGTAAAAGGAGGTTTGTGAATCTCCCCATGTGAATTGCTGTAGCTGAATATGCACAGGGACAAAAGCTCTGGCCAAACACCAAGGCACAGTGTGGTGTACCCATTGTTAAATCAGTGCCCTTTCTTTTATGGTTTTTTTTTTTGTGTGTGTATGCACACATGCTTGCATGTGTATGTTTGATGCAATGATCTCCGAAGTGTATTTTACACATTTCAAGTCATCACTCATTACACCAATGTTGTATATTGTTATTTAAAATTAAAATGAATGAATGGACAAGTAGTTATCTAATTTCACTCTACCCTTCAGTAATGTTTTCTAACCTACTTTTGATGAATGTGAGTTGTAGCTCAAGAGCCCTCATCACTGGTAGTGTATATGATTCTCTCTGTCTTGTACTCAGAGGTTGACGAACCTGCGCTACCCTTCTGCTTCTGTCTTCAAGTGCCATTATGTTACCAGGCCACTAGAGACCCTTCTGATACAGTTACTTTTATTTGGATGGCGATGTCTTTGGAATTGGGGAGGTTTTTTTTTGGACGTTACCTTAAGGCTGGGGCTAACATTACAGTAGAGGAACATGACACTCCAGCCTTTGACGCTATCTTTCCTCACTGTAAAGTATTCCCTCTGAAGTGAACCCTCCTATGACCACAAAGACTACCATCTGGGACTTAGACAATCACTAAATCAGTATCTGTAACTATGTAACTTGAGAGATGGACAGAATAGAGTTGCATTTATTGAATGCAGCAGACATTATTGATAAACTGAAGTGGGAATTGCAGTATGATTTATGATGTGTAACCAGGGTAGATTTTCCTTCTTTTTGTCTATTACTATCAAATGTATAAAAATGGACACTATTTTAACACAGCACTAAATGGAATAGCAAGATAACATTGTAAGCATGTTCCTCTATGGTTTAAATTCAGTTTCAAAGGTACAGATTCTTAGTTTATATTAGAAAAGCCCTCTTCGCAAATTTAAAAGTCATTAATGCATGAATCCATTCAGGTACACTAGCCTGAAAGTGGCTCTCTCTTACCTTCCTGGTAATGTTGGGTCAGGAGCTCCAAACCTAAAATCCCAGCTGGCCATTACTTTAAAGCAATTAAACATAGAACACCACCCCATCTCATTCAGTATTTCATATTTAATTCAGGCTTTCAGTGTGTTCTGCACTGCTCTGGAACTTTGCTCTAAAATGCAGGTATTTTTCCACAGGAGCCTTTTAGATGTCATTAAGCAAGAGCAGTTCTCAATCTCGCATCCCATATCTGTGATTTAATAATGAGCTATACTTGCCAGCTTGCAAATGGTTTTTGAACTGAAAATGCTAAAGTTTTTTTCCCCCCACAACTTCATATATGTAGGATATTACATGGCTGCATGAAGATATGACGTTTATCTTTGAGTAGTGAATATATTCACGAGTGAGCAAAGCGAATGAGTTAAAATATTTTCAACACGAGAAGATAAACTTCATATCCTCATGCGACATTGTAATGTTCTTTATATTATATGGACAAAACCACACACAAAAAATAAAAGTTAATCAGAAGAAATTTAATTTTGAACTGGTTCACCATTTTGACAACGCATGGCAAGTCAACAGGAAAACACTGGGAGTGACGTCATTGGAGTACAAAATATGTCACTCACATCTGCGATGTATTTCAGATGAAAAATGTGACTTTTTCAACACAAGAAGATAAACTTCAGATCTTCAAGCCAACTTGTGCTATTCTTTTTATTATATAGACACATTCACAAACAAAAAGTACCCAAATTTATCAAAACAATTCATCGATTTCCTCACGAGTGACGTATGGAGATTTATGTCATGGTTTTGGTTTTCTGTGTCCCGGATGTAGCTCATATGAAAAATACAAGTGGTGTATTTCCTAGCAAAACACTCGTGTGTGTATACATACAGGTAGTCGTCAACTTACGACTGCGTTTGGTTACGACTGACCGGTCGTAAACCGATCTGGTCGTAAGTCGGCCTATGTTAAATGAACGTAAGTATATTGTGATGTGTAATGATATTGTGATCATCTTAAAGTCTTATTTTATCAACATTTTCTTATTTCATTTTCTTGGCTCATTATTTGGTTTAAGTCAAACACTGCATACTCAGGGGTGAAAGTAACTTTTATTTCTTGCCGGTATATTATTTTGAGCCATAGTGCGCGCGCAGTGTGTGCCGAAAAATACACCTAATTATTTATTATTGTCTACTTATCAAGCATTCACTAGGACTTCTTATCACTCAGTAGTACTAGTATAGTACTTTTTTATCACACTATCACTCTTTCATCCACCTGTATCAGTTTTTGATTATAAATAAATTGCAAACACATCATTTCAACAACACAATTGTTTTAATTACATTTTTTTTAGCTGAACAGTTGAAACTAACTTTTCATTTTGGACATTGGACACAGGACAGTGTAACAGAACAGAAAAGTGAAAGTTACTTTGATTACCAGCTGCGCACATTATAGCATAAGATCTGGTTAAGCTGTACGCGCGCTGTAGCTCGCTCGTTGTTTGTCCAGCGAAACACTGCACACATAATAGAAGAGGCTGGATGCAGTGTTGCCAGAGTGGGCAGTTTTAAGTGCATTTTGGTGGGTTTTGAACATATTTTGGGCTGGAAACCGTCAGCAGTATCTGGCAACACTGGCTGGATGCTGGGTGCTGCCGGGAGCTGGGGCAGAAACTGTCGTACGCTCAGCTAGCTCAGCTGGGAAACACTTGCCAGTCATAAGCAGACGGTCGTAAAGTCGATCGGTCTTAAGTCGCATAGGTCGTAAGTCGACAACTACCTATATATATATATATATATATATATATATATATACACAGGTAGTCATCGACTTACGACCTATGCGTACGAAATTCGCGGCGGTCCAGTCGCCCGAGGCGACTTAATTTGACATTTGGCGGGTAATTCCTGTCACTAGCCAGCCCAGCTGGCTAGTTGAAAATAAAAAAATATATATGAAGCGAAGATTCAGACTAGGGCTGTGCGATATATCGAATATACTCTATATATCTCCGAAAATTCTGTGTGAGATACATAAAATTTATTATATCGTAACTATCGAGTATTTTATGGTCATCTGCTGACTTGCGTTTGTTTCGTGTTTGTTGCGTTTGTTTAAAACCTTTTCAGGTGGTTTTCTCCCTGTCCCTAAGGCAGTAACGTGAGAGGCTGCCTAAGGGTAAAAAAAACAATAACGTCACGCACTCGCCAACCAGTCCCGGGCGACATCTCGATGCTGAAAGGAACTTGCGGCTGCGGGAAGATTTTCTAGTTTTGGTTTCTGGTTTCTAGTCAGCGTTGACTCAATTCGTGCAATCACTGGTGTTGCATAGGCTACCGTGTAAGCTCTGTCAATTTCAGCGACAAATTAAAAATGGAAGCGGACAAATTGGTTCCTAAAAGAACTAGTAAGGGGTCAGTCATCTGGCATTTTTTTGGATATTGCAAGGAGGACGTAAAACAGCAAATGCCAATTTGGAAAGTGTGCAAAAAAAAAAACAGTATCAAAATACTCAGGTCTTGAAATAAATGCACATTAGTCATGAACAATGGTAACTACTCTCTTTTGTGTTATTTTTGACAGAAGTAAAATTCATACATGAACAAATTTTGGCGAGTTGATTTTCTGTTTGGCTAGTTACTTTGGAAGATAACTAGTCTGGCTGGCTATATATATATATATATATATATATATATATATATATATATATATATATATATATATATACACACACACACACACACACACACACACACACACTAGTACATATTAAACAATTAGAATATTGTGAAAAAGTTCAATATATGGTTCAATATATGGAATATAAAGTTCAGTTATTTAAGAAAGAAAATTTAATACATTCTAGACTCATTACATGCAAACTAAAATGTTTCAACCATTTTTCTATTTTAATTTTGATCATTATGGCCTACAGTACAAAAGAACATGAAAAAAAATCCCAAAATAGAGTATTTCATTTTGCATTTGAGTAAAACAGTATAATTACCTTATATCCCACAGTCTATTTCAGTACACGTAACCACAATCATGGGGAAGACTACTGACTTGACAGTTGTCCAGAAGATGACCATCAACACTCTCCAAAAGGAGGATTAGCCACAGAAGGTCATTGCTAAAAAGGCTGGCTGGAAAAGGTGCACAATCAACAGAGATGACTGCAGCCTTGAAATCATTATCAAGAAAAGTTAATTCAAGAACTTGGGAGAGCTTCACAAGGAGTGGACTGAGGCTGGTGTCAGTGCATCAAGAGCCACCATGCACAGATGTCTTCAGGAAAGGGATTATAACTGTTGCATTCCTAATGCCACACTCACAACCTGCCGGAAGTGTTTTGGACATGCACGGGTTGCAGGGTTTGGTAGCTCGCAGCCGTGCCGCAGGGTCACGGTGAACCCGGGGGAAAGTTTGGGGGAGGAGTACAGGCAAAGTACTTGTCAAGTACAGGTTGCACGCCTGACTTCCTTGAGGTGTGGGAAAAATTGTGCCGTTAGCCCATGGAAAGCATATGTCTGACACACGTGATCAGTGCATGTTCAGCGAGTGTGGAGTGTGTGTGACTTGCATTCTACCAGTTTCCTGCACTAGGACTACAGGCTGCACTTGTGAAGCATGTGTGACGCACATGATTAGCATGTGACAATCACTCATGACTTGTGTGTGATGCAAGCCAGGAGTGGATATAAAACCAGCGTGTCTACAGCATTCTGCATCTGTCTTTTGTCTGAAGAACATTATCCTTTCGTGCTGCTCCTCAGCGTCTATCATCTGCCTATAAGGGTCCAACTCCCTCAGTTGTTGCGGTGGTATGGCAACAGCCATCTTCTTCCCTTCTACAATGCTACACGTTACATGATCGGTTCCTTGGTTCCTCCCCAATATATATACTCAGAGTTTTGCCCCTCGTGTCACGTGTGGGTCGTGTGCGCTGCGTGCAAGCCACACATAGGGGTAGAAAGTGAGATGTACTTCTGTCTTGGAGGCCGCACAAATAGCAAGTGTGGAGTACTTGTGTAGTACTTCTGAGGCATGTCACTCGCACAATGACTGTGTGTCACTTGTATGTCTTACTGTCATCACAAAGCCCCTACTAGCCATGCTGCTGACTTGGTTCAGGCGTACAAAAGGAGTACGGGTCCCGTACGTAGTGTATGCATTCTTGATTTTTCGCAAGACCCGTAGAATTTGCATGTGCAGGACCAAAATTCTCCACGGCCAGTCTGCGACCTTCTACGGCACTGAACACATGCAAGTGTCACGCAAGTCTCAAGCATGGTTTTGCCAAATTTTTTACCCTAGACTACCCATAGTAGTGGGTTGTGAGTGAGCCTTTATATACTGTAAAGCCAGTCCTGAACCAGAGACAACATCAGAAACGTCTTACCTGGGCTAAGGAGAGAAAGAACTGGACTGTTGCTCAGTGGTCCAAAGTCCTCTTTCCAGATGAAAGTAAATTTTGCATTTAATTTGGAAATCAAGGTCCTAGAGTCTGGAGGAAGAGTGGAGAGGCACAGAATCCAAGGTGTTTTAAGTCCAGTGTGAAGTTTCCACAGTCTGTGATGATTTGGGGTGCCATGTCATCTGCTGGTGTTGGTCCACTGTGTTTTATCAAGTCCAAAGTCAACACAGCCATCTACCATGAGATTTTAGAGCACTTCATGCTTCCATCTGCTGACAAGCTTTATGGAGATGCTGATTTCCTTTTCCAGCAGGACTTAGCACCTGCCCACAGTGCCAAAACTCCTACCAAATGGTTTGCTGACCACGATTGGTCAGCCAACTCTGCTGACCTGAACCCCTTAGAGAATTTACAGTGTATTGTCAAAAGGAAGATGAGAAACGCCCGACCCAAAAATACAGACAAGCTGAAGCCACCATCAAAGCAAACTGGGCTTCAGTAACACCTCAGCAGTGCCATAGGCTGATCGCCTCCATGCCACACCACATTGATGCAGTAATTCGGGGTAAAGGAGCCCCAACCAAGTATTGAATGTATAAATGACCATACTTTTCAGAAGTTGGACATTTCTGTATTGTAAATCCTTTTTTGATTTCTTAGGAAACATTCTAATAATTTGTGATACTGGATTTCTGATTTTCATGAGCTATAAGCCATAATCATCAAAATTAAAACAAAAAAAGGCTCGAAAGATTTCACTTTACATGTCATGAATATAGAATATATGAAAGTTAACCTTTTTTTCAATTAAATTACAAAAAAAAGAACTCTCACGATATTTTAATTGTAATGCACCAGTGTATATATCTGCCATATTGCAGTTTCTATGAAACCTAACGTGTGTGTATATATATATATATATATATATATATATATATATATATATATATATATATATATATAAAAGAAATCTGCTGTAATTAGCAAAAGATGATGCCCCGTTAAATTGAATTTAATGACAACACAGCAAACTTACTCAGTGAGAACTAATCTTCAACTTACGAGTATTATGGTTAATGGTCCTGAAAGAAAATGATAGCCTCTCAAAGCAAAACCAATTAACACAGTTGGTGAATATCTATAGCATGCTTTTCAATTTAAGCATTTAATCTTTAACAAATCATCAAGCTTTCATAAGTCAATGCATGGATCTTTCTTAAAGGGATTCGTCCAACATCTGTGATTGTTCTGCTTTCTTTGAAGGTGCTCTGGTGTTATGTTCTCTTCTGAGAACTGACAAGAGATAGGAAGGTAGTGCGGCAGCAGCTGGCCATATATCACAGTAATTAAAGGCCGGCCTAATGATGCAGGCTTCCTCCAGCATGATTTCTGTCTGATCACAGGGCTGCTTCATTAGGAGCACTCAGCCTAACGAGGTGGAGCTGCAGTAAAGTAATTCTCAGCCTGCCGCAGTGATAAAGAGGTCCCAGGGCCGAGGGAAGCCTGAAAATATAATAATAATTGGAAATGCTTGACTAAAGTTATTGCAGAGCTGCTGAAGGGTGCATTGTTTTGTGTTCAGAGTGATTACTTCAGCTTTCCCCACTCTTTTTCCAGCCACATTGCACAAATTCCAGAAATCATGGCTGGGGAGTTGACGTTATGGGTAAAGAAGCTAATTGCAGGTGCAGTGATTTAATGATGTGACAATGCAAGGACACAAAATTGTGCCTAAAGCATATGTTGCGGTTTACATGGAAATAATACCACACATTTATTTGGTTGTTTTTGTTTTGTAACATATGCCCTAAATATTATATAGGCATTTTTATTTTAGAAAATGTCCATTAAAGCATGACGGAACATTAAAATAGTTTATCAAAGCAAGCTTAGGTATGTTTAGATTATAATAATTTTTATGTACATTCCTTTAATCTTTTTTCCTTCAGAACAACTAGTTTTGTGATACACAAACCAAAAGCAATAGCATTAGACATTTACCAGTGGGTGCAAGATAGCAAGGTTTTAAGATAGCAAAGATTCACATGTACCGAACATTTGATGACCTTCTAAAAGGGCAGGCTGGGAAAAAAAAAATTAGTGGTTTCACTAATGAGAACGTGCAGCTTTGTAGAGCAAGCTGGTAAAAATGGCACGTTTTTTCATTGGTTCATTGAAAATGTTAGCTGTGATTAGTTACACAATCCAGCATTAACCTGTAAATTAAAATTCCTTGGTGCAATTTGATGGGTGATTTAATTTGGTTCCTCTCTCTCTCTCTCTCTCTCTCTCTCTTTCTTGCGGCTCGCCACAGGCTATTCCCATTATGAATTCTTTATATAGCTTTTTCCTTAATGATCAGCAGCCTGTGCTCTGGTGCTGATTACTATTGTACACTTAGCACTACATAAAACAGGGGATTAATATGTCCCAGAAGGATTGTTGCTATGGATCCCCCAGTTGCCTTCGGAGAGATGTTTCTGCAGCTTCAATTGTCCATAAATTACTCTCCCTAGTGAATTAGCCTGCAGACTGTGAGGAGAGGAACAAGCCAAGGAGAGCACTCTCACTCTGGGCCCAGATGAAAGCGATCTGCTCAATTATTCATGACCAGGCCCTTTTTTCATATAATGTGAGATGCTATAATACATTTTCTCTCTCTTTATGTTTCCATCTTTCTTTCTATTTCACTCCCAGCCAGGTAGAGGATAAGATTGAGTTAGACAGAACACAGAGTGTTAGACTTGAGAAGGTTTTTCTTTTGTGACTTGCTCTCGCGTTTGTGTATGATTTTGCCATTCTTCTTGTCTGTTCTTGGCCCTCAAAGCTGTCTTGTCCTGTGCACAGCTGAATGTAGATGCAATGTGGGAGGAGTGAGCTCATTTTCCAGAGTACTCTGAATGTTCTGAGTCAGAAAAAAATAGCACAGAATATTCAACGGCTGTGTAATCTTCATGCCTCAGGCCTGTTGGAATTCGATCAGGTGTAGTAGTATGAATGGATAATTCATGTTTAGTTGCGACGCCAAATGACTGTTGCAGTTATCACTAGTATGTTTTCTAATTAACTGCTTCAGCTCATGTAAATCATCATGTCAAGCTAATGTCTATTAAAAAATGGCATTGTTATCTAGTTCCTATTACTGGATTCTATCAATAAATTGTGATGTGGTTCATCATGGGTTTGATACCTGAATGTCTTTTTCCTCTCATTAGTCCACCATGCTGGTCTGTTGTATTCCTGTCCCACCATGTGCTTGATCCACATGGTTTCTTTCGAGTAGAAGTATCCGTCTGGCTACATTAAGTCTTGAGTCCAGGCCAGATGAGCAGCTGGGGTCTCAGCATCTGCCTGCCTCCTCTGCTTTAAATCTAGAACTGCTTTTGTCTGACGGACACTGGAAAAAGCTAGAGTAGTGTCATGATATAGTATTCATTTTATTGGCAAAAACGGAAAAAATGGTAATCTACAGCATTTTTCATGACAAAAATGAAACAGTAAATAAAATCACATTGCATATGAATTTAGGTAGTTATAGAAAACAGTCACATTTTGTTTTATATGCACATTTTGAGAGGTTGGTGCTGGATGTCATTGGATAATTATCATTATAATATATATATTTAGATGCTGCTTAAAGGCTGAGCTACCGATGATTGTAAAATGCGATTGTAAAATGCGTTTGTAAGTGGCGGCCAGAGTTGTCT
Organism: Neoarius graeffei; assembly: GCF_027579695.1. NCBI lineage: Eukaryota > Metazoa > Chordata > Actinopteri > Siluriformes > Ariidae > Neoarius > Neoarius graeffei. The sequence goes on along the minus strand of NC_083575.1, from coordinate 33,744,694 downwards.
CATGTTACGGGCAGAGCTATCAGCCCAGGGAGCTGTATTTGTTATGCTCCAGACACTTGCTGCTGTTTATATTCACCATGTTCCTCCGTCAGAGGTTTAGCACAGTATGTTATAAAACTTTGCTGTCTGTCATCCTGATATGTCATTCATGTCCAATGTGAAGTTTATGTGCACTGTTTAGTGAGAGTTTTTTTTTTTCTGGTGCATTGGTTGAACTGTGGTTTAGCATGAGGTTTGAGCATGGAGGAAAATGGTGCATGTTTGGCTAACTTGTAGAGGTTTGCACCCTTGGTTGAGTGGAGCAACTTGTGTCATGTTCAGAGCAGCCTGTAAACACTACTTTGCAAAATTGTATAACATAATAACCATGTTACGTTAATTATTTTTGTTTTATTTTCACGGTGCTCAGTGAACTATGCATGGTGTTTGATGCTATGCGTGTGTTCAAGAAGAATAAAATGCATATACACCCATCAGAGACTCTCTGCTGTTAATGCCAAGGGCTGCTACAGTGTTAGTAAATAATCCCATGTTATTTTTTAAAAAGCAAATTAAAAATAAGTGCTGGATAAAAACCCATCTATTTTATGTAAATAAAGATACAAATTTCTTTGGTAGTCAAGAGTTTGAGATACGTTTGCCTTACAATTACGATCAGGTTCCCCGTGGTGGTACATGCACGTTGCTTGCATGGACGTCATACATTTGCAAAAGCCATCAAAAATCATGGCAATGCATTACCTTATTATCCCCCACCCCAACGAAGTTAGGTAGGGGATATAGAAATGGGTTCCGTCTGTCCGTCTGGTCACGTTTTTGTTTCCGGGCCATATCTTTAAAACTACTGAAGATCTCTTCATGAAACTTTGTATACATATCAAGCAACATGTGAACTGCTGCCTTTTGCTATTTTAGATTTTTGAAAAAAAGTATTTTTCAAATTTTTACATAAAAAATAGATTTTGACTTAGTTTCTAAGAGTAATGTTTGTTTCCAGAGCATATATCCAAAACTATTCATGATACAGATTTGAAACTTGGTATACATGTTAACAAGGTGATGTAGACATGCCTTTTCATGCTAAGGAATTTGAGAAATTAAAATTTTTCATGTTTCCATGGAAACAATTTCAGACTTAGTCTCTCAGGTTAGTCTTAGGGGTAGGTTTTGTTTCCGGAGCAGAACTTGAAAACTATGAGTGGTATGGTCTTGAAAGTTGGTATATGTGTTGACTAAGTAATGTATATGTGCCTTTTTTGAAGAAGCGTGAGAATTTATTTTTAGCTCACCTGGACCAAAGGTCCAGTCAGTGTAAAGAGGTAGGGTTGGTTTCCTGCAGCAGAACTTGAAAAATGTGACAAATAATATCTTGAAACTTGGTATATAGTTGGTATAGAGGGCAGGGGATATAGATGACTCTGTCTTCTTGTTCTCTTAAGTATAAAGTCCTGCTCTGCTACGATAGCATTTTTGATTCTGGTTGCTAAAAGCCTGCTAAGGGAACATCTGTTTATAGCTGCTATAACATAAGCATTTGATTCACTTGTTTCATGGATGTTCCACAATTTTAAATGTAGCTATAATTGGTAAAATGTACAAAATACCATTCATTAATAAAGAAAATGTAATTGTTGGCAAACTGATGCAATATAAGAGAAGTAAAAAAACAAACCTTTGGGACATTATTGGAAAATAATCAACTTCAGGGTGGGAACAGGGACATTTTAGATTAGTCCAGTTGTAGCTGACTACAGTTGCTGTAGGTGGGTTTTTTTTTTTTTGGCTTACCAAATCACCAATTCCCAAATGATTTAAAATGGCTGAATTTTTATGTATTATTCAGTAAAGAAAAGGCTAAAAATAAATCAAAATTAACTGATAAAATGATGACTTACACTGCTAAGTGTTCAATTCAGCCAATCTTATAATTTTTGAAAATAAATGCAATGTGGTAAAGTTCAGCATTATGGCACCTAAGGTTGAAAGTGGGTTGCTTTGAGTCTTGCTTGAAGATGGTATTAAGTTGTTTTATTCTTTGAAAACTACGATAGAATATGTTTATAATGGAAAATGGAAAATTCCAGATGTTTGAGTATCATGAAAGCACTCTTCTTGCCCACACAGTAGTTCACTTTAGACTGGGTGCCATGTCAAATTCTACCCTCTAACCCACTTTACATGTGGAGCACTGCACTGTGCATCATTGCCTCCTCAGCATGGACATCACAGTCTGCTGGCTCCGGCTGCCTCTCTCTTGTGTGGCATTTGCTGCCCACGCCAGGTTGTGGCTCCTAGGCCTGGAAGTGGACCAAGTTCTCCTTTACCTCAATGGCCAACAGCTGGAGCAGTGCTACAGGCGATGAATCACCTGCGATTAATATTTAACTCCTGGCTTTTGCAGAGTGGCATACCTCAGTGTCTCACTCCATATCTCCATGTGAGGCATCTCCTTCTACCCTGCAAATATATGATGGGTTGCTTTTAAAGGATTCTGATTGCACCAAAGGAAGGGGTGGTTTACCTGAGTTCCTCAGCTCTGCTCTTTGGCCAGGGTGAAGTTTATTTTCTGAATCTGTGGATCTCAACTTACCCAACACCACACACACACACACGCACACACACACAGAGCCTCTCCTTTCTCTCCTCTTATCCTAGATCTCAGTGGTGCACCTGCAGGCATGTGCTCAGATCTCAGGTTGGCAGCAGGATCAAAGTAGTAATACTGGACATTTGAAATTGAGGCCTGGATCATAGGAGCAGTTTTTGGAGCCACCCAGCTCTTGTGTTTGTATTCAGTAAAAAGAATATCTCCCAACTGGAGTGCTGTAGCCAGCCAGCTGGGTTCTGGAGATTTTAGACGGGTCACCCCATTATCTCCTACAGGCTTTAAGGAACCATGTGTGATCTAATGATTAGTAGCCTGGTCTGTTTTTCCTGTCAGCTGATGTGATGTACAGCTCCCCATCAGTTCAGCCTCATTCGCATGCAAGTACTGTAATCTCTAGCTATTTGAGTGTACATTAAATTCTACTTTATGGTTGGCTGTAAAAGCTGAAAAAGCAGCAAAGGATTTTATCATGTTCCTTAAAAAAAAAAAAGGCTTTGGTATTTAACCCTGTATTAACCCTCTTTATACACGTCTCCTTTACAGTGTAACAATCGAGTAAATTTCTATCAATAAAGGTGACTCACTGTTCTCTAGTTCAAGCATTCAATAATATCAGAAATGACTGCTTAGTTTTCTTTTCCCTGTTTGTTTTGGTGTGGTCTGGCTGACTGGTGCTGAATGCAGACTTTCTAATAGTATGTGTGCCTCAAGAGAGCGTATGGGAATCACCACAGGGACAGGATTTTTTTTTTTTTTTGGTGATTTCCTATCTGAAAGATTGAAGGACACCTCGGGGAACTTCCCGAGAACACTTCGCTTCCCACAGAGGGAGGAGCACAAAGTGACTGCCTTTGTTCTCTACACAAATGGGAACTGCCAAAGAGACAGCATTCCCCTTGGAGGGTTTATTGTCTCCCTAACAAGTCACAGCAAATATTAATATTCATATTTTTACCGGCCCAGAATCCACCATAACTCTTTCCATTCATGCTCATTACATGTATTAAAGAGCGCATGGGATTTTTTTCTTACTTTCATAATATTTGAATGAAACAGTTCTCCATATGAAAGGTTGCCATGTCACACCCGTGAAGAGATTTCAGACATTAAAAAGAAATACATAATTACCATACATCTCTCTCTCTCTCTCTCTCTCTCTCTCTCTCTCATGTAATTCTGTGATTATGAACACAGATGCACTCTAACATTGTGTGAGGTGAATCTCTGAGGAATCTGAAAGGAAAAGTACTTTTCATCAGGTCAATATTATATATTTCAGATGAACTGTTTTCTGTATTTATACTCCTCCATCAAAGTCCTGGATAAAATCCCAAGGACTCTCCTTTGTTCATTGCCAGAGCAGTCATTAATGGCCTACTAAATCCAAAGACAGTTCCCTTGAATACATAATATAATATGTCTGTTCTTTCATATTAGCATTGTTTCACTGACTTTGGTGAGCTATACCATTACATGCTGCTTTTCCTAACTAGAAGTAATACATAAAACCACATGGGCAAGACCATGACATGGCTACACCATGAGCCTAGAAGATCAATTTTACATGAAGACAGTATCTATCACGCTGTGGCTAGTAAAAAAAAAAAAAAAAGTCGTCTTTATTTCATGTAATGTTAAGAGCATAAAGAGAATGTAGTTTGGTCAGGAAATTTATGAGGAATAACCTAACCCCTCTACTGATAAGCAGATTTCTCCAACAGCCTACGTGGTGTGGTGCACTTGCATTCCAGGCATAACACTAGCCATGCTTTATGTTCTTGTGTCTCCAATAAATTGTATCCAATAGGATTTCTCCACATTTCAGCTGCAATACTCCATATACACCATCATATACAATAAAGTCTATGTCTCATTAGTGCTGCTCTTTCCATCTGTACTGGTCATTCTGGGAGGTTTGCTGAGCATGATAATGAAAAATTGATTGGTGGGGTATTGGATACACGCACAGTCTGTTTGACTTGATGCAGTATGTTATACTCAACACCCCTTGACACCTCAATTAGCACTGATGCAGGAGAGCGGATCTAAACAAAGGCTTGACCCTTAAGATAAATAGGTGTACAATTGATCTAATTACAATGGAGTCTTGCTATTCAGGGTCAAAGGAAACACATAGAATGCTGACTTTTGCATCACACAAACTGACAGATTTACAGTGTGTGAGCCAATTTGTGTCTTTTCAGAGCAATCAAGTGCTGATCTTTAAAACTAATTTAGACCTAAAAACTATTTTTAGTAGGAAAATATGTGATTCATATTTACATGTGCTTTTTAAATAAAGCATAATAGACTGCAGTGTATACGATGTAACTCAATGGTTTGCTATGATTTAGACCCACACAGTTCCATTACCACGGACAAGTCAAAGCCATTAACGTGATAACTGAACCAGTTATGGGTCAGCTGTCATAGGGCCATATACTGAGGTCTGTGTGATGGTGAGAGATGAAAGTCCTCGCTCCCGCCAATGAGGCATTCAGAGAGATGCCAAAAACAAATGACCCATGAGTGGAGACACACCTTTCATATTTGGCATCAAGTTCTGACATGAGGGATGCCTGCCATCCTCCTCCTCCTCCTTTTCTTTCTCGTCCTCCACCTTATTGTACAATCTTATATACATGTAATCCTGAGAGGGGGGTATTGTTCACTGAGCACATCCTCCTCCTCCATCATGTCTTAATGAATATAATCGGATGCCTCCCTGTGAGCACAGCTCAGACCTTTCTGTACCATCTCTGTGATTTACACTCCAATGAGGCATCTTCAGTGAGAACGTGTGTTAGCTCAAACACGGATTTTTTTTTCCTCGAAATAACTTTGTCTTAAAAAGACTTTTGGACATTACCTAGCTAAAAATTGAGATATGTAGGTGATAAGAAACCAGTTTGTTAGAAATCAATGTGCATATGTATGTAAAAGCATGTTAAAAAAGAAGTGAGGAAAAATGACATGCTCAAGATCAAGGGATAATTGGACATCTCTTCCTAACCACCAATATCATTCTGATTGTTTATATACATATTCTAGGTATCATTTTTCATTCTGTTAGTAAGAACATGTGGCATGAAAATAGGCTTTTGGCACATGTCATGGGAATTCTGATTGCACAGGGACCAGGATAAGCTGTCATGCTTATTTTGAGAACTCATGTATGTCCCAGAGGTTTGGCAGAACCCTTTGCTGTCAGTGGTTTCCATTAGAGCTCCACATCTCCAAAGCAGCCTTGGCACCTTGCATATGACACCCAGCTGGATGGCCAGATTTTACAGACTTGAGACCATGTATAAGGGGGATTACGCAAATTATTCCAAATATTTTGATGGAGGGTCCTCACTTTCCAACCTGCAATACTAATTATATGGTCATTTCAAACTGTTTGCATTGGCTCTCCATCCGAATGGCCTCAGATTGAGAACTTTTCAAAATGAGAATCTTGTCTCTTTTTTCTGTTGAGTTGTTCTTTGGTATCTGCTCCAGGCAGGCAACGTAGGCCAAAGTTACTTTTACTTGGTTATCTCCAGTGAAGCCTGGCTACAAGATACTTAGTGCAGGAATGCACAAAGTGCACTGGGTCCAAGAGGTGGGCAGATGGAGAGCCAGTGGGACAGCAGTTTTATTTTTTTAACTTCTATCTTGCCTGTGTTTAATTTATTGTCTCCTCTATCAAGGCCACATTGGACATAAATCTGCCATTCAGAATTCAAATGTGTTAACAGCATTTACTGAAAGATTAACACTCATTATCAATTTATTCCCTTTGGACAAATTTACTTACATTGAACCTCAAAGGTGTAGTTTTTCACAGCAGTCTTGATCTTGATTTCGAAGAAATGTTATATCTTTCCTGCTGTAATGTAGGTGTTGATATGAAATACACTGACTTCTTTGTTTCACTGTTTTGCATGCATGATTTCACACATGGATTCTACCGTTACCTCCATTTCTATTGAACGTTGTATCATGTCCAGAATTCGGCTTTGGCAGTGTTATCACAGTCCCTTCTGTGCATAGCATTTATTAAAACACAGCCAGGCTTTTTTTTTTTTCCATTCCTGTGTGGGACATAAAGCAAGAGTTTCATCTTACCATACAATAAATGAATGAGTAGGCCTTGGTCTGTTGGGGCACAGCTTTGCTCTAAGCATAGAAAGTGTCTATAGGGTAAGCTACTGATTGCCTTGGTGTAATTGTACTCTTAATTAGGCTGCAGTGGTGCTTGCAGCTGGAGGGTAAATTGTGTGTGTATTTGTGAGTGCCAGTATATGTTGTTGTTCTACAGTGCAGAGAGATGAGCGGAGAAAGCCATCTTCAGAGACAGAGACATGCCAAGTTTCTCAAATTACTCCAACCCCCCCCCCCCCGGCATTCCTCCCCGTCTCACTCAGAATGTCCCTTGTGCTCTTCTCTTTCTCTCACTCTTGCTATCTCTTCATCTGCCTCTGTCTGCCTCTCAGCACCCCCTCCCCCTTTCTATCTCTGTGAACTAGTTCCAGAAAGACCCTCTGGTCATCTCATTGTATCATCTTCTTTTATGAAGGCTTTTTAAGATTGCATGCTGCAAAAGCCAGTTCAAACAATAAAGGGAACATTTGCGAAAACATAAAACTTAATTGCAATGGTAAATCATACCTCTCTTATGGGGTTCCACTGGAGTTCATTTCAATGTGCTAGTCCTGATTGCAGCATTTCGTCTTCGGCCCACAGATCTAAGAGATGTTTGCATGACTCAACACCTGTGTGTGTGTGTGTCAGAGAGAGAGAGAGCACAGTGTTCAAGCCTGGGAATAATGGCTGTGTGCCTCTTCTGGGTCTCTGCCTGGGCAGCTGGCTCTCATTAGTGCCTGTTCCTCCACCAATTGTTTCTCAGTGTAGGAACAGGTTAAACCCAGGGTGGAAACATTATCTAGCATCCCTCTTCCTTAGCCTTATACACAGCCTAGCTTTACATACCACTGAATAATCATTCAGGCTCTGAAGCTGAGATTCCACTTCACATATGTTATACATAGAAATCCCCAACTGTGTTTGACTGTGATATTAGACTGGAGAACTAAAATCTAATATTAATCAATAGCTTGGTAATAATGATGTAGGCCATTACACACACTCACAGAAGTGTTTCTGTGAAGCTTCAGAATTCCATAATGCTCTAATCTGGGTTTTAGAAAGGTAAAAAATAATTGACTATTTGTTAACAGTAAATAATCTAATGTGGGTGAAAAAAAAAAAAAAACCAGATAGAGACTGTGACTATAGTCACAGTAATTTGCGCTAGCTTTTACAAACTGGGACATCCCGTTACCGTACCCTATAGATCTGGAATGGTAAGAGATAGAGAATGACGCTTGGTGAGGAAAAGTTGTGCCCTGTCGCCCTGAACAAAATAATAATAATTAAAAAAATGATTGAAAAATCATGAAAATTGACAGAGTTATAAGTGCTAAAAAAAGCCAGTTTTTCATGGATCATTCCGGTTTGGTGATCTGGATCACCACCAAAAGTCATAGCAACGTAATTCAGCCCAGAGGTATTCTTCAGGTGAAATTTGGTGATGATTGGTTGAAAACTGAGGGAGAAATAGTGTCCTAAAAAACATTAGGATAATAATAATAATAATAATAATAATAATAATAATAATAATAATAATATAATAATAATAATAATAAAATAGAAAGATCCTGAGTGAGAGTAACAACTTGCGCCAGTGCTGCTAGTGCAAATTAAAGGGGGGGGGGGGACCTTATACTGGTGTCTTTAGTGATTGAAAGATTGAAAGCCCATTTATCCCAGCCACCCCTGCTGTCTGGTCTTTGAGCAAGGCCCTTAACCCTCCAAAGCTTAGTTGTAAATCTTGTCTCTGTTGTAAGTCAGCTTTCGATAAACGTGTTAGCCAAATGAATATAGGTAATATGATTGCAAACTGTAATGCCTGTTTTCTGTTGTGGACTATTTGCCTTTGGCATGACAAGAGTGTTGTCTTATATTACAGGACAAGCAAGCAATCTGTAGTTTTTCTAACCTCATGCTAATACACATCTTCGGAGTCTTCTGAACCTTCCCATCTGACCTGTAATTATAACCAGTGGAGGAATAAGATTTTTATGATTAATTACCTGTTGTCTCTTGTATACCAGCCTGTATATGAATAATCTTCCCCATTATTAGGTGAACACAAGCGTGGCGGGTTTTAATCATGGCAGCAAGTAGGCCGGAAAACACCTGTTCCCTGGTGCAGGTGAATTCTTCAGCTAAGTATAGGTTGTGATACTCTCCTTTATTTCCTTTATTTATCAGCTATGCCATGTAACTGTCCTACCCCCTCTCTTCCCCATCCCTCTCTCTATCTTTTCTCTCAAGTCTCCTTTTTCACACTTTTTTGGAGGAGTAGAGAGCTTAAACCTGCAAGATGGCTGCAATTAAAATGTCTACCTGTACGTCTTCCTCAGTTTCATTTGTTAGTGCTTATGGTGAACAGCCTACTCATAGCTCTTTGGAAAAGGAAGCAATGTGCATTCATAATGCAGTTACGCTCCTCCTGATGCATGAAGCTCCATGTCTGCTTCTTGTCAAGACCTTGCCACTAAAAGTCAATTTGCTTGGGCTCTACAAAATTTAATATTTCTCTAATCAGATAAACAAGGATGTTACGTAGGCTGGTTCTATTGATAGGAGGAAATAATTATACTTAGCTCGGAATAATTTCACCCCCAGTACATTACAGTAAACTCCATAAAATCTTGACCAGCACCCTCCCACCACTGCAAGGTTTTTATTGTTGTGAGATAAGATTGAGATCTGGGAGGAAGTACAAGAAAAGGAAGATGGAGAGCAGGAGATGGAACAAGTAGGAATATTCCATTAATGCTTGTCTGTTTTTCTTCCTCTTAGCATGTGGTGATGACCATTTCCCCAAGCCCATTATAAGAAAAGATGGACATCCGAGGTTTTGCTGTGAATCTCAGGTCAGTGAAGACATGGGTTCAGTATCTCAAATAAACAGCATGACTGAAAATACAACATCAAAATGATGCTTGGCCATCTTAAAACACAGATATGGTAAAAACAAACAATAGAACAGAGTTAAGGGCAAACCTTTGCATCATACATGGATTTTGAATGGGGGAATAAAGGAAAATGTACCTATGTATTACAATTTATCTACAAATAATAGAATTATACAGTGTTAAAAACTAAATGTGTCTGGGACAACATATAACTGCTCAGAGGATAGGAAGATGTTGGAGGCAGTTATAAAGGAAAAGGGTGAGCATGTAAATTCTTAGAGAATATTATATTGTATATTTGTTACTTGTGATAATAAACACACTTGATGTCTCTTACTATGAATGAAAGAATTTGTTTTCTTTATTTTGTCCTAGTGCAAAACTGCCTGGTATAAAGACGTAGATTTCAGGTGATGAATGGCAGGGGAGTAGCTGAAGCTGCTGAAGCTCTTCATCTGGGTGCTGTAACATTGTTTGCTATGACATTGTCAAATGAATCCAGAGCCATGCTGCCGTAATGAGGCCTTATTGAATCTTGATGTGGGGCAGATTAAGCCCACCTGGTCTCTGCGACAAAATTCTTCTCAGCGTTGGCACTGCCCCACTATCCACCAGAAACCAGCTCCCAGATAGTACAACAGTAAGGTCTTACTGCAGAACTTACACTGTAAAACACCCCAAGCATACTATATCTTTCACAAAATAAGAACAGACGCCACAAGTTTGCCTATAGTCTGTTTCACTTTTTGAAGTGCCCTCACAGCTATCAAATTTAACCCCTATAAATGTCTGTGTTGAAGCTAGTGAGATGTGTTAGCAATGAAACACAATACACCTTGATCATGCCTCTAAATGAAAGCTGAATTTATCAACCTGTGGATGAGCAGTCCCATCTCTGCCTGTAATTATTTAGACTCCATTTTTAGTTAATTATTGTCATTAGCATTATATGTTCTAAGTGAGTGCATAATTTAGTTGGGGGGAAAAACCTCAGATGAGCATTTAAGATGAACAGAACGTTTGGTTTTTGGTGAAGTGGTAGAAAACAGCCGGGAAAACAGCTGAAAGGGGAACAATTATTTTAATGATCTTAGAAATGCAGATGTTGTAAATTAGATTTAGGTTGCTGCTCGCCTACTGATCGTGAGTAAAGCTGTGTGCAGAGGCACGCAGAGGCTCAGAGACAGAAACATTTCTATCATACACAAGAATACTGGTATTCCTTACAACTATACGTCAGACATGTTGTAGACGGTTGTAAACAAACCGGCAAAATGACAGTAGCAATTTGCGAAAAATGCTATAATAATAATAATATTTGAAAAATAAAATAAAGATACGTTCTTACCATCAAATACTTTTATTCCATATTTTGTTGCATTTTTGTGTATTTTTTTGGGTTTTCTTCTTTTTCTTCTTTAGGGTTTTTTGCTGGTTGACAAACCAACTTAAAAGTGCATTACCGTCACCGACTGGGCTGGAGTGTGGAACAGGAGCTATTGGGGGGGGGGAAGCAAAACAAAAATATATTCTTTTAGCTATTTCTGTTTCTTTGAAATACTTTATAACAATTTTTGCAGTTTTGTTTTCAAGTAGAGTTTATTTCATCCCCGGGTGGTTCAGCAACACGCTCCGCTAGTTTATTTTTCTCTACTCATGGTATATGAGCTGATATCCTAGTAGTAGAGTAGCCAATCAGAACGTCTCATCTCGTCTTCTTCCGCTTATCCGGGACCGGGTCGCGGAGGCAGCAGTCTAAGCATGGAAGCCCAAGCTTCCCTTTCCCCAGACACCTCGGCCAGCTCCTCGGGAAGAACACCGAGGCGTTCCCAGGCCAGCTGAGAGACATAGTCCCTCCAGCGTGTCAGAACGTGCGATTGCTCATCTCCAATGAATGTGGATAGAATAATATAAGTTGTATGTGATGACTATAGCTTTCATAAAGAAGAGAGGAAAAAAAAGATTCTTGTTAATTTGGGTGAAGAAAAGATCTTATATGTGTTACACAATACTCATACCATGTTATGATAAAATGCCTGTATTGTGAACCCCTGACATATGGTTTCATTCTAAAGCAGGAAAATACTTCATGGAATTAAGGATGAGATGGGTGCATTGCGAGGAGGAAATATGCATGAATTATCAGCAAGAAAACTGCACTTGACTAAAGTCTTATTATATAGCAAATTTGCACTAAAGTAGTAAGTGCTGCTGGTTTGAGTTTACAGAGAGGCAAATTACCTCTGTAACACAAAGCTGTTAAGGAGCTGAAAGTACCACATAGAGCTTCAGTGAAGAGAATTACTCATAGGCGAGACCGCAGTTTCCCCAATAAAACAGTTGGGTGCAAGTAAACTGTGGAAAACATATAAACACCTTGCGAACATTACCAGGGTACATTGGCTAAGCAAGTGGGTAAAGTGCTTTGGTGTAAATATTTCTGTATTGGCTGTTGTTTTTGCTGGGGATTTTAAAGGTACATAAAACACATACTGTAAGAGAGAGACTGAGAAAGAAGAGGAGAAAGTGACTGACTAGAAGAGGGGCTGCCAGGTGCTCTTTTCTTTTCTTGAGAGCAGCACAGCGTGAGGAAAAGCTTGTTAAAATCCTAATGGTGGCTATCAAAGGGTATTGATTATCCTTCTCAGCCTGTTTGGGTGACAAAGTGAGCATTAAGGCAGGAACCAAGTGTGTGTTGCGTGTTTTCTGGGGTGGTCTGCTCCCTGAGTGGTGAGAAGGCTGCCTGAAGCAGCTCCACCATCCCATTCACCCTTCTGCCACCAGATAATCCACTTCTCCAGCTCACACTGAACAGACTGCCCCAGGGCCTGGCGATGAAGCTGCAGCCTAATCATACTGCATACAGAGCACACAGATGCATGCTCTAACTGCTGTGTGCATTGTGAATATTGCACAAATGCAGGTGCTGTATATCTCCTTCCATGGGAGTAACGATGTTTTGAAAGTGCTGTGCGCATGCACACACACACACACACACACACACACACACACACACACACACACACACACACACACACACACAACACCAAAAAGCCCCGCATGATGTATTCATCCAAATCCCCTTTTTCCCATATCCCACAGAGAAGAAAGCACTTCCATTTTAACCAACATCTTTTCTTACTAAAAATTCTTACTAATAATGCAGTGGTGTCATTAGAAGAAAACAAACAAACAAACAAACAAACAAACAAACAAACAAACAAACAAACAAAAACCCCAAAAGGCACTCTAGCAGGCTGAGTAAATTGGCAATTTGAATGATTTCTACAACTGGTATAATATCTCAAATGTTGTATATTTGTATGTATGACACAATATCACGATTATGTACTGTATTATTAATGTAAATAAATTCTATAATAAATTATTTATTTATCTAATAAATATTATGATCACATTGCCATGTGTGTCACAAACATGAATAGCAGGAAAATAACATCATAGATGTTTTTTTTTTTTTACAGAGGAGATATTTTATTACAGACACCACCCTGACTGTGCATAAGGATAAACTGATAGTTTTAGAAAGCATTAATGTCAAATATAATAAATATTTTTACAATTTCTGTTTTCAAAAAGTAGTGGGGACCCATCCCTGGTGACCCCAACATAAGTTACACCTATGTTTCATTACTGTACTGTGTGTCTGATCAGAAAAGGACATGCATTACATCAGATATGTAGCACACTTATTTTTGTGACAGGCTATTTAACAGTTATTCCATGAAATTGAGTCGTACATGAGCTGTTAGCCGACGAGGCACATTGCACCGAGTAGGCTATAAACCATGTACAACGAGACTGTGGATATAATAAAACAGTTATTCCACTCATTCACTGCATTTTTAGAAACAGAACATTTTTATTTTTTGCAAATTTGATAAATAAAAACTTTATACAAAATGTCAGACAAACTAATTTCTGCTTAGAATGTAAACAAACCAGTGAAATGACAGTAGCAATTTGTGAAAAATGCTATAATAATTCTTGAAAAATAAAAAAGATACATTCTTACCATCAAATAATTTTATTCCATATGTTGTTGCTTTTCTTTTTGTATTTTTTCGAGTTTTGTTTTCGAGTTGAGTTTTTATTTTGTCCTCGGTTGGTTCAGCAACATGCTCTGCCATTTTGTTTTTCTCTACTCACGGTATATAAGCTGATATTCTAGTAGTAGAGTAGCCAATCAGAGTGTGTGGTTGCTTATATCCAGTGAATGTGGATAGAATAATAAGAATTATATGCAATATGAATAAAATCTGAATAAGATCTGATGTTGATGCATTCGTCTTATTATCCCCACTGGTAATATAAAAATAGAGTGTACTGTTAGTATATAGCATTGTTTTTACTATAACATTGGAGTCTGGCTGTTTCTTTGGGTCTGAAGTTGCTCATATGGAAATCTGAGCTGGCTTTTTTTTTTAACTATAAGGTTTCCTCATTATGCGTAATAAATATGGCACATGAACAACGGCGGTCTCTGGAGAAAATGGAAGAAATGGAAAGCAAATACTGCAAAAGACAAGTACTTTATCCACATGCAGCGTGGCCACGGAACACAGAAATCTGAATAGCAGATGAAGTTACCCCCAGTTTAAGTGCATTTCACTCCAAGTAATGTTTGAATTCAGTGGATGTTGAGGAAATGCAGAGTAAAGCATGATCAAGCTTGGTTATAAAAAGCAAGGTATACATAAACCATGATAACAACCAAATTAATGGATTTTTTTCATCAAATATTTATGTGATAAACCTCTAGCTTTGACTAGCTAAATGGAAATCCTGAACCACATTTTTCTTCTTTTTACTGGGAAGGTATACACACTAATTTTGTGTGAGTAAACCCTTTTCTTTCCTTAGATGATAATTTCAGTAACTATTGAAATTGTTGAAAATATATGTTTTGTCTTCCTTAGTAGCTTCTTTCCTGAGGTTTTTTTTTTTTAATTTAATTTGTTTGGCATTTCCAGAACCTAAAGATTTTTATCCGAATCTAGTTTGAATTAATATTCAGTCATCCATAATATTGTTATGTACAGTTAACTACATAATTATTTGCCTCCTTCAAGAGGTCAAACAAACAATTAAAAATACCCCCCCCCCCCCATTTATTAAACATACTTGTCTATTCAGAAATCCATGTATGCATGGGCATTAATTTTACTTTTTACATTTTGCCTAGTAGTGTACAAATGCATGAAAAATAAAACAGGAAAATTAATGAAATTAACAGATGCATAACAAAAGCTAAAACTAACATAAAAGAATCTAAGTAAAATATCTTAGTAAGGTGTTCAGTGAAAAACTTTAATGCACATTGACACATATTTGACAAGTCTCTGGAACTGCACTGGAAGGCTAAGCATCATTTCCCCCCCAAAAAAAAGATATTTCCTCAATTACTGCTTAGATGATAATATACACATGCGTCATCCACTTAGCAAATTTGCAGCTATTGACATTGATTTAAAAAATATATATATACATTTAACCTTATTTTTTGTGATCCTGACCAGCATCAATTCATTAAATATGAATGAATGAAAGAATATTTTAATTATGCCAATTTCCTTTCATTTATTGAAAGAAATCCTTACAGTTAGCAATATTTTTTTATTATATTATTGAGAACAAATTCTCATATTTAAGAAAAAAGTTTCAGTGATTTTTATAGAGGAAAGTTTCTCCAGTTGTTTGGAAAATGTGAATCATTGCATTATTTTATTGTATACACTCTTTTGAATGTTGCCAATTATTTCTGGAGTGGACTGTAAATTCCTGAATAAACTGCAGATCCTCCAAACAGCCCAAAGCATCCTGCAGTATCCCGCTACTGGTAAATCTCTCTAGAGACATCACTGCTGTGGATTAATTCACCTAACCATTTCACATGTCATGTGGAATTTGTGCTTTGTGGTTTCAAACACCTCCACAATCAAACTGCAACCCAGTGCAAATATGGTTTTTATTATATTGCATCTTTAACCCTCAATGTTTAATACATTCAACAAACATTGGACATAATTTCTGATTGTATGTGGCAGAGTACATATATTACTGTATATCTATGTGATTGAGCAGTAGCCTGCCAGGATTGGTGAGAGAGAGAGAGAGAGAGAGTATCCATAGTCAGGGGTGTAAATATCTTGATGGCTCAGTTAAAGAGGGTATGGCACTATAGTGAGCTGTGAAGGGGGTGTACTGATTTCACGTGCTGTACATACTATACATTGTCCCTTGGCTGTTTAGAGTTTAGCTGGTATATCACAGGAAAACCACATATAGTTGCAGTCAGACGTTTACATAGATGGAAATAAATGTCATGTCATCATGTCATCTCTGGCAGAATGATTGTACAACATACATGTACAACATCTTTAATAATAATAATAATAATAATAATAATAATAATAAAAGAACTTAGTGTACAAATTGTTCCAAAATGTCTTCTAACTTGCCAAGGCCAAGGCCTCTTGACATCCTCTTCATGATCACAATTGACTACAGCTGGCAGCTTCTTTGTGCCAACATAAAAAGGGGTTTGTTTGACAGCACTCATTGGACTGACCGACACACTGTACAATGGGAAAGTTCAAGCAGTTCAGTGCAGATCTGAGAAAGAGGATCACAGATTTACACAACTCAGGAATGTCTCTTGGAGCCATTTCTAAACAAATGCAGATTCCAAGATCATCAAGTTAAAATCCATCCATCTATTATCTATAGCCACTTATCCTGTGCAAGGTCACAGGCAAGCTGGAACCTATCCCAGCTGACTATGGGCAAGAGGCAGGGTACACCCTGGACAAGTCACCAGGTCATCACAGGGCTAACACATAGAGACAAACAACCATTCACACTCACACCTACGGTCAATTTAGAGCCACCAGTTAGCCTAACCTGCATGTCTTTGGACTGTGGGGGAAACCGGAGCACCCAGAGGAAACCCATGCAGACATAGAGAAAACATGCAAACTCCACACAGAAAGGCCCTCATCGGCCGCTGGGCTCAAACCCAGGACCTTCTTGCTGTGAGGCAACAGTGCTAACCACTACACCACTGTGCCACCCTTCAAGTTAGACAATTTCATGTCAATACAAGTAAGTTATTGGGAAGTGTAGCCACTTTGCCAAGCCACTTTGCTGGAAGAAAACCCAAATTGTTATCTGCAGCTGAGAGGAAATGGGTTTGGATAGTCAGAAACAACCCAGGAATCACCAAGGCACAGGCCGTCCATGAACTGGAAGCTGCTGGAACACCATTGTCACTGTCTACAGTCAAGTGAGTTTTACATCACCATGGACTGAGAGGCTGCCATCAAAGAAAGAAGCCCCTGCTCCAAAATTGACACCTTCAAGCTCAAGTAAAGTTTGCAGCTGATCACATGGATAAAGTAAAAGCCTTCTGGAGGAAAGTTTTATGGTCAGATAAGACAAAGATAGAGTTGTTTGGCCACAATAACCAGAGGTACAGAGGAACACTGTACCAATTGTTAAGAATGGTGGTGGTAGTATCATGCTCTGGGGGTATTTTGGTGCCAGTGGAACTGGTGCAATGCACAAAGCAGATGGAATAATGAAGATAGAGGACTACCTTAGAATTTTTTAGCATAACCTCAAACCATCAGCTAGACAATTGAAACCTAGACACAATTAGGTTTTCCAACAGGGCCATGACCTCAAACACACATCAAAACTGGTTGTGGAATGGATAAAGGATAACATTAAGCTTAAAACAAGTCTTGACCTCAACCCTATTCAAAATATGTGGACTGTATTTAACAGCCAAGACACACACAAATTTAATTGAACTCTAGCAATTCTGCCAAGAAGAGTGGCTAAATATCCAACCAGAATTCTGCCAGAAGCTTGTTGATAGCTACCAAAATCATTTGGTCAAGGTAGAACTTGCTAAGGGACATTTAACCAAATCTTAGGTGTGCTTCAAATATAATTTTGACCCTGTGTTGGTTTCAGAAACCTAAAACAAATTAAAGATTGTGAACCAAATTGATGAATTTATTTCTATTAAAGATGCATGTTGTACAATCATTCTGCCACAGAAAAAGAACAGTTCACAGAAACCATTGGATGCCCAATATTGCAATGACATTTCTGTCCATAATGACATGTCCATGTATATAAACTTTTGAATGCAACTGGTACCCATCCAGAGGCAAAGTGTGCATGCTAATGTAAGCACTTATTCTGCCTAGACACACATGAATGAATTAACTCAATTCACAGAGAGACGGAATCTTGCCTGTTCCTGCTCAACAGATTTATAATACATTGCCACAACTCTGCAGGCTAGGTTAGGTACAGACAACTTAATGACCCACAAAAATGACAGGATTGCTATTCAAGAGAATTATTTTGTTGCATTTCATATAAATTGGGTCATAAGATAATATTAAATCATAAGATAAGCACACTCTATACATCTGTCACATTAATCATTTATAACATTTAAAATATTTACAGTCCACTTACTTTATTCTGCACATCTCCCTCTCATCAGTAGTCTCTTATTATGCTACACAGTATACCTATTGGTCATTGTCAATCACGTGCGTTTACATCACTGTGGCACCATTTTGGAAGTATTGTAACAGTGAGCGGTATAGTGAATGGAACACTGTTTGACAGCAGTGAAAGCAGTAAAACTGGGGAAGAAGAAGCAAAGTGAGAGGACACTATACCAAGACAAACTCAGCAAGGATGCCAGGGACAGTTATTTGGATAAAGTGTTATTTATTAACAACATCGATCCATACAACCTGACATAAAAAGTTGGAATGCTGTCCACACATTGCTGCCTCGAACCTTGTACTTGGATATTACCAATTATCTTGTTTACATTATAAGTTCATATACCTGTGAACAGTTCTAAAGCTATAAATCCCTTGAAGCCCAGGAACCTTTCACCAATGGATAGATGATTGGTTTGGTTTACATTTCAACCAAAGGACTACATCAACACAGTCCTAACAGCTAAGGTATGCTGACTATATTCAAGGAAATTTGGCAAAAGTGATGGCTTTGTGTCTCACTGCCATCTTGCCCTGTGGTTAACTTTTCTACCTTTTCCATCTTTTTTTTAGTTTTACATCATCTGTCAAAGACCGACAGAATACACAAATAAGCATGTGAGCATACTAATGCTTGCATAAAAATGTTCTATTTTTATTTTCCAACATTGCCTTCCCACAAACCCTAAACCCAAACACAATATATAGTATTTGTTTATACAAATTAAATATGCATAATATATACAGTGTTAAAGTATGCATTAACAGAATGAGCTGACATGATGATGATGATGATGATGATGATGATGATGATGATGATTATGGGGAATAATACATGACAGAGTTGATGGCTTGATGGTGGCTTGATGACTCTTATTAATATATACAGTTTATTATTTCCCAAAACTGTGTATAGTGTTCTGGAGTGTTAGAATTATTATTTTTTTATTTCTCTGTTCTTTATTTGTCTGGGTTTTTTTTCAACTATAAACTAGTCTATACAGTGTTATAATGCAAGACTTATTCTTGAACTTATTTCTTTATCTTGAGTTACAGGGCTACATCAGAACACGACTACGTCTATTATACTAGTGCATCTCAAACAATTAGAATATCATGGAAAAACTTCATTTTTTTCATAATTTAATTCAAAAAGGTAAACTTTCATATATTCTATATTCATTGCATGTAAAGGGAAGTATTTCAAGCCTTTTTTGTTTTAATTTTGCTTATTATGGCTTATAGCTCATGAAAATCAGAAATCCAGTATCTTAAATTATTAGAATATGCAAGCACAGCAATACCATGGTCAGCAAACCATTTGGTAGGAGTTTTGGCATTGTGGGCAGGTGCTAAGTCCTGCTGGAAAAGGAAATTGTCATCTCCATAAAGCTTGTCAGCAGATAGAAGCATGAAGTGCTCTAAAATGTCATGGTAGACAGCTGGATTGACTTTGGACTTGATAAAACACAGGGGATCAACACCAACAGAAGACATCACACCCCAAATCATCACAGACTGTGGAAGCTTCACACTGGACTTCAAACACCTTGGATTCTGTGCCTCTCCACTCTTCCTCCAGACTTAAGAACCTTGATTTCCAAAAAAAAAAAAAATGGAAAATTTACTTTCATCTGAAAAGAGGACTTCGGACCAGTGAGCACCAGTCCAGTTCTTTCTTTCCTTAGCCCAGGTAAGATGCTTCTGACATTATCTCTGGTTCAGGAGTGGCTTGATATTAGGAATGTGAGAGTTATAGCCCCTTTCCTGAAGACGTCTGTGTGTGGTGGCTCTTGATGCACTGACACCCGCCTCAGTCCACTCCTTGTGAAACTCTCCTAAGTTCTTGAATTAACTTTTCTTGACAATCCTCTCTGCGATCATCCCTGTTGCTTGTGCATCTTTTCCAGTGAGCCTTTTCAGCAATGACCTTCTGTAGCTTACCCTCCTTATGGAGAGTGTCGATGATCGTCTTCTGGACAACTGTCAAGTAAGCAGTCTTCCCCATGATTGTCATTCTGTGTACTGAACTAGTCCGAGAAATACACACTATTTATACTGCTGTATTCAATTTTGAAATTAAATACTGTAATATTTTGAGATTTTTTTTTACTTTTTGTGCTGTAGGCCATAATTATCAAAATTGAAATTAAAAAATGTTTGAAACATTTTAATTTGTGTAATGAGTCTAGATTATATAACATTTCACTTTATTAAATAACTGATGGAAAATATTGAACTTTTTCACAATATTCAAATTGTTTGAGATGCACTAGTACACATCGGCTTTGAACATACATCAGAGATGAATACTACATTTCACTGTGGAGCCATTTCTAGTGCTATAAATTGTTTTTCAACCTGTATAAAACATGTTCAAAATGGCAGGTGTAGATACCCTGTTCAATATAATAAAATAAAGGTCACTTTAAGAGCAGGAACTACCAGTCCCTACAGCTCTTAGCTCCAGAAAAACATGTCTTCTTTCTGGCCCATTTATAGAATGTTTGAAAAATGACACAGGCTGTTACACTTAGTTCATAATAATATGCCCTGCTCTGAGGGTCCTACCTTTTAGCCAGACATTGACTGCAGGCTGTTATTATCCAAATAATTTTTCCACATCTGTAGAGTTAGTAAATTCCTTATTTAAAAATGCATATACATGCTAGTTGGCTAAATGTCATGCTTAGTCTGGGTTTGTGAACTACACTGTTTTTCTCTCATTCTCACAAGTGCAACATAACAAAAGGCTTGGCTACTGTTTAATGCAAACTAATGACACTATTCTTCTACTGCCAAACTTCGGCTAAGACCCAAACTATGGTCACACCTGTGCTTTTTCTTGTGATGTTCTATTTCTCAAAACAAGTAAGGCCTTTAAATAAAAAGACCTTACTGAACATTTATTCTTGAATGCCCAAATTAATCTTGAGTGATCATTTTAGCAAACTCCTGACAAGACCAAAGCCTGCAAATTATTTAATGGGAGCTCTACTTTGGTAGAATTATTTAAAGTACGGTAATTGCAGTTCAGCTTCCCAAGCCTCAGTTTGGAGTAGGTACTTCTACTGGGATCAATCACAATCAGGGAGCAGTGTAATATTACAGCCCATGTACAAAAATATCTCCTTAGTGATGAGAAAATTAGTGAAAAGTGTTGACCTGAATCTAGACCAAACACAAGTCTATTTTTGCAGTATGGGAGACAGAAGCATATAAATTGGCACCATATTGCCTGCTTTTGTATAGCTGAGTGGAAAATGTAAACTTGGATGGACATACAGGAATAACTGAAAATCTCTCTCACAGCTTGTCTAACTTCTGATACATTTTTAATTTTCCATGTCTGTTTGCACCAAATGTGGATGTCAGACTATTAGATGTACTATTTTCTTCTTATAAGGAGGAAAAGCAACAATTTGCACAATTCATTTAAGGTATTTAAAATGTTATAACAATGTCATATTTAAAAACATTGTGTTGATTTGCTGTACAGTTAGAGCTATCACATGTCTCTTGCAATGTGCAATGAATGCTTGATTGGGTCCAGACAGTAACTGTAAATGTATCGGACCTTTGAGAAAAATGGACTACATTCCACTGCAAATGCTTGCTACAATCCAGGCTACTTTTTCAGAGATAGATGGTGAGAGTGGTCTAGCTCACAGTATCTGGGGAGTCTCTTGAACAACATGGCTGCTAATCTGTTCCTAAAGCAACTTGTGAACAGACCTCATAAAGGCAGCAGGGAGCCATGAGCCTGCCAACACAACATTACCATAAAACAAAAATTGTGATCAGGGCTTCCCTGTAGTTCAAACAAATTTAAACTACATGTTGTACACTAAATAAAATTTTATTATGCACATTATTTCTGTATTTATAGAATATTTTACAATTTTCAAAGTTGAATCTTGGCCATAGAAAGGTGAGCCAACACTGAGCTATGGTAAAGCCTTTCTGAATCATCTTTACAATGTTTTACCAGATGCTATACTATAATAATAATACAACCCTGATTCCAAAAAAGTTGGGACAAAGTACAAATTGTAAATAAAAACGGAATGCAATCATTTACAAATCTCAAAAACTGATATTGTATTCACAATAGAACATAGACAACATATCAAATGTCGAAAGTGAGACATTTTGAAATTTCATGCCAAATATTGGCTCATTTGAAATCTCATGACGGCAACACATCTCAAAAAAGTTGGGACAGGGGCAATAAGAGGCTGGAAAAGTTAAAGGTACAAAAAAGGAACAGCTGGAGGCAGGGGCGCAGATAGGATTTTTGAACTGGGGGGGACTGAGCTGTCAGCAAATTATTCCATTTTGTGTATGCATGTATGTGTGCGTGTGCATATATATATATATATATATATATATATATATATATATATATATATATATATATACTACCGTTCAAAAGTTTGGGGTCACTTTGAAATTTCCTTATTTTTGAAAGAAAAGCACTGTTCTTTTCAATGAAGATCACTTTAAACTAATCAGAAATACACTCTATACATTGCTAATGTGGTAAATGACTATTCTAGCTGCAAATGTCTGGTTTTTGGTGCAATATCTCCATAGGTGTATAGAGGTCAATTTCCAGCAACTCTCACTCCAGTGTTCTAATGGTACAATGTGTTTGCTCATTGCCTCAGAAGGCTAATGGATGATTAGAAAACCCTTGTACAATCATGTTAGCACAGCTGAAAACAGTTTAGCTCTTTAGAGAAGCTATAAAACTGACCTTCCTTTGAGCAGATTGAGTTTCTGGAGCATCACATTTGTGGGGTCGATTAAATGCTCAAAATGGCCAGAAAAATGTCTTGACTATATTTTCTATTCATTTTACAACTTATGGTGGTAAATAAAAGTGTGACTTTTCATGGAAAACACAAAATTGTCTGGGTGACCCCAAACTTTTGAACGGTAGTGTGTATACATGTTATTTCACCTCCCTCACTGCCATCACCAGGAACTACCTGCAGGCCAGGACAATGATAACATTTTAACATAGCCTATGGAAATCCAAAGTTTACACATTATCATCACGCACAGAAATTGCAAAACTGCAAAACTAGTTTTAAAACCGCTAAGTTCCAACTGTTAAACATAGCAAGAGGCTGGGCTACGTGTGTGTGTGTAAAGTGTAAACCAGTGCATACTGACTTTCTAACTATGCCTGTGTGTTGCGTCAGCGGCAGTCAGTCAACAACTCTTCGCAAAGTTTCCTTATGAAACAATATGCTCGCTGAAATTATGGCAGGGAACGCCAGATTAAACATTAAAACTGCCTTCTGAGCACTGTATCTACAGGCTGCCACCGAAAGAAGGAGGCTACCAGAAAGGCATCTCTACTCCGTACGATTTTACTTTCACTACGACATTACTTTGAACAGACTATCAAAAAATTGCAAGGTGATATGATAAAGTAAGGCACAGTTTATTTACAGTCGGTTTTTTTTTTGAAAAAACGATGCAATCATTTTCTGCCTTTTGGCACCCTTCATCATGCCGTGTTGGGGTCCTGAACTAGGAGGCGCTGTCCCCGATATGCCTGTCAAACTTGTTGTGGGTAACCATAGCAACCAAGCTCGAGCTCGCAACCTGTGCAGTCTGCGCAGTTGCAACTACGTCTGTACTGCTGTGCACCTCAATAAACTGAATGGTAATTAGTCTTTTGATTTTTCCGTGAGGTTTGCCTTATGCAAAGAAAGACAGCATAGACATTTTTTCCTCCCTATAAGTGGGGGGGGGGACCGAACAAGGTGAATTTAAATGTGGGTGGGATGAATCCCCCCCGTCCCCCCCTCTATCTGTGCCCGTGGCTGGAGGACCAAATTGCAACTCATTAGGTCAATTGGCAATAGGTCATTAACATGACGGTATAAAAAGAGCATCTTGGAGTGGCAGCAGCTCTCAGAAGTAAAGATGAGAAGAGGATCACCAATCCCCCTAATTCTGCACCGACAAATAGTGGAGCAATATCAGAAAGGAGTTCGACAGTGTAAAATTGCAAAGAGTTTGAACATATCATTATCTACAGTGCATAATATCATTAAAAGATTCAGAGAATCTGGAAGAATCTCTGTGCGTAAGGGTCAAGGCCGGAAAACCATACTGGGTGCCCGTGATCTTCAGGCCCTTAGACGGCACTGCATCACGTACAGGCATGCTTCTGTATTGGAAATCACAAAATGGGCTCAGGAATATTTCCAGAGAAGATTATCTGTGAACACAATTCACCGTGCCATCCGCCGTTGCCAGCTAAAACTCTATAGTTCAAAGAAGAAGCCGTATCTAAACATAATCCAGAAGCGCAGACGTCTTCTCTGGGCCAAGGCTCATTTAAAATGGACTGTGTCAAAGTGGAAAACTGTTCTGTGGTCAGACGAATCAAAATTTGAAGTTCTTTATGGAAATCAGGGACGCCGTGTCATTCGGACTAAAGAGGAGAAGGACGACCCAAGTTGTTATCAGCGTTCAGTTCAGAAGCCTGCATCTCTGATGGTATGGGGTTGCATTAGTGCTTGTGGCATGGGCAGCTTACACATCTGGAAAGACACCATCAATGCTGAAAGGTATATCCAGGTTCTAGAGCAACATATGCTCCCATCCAGACGATGTCTCTTTCAGGGAAGACCTTGCATTTTCCAACGTGACAATGCCAAACCACAGACTGCATCAATTACAGCATCATGGCTGCGTAGAAGAAGGGTCTGGGTACTGAACTGGCCAGCCTGCAGTCCAGATCTTTCACCCATAGAAAACATTTGGCACATCATAAAACAGAAGATACGACAAAAAAGACCTAAGACAGTTGAGCAACTAGAATCCTACGTTAGACAAGAATGGGTTAACATTCCTATCCCTAAACTTGAGCAACTTGTCTCCTCAGTCCCCAGACGTTTACAGACTGTTGTAAAGAGAAAAGGGGATGTCTCACAGTGGTAAACATGGCCTTGTCCCAACTTTTTTGAGATGTGTTGTTGTCATGAAATTTAAAATCACCTAATTTTTCTCTTTAAATGATACATTTTCTCAGTTTAAACATTTGATATGTCATCTATGTTCTATTCTGAATAAAGTATGGAATTTTGAAACTTCCACATCATTGCATTCCGTTTTTATTTATAATTTGTACTTTGTCCCAACTTTTTTGGAATCGGGGTTGTAGTATATTCCATATATTATATTCCAAACAACAAAACTAATAGAAACAACACATGCAAATGAATCAATATTTTAAGTTAATTAATATAATTGCTTATTTCTTATGAAAAGAAGAATTTTGTAAGCAGGAATATGATTATTTGAGGACCAAAATTATTGATCGAGACTTCTAAATTTTTATTTTAAGTGAGGGCTCATGAAAAGGAAACATTATTATGGTTCACTGAGAGGGCTATATAAATATATAATATAATTTAAGGGTGGCACGGTGGTGCAGTGGTTAGCTCTGTTGCCTCACAACAAGAAGGTTCTGGGTTTGAACCTCACGGCTGATGGGGACCTTTCTGCGTGGAGTTTGCATGTTCTCCCCATGTCTGTGTGGGTTTCCCCCACTGTCCAAAGACATGTGATTAGGTTAACTAGCTACTATAAATTGCCCATGTGTGTGAATGGTTGAGAGGAGAAAACCTACAATAATCCAGTAGAAGGCAACAGGAAACCACTACTGTAATTCTTCCCTAGAAACTTTGATGGCTGGAGCTGTAAGAGTGGCCATGTCACTGCACTGATGTGCCAAATAGAGAGAGAACAGAATTGAAATTTCACCAACCAATGAAAAAAACAAAAACCAGATTAACAGGGTATAACAAGCACTAAAAGAAAGTAATTCATTACACATTTTATGCTTGTAGCTGGTCAGTACAATAAATGTTTTCTGAAATATCCAGTTCCCCACCAAAGTTTTAATTAACACAATAAGGAGATTTTATTCTCTCTTGAGCATAAAGGAGCTTGTTTGATCCTTACTGGAATTCCCATTACTTTATCTAATTATTGTCATATCATATGCACCTGTTCACATTCACCACAGCTCATTATTTAAGGACTTAAACTCTCACAGTTCACGACGAAGTATATGCTCAGTCCCTTGTGCCTGCCTTTACCAAGCCTTTTGTTATTGTTCTGCTAATTCTGGTTTTGACTTTGTTTGGACTTTGCCTTTTGATATTACCTCTGATATTCTGGACCTGTTTTTTGATATTGCCTTTTGCCTCACAATTTGGATCTGTTTTCCAGTGTGCTCTTAATAAACACTCTTCTGCTTTTACGTGTGTCTGTCGCCTGCATATATGACAATTATATAGCATTTGAATAGGTATCCTGATCCATGATACTTGGGAACCTGGAACAGGAAATGTTTGATATCAAATAATCATAGAGGACGCAACATGGTTGCGTGAAGATATGAAGTTTATCTATGAGTATTGAACATATTTTAAAAATATTTTCAACATGAGAAGATAAACTTCATATCTTTGTGCCACCATATAATGTTCTTTATATTATATGGATACAGCCACACACAAAAAAGCAAGTTAATCAAAATAATTTTAATTTTGAACCAGTTCGCCATTTTGACAATGTGTGACAAGTCAACAGGAAAACATTGGGAGTAACATAATTGGAGTGAAATATTAGAAAATATTTCACTTAGATCCGCGATGTATTTTGTATGAAAAATGCGAGTTTTTCAACACGAGAAGATAAACTTCATATCTTCAAGCCAATGTGTGATTTTCTTTTTATTATATAGACACATCCACAAACAAAAAGTACCAAAATTTATCAAAACAATTCATTGATTTCCTCACGAGTGACATATAGACGTCAGGTTTATGTCATGGTTTTGGTTCTCCATGTCCCGGATGCAGCACATGTGAAAAATACGAGTGGCATATTTCCCAGGAAAACACTTGTTTCCATGTAATATATCATTTTATGTTATGATGCTGAGCATTCCTGTGATGACCTGGCGACTTGTCCAGGGTGTATCCCGCCTTTCTCCCGTAGTCAGCTGGGATAGGCTCCAGCTTGCCTGCGACCCTGTAGAACAGGATAAAGCAGCTAGAGATAATGAGATGAGATGAGATGAGATGAGATGAGATGCTGAGCATTCTTTTAGAGTGAATACTATTATTGGGCCTAACTATTCATGTGCTGAATGGATAATTGTGAAGTGAGTGAACTCAAGTTCATATTGTTATTTCAAAATAACTGCACTTAATATCATAATTTCTCTTAATTTACTTAAAACAAGAAGCAAGAATGGGGGATGTGCTTTTTAATCTTTAAATATTGCAAACACTTTGCTATGTAATAAGTATATATTATTTAAAGGTGCACTATGTAGGATTTAAAGGTATCTATTAGGAGAAATAGAATATTCATAATTATGTTTTCATTCGTGTATAATCACCTGTAACTATGAATAGTTGTGTATTTGTAAGCTGATTTATGAGCCCTTCATATCTACATGGGGAGCGAGCCCTCTTCCATAGATTCACCATGTTGTGCCTCTACAGTAGCCCAGAATGGACAGACCAAACATTAGCTCTTGAGAGTGCATTTTATGTTTTTAAAAGTGCCAGCCCGCAATGGAAGGAAAATGAAAAAGAAGAAAGGAAGACAAAGAATGTAGGAGCCATTTTAGGATACTGATGATGTTCAATATAGGTTTCCATTTTTCTTTTAATTTAGTAATTTGTTCAACATTAATATAAATGTTTGGCCCTGGTACTTATTTATATTAAATTAATAGTTACCTCCTCCTGTGTCATGGTTTTGCTTGTACAGCATATCCCCCTGTTGGATATTGTCATGTTATGTTATAATGGATGTGAAAATAATAATGGAAATAAGAGGCTAGGAATAACATAGTTTTATGACTGCAACTCAAATTAGCCAATTATAATCATGCCTGTGTTACCTTCTGGCTCTCTCCTTTTAGTTATGCTGTCATAGTTAGTTTTGCCAGAGTCCCTGCTTGTACTCAGCGCAAAATGCATACTGTACTTACTTATTCAGGTGACATTGGGCATACCTAACAACCTGTGTTTTTTCTCTCTCCCCCCAAAAAAATCTGTCCCTCTGAGTTACATGTCAATCCTGGGATCGAGGTGCTGACCTCTTCTGCTCCTCGGACCTGCCTGATCCATCCTGATGCCCTATGTCTGGTTGGAGTCTCATCACATCACTCCTGTGGAGGACGGCCCCATATGGACAGTTGAAAGTCACACTTGGAAGACACTCTGGACACTTACAGTAATGCTTTTGTGGCCGAGGACTACAGTTGGCTTGCTAACTTTGGGACTGCGGTTGTCATGAACAGTTTTGCACTCAAGTTTCCATGAATGAAGAGTTATAACATCAATGAAACTGACTTCATGTTAAAACTGTTAATGTTACCCAGATAGCAATTTGATCTGAGCCGGATCGGCACCAAAAGAGTTATAACATCAATGAAACTGACTTCATGTTAAAACTGTTAATGTTACCCAGATAGCAATTTGATCTGAGCCGGATCAGCACCGATCTGAGCCGGATCAGGAACCCCAAAGTCCGGTCTGAATACAACAAACGGATCCATCCCACATAACTTTTGCTCTCCGCCCCGTATCCGGCACAGATACAATTTTTGGATCTGGAACGCATGTGGGCCAGGTCCGGCACGGATCACTAAAAACCTCTCTCTGCACTGCCCAAATCAAGTACGGATGTGAGTTGGATCAGTGCTGGATCAGGGCCGGATGTAGTCCAGATATGTACAACAACCGTCTGAGGTGAACCCCCAACCTTGCTTCATTAGCATTAATAAGACAAATGTTAAGAAAAATCTTCAATCACAAAGTGCTTTTACTGACATGTGGACATGTGACTTTGTAGATCAGCTATTTTCACATTGGTAATTGGTATCAGCTCACAAAATTTCTGGCACAGTGCAATAATGAACAGTGCAAAAAAAAAGTTAAACAATGTCAACAATGTTCAAAGTGGTGAACTGCATCGTATACATCACCATATATGTAAAACATGGATTAAGTGCTGAACTGCATTATAAACACCATACAAGTAAAACATGGATATAAAACAAATGGCTTTCACACCAAAATGTACTCAAGTTCATGGTCCAGGCTTGTAAAATGAACCTTATGCATGCTGTCGCTGAGGTAAGAGATGTTGTTTTCACACCAAAATGTCCTGAAGTTCACAGAGGCCAAGCATGTCAAGTGAACCATGGCTTTAAAAATTGGGTTAAAAAAAAGAAAGAAAGAAAGAAAGAAAGAAAATGGCAGTATGGTATTGGTACAAAGTCTTCACACGTGATTTAATCAGCGATCACACCACTATAAACGAACCAAACCAACAGAGGAAACTGACCAAACTTCCCGGTGTGACTGCACCCTCAGAGAGCACCCCTCTCTAAAATCACATGTCACCATTAGCCTCGTGCTCAGCCCCTTGTACCTGAACATGAAAAACATTTATCAGTTCTCAAAATGGCATTATTCAAACACGATCACACACAAAATAACTTATCCCAAACAACCTTAGCTTCATTCCGTAAAATACTATGGTTATTCATCCAAAAGAATCGTATCATAAAACAACTTTAGGTTGAAAAGGCACTTACCGAAAAAGTCTGCCAAGTGCTGCATACAGCGAGTGGACTGGACTGAAGTGGTGTCTGCTGAAACTGTTGAAGAAATTGTTGGTGTCTGTTGAAACTGTTGAAGAGCATGCCTGCGCGGTCCCGCCCCGTGGCGTGGGTGTATAAACCTATCACTGTGTGCATCATTCTGCTCACGTCCGACGCTGACCCGAGGAAAGGGTTGGCCTGTCAGACAGAGCCAATGCGGACCATAGAACATCAGCCGCGGACTGTAATGCTATCTGGGTATAGTCATGTTGTCTGTTGTTGTCCAAGTGAGGATGGGTTCCCTTTTGGGTCTGGTTCCTCTCGAGGTTTCTTCCTCGTGTCATTTGGGGGAGTTTTTCCTTGCCACCATCGCCATGAGCTTGCTCATTGGGGATTGATTAGGAATAAAATTGCCTCATGTCTTGGGTCATTCAGATTCTGTAAAGCTGCTTTGGGACAATGTCTATTGTTAAAAGCGCTATACAAACAAACTTGACTTGACTAATTTGTAACTCAATACTGGATTAGTAAAGGTTTTTTAAAATTAATTAATTTATTTTTTTGCTTGAAGATTTTTGTTCTCTGACACTTTGTCAGTAAACCTGCTGAAGCTCAACAGACTACAAACATGAACTCCCCGAACTACAACCCCCATAGCATACAGTGCCCTTTGTCTCCCACCTACTGAATCACAGCTGACTCTCATTTCCACAATCACCTGTCCCTCCATATAAGCTGTCCTCTCAAACACACCTTTGTGAAGTATTGTTCTGCTCTCAGTACATACCAAGCTTTGTATCTTTCTGACTGCTTATTCTGATTCTGACCCTCGCTACTTTCTTCTCATTTCTTGCTCTTTGTCATTCCTTCACTATGTTGTTTGCTGATCGCCCGACCCTCGCTAGTTTACTGATTCTGATTCTCACTTCTCGATTTGGCTTTGACGAATTTCTGCAATCTGTCTTCCTCCGCACATACATCTGTAAGTGCCTGCATCCTCACAGGATGCTTCGCCAACATGGATGTAGCAGAGGATTCCAAACAGACTGCTTTAAACGAGCAGGGGCATTTGCTAGGAGAACATCAGCAGATGCTTGCAGATCTCAACACCTGGATGGCTCAGCTTGCAATGGTGATGTCGCAGGCCCTCCTAGCACGCCTTGAGTCTCCTCCAAATCCAACGTTGGAACTCCCTGCTCCGGAGAAGTTTGCTGGAGTTGTCAGCGTATGTAAAGGTTTTCTGTTACAATGTTCTTTATATTTCGTCACTATGCCCAGCCTATCTGACGAGCATAAGATCACTAAATTCTTGTCTTTTCTCACTGGCGAAGCACTCTGCTGGGCAACTGCAATCTGGAACAAGGGTGGCGAGCAAACTAAATCATATGAATGGTTCCTCTCGCTATTCAAGAGGGTCTTTGATCACGAACCTGAGGGAAAAGAGCCTATTTGCCAGTTCTCAGGGTAACTGCAGTGTAGCTGAATATGCCCTGGACTTCAGGACACTAACTGCCGCCAGTGGATGGAACGACCCTGCCCTGAAGGCAGTCTTTCACCAGGGTCTCCATCCTGAGATCAGTGAACTGGCTTGTAGAGATGAGAACCTTTCTCTCGATTCCCTCATCGATCTCGCCATCTGTCTCGACCAGTTGCTTAAGCACTGTCCCTCCATCCAAGATTGTGCCAGGACTGCTCTGCAGTCGGAGGACAATGCACCGATGGAGGTATCCCCCACTAGACTGACCCATGCTGAGTGAGCTAGACGACACAAGGAGGGGTTGTGTTTCTACTGCGGGAGCTCTGAACATAACATCCGGAACTGTCCAATCTGACCAGCCCGTGAAAACCCAACCGAACAACCCGTGTCCTCCACAAGTCCAGTGAGAAAGCTCTCCTCCAAGTCTTTTCAGTTGCCAATGATACTGAAAGTTGCATCCTCGACTCACACCCTATCTGCTTTCATAGATTCAGGGGCAGAGGGAAACTTTATCAATCAAGCCATCGTGCAAGAGCTTACCCTTCCCGTCACCCCGCTGCACAGTCCACTTAGCATCCTGACCATCGATGGAGGACTGATAGGTGATGGGCTGGTCACTTCATGCACCCAACCTGTGCAGATCCAGGTTGGAGCATTACACAAGGAGCTCATATCTCTCTACATTACGTCAAACGTGAATCATGACATTATCCTTGGGTATCCCTGGCTGCAACTCCACAATCCTCTCATTTCCTGGCAACACAAATAAATTCTCCAATGGTCACCTACCTGCTTCCAGAGCTGCCTTTCTCATCCTCAGGTCCAAGTAGCCTCCACCTCTGTGGAGAGCCCTCAACCCGACTCCATTGACAACATGCCTGACTGCTATCGTGACCTCTTTGAGGTCTTCAGCAAGGGAAAGGCCTGCGGGCTACCTTCGCACAGACCTTACGACTGCTCCATAGACTTACTACCGGGTATGTCTCCACCTCGCAGTCACATTTATACCCTGTATTAGAAGGAACACGCTGCCATGGAGGATTACATACAGGAGGCTCTCAAACAGGGATATATTCACCCATCCAAATCTCCTGCATCAGCTAGTTTCTTTTTCATGGAGAAATGTGGGGGTGGGTTACAGCCCTGCATAGATTACAGAGATCTAAATCAGGTCATAATCAAGTATCCGTATCCTCTTCCCTTGGTTCTAGCAGCACTAGAACAACTACGAATCGCCAAAGTATTCACTAAACTCAACCTACGCAGTACATGCAACTTGATCTGGATCAAGAAGGTTGACAAGTGGAAAACTGCCTTTAGCACCACCGCTGGACACTTTGAATACTGGGTCATGCCTTATGGCCTTGCTTTGGCTCCCAGCGTGTTCCAGTGTTTCATCAATGATGTGCTCTGGGACATGCTGGGTAGATATGTCATTGCGTACATAGACGACATCCTCATCTACTCACCTGATTTCCTGCTTCATCAGGCACACATCAGAGCAGTCCTTAGGTGACTATTGGAGAACAACCTTTACATGAAGGCTGAGAAGTGCGAGTTCCACCAAAGCAGGATCTCCTTCCTGGGCTATGTCATCAGCACCAGTGGAGTCAGTATGGACTTGTCCAAGGTCTCAGCCATAACATCCTGGCCAACACCCTGCTCTATCAGAGATCTTCAATGCTTCCTAGGCTTTGCAAACTTTTACCGTCGCTTCATCCGAAACTTCAGCACTCTGGCAGGCCTGCTAACCTCACTACTAAAGAAAGGTCCACAAGATCCTAGATTCAAGACGTAGAGGAGGCCAAGTCGAGTACCTGGTAGACTGGGAGGGGTATGGACCAGAAGAACAAAGCTGGGTCAAAGCCAAAGATATTCTTGACCCCCTTCTGAAGCAAGAGTTCCATGCCCAGTTTCCTAGCAAACCAGCACCCAGAGGTAGGGGTTGCCCCAGAAAAATTGTAGCTCCTCGCGGGGGGCTCTGTCAGTAAACCCGCTGAAGCTCAACAGACTACAAACATGGACTCCCCAAACTACAACCCCTATAACACACAGCGCCCTCTGTCTCCCACCTACTGAATCATAGCTGACTGTCATTTCCACAATCACCTGTCCCTCCATATAAGCTCTCCTCTGAAACACACCTTTGTGAAATATCATTCTGCTCTCAGTACATACCAAGTTTTGTATCTTTCTGACTGCTTATTCTGATTCTGACCCTTGCTACTTTCTTCTCATTTTTCGCTCTTTGTCATTCCTTCACTACGTTGTTTGCGGATCGCCCAACCCTCGCTAGTTTACTGATTGATTCCCACTTCTCAATTTGGCTTTGATGACTTTCTGCAATCTGTCTTCCTTCATGCATACATCCATAAGTGCCTGCATCCTCACGCGTGTTTTTCACATCACACTTGTTACATGTATCTGTTACACTTATTTCTCCTTAAAGGAGATACACAGAACCTTTATTTTTAAATAAATTTCTGAGTGGATAGTATCTCCATCCTTGACTCTTGTATGCTGCATAAATGGGAATTAAAAAAATATATTTTTGAGAGTTAAAATCGACTGCAAAGTTAGCATTCGAGCTGCCCCGCTGAGCCAGCCAGCCCTGAGTGCGTGACATCACAGCAGTAACCAGTTTTAAGGCTGAGGCCTTTGACAGCTATAGACCAAAGTCATATAAATAAAAATTTATGGTGAAAGTAAGAAATACCGTTACCAACTTACTCAACTAAGACTGATTTGACTTCATTGATTCTGGGTTGACTTTCATTAAAACAGGATAGGTGTTATAACTTATGCAACATACATATACATGCATGTATTTTCACTGATAAAATGTAAAAGGCTAATTAAATAATCAGATGAACTGAGACAATCACATTCTGAAGCAAATTAAATAATCTTATACCAGTAACTTAAATACACAATACAAGTTACATGTATTAATCTAAATGCAGGTAAACAACTCATTGTTGTTTTGTATCCAAATGAGAGTCGCAGCTTACCCGTCTGTGTTCTCGCTTCTTGAAGGCCGATCTTGTGGCCAATTGTTTTGAAACAATCTGACTTTCAGCTGTTCATTCAGTTCTCTGTTCATTTGCTTCTTCCACATAAGGATGAGATATTGCCGCTGAGGCAAGCATATCCAGCAGAGAAATCAGACAGCTGGTCCACACATTCTCCATTTTCTCCATACTGAGTACTCTGCCATTACTGCTCGGCTTAGGCAATTACTAAAACCTGGGACGGGATGGGACGTCACCGGTTTTGGCAACAACCGTGGGGAGGTCACTGCCCGAACGATAATGTGTCACATCCCATTCCGTCCTGGGTTTTAGCAACAACCCTCGGCTCATGCTCTGGGAGAAATGGTGCAACTGAACTTGCTTTCCTTTTCTTATAGTTTTATTTTCCTTTAAATGTTAGTACCCTCTTTCAATATGGGCTTATAGCCAATGGTCCTCAACAGATCAGAGGTCTTGTAAATAATAATAATACATTTTATTTATATTGCCCTTTACATCCAAAGATCTCAAAGGGCTACAGGTTAAAAAGAGAAATTAGAGTCTAAAAAGAGAAACTACTAAAAAGAGAAACTACTAAAAAGAGAAGCTACTAAAAAGTGGGACTAAAAGTTTTATTAAAAAGAAATGTCTTTATTCTCCCCGTGTCCGCGTGGGTTTCCTCCGGGTGCTCCGGTTTCCCCCACAGTCCAAAGACATGCAGGTTAGGTTAACTGGTGACTCTAAATTGACCGTAGGTCTGAATGTGAGTGTGAATGGTTGTCTGTGTCTATGTGTCAGCCCTGTGATGACCTGGCGACTTGTCCAGGGTGTACCCCGCCTTTCGCCCATAGTCAGCTGGGATAGGCTCCAGCTTGCCTGCGACCCTGTAGAAGGATAAAGCGGCTAGAGATAATGAGATGAGATGAGATGAGAAATGTCTTTAAATGTCTTTTAAAACAGTCAGTGGACTGTGGTGCCCTCAGGGTGTCAGGGAGGGCATTCCACAGCCTAGGTGCAGCAGTGCAGAAGGCCCTGTCTCCCATTGTCCTCAGCCTAGTTCTAGGGATCTGGAGAGAGTTTGAGTGAGTGGAGCGGAGGGAGCGTGGTGCGCTATGTCGGAGAAGAAGTTCTTTGAGGTGGGGGGGGGCATGTCCATGGATACATTGGTGTGTGAGGAGGGAAACTTTGTATTGGATGCGGGCAGAGACAGGAAGCCAATGGAGTGAATGGAGGATAGGGGTGATGTGCTCGTATTTGCGCACTCTCATCAGGATCCTAGCTGCAGAGTTTTGGATGTATTGCAGCCTCTGCAGGCTCTTGCTAGGGATCCCAATGAGAAGTGCATTGCAGTAGTCCAGTCTGGAAGAGATAAAGGCATGGACTAGCTTTTCGGCATCTGAGAAGGAGAGAATGGGGCGGAGTTTGGAGATATTTCTGAGGTGGTAGAAGGAGGTCTTACAGAGGTGGTTTATGTGGGATTCAAAGGTAAGTTGGGGGTCCATTTTCACACCAAGATTGGTGACTACAGATGAGAGGGGAATGTTGGAGCCAGAGAAGTCAATGCTGAGTATAGGTGATGATTGAATCTGGTGAGGAGTGCCAACCAGGATGGCTTCAGTTTTGGCGCTATTGAGTTGGAGGAAATTTTGCCCCATCCATGCCTTAATCTCCTCCAGACAGATGGTGAGTTGGGACGGGGCTAGTTGTGATGAGAAGGGTGGAGTTGCATGTTTGACATTGACATAGAGCTGTATGTCATCAGCGTAGCAATGGAATGAAAAACCATGATGACTGATGACCTGACCAAGGGGAATGAGGTAAAGGATGAAGAGAATAGGGCCCAGGACTGACCCTTGGGGAACACCACAGGTGACTGTGTGAGGGTTTGAGGTGGAGTGGCCCATGGAGATGTACTCTGTCCGGTTAGTGAGGTATGACTGAAACCAACTGAGCACAGTGCCAGAGATTCCAATGGTAAGGTTGAGTCTGTTTAGTAAGATGTTGTGATCAACTGTGTCAAATGCAGCGGATAGGTCCAGGAGGACGAGGAGAGATGGAGAACCAGCGTCAGATGACATCAGGAGATCATTTGTGACTCTTACAAGGGCAGTTTCTGTGCTGTGGGCGGAGCGAAAGCCGGATTGGAATTTTTCGTAGAGGTTGTTGAGTTTTAGATGATTTTGAAGATAGGTGGCCACTGCTTTCTCAAGCACTTTAGATATGAAGGGGAGATTGGAAATAGGCCTATAATTTGAAAGGACCTCTGGGTCAAGAGTGGGCTTTTTAAGGAGTGGTTTGATAATGGCTCTTTTTAAAGCAGAGGGGACGAAACCAGCTTGGAGAGAGTGATTGATAACAGAAGTAATCAGTGGCTTGAGGGCAGTGCTATGGGTTTTTACCAGGGAGGATGGGAGAGGGTCCAGAGCACAGGTGGAGGGTTTCATCTTCATGATGATGTGCTGCACTTATTCTGACGTGACCAGGGGAAAGCAATGGAGGGGTTGGGTGATGGCACATATTAGGGGTGTAGTATCTGTAGAGGGACCAGGAAGGGAAGAACGGATGCATGCAATTTTGGAGGTGAAAAAGTCCATGAGGAGATTGCACTGTTCTTCTGTTGCACCGGTAGGTGGTGAAGATTTAGGCTTGAGAAGGTGGTTAACAGTGGAGAAGAGCTGTTTTGAGTTTCCAGGGCTATTTCTGATGACATCGGAGTAAAAAAATGACCTTGCCTCTTTGAGAGAAGTTGAATATTGCTGTTTGTGCTTCCGATATTCCTGCTTGTGTACAGTGAGGCCAGAGGCCTTGCAGCGCCGCTCAAGGACGCGCCCTGCTGCCTTCATTTTCCGAAGCTCATCTGTAAACCAAGGAGCTGAGCGTGAGAAGGTAACTGTTCTGGTTTTGACGGGGGCATGCTGGTCCAGCAGGTTGCTCAAGTGGCTGTTATAGTAGTCAACTGCTTCGTCAGCGGATGAAAAATGTGAGGAGAGGTGCTGAAAGTCTGCTGCCAAGTGTTCGTGATTAATGTTTTTGAGATTTCTGAAGCGGATATTTCGTTTGGGATTTGAAAAACCAGATGAGGACTGCAAATCCAAAGAAATAACTTTGTGATCAGAGATGCCTAGGTCATACACCAGCAGATTGTCGAGAGGGGCAGAGTTTGTGATGACCAGGTCCAAGGTGTGCCCCCTGCTGTGCGTGGGGACATCAACGAGTTGCTTTAAATTAAAGCAGTCCAGTAATTGCAGAAATTCAGCAGCAAAACGACAGGAGGGAGTGTCAACATGAATGTTCATGTCACCAAGGATGACAACATCAGCAGCAGAGGTGCAAAAAGTAGTGAGGAGATTGGACATCTCGGGGATGAAGGAGGGGTTAGGTTTGGGTGGTCTGTAGACAAGGAGGAACAGCACAGGGGAAGGGGGCTTACATTTAAAAGCAAGACATTCAAATGAGGTAAGTGCAGGTAGTGGTTGTAGGGATAACTCCAGATCACTGCGATGGAAGACTGACAGGCCACCACCGCAACCTGAGCTACGGGCTTTCTGGAGGTAGCTATATCCCAGGGGACAGCTCTCATTTAAAGTGAAAAAATTGTCAGATTGGTGCCAGGTCTCAGTAATGCACATCAAATCAAGACAATTTTCCAGTATGTGGTCGTAGATGAGGCAAGATTTGTTTGTTATTGATTGGGCATTTAAAAGTTCAATTTTAATGCTAGATGGGACAGCAAGTCTTTGTAGTGGCCGTAGTAGACTGAAATCCACTCCACGTTTGAAATCCACGTGGAGTGGATTTCAGTCTACTACGGCCACTACAAAGACTTGCTGTCCCATCTAGCATTAAAATTGAACTTTTAAATGCCCAATCAATAACAAACAAATCTTGCCTCATCTACGACCACATACTGGAAAATTGTCTTGATTTGATGTGCATTACTGAGACCTGGCACCAATCTGACAATTTTTTGGCTCTTCTGTACAAGTCTTCAGTAAAATGTGCAGGCAGAGGAGAGACCACTTTGTAGGCGCCCAATGTGCCCGTGAACTTCTTACAAAATGTGTCCAAATCTTTGCAGTTTGAACATTCTTGGGCCATGAATGCAACGTAAATCCACCTTCTGTCGTGTTGCTGCACCTTCCAGCAACACATCTACATGGCATGGCAATAAATTAGCTCTAAATGGAGGATCGGAGTTGCAGTCAGCTCTGTGTTTTAGTATAGCAGAAATGGCGATGAGACCGATAGACTTCCTGCTCAAGGTCATTCACTCAGACTGCTACCTATATGAATCACTTTAATCGTAAAAATTACTATATTAGATTTATTGTTAATGCTTAAAACTATTCCTGTGCCATTCTTGAGGTCTCAAGGCATTTATAAACAAAAAGTGAGGCCATGGTTCTACGTATATGCTTTAAGTAGCCAAGGGAAACAGAAGAGCCATGACATAGAAGAAAGAAGAGCTAAATGTCAGTGAAGTTCTATTCATGCTTGTGTAATTGTGATGGTGGTTCCAATAAAATAACATTATGCTCACAGTTTAAGCCTGTTTGAAGTAAAGTTATGTTCCTGCACATGTAATGTAAGCGTACACAAAGTCCAGGCAAACCACCTACCAACCACATACCAGGCTTTAAGTTTTTGGAAGAAAACCATAAAAGATTCAAAGGTGTTTATTAATCTAGTATTGTTTTGTTTTAGTTTCATATGACAAATTTTTTGAAACCTACCTAAAATGATTGAAATGTTGATTACTAGGTGGCACAGTGGTGTAGTGGTTAACACTGTCACCTCACAGCAAGAAGGTTCTGGGTTCGAGCCCAGTCGCCGACAGGGGCCTTTCTGTGTGGAGTTTGCATGTTCTCCCTGTGTCTGCATGGGTTTCCTCTGGGTGCTCCAGTTTCCCCCACAGTCCAAAGACATGCAGGTTAGGCTAACTGGTGGCTCTAAATTGACTGTAGGTGTGAGTGTGAATGGTTGTTTGTCTCTACATGTCAGCCCTGCGATGATCTGGTGACTTTTCCAGGGTGTACCCCACCTCTCACCCATAGTCAGCTGGGATAGGCTCCAGCTTGCCTGGGACCCTGCACAGGATAAGCAGCTATGGATAATGGATGGATGTTGATTACTCTAACAGACACTATGAGAATTAAAAAAAAAGTAAGTAGCCACACATGCACTGTCATGGCTCTGTAGACAGATATTATTGCACCTGAAGGCCACTGTATGTTCTAATACATGCTTGGAAATGGAGTGCTGAGAGAAGGGTATTCAGTTAGTTGCAATCTGCAACCTCACCGCTAGATGCCACTAAATCCCTCATAGTGCACCTTTAATGACAAATTGGGTTCTTTGAGAAATATATTATAGATTAGAAAAAAACATAACAGTTATTGCTGTGAATCTTAGTGATTAATTACAAGCACATGTTTTTTAATCCAAAATTTAACTAAGGACATTTTGTCTTTTGGCCACCAAGACCAAACCTGCTTCTTGATTCTGAAGAAACCTTAGAATACATAGCAGCTCTCTCAAACGTAAGTAAACTTTATTATTCATCCATCCATTATCTGTAACTGCTTATCCTGTTCAGGGTCACAGGCAAGCTGGAGCCTATCCCAGTTGACTATGGGTGAGAGGCAGGGTCCACCCTGGACAAGTCGCCAGGTCACTGCAGGATTATTATTATTATGGCGGCACGGTGGTGTAGTGGTTAGCGCTGTCGCCTCACAGCAAGAAGGTCCTGGGTTCGAACCCCGGGTCCGGCGAGGGCCTTTCTGTGTGGAGTTTGCATGTTCTCCCCGTGTCCGCGTGGGTTTCCTCCGGGTGCTCTGGTTTCCCCCACAGTCCAAAGACATGCAGGTTAGGTTAACTGGTGACTCTAAATTGACCGTAGGTGTGAATGTGAGTGTGAATGGTTGTCTGTGTCTATGTGTCAGCCCTGTGATGACCTGGCGACTTGTCCAGGGTGTACCCCGCCTTTCGCCCGTAGTCAGCTGGGATAGGCTCCAGCTTGCCTGCGACCCTGTAGAAGGATAAAGCGGCTAGAGATAATGAGATGAGATTATTATTATTATTATTATTATTAAAGTTAATTAATTATTGAATCATTTAATATTTATTCCTTATAACACAGCTCTGTCAAAATTCTCTATTCTGATTGATTACATTTTTTAAATGGGCAGTAGTGGCTCTGAAATTAAGTTCACATAACTTAAAGGCGCTATCATTTTTTACAGCATGACTTTGACTTGCATGGTGGATGCTGGACATAATCCAAAACTAATATTGAATCTTTTTTTTGTGTGTGTGTAATTTTTGATATGGTGAAGCCTGTGGTGGTGGAGGGCATTTATAGCATGTTTATAAGGAGTCTCAAGTGTTGCTTTGGAATAGTCAGAGTTAAAGCTGTTTTAGGTTTTCAGAGCTGGACAAGTTTTCAGGACAGATGGCTTACCAGGTTCTTGATAACATGTCAAGCTGACAGAGAGGCTGATGAGTGACCTATATAAAGTTATTTTAATGCAAGTGATAACAGGAATTGAATTGTGTAACGGACATTAACTGTCACATTAAATGTGCAATGTGTCATACTTTAAGAAATAAAGGGCAGCACGGTAGTGTAGTGGTTAGCACTGTTGCCTCACAGCAAGAAGGTTCTGGGTTCGAGCTCAGTGGCCGATGGGGGCCTTTCTATGTGGAGTTTGCATGTTCTTCCTGTGTCTGTATGGGTTTCCTCTGGGTGCTCTGGTTTCCCCCACAGTTCAAAGACATGCGGTTAGGTTAACATGGAGTGACCTTGCGCTGAAGTGCCCTTGAGCGAGGCACCTAACCCTCAACTGCTCCCTGGGTGCTGTAGCATAGTTGCCCACTGCTCTGGGTATGTGTGTGTGCTCATTGCTGTCTTGCGTGTGTGCATGCGTCTGTTCACTGCTTCAGATGGGTTAAATGCAGAGGACGAATTTCACTGTGCTTGAGTACATGCAACAAATAAAGCCTTCTTCTAAATAAAAAAGTAATTATTGTTAATTTGCAGACGTATGAAAGGAGTAACACATTTCAGGACATGGTGTTATTGGAAAATAATAAACTTTTGGCTTTGCTTTGAGCTGCATCACACTACCCTGCCACAGATTACTTTCTTGGAACAGCATCCCTATGGGTTGAA
This sequence comes from Neoarius graeffei, assembly GCF_027579695.1. Classification (NCBI taxonomy): domain Eukaryota; kingdom Metazoa; phylum Chordata; class Actinopteri; order Siluriformes; family Ariidae; genus Neoarius; species Neoarius graeffei. The sequence goes on along the minus strand of NC_083575.1, from coordinate 33,703,182 downwards.
TATTACATATTTCAAAACTAGAAAAAAAAGCCTTGAAAGGTTGAATCTTGCATTTTGAAGGCTTGTGCAATGTTTTGATAGGCTGAAAAAAAGTTAAATCTGCAAACATTATTTAGTTTTTCAATTTTGCTTCTTCAAAACTGCAGTACTCTTTTCATTGTGTTTCACCAACACATTTTCAGGGTTTAAAATTAGTCACTGTTCTCCTGGTGTATTTAGTTTGTTTTCCAGGTTTGAAACCTTGTAAATGGTGAACCGAAAACTGCAGTCTCATCTCATCTCATTATCTGTAGCCGCTTTATCCTGTTCTACAGGGTCGCAGGCAAGCTGGAGCCTATCCCAGCTGACTACGGGCGAAAGGCGGGGTACACCCTGGACAAGTCGCCAGTTCATCGCAGGGCTGACACATAGACACAGACAACCATTCACACTCACATTCACACCTACGGTCAATTTAGAGTCACCAGTTAACCTAACCTGCATGTCTTTGGACTGTGGGGGAAACCGGAGCACCCGGAGGAAACCCACGCGGACACGGGGAGAACATGCAAACTCCACACAGAAAGGCCCTCGCCGGCCACGGGGCTCGAACCCGGACCTTCTTGCTGTGAGGCGACAGCGCTAACCACTACACCACCGTGCCGCCGAAAACTGCAGTACATAACTAAAATAATGCTTTAAAAGGTTGAATCTCAATGCTTGAAATCTAATTAAAAAAAAGGGCTTGCAAGATTGAAACTAATTTTTGAAGGCTTGAATAATGTTTTGATAGGGTGAAAAAAATTTAAATCTCTGCAAACATTATTTTGTATTTGAGTTTTCCTTCTTCACAACTGCAGCACTCTTTTTACAGAGGGGAAGCCATGGTCTAAAGGTTAGAGAAGCAACTTTGGGACCAAAAGGTCGCCAGTTTGATTCCCTGGAATAGAAGGAATGGCTGACATGCCCTTCAGCAAGGTACAGTACCTAACCCCTGGCTGCTCTGGGTAAAATGTACGTCACTCTGGATAAGAGCATTTGCTAAATGCATGTAATGTGTTTTACCAACAGAGTTTCAGATTTGTCACTGTTTTCCTGGTGTATTATTTTGCTTTCCAGGTTTAAACTTATGAATGGTGATCTGAGAACTAGTGCTTGTATGTTGGGGAAAAAGTTATAAATTGTTGAAACTTGAGTTCTGAAAGAGCAAATCTTTATTTTGAAACTTTTGCGGATTTACATTCGCACTTGTGTTGCAGTCTGTGAGTTTGCAACACTCATTTTTCAGAGATTTGCCCATACATTTACGAGCTTGTGAGTCATGTGATTTCTGGAAGTTTTGTCTCAGCTTTGGTTTGAAACAATCAAACAAAAAGCCAGGAAATTGCTGTATTACAAAAGTGTATTGCTGCCAGTGCAGAGAAAAAAAATGGATCAACAGAAAAGAACAATTTGTGAATCAGGCAGGGGCATCAGAAGCATTTTTAATGTGTGTGTGTGGGGGGGGGGGGGGGGGGCACACTGGTGGGGGGGTCCTCCCCCAGAAAATTTAATTCATTAGATGCCATTTCCTGCATTCTGGTGTATTTTTAATAGGTTGTTAAACACCTAATTTTACCTACAAAAGTCACTTAATTCAATGACTATTTTAGAGACTCAACAATAAGTCCTCATTCAACTAGTCCATATATTCATCAGCTTGTTTTTAAACCCACTGCTATGACTAAGACCCCGTTTACACGTAGCCGGGTATCTATAAAAACGGATATTTATTTATGCGGCTGCACCCATCATTTACACGTAAACGGAGGTTTCAGTCACTGAAAACGGCTGCTTTCGAAAACTCCAGGCAATTTGGAGATTTGTGAAAACTCTGTTTTCATGCCTGCGTGTAAATAGTGGAAAACGGAGTTTTAGCATTGTGATCTGACGGTCCCTCCTCCTTGGCTTTCAGATCTCTGGTTGGCTTTCTATTTGTTTGACATGTTTTTGACAGCCTTCCCTGGCTGTTTTTGAGCATTGTGTAAACGGAATTATTTTCTAGTACGGGAAGGAGAAGATACCCGTTTTCGTAAATACCCGGCTAAGTGTAAACGAAGTGTAAGATAATGAGATGAATGTGACACAATTTATCACCAACAATAACTTTATGGGTGCATTTTACTTTTTATTTTGTGTTTCCTTTTTTATTTAGTTTTAGATGTAACACAACATGCCACTGTGCCAAGCAATAGTGACACTCAACTGTATGTTTAAAAATAAGAATATTCATAATTTCACACAATGAACAGGCATGACATGGCATCATGCAAACTTCATAACACAAAATCACACTATGTCAAGCAACGGTGACACACAAAAAATAACTTCACACAATGAACAGGTGCAATTTTGTTAACCACCAACAGTGACTTTAGTGGGTGCATTTGACTTTTTTCCGATTTAGTGATACTCATAACAAAAATGACATGGCATCATGCAGTCTTCATAACACAAAATTACATTGTGTCAAGCAACGACACATAAAAGAGAACTTCACACAATGAACAGGTGCAATTTTGTTAACCACCAACAGTGACTTTAATGGGTGCATTTGACTTTTTTCCGATTTAGTGATACTCATAACAAAAATGACATGGCATCATGCAGTCTTCATAACACAAAATTACACTGTGTCAAGCAACGACACATAAAAGAGAACTTCACGCAATGAACAAATGCAGTTTTATCAACCTACATGCAATGGTGGCACTACAGTAACATTTACAGATTAGTATAACAAATACATTTATAGATATAACTCCTTCTTACATTTGGTGCCACCACAATTTGGTTTCCTTTCTACTATTTCTTCCCCATACACTGATTTCCCATGTTACTTTCCAGAAAACTGGCAAAGACCAGACAAAACAAGTTCTTCAGATCACAACAGGGAATCAATAAATATCATCAGAGCAGACTTGACCTCATTCTTGGCATTACAATAAGGCAGGCCTACTGGGTTTGAATTAAATGATAGCTAACATTAAGCTAGCTGATACATCGCCTAACATTGACTAGCCAGTAACATTTCCATTGGGACAAAAAAAACCCCTGTCCTGTGGGGAAATTTTGACTTGCTTTCCGCTTCTTTGTAAAGAATTTCCTCATGTCCATTGTGTCTGGGGAGGTAGCAAATACTGCAAACAATTCATCATCAACCAAGGATACCCCATTAGGCTAAGCTTATTTCATTGTTTAGTTGAACATTAATTTAACATGGCCTAGGGTTAATTTTGAGGGCATATAACAAAAGTATAAGGTTTTAGCAAAAGCTAGACATTGTGAGGTGGCAATGGGGCTGACGTCACCTCCTCCACTTTCGAGCAGCTGCGCCAAAATGTCTCTGCTTGCACTGAGATTCACTCGCGTGCATTGAGTTGTTGTAGGTAACGCCCAGAAAACCCGGAGTGGATTTTCAGTGGTATGTGTATTCTCTTATCGATCAAATGGAATGGATTCTTTCACGAAGCAATAGAAACGGCGCTGGGTGAACTAATATTTTATGTTAAATGTGGGGGGTCCAAACGAAGAATTATGAAATGTGAAGGCACATTCAATGGTGGTGAAGCCCATGGAATCAGATGTAACTGTTGTTTATTAACTATCATGCTCTGCAACAATGTCTACTGTTAAAAGTGCTATAGAGTGCTTGGAGATCAGCGCGAACCCGGCGGCGGCCATATTGGAAGTCAAACGTCGCTGTGTCAGTGCATTGTTGTTGCTCAGCGCAGCAAAATGCCGAATACGTGTGTTATTGTTGGCTGTAGTAGCCGGGGGAAAAGGGTGGCAAAAGCTTCCACAGACTCCCTAAAGTCGTGACTAACCAGGGAATTGCAGCACAGGAGAAAAGCGAGCGGAGGAGACGACAGTGGCTGGCTGCCATTAACCGATCAAATTTAGGACAACTTGACTGTTTCCGGATTTGTTCTGATCACTTTGTGACAGGTAGGTTAAATTGTCTTGAATTTCATAGTTACTAAAATAAATGTGATACAAACTATTATCTTTTCTATGTACTTTCAGCAATGATTAATGGATATATTTGTCACATTAGGTAGCTTATGTCTACTGCAGTGCATTGTTGCATCAAATGGCATTTAAGATCTAGGCCTAGTAATGTTTATGTACACATGCTGTTAGTACAAGTTACATACTAGGCCTACATTTTATTCACTGACTAAAATAATTGATAATTATGCGGCAACAAGCTGGGGTCAGCTTTCCATTCCTTCTCACTAACAGTGTATGGATCTACATTCCCAATGAAACGTACCTTCTCAGCATAACGCTCCCGTGCCTGCTTATCCAAACTTTCACAGTAGTGCTCCATCACTTCAGATGTCTAAATTCTTTAAAAATCAAAGCTTCTAAGCCCTCTACCGCGGAAACGAATCGTTGAACGTGTACTCTATGATGTGTACTCTATGCGCGCTCTGGAGAGAGTGACTTCCAAGATGGCCGCGCCGACCGCATGGTTACTATTTTTAGCATCATCTCGGAGCACTCTATACAAATAAATTGACTTGACTTGGATGCCCTGGGAAATAAAGAAGCCAGCCACTCCACCATCAACAAACCTCAGGAATTCTGAGGAAAATTCCCACAAATTTCTCACTAAAAGTTACTCTCAATGACGTTGTAAATAGGTTTTAAAAAGAAACTGAAAAGTGAGACTTTTAGTGGTATGACAAATATGGCCCCTGTTTTTGTTCTTTTTTCCACATATATATATATATATATATATATATATATATATATATATATATATATATACACACACACACATACACACACACAGTTAGGTCCATAAATATTTGGACAGAGACAGGATTTTTCTAATTTTGGTTCTGTACATTACCACAATGAATTTTGAACAAAACAATTCAGATGCAGTTGAAGTTCAGACTTTCAGCTTTAATTCAGTGGGTTGAACAAAATGATTGCATAAAAATGTGACGAACTAAAGCATTTTTTAAACACAATCCCTTCATTTCAGGGGCTCAAAAGTAATTGGACAAATTAAATAATTTTAAATCAAATGTTCATTTCTAATACTTGGTTGAAAACCCTTTGTTGGCAATGACTGCCTGAAGTCTTGAACTCCTGGACATCACCAGACGCTGTGTTTCCTCCTTTTTAATGCTCTGCCAGGCATTTACTGCAGCGGTTTTCAGTTGCTGTTTGTTTGTGGGCCTTTCTGTCTGATGTGTAGTCTTTAACAAGTGAAATGCATGCTCAATTGGGTTGAGATCAGGTGACTGACTTGGCCATTCAAGAATATTCCACTTCTTTGCTTTAATAAACTCCTGGGTTGCTTTGGCTTTATGTTTTGGGTCATTGTCCAGCTGTATTATGAAATGCGGACCAATCAGTTTGGCTGCATTTGGGTGGATTTGAGCACACAGTATGTCTCTGAATACCTCAGAATTTATCCGGCTGCTTCTGTCCTGTGTCACATCATCAGTAAACACTAGTGACCCAGTGCCACTGGCAGCCATGCATGCCCAAGCCATCACACTGCCTCCGCCATGTTTTACAGATGATGTGGTATGCTTTGGATCATGAGCTGTACCACGCCTTCGCCATACTTTTTTCTTTCCATCATTCTGGTAGAGGTTGATCTTGGTTTCATCTGTCCAAAGAATGTTCTTCCAGAACTGTGCTGGCTTTTTTAGATGTTTTTTAGCAAAGTCCAATCTAGCCTTTTTATTCTTGAGGCTTATGAGTGGCTTGCACCATGCAGTGAACCCTCTGTATTTACTTTCATGCAGTCTTCTCTTTATGGTAGATTTGGATATTGATACGCCTACCTCCTGGAGAGTGTTGTTCACTTGGTTGGCTGTTGTGAAGGGGTTTCTCTTCACCATGGAAATTATTCTGCGATCATCCACCACTGTTGTCTTCTGTGGGCGCCCAGGCCTTTTTGCATTGATGAGTTCACCAGTGCTTTCTTTCTCAGGATGTACCAAACTGTAGATTTTGCCACTCCTAATATTGTAGCAATTTCTCAGATGGATTTTTTCTGTTTTCGCAGCTTAAGGATGGCTTGTTTCACCTGCATGGAGAGCTCCTTTGACTGCATGTTTTCTTCACAGCAAAATCTTCCAAATGCAAGCACCACACCTCAAATCAACTCCAGGCCTTTTATCTGCTTAATTGAGTGACATAACGAAGGAATTGCCCACACCTGCCCATGAAATAGCCTTTGAGTCAATTGTCCAATTACTTTTGGTCCCTTTAAAAACAGGGTGGCACATGTTAAGGAGCTGAAACTCCTAAACCCTTCATCCAATTTTAATGTGGATACCCTCAAATGAAAGCTGAAAGTCTGGACTTTATGTCCATGTCCATTATATAACTACAACTTGAATATGTTTCAGTAAACAGGTAAAAAAAAATTAAATTTTTCAGTGTCCAAATATATATGGACCTAACTGTATATATACACACACACACGGGTGGCACAGTGGCGTAGTGGTTAGCGCTGTCGCCTCGCAGCAAGAATGTCCGGGTGCGAGCCCCGTGGCCGGCGAGGGCCTTTCTGTGCGGAGTTTGCATGTTCTCCAGGTGCTCTGGTTTTCCCCACAGTCCAAAGACATGCAGGTTAGGTTAACTGGTGACTCTAAATTGACCGTGAGTGTGAATGGCTGTCTGTGTCTATGTGTCAGCCCTGTGATGACCTGGCGACTTGTCCAGAGTGTACCTCGCCTTTCGCCCGTAGTCAGCTGGGATAGGCTCCAACTTGCCTGCGACCCTGTAGAACAGGATAAAGTGGCTACAGATAATGAGATATATACATACAGTTAGGTCCATATATATTTGGACACTGACACAAATTTTGTTTTTTTACCTGTTTACTGAAACATATTCAAGTTATAGTTATATAATGGACATGGACATAAAGTCCAGACTTTCAGCTTTCATTTGAGGGTATCCATATTAAAATTGGATGAAGGGTCTAGGAGTTTCAGCTCCTTAACCTGTGCCACCCTGTTTTTAAAGGGACCAAAAGTAATTGGACAATTGATTCAAAGGCTATTTCATGGGCAGGTGTGGGCAATTCCTTCATTATGTCATTCTCAATTAAGCAGATAAAAGGCCTGGAGTTGATTTGAGGTGTGGTGCTTGCATTTGGAAGATTTTGCTGTGAAGAAAACATGCGGTCAAAGGAGCTCTCCATGCAGGTGAAACAAGCCATCCTTAAGCTGCAAAAACAGAAAAAAAAACCCATCTGAGAAATTGCTACAATATTAGGAGTGGCAAAATCTGCAGTTTGGTACATCCTGAGAAAGAAAGCAAGCGCTGGTGAACTCATCAATGCAAAAAGACTTGGACACCCACAGAAGACAACAGTGGTGGATGATCGCAGAATAATTTCCATAGTGAAGAGAAACCGCTTCACAACAGTCAACCAAGTGAACAACACTCTCCAGGAGGTAGGCGTATCAATATCCAAATCTACCATAAAGAGAAGACTGCATGAAAGTAAATACAGAGGGTTCACTGCATGGTGCGAGCCACTCATAAGCCTCAGGAATAAAAAGGCTAGATTGGACTTTGCTAAAAAACATCTAAAAAAGCCAGCCCAGTTCTTGAAGAACATTCTTTGGACAGATGAAACCAAGATCAACCTCTACCAGAATGATGGAAAGAAAAAAGTATGGTGAAGGCATGGTACAGCTCATGATCCAAAGCATACCACATCATCTGTAAAACACGGCGGAGGCAGTGTGATGGCTTGGGCATGCATGGCTGCCAGTGGCACTGGGTCACTAGTGTTTATTGATGATGTGACACAGGACAGAAGCAGCCGGATGAATTCTGAGGTATTCAGAGACATACTGTGTGCTCAAATCCAGCCAAATGCAGCCAAACTGATTGGTCCGCATTTCATAATACAGCTGGACAATGACCCAAAACATAAAGCCAAAGCAACCCAGGAGTTTATTAAAGCAAAGAAGTGGAATATTCTTGAATGGCCAAGTCAGTCACCTGATCTCAACCCAATTGAGCATGCATTTCACTTGTTAAAGGCTACACGTCAGACAGAAAGGCCCACACACAAACAGCAACTGAAAACCGCTGCAATAAAGGCCTGGCAGAGCATTAAAAGGGAGGAAACACAGCGTCTGGTGATGTCCAGGAGTTCAAGACTTCAGGTAGTCATTGCCAACAAAGGGTTTTCAACCAAGTATTAGAAATGAACATTTTATTTACAATTATTTAATTTGTCCAATTACTTTTGAGCCCCTGGAATGAAGGGATTGTGTTTAAAGAATGGTTTAGTTCCCCACATTTTTATGCAATCATTTTGTTCAACCCACTGAATTAAAGCTGAAAGTCTGAACTTCAACTGCATCTGAATTGTTTTGTTCAAAATTAATTGTGGTAATGTACAGAACCAAAATTAGAAAAATGTTGTCTCTGTCCAAATATTTATGGACCTTACTGTGTGGATATGTGTGTATGTATATATGGCCTTTAAAACAAGTGGTTGGGTGAATTTAATCCCCAAACGTATGAATGATAATAAATAAAATAAAGAAAGATGTGGAAATGTTTTACTTTAGAATGTAATTAAAAATAGCAATTGAAAATAATCTACGACAAGCAACTGCAATCTAAGCATATTAGACTTACCAATTCATGTTTATCACATTCAGAGCAAATATTAATTTTCAATAGTATCACAAATTTAAGTCTTAAAAGAGTGGAGAATAGAATATGAAGAGAGAATATTAGAAATTAGAACTCAAATTATTTAAAGGATGACTGCTTTTGTATAGGCGGTGTTCTGATCCTTATACTGCTTCTCTCTCATCCTCTGATTGTAAAATCATATGTTTATCAAACTCATCATCTCATCTCATTATCTGTAGCCGCTTTATCCTGTTCTACAGGGTCGCAGGCAAGCTGGAGCCTATCCCAGCTGACTACGGTCAAAAGGCGGGGTACACCCTGGACAAGTCGCCAGGTCATCACAGGGCTGACACATAGACACAGACAACCATTCACACTCACACCTATGGTCAATTTAGAGTCACCAGTTAACCTAACCTGCATGTCTTTGGGGGAAACCGGAGCACCCGGAGGAAACCCACGCGGACACAGGGAGAACATGCAAACTCCGCACAGAAAGGCCCTCGCCGGCCACGGGGCTCAAACCCAGACCTTCTTGCTGTGAGGCAACAGCGCTAACCACTACACCACCGTGCCGCCTGTTTATCAAACTGATTTATTAATATCATATGAGGTCTAAAACCATAAAAGTCAGATGATGAGTTATCTCACACTGTGCCAAAACCCCAAGAATCCAGCGACATCTTCTTAAATTCTTGCAATAATCTGGATCATATCTGGATATATATATATATATATATATATATATATATATATATATATATGAGTGCTTCCACGCTTATGGGTACTGAAATGGGGACATGAACTTATTTTTAAAAATTCACCTAAAACCATTTCTTTTTTTTACCATCAGGTCACAAAACATGTAATCTTTAATGAATGATATGTTAAAAGATAACTTTAATTTTCTGAGATGTAATAAAAACATATTTATATGCCAAAGTCAGAACGTAACAGAAGTGTTGTGGACATATATATTCTCAATTTTAACAATGTAGAATTACTTTTTGAAACATAGGAAGGTGAGGTTTTAGCAAATATAATTAATAAACATGTGTAGTAGAATAAACATACACATTCTTTCAATAAGATTAACATGGTATATAGCTAGATTGTAATTAATTTGTAACAGACGCGAGATGGACAATCGTAACAGAAGTAATGTAACAGACATCATTTTGGAACTCATAGGCTTGACTTTGGCATGTAAATGTTTTTATTACATCTCAGAAAATTAAAGTTATCTTTTAACATATCATTCATTAAAGATTACATGTTTTGTGACCTGATGGTAAAAAAAGAAATGGTTTTAGGTGAATAAGTTCATGTCCCCATTTCAGTACCCATAAGCGTGGAATCACTCATATATATATATATATATATCTATCTTTTTTTGACAATGCCATGATCAGAGAGTACCCAACATGGATTTCATCATACTGTATATGGATCATAGTTTGAAATATCTGGGCAGAACCATCTCTCGATTCTGGGGTATTTTGCGCTGGATTCTGGGGTATTAATGTCAGTGATTCTCAAAGTGGGATCTGCAAACCATAATCAAGACATCCTGTTTTAACAGCTCACTTTAATGGGTGATATGTAGCCTTATGAATAACATCAACTTGCACTGACCGTGTATTGTGAATGGAAAGTTCAAGAATAAAAGCTCTATGGCTCCAATAAATAGCCAGAGTATTAAAATATATATGAATAATGAGTATGATATTTAAAATAAATAAGTGCATGCTGAGTGGGTTTGTGGAATTTATTTTACAGTTAAAGGGGGCCCTTGCTGCAAAACATTTTAAGAACCTCTGCTTTTAACTATTGCACAACTGGTATTAATGTATTGGTAATAAATATTTTGGAGCATGTTGTACAGATTTAACAAGTGCTGTCACTAATATCACCAAGGCAGCAAGCTTCAGTTACGGGGAAAAACAGTAATGATCTTATAATCCTATATTGTTTAAACCTTTACCCTCATACAACATGCAATAGATTTCAGCTTTTACATGTTTTGTGACAGTTTATTTAAGAATAAATCAACTGGAAACAAATACACATTTGCATTACACAGTTTATTTACTGATTAATAAAATATATGTTATAATGTGTAGTTTATTAGTGGTGTGAGGAATACAAAGGGTCAAGAGTCCGTCCTCTTCATGGCAATCTATGATAGGGGAGAAAGAAAGATACAGTTGTGGTCAGAAGTTTACATACAGTGACATGAATGTCATCTTGGATATGAATGTCATGGCAATATTTGGGCTTTCAGTAATTTCTTTGAACTGTTCTTTTTCTGTGGCAGAATATACAGCATACATCTTTAATTAAAAAAACTAGAATTTGGTGCACAAGTTTTAATTTTCTGTGGGTTTTCTGAAATCAACACAGGGTCAAAAATATACATACAGCACATCCAAATATTAGGTAAAATGTCTCTTCGCAAGATTCACCTTGACCAAACATTTTTGTATACCATGAACAAGCTTCTGGCAGAATTCTGGTTGGATATTTCATGACTCTTCATGGTACAATTGGTAGAGTTCAATTAAATTATGATTATTTTTTCTTACCATGGACTTGACTTATAAGCACGGTCCATATATTTTCAAGAGGGTTGAAGTCAGGACTTGTTTTAAGCTTAATGTTAGTCTGCTTTATCCTCCACAACCAGCTCTGATGCGTGTTTGGGTTCATTGTCCAGTTGTAACTCCCAAGTCCCAAGTCGTGTTCAAGTTTCTGATGGTTATGCTGAAGAATCCTGCGGTAGTCCTTGTTTTTCATTATTCCATCCACTTTGTACAATGAACCAGTTCCACTGGCAGCAAAACAGCCCCAGAGCATGATGATCCTACCACCACCACCAGCTGGTACAGTATCCCTCTGTACATGGTGGTCATTGTGGCCAAACAACTCAATCTTTGTCTCATCAGACCATACAGCTATCCTCCAGAAGGCTGTTTCTTTGTCTGTGTGGACAGCTTCAAACTTGAATTAAGCCTGAAGGTGTCAATTTTGGATCGGGGGTTATTTCTTGGATAGCAGCCTCTTAGTCCATGGTGATCTGAACTATAGACAGTGATCAATCAACTTCCAGTTCATGACAGGGCTGTGCCATGGTGTTTTCCAAGTTGTTCCTGACCATCCAAACCAATTTCCTTTCAGCTGAGGGTGACAGTTTGGGTTTTCTTGAAGCAAAGTGACTACACCTCACAATAACTTGGATACAATTGTTTGAACTGATCTTGGAATTTGCAGTTGTTAAGAAATGGCTCCAAGAGACATTCTGGGGTTGTGTATATCTGCGATCCTCTTTCTCAGATCTGCAGTGAGCTCTTTGGACTTTCCCATTGTACTGTGTGTTGCTCAATCCAATGAGTGCTGTAAACAAGCCCTTTTTATGAAAGCAGAGATAAGCTACCAGCTGTAGTCAATCATGATCACTAACAGGAAGTTGAGACCTCGGCCTTGACAAGATAAGAGACATTTTAAAAGTTTCAGCACCTCTGAATTAATAATCTAAATGAGCGTATGCAAATGTTTGATCCTGTATGTATAATTTTGACTCTGTGTTGATTTCAGAAAACCCAAAGAAAATTAAAACTTGTGCACCAAATTCTAGTGTTTTTTAAATTAAAGATGTATGTTGTACAATCATTCTGCCACAGAAAAAGAGCAGTTCAAAGAAATTACTGAAAGCCCAAATATTGCCATGACATTCATATCCAAGATGACATTCATGTCACTGTATGTAAATTTCTGACCACATCTGTATGTAATGTTACTATGTGACTAGGATCTACAACCCCGATTCCAAAAAAAGTTGGGACAAAGAACAAACTGTAAATAAAAACGGAATGCAATAATTTACAAATCTCAAAAACTGATATTGTATTCACAATAGAACATAGACAACATATCAAATGTTGAAAGTGAGACATTTTGAAATTTCATGCCAAATATTGGCTCATTTGAAATTTCATGACAGCAACACATCTCAAAAAAGTTGGGACAGGGGCAATAAGAGGCTGGAAAAGTTAAAGGTACAAAAAAGGAACAGCTGGAGGACCAAATTGCAACTCATTAGGTCAATTGGCAATAGGCCATTAACATGACTGGGTATAAAAAGAGCATCTTGGAGTGGCAGCGGCTCTCAGAAGTAAAGATGGGAAGAGGATCATCAATCCCCCTAATTCTGCGCCGACAAATAGTGGAGCAATATCAGAAAGGAGTTCGACAGTGTAAAATTGCAAAGAGTTTGAACATATCATCATCTACAGTGCATAATATCATCAAAAGATTCAGAGAATCTGGAAGAATCTCTGTGCGTAAGGGTCAAGGCCGGAAAACCATACTGGGTGCCTGTGATCTTCGGGCCCTTAGACGGCCCTGCATCACATACAGGCATGCTTCTGTATTGGAAATCACAAAATGGGCTCAGGAATATTTCCAGAGAACATTACAGTATCTGTGAACACAATTCACTGTGCCATCCGCCGTTGCCAGCTAAAACTCTATAGTTCAAAGAAGAAGCCGTATCTAAACATGATCCAGAAGCGCAGACGTCTTCTCTGGGCCAAGGCTCATTTAAAATGGACTGTGGCAAAGTAAAAAACTGTTCTGTGGTCAGACGAATCAAAATTTGAAGTTCTTTATGGAAATCAGGGACGCCGTGTCATTCGGACTAAAGAGGAGAAGGACGACCCAAGTTATCATCACCGCTTCCACATCATTGCATTCCGTTTTTATTTACAATTTGTACTTTGTCCCAACTTTTTTGGAATCGGGGTTGTAATATAAAGACTTTTTTCATGAATATACAGTATGAAGCACAGTTTTATCCAGACATCATTATCATGTAACTATGCAGTTGGATGCACACACAATTGCAAACACTCTAAAATGTAATTCCTCAATATTTCAGTAACGTGGTCTCCATTTACTCTATCATGTCCATGAAAAGACACATGTCAGTGTCACTATCCCTTAAGACCAGCTCAGTGGTGTTCCTGAAAGGGGATGTGATTTCCTGAAATCATCACTTACCTTATAATCAGATGTAAAGCCAGTCACTGAAATCAGGTGATACACAAGGAGTTGATCATGTACGTACAGCTCAATGTGAGGAGGAAAGCACACAAACATGTACATATTATGAGCACTATTAGCACATTTTCAATGACCTTATAATGCAGTAGATATGATCTGAATGAAACTGCTATTACTCACTCACTTACAGTGGCCTCAGCCAAGTCGCATGCCTGGAGCCCAAATCCTGTTGATCAGCCATGCAGCTGGCTAGCTCAGCAATACTGGCAGCACCCACATCCCTTTTCAGGGTGTCGATGAAGGTTGCGGGGGGACGGCCTCAACTTCTGCAAGCATGGAGAAGTTCCCACAGCACAAGCTCACCAGCAGGCAGATTCTTGTGCCTGAAGCAGTGGCCTGCAAGCTCAAGTCTTCGCCAGGCCACCTTGTCAGAAATTCTGGGGAGGGTACCATATAAATCTTCATTTGGTACATAGCTCTGCCAGCTGATGTTCAGGGCTACACATAGCATTCGAGCGTAGGAGTCATCAAGAGATCTTTCTGAGGTAGAGGTAAGGGACCAGCATTCGCATCCATACAGGAGGACAGACTCGATGGTGGTCACAAAGAGCTTATGCTTCAGTTCGCGAGAGACACTTGATTTCCAGATCTTACTCATATCATTCAGTGCCTGCCAGGCTAGTGCCTTGTGGACTTTGATATCCTGCTCAGTTGAATTAACCCATGAGCCTAGATACTTGAAATCATCTATTTCATCAAGCACCGTCCCATCGCTTGTGGAGAGAGGTGCTGGAGATGTAACATTGCAAGACATCTCCTTGGTCTTCTTGTCAGAACTGCTGTTATGTACTGTTAAATACAGTGTATAAGCATAGAGCTAATTAGTCTGAATTTAGACAACTAACTATGACAATACCACTGGTACTTCATGTCCCAGAGCGCACCATGCGGCCAGCAGACCTGGCCTCCACACTTTGCAGCACACTAGATTCCTGTTTCTGTTTGATTAGTCTGTTTATTTTAACCTGCATTTCAGTTAGTTTTTTGTCTTGCCTTTGTCATTTTCCCCTGTTGCTCTGCCAAGTCCGATTTGTTGTTCCTCATGTTTGGTTTCTTGTATTTAATGTTTTTTATTTCTGTGTTTCATGCTCCTGGTGTCTCCTGTCTAGCATTTTCACATTATAATATGATACTGATCTGTTTGTCTTTTTCTAGCAAGGCAGCAATATGCTTCCTTAGTATGGCAGTTTCCTGGCTTTTTTTCCCCCAGAGTTTCAAACCAGAGCTGTGAGAAAACACTGCCAGAAATCATATGACTTGCAAGCTTACATCTGTGTGGGCTAAGCTCTGAAAAATGAGTGTAGTAAACTCGCAGCCTGCAACATGACTGCAAATGTACATCCACGGAAGTTTCAAAATACAGATTTGCACCAGTTACAACGTTCCAAACCTGGAAAACAAAATAATACACCAGAAGAACAGTGACAAATTTGAAACTCTGAAAATGTGTTGGCAAAACACTGTAAAAAGAGTGCTGCAGTTGTATAGAAGTAAAAATCAAATACAAAATAATGTTTGCATAGATTTGAAATTTTTTAGCCTATCAAAACATTATGTAAGCCTTTAAAAATTAGTTAAGATCTCGCAAAATCAATTTACAACCCCGATTCCAAAAAAGTTGGGCCAAAGTACAAATTGTAAATAAAAATGGAATGCAATGATGTGGAAGTTTCAAAATTCCATATTTTATTCAGAATAGAACATAGATGACATATCAAATGTTTAAACTGAGAAAATGTATCATTTAAAGAGAAAAATTAGGTGATTTTACATTTCATGACAACAACACATCTCAAAAAAGTTGGGACAAGGCCATGTTTACCACTGTGAGACATCCCCTTTTCTCTTTACAACAGTCTGTAAACGTCTGGGGACTGAGGAGACAAGTTGCTCGAGTTTAGGGATAGGAATGTTAACCCATTCTTGTCTAATGTAGGATTCTAGTTGCTCAACTGTCTTAGGTCTTTTTTGTCGTATCTTCCGTTTTATGATGCGCCAAATGTTTTCTATGGGTGAAAGATCTGGACTGCAGGCTGGCCAGTTCAGTACCCAGACCCTTCTTCTACGCAGCCATGATGCTGTAATTGATGCAGTATGTGGTTTGGCATTGTCATGTTGGAAAATGCAAGGTCTTCCCTAAAAGAGACGTCGTCTGGATGGGAGCATATGTTGCTCTAGAACCTGGATATACCTTTCAGCAGTGATGGTGTCTTTCCAGATGTGTAAGCTGCCCATGCCACACGCACTAATGCAACCCCAAACCATCAGAGATGCAGGCTTCTGAACTGAGCGCTGATAACAACTTGGGTCGTCCTTCTCCTCTTTAGTCCGAATGACATGGCGTCCCTGATTTCCATAAAGAACTTCAAATTTTGATTCGTCTGACCACAGAACAGTTTTCCACTTTGCCACAGTCCATTTTAAATGAGCCTTGGCCCAGAGAAGACATCTGCGCTTCTGGATCATGTTTAGATACGGCTTCTTCTTTGAACTATAGAGTTTTAGCTGGCAACGGCGGATGGCACGGTGAATTGTGTTCACAGATAATGTTCTCTGGAAATATTCCTGAGCCCATTTTGTGATTTCCAACACAGAAGCATGCCTGTATGTGATGCAGTGCCGTCTAAGGGCCCGAAGATCACGGGCACCCAGTATGGCAGGGGTCTTCAATCCTATCTGCAAAGGGCCGGTGTAGCTGCAGGCTTTCATTACAGCCAAATTGGAGGCTCACTTGATTGTTGACTGGAGACGAGGTGAAATGATTAAACAAGTGAAATCAGGTGTAGCTCCTGCTTGGTTGGAATGAAAGCCTGCAGCCACACTGGCCCTTTGAGGATGGGATTGAAGACCCCTGCAGTATGGTTTTCCGGCCTTGACCCTTACGTACAGAGATTCTTCCAGATTCTCTGAATCTTTTGATGATATTATGCACTGCAGATGATGATATGTTCAAACTCTTTGCAATTTTACACTGTCGAACTCTTTTCTGATATTGCTCCACTATTTGTCGGCGCAGAATTAGGGGGATTGGTGATCCTCTTCTCATCTTTACTTCTGAGAGCCACTGCCACTCCAAGATGCTCTTTTTATACCCAGTCATGTTAATGACCTATTGCCAATTGACGTAATGAGTTGCAATTTGGTCCTCTAGCTGTTCCTTTTTTGTACCTTTAACTTTTCCAGCCTCTTATTGCCCCGTCCCAACTTTTTTGAGATGTGTTGCTGTCATGAAATTTCAAATGAGCCAATATTTGGCATGAAATTTCAAAATGTCTCACTTTCAACATTTGATATGTTGTCTATGTTCTATTGTGAATACAATATCAGTTTTTGAGATTTGTAAATTTTTGCATTCTGTTTTTATTTACAATTTGTTCTTTGTCCCAACTTTTTTGGAATCGGGGTTGTATTATATAGCAAGCTTTTAGAGTTCTTTCAAAGCTTTTTTCCAGTTTCAAAATATGGCATGATCTTCACCCCATATATGCCCCGTTGTGTTTTATTCCTTACATGTCTGGAACTTTATAATATAATTCACCTCTCACTCCTGTCTGTGCTGTTTTTTAATCTCCCATTATGGTTGTACTATGATCAGTATGTCAGTATAATCACGACTTACAAATACAAGTACAAATCTATCCTCTTCTGTCAGTCCTGCGCGCTTTGGCACATGCACCTGAAGAACTCTCAGGTGTGCCCCGGGCTGCGCGCGCGTCCAGTGGCTCTCGCATGCACGCTGTTAATGATGCACACCTGCACATGATTAAGGAGCAGTATAGGACTTTCACCTATATAAAGACTGTTTAGCTGCACGATCAGTGCGAAGTATTACGCTATGACAGTACACATTACTGGTTTTGTGATGCCTGTGCCTTGTTCCTGGTTTCTTGCTGCCTGTGACATCCTGTTTGTGCCTTGCCTGACCTTTCGCTTGTATTCACATTAATGAGTTTGCCTGCTGATTTGGACTGTTTGCCTGTGTATGTTTGTCAGCATTGTAAATACACATCACTTTTGCACTTACATCCGCCTCCTACTGTGTCCTGACAGAATACTTCGTCAACACAATGGCTGTCACGGAAGTGATCCAGTTTGCCATTCCATGCATCTACCAGGTTCCCCTATCTCAGACCCTAGCTTTTTATTTCTGGCAGCATTTTGGAAAGGACCTCCCGGCACCGTATTATGGAACATATCAACCCAGGGGATTCAGCCTACAGTGTAATCTGTTCTATGAGGACCTCAAAGAACCCAAGCCACCAGAACCAATCTGGGTGAGTTTCATGCTCAATTCGATAGCTGGACGAGCTTGCCGACGGGTGGCGTACTTCACCAGAGTAGAGCACCCATGCCTGCGGAGCTCACAGGCTTTCTTAGCCATGCTCCGGGTAATCTTTGAATCTTTAGAAAAGGAGGACCCCCATGACATTTTTTGGAGGGGGCTATCACGTCTGAGGCTGAAGCAGCGGCAGCAGAGGAGGCTGTTGCTCCAGAGCTCCCTCCAGTGGCAGAGGCAGTAGAGGAGGCCATTACTCCAGAGCTCCCTCCAGTGGCCTTTACAGCAACAGCAGAGGAGGCCACTGCTCCAGAGCCCCTCCTAGAGGCTGTTGTTCCAGAGCCAGTCCCACAGCTTGTTCCACAGTCAGAGCCAACACCTGAACCTGAGCTAGAACCAGCACCTGAACCTGAACCAGCTCCTCAGCCTGCATCAGGGCTAGCATCTGAACCAGAGCACCAGCCAGAGTCACTACCAACAGCAGAGCAAGAGCCAGTGCCTGAACCCAAGCCTGAGCCAATGCTAGTGCCAGTGTCTGTGCCAGTGTCTATGCCAGTGCCAGAGTCAGCTCCAGTGCCAGAGCCAGCATCCAAGCCTGTGCCAGTGTCTACTCTAGAACCAGTGTCAGATTCAGCTCCAGCATCAGAGCCAGTGCCAAAGTCAGATCCAGTGCCTATGCCAGAGTCAGTCAGTGCCAGAACCTGAGCCTGTTCCAGAACCTGTGTCAGAGGACGATGGCGCGACCTCTGCCTCAGCTGGCCATGAAGACGTTGTCGTCGTCCCGCCGCCGCCCGACCATGAAGACATTGTCGTCGTCCCGCCGCCGCCCGGCCATGAAGACGTTGTCGTTATCCTGCTGCCGCCCGGCCATGAAGACGTTGTCGTCGTCCCGCCGCCGCCCGGCTATGAAGATGTCGTCATCCTGCTGATGGGTCCTGACCAGGACTGTAGCAATGCACTGACAGAGCTTGAGCCCATACCTAAGTCCAGTTTAGAATCCAAGTCAAGTCTAGAGCTCTAGCACGCTTCCAGCACAAGGTCAAGTCCTGAGCTCGAGCCCTTTTACAGCCCAGAGTCCAAGTCAAGCCCAGAGCTTGAACTAGAGTCCAGTCCAAGGTCTGAGTCAAGTCCAGAGTCTGAGCTTGAGCAAAGTCCAGAGCCCAAGTCCAGCCCAGAGCCTGAGCCATCTCCTGAGCCCGAGTCCAGCCTGGAGCCCGAGTCATCTCCAGAGCCCAAGTCCAGTCTGGAGCCTGAGTCTAGTCCAGAGGCAAAGTCATCTTCAGAGCTCGAGCCCACTTCCAGTC
This sequence comes from Neoarius graeffei, assembly GCF_027579695.1. Classification (NCBI taxonomy): domain Eukaryota; kingdom Metazoa; phylum Chordata; class Actinopteri; order Siluriformes; family Ariidae; genus Neoarius; species Neoarius graeffei. The sequence continues at coordinate 33,683,820 of NC_083575.1, read as the reverse complement.
CAGACCCCAAGTCTTCTCCTGAGTACATGCCCACTCTTAACCAAGAGTCCAAGTCTTGTCCTGAGCTGGAGCCCAAGCCCCCACCAAAGCCAAGTAAGATGGATTTTTGCTCCCAGAGGGAGCTCTTTGGTGGGGGGTTCTGTCAGTCCTGTGCACTTTGGTGCATGCACCTGAAGAACTCTCAGGCATACCCCATGCTCTGCGTGCATCCAGTGGACTCTCATATGCATGCTGTTAACGAAACACACCTGCACATGATTAAAGAGCAGTATGCACACCTATATAAAGACTGTTTAGATGCACGATCAGTGTGAAGTATTATGCTATGACAGTACACATTATCGAGTCTTATTTCCTGGTTTTCTGATTCCTATGCCTGTTCCTTGTTTCTGTTTTCTTGCTGCCTGTGATATCCTGTTTGTGCCTCACCCGACCTTTTGCTTGTCTTCACGTTAATGAGTTTGCCTACCAGTTTGGACTGTTTGCCTGTCTGTGTTTGTCACCATTCTAAATAAACATCACTTCTGCACTTACATCCGCCTCCTACCGCGTCCTGACATCTTCCTTCTGCCTTACACATAAACTTCAGTAGTCTGGAAAACCTGGAGTCAGAGAGTGATAATGGATCGCAATCTCAAGGATATCTTTTTCATTTTTAAATACAGAAGCAGATTTAATCAAACTGAATTAACTGCTCAAATATGTGTCTTAGTAGGGTGTATTGTTGCGACTAGATGGCTAGCTTGTTTTAGTGACAGTCAGTGGATTAATAGATAGATAGATAGATAGATAGATAGATAGATAGATAGATAGATAGATAGATAGATAGATAGATAGATTATTCCCCAAAAGGAAATTGCAGTGTTGCAGCAGCAAATTCACATAAATCACAAAACACACCTAACTTACACAAAACAGACAATGAGGTAGGTTTAAAAAAGTTTTTCCAAATATATAATCTATAAAAACTATATTACTCAGAAATAGGAGTATAATAGTAGGAAGTAAAATAATAATAGAATAAAATAATAGAATAAAATAAACTGTGCAATTAAAAATAGTACAATGTGCAAATTAAATGTACAATGTGCAACACCACTCAGAGAATAACACTCCTCTCCCAGCACAGAGGGGAGTCATTATATATTATTATTGTAGTGGGCAGGAAAGACTTCCTGTAGTGGCCCTTGTTTCAGTGGAGTTGCCAGAGCCTCTGACTGAAAACACCCTGCTGTTTGACCAGTAGGTCATGTAGGGGATGTGAAACATTGTCCATTATGTTGAGTAGCTTGTGCAACATCCTTATCTCAAGGATGTTACATTGATCTAAAGGTTTTGGCCAAAAAATGTGACATTGTGAGTCACAACTCACACACATCTCATCACAACATTGGCATCCTTTGAATTCTACAGTCCACAAATATTTGCTTGTGTTGCCCTATCTGTAATGTTTAGATTTACCTTTGTTTGTACTCTCTCATTTTCCCCTTTTTCATTCAGCATGTCAAGGAATTTGGATTTTGTACTCCTGCTTGTCAAGGATGCATCAATATAAGCGTGTTTTTTTTTTCTCTCAAATTTGTCATAACGATAGGGTAACAAGTTCCTTTCAGTAAAAAAATAAAAATAAAAAAATAAATTCTAGGCAAATTTTTAAAAAATCTGGAAGTGTTAGTAGTAACAAATAGTCTTTGAACTCTTCGTCTGTATTAAAATTTGATTCCATTTGAATGATTTAATTTATACTTACACCATTAAAAAAACATAGGTTCACTCCCAGTATTACAGACAAATTTACTGTTCAAAGCATTCAGGATCTGATTCACCACAGAGAACCTTTTTGAAGATACAGAAGATATTGCTATATTTTTAATGCATTGAGCTCACAAAAAATGCCTTTTGTTACATTAGAGTGCTGAGTTTGAACAGTAAAGACATATATTTTTCATTTTGAACTGGTGAAGGATTGGCTGCACCATTGTTGCGCATTCAGGTGAAATCTGTTTTTAAAGGAATGCAATTCCATCCCTTACAATGCATGCGGCCACACTGTCAACTGACGTGTCATTTATGGAATATAGAGGATTGCCCACAGGAAAATTTAATTGGAAAATGCCTCTATTGAGGCAACTGGAACTCAATATGTTTACATGCACACTATTATTCCAGTATTATTCCAAATATGACAGTATTTGGAATATGATATGGGTCAGGTAAACCGCGTATTTCATTTTGATAGTCCTAATTTGGCCTTATTCCAAATTTAGCATTTTCTGATTAAGACATTTGGGATACACTGATATTATTTAGGTTTTGGGAGCATTCTTTAGACATATAGACAACACATTCAGAATATGCATTTTATCTGAGGTTTTTATTTTGTGACACATGACCTCTTACTTGCTTATAGTCAGCTCTGCATGTTTTACACTAAGCAACCCAACAATCAGAGTATGCACAGCTGCATGTAAATGGGAATAATAATTTTCATTAGCCATGATAATATTCCTACAGCTTAGTAGGAATATTGTCGTTTTCTGAATAAGGGCAAAAAACAGAATATTTTAGAACTGGTCTTAGACCTAGACTACCATTACCCTTCAGTTGTTCTGTTAGGTAGGTGATGAAGCCATACCTGTCCTCAGCATATCAGAGGACCCAGCTGGTGCCTCTGACCTTGGCATTCCAGGCATTCCTTTAGTGGTGAGAAGCGTGAAGCCTGTGTTATTAGAGAATGCACTGTTCCATTCTCTAACATCTACGTTCAGAATGAAATGTGCAGGTCGAATGCTGAGCATATATACCATACACAAACATACATTCACAAAAAGACAAATCACTGAACAAGCATTTTCATCTATCCATTATCTATACCACTGTGGCAGCGGGGGCGTGGTCAAGCGTCGGTCTGTGAACGGAGGGCGGAGTCAGGGAAGGTAAGTGGCAGAATCACTACACCTGATGTTAGTTAACCTGTGTTTGTGTATCTTCCCCAGTGACCGTGCCCTATAAAAGGAGAGAGAGAGAGCAGAGGAAGGTAGCTCTCGCCCCAATCAGATGACTTGTGTGTGTATATGCATGTGTGGCTGGGAGAGTGAAAATTAGTGAAAAGTGCAGAAATAAAGAGTTTTTGGAACTCAGTTCTGGCCTGCCGTACTTCTGTGCTCCACCCACCCGCTCTCATTCCTATAGTGGTGCCGAAACCCGGGACCGGAGCACAGAGGAGAACAGCCCCATGGAGTCCTCCCCCTTCAAGGACCTGATCCATGCCCTCGCCACGGCCCAACAGAGCCAGCACCAGGCACTGGTCACCCTCCGGAAGGAGCAGGAGCAAAGGTTCAAGGCCCTGGTGCTGGCGCAGCAGGAAGATCGTCAGGTGTTCCAGCACCTCCTCGCGTCGGCGGGGTCCACCACCTCCACCACTGCGGGCCCTCCCCACCTCACCCTAACAAAGATGGGCCCGCATGATGACCCTGAGGCCTTCCTCGCGCTCTTTGAGCAGGCAGCAGAGGCCTGGGGGTGGCCGGTGGAACAGCGTGCGGCATGCCTCCTTCCCCTGCTAACGGGCTAGGCACAGCTGGCTGCGCTACAGCTCCCCGCCGACAGCCAGCTGGTCTACGCAGCCCTGCACCAGGCCATCCTCCAGCATGTGGGGCGCACCCCGGAACAACAAAGACAGCACTTCCGCGCTCTGTGCCTAGAGGAGGTCGGCCGGCCATTCGCGTTTAGCCAGCAACTCCGGGACACCTGCTGGCGGTGGCTGAGGGCTGACAACCGCGACACCGAGGGACTCGTTGATCTGGTGGTACTGGAGCAGTTCATCACCCAACTCCCCGAAGGAACCGCGGAGTGGGTCCAGTGCCACCGCCCGGCATCGCTGGATCGGGCCATCGAGCTGGCAGAGGACCATTTGGCGGCTGTTCCCATGGCAGGACAGCCTGTCTCCTCTTCTCCTCTCTCTCTCTCTCTCTCTCTCTCTCCCTCCCCTTCTGTTCCTCGCCCTCGCCCCGTTCCCCCACCGTGGAGGTGGGGGCCAGCTCCACCCCAGCCAGCCCGCCACACCCACCGTGCCCTCCCATTTCCTACTTCCATGTTTGTCTCTCCCCCCTCAGGTGAGTGAGCTCCAGAACGCCAGTGCAGAGAGAGAGCCCGGGCCAGTTTGCTGGCGCTGTGGGGAGCCAGGGCACCTCCAGCATCAGTGCTCGGCGATGGAGGTGGGCACGGTGGTCCCTGATCCCTGACGCGCCAGGAACCGCCCTCGATCGGGTCAGAGCGTATCGCATACTGGTGAGTATCCAAGGGGATACGTATCAAGCTTTGGTGGACTCCGGCTGTAATCAGACCTCAATCCACCAAAGCCTGGTGCAAGACGAGGCATTGGGGAGAGCACAATTGGTGAAGGTGTTGTGTGTGCACAGGGATATTCACAACTACCCTTTAGTGTTGGTCCACATTTTATTTCGAGGGGAGAAATTTAGTGTAAAGGTGGCGGTTAATCTTCGCCTTACCCACTTGATAATTTTGGGGACTGATTGGCCGGGATTTTGGGAATTAATGACTCATTTAGTGAAGAGTGGGTCCTGCCGTAGTTCAGCAGGGGGAGGTCCCGGTGTGGCATTGGCGGGAGCAGCTGTCACAGAGCTGTCTACGTCATCACCGCGTCAGAGTGAGGAGCAGCAGGCTCCTCCTCCCTCTCTCAGGGATTCCCTCGCGGATTTCCTGTTAGAGCAGTCGCGAGACGAGACTCTGCGGCATGCATTTGACCAAGTGAGAGTAATCGATGGTCAAATGCTCCAGCCAAACGCCACCCCGTCCTTCCCCTACTTTTCCATTATGAAAGATTATACCGAGTGATGCAGGATACTCAGACTAAGGAGCTAATAACACAACTTTTGATCCCAAAGAGCCGCTGGGAATTGGTATTCCAGGCGGCTCACTTTAATCCCATGGCTGGACACTTGGGGCAGGATAAGACACTAGCCCGAATAATGGCTCGGTTCTATTGGCCAGGGATTCGCGGTGATGTCCGTAGGTGGTGTACGGCATGCCGCGAATGCCAGTTATTAAATCCAGCGGCCATTCCAAAAGTGCCTTTGCGCCCTCTGCCATTAATCGAGACCCTGTTCGAAAGAATTGGGATGGATCTCATCAGGCCATTAGATCGGTCAACACGAGGGTATTGCTTTATTTTAGTTCTGGTGAACTATGCAACACGATACCTGGAAGCAGTGCCGCTTTGCAATATCTCAGCACGCAGTATTGCGGAAGCACTCTTCCACGTCATCTCCCGAGTTGGAATCCCCAAAGAGATTCTGACTGATCAAGGCACTACGTTTATGTCATGCACACTGCGCGAACTGTATGGGTTATTGGGAATTAAGCCGATCTGCACCAGCGTTTATCACCCACAAACAGACAGCTTAGTCAAACGGTTTAATCGCACCCTCAAAAACACAATTAAAAAATTTGTAAGTGAGGACGCACGTAACTGGGATAAATGGCTCGAGCCTCTGCTTTTCATGGTGCAAGAGGTCCCACAAGCCTCCATGGGGTTCTCCCCGTTCTAATTATTATATGGGCGTAAGCCGCGTGGCATCCTAGATGTGCTGCGGGAAAATTGGGAGGAGGGACCTTCAACAAGCAAGAATGCAATTCAATACGTTATCGACCTGCATGCAAAACTCCACACACTCACACACAGAAGAATTTGCGGCAGGCCCAAGAACGGCAAATCCGCCTGTACGACAGGGGCACTCGCCTTAGGGAGTTCGCGCCAGGAGATAAAGTACTCGTGCTGTTGCCGACGTCGAGCTTCAAATTGATCGCCAAGTGGCAAGGACCCTTTGAGGTCACACGGCGAATCGGGGACGTCGACTATGAGGTGAGGTGAATGGACAGGCGGGGCATTACAGATTTACCACCTCAATCTGTTAAAACTTTTGAACGAGGAGGTCCCCGTGGCGTTGGTGTCATTGGTTCCAGAGAATGCGGAGCTGGGGCCGGAGGTTCAAAGGGGAACATTGGCATGGCTTACCACTCTGGTCCCCTGTGGAGACCACCTCTCCTCGACCCAACTCACGGAGGTTGCCCAGTTGCAAGCCAAATTTTCCAACGTGTTCTCACCCCTGCCTGGCCGCACCCGCCTCATAGAACACCACATTGAGACACCCCCGGGGGTGGTAGTGCGCAGCTGCCCTTACAGGCTGCCCGAACACAAGAAAAAGGTGGTTCTGGAAGAACTCGAGGCCATGCTCGACATGGGCATCATCGAGGAGTCCCACAGTGACTGGAGCAGCCAAGTGGTCTTGGTTCCCAAGGCCGACGGGTCGGTCCGGTTCTGTGTGTACTATAGAAAAGTCAATGCGGTGTCTAAATTCGATGCGTACCCAATGCCTCGTATTGATGAGTTGCTTGATCGACTAGGCAAAGCTCGTTTTTATTTGACACTGGATTTGACAAAGGGATATTGGCAGATCCCCTTGACTCCGTTATCCTGAGAGAAAACGGCCTTTTCCACACCGTTTGACTTACACCAGTTTGTCACACTTCCATTTGGGCTGTTTGGGGCGCCCGCTACATTCCAGTGGCTTATGGATAGGGTCCTCCGCCTCCACACCACCTATGCAGCCGCATACTTGGACGATATTATAATCTATAGTAATGACTGGCCACGGCATCTACAACACTTGAGGGCCATCCTTAGGTCACTGAGGCGAGTGGGTCTCACAGCCAACCCGAAGAAGTGTGCGATTGTGCAGGTGGAAGTATGGTATCTGGGCTTCCACTTGGGCAATGGGCAGGTGCGTCCCCAAATTAATAAGACGGCAGCAATTGCGGCCTGCCCAAGGCCCAAGAACATAAAGGGGGTGAGACAGTTCCTGGGGCTGGCTGGCTACTATCGTAGGTTTATACCTAATTATTCAGACGTCACCAGCCTGCTGACTGATCTCACTAAAAAGGGGGCACCAGATCCGGTCCAGTGGACAGAGCAATGCCAGTGGGCTTTCTCTAAGGTAAAGGCCACACTGTGTGGGGGGCCACTGTTACACTCCCCTGACTTCACTCTCTCCTTTGTTTTGCAGACGGATACGTCGGACAGGGTGCTGAGGCTGTTCTGTCCCAGGAGGTGGCGGGGGAGGATCGCCCAGTGCTGTACATCAGCAGGAAGCTGTCGGTGCATGAGGGCCACTACAGCACTATAGAGAAGTAGTGCCTTGCGATCAAGTGGGTGGTCCTTGCCCTCTGCTACTACCTACTGGGACACCCTTTCAGCCTCTGTTCGGTCCACACGCCCTGTCAAGTGTATGTGAGCATCATGGGTTTCCCACATTTGAAAGGGAAGGACTCGGACACAGGATTCCACTCGTCTTGTGTTTTTATTAATTTTCAGTGGAGTTGACGTTGTAATAGAAAGTTGGCATGTAGCAGAATTGTGGTAGTAGTAGAGTTTTTTCTGAAGAAAAAGTAGAAGTAGAAGGTGAAAAACCGGTAGCCTTTTTTGTCCTTTTTTCCCCGATGTGCTGTAAAGTTTGTGTTAGTAGCGAATTTCTCTTTGCAACTGCTGTGCTGCTGCTTCGTTACAAACTGAACGACTGAACGCCAACTCCGCCTATTGTTCTAGAAAGACCGCTGCCCTGCTAATTAGCGTTGTGATTGGCTTCACCTGTTCAGCGCAGCGTGCACCTGCGCCGGCAGCGTAGCACTGCGATTCAGTGTTGCAGGGAGTAGCGGAGGCAGCTGTCAATCATGTGAGCCTGTGTTCAGACACTCCTCACGGCAAGTCGCCGCGACACCTCCCACTCGATCTTGGCGTGGCGCGACATGGGAAGATCGCACCCATCAGGCGAGCTGGTCTCTGCTGATTTGTTCCTCCACTGGGAGGAGGGCGATGAGACATCGCACATCCCGATGCAGTGTGGTACCCTGCGGGTCCCAGGACTTTTTGGTTGGTTTTGGAGTCTTCACCTGAGCACATCCACCTGGGGGGACTTTCACATGGACATCCCGGACAACGCCTTTGGAGTCTGCATTCACGTTGACCACTCTTGCAAGCTTGAATTGCCCCCTTGGTGCGTTTTGGTCGCAGAGCCACACTATGTCTCTGACGGCAACATTTCTTTTTGCAGTGTGACACTTGCTGCGGATGAACAGGTTCGGGCCTGCAAGTTGGCTCCAGGACCTCCAGAAGTGGCTAACTTGTGTTTGCATTTCTTGCAGTCTCTTGAAGGGGTAGGTGGTGTAGTCTACTGTTTTGAAGACTCCAGTTTGTGTGGCTCGGCCAAGCAACAGTGTATTTGGGGTTATGTAGTTGATGTGGTCCTCATGGCTCTGAACTCTGACATCGATTGGCCTTTCGTTGGCAAGGTAAGCGGCTAGCTTAAGCACCGTCAGGAACTCACTGAAGGTAAGGCCTCCTCCGCCACCAAGGCTCTGCAGAGCTCTTTTGGTGACCTTGACAGCAGCTTCGGCAGCACCATTCCGGTGGGGTGAGTCAGCTGGAAGGATTTTCCACGTCCAGCAGGTACCGTTTTTGGCAGCATACTCTTCAAGTGATTCTTTGTTCAGTTGTCTCAGGTAAGTATACATTTCTTCCAGGACAGGTTTCGTTCCAATGAAGTTTGCTCCAGGATCGGACCAGATCTTCTGCGGATGACCACAGACAGAAGTGAACCTCTGCTAAGCAAGGAGGAAGCTCTCTGTTATTAGAGTGTTTGCCAGTTCGACATGGATGGCTCGGCTTGACATACAGCAGAATAGTACGCCCCATACTTTCATGCTTGCTCTCCTTTTGACATCATCCTTCACTTGATATGGTCCGAACAGGTCGACGGATGTGAACTGGAATGGTGCAGCTGGATTAACACGCTCTTCAGGTAAGTCACCCATGATTTGCTGACAGGTTTTTGCTCTTTCCTTCTTGCAGATGATGCAGTTCTCGACAACTTTTTGGGCCAGAATTCTTCCTCTGATCACCCAGGTTCTCTTTCGCATCTGCAGCAGAGTTCCTGCCACTCCGTCATGTCCCTCACTGTGTGCTTCACGGGCCAGGAGAGTGGAGACCCAGGCTTGGTATGGTAGCAGGGGAACAGCTTTACGGTCCTCTTTGAAGGCCTGTATCCGCCCTCCACACATCAAGATCCCAGTTACTTGATCTTTGTATACAACAAGCCTGTCAGTAGTTGTGTTTGGGAAGTTCACACCTTCTTGCGCTGCCAGGCATAGTTTCAGGAACACGTTTTTCCTTTCGCTGACAGTGATGACGCCAGATGAAGGTATTGCCTCCCATTTTGCTTCATCTCCCCTCTTGGCATGCAAGAACTTCTTAGCCACCCTCCAAGTCCATGCAACCGTCCCGACCAGCTGTCTTAGACTGCTGAAGTGCCTTTCGTCCAATAGATTTTGGACTGCTGCTACTGTCGGTGGTGGGTTTCTGGACTTGGTTTGTGCTTCGTCCTGGACTGCAATTGGGCTTTGTGCCTTCAGCTGACTTCGGGTGAGTACAGCAGTGAATGTTTTCTTCTGCATTTTTGTGACGTTGTCTCTTGCCTGTGCAGCAACATCTTTCGCTGACTTTTTTGGCCACTCACCCTCAGGAAGCTGAAGGAACTGCGGACCTGACTGCCACTCAGATTTCTCAATTAGGTCATCAGGACTGGCCCCTCGGGTGATGATGTCTGCAATGTTCTCGGCACCTGGAATCCACCACCAATCTCGGATGTCAGTGCTGCTTTGGATCTCACCAATTCTGTTTGCGTAGAAGGTTTGGTATCCATAACTTTCACGCTGTATGGCACCCAAGATGGTCTGGCTGTCGACTAGATGATATCACCTCTTGACCTCGATTCGGCAGTGCTTCAAGTGCTTCAGCCATGCTGCAAAGATTGCTCTGCACATTTCTGCTTTCACAGGGTCACCTTTGTGGTCGAGGGGGGTCAGCTTAGCCTTGGCCTAGACTAGCCTTACGACGACACCATGGCTGCAGCTCCAATGCAGGTACAGCATGGCACCATATGCATGCTCACTGCCATCAGAGAAGGTGATTGCACATGGTCTTTCAGCTGGATCTGGCGGTGTGAGAGCTCTGGGGAATCTGACTTGGCTCAGCTCAGCGTACTCTTCGAGGAGCTTTATGGCATTGTCTCTGAGCTCTCTGGACAAGGCGACATCCCAGGTGTCTTCTATGCAGTACATGACTTTTGCCTCTTGGAAGTCCCTGCAGATCAGGATGGCTCCCTTCTGTTTTGCTGGGGCCACAAGGCCGAGAGGGTCATAGAGACCAGAGACTTGGCTTAACAGCTCTCTTCTGGTGAGTGGGTCGGGGGTTTGTTCTCTCACTTGTTCTTTCAACAAGTCCTGGCCGAGGCACATTTTCTTCTTCCTCTTGGAGAAGTTCACCGCAACCATGACATGTAACTTGTCATCATCGATGGTGTAGCCGAGGCTCAGGGCTTTGTTATCCTCTTCAGTGAGTTGGTTTGGCAGGATCATGGTGTTTGACTCAATCTTCTCACCTCTCGACTCGCTCCTCCCACTTTGATCCGAGTAGATCCAGGGCTTCATGGAGAACCCTCCTGCTTGAAGAATCTGCTCAATGTTGGATGTGAGGCGTTTCAGGTGGTTGAAGTTGTTGTGGGAAGTCAATATGTCATCGACATAAGTATCCTCTTCAAGGACACGCCTCTCCTCTTTGAAGTGGTTGAATGAAGGCAGGCTGGCGGTCTCTCGCATGGCAACTTGGGCTATGCAACCAGCAGGTTTGTCTCCGATGTTGACTCTTGTTATGGTGAATTCTTCGATCTCTGCATCTTCTGTGTCACGCCACAGAAATCTGTGCAGGTGGACTTCTCTTTCCTCAAGCCAAACAGAGTTATACATTTTGCGGATGTCCCCTAAAGCTGCGAAGACACCAGCGTGGAACCTCAGCAGGACACCTCTGATTGGGTTCAGGACGTCAGGGCCTTTGATCAGGATGTCGTTTAGGCTGAGGCCACTGTACTTCTGGCTGCTGTTCCATACCAGTCTCACTGGGGTGGAGACTGAATGTGGATTTGGGGCTATCAGGTGACTTATATACCACACTGGCCCGGTCCAGCTCTGCAGAACCTCTTTGGACAGCTTCACTGCAGCTCTGCGGCTCACCATTTTGTGGACTTGTGAGGCGTAGGCCACTTTCCACTCCGGTTCCTTCGCCAGCTGCCCCTCAGTTCTGCAGAACATGGCTTCAACTGCTCTCTTGTTGTTGGGAAGAGATGCTGGGTCTTCTTTCCATGGGTACTTGGCATGCCAGTGTGGTTCAGGGCTGTGGTGGTCTCCGGCCACATAAGTCAAGCCGTCCCTCACCATCTCCATCTCCCTTTCTTCGGCCAGCGTCATTTCTTTCCCACCAGGATGACAGTTCCCACAGCGACATCCTCCGCATCTCGGTTCACAAGCTGCTCCAATGCTTTCCCATTTCCACCACTTCAGGAAGTCTCTGTTGCTAATGGCTGTGTTGGACTGGGAGCTGGGATGTCTGGGAGACTGGCAGGAGACTGGGACTTTGCAGGTGAGTTCGGTGTATCTGACCGATAGTGAGTCTTGGAGGTGTGGGCCATTAAGGTGACTTCTTCAAAGAGGTCCGGGTGTGTGCCTCCGATGGTCTTGCCAAGCGGGCCATCCCAGAGCACCAGGTCACCGACGGAATGAACCTTCTGGGGTACCAACTGCCCTTCTTTGTGGCTGATGAGGAGTTGTATCTCCTTTGGTCTTGCCAGATCTTCCAGGGAGATGTCTGAGAAGATTTTCTGCAGTTTTTCTGCTGGGACATGTCTGTGGACTTCTGCTATTTTGTCAAGTCCATAGCAGATGAGTTGGTGTGCTTTGAGTGTCCCTCTTGGGGTGCTGACATGTATCTTAAGCAGGTAGCACTTGGTTGCAACAGACACCTTCATCCCTCCAATGCCATGAACCACCAGTGTAACGTCTTCACTTCTCAGGTTCAACTTGCTTGCAGCTTTGTGCGTTATGTAGTTTGTGTCTGATGCCAGGTCGATGAGGGTCCCGACACTCTGTCCGTCATTGGCAGTGAAATTGAGGAGCATTAGGATGACTGGGTACTCAGTGAGGCAGTGTTCATCTAGAAGACTTCTCTCAGCAGCACTGGAGTTGAATGCCCTGGACGCTATGTTGCAGAAGGCATCTCGACACTGCTGTAGTGGTGTGTCGTTCACGAACGAACCATTCTTTTTGAACGAGTCTTCGAAGTGAACGACTAGAACTAGTTTGCGCTGCCTCTCGTTCTCGGTCGTTCGCGAATCAGCAGTCTCTGCTCGCTGGCAGCAGGGCGGTCGCTGAATCTCGGTCGTTGGCGAATCAGCAGGATCTGTTCAGTAGCAGAAGGGCGTCCAACTTGCATTTTGATCTGTGCAGAGCAGCGCCACTTTACTTCTTTAAGGGCTATCTGAGCCCTATTGTCAGAGCGCTGACACATGCCAGGTCTTTAGTTTACAATTTAGAGCTCTCACTCAGCAATACATTTCAGTTCACAGCGAACGAGCTCAGCAGTTCGCGAACGAACGAACAGCCAGCAGCCAGCCTGCCTGCTGCCATACTGGGCTGGGCGCATAGCAACGGTTTCCATGACTGTGATAAACAATGAAGAACGTGGCTCTGGAGATCGCGGCATACTGTGTTCGTTTTTTTTATGTTAATGCAATTTGTAATAAAGTGGTTTGTTCTTTGGAATGAGCGTTGCTGTTGAATATGAGCAAAATGGGTGTTACTTAATGGGTTTGAACAACTGCATGAAACAGTCTGCATCTATCGTAGTTGGCTTTACTTTATTTCCCTTGCCTACTGGGAGATACCATTATCAGAAAGTTCGCACCACTATGGGGGCGGGGGGCATGCATGTCTATTACAATTTCATAATAATACTTAAAAAAAGAGAGAATAAAATACAGCGGGCTGCCACTACTTATTTATTCAGAACTAGCATTTGTATTCATTTTTTCAGCAACACCACCACCTCTCTCGTTGTTGACAGAGTAGTACTGGACGGAGCTAGCGCCAGATACAGTACACAATTGACTGGTCATTGTAAATTGTGAGTTTTAAAATTGAGACCAGTTCAAGAAGAAACAATGCAAACAATGTAGGCAGTACGAATACATATAAAAATTACAAGAACTTTATTTACCTTTTCAGATTAACTTTACAGTGACTTGATTTATCAACTTTTACCATCACGATAAGTCCCCCCCCCCTCGCCCCGGCTGGGACGAGAGTTGAATATTCCGTTGGTCTTTAACATGAACTTGGGTGCGGATGGGGTGGTGGTGGTGGGGTGCATGTTATTCTCTGAAATGAGTGTTGCTGTTAAATAAGCAATTTTTTTTTTGCTTAATGGGTTTGAGAGAACAACTGCATAGCCGGCAGACCATGGCTCTACTAAAATAAATATAATAAATATAAAAACAGCTTTATTCTCATCTACATTTAATTAACTTTCAGAGCTTTGTTTATGTAGTCTTTTTCAGATAATACTAGGATAATGTTTTTCTTCCATCTTTTTCTCAAGCACATTGTAATGTATGAAAATCTATTGTGGATGGCACCTCTGCCGCCTCTCGTTCACTCAAGATGAACTAAACTTCGGACGACAGCCATTGTTGTGCCGCTTTGGTGTGACGTCATCAAAATGAACGAGTGAACGAACTGAACGAACGAATTTCTTTGCTGAACTGACCGACATGAACGAACTGGTGGAAATGAATCGCCATGTCCCACCAATACACTGCTGTGCCAGCTCTGGTGTGAGTTTGGAGAGGAACTGCTCCTGGGTTTCAGTGAGTCTTCTGCCCTCAGCCCTCGCTGGACTGAACTTGGGTGTTCTTTGGGACTGGGGTCTGGCAACTGGACAGAGGAGGTAGTGGTGTTGATCTTTGCATTCTGGATTCCCGCACAGGTAAGTAGTTTTCTTGCAGCTTTCACCAGTGTGGACTTCGAGGCATCTTTTGCAGGCACAGAGTTGTTGTGCTGCATCCCTCTTCTCCAATGGCTTTAGGTTGCTTCTAAACTTTCTGCAGAAGTACAGTTTTCTTCTGTGCTTTGGGTCACCACAGACGATGCAGCCTGCTGCGTCACTGTTGGACGACACTGCCGGACTGTTGGTTGCTTTTATTCTGGCTTGCTTCAAGAACTTGGTCTTGTCCTTGACAGGTTCAATGCCATCTTTCAGCTGGTCAAGTTGCTCATATATGGCTTCCTGTGACTTTAGGTAAGCCAGCAGCTTGTCAAAGCGGTTTTGACGGTCCACAGCATTACTCACATCAGCAACATAGGTGAGCCAGTCTTTCTTTAAAGTTTCTGGAAGCTTGCCCTCAATGGATCTGGTCACAATGGGGTTCTTTATGGCCTCGGCATTGTCCAGTTCATTTAAGTCGTAGAGAGCTTTTTCCACTGTTTGGATGAGCTCGATGACTTTTCTTGGCCGGCCGGCTTTGACTGGAGGAGTTGCTTGTAGATCTTCAATGATCTCGAGAGCGATGTTGGCTTGGTTCCCAAACCGGTTATCCAGAACTCTGAAGATTTCGTTTGAGGAGCTGTAGGTCGACAGGTATAGGTTTCCGGCCACCTTTTCATCGATGCTATCGAGCAGCTGGAATTTCTTGACCTCTCTAGACCCTGTCGGTTCACCCTGCTTCTGTAGAGCTTCCCACTCCTTCTTCCACCTGTAGTAACTTCGCTGGTTGCCAGCAAACTTTGGAAGGGCTGCGACTTTCAGCTTTATTGCTGGCACTGGAGCTGTACGGTGGACAGTGGGCTCTTCAGAGTCTGTCTTGATTTTTGCAGCTTTGATGAAGGTGGCCTTGCGCGACACCAGCTGGGGAAGTTGCACTTTGAGCTCTGTCATGCGGTGATCAAAGTCTCTTTGCTCTGCAGCGGGAGCCCAGCGGTTCCAGTCATGGTGCACTTCTTTTGCCTTCAGCACCAACGTCTCGAAGTGCTTCAGCATGAACTCATATGCCTCCAGAGTCATGTCGAGCTGGGCAGAGGAGACGTTCTTGCAGTCAGTTTCAGCGATGTGTAGGGCAAGGGGCAGCTCTTTTTCCCCATACGATTCCCAGAGTGTTTGTTGAATTAGGAGCTTTGCTTCTTTAGTCCTCTGCTTACAGTATGCCTCTGTCTTCTCCAGGTCGGCTTTCTTCTCGGTGCCCAGGTCCTCTACAGTGGCTGCGTCTGCTTCTGCCATGTAGGCAGCCTCAATCTCTTCGTTCGCCTCCATGACTCTCGAGCTCTCTGCTGTAAGCTTGTTGAAGTTTTGCTTTAGCTCCTCCACAGTCATCTCTAAGTGTGTTCTTGTAATGCAGTTAGCAAGATGGGAGAAAAGTATTTTGGCTGTGGTTCGCTCTGTTTTCAGTTCTTCTAATGACTTCACCATTTTATTTCTTTTTTCCAGGTGACTTCAAGCTTTATCCTCCAGGCCTCCAGGTGAAGTGTCTTCCCTTTCTGTTGGGTTGTGGCACGAGTGGAGTCTTGCTTCTTGGTCACTGGTGCATCGGTTTTTCACTGTCAAGTGTATGTGAGCATCATGGGTTTCCCACACTTGAAAGGGAAGGACTCGGACACAGGATTCCACTCATCTTGTGTTTTTATTAATTTTCAGTGGAGTTGACGTTGTAATAGAAAGTTGGCATGTAGCAGAATTGTGGTAGTAGTAGAGTTTTTTCTGAAGAAAAAGTAGAAGTAGAAGGTGAAAAACCGGTAGCCTTTTTTGTCCTTTTTTCCCCGATGTGCTGTAAAGTTTGTGTTAGTAGCGAATTTCTCTTTGCAACTGCTGTGCTGCTGCTTCGTTACAAACTGAACGACTGAATGCCAACTCCGCCTATTGTTCTAGAAAGACCGCTGCCCTGCTAATTAGCATTGTGATTGGCTTCACCTGTTCAGCGCAGCGTGCACCTGTGCCGGCAGCGTAGCACTGCGATTCAGTGTTGCAGGGAGTAGCGGAGACAGCTGTCAATCATGTGAGCCTGCGTTCAGACACTCCTCGCGGCAAGTCGCCGCGATACGCCCCTCCAGTGGCTCCACCGCATGAAGGATGCCAACGCGCAGATCACCCGTTGGTATCCGGCACTCCAGCCGTTTAAATTCAAGGTGATCCACAGGCCGGGGGCGCAGATGGTCGTGGCGGATTTCCTCTCCCATCGGGGGGGGGGGGAGGAGTCGGCTGCAGGCCGGACGCCTCCCCGGCCTGAGTCGGGCGGTGGGGGTATGTGGCAGCGGGGGGCGTGGTCAAGCATCGGTCTGTGAACGGAGGGCGGAGTTAAGTGGCAGAATCACTACACCTGATGTTAGCTAACCTGTGTTTGTGTGTCTTCCCCAGTGACCACGCCCTATAATAGGAGAGAGAGAGAGCAGAAGAAGGTAGCTCTCTCCCCAACCAGACGACGTGTGTGTGTGTGTGTGTGTGTGTGTGTATGCATGTGTGGCTGGGAGAGTGAAAATTAGACACTGAAAAGTGCAGAAATAAAGAGTTTTTGGAACTCAGTTCTGGCCTGCTGTACTTCTGTGCTCCACCCACCCGCTCTCATTCCTACAACCACTTATCCATCAGGATTGCAGGGGAAGCTGGAGTCAATCCCAGCTGACTTCAGTGAGAGGTAGGATACACCCTGGGAGGTCACCAATCTATCTCAGGACTAACACAGAGATAAACATCAATGCACACTCACATTTACACCTAAGGGAAATTTTGAGTAGCCAGTTGACCTAATCTGCATGCCTTTGGACTGTGGGAGCAAACCAGAGCACCCAGAGGAAGCCCATGCAGGTATGGGGAGACCCTGCAAACTCCACACAGAAAGGCCCCAGTTAGCTGTGAGGTTTGAACCCAGAACCTTCTTGCTGTGAGGAGACAGTGCTAATGATTGCACCACTGTGCCACCATGAACAAGCTTGAAGTGAAATTTCCCATTTCACAAGCATATATAACCAATAAATCCATGCCCTGTTCCCATCCATGTCAAATTATACGGTTTCCCCGTATTTTGTATGGGAAAATGCGATTTTTTTGGCTAATACGGCGCACACTGATTTTCATACGGGAAAATTACGTTTTGTATCAGAGATTTTTTCCGTTACTCTGAGAATTTTCTTAGCATCCGCCATTTATTTTTTCAAACATGCATGCCCAATGAAACGGAACTATTTTCGATTTATGTGGTTCTATAGTTGCACGTGGTTTTCTCGGTCATTTAAGTCCATCGGCTCGGACTGCCCAGACTTCTGTGACAGCTGCAGAAGTTATGTTCTGTCAATTTGTTGTGGAACACAACATTCCCCCCCGCCCCCCCCCCGACTGTGGCAGACCATTTTTCGCAGCTAGTGGAAAAAAAATGTTTCCTGATTCAAAGACTGCACAGGTAAGCATTTGTGTGTGTGTGTGTGTGTGGTTTTTTTAAAAAAAGTTTTTACTGTTTTCATGTAGGAAAGCTTCCTCCATTATCATAATTTCGGGAGGCGATACTGGGAGTCGCCGTTTATACAATAGCAACTGTAGTTACCTGGGAATTTCTGGTTTCGCTTCCCTAAACATTTTAATTGCTGATAGACATTATATGTAGACACAGATGACCAACACCCGTTACTACCATCAGTCATCAGTAAACTGTATTGAATGAAGAGTAATGGTGGTAACGACCATTGGTAACCTGTCTCTAAAATGTGTAGTAGAGGATGGAAGCAAATTAACACCATCTACATGTTTGCCGTGCTCTGATTTTCTTTTATTGACCAGGAAAATAATAGATGTATACTGGGGAAAGATCTTCGATGTAAAAACTGCTCTGGGTGTTGCCAGGTTTCCAATGCTGAAACAACTTTTTACTGCTTTGCTGTGCCTCCCACATAGCAATGCAGATAGTGAGAGGGCTTTTTCATTGGTTAGGAAAATTCATACTGAGTACAGAAATATGGCTGCAGACACATTAACTGCATACTGTATCTGCAAATTAAAATGAACTGTGACGAGGAGCTACAACTGCTACCCAAGCAGTGATATTATAGCTAGTGCCAAATCTGCAACATCTTTGTACAACAAAGAACATTCCAAAAAAGAGTAAGATTTAAATTCTTGTTATAAATTACTGGGAAGATTTTCAATTTAACTTCATAATTTATTAATATTTTCACTTATCCTTGTTTACATAATATACTTGCTGTGGTTCAGTCATCTTTAGTTGGATCTAACACTGCTTGTGGTGTCAACACTTTTTTTTCTCAAATGGAACTTTTACTAACCTTCATTTACTGTTTGACATGATTATATATAATTTATTACATGTAACCTATTTTAATTAACATACCTACTTAGTACTGCTGTTATATTTCAAGTAATTTTCTTTGGTGGAATGTAATATTGTAGGCGATGTCAACACTTATCAATTAGAACTTTGTGTAATTTTTATGAACTATTTAATATTAATAAATTGTATTTGCAAAATTTACATCAATAATTCTGGTATTACTGATGCAATGTATATTAAATAATTAAGTTTATAGTTCAGTCATTCTCTTTAGTACTGTAGATAATTGTTTACTTGACAGTCCTTTTTAATTCAGTTTTCTCTGGGATCTAAAATTTCTTTTTTATTCAGTTCATGCTTATTTGATCCCTTTAACTTGATGCAGTGTGATAAATATGCCTATTACAATAGGAGTGTATAATGTGGAATAAAACAATCAGTGCTTTGGATTATATATTGGAATTTTTTCTCGTGTATAAGGGCTCATGGGTGTATATAAGGGAAAAGTACAGATTTTGTAAGGGCATGGGTAACTAAAGGTTGACATGTATGCCTGTTCCTATGTTTAGTATCTTACTGTGTTCCAACTGAACAAAGATCAATACTAAACCTTGATATCTAAAAGAAAACCACAATGGACCATAATATAATGGAAACGCTGTTTAAATATTATAAGCCAATATTTGCAATCTGATTACAGCATTATGAACAGAGTAATATGGTTACAGTGTAATATTCTAAGATGGTGCTGGATAGTAGAATGACTGTGTAATCTTACCAAATTTAATGGCAGAAGAAAGTGCAGGTGGCTTGTTGCCCTATAGTGGTACCTCAGGGAAAGTGTTGTCATCACAACCTATGAGCCACAATTATGGCATCTTTCCAAGGTTATACAAAGCTGTTATTTTGGGAGTTGCCATGTGTCTGGCTGGCCTTGGAGACAGCACAAAAGTTCTAGCTCTGCTGTTCTGCAAAGAGTGCCCAGCCACCTCTAAGAGGACAAAGTGTCTAGTCTGTTCACAGCCTTGCCTTTCACACAGGCCAGAGGATATCGGCATGCCAGTGTGTAATAGAGTTTAGCCCTGAGCAAGGGATGAGACCCAGGCAGTTGGTTAAGAGAAATACTTCATCTAAATGAGCTTATGTAGTTAACACTGAATGCAAGGTACCAAGGACCATCTAACATGATCACATTTGAGTAACTCTAATTGGCACCTGCTAGCCTTCTTTTATCATTAGCAATGTTAGGATTCATGGATCACAGGTTCATCAGCAGGAATATTCACAAGTAACAGCATTAATTTTGGTAACACTTTTTTTTTAAAGAACTCTTAATTCTACACATTTTATTTCTAAAATTACTTGAAATAAAAGGGGTATCTTGAAAGAATACATTTGCAAAAATTAAATGTGATATTCTTTTTATTCACATTAATGTTTTCTTTACCTACAATGCCCTCCACGATTATTGGCATCCCTTCTAAAGAACAGTAAAAAGGGTAAAAAAAAAAAAAAAGAACCTTTTGGTGAAGTAGCTTCATCTTACACTGAAAAAAAAAAATCCAAACTTTAATTGAAATAGGTTTGTTCAGAACCCCCCCCCCCCCCCCCCCAATCCTTCATCAAGAAATAATTATTTTCAACAAAAATACATGTGCCCCTACTAGTGGCACCCCTGGAAATGATAGTCAACACATCCATCCATCCATTATCTATATCTGCTTATCCTGTTCAGGATCGCAAGCAAGCTGGATCCTATCCCAGCTGACTATGGGCGAGAGGTGGGGTACACCCTGGGCGAGAGGCAGGGTACACCCTGGACAAGTCACCAGGTCATCACAGGGCTGACACAGTCACCACAATGTAACTGAAATATGCTTAAGTGTTTTCCATTTAAATTGTACATTTTTGACTTGATTGGAGTGTGTAGGAACTTTCAAGCTGTAATCCATGACTTCCTGATTAACTGGGGAACAAATATGAGGTCAAAGAGGCCAAATTCCCTTAGGCATCCATCAACATGGGAAAGATAAGCGAACACACAAACCTAATGAGAGAGAAGTGTGTTGACCTTCATAACTCAGGGAATAGTTATAAAAAAAACAGCTACTCACCTGAAAATGTCCATTTCTACTCTTAGTACAATAATAAAAAAAAGGACAACAACTGGAACTGTTACAACCTTGCCTGGAAGAGGACCCAAGTTTATTTTTCCCCCATGTACAGTGAGGAGGAGGGTAAAAGAGGCAAAAAAAAGTCCACAAGGATCTCTGTTGGTGAATTACAAGAAAAAGTAAAATCTTGGAGTTTCCAAGTCTCCAAAACCATCACTGGATGCCACCTCCATGCCAAAAGATTATTTGGAAGGTATGCCAGAAAAAAGCCTTTTCTGCCAGTTAATCAGAAATGTAAGCGCCTGAAGTTTGCCAAATTATACTACAACTTTGACTGGGACCATGTTCCATGGTCGAATCTAACAAAAAATGGAACTTTTCGGGAATAAACACTAAGGTGGGTTTGGCATAAAAAGAAGGACAGCTATAATGAAAAGAACCTGATCCTACCTGTAAAATATGGTGGAGGTTCTGTGGTGATGTGGGGTTGTTTTTCCTTCAAAGGGCCTGGAAACCTTGCTAGGGTGCATGGCATCACGGACTCCATGAGATACCAGAACATTTTAAATTAAAATCTGGCTGCATTTGCCAGGAAACTAAAACTGGGTTGTCATTGGGTCTTCCAGCAGGATGATGATCCAAAGCATATGTTCAAATCAACACAAAAATGGTTAGCTGACCAAAGAATCCAGCTTCTGCCATGGCCATCTCAGTCTCCTGATCTGAACCTTATTGAAAACCTGTGGGGTGAGCTGAAGAGGAGAATGCACAAGAGAGGGCCTTGTACCCTCAATGATCTGGAGAGATTGTGTAAAGAGGAATGGTCTCAGATGCCCTGCTCTGTATTCTCCAACCTCATAAAATGTGACAGGAGAAGACTCAGTGCTGTTTTACTGGCAAAGGGAGGCTGCATAAAGTATTAAATGTACAAGTGCCAATAATATTGGTACATGTGTTTTTGTTGAAAATAATTATTGATTGATGAGTGATTTGTTTTTCCCTGAATAAATTTATTTCAATTACAGGTTGGATTTTTCTCATTTTTTTCAGTGTGAGATGAAAGTACTTCACCAAAAGGTGGATTTTTCCTAAACCTTTTTACTAATCTTTACAAGGGATGCCAATAATCATGGAGGACACTACATAACAGCACTTATCGTAAAAGTAAATGCAATTTCAATGGCAGTAGAATTTTTATTTGTAATATGTATTCATCAGACATCAGCTAAATAATAGATAAGCAGCAAGTAACTACTGACATGGTGTCTTTGTTTTAAACTTATTTTTAGATAATTTTCTTGCTTTTTCAATATATGGTATTATGGTGAAATTCAGTATGCATATAATGTCACCTGTCATGTAATGAGATCAGATCTGGATGCAACAGAAGTTTCAGTTCTTGAAATGAAAAAATGAGGCAAGTGGTATAAAACATAACCCAAAGCATAGTGAGAAACAGGCAGAAAATCAGGTGATCAGCAAACAATAATCACAGGGCAGAATCAAAAGGCAGACTCAGTAAAGTCAAAACCAGAATAGCAGAATCACAAAATGCTAAGGCTTGGTAAAAGACTGGTAACAAAGACACTGGATTGTGGCAGTGAGTGTGCACTGCAAAAAAATGAAAACTAAATTTGAGGAGAAAATTCCTTAATAGTGAAATTATCTTGCTGCATAGACAGATAATTTTACTTGACAAGACATCTTGGAATAAGTTGGTTACAATCTAGAACTAGTTTTAATAATCTCAGAGTTGGTGTCTTGCATTCTTCTAATAGGAAATGCTAGATTATTTCAACTATATTCAAGATATTCTAACTTGTTAAGCTATCATTTTTGCAATGTAGAAGAATACAAGACACCAACTCTGAGATTATTAAAACTATTTCTAGATTGTAACCAACTTATTCCAAGATGTCTTCTCAAGTAAAATTATCTGTCCATGCAGCAAGATAATTTCACTAGTATTAAGGAATTTTCTCCTCAAATTCAGTTTTCAGTTTTTTGCAGTATGACTGTGCATGAATTGGGTGCAGGTCTGTGTGATTTGAAGTCCAGTGAACTTGAACATGACAGCTGTTGGGATTCTTGTCTGTGGTGGGCATGTTTGCAAGCTGTGGTGAATACTGGGAAATATAGTCCAGAACAGACTCCAGAGCTGACATGATAGAGCCCCCCTAGGAGTTCATTCCAAGAGTGATTCTTTTTTTTTTTTTTTTTAACTCCCTCTGGGGTGGGCACCTGGTTTCTCAGGCTGTGCAGTGTGGAATTCCTGGAGGAGCAGGTTGAAACCCAGCACTGTTCCTCTGGACCATAGTTCTCCCAATCCACTAAATATTCCAGCCTGCCTTCTCTCCACCAGGAGTTGATGATAGCCTTGATGATGAAGGTAGGCTGACTATAAGTGGTGCTTGGTGGTGGTGGTAGTGGGGTTGTCAGAGGCTAGGGGATCTGAGATAACAAGATTGAGCTGGGAAACTTGGAATGACAGGGAAATGTATGTTGGGGAAGGTCTAGCTTAGGGTATAAGTAGGATCTTGGAGTGACAGATGTACTGGCCATTAAAGTGCATATTCTGGACCAATTTCATTTTTTTTAATATGAAAGTATGTCCCTTTACACACTCATCCAGAAGGGTAATTTTGCACAAGGCCATCTGTCTACAGCAGAAAAAAATAAAATAACAAAACACTTCTGGAAAAATCCCAAGGGAGTCTGGAGCCAGATTCGTGACATTATCTGCAGACACACCAGCAGGCTGTGCAAGCTTTGCACGGTTTAAGTGCACAGCCTGTGTAGACCAAGCACTCCCATTTCTCTCTCATTGTCCGGTCTTTTGGAAAATGATGAGTACTAATCCCATCAAGATTGGTGTTGCTACACCCTCCTACGATACATCTGTTAACCATTTTAATAATTACGTGATAATGTTGAAGAAATTTGCAGAAAACCACCAGGTTATTTTCTCATAAACAAACCAGCGCTGACATAGGATTCAGAGGGAGGCGTCCTGCAGATGGCGTCACGAAAATCAATGTTTGCCGGGAAATTCAAATGCCAAGTTTTTTTCAGAGGTGGACCAATTTGCCTCAAATGGCTTGATTTCAACTGAATTTTTCTGGTATTGTGCAAGGTAAAAAAATTGCAGAAAATGCAGAATGTTACAGATATTTGACCAAAGTTTAATATAAATTAGGAGAATTACATTGATCTTGCTCCTGAATTTACCTGTGATATGCACTTTAAGCTTTCTACACCATGCCATGCCCTTGATGTTCCAAGTGGCTAGCCATATACAGTCCCCTGGCTGGTAACTTAGGTTCTCCCCTCTGCATCAGTCAGCCAGTTGCTTATTTTTTCTGGCCACTTGTTCCAAGTACTGGTGCATGTTCTCCCACACCTGCTCAGTCCGTTCACATTAGTCATATGGCATTCCAGGGGAACAAGGGAGGTTGGAATCCAAGCACTCATTGTGAGGGAGTGAGATGGTTAATGATTAGGTGAACCAGTTCTGAGCATACTCCACCCGTGGTTGAACCAGTCAACTTGGTTATTTGCACAGAAAGTCCTCAGAAAGTGACAGATCCCCTGATTGCCATGCTCCACCTGCCCATTACATATACAAAGTTGTAAATTTATTCCTAATGAGCAAGCCAGAAAGTCATGGTGGCAAGGAAAGATTCCTGAGACAACATGAGGAAGAAACCATGAGAGGAACCAGACTCAAAAGAGAACCCTTCCTCATCTGGGTGACACTGGATAGTGTGTGATTATCAATAACTCACTTCTGTAACTGTGTGCTATATATATAGTACCATTCAAAAGTTTGGACACACCTACTCATTCATAGGTTTTTCTGTATTTTGACTATTTTCTACATTGTAGAACAATACTGGAGACATCAAAACTGTAAGATAAGAAATGGAACGTACAACCCCGATTCCAAAAAAGTTGGGACAAAGTACAAATTGTAAATAAAAACGGAATGCAATGATGTGGAAGTTTCAAAATTCCATATTTTAAATAGAACATAGATGACATATCAAATGTTTAAACTGAGAAAATGTATCATTTAAAGAGAAAATTTAGGTGATTTTAAATTTCATGACAACAACACATCTCAAAAAAGTTGGGACAAGGCCATGTTTACCACTGTGAGACATCCCCTTTTCTCTTTACAACAGTCTGTAAACGTCTGGGGACTGAGGAGACAAGTTGCTCAAGTTTAGGGATAGGAATGTTAACCCATTCTTGTCTAATGTAGGATTCTAGTTGCTCAACTGTCTTGGGTCTTTTTTGTTGTATCTTCCGTTTTATGATGCACCAAATGTTTTCTATGGGTGAAAGATCTGGACTGCAGGCTGGCCAGTTCAGTACCCGGACCCTTCTTCTACGCAGCCATGATGCTGTAATTGATGCAGTATGTGGTTTGGCATTGTCATGTTGGAAAATGCAAGGCCTTCCCTGAAAGAGACGTCGTCTGGATGGGAGCATATGTTGCTCTAGAGCCTGGATATACCTTTCAGCATTGATGGTGTCTTTCCAGATGTGTAAGCTGCCCATGCCACACGCACTAATGCAACCCCATACCATCAGAGATGCAGGCTTCTGAACTGAGCGCTGATAACAACTTGGGTCGTCCTTCTCCTCTTTAGTCCGAATGACACGGCATCCCTGATTTCCATAAAGAACTTCAAATTTTGATTCGTCTGACCACAGAACAGTTTTCCACTTTGCCACAGTCCATTTTAAATGAGCCTTGGCCCAGAGAAGACGTCTGTGCTTCTGGATCATGTTTAGATACGGCTTCTTCTTTGAACTATAGAGTTTTAGCTGGCAACGGCGGATGGCACGGTGAATTGTGTTCACAGATAATGTTCTCTGGAAATATTCCTGAGCCCATTTTGTGATTTCCAATGCAGAAGCTTGCCTGTATGTGATGCAGTGCCGTCTAAGGGCCCGAAGATCACAGACACCCAGTATGGTTTTCCGGCCTTGACCCTTACGTACAGAGATTCTTCCAGATTCTCTGAATCTTTTGATGATATTATGCACTGTAGATGATGATATGTTCAAACTCTTTGCAATTTTACACTGTCGAACTCCTTTCTGATATTGCTCCACTATTTGTTGGTGCAGAATTAGGGGGATTGGTGATCCTCTTCCCATCTTTACTTCTGAGAGCCGCTGCCACTTCAAGATGCTCTTTTTATACCCAGTCATGTTAATGACCTATTACCAATTGACCTAATGAGTTGCAATTTGGTCCTCCAGCTGTTCCTTTTTTGTACCTTTAACTTTTTCAGCCTCTTATTGCCCCTGTCCCAACTTTTTTGAGATGTGTTGCTGTCATGAAATTTCAAATGAGCCAATATTTGGCATGAAATTTCAAAATGTCTCACTTTCAACATTTGATATGTTGTCTATGTCCTATTGTGAATACAATATCAGTTTTTCATCTCATCTCTCATCATCTGTAGCTGCTTCATCCTGTTCTACAGGGTCGCAGGCAAGCTGGAGCCCATCCCAGCTGACTACGGGCGAAAGGCGGGGTACACCCTGGACAAGTCACCAGGTCATCACAGGGCTGACACATAGACACAGACAACCATTCACATTCACACTCACACCTACGGTCAATTTAGAGTCACCAGTTAACCTAACCTGCATGTCTTTGGACTGTGGGGGAAACCGGAGCACCCGGAGGAAACCCACGTGGACACGGGGAGAACATGCAAACTCCACACAGAAAGGGCCTCGCCGGCCACGGGGCTCAAACCCAGACCTTCTTGCTGTGAGGCGACAGCGCTAACCATTACACCACCGTGCCACCCAATATCAGTTTTTGATATTTGTAAATTATTGCATTCTGTTTTTATTTACAATTTGTACTTTGTCCCAACTTTTCTGGAATCAGGGTTGTATATGGAATAATGTGGTAAACTAAAAATTGTAAAAACGTTTCATATTTTAGATTCTCCAATGTAGCCACCGTTTACCTTGATGATGCTTTGCACACTATTGGCGCTATCTTAACCACCTTTATGAGGTAGTCACCTGCAATACATTTCAATTTACAGGTGTGCCTCATCAAAATTTAATTCACTGAATTTCTTGCCTTCTTAACGTGTTTGAGGCCATTAGACAGTAAATAGTAAATAATAAAAATACAGTAAATAGCCATATTCGACAGCTGTAGTAATCTATATTATGTCAAGAACTGCTCAGCTAAGTAAATGGAAACATCAGTCCATTATTACTTTAAAACATGAAGTATCTTTTAATTCATAAAAATAAAGAAAAAACATTGAATTAGAAAGTTTGTCCAAACTTCTGACTGCTACTGTAGTCAAAAAAAAAAAAAAATGCAGTCATGTTTCATACTTTTTTCTTCCCCCTTAATTCACCATGAAAATAACCTGGCTGAAGCTGGTCAAGTGGAGGGCTGACTGTAACCCTGTTGTAGCACAGAAAGGGTTACATTCATATATTCCTCCATTGCTTGCTGATCAGTGAATGACAAGTGATATATTCTGCTGCATGGTGGAGTGGTGCCAGAGAAGAGATTGATCACACAGTTGTATGGACGATGAGGAGGTAAGCTTTGGTCTTGTTAAAGACTTCTGTTAATCTGGGGTATTCTTTGGGGATGAGCAGCTGCCAGTGTCTATCAAGGCTTTCCATTGTTGTGGCAGTGCATGAGTTTCAAGGGCAATGCAGGCAGTGCTTGAAACAATAATAAGACCATTTATGGAAGTTTCGGTTCAGCCAGGAAATTTGGGGGTTATGGAGTTGCATCCAGGGAAATCTGAGAATGATGGGGTACTTGCAGGTTACTGTGATGGGATTTTGTCCTGTTGTTGTCCACTAACCTGAATTTGCAAGGGTTCTGGTACTAATGGGTCTCCAGTCTATGGTGCTGATATTTAGGGGATGCTTAAGAGGCTAGAAAGGAAGCTTAAGCTGAATCCTGATGTGATGATTAATGTAATTCGTTGCTGCTCTAGAATCAATCAGGGCTAGAAGAACAAAGATGATTCCTGAGTATTTAATATGGGCATGAATGATAAATGATTGGCATGAGAGAAACTTGTCTTGAGTCACCGCAATGTTTGGTGAGACAGCAGGTTTTCTCTCCTGGCATTAAGGCTGTGGGGGGCTTTCCTCCATGTGGGGTAACTGATGATGGTGTGACTGGTTTCCTCAAGGTAGAGACAGAGTTGCTCTCTCCTCCATCTTTCAGGTTCAGTCAGTGAAGCTTGGTATGGCTGATTTGCATGGGTTCAGGAGTGGCTGGGCTCATGTGTTTAGGAGAAGCTAGGGCCATGATAGGGTTGGTGGTCCTGACACACCTGTTGCAACTCCAGAGGACATGGATGGCCATGTTAATTAGTGACTCAAGGAAGGTCTGATCATCTCTGCCTGCCAGCTCAGTGAAAATCTCAGCACTTAGACCTTGGCAAAATGCAGTTTTGAGAACAGGTTCTCTCCAGCTGCTGTCTGTCAAGTTGCTCTCTGACCTCTTTTCCCTCTAGTGAGTTGTCAAAGACCCTGCAGAACAGTTCAATGAAGCAGGTCATACTGAAGTAAAAACCCTCAGCACTGACATGTTTCTCCTGTAAACTTTATCGGGTCAGAAGATGAGTGGATTTGGCATAGTTGCTGCAGGTGAACTTGGTGGCACTGTTGCTGTGGTGGGAGGTAAAGGACATACACTCACTGGCCACTTTATTAGGCACACCCATACACCTGCTTTTTTTATACAGTTATCTAATCAGCCAATCCCTTGACAGCAGCACAGCATAAAATCACACAGCTACAAATCAAGCGCTTCAATTAATATTCACTTCAACATCAGAATGGGAAAACTTGTGATCTCTGTGACTTTCACTGTGGCATGGGTGATGATACCAGATGGACTGGTTTGAGTATTTCAGAAACTGCTGATCTCTTGGGGATTTCACACAAAATAGTCTCTAGAGTTTATGCAGAATGGTGCAAAAAACAAAAAACACTGAGTGAGCGACAGTCCTGCACTGTAAAAAAAGAATAGTTGAGAATACTTGAAATTTCAAGGCAACCGTCTGCATTAAGAATTTTATGTTTTGCCAACGATGTGCCCATGATAATCCAAACTATGATAAAACTGTTATCTTTATTAAGATTTCTTAATTAAGTCAATTTTCAATTCCTCATTCTGCCAACATAGATTTCTCTTTTTGCTGAACAGTGGCATTCACAGTAGTACAAAAAGGCACCTCCCCACCTCACCTTAACGAAGATGGGCCCACACGACGACCCTGAGGCCTTCCTCGATCTCTTTGAGCAGGCAGCAGAGGCATGGGGCTGGCCGGTGGAACAGCGCGTGGCACGCCTCCTCCCCCTGCTAACGGGCGAGGCGCAGCTGGCCGCACTACAGCTCCCCGCCGACAGCCGGCTGGTCTATGCCAACCTCCGCAGGGCTGTCCTCCAGTGTGTGGGGCACACCCCAGAGCAACAATGGCAGCGCTTCCACGTACTGCACCTGGAGGAGGTCTGCCGGCCGTTCGCGTTTGGCCAGCAACTCCGGGACGCCTGCCATCGGTGGCTGAGGGCCAACAACCATGACGCTGAGGGAATCATCGACCTAGTGGTGCTGCAACAATTCATGGCCCGACATCCCGAAGGAACAGTGGAGTGGGTCCAGTGCCATCGCCCGGCGTCACTGGATCAGGCCATCGAGCTGGTGGAGGACCATTTGGCGGCTGTTCCTACGGCAGGACAGCATGTCTCCTCTTCTCCCCTCTCCTCTCTCTCTCTCTCTCTCTCTCTCTCTCCCCCTCCCCTTCTGTTTCTTGTCCTCGCCCCGTTTCCCCACCGCGGAGGCGGGGGCCAGCTCCACCCCAGCCGGCCCGCCGCACCCGTGGTGCCCTAACGTTTCCCACTTCCGTGTCTGTCTCTCCCCCCCCTCAGGTGAGTGAGCTCTGGAACACCGGTGCAGAGAGAGAGCCTGGGCCGGTTTGCTGGCGCTGCAGGGAGCCGGGGCACCACCAGCATCAGTGCTCGGCGATGGAGGTGGGCACGGTGGTCTGGATCCCCGACATGCCAGGGACCGCCCTCGATCGGGCCGGAGCGTATCGCATACCGGTGAGTATCCAAGGGGATATGTATCAGGCTTTAGTGGACTCCGGCTGTAATCAGAGCTCAATCCACCAAAGCCTGGTGCAAGACGAGGCATTGGGGAGAGCACAATTGGTGAAGGTGTTGTGTGTGCACGGGGATGTTCACAACTACCTTTTAGTGTCGGTCCACATTCTATTTCGAGGGGAGAAATTTAGAGTAAAGGTGGCGGTTAATCCTCGCCTTACCCACTCGATAATTTTGGGGACGGATTGGCCAGGATTTAGGGAATTAATGACTCATTTAGTGAAGAGTGGGGCCTGCCATAGTTTAGCAGGGGGAGGTCCCGGTGTGCCATTGGTGGGAGCAGCTGTCACAGAGCCGTCTATGTCATCACTGCGTCAGAGTGAGGAGCAGCAGGCTCCTCCTCCCTCTCTCAGGGAATCCCTCGAGGATTTCCCGCTAGAGCAGTCGTAAGACGAGACTCTGCGGCATGCGTTTGACCAAGTGAGAGTAATCGATGGTCAAACACTCCAGCCAAACGCCACCCTGTCCTTCTCCTATTTTTCTATTATTAAGGATAGATTATACCGAGTGACACAGGACACTCAGACTAAAGAGCCGATAAGACAGCTTTTGATCCCAAAGAGCCGCCAGGAATTTGTATTCCAGGCGGCTCACTTTAATCCCATGGCTGGACACTTGGGGCAGGATAAGACACTAGCCCAAATAATGGCCCGGTTCTATTGGCCAGGGATTTGCGGCGATATCCCTAGGTGGTGTACAGTGTGTCACAAATGCCAGTTAGTAAATCCAGCGGCCATTCCAAAAGCGCCTTTGCACCCTCTGCCATTAATTGAGACCCCATTTGAAAGAATTGGGATGGATCTCGTCGGGCCATTAGATCAGTCAACACGAGGATATCGCTTTATTTTAGTTCTAGTAGACTATGCACCGTGATATCCGGAAGCAGTGCCTCTTCACAATATCTCAGCATGTAGTATTGCAGAGGCGCTCTTCCGCATCATCTCCTGAGTTGGAATCCCCAAAGAGATTCTGACTGATCAAGGCACTACGTTTATGTCACGCACACTGCGTGAACTGTATGCGTTACTGGGAATTAAGCCTATCCGCATCAGCATTTATCACCCACAATGGACGGCTTAGTCGAATGGTTTAATTGCACCCTCAATAGACAGCTCAAAAGCTATCTATATCTTTAAAAATAAAAGAGTTTTGGGAACTCAGTTCTGGCCTGCCGTGCTTCTGTGCTCCACCCACCTGCTCAGATTCCTACAAAGGCAATTCAAAGTGCTTTGCAAATAAATGAAAAATATGAAAGACAGTAACATCAGGTTTTTCTGCTGGGTTTATATTCTTTTAGCATATCAGAGACCTAGACCATTTTGTGATTTATAGACTAGAAGCAACACTTTGAAACACTTTGAAAGAGTAAAGATTTTAGGACTACACTGGAGAAATGTGTAATGTTCTCCTGGTTTTGGTTAGAACTCTTGCAGCAGTATTTCAATTAAGTTAGAGCTGTTTAATGATCTTTTTAAGATGTTCAGTTAGGAGACCATTAGAGAAGTCAACCCTGCTGGTAATAAAAGTGTGGATTAGACTGTAGAGGTCTTGTAGGGGCAATAATCCTTTAATTCTTGAAATTTTTTAAGATGGTAAAGTGCTGTTTTGGTGACTGCTTTAATATGGCTAATATAACATTCAGATCTTAGTCTATTAGAACACCACAATTTCAAACATGGTCTTTGGTTTTTAGCCCCTGGAGTTGATACATACACTGATTCTGAGTTGTTGCTTTCTTTGCTACCAAACACAATAACCTCTTTTTTCCTTATTTTAAAAGAAGGAAATTTTGACTCATCCATCTCATCCAAATTTATCTGCTCCATATAAATGAACACAGTCTATTGGTTTATGATAGTTTGCTGAGAGAACTAGGCATATTTGAGTATCGTTTCCATAACTATGATAAGCAGTACTATAGTTCTGTGTTCTTTGACCTAATGGGAGTATATAGAAATTGAATAAGATGGGTCCAAGAATTGATCCCTTTGTGATTCCACATCATTGTGATCCTATCAGATTCATAAATGCCAGTGGTAACAAAATTATCCCAGTCTTCTAAATACCATCTGAATCAGTTAAAGACTGTTCCAGGACTGTTATAAATTGATTAAATAACATAATGCTAGTGATTACTAACATGACAGGCATGGCTCAGGCCTTAAGTTCATCTCATCTCATTATCTGTAGCCGCTTTATCCTGTTCTACAGGGTCGCAGGCAAGCTGGAGCCTATCCCAGCTGACTACGGGCGAAAGGCGGGGTACACCCTGGACAAGTCACCAGGTTATCGCAGGGCTGACACATAGACACAGACAACCATTCACACTCACACCTACGGTCAATTTAGAGTCACCAGTTAACCTAACCTGCATGTCTTTGGACTGTGGGGGAAACCGGAGCACCCGGAGGAAACCCACACGGACACGGGGAGAACATGCAAACTCCGCACAGAAAGGCCCTCACTGGCCATGGGGCTCGAACCCGGACCTTCTTGCTGTGAGGCGACAGTGCTAACCACTACACCACCGTGCCACCAGGCCTTAAGTTACATTATAAAACAGACAAACTAAGTCAATAGTATTTCATCACAAATCCACAAACTAAACTTCCCTCACTTCACATGCACTAAGAAAAGAACTCAGAACTTTGTTCAAGTTAGGCATAAGAGGAATGCTACTAAATATTTCTCTATGTAGCCAGCAGCTATAAATCTATAAATATCTGAAAACACAAATAGTGTCAGCACTTTCACTGGTTTATTTGTTCTGTTGTTTTCCTATATTCAGATTGCTAGTAAGCCCCATTTTTAAAAGAAAATGTTAGTTTTGAGTTAGTACATGTTCAGTGTTGGTAAACTGTGAAAATGTGTGTTCTTTGTTTCTTTTTAATTCTTTTACATACAGTACCAGTCAACATTTTGGGCACACCTTCTAATTCAATGTTTTTTCTTTATTTTTATTAATTAAGAGACACTTCATGTTTCAAAGTAATAATGAACTGATGTTTCTCTTCCTTAGCTGAGCAGTTCTTTACATAATTAGTATTTACTGTCTAGTGGTCTCAAACGCATTAAGAAGGCAAGAAATTCAGTGAATTAACTTTTGATGAGGCACACCTGTAAATTGAAATTCATTCCAGGTGACTACCTCATGAAGGTGGTTAAGATAATGCCAGTAGTGTGCAAAGCATCATCAAGGTAAACGGTGGCTACATTGGAGAATCTAAAATATGAAACATTTTGTTTTTAAAATTTTTAGTTTACCACATTATTCTATATACATTCCATTTCTTATCTTACAGTTTTGATGTCTTCAGTATTGTTCTACAATGTACAACCCCGATTCCAAAAAAGTTGGGACAAAGTACAAATTGTAAATAAAAACGGAATGCAATAATTTACAAATCTCAATAACTGATATTGTATTCACAATAGAACATAGACAACATATCAAATGTCGAAAGTGAGACATTTTGAAATTTCATGCCAAATATTGGCTCATTTGAAATTTCATGACAGCAACACGTCTCAAAAAAGTTGGGACAGGGGCAATAAGAGGCTGGAAAAGTTAAAGGTACAAAAAAGGAACAGCTGGAGGACCAAATTGCAACTCATTAGGTCAATTGGCAATAGGTCATTAACATGACTGGGTATAAAAAGAGCATCTTGGAGTGGCAGCGGCTCTCAGAAGTAAAGATGGGAAGAGGATCACCAATCCCCCTAATTCTGCACCGACAAATAGTGGAACAATAGCAGAAAGGAGTTCGACAGTGTAAAATTGCAAAGAGTTTGAACATATCATTGTCTACAGTGCATAATATCATCGAAAGATTCAGAGAATCTGGAAGAATCTCTGTGCATAAGGGTCAAGGCCGGAAAACTATACTGGGTGCTCGTGATCTTCGGGCCCTTAGACGGCACTGAATCACATACAGGCATGCTTCTGTATTGGAAATCACAAAATGGGCTCAGGAATATTTCCAGAGAACATTATCTGTGAACACAATTCACCGTGCCATCCGCCGTTGCCAGCTAAAACTCTATAGTTCAAAGAAGAAGCCGTATCTAAACATGATCCAGAAGCGCAGCCGTTTTCTCTGGGCCAAGGCTCATTTAAAATGGACTGTGGCAAAGTGGAAAACTGTTCTGTGGTCAGACGAATCAAAATTTGAAGTTCTTTATGGAAATCAGGGATGCTGTGTCATTCGGACTAAAGAGGAGAAGGACGACCCAAGTTGTTATCAGCGCTCAGTTCAGAAGCCTGCATCTCTGATGGTATGGGGTTGCATTAGTGCGTGTGGCATGGGCAGCTTACACATCTGGAAAGACACCATCAATGCTGAAAGGTATATCCAGGTTCTAGAGCAAGGGTGGGCAATTATTTTTTCCATGGGGCCACATGAGAAACAGAAAATTTTGTGGAGGGCCGGACCAAAAGGCTGAACTAAATTCTGCATAATATTAATTGTATTTCTATATATAAAGCAATAAATAACATTGTTTTTACAAGCTGCTAAGACTGGTAAGAGTATGGAAAAAATGAAGTTGCCTTAAAAAAATGTCATTTATTCAATCAAATTTCCCAAAACAATGGTTAACAAAATGTGAACGTTTGTACCATTTTTTTCAGTCACATTCATCCCAAAACACAATAAAGACATCACAATATTGTCTTTCTCCTCCAAATATCAAGCAAGATACATCATATTATAATAATGATGCCGACATTTGTAGTCTAATCACCTCATTTGGTGTTTTTCAGTTTTTTATTTGTTCAGTGAGAGAAATCTAGTCTCTGTTGGTCTTTAACGAATGCATCAAAGTCAGGCTGAATGTCTGAGGTGGAGATTGGAAGCACAGCTGACAGATGATCATCAGTAGATTCGGTGTAGGTATCAGATCTACAGATCGGTTCAGGCTCTGATGCCTGCTAGTGACATCACACTATGTGATTGGCTGGACCGTTTGAAGGATGACATACAAGTTTGTGGTTGGTCTGGACAAATTACGGAAGTAGTTATCACGGGATTAGGTTTCATGGGATTTCATGTCATGTTCATGTCGCACGCATTGCGTTTTTGTTGAACACAACTTCAAAATAAAAGCAATGCACATTCAGTCCATGCACGAGGTAAAATTAGAAAATATGTTTATTTTGTAATTTCTAATTAACCTTACGTGGGCCGGTCAGAATGAACCAAAGGGCCGGATGCGGCCCGCGGGCCGTAAAATGCCCAGTTCTGTTCTAGAGCAACATATGCTCCCATCCAGACGACGTCTCTTTCAGGGAAGACCTTGCGTTTTCCAATATGACAATGCCAAACCACATACTGCATCAATTACAGCATCATGGCTGCGTAGAAGAAGGGTCCTGGTACTGAACTGGCCAGCCTGCAGTCCAGATCTTTCACCCATAGAAAACATTTGGCACATCATAAAATGGAAGATATGACAAAAAAGACCTAAGACAGTTGAGCAACTAGAATCCTACATTAGACAAGAATGGGTTAACATTCCTATCCCTAAACTTGAGCAACTTGTCTCCTCAGTCCCCAGACGTTTACAGACTGTTGTAAAGAGAAAAGGGGATGTCTCACAGTGGTAAACATGGCCTTGTCCCAACTTTTTTGAGATGTGTTGTTGTCACGAAATTTAAATTCACCTAATTTTTCTCTTTAAATGATACATTTTCTCCATTTAAACATTTGATATGTCATCTATGTTCTATTCTGAATAAAATATGGAATTTTGAAACTTCCACATCATTGCATTCCATTTTTATTTACAATTTGTACTTTTTCCCAACTTTTTTGGAATCGGGGTTGTAGAAAATAGTCAAAATACGGAAAAACCTATGAATGAGTAGGTGTGTCCAAACTTCTGGCAGGTACTGTATGAGTTGAACTGAAATTGATAAATTTATTAAGGGTAAAAGAAACCCTTTTGATGTATTTTCTCAATTTTATGCAAGAATTCACAAATTAAAAAGAAACCAAATAGTGTGTAATTCATGGTAACTGATTTTTGGACAAACTCATTTTCTGTTTCTTGGTTAAATTAACATTTAATAATTAATTTTCTAGCTCACAAAAAAAAATCAGTCAAATATTTCTTTATCAAATCTTTTGAAGCTATCAAATTTATGTTTATACAGAGGTAAAATTAATTGACGTGAATGGCAATACTGAAAAAGTACAGATTGGTTTGGTAGTGATAAAATTGATCAAAAACTATTTAGTTTTAGATGTTTGGTTGTAGGATATACTACTCTCACTAACGAAGTGCATAGAAACTTTTATCTTTTTTTTCTTTTTGTTAATGTAATTAATATATTTATAATTATTCATATTAAACACTAAATTATAGTTTGCTAATGTTTCAACTGCCAATTTATACATTAAAAAAAATGTATGTATCAGCGGTGACCATATTTTGCACCAGTTCTGTAGAATGACCCATATATAGTCTTGACATCTGTATGACGCAATACACCCTAGAGAAGTATGCAGCAATTCAGGTTTGTAATGAAATCAAGAATGAGTGGTGAGAGCAGGGATATAATGTCACGAGGGTATCTTTGTTTAAGAACTTGTTTAAGTCTTAAAGAAATTTGGCTTGTGTACAGAGAAAGAATGTCCTTATTCATAGTTGTGGCCATTACTGGTTGTAAACATTTTTTTTTGCCAACAGTCTCCATGTGTCTAGTAGCTGGTGAAATGTGTACTCAGTGTTTGGCAATGACTGGAGCACATAAGGCTTGTTTGGAGCCTTATCAGATATGCTAGCCTGTTGAATCTCTCTGTCCAATTCTTAGAGGAGTGGAGTGAATAAAAAGATGGTATGACTGGTACTGGAGAATCATGTGGTTATATCATAGTATGTTTTATTGTGGGGTAGTGGTTAGCACTGTCACCTCACAGCAAGAAGGTTCTGGGTTCGGGCCCAGTGGCTGATGGGGGCCTTTCTGTGTGGAGTTTGCATGTTCTCCCCGTGTCTGTGTGAGTTTCCTCTGGGTGCTCCAGTTTCCCTCACAGTTCAAAGACATGTGGTTAGGTTAACATGAGGCAGCCTTGGGCTGAAGTGCCCTTGAGCAAGGCACCTAACCCCCAACTGCTCTCTGGGTGCTGTAGCATAGCTGCCCACTGCTTTGGGTATGTATGTGTTCATTGCTTCAGATGGGTTAAATGCAGAGAGGAATGTCACTGTGCATAAGTGTACATGTGATACACAAAGTACTTCTTCTTCTTCTGCTTCTTCTTCTTCTTCTTCTGTGCAGGGTTTGCATGTTCTCCCTGTGCCTGTGTGCTTTTTCTCTGGGTGGTCTGGTTGCCTCTCATAGTCCAAAGACATGTGGATTAGGTCAACTGACTACTCTAAATTGCCCATAGGTATGTATGTGAGTGTGAAAGGTTGTTCATTTCTGTGTTAGCCTTGCGATAAATTGGTGACCTCCCCAAGGTGGACCCCGCCACTTGCCCAAAGTTGGGTGGGATTGGCTCCAGCTTCCCTTGAATATATACTGTATATACTGTGTGTGTGTATATATATATATATATATATATATATATATATATATATATATATATATATATATATATATATATAATCTGAGCTGGTATTAAGTCAAAATGCATGAATTTGAGCTCAATGTTCTCTCCGCGACATGACAAACTGATTGGATGGTTCAGGGAGATTCAGAAGTGTAGCTGTGGGAAAACAGCTCATCAAATTCCATGAGTCTGACCCACAGTTGCTAATCATAAAGGCTTGCATAAACTGCTTTTAAGCCATTATTTCTCAATGAACCCCAGAGGCTTGTTGAATCTCTGTAGATAGTCTTAGCTTCTATCCCTCCAGTATTATTATCTACAGTACTTGGAATGGCTGGAAAAAATTATTTGAATGGAATATGTGCAATGTTGTAAACATTCAAACTTTCTGCAGCTGTTCTAGGGATGCTGTTCATAACAGCAAGGTAGCAGTAATTCAGTGTGATTCTGTGGAGATATTGGCAGTTTATGCACAGGTGTCTCATCTCATCTCATTATCTCTAGCTGCTTTATCCTGTTCTACAGGGTCGCAGGCAAGCTGGAGCCTATCCCAGCTGACTATGGGCGAAAGGCGGGGTATACCCTGGACAAGTCGCCAGGTCATCGCAGGGCTGACACATAGACACAGACAACCATTCACACTCACATTCTCACCTACGGTCAATTTAGAGTCACCAGTTTGCCTAACCTGCATGTCTTTGGACTGTGGGGGAAACCGGAGCACCCGGAGGAAACCCACGC
The DNA here is from genome assembly GCF_027579695.1 of Neoarius graeffei. NCBI lineage: Eukaryota > Metazoa > Chordata > Actinopteri > Siluriformes > Ariidae > Neoarius > Neoarius graeffei. The sequence continues at coordinate 33,645,945 of NC_083575.1, read as the reverse complement.
GGACACGGGGAGAACATGCAAACTCCACACAGAAAGGCCCTCGCCGGCCACGGGGCTCGAACCAGGACCTTCTTGCTGTGAGGCGACAGCGCTAACCACTACACCACCGTGCCGCCCTGTGCACAGGTGTAAAACCCCATATTTTTCTCTCAATAGGAAAAAAAATCAATAGAAGCTGGAAAAGTAAATGATCTGATAAACTTCATTCCCTCTGTGATATACTCCTTATGTATGCTTCATTAACATATTAAAAAAACAACAACCAGACAGACAATCAACCAACCAACCAACCAACCAACCAAACAAAAACAAAAACCCCAAACATTTATCTCAGTAATGGGTCACCAAGTGCTGCCAAGTCTCTACTGAAAGGATGGACACTTCATCTAAAAGGTAGTCCTATATCTGATGTTTTCATGATGGTATTGGAGATTGCTGTCAAAAATCTGTCAGTCAAAAATCTCCTATAGGCCTTGAATTGGGTTGAGATTGATGACTGATAAGGCACCAAATCTCAACCCAACACAATTTATATCATATTATCCAACCATTAGAATAATAATCATCATAATAACCATCATCCATCCATCCATCCATCCATTATCTGTAGCCGCTGATCCTGTTCTACAGGGTCGCAGGCAAGCTGGAGCCTATCCCAGCTGACTATGGGCGAGAGGCGGGGTACACCCTGGACAAGTCGCCAGGTCATCGCAGGGCTGACACATAGAGACAAACAACCATTCACACTCACATTCACACTTACGGTCAATTTAGAGCCATCAATTAGCCTAACCTGCATGTTTTTGGACTGTGGGGGAAACCCACGCAGACACGGGGAGAACATGCAAACTCCATACAGAAAGGCCCTCACTGGCCGCTGGGCTCGAACCCAGAACCTTCTTGCTGTGAGGCAACAGTGCTAACCACTACACTACCGTACCACCCTAATAACCATCATAATCAGTAATTTTAAATCACCATCATATCATCATATCACAACCCCACACACAATTTATATCATATCATCCTAGAATAGACCACTCCTATCAGGATGTTTCATCATAGAATAAAAGTGATTAGTCACAATTACTTTGTATTGTTTGCAGTGACCTTTTCTTTTCAGGGGACAAGTTGACCCAATCAATGCCAGCAAACTACCCTAAATGCATTACAGAGCCACCAATTTTCCCTTTTAATTTGTACAGAATGAAGTTGTTCCTGCTGTTGCTGCTCTTGTTGTTTATGTATCAGATTGATAATTGACTTATACTAATTTATTACACGGATCATTTGAATACTTGATTCTGATTGGTCAATTACAACATTCTATAGTCAGTTATTTCTGCATAACAGACCATTGCTGTGAATAACAGACTATTGGTATAGGTCACATTATTAGCAGAAGCAATAAAAACATTTTAAAATCAATAAATTAATTTTAAATCAATATTTTGTGTCAAATTATTGATTTATTTTGTAAATAGCCATGTAATAAGCAGGACAATGTACAGCAAGCTGGTCATTATTGTAAAATAACCCCCTTCAGGGTGATTCAAGTCCTGCATCATCTTGTCAAGGTTTATTTAATGATAACGCCTGGCTTGCTGTACATTATCTCTTACATAACACCTTGCCAGGGTCATATGTACAGTCTTGGATTATTGACATTATTTAATAGCACTAACTGGCAAACAGGATTATAATATTCTGGTGGTGCAGCAGGTACATAAATGGGTGAATGACAAATACAATCTGATGGCTTTTTCATTTTAGTAGGTAAAGAGTAACTTTCTCACTTTTTGTCCTCAACCAAAGTGGAACCAAGTAAGTACCACTCCTGTACTCATTGATAAAATGTTTCTTCTTCTTCTTTAAAAATTTATTCTTTTTTTTCCATTGGAGAACTCCCACTGGTACCCAGTGAGATTTGCATTGTGATTTATTTGTCATATATCCTTTATATCTCTAAATTCTTTATACATCTCCAGTGGCATCATGCATCTTTCATGACTTCCTCAACTGTGTTCGCAGCCGGATCCAAACAAATTTTACACATCATGGTGCTGCCCTACCTCAGTTATTTCACCTTGAGTGTGTGGGAGAGATGAAAAATACAAAAGGCAGTGTTAATTTCTTTCCTTACTACTCAGTACCAGTCAGGTTTGGTTCCTTTTCATGTCTCTACTCTTTAGCAAGTGCCACAGAAAAGGACGGACAGTCAGGCACAAAAAAGAAAGGAAAAAAACTGTAAATAAAATGAGTATCAGCTCAATTCTTTAAAAGGCAATTGTGAATTTCCAGACAGTAAAAGGAATAAAAAGCATCAACACATAAGAATTCACAAAGAGAAGGGACATTTTCACACTTCATACTTTTACTTTTATTTTCAAAGGTTTTTCTTCCAGTTAAATTTGGTATACTGTCAGACAATCAAAAGAAATCGTCTCGGATAAAGTTATTGAATGGTGACTGTTACAGTGCTTTGAACTTAGGTCACAGTGGATTATGCTATAAGCAGGAACTGGGGGATTTAGATAAACATGTTTGTAATGGTATATATTTAATATCCAACCATTGCCAAAGTCTTTTTCCACTCTTTTTCTATGTTCATGCTTGTGAGGGTAGGGAGTAGCATTCCTGGGTGACTCTCCAATATTCCTCCTTTTTTGTTGACATACCGTCAGTCTCTAAAAATGTTCCAGTAATTTTAATTTCACTGACATCGGCACAAGCTAAGGCAGTACATATGTGCTGCAATGTGCACAAGATGCAGCTTTTCTTCAGATTTGATCAGCGGCTTGCTGAGACAGATTGCAGTGTCGGAATGTGCCATTGAGCCTTACAAAGCCCATCTGTTTGAGCGACCCAGCGGAGGGGGGAAAGGCGCGGGTGGTGGGCAGGATGATGGAGTGCCTATTAAAAATAAAGCAGGCTGTGGTGGTGCACCTTACTGGGCTGTTATTCGGGCTTGGAGATGGGGCTATACTATCAGCATTCACTCCCTGCTCTTTCACCTTTTTCTTTTTCTTTGTTCATTTAAACCCTATCCATTTTTCCTCTTTCTTTTTTATCATGGTGTGATTACACAGATGTTTTTTTTCCCTTTTCACTGGATCCCCTTTAGAGAGGATGAAAGAGTCATATCACAGGTTTAAATATGAGCCTGTGTGTGTGTGTGTGTGTGTGTGTGTGTGTGTGTGTGTGTGTGTGTGTGTGTGTGTGTTAGTTGCTTTGGAATTTTACCACTCACACATTGTGCTCAGCACATGTGAATTGGTGCTGTGTGATCCTGATGCTAATTCCACCTCTTCTTCAGCAAAGCTTCAGTGCCTTTCGGCTCAGTGACAGCTTGATAACGAGACTCGGCAGAGGTGTCTCTGCTACATTTCCCATTTGCTGTCTAATTCACACATCAGAAACATATACTCACAAAAGTGAGACTTTAACAGAGTAAAGACATCACTATTGTGGATTCACAAGCAGCACACATTAAGGAGGGGGGGCGGGGGAGAGAGAGAGAGAGAGCTAGGTGAGGTAGGTAGATGTGATTAGTGAGAAAGATAAGAAGTGAGAGAGCTCCTCTGTCACAGAACTGCATGCCAGGCAGAAACAGGGCTTGACTCGAAAGTCATGTTGTGTTATTTTTAATTCATGCATTACCACCTGGCAAATGGGATTTTTGGATCTTCCAAATCTTCCAAGCTGAAATCAAAAGCATTAAAAATAGTCAATACTCGCTGCATTAACGACAATTGATCATATCATCTAGAATTGTAAAAAGATCAAATGTCTCTGAATGACATTTGAGGAGAATGAAATTTTCAAAAGTAAACTTAACTGAATATGAGCAGTCATTTCAACCTTTTTTCCTGTAAAGTGCATCATACTTGTCTTCATTTTTTGCTGTAAAATTAAGAAAAAAAGCATTATAGATAAATCAGTTTAAGTTGGTCTGTTAATTCCCATGATGTTGCCTCCTTTATGTCAGTAACAGCACTGAAAACCTGAGTTCAGAGCAGCCTCCAAACATGGCTGCTCCAGACTACACTTCCCAAGTGCCAGAATTCCCCTCGTCACCAGAATTTTAACCTCAACACCTGTCTCTAATTTATCAGCAATCACCTTCCCTATATAAGCTCAGCGCTCACACTCTGACTTTGTCAATGTGGCAGCAGGGGCATGGCCAAGCAGCAGTCTTTGAATGGAGGGCAGGGTCGGGGAAGGTAAGTGGCTAAGTCATTCCACCTGCTGTCAATTAGTGTGTGTGTGTGTGTGTGTGTGTGTGTGTGTGTGTGTGTGTGTTACAGGGACGGAGCATAAAAGGAGGGAGAGAGCAGAGAAAAGGGGCTCCCTCCTGACCACAACGCATGTGTGCGTGTTGAGTGAGTGAGTGAATGCTGAAAAGCTGAAATAAGTAAAATAAAGTGTTTGTGTGTGACCAACAACTCTCGCCTGCCATGCTTCTGTGCTCCACCCACATCAGGAACTGCTACAGTTGTGCCAAAACCCGGGAGCACAGAAGGGAACCACCCCATGGAGTCCTCCCCATTCGAAGAGCTCATCCTTGCCCTCGCTACTGCCCAGCAGAACCAGCATCAAGCACTGATTGCCCTCCGAAAGGAACAAGAGCAATGCTTCGAAGCCTTGATGCTGGCCCAGCAGGAAGATTGCCAGGTGTTCTGGCACCTGCTCGCGTAAGCAGGGGCGTCAACCACCGCAGCCGGCACCCTCATGAAGATGGGTCCACAGGACAATCCAGAAGTGTTCCTCGCCCTCTTCGAGCAAGCAGCCAAGGCGTGGGGGTGGCCGCTGGAGCAGTGTGCGGCACGCCTCCTCCCGCTTCTGACTGGAGAGGCGCAGCTCGCAGCGCAGCAGCTCCCTGCTGACAGCCGACTGGTGTATGCTGACCTGAGGAAAGCCATTCTGCAGCAGGTCGGCTGCTCCTCAGAACAACATTGCCAGCACTTCTGGACGCTGGCATTGGAAGAGGTCGGCCGGCCGTTTGCATTTGGCCAGCAACTCTGGGACGCCTGCTGGAGGTGGCTGAGGGCGGAAGACCGCGACGCGACAGAATGGCTCTAGTGTCTTCACCCGGCGTCACTGGAACGAGCCATCGAGCTGGCGGAGGACCATCTGGACGCGGCTCTGACGACAGGCAGACGAGGTGTCTCCCCTCGCTTATCTTCTCTCTCTCTTTTCCCCCATCTCTTGTCCCCCTCCCCACCCTGTTCCCCTGCCGGCTCCTCCCCAGCCGGCCTGTCACACCCGTGGTGTCCTCCCATCTCCCTCTTCCGTGTCTGTGTTGTCTCCTCCTGAGGTGAGTGACACCCATAACACCAGTGCAGAGGAAAAGCCTGGGCCGGTGTGCTGGCGTGGCAGGGAATCAGAGCATCTCCAGAGTCGGAGCTCTGCAAGGGAGGTGGAAGCTGTAATCTGGATCCCCGATGTGCCAGAAACTGCACTCGATCGGGCCAGAACGTATCACATACCGGTAAGTGTTCACACTTTGGTGGATTCCAGTCGTAATCAGACCTCAATTCACCAACGCCTGGTGCAAGGTGAGGCATTGGGGAGAGCACAAGCGATGAAAATGTTGTGTGCACACGGGGATGTTCACAATTATCCCTTAGTGTCTGTCCATATTCTATTCAGGGACCAAATGCATAGAGTAAAGGCGGCGGTTAGTCCTTGTCTCACCCACTCATTGATTTTGGGTACTGATTGGCCAGGGTTTAAAAAGCTGATGGAATATTTAAAACATAGTGGGTCCTGCACGAGTAGGTCACAGGAAGATCCCGGTGTGGCATTGACTGGAGAAGCTGTCACAGAGCCATCTACGTCAACACCGCGTCAGAGTGAGGAGCAGCCCGCTCCTCCTCCCTCTCTTGGGGATTCCCTTGGGGATTTCCTGTTAGAGCAGTCATGAGACAAGACTTTGTGGCATGCATTTGACAAAGTGAGAGTAATCAATGATCAAAATCTTCAGCCAAGTGTGGCACCAGCCTTTGCTTATTTTGGTATCATTAAAGATAGATTGTACCGAGTGATGCAGGACACTCAAACTAGTGAACGAATAACCCAATTGTTAATCCCAAAGAGCTGTAGGGAACTCGTATTCCATGCGGCTCACTTTAATCCCATGGCTGGACACTTGGGACAAAATAAAACACTAGCCTGAATAATGGCCTGGTTCTATTGGCCAGGGATGTCCATCGGTGGTGTGTGGCATGCCGTGAATGCCAATTGGTAAATTCTGCAGCCACTCCAAAAGCATCATTGCGCCCTCTTCCTCTAATTGAGACCCCGTTTGAGTGAATTGGGATGGATCTCGTTGGGCCGTTAGATCGGTCAGCATGGGGATATCGCTTTATTTTAGTTCCGGTGGACTATGCAACACGATATCCAGAAGCAGTGCCTCTTCACAATATCTCAGCACGCAGTATTGCAGAAGCACTCTTCCGCTTTATCTCCTAGGTCGGGATTCCTAAAGAAATCCTGACAGACCAAGGCACTTCATTTATGTCACGCATACTGCACTAACTGTATGGGTTATTAGGGATTAAGTCTATCCGCACCAGTGTCTATCATCCACATACAGATGGCTTAGTAGAGCGATTTAACCAAACACTCCAGACCATAATCCGGAAATTCGTAAGTGAAGATGCGTGTAATTGGGATAAGTGGCTCGAGCCCCTGTTATTCACAGTATGAGAGGTCCCCCAAGCCTCCACGGGGTTTTCTCCATTTGAATTATTATATGGGCGTAAGCCGCGTGGCATTCTGGACGTGCTACAGGAAAATTGGGAGGAGGGACCTTCACCTAGCAAAACTGAAATCCAGTACATTCTTGACCTGCGCCCCAAACTCCACACCCTCACACACCTAACCCAGGAGAATTTGTGGCAGGCACAAGAACGTCAAATCCGGCTGTATGACAGGGGCACACGCCTTAGAGAGTTCACGCCGGGAGACAAAGTGCTTGTATTATTGCCCACATTGAGCTCCAAATTAATCGGCTAGTGGCAAGGGCCCTTCGAGGTCACACGGCGAGTTGGGGACATCGACTATGAGGTGAGGTGAACGGATAGGGGCGGGGAATTGCAAATCTACCACCTCAACCTTTTAAAACACTGGAATGAGGGGGTCCCCGTGGCATTGGCGTCGGTAGTCCTGGAGAAGGCAGAGCTGGGGCCGGAGGGGAAAAAGATAACATCTCGGACCAACCCAGGCCCTTGTGGAGACCACCTCTCACCGGTCCAACTCATGGAGGTGGCCAAGTTGCAAAAGGAATTTTCCGACGCGTTCTCAACCCTTCCTGGTCATACCCACCTCATAGAACACCACATCGAAAAGCCCCCGGAGGTGGTAGTGCGTAGCAGCCCTTACCACTTGCCCAAACACAAGAAAAAGGTGGTTCAGGATGAACTCAAGGCCATGCTTGAAATGGGCATAATCGAGGAGTCCCACAGTGACTGGAGCAGCCCAGTGGTCCTGGTTCCCAAGGCCAATGGGTCGGTCCGGTTCTGTGTGGACTATAGAAAGGTCAACATGGTGTCTAAATTTGACGCATACCCAATACCTCACATTGAGTTGCTTGATCGGTTAGGCACTGCTCACTTTTATTCGACGCTGGATCTAACAAAGGGATATTGGCAGATCCCCTTGACTCCTCTATCCCGAGAGAAAACAGCCTTTTCCACACCATTTGGTTTACACCAATTTGTCACGCTCCCTTTTGGGTTGTTTGGGGCACCCGCTACGTTCCAGTGGCTTATGGACAGGGTCCTCCGCCCTCATACGGCTGCCTATGTGGACGATATAATAATCTACAGCCATGATTGGCCATGGCACTTGGAACACCTGAGGGCCATTCTAAAGTCGCTGAGGTGAGTGAGCCTCACAGCTAACCCAAAAAAGTGTGCAATTGGGCAGGTGAAAGTACGGTATCTGGGGTTCCACTTGGGTCATGGGCAGGTGCGTCCCCAAATTAGCAAGACTGCAGCGATTGCGGCCTGCCTGAGGCCCAAGACCAAAAAGGAGGTGAGACGGTTCTTGGGGCTGGCTAGCTATTATTGTAGGTTTCTACCTAATTATTTGGACGCCACCAGCTTGCTAACCGATCTCACTAAAAAGGGGGCTCCAGATCCGGTCCAGTGGATGGAGCAGTGCCAACAGGCCTTCTCTGAGGTAAAAGCTGCACTGTGTGTAGGGCCACTTTTACACTCCCCTGACTTCTCTCTCCCCTTTATTTTGCAGACTGATGCATCAGACAGAGGGCTGGGGGCCATTTTGTCCCAGGAGGTGGAGGGCAAGGAGCGCCCCATGCTGTACATCAGCCGGAAACTGTCGATGCGTGAAAGCAAGTACAGCACAATTGAGAAGGAGTGTCTTGCCATCAAGTGGGCGGTCCTTGCCCTCCGATACTACCTGCTGGGGCACCCTTTCACTCTCTGTTCGGACCACGCATCCCTCCAGTGGCTCCACCGCATGAAGGATGCCAATGCGTGGATCACCCATTGGTATCTCACCCTCCAGCCATTTAATTTCAAAGTGATCCACAGGCCGGGGGCACAGATGGTGGTGGCGGACTTCCTGTCCCGTCGGGGGGGAGTCAGCTTCAGGCCGGATGGCTCCCCGGCCTGAGTCGGGCGGTGGGGGTATGTGGCAGCAGGGGCGTGGCCAAGCAGCAGTCTGTGAATGGAGGTCAGGGAAGGTAATGCCGCTTTTCCACTACCAACGCGGCTGAGTTGGGCTGAGCCGTGCCGTGCTGAGTTGGGCTGAGTCGAGCTGAGTGGGGCTGTTGGAGTTGCATTTTGACTACAACCGTGCTGAACCGTGCTGGCTGGAAGTGGGTGGACACATTGGGTGGAGTTAGCGAAAGTGGGTGGACGTCAGGTGATGTCATTATGTGGTGCAAACAGTGACATCAGTGACCTTTTAAGCGGTAGTCTCACAACCCGGAGAGTAAACAATAAACATGGAGGACATGGTGTCGTTAGTGTTGCTGGTCTTGGTGCTGTGGCTTGTTGTCACCGACAACGCCAACAGATACTGGCAAGAGCGTATAGATGAGGCGAGGCGCATAAGGCTTCATAATTCTCGTAATTCGTAATTCTCCTTCTTCCGGGTTAATGGTGTTTACAGATCCCAGCGTGCTCGCGGGGCGTGTGTGGGCATGTGAGGACACTCCTCCTCACCAATCAGTGCACAGGGGAGTGTCTCCCCACGCCCCTAGCCTCACTCAGCTCGGTTTGGCTCGCTTCAGCCCCACTCCAAAACCGTGCGAGTTTTGGGGGCTAAGCAGGGCTGAAGCGAGCTGAGTCGTGCTGTTCTTAGATAGTCGAAACGCGAGCCGTGTCGGGCTGAAGTGAGCTGAAGCGAGCTGAAAAAGGGTAGCGGAAAAGGGCCATTAGTGGCTAAGTCATTCCACCTGCTGTCAATTAATGTGTGTGTGTGTGTGTGTGTGTGTGTGTGTGTTTGTTACAGGGATGGAGCATAAAAGGAGGGAGAGAGCAGAGAAAAGGGGCTCCCTCCCGACCATAGCGCATGTGTGCGTGTTGAGTGAGTGAGTGAGTGAATGCTGAAAAGCTGAAATAAGTAAAATAAAGTGTTTGTGTGTGACCAACAACTCTCGCCTGCTGTGCTTCTGTGCTCCACCCACATCAGGAACTGCTACAGTCAAGTATCGTTCTGTGTACCCATGCCTGACTTTACTGAGCCATTTGACTATCTGCCCGCCTTCCCATTATTGAACTCTGTTTATTTCTGATTTCATTCTCTTGCCTGATCTCTGACATTCTGTTAGCCAATCGAATGACTCTTGCCTGTCCCTAACTACAGCATGTCTCCAGTTTCCCTGTTTGACTTTGTTTACAGTTTGCGATGCACCTGCTCTCCCCTGCGTTTGCAACCGTAAGTGCCTGCGCCCTGACAGGATACTTCGCCATCAATGGATGCAGCAGAGGAAGCCAGGCAAACTGCGATTATCACACAGGGGTGTCTGTTCAGAGAATACCAGCAGATGATCAGTTATCTCAACACCAGGATATTGCAACTCACTGCTGTCATGTCGCAGGCCATCCTCACACACCCCTCATCTTCTGCTGGTGATTCTCAGATGATTGCATGACCTGAAAAGTATTCAGGTGAAGTGTCTAACTGCAAGGGATTCCTGCTCCAATGCTCCCCATATTTCTCAGCTCTCACAGGAGCCACAGAATAACAGAAGATTGCTCAATTTATCAATCTCCTTTCAGGCAAGGCTTTACTGTGGGCTAGTGCTGTGTGGAAGCTTGGGGGTGAACATACCACCTCCTATGACCGGTTCATAGAGTTTCTTAAATGAGTGTTTGATCATCAGCCTGAAGGACTTGAAGTCGGCAAGAGCTTGTTGACCATCAGACAGGGAGATAGGAGAGTCGCTGAATATGCACTGAACTTTCACACACTGGCCGCTGGCAGTGGTTGGAATGAGCCAGCACTAAAAGCCACATTTCATCAAGGTCTATGCCCTGAAGTGCTCAGTGAAATGGCCTGCTGTGATGAACATCTCTCCCTTGACTCCCTGATTGAGCTGGCTATTCATCTGGATCACCTCATCAAGAACAGACCCTCATTACAGCCACCTCCAGCACCCTCTCCTATTTTGGCCTCCCCAACTCCCTTGGAGGTCTCATGCTTGCTTACAATGGTCTGAGAGAGACAGGAGATGCTGTGAGGGCCTCTGTTTCTACTATGGTGAGTCTAGTCATCAGATTACTAAGTGCCCTGTTTGCCCACCACAGGAGAATCAGACCTGCCAAGTAACCAGTCTTCCTAACCCAGTGAGTTCCAAAGCTATTCACAAGTATCACTCATTTGAGTTACCAGTTGTGTTAAAACTGCCAGACTTGACCCATATTCTCTCAGTGTTTATAGACTCAGGGGCAGAAGAAAATTTCATCAGCAGCTTGATTGTCCATAAATTCCACTTTTCCACTGACAAACTCCAAAGACCACTCAAATTAAAAGCCATTGATAGGGGTCCCATCAGTGACAGGCTTGTTACTGTGCACATGTCACCTCTTGAAATTCAGGTGGGGGTAATCCACTCTGAGCTCATTTCCCTGTTTGTTACCCATACTGTCCATCATGACCTTATTTTGGGATTCCCATGGCTTCAGCTTCATGATCCTTTAATATCTTGGTAACAAAAAGAAATCCTCCAATGATCCCCATCTTGTTTCCAGAACTGCTTGAAACTCCCCTAGCTTGTGCTCTCTTCCACCTCTGTAGAGAGCCCTCTTGTTAGGACTTGGACTGTTTTGGCCTCTAGAGGCCGCTGTTATTTCCTTTTCGTGTCATATTTATTTTGGCCTCTAGAGGCCGCCACTGTTCCTGTGTTTTGTGGTTTTTTTTGTTAATTGCCTGTTAGTCCTAATTATCTTCACCTGTGTCCTTAATTAGTTTGTGTATTTATACCCCTGAGTTCAGTCCTCTTGTCACGGAGTCTTTGTGCTGTTATGTTTATCTCCAGTTTCCTTTGTACTGTGTTTTGTGGATCTTCTGAGCTTTTGCATTTTTGCCTTTTTCTTTTTGAATTATACTCTTTGTTTTTTTTTTTTTTTTTGCCCTGGATTGTATATAGTGTACATAGTATAAATAAACCTTTTGTTACTTTTTCTACTTCCGCCTCACGCCTCTGCATTTGAGTCATTCCCCTGGTGGCCTAGTGGGGGTTTGCTGGATCATCACACCAACGAACCAGGTTCGAATCCCAGCAAAACCCTAACAGAAAGACTCCGTCATGACCGACTCAGCAGAGGCTGCTTCAACTGTCTACCCGGCCAACCTTCAGGGAATTATGGCAGCTTTGACACGCTTCGGAGCAACCATGGACGCTCATGGACGTACGCTCACCAGCCAACGTGAGGCCCTTGCTCGCCATGAGGAACTGCTTCAGCAAATTGGGGAAACCCTGGCACAGCTGACATCTCTGCCTGCATCTCCTGATCCAGTTCCTGCTCCTGATCCAGCTCCCACTCCTGCTCCAGTGCCTCCTGCCATGCTGCCTTCTTCACCTTGCGAACCCAGCCTTCCTGCACCACAGAGGTATGACGGCAAGCACAGTGAGTGCCGAGAGTTCCTTACCCAGTGTCAACTCACCTTTGAGCTTCAGCCTACCACCTACACTACGGATCGCCGCAAGATTGCCTTTGTGATCACCTTATTAGCTGGTAAGGCGCGAGCCTGGGCTACTGCTATCTGGCAAAGACAGGGACCTGAGTGCTTTGATTTCCAGCTGTTTTCTGAAGAGATGCTTCGGGTCTTTGATCAAGCAGACATCAGCACCGACGCAGCCCGAAAGCTCATGTCCATCCGGCAAGGAGGAAGCGTCGCAGATTACGCCATCTCGTTCCGAACACTCGCAGCAGTAAGTGGATGGAACGAGACTGCCCTGGTGTCAGCCTTCCACCATGGTCTGTCTGACCCCATCAAGGACGGTCTGGCCTCTATTGGATGCCCAAGTGACCTCGAAACCCTCATCTCGCATGCTATTCGTCTGGACAACAGGATGAGAGAACGCCACCAAGCCTTGAGCTCCCCCAGCCTCCCTACCTCTACCTGGAGACCGTCTACCTCCTTCAGTGACTGTCCAGAACCCATGCAAGTGGGTCGTACTCGCCTCTCCGCATCTGAGAGGGAGCGCAGAAGGAGGGATAAGTGCTGCATCTACTGTGGCAAGCCTGGTCACTTCCGAGCATCATGTCCTGAACTCTTGGGAAAAGGACCGCCCCGTCCAGCCGAGGGAGGGTTGTGACGGGGCCTACCCTCTCTCCCGGACTCCCTGGCCAAGGAATCTACATCCTGGTCTCCATCTCCTGGGGTGAGTCTGTCCACTCTTGTCAAGCTTTGATAGACTCAGGGGCGGCTGGGAACTTTATGGATATTCACTTCGCCCAAAGCATCAATATACCTACTGCACCTCTTGAAGTCCCTCTGTCTGTGTCTGCCCTCGATGGCCAAGCGTTAGGTGATGGAAGAGTCACTCAAGTTACTTCTCCAGTCTTCTTCCAGTCTCACGGTCACAAGGAAGAAATATCCCTGCACCTGATTCCTTCACCTGAGTTCCCAGTTATTCTAGGCCTTCCTTGGCTTACTCGCCACAACCCTCGCATAGACTGGGTAACAAGCCAGGTTGTGGAATGGGGCCCTGCATGCCATGCCTCTTGTCTGCTCTCTAGCTCTCCTGTGTCTCCTGCCGAGCCCCCTGATCTCACCGAGTTATCTCAAGTTCCCACAGAGTACTGGGATCTCAAGGAGGTATTCAGCAAGAGCAGGGCCGCCGTTCTTCCTCCGCACCGGGCCTACGACTGTGCCATCGACTTGCTCCCTGGGACTACCCCTCCTCGTGGCAGACTGTTTTCCCTCTCTCAGCCAGAACGCAAGGCTATGGAGGAATACCTCAAAGACGCCCTGGTCTCTGGGTTCATTCGACCCTCCACCTCACCTGCTGGTGCTGGCTTCTTCTTTGTCGGCAAGAAGGATGGGGGGCTTCGACCATGTATTGACTACAGGGGCCTGAACAAGATCACTGTGCACAACCGATATCCCCTTCCGCTGATGTCCACTGCTTTCGACCTGCTCCAAGGCGCCACCGTCTTCACCAAGTTGGACCTACGAAACGCATACCACCTCATCCGTATCCGACAGGGAGACAAGTGGAAGACTGCCTTTAACACCCCGTCTGGGCACTACGAATACCAGGTGATGCCCTTTGGACTCACCAACGCACCAGCTGTTTTTCAGGCCCTAATCAACGACGTCTTAAGGGACATGATTAACCTGTACGTCTTTGTCTACCTCGATGACATCCTTATCTTTTCCAAGACCGTGCAGGAGCACCGCCACCATGTCCGCCAGGTTCTCCAGAGGCTGCTACAGAACAATCTGTTCGCCAAGGCCCAGAAATGCGAATTTCATGTTCCCGAGGTCTCCTTTCTGGGATTTATTGTACGGACAGGCCAACTCCAAATGGACCCTGCCAAGACCCTGGCCGTCCGGGACTGGCCTACTCCCAAGTCCGTTAAGGAGGTTCAGCGGTTCTTAGGATTCGCTAACTTCTACCGCAAGTTCATCAGGAACTTCAGTTCTGTGGCAGCACCCATGTCAGACCTCACCAAAGGGACAGGCGGATCTTATGGCTGGTCTCCTCAGGCAGAAAAGGCGTTCAAAGACCTCAAGGCCCGCTTCTGCACGGCACCCATTCTGGTCCTCCCGGACACCTCCCAACCATTCATCGTGGAGGTGGACGCCTCGGACAGTGGTGTCGGCGCGGTACTCTCTCAACGTTCGGAAGGAAAGCTGCACCCCTGTGCTTACTTCTCCCACCGCCTGAGTCCTGCGGAGTCCCGGTACGATGTGGGGGATCGAGAACTGTTAGCGGTCAAACTGGCCCTTGAGGAGTGGAGGCACTGGCTGGAGGGAGCGCAACATCCATTCCTGGTTTGGACTGACCACAAGAACCTGGAGTACCTCCAGCAAGCCAAGAGACTGAACCCTCGACAGGCTAGGTGGGCCCTGTTTTTCAGTCGGTTTGACTTCACCCTCTCGTACCGTCCCGGCTCCAAGAACACCAAACCTGACGCACTGTCCAGGCTGTTCTCTGCCACTAACAGGGAGAATGAAGTCGGGCCTATTATCCCGGTGTCCCGGATTGTGGCCCCTGTCCGCTGGGGTATTGAGGAGGCTGTTCGACGAGCCCAACGCCAGGACCCCGGTCCTGGGACGGGGCCACCGGGCCTCTTGTACGTCCCACATCAAGCCCGGGCCAAGGTTCTCCAGTGGGGTCACTCTTCCCCTCTCACCGCCCACCCGGGAGCTCGGAGGACCCTGGACTTCCTGAAAAGACGCTTCTGGTGGCCTAACATGGAGCAGGAAGTAAGGTCATTTGTCCTGTCCTGTGAGGTTTGCACCAGAACCAAGAACCCACGACAGCGTCCCCAGGGTCTCCTGCATCCTCTGACCATTCCCCGGCGTCCCTGGTCCCACGTGGCAGTCGACTTCATCACGGGTCTCCCTGAGTCACAAGGTAACATGGTCATTTTGGTCATTGTTGACAGATTCTCCAAGGCCTGCCGCTTCATACCTCTGTGCAAACTCCCCTCTGCTCTTGAAACAGCGAAACTTATATTTAATCATGTCTTCCGAGTCTTTGGTCTTCCACAGGACATCGTCTCAGACCGAGGGCCCCAGTTCTCCTCCCGAGTGTGGCACGGGTTCTGCAAGGTCATCGGAGCCACTGCCAGCCTCTCCTCTGGGTTTCACCCACAGTCCAATGGTCAGACGGAGAGGCTCAACCAGGACCTGGAAACCACCCTGCGAGGCCTGGCTAAGGATAACCCGACATCGTGGAGCACCTGGCTGCCATGGGCAGAGCACGCCCACAACACCCTGCAGTCATCAGCCACCAAGCTGTCGCCATTCCAGTGCCAATTCGGGTTCCAGCCACCTCTGTTCCCGGACCAGGAGGAGGACGCGGGGGTGCCCTCGGTCAACCAATATGTGAGACGGTGTCGCAAGACCTGGAGCAAGGTCAGGAAGACCCTCATACAGACCTCCAGAACCAACCAGACTCAGGCCAACCGACACAGAAGACCTGCACACACTTTCCGCCCTGGGCAGCGGGTTTGGCTGTCCACTAAGGACCTTCCGCTGCGGGTGGAGAACCGCAAGCTTGCTCCTCGCTACATTGGCCCCTTCAAGGTGGTGCGGAGGGTGAACCCTGTCTCCTACCGGCTTCAGTTGCCCCGGACTCTGAGGATCAACCCCACTTTCCATGTTTCCCTGTTGCGGCCTGTACTGACGTCTACGTATGCCCCTGCCCCTAGGAACCCCCCACCCCCCCGCATCTTCCAGGGGCAGACTGTGTTCACTGTGCATCGCCTGCTTGACTCCCGCCGGGTCCGCGGCGGGTTGCAATATCTGGTGGACTGGGAGGGCTATGGTCCTGAGGAGCGCTGCTGGGTTCCTGCTCGGGTTGTTCTGGATAAAGAACTGTGTCGGGACTTCCATTCGGCCCATCCGGATCGCCCTGGGAACGTCAGGAGACGCTCCTAGAGGGGGGGGTCCTGTTAGGACTTGGACTGTTTTGGCCTCTAGAGGCCGCTGTTATTTCCTTTTCGTGTCATATTTATTTTGGCCTCTAGAGGCCGCCACTGTTCCTGTGTTTTGTGGTTTTTTTTGTTAATTGCCTGTTAGTCCTAATTATCTTCACCTGTGTCCTTAATTAGTTTGTGTATTTATACCCCTGAGTTCAGTCCTCTTGTCACGGAGTCTTTGTGCTGTTATGTTTATCTCCAGTTTCCTTTGTACTGTGTTTTGTGGATCTTCTGAGCTTTTGCATTTTTGCCTTTTTCTTTTTGAATTATACTCTTTGTTTTTTTTTTTTGTTGTTGTTTTTGTTTTGCCCTGGATTGTATATAGTGTACATAGTATAAATAAACCTTTTGTTACTTTTTCTACTTCCGCCTCACGCCTCTGCATTTGAGTCATTCCCCTGGTGGCCTAGTGGGGGTTTGCTGGATCATCACACCAACGAACCAGGTTCGAATCCCAGCAAAACCCTAACACCTCTGCCTGATTCATTAGCTAATATTCCTTCATGCTACCTAGATCTCAACGAAGTGTTCAGCAAGGGTAAAGCCAGTGGCCTGCCTCATCATTGTCCCTACAACTGTGCCATAGACCTCCTCCGAGGTACAACTCCTCCTTGCAACCGTATCTACCCCCTGTCCATAACTGAACAAGCTGCTATGGAGGAGTATGTTTAAGAGGCATTGACACAAGGGTATATTAGACCATCAACATCTCCAGCTTCAGCTGGCTTCTTCTTTGTTGAGAAGAAAGGGGAAGGTCTCTGCCCATGTATCGATTATCGAGGTCTCAATCAGATCATTGTCAAATACCCCTATCTGCTTCCATTGGTGCCTTTAGCTCTGTAACAGTTAAAGGACCCATGGCATGGTAGTTTGTTGATGCTTTAAATGGGCTCGTGGAGGTTTCCGGATGTTATATCCACAGCCTTTCTCGAAATGAACCCTCGGCACGTAGATATAGCCTCCTGGGAGAAAGCTCCATTTCAGCCCTTTTCCCAGTGCGTCGTTTTGCTAATGAGAAGCATGGAGACGGGGAAGGGTAGAGGGTGGGGGCGGGCCATGGGGGGAGGGGGAGGGGCTTGACCAAGCTGAGGGCATGCTACCTGTGCCTGAACAGTAGCAATGGCAGGTCAAGCAACAGTCCAAGCTTTCGCTTTTGACCCGGAGTCCGACCCGAAGCAGAAGCGCAAGCAGTTGAACAAACTGTAAATCACCAACTTCAGCAGGAGTACCTTCAGCGCAGAGTGCCTGGCTAACTGCAGGAAGCGGTTAGCTGCACAGCTAATGTAGCCATTGCAAGGCTAACGCACCGATTTTAAAACACGGCAAAACGACTTAACAGTTATACACTTACTTGTTTGGTGTTTGTGGCTGATGCAGCAGGGATGCTTGGTATGGACCCAGGCTTCAGTGACAGTTGATGTGCAAAACCTGCCCTGTACTGTCCCAAGTTGTGGAAACATTCATCAGGAAAATGCTTCCAACAAACATACACCGTCTTAGGTAGACTCGACGGCATATTATGGGAGTAAATAAAATTAAGCCACTGCGTCTTCAGGAGCTCTCCCGTCGGCAGTAAAAACAGACTCCTTTCTGTGTTGTCACATCCATGTACAGCGCAATTTCCATGTTTCGCTTGCTTAGGTGGTGCCATGTTGTTGTGTCCTCTATGGTCTCCTCACTACAAAATTGAAGTGACGTATCTATGGTGGCAACTTTTGAGCTGGGCGGGCAATCCATACAGTGGGTGGGAATCCAGAGGGGGGGTGTGGGGATCATCTCCCTTGCTGACGTAGTAAAGGGAAGAGCCTATCAACGTGCCATTTTGACGCGCCATTCTCAAATGTTGACAAAGGGTGGGCATAGTTTGGTTTACACATTATGACATTTCTAGCCACTGGGGTGACTTAAGAAGGTCAGAGGAACTCATTTTAACATTAAAAAACCTCAGAAAGTGAAAATTTCATGCCATGGGACCTTTAAGAACAGCCAAGATCTTCTCCAAACTAGACCTCTGTAGCGCATATAACCTGGTCAGGATTTGAGAGGATAATGAATGGAAGACAGCATTTAGCATCACCACTGGTCACTTTGAATATTTGGTCATGCCTTATGGCCTTTCTTGCACACCAAGTGTCTTCCAGTGCCTCATTAACAACATGCTCTTTGACATGCTGGGGAGGTTCGTAATTGGTTACATCTATGACAGCTTAATCTACTCCCCAGATGAGGATGCCCATCACGAACACGTCAGATCAGTGCTCTCCCATTTGCTCAAGAAGCATTTGTATGTCAAAGCCGAAAAATGTGAGTTCCATGTCAACCAGATCTCATTTCTATCATCAGCTCAGAGGGTGTGAGCATGGATCAGGGCAAAGTCTCGGTGGTCACATCATAGTCCACTTCCATGTCAGTGAAGGAGCTACAACATTTCTTGGGGTTTGCAAACTCTTATCGATGCTTAATTCATGGGTTCAGCATGATCACTGCTCCTCTCATGACCCTGCTGAACGATGGACCATGCTGCCTCCAGTGGAACCCAGAAGCTGAAGATTCATTCAACCGGCCCAAGTCCGCCTTCACTACGGCCCCTATCTTGCAACATCCAAACCCTATGAAGCTATTCATCGTGGAGGTAGACACCTCAGAGACTGGAGTAGGAGGAGTCTTGGGATAAAGCCCAAGCTACATCCTGCCACCTTCTACTCCAAGAAGCTCACCCCAACCGAATGAAATTATGACACTGGAAACCGAGAGCTCCTGGCCATTAAACTGGTGCTAGAGGAATGGAGGCACTGGTTGGAAGGTGCTGCACACCATCCTCAATGACTACAAGAACTTGGAGCACCTAAAGACAGCTAAACCTCTGAATCCCCTCCAAGCCAGATGGGCCCTATTCTTCACCCAGTTCCAGTTCACAATATGTAGAGCACTTTTCCAAAATGCTATAAATCCATTTTGATTGTTTTCAGAAAAATGACATTTATTTACTCAGACCGATAAATTTTGCAAATATTTAATTTATCCTGTTATAATAGATAGTTGGTTCAGTCTGAACATTTTCAACAATAATTGACAAATCTAACAATGTTATTGATTATAAATCCAAAGTTTATTATATAATTTTTTTCAAAACGCTATAAATCCACTCATTCTTTTTTCAAAATGCTACAAGTCCATTCATTTTTTCTGTTTTTAAAAACAAAAGAACATGCTGTGTATATATATAATATCAGGAACTTTCATCCTACAATTTATAATAAAACCAAATAAATTATATAAACACTTAAATAACATTCATTCATTTATGTTTAATCTTATGTTTTAAGACTGTCCACCACAGAAAACAACTAACTAAATAACAAATAGCCAGTTAGTTAAATTTTTTAAATGCAATCCATTCAAAGTGCCACCTTAAATAGCATGACAAAACCACTAATTAAATAACAATAATCAGCCCGCCACCAGAATAGCAAATTTTCTTAGCTTGCTCTCGTTCATGGTCATCTTTGTTTAAACGACATCTTCTACTACCTGGTGTAGGTCTCACAGATTCTTCAGAACCATCAAAAGTATTCACAACCACCATTTGCAAAAGTTATTTGTGCTCAGATTAGATTAGATTAGATTAGATTAGATTAGATTAGATTAGATTAGATTAGATTAGATAAAAATTTATTGATCCCTTTGGGAGGGTTCCCTCAGGGAAATTAAGATTCCAGCAGCATCATTACAGATAAACAGAGAAAAGAAATAGAGAAAAACTTCTAGATGAATTAAAATAAATTAAATATTTACATATACAAATATAAAAGAACAAGATATGGGGAAGAGAGGGAGGGGGGAAAGGGGGGAGAAGTGGGGTTAGGGTAAGTGTGTATGTGTGTGTGGGGGGGAGCAGGAAAGATACTGCACTTTATATTGCACATTATGTTGCACATTGTCCGGTATTGCTTATTGTTAGGCTAGGCTAGGCTACTGCTTCTTCCTGTCCTCTGTCCTCCTGTTACCCCTCCTCCCCCCCAGAGAGGAGTTGTACAGTCTGATGGCATGAGGGACAAAGGAGTTTTTGAGTCTGTTCGTCCTGCACTTGGGAAGGAGCATTCTGTCACTGAACAGGCTCCTCTGGTTGCTGATGACAGTGTGCAGAGGGTGACTGGCATCATCCATGATGTTCAATAGTTTGTCCATAGACCTCTTCTCTGCCACCATCACCAGAGAGTCCAGCTTCATGCCGACCACAGAGACGGCCTGCCTGATCAGTTTTTCCAGCCTGGATGTGTCCTTCTTGGATGTGCTGCCCCCCCAGCACACCATGGTGTAAAACAGGACACTGGCGACCACAGACTGATAGAACATCCACAGGAGTTTCCTGCAGATGTTAAAGGACTGCAGCCTCCTCAGGAAGTATAGCCTGCTCTGTCTCTTCCTGTATAGGTAATTGGTGTTGCAAGTCCAGTCCAGCTTGCTGTCCAGCCACAGCCCGAGGTACTTGTAGGAATCCACAGCCTCCACCTCAACTCCCTCCATCAGAACTGGTCATGACCTTGGTCTGGACCTCCCAAAGTCAATGACCAGCTCCTTGGTCTTTGAGGTGTTGAGCTGCAGATGGTTCCTGTTGCACCACACAGCAAAGTCCCTCACCAGGCTCCTATACTCCTCCTCTCTGTCATCACTGATACACCCAACAATGGCTGTGTCATCAGCAAACTTCTGAATGTGACACAGCTCCGAGTTGTAGCAGAAGTCCGCGGTGTACACAGTGAAGAGAAGAGGGGCCAGCACCATGCCCTGGGGTGCTCCAGTGCTGCTAATTACAGTGTCAGACATGATGTCCTTCGGCCTGACGTACTGCGGCCTGTCAGTGAGGTAGCTGGAGATCCAGGTGACCAGGCAGGGGTCCACTCGCATCCTGTTCAGTTTGTCCTGAAGCAGTAGGGGCTGGATGGTGTTGAAGGCACTCGAGAAGTCCAAGAAGAGGATCCTCACTGTGCCATTTCCCTTATCCAGATGTGAGTGGGCTTGGTGTAGCAGGTAGAGGATGGCGTCTTCCACACCAACACCTGCCCAGTACACAAACTGCAGACAGTCCTGGGCATGTTGTACCTGGGGTCTGGGGAGGCTGAGGAAGAGCCGCTCCAACATCTTCATCAGATGTGAAGTGAGCGCCACCGGTCAGAAGTTGTTCAGCTTGCTGGGCCGATTCTTTTTGGGAAGTGGAACGATACATGATATCTTCCAGAGGGTTGGCACTCTCCCCAGCTGCAGGCTGAGGTTGAAGATGCATTGGAGTGGTTCACCCAGTTCAGCAGCACAGGTCCTCAATAGTCGTGGACACACCTTGTCCGGGCCTGCTGCTTTCCTGGAGTGAAGCTTCCTCAGTTGACCTCTGACCTGGTCTGCAGTAATGCATAGAGGAGTCTGTGTTGAGGTGGGGGAGGAGAGGGCTGCTGTGATGACTGGGGGGAGGTGTGTTGAGGGAAGAAGGAGAGATGGCTGCAGTGAGAAGCTGCAGAGAGATGGCTGCTCAAGAAGCTACACAAGCAAACAAAACTCCTCGCTTCAGGGCGCTGCCATGTGGGATAGTGTAGAACGCTGACCAAACTCTGGTCTAAAGGAAATGTCGCACTCAGCCAAAAAACAGGTGTAGCGCCTATTGTGTTTTGGAGAGAAACTACAATTTGCAGCACATATAAACAAGGAAATATAGCGATTTGGCATGAAACATTAATGGAGCAGTGAATAGGCCCAGTACACAGCAGAATAGCACGACGAACTCATTTTTTTTTTAAATTTGGCATTTATTGCATTTTGGAAAAGAGCTCTTCATATCCTACTGCCCTGGCTCCAGAAATACTAAGGCTGACACCCTCTACAAAATCCATAACATGTCAACTCACACATCTGAACCCACTCCCATTCTTCCACCAGCCTGTTTTCTACAAGCTATCACTTGAGACATTGACAAAGAAATCAGGCAATTTCAACCGGCTAACCCACCTGAGAACTATCCTCCCAGACTCATGCATGTGCCACCAAGACTCTGAGGCAAACTCATCACTTGGGCTCACTCCTCTCCAGCCAAGAGGGCATCCCAGCAGCCATCGCACTTACCAGCTTCTGAGAAGCAAGTATTGGTGGGAGAACATGGTCTCCAATATCAACCACTTGTCTCCTTATGCTCCGCCTGTGCCCAAGCCAAGGTACCTCAAGCAACACCTGCTGGTAAACTCTGTCCTCTCCTGGTACCCCAACGACCCTGGTCACACATCGGCATTGACCTTCTCACCGATCTACCTCAATCCCAAGGCAATACAGTCATCCTGGTGATCGTAGACCAGTTCTCCAAGCCACTCAAGCTCATTCTGTTACCCAGCTCACCCACAACATTTGAAACTGCAGAACTGTTGTTCAATCACATTTTCCACTATTATGGTATTCCTGAAGATATTGTTAATGACCAGAGTCCCCAGTTCATCTCCAGACTGTGGTCCAAATTCATGGACAGGTTAGGAGTATCAGTAAGTCTCACTTCAGGATATCACCCTCAATCCAACAGCCAGGTAGAGCATATGAACCAAGAAGTGGGTTGCTTCCTCTGAATCTTCTGCATGAGGAACCAGAAAGACTGGGCACAGTTCCTCCCCTGAGCTGAATATGCACAGAACTCGCTAAAACACTCTGCTACTCAGTTAACCCCTTTCCAATGCATTCTAGACTATCAACCACCAGTTTTCCCTTGGGACAATGTACACACTCAGATCCTGGCAGTAGACTCTTGGTTCCAGAAGAGTCAACAGGTATGGGAGGAGGTCGATCAGAGACTGGAACATGTCAATTCAAAGTACAAACAATATGCTGACAAGAACAGAAGGGAGACCCCACAGTATGCCCCAGGGGACCAAGTGTGGGTATCCACTAAAGACTTGAGCAAACCTAACACCTGCAAGAAGCTTCAGGCCTGATACAATGGTCCATACAAGGTAGTGTGCAAGGTCAACAAGGTCTCCTACAAGCTCGAGCTACCACCTCACAGTAAGATGGCTCCTACATTCCATGTATCATGCTTAAAACCTGCCATCCAAGGTCCCCTAGCCACAGACACATCCACCCAAGAACCTCCCTCCCTAGATCTAGAAGGCGACTCCATTTACCAAGTCAATAAGATCCTCAACTCCCGTCACAGACAAGGACAACTCGAATACCTGGTCAACTGGGAGGGGTATGGCCCAGAAGAATGCAGCTGGGTTAGCTCCAAGGACATCTTAGACACTCCCCCCACTCAAGAGTTCCACAGGGAGCACCCAGAAAAACTAGCACCTAGGAAGAGAGGTCGCCCAAGAAAAGAAGTTGCTCGCAGAGGGAGCTCCTTGGAGGGGGGGGTTTCTGTCAGTAACAGCACTGAAAACCTGAGTTTGGAGCAGCCTCCAAACATGGCTGCCCCAGACTACACTTCCCAAGTGCCACAGTGCCCCTTGTCACCAGAATTCTAACTTCAACACCTGCCTCTATTTTACTGGCAATCACCTTCCCTGTATAAGCTCAGCTGTCACACTCTGACTTTGTGAAGTATTGTTCTGTGTTCCTGTGTCTGACTTTACCGAGCTGTTTGACTATCTGCCTGACTTCCCATTACTGAACTCTATTTATATTTATTTCTGACTTTGTTCTCTTGCCTGATCTCTGATATTCTGTTCACCTATTGTTTGACCCTTGCCTGTCCCTGACTACATCTCCAGTTTCCTGATTTGGCTTTGTTTATGGTTTGTGACACACCTGCTCTCCCCTGCATTTGCATCCATAAGTGCCTGCACCCTGACACTTTACTGTCCTGCTCTTTGATGAAGGGCTCAACTAAAGGTTCAGAGTATGAAGCATGTCGATATCAGTTTAAGTGATCCTATCAAAATAACCTTTCATGAACATATAATAAATAAAATAGCAGACTTTATCTTTTAAAATATCTGCAGTGTAGTCTGCATCAAATTGAAATAAATCAAATGTCACATTAATAGGTGCTATCTGACATAAATTGGCAGGTTCTAGATGGCTTACTGGGCTGAGATTAGAGATGCCAGAGAATCTAATCATCAAGACCAAATTAAAGATTTTAATATTGATAGAGCAGATAGGCACCATCCCTTTACCTCACTATTTCAGTTTGACACAAGTGAATTTCAGTACATTATTCCTAGATGAATGGGGGTAACGAATCGATCAATTTAACTAAGATGTAGCATTATCTTGATCAAGCCATATTAAGCAATATCTGAGCCCTGCGGGATAAAGTTATTAGCCTAAGCAATTAAAAACCAATCTAAGTTTGATCAACGGATCTCAGCCCTTAATGAGAATGAAAAATAGGATTAAAGATACTACAGGTTTTTTTTGGAAACAAAAGACACAGCTCTTTTTAACAAGGACATGCTAACAGATTTGTTTTTTGAAGAGAGTAAAAGTGGTTACAGAGATTAAACACATACACAAGATTTTTGTTTCCAGCATTAAACTTTTTTTTTTAAATGGGCCACTTTTGGATTTGTTTATTCAAATATAAAAAAGTGTGTTTTATGTTATGCAGTCATATGGAAGACATGTTCAGTTCAATAGTGTAACAAAATCAGCAAGGTTGATATGGGTGTTTACCAACAAAAGGCTGAGGTTTAGTGTCAAATAGTTATAAGAGGATTAGAGGACTTTAGTCACTGCTCTGACAGGGTTCAAGGCTCTTGGTTTTGGGTCTAATTGTCATTGTTCCTCTTTCACAAACTAAAATCCCTCTGTTCTTGCAGCAGCTCAGCACTCAGCTAAATGTACTAAAAGGATGCCCTTTTGTAAGATTCAGATTGCTTCTGCATTATTTGACCTTTAACTTGTTGTTTTTTCCCCAAGTATCACCTCACTGATTGTTTGAAGATTCAGATTTAAAGTAAAATGATTTACGTAGCTATAGTATAACATTTATTTGATGTAGCAGTAATATTTTTGTAACCCTGTAAATCTCACTACAGGCTTCCTCATCACATTATCCTCGAGTGTAATATAATTCATCATTTTACTAATGTCATGCTTCATTTTGTCAGACTCTGTTTTTTTTATAATGTAAGTAAACCAAGCCGTATTCAATGGAATTTCCATTGTCATCTCCATCTTAAGCCAAGCAAATTTGCATGCATTTCAGTACAATGCCTGAAAAAAGGCTGTATTCAGAGTTGAGTTAAGTGTAATGGGGATTTACTACTAAAATTGTGCACACTGGTATTCAGACTTCTATAGAGTTAATTAACTCTAACCCTAGCTTAAGCACCGTTCACGAGAGTTATGCACATGGGGTGGAGTTTGAGTAAGACAGAGGCGTGTCTCAGTTATGTGTGATTCTCACCTTCGACTAACCACAATGTATCATGCCATAAATTCATGGTTGTAAATACAGTACAAACAAACAAACAAACAAACAAAAAACTATGGAATGCTATTTGAGGCCAATATAAATAACTAAATATGACCTTATTAATATATTATTATTATTATTATTATTATTATTATTATTATTATTATTATTAATTTTAATGTACATGGAAAGAAGGAGACAGCATCATAATCAGAGGTATTGCTTATCTCAACTTCTCATAACCTTGATTCACTATCTCGTGGATTCATTACGTTGTGTGCAGAAGTAACAATTGGAGCATGTAAAAAATTTAAAATGCTAATAGGCTCTGCTGAATCAAGTACAAATTCAGAAGCTACTTTATAATGAGGGTGGAAATCATGTTATTATATGAAGCAAATTTGCAAGGATTAATATGATAAGTACAACTACGTCTATTCATGCAGCAGTATATTGACAGTATGCTAGAATCAAAATAGATGTTTTTTTTTCAATGTTTGCCATCTTCTTATTCATATACAGTTGTGGTCAGAAGTTTACATACAGTGACATGAATGTCATCTTGTATATGAATGTCATGGGAATATTTGGACTTTCAGTAATTTCTTTGAACCTTTCTTTTTCTGTGGCAGAATGATTGTACAGCATACATCTTTAATGAAAAAAAACACTAGAATTTGGTGCACAAGTTTTAATTTTCTTTGGGTTTTCTGAAATCAACACAGGGTCAAAATTATACATACAGATGTAAATTTGTATACAAATTTACATATGCTCACTTAGATTATTAATTCAGAGGTGCTGAAACTTAATGTCTCTAATCTTGCCAAGGGTGAGGTCTCTTAACTTCCTGTTAGTGATCATGATTGACTACTGCTGGTAGCTTCTCTGTGCCTTCATAAAAAGGGTTTGTTTACAGCACTCATTGGATTGAGCAACATACAGTAAAATGGGAAAGTCCAAAGAGCTCAGTGCAGATCTGAGAAAGAGGATCGCAGATATACATAGCTCCCGAATGTCCCTTGGAGCCATTTCTAAATAACTGCAAATTCCAAGATCAGTTCAAACAATTGTATCCAAGTTACTGTGAGGTGTAGTCACTTTGCCAAGCCACTTTGCTTCAAGCAAACCCAAACTGTCACCCTCAGCTGAAAGGAAATTGGTTTGGATGGTCAGGAACAACCTGCGAACTACCATGGCACAACCCTGCCATGAACTGGAAGCTGATGGATTACTGTCTACAGTTCAGATCACCATGGACTAAGAGGCTGCTATCCAAGAAATAACCCCCTGCTCCAAAATTGACACCTTCAAGCTTAACTAAAGTTTGAAGCTGACCACACGGACAAAGAAAAAAAGCCTTCTGGAGGATAGCTGTATGGTCAGATGAGACAAAGACTGAGTTGTTTGGCCACAATGACCACCATGTACAGAGGGACACTGTACCAGCTGGTGGTGGTGGTAGCAGCATCATGCTCTGGGGCTGTTTTGCTGCCACTGGAGCTGGTTCATTGTACAAAGTGGATGGAATAATGAAGAAGAAGGACTACCTCAGAATTCTTCAGCATAAACCATCAGAAACTTGAACATGACTTGGGAGTTACAACAGGACAATGAACCCAAACACGCATCAGAGCTGGTTGTGGAGGATAAAGCAGGCTAACATTAATCTTAAAACAAGCCCTGACTTCAACCCTACTGAAAATATATGGACCGTGCTTATAAGTTGAGTCCATGCCAAGAAAAAAAGAACACATTTAATTGAACTCCACCAGGTCTACCATGAAGAGTCGTGAAATATCCAACCAGAGTTCTGCCAGAAGCTTGTTCAAGGTAAACAAAAATGTTTGGTCAAGGTGAATCTTGTGAAGAGACATCTCATCTCATTATCTGTAGCCGCTTTATCCTGTTCTACAGGGTCGCAGGCAAGCTGGAGCCTATCCCAGCTGACTACGGGCGAAAGGCGGGGTACACCCTGGACAAGTCGCCAGGTCATCACAGGGCTGACACATAGACACAGACAGCCATTCACACTCACACCTACGGTCAATTTAAAGTCACCAGTTAACCTAACCTGCATGTCTTTGGACTGTGGGGGAAACCGGAGCACCCGGAGGAAACCCATGTGGACACGGGGAGAACATGCAAACTCCACACAGAAAGGCCATCGCCGGCCACGGGGCTCGAACCCAGACCTTCTTGCTGTGAGGCGACAGCGCTAACCACTACACCACCGTGCTGCCCCTGTGAAGAGACATTTTACCTAAATATTAGGTGTGCTGTATGTATATTTTTGACCCTGTATGTATAATTTTGACCCTGTGTTGATTTTCAGAAAACCTAAAGAAAATTTAAACTTGTGCACCAAATTCTAGTAGTTTTTTTTCATTAAAGACGTATGTTGTACCTATTCTGCCACAGAAAAAGAACAGTTCAAAGAAATTACTGAAAGCCCAAATATTGCCATGACATTCATATTCAAGATGACATTCATGTCACTGTATGCAAACTTCTGATCACAACTGTGTGTGTGTATATATATATATATACGGTGGTGTAGTGGTTAGTGCTGTCGCCTCACAGCAAGAAGGTCCTGGGTTCGAGCCCCGGGGCCGGCGAGGGCCCTTCTGTGCGGAGTTTGCATGTTCTCCCCGTGTCCGCGTGGGTTTCCTCCGGGTGCTCCGGTTTCCCCCACAGTCCAAAGACATGCAGGTTAGGTTAACTGGTGACTCTAAATTGACCGTAGGTGTGAATGTGAGTGTGAATGGTTGTCTGTGTCTATGTGTCAGCCCTGTGATGACCTGGCGACTTGTCCAGGGTGTACCCTGCCTTTCGCCCGTAGTCAGCTGGGATAGGCTCCAGCTTGCCTGCAACCCTGTAGAAGGATAAAGCGGCTAGAGATAATGAGATGATATATATATATATATATATATATATATATATTTTTAAATTACCTCATTTTTATGTTACATCATATTACGTTTGACATAAAAGAAAAATAAATTTCCTTTTTCACTCTGCATTTTCTTTTCCTCATGTTTTTAAGACTAAACAGCAAATGCTTGTGGTTAAAGGTGTTGCTCTAGGTGCTATTGAAAAACCCTTTCCCGGACACGTTTACTCAAGAAAAATCTGGCAACATCTGAAGTGTGAAGTGAATGCAGGTAATTTGCATAATCTGAGTAGCAAGCCCAGAAAATCAATTTAAAGGGGAACAGAGGGCAATATATAGAGTAAATATAACAATAAAACACACATTAACGAACCTTATTCAAGACTTACAAAAGTTTTTTGTTCTAAGGTTGGAAAGTTATAGTGTTTTGAAAGTAGCTCGAGCAAACTATTTCCGCAGTTTGAACAGCCTGCCATGATATTAATTTTATCCAATCAGAATGCACATTCATTTTCTCTGCGTAACACTCATGACGTATGTATGTGCCTAGTTGTGTTGGCTCATTGAGGTTGGGAATAGCACGTGTGAATCGGAAAGTAGGATGAATTGTAAGTGATCGGCTACACAATGCCACAGTGTGCTGCTTTCGGGTGTAATAACAGGACCAATGGAAAGCATAACGATCCTCCAGATGTGTCTTTTCACTCGTTTCTGCTGAAAAACATCAAGCGAGTTCGAGCTTTCTTCTCTTCTTTCGTCATCACCAGAGTCGAGAGTACCTCTCCTAGGTTCAAACTGGTACCCTTCTAAGCCATAGCCTGCTTGCAGTGTGTCTTGCGGGATCTCTTCGTATGATTCGACAGAGCTGTCACTTTCACTTGATGCGCCCGATGCCATGATTACACGCTTCTCTCCTAGTGCAGTGAGTAGGGCTGACGTCACGGTCTTTTAAAAATGGCGACTCTTGTGCCGTTTAGTGTACCGACTATTATATTTACAATTACCAAGATATTTCGTTGTTTTCTAGTATATAAATTTGATAGAATACTTAAGAATATGTTACTTTGTCACATCAGCAACTGTATATATTATATTTGGTACCCCTTTAAGCATGTGCTTAGTCTATCTGCGAATATGAGTAAATGTTCTCTCCAAAATATTGATGTAACTTATGTACTTAAGTCACCAGCAGTAAATATGGCCCAAAATGAATATCACATCTTATATTTATGCATTTCAATTTGGTCTATGTATAAAGAGAAAGTCTAATAAAGGGTGACACAAACAGAATAAACAGTGACATCGCTCTCCATATCTTTGTGTTTGGCTAGCACTCTTCTGATCAGGCCTACTTCATTGCAGTGCTCCATTTTTTGAATAGTGGTTGATGGAACAATGCAGTAATTTGCATTTTATTTGGTTGGCTTTTAATTTTTGCTCAGAATTGGGTAAACCTTTGGATGAAACATCGTCCTTATGAGCCACACTGTATGGCACATTTGCAAGGATGTTAATATGTTTGTGCTTCCTTTTAGCAGGAGCCACACTAGTGGTGAAGGAGGAGGCAAGGTGGCTGGAGATGGCAGATTTTTCACCTGAAGGCAAATGCAGGCAGAGGAAGCTGTGAGTTCAGTAGGGAGCCTCACCAATTCAGGAAGCACATCTCTTCCATTATTCATTATTCATCCAACCTCAGAATTAGCTGCTATAATTCACACATCTGAAGATTTGTTGTGCTATAAAAGAATATGCAAATTCTTCCATTTATGTATTTATTTCCAAGTTAAATGTGTTCAATTGGTGTTTATTTATTCATTTGTTAAGTCTGTAGGGAGAGTGAGGGATTCTGTGTATTGTGAGCTCTAATCATCCTAAATGGGATGTCTGAAGCTGCTGGAATTTATGGAATGATGTGTGCTTAACTGTGAATGCCTGAACATGGTTACAAAGACAGCATAAAAATACTGTCATATTTGACCTACTTGTGTCAATGTTATTGAAGAAAGCCTTTTTGAAAACATTTGCAAAACATATGGACTTTGTAAGTTAGGGAACACTTTCTTTGTGGTTTTGATGTGATTCACTTTTGTCAGTGTGATGATGCATTTAAAAAAACCACAGCAATTCAAAAACAATTAAATTCTTTATTGTTTCCCATCACTGTTGTAATGCTTTTCTGACATAATATCAGATGTAAGTAATTCCATCAAATTACGGAAATGTCATTTTAAATGTAATTTCCTTTGGTTTTGGCTTTATAATACTTCCATCATGCAGATCTTAAGTACACTGACCTCAAACCTGTGCAAGCTCTGTGTGTCAGAAGCAGGGAACAAGGACTGTAAAGCAAAAGGAAAAGCATCTGTTTCAGATGGAGGTTGCCACATGGCCTGCTCTGCATAATGTTTCTGAGGTTATGTACTGGAACCCCAACATAAACCTACACACAACACTTACTATAATCACACATCCATACCTACACACACACACACACACACACACACACACTCTTCTATCAAAGGCTCTAGATATTTCAATATACTTAATTTATAGCATAATCATCTATGTTCCTTAGTGTTCATAAAATGTCTCATAATGATAGTAGCTGAAGAAATGGTTCAGGCAACTTTAATTTGAAGACATATTTTGAAAAGAAATTTCTCAGAACAGCAATATACTCTTTATACTTTCACAATATAAACCCAAAGCAAGAAACATAAATGTAGAAGAAGACTTTATTTGTCACACACACTCAAGTTCTTCCTCTGCATTTAACCCATCTGAAGCAATGAACACACACATGCAAGCAATAAGCGCGCACACACACACACACACAGAGCAGTGGGCAGTTATGCTACAGGGCCCAGGGAGCAGTTGGGGTAAGGTGCCTTGCTCAAGGGCAATTCAGTCATGCTACAGAGGGAGGGGAAAGTGCTGTTCATTCACTCGACTCCACTCACATTTTTTCCTGCCAGTCCTGGGAATCAAACCAGCAATTCTTTGGGTCTAAGGCTGCTTCTCTAACCTTCAGGCCATGGCTGTCCCCATGGCCTGAATTGTTTTGGCAAATGGATTTGCACAAACAATGAAAAGTTAGTCTGCTAATTGGAAATCTTTGTATGCATGTATTGTATTTAATGGCCACATGATTACTGTGTACACACACACACACCCCTCCTCCTCTAATGTCACCATCAGTACCACACCTTTGGACTAAAAGCTATACTTTCTTTGAATTGCTTTCTTTCTCTTTGTGCCCCAAAGACAATTTTCTGCCTGGATGGATATAAAAAGATTTCAGTTTTGTTCTTATCAAGGTATTATTTATTTTAATACATTTTAATTTAATTAAATGACAATTTACTTCCCATATTTATGATATTTTTTGATATCCATGATGTCTGGCAGCTATCTAGATTTCTTTCTAGATAAAATGAGAAGTTAATCCAAAATAGCTGATTTCTTGTAGTCAAAGCTGTCTATTTTCAATAAATCTTAGAACTCTTGGGTGTGTGTTCTATTGTATGTCATGGGATTTAGTCATTGAATGGCAATTTAAATGATGGACTGGAGTACACCCAGTCATCTTTTCATCCTTCATGGACATTCATGGGCATGTCATTCTTTCCGCATGAGCAAGTTTTTTTTTTTTTTTTCATTTTAGCCCATTGTACAAGAACACATGACTGTATTCAACTTGTTTTGACAAATTTTAAATGAAAGTCTGGCTGCTAGGATCGAAACTAGCTTATATCATTACAAATCTGTAAGTGAACCTTGATCATTAATTCATACTCATTTAGTGTTTGCAAACCCTTTATGAAGTTTTTTTTTTTTTACTGTTTATTAAACGAAAGTTATTCTCAAGGTGTGAGGTTTATGAAAGAGGCCGCTTTTTAAGATGTATCTTGTTAACTGTTGCCTACAGGCTTGGCTCATGTAGGCTTCCCTTTGATTGGGGTGTATGTGGGTTTATTAGTCTTCCCAGCCTCCTTTTTGTAGACTTGGATGTGAAAAGAGTTGCTAAAGGGCTAGGAGGTCAATCGTCTGTTCTACACTTATCCAACATACCAGGTTGAGGGTTTTATTTTATTTTATATATTTTTAATGTTTTTTTTTTTTTTTTGCGAAGGCGAATTAACTGCTACACATGGGGACTTTAAGGTTAAACAGGGTAGATAAATTGGGGGGGGGGGGGGGGGGTTAGGGGAATGAATCCCCTCTTTTTGGGAGATTTTTGGACTTCGTTTCTGTTCAACTAATTTTGTTATACATTATTTTGTCTTGAGGAAAGTTTGCCTGTTCCTGAGAACTTTGTTTTTTTGTTAATTAAAAGTTTTGTGTGTGGTGGTAACTTGAAGAAATGATCACCTTTCTGGCTCTGCAGTAAAACACTTCTCAAGGATTTGTAATCTTGGTCCATTCTCAAACAGGCTGTCTGTCTCTTTATTCTCTCCTCATTGACTTGACATATGTGGTTGTGATTGTTTCAAAAACTCTAAAGACAAAAGAGAAGCTGCCATTGTTCCATCCTGGAAATAAGTGTGAGGGACAAAAAGAAAAAGGCCCATTTCAAGAAGGAAATCTTTATGAAGATGAAACAACAATTGAAACTCAGTCCATTGTCAGCTGAAACAAAAGAGGCGTTCAGTGCCCACTGTCGAGCCATGCAACTTTGATTGTGTTGAAGGACAGCTGTGTGTGTGTGTGTGTATATGAGTGTGTTTATAGAGACAGATGGATCGTCTCGCTATATCTTGACTTATGCATTTGAAGGATAAAGGCCTGTTATCGTCAGTCACCTTCATCTGTGTCAAACACTTAAATAGACTTTTAGATTTGTTGAGTAGTTTTACTTTTAGAATAAAAAAAAGTTATCACTTTGAGACAGTGTTTTTCAGAGAAAATACCACAAAACCAGTGCCATGTTGACAAGAAATGACAATCTTCCTTCTTTCTGCTTCCTTTTCAGACTAAGTTTTCTATTTCTTATGTTTTATTTTAGTTATTATCCACCATCACATTTTAAATTTTGTGTTTGTCATTGCTTCCAATCAGGTGCTTTTATGACCTTCACACTACGAAATGTTCACATATCTAGAGCTTTCTTTCAGGTTAGTCAAAAGTCCATATTCAAAATCTACCCTCTGAAGCATGCCTTTTTATTTTATAGGACCAGCAGTGCCCTGCACATGTTTGGTGGATTCACTAGCTTTGTCTGTTTCACCTGTGCTTTTCACATCACACTGCTGGTGTATGTACTATATGTGTGTCCAAACTAACCCTGATGTGCTAACATCTGGGCAGTGTGGCTTCTGCATGCCCAATTGCCCCCTCATATTTTAACATGACTGTTTGATGGGCAGCAAGAAGCAAGAGAACAGTCTCAAATTTCTGTTGCATCTCTTCCCCCTGTGTGCCTGAACTTAATCCTATTTTCCCTCTTTACCTTTCTTTGTTTATCTAATTTAACAGTCTTAAAATGCTTCTTAGAGAAGGGCAGTTTTTTTTTTGCAAGATTAATGCACCAAAATACCAGTGCAGTTCATAATATTCCCTTATTGCAAAATATGCCATTAAGAATGATGTGACAGATTACTTTTTTCCAAAGGGATATGCAAATTTATCTCAGCACTGATTGACTTTGCTGTGGTTAAGTGTTCAAGGTCATAAAATTTTCTGTGGAGGTTCCAGTGGCAATACCTGCTCCAGCTCTTGGTGAGCTAACATGTAGTTTCTGAGCCCCTCTGGCAGCAGCAGCTGTGTCCATGTCCTTCAGCTTAGGGCTAATGATGGAGCCAACTGAGGTGATTATTATCGGCTCTCTGTCTCCAGCTCTCAGCACGGGCCAAACGGGCCAGACACAGCCAGGCTACATTAATAAAGTGCAAAACTGATAATGACTTTAAGATTGGATAATTAGCCCAAATGTGTCTAATTGGGGATTTCTCTCCAGATTTACCACGGTCGTGCTACTTATCACTGGTGGTGCAAGGCTGTTTATGTGTGTATGTGTGTGACCATCACCTTCATCTTCTGGGTATTTAAATCACCAATATTAGAACATGCAGACAAAACCACACATTCCTGAATGTAGTTGTTTGTCCTGATTGTTTTGCATCAGTATTCAAATTCAGGGTCTATCTGTGTCTATCATTTGCAGGTAGATGACAGAGTAAAGCTAGAAGAAATAAGGGGTTTACACTACAGGAAGAAATGGGCGTTCAGTGCAATCACTTCTTTTTAACCTTTTATGGTAAATCTCCATGCAACTGACAAAGCTTTGGAAATATTTCTTCATTATTTACACAAACTGACAAAACAATGAAAGAACAGGTGTACATCCAAAGAATTTAGTATCAAATTAATCACACCATGAAGGTATTATTGTTTAACATATTCACATCACACTAACAATTAACTAGCCTGATAATAAATAGCCTGAATAATAAAAGTTAAATGAATGTAATAATTTCTATCCTGCTGAAAGTGACGTGCTTTTTAAAAAAAAAAAAAATTATTATTTCCCTGAAGAAGTCATTCCAGCTGCCCACCCTGCTGCTTTTAAAATGCTTTTTAATCCTTTTGAAAATTACTCTCGAACTAACGAGTTCTCCTCAATCCAGCTCCAGACATCATTAAGGGCTGGCTCTAGCCTGTGGCTGTACATGAACCTTTTCTTTACACTTTATCCATAATTCAGCTATCTTTCTTGAATTATTCAACCAAATAGTAGCAGAAAATAATGGACTTCACTGAATCTTACTTACACATAAAACAATTTTAATGGTGATGTGAATGTGCAAAACCTCAAAAAAAGAAAAAAAGAAAGGAAACCCTAGCACAGACTTTCTCCTGTCCTGACTGAAGCCTAAAAATGGTGGTGTAGTGGTTAGTAGGGCTGGGCGATAAAATGATAACGATACATATCGTGATAGACACATACTTGATATCAATAGAAAATGCGTTCGATAGAACGTTTCGATAGAATTTTTTTTTTTCAAGAAACAAGCGTTAGCCAGAGCCCTCTCTGGTTTAGGTCCACTTTCAATCAACTGTTGTTGCGAAGCAAGCTTGGTTGCATGAGCAAAGGCACTCGTCCTCTGGTGCCTAGCAACGCATAGGGAGTGACACGCTGATAGCCAATCATGTAACAGTATCGTGTTTGGTTGCGCCATCTCGTTGTCTCGTGGTCGTGTTTATTTTTTTTCCAGAAACAGCGTGGCCAAGAAAAGAAAGATGAGTGCCGGAACGAGCGAGGAAATTGTGGATAAAGTCAGTAAGGTCAGATGTTACAGATGTAAAGTCTTAAGTCTACCTCAGTTTTACTTTAATTTCTTCTATGTTTACAAAACACTATTTTTATTTTATTAAACCTTCAATGAAAATATACTTGAATAGTTTAAGAATAGTCTAAGTCTACCTCAGTTTCACTCAATTTCTTTTATGTTTATAAACCACTGCATATTTTTATTTATGTTTTTAAATGTTATTCACCAGAGGGTGAACTTTTTTTGCACTAAACTTGCAGTAAAAAATTAAAAATATGACCGTCCTTCTCGCATAGCAGGTTTTGCTATGTTTACATTTAACACTTTGCTCATGTTTTTATAACACTTGAGTTTTTTAAGCACTTTATTATTGATAATTGCTCAGTTTTTGTTGTGATCGTAACATTGAACATGCGTGTTGACATTCCTTGCTTATTGGCTGTCAGAGGAAGTTTAAGTTTAAAATAAATGTTTGAATTTAGTATTGTTCCCTCCTGGTCCTTATTTTAAATAGGTCATAAAATGTTTCAATAATTATCGATATCGACCAATATGAAACACTTATATCGTGATACAGATTTCAGCCATATCGCCCAGCCCTAGTGGTTAGCACAGTTGTCCCACAGCAAGAAGATTCTGGCTCACCCCAGTGGCTGACCTTTCTGTGTGGAATTTGCATGTTCTCCCCATGTCTACGTGGATTTCCTCCTGGTCTCAGTTTCCCCCACAGTCCAAAGAAATGCCATTAGGCTAACAGGCTACTCGAAATTGCCCATAGCTGTGAATGGTTGTTTGTCTGGTGAAGTTGTGATGGGCCTGGCAAGCCAGTGGTGGATGAAGTGTGTTCAAGATAGATACAGAAAGCCTCACAAGAGGCTGGCAACTGACAGGTTAATTGGCCTACAGAGTTTTTGAAAATAAATAATAAAAAAATTAATAATTATAGCAAAGGTTGATAACTGTTGCTTGATTGAATTAAATGAAAATTTATTATAAAGTGGGCTGCTTTTGTGTAGTTCACTTCCAATATTACAATAGTATTCTAGACGGTTCTCCTCATTGAGCTAACCATCCTGTGGGAAGCAGGTGTGGAGGCGGCATCGGAGCAGAAGAGGCTTAAATACCCCGACCTTGCAGAAGAGTGCAGGGAGGCGGGATGGAGGACCACTATTTACCCGGTGGAGGTTGGCTGCCATGGCTTTGTGGGGACATCAGCCATCCATCTCCTGAGGGATTTGGGGGGGGCAGGCCTCCGGAAGGCAATTAAAGACCTGGCAGAGAAGGCAGAGAGGAGTAGCTTCTGGCTAGGGCTAAAGAGGAGAGATATACGCTGGGGCACCACCTAGCTCAAGGGTAGGCTGCAGGGGGTGACTGGGAGACGTCCTGGTCATTGCCCCGCCACCAGTAGACGTTAGGGGTGAAACATCAAGGAATGGTGGTACCCAGCTGATGACCCTGCAGCAAGCCAACCCATAGGCACCGGAGGAGGTGCGTCAGGCAGCAATGCCTTAGCAGGTGAACATCTACCTGTGTGTGTGTACTGCTTCTGGTAACCCAGTGACTACTGCGAATAGGGCAGTTGGAGTCCAGGGAAGACTGGAATACAGCCAGGAGAGACTGGTTGGCGGCAGGAAAGACCGCACAGGGGTTGGGCGGCCGGTCTTTCTTGTCACTTGTCTCTGTTAAGAGACACCCAAAACCCACCACAAAGACATTAAATAGAAGACAACCTGCAGGCCCTCCGAGAGGCGGGGAGAATCATGGGCCTAATTGGATGGATAACATGATAATGACAGGAACGGACAAGGATAATGAGAAGACTCTACGGGTATGTTGGTGCGGACGGGAAAAGGTGACCTTAGTAAGAGGCCTCTGAATCCACCAGGGGAGAATGAAGTGCGGAGGGAATATCCCACAGCAACCTTGCACTGCTACAGTGGGTCAGACAAGAGGGACCAAAGGCCAGGAAGAAAACCACAGTGCCACCGGTCCTATTGTTGCTGGGGAAGGTCAGGCAGAGGTGGAGGAAGGCCCAGTGGAAGAGGAAGGCCAGTACTGCAGGCACTAGGAAGGCCCATGTAACCCCCCTGAAAAGGCAAAGCCAAGAGGCACAGAGGAGAAGGCTCCAGCCAGGAGGAACAAGATCAAGTAGCCAAAATCCAGCGAGTCAGTAGCATGGCAGAACTTGGACCTGGATCTCAGCCAGGTGCTACAGTCCCTGCAGGGTAGTGTGGAGTCCAGGCTCAACCTGTTCGGAGAAATTCTCTACCAGGAATGCAAGGACAGGTTTGGAGTAATTACCAGCAAGAAGTCCACCACACCAAGGCAGAAGGGGAGGCGAAAGAGAGCGATTGAATAGCTAATCCAGCAGCGGCGGCAACTCCGCAAGTGTTGGAGGAAAGCAGACCAGGCTGAGAGAGAGGGTCTGAAAGGCCTATGGAATGAAATCAGACAGAGACTAGCCCACCTGCGGAGGGCAGAGCGCATCCAAAGGAGGCGAAAGAGGAAAGATAAGGAGCGAGCCAACTTCTTCAAGAACCCCTTCAGGTTTGCCAGGCAGCTGTTAGAGGAGCCAAAGTCGGGGACATTGGAGGTCTCTAGAGAGGAGTTTGAGGAGTACATCAGGAGACAATATACTGATCCAGCGAGGAATGAGCCCTTAGGCCCACCAGGCTATCTGCCTCGTCCAGACCCACCAATGTTTAAGTTCAACGTCCTCCCCGCAAAGCTGAGTGAGGTCCAAGAGGTTGTGAGAAAGGCTAGATCTGCATCAGCCCCTGGTCCCAACGGGGTACTCTATAAACTGTTCAAGAAGTGCCTGACAGTGCTGAAACAGTTGTGGAGTATTATGTGAGCCACATGGAAAAAGTTGACCATCCCTGAGGCATGGCGGAGAGCCCATACAGTATTCATCCCCAAGGAGAAGGACTCAAGAGTCATTGGCCAATTCCAGAGCATTGCTTTGCTTAACGTCGAAGGAAAGATCTTTTTTCCCATCTTAGCACGACAATTGACCAACTACCTGCTCGAGAACGGATACGTTGACACCAGCTGCCAGAAGGCGGGCATCCCCGGCTACCCAGGGTGCGTGGAGCACTCCTCGGTAATCTGGGAGCAGATCCAACGGGCTAAGAGCGAAAGAGCTGACCTGCACATAGTGTGGCTTGATGTAGCAAACGCATATGGCTCAGTGCCCCATCAGCTTATTGACTATGCCATTGAGTTTTTCCACATGCCAGACAGCATAAGGACCATCATTAAAAGCTACTTCAACAATCTGCAGGTGGCCTTCTCCTTCCAGGATTTTACAACTGGGTGCCAGCAGCAGCAAGTAGGCATCGCAATGGGGTGCTCAGTATCTCCCATCCTCTTTGTGGCTGCATTTGAGGTAATTCTCATTGGGGTAAGGCAGATGGTAGGAGGAATCAGACTGCCATCAGGCCAGAAACTTCCTTCCCTGAGAGCCTTTATGGATGACATCACCAGCCTTCAGCCAACAGCACCAAGTACATCAAGGCTGCTGAAGAGAGTGAACGAGCTGATGTCCTGGGCCAGAATGAAAATCAAACCTGCCAAATCCTGAAGCCTCTCTCTCCGAAATGGGGTAAGAAACGACTGTACCATCTTTGCCATCGGTGGGGAGAAGATCCCCCTGCTTGCTGACTAGTCCATAAAAAGCCTGGGGAGACATTATATAGCAGAGCTCTCGGACAAGCAAGTAGGGAAAGCCGTGATGAAGCAGCTAATGAATGGGCTCTCAAGAATTGATCAATGCCAGCTCCCAGGAAAACTCAAGGCCTGATGTTACCAAACCACACTGTACAACAGGATAATGTGGCCACTAAAGCTATGCGAGATCCCAGTATCCACGGTAAGCAAGTTGGATGGGAAAGCTAACATGTTTATCTGGAAATGGCTGGGTCTTCTGCGATGCCTGTCAGAGACTGGTCTCTTTGGAAGAAACTTTCTCCAGCTGCCCTTGCAGTCGATTACTCTGGGCTATATGCAGGAGAAGACTAGGTTGGTGCTGGAGATGAAGGAGTCCACCGACCAGGCTGTGAAGGCCACCAACGTCCAGATCCATACTGGCCATAAGTGGGAAGCTCAGACTGAAGTCAGCAAGGCAATAAGCAGGCTACAGCACAAAGAAATCATCGGCCAAGTGCAGGTAGGAAGAGCTGGCCTTGGATATGGAGAAGTCCCAAAGTTCTGGTCAAAGGCAACCAGGAAAGAGAGGAAGGAGCTGGTTGTAGCAGAGGTGACAAACATGCAGAGCGAGCATCTCAGGATCAAGGCTGTTGCTCAGGGATGCCAGGGGAGGGTGTGGTTGGAAAAAACATCAGTGCGGCCAACCTTTGGAAGATCCCGCAGGCAAGGCTTAGTTTTCTGGTAAGAGCCATGTATGACTCTCTCCCCTGCCTACAGAATCTAGAACTGTGGTTGGGCAAGGAGGAATGTTGCCCTCTACGTAACACCAGGAGTGCAAGCCTTCACCACATCTTGTCAGGCTGCAAGACTGCACTCTCCCAAGGCCATTACAGATGATGGCATGACCAGGTCCTGGGAAAGCTGGCAGAGGTCCTAGAGGGGCAGAGGCAGGAAGAAAGCAGAGGCCACCCTCCACCAGCGGTTCGGTACATCAGGTTCGTTCAAGAAGGGGAGGTAGGTGCAAATGCTGCTCCGCGAGCTCCTCGGAGGCTTCCATGGACATCACCTTTTGTGACCCAGGACTTTAATATGAGAGTCGACCTGGGCAGAAAGCTTCAGTTCCCTGCCGAGATCACTAGCACAAGCCTGCATCCAGACATTGTGCTGTGGTCCAGCAGCACAAAGACGGTTCTCCTCATTGAGCTAACCATCCTGTGGGAAGCAGGTGTGGAGGCGGCATGGAAGTGGAAGAGGCTTAAATACCCCAACCTTGCAGAAGAGTGCAGGGAGGCGGGATGGAGGACCACTATTTATCCGGTGGAGGTTGGCTGCTGTGGCTTTGTGGGGACATCAGCCATCCATCTCCTGAGGGATTTGGGGGGGGGGCCTCCAGAAGGCAATTAAAGACCTGGCAGAGGAGGCAGAGAGGAGTAGCTTCTGGCTGTGACTAAAGAGGAGGGATATATGCTGGGGCACCACCTAGCTCAAGGGTAGGCTGCAGGGGGCGACTGGGAGACGTCCCGGTCGCTGCCCCGCCACCAGGAGATGTTGGGGCGAAATGTCAAGGAATAGTGGTACCCGGCTGATGACCCTGCAGCAAGCCAACCAGTAGGCACCAGAGGAGGTGCGTCAGGCAGCAATGCCTTAGCAGGCGAACATCTACCTGTGTGTGTGTGTGTGTGTGTGTGTGTGTGTGTGTGTGTGTGTGTGTAAGTGATTAGTTTTGGTGAGACCCATTGGTCAATACCAACTGACTGCTTGATATCTGGAGTACACTCAGTAGAAGTACACTGATATTACATAGTTTGCTTCCTGTGAAAATAAAACAACAATGGGTGTAAAGTAGTTCCAAATATATTATGGGTTTGCATCACACCTCTTTAATTGCACAACTGCTATTATATTTTCCTTTCTTCACATACAGTAGGCAATTACCAACTCATGATTTCTTGGTAGCTATATAAAGGAAAGCATTTGTAAAATGCATCAACTGTACCAGCCAAAGAGCTGGCCTAGTCGTTAGCGTGTCCGCCTCTTGACTAGGAGATCATGAGTTCCACTTGTGGTCGGGTCATACCAAAGACCATCATAAAAATGGTACTTACTGCCATTTGGTGAGGCACACCACAATACAGATGTGAGTATGGAGTCAAACTCTAGTGATTACCAGAGGACCAGCCCCGAGTGTAACCCTAGCTATGTAATAGGCGAGAGGTTGAGGGCTACTGAAATGGAGATCGGTGCTGCCCGATGTGCCTTGATGGCATGGGGAGGACTTTTTGATCAACTGTTCTAATTTCCATATCCAGATGGGTCAGAAATGACTATAAAAATCAATGGCTCTGTCATGGTGTAGGGCATTTTGCTGGCATGGCTTAGATTCGGTTGTTTTCTAAAGCTGCTTTTACTCAGGCGCTTGTGCCAGAACAAATTGTTCCCGGAACGAGTTTCCCTGGCACAATTGATCGTCTAAACACAATTTGTTCTGGAACAATTTGACACTGGTGGGCCCAACATGCTCCACTTTATGAGGTGGTGCAACTTGTTCTGGAACATCTTGTTCTGGGCGCAACTTGTTCCCACTTATCATCTAAACACAATTGGTGGCAAGTAGGAGGGCTTATGCATGTGCAGTAGTGTTCATCTGGGTCATTTATCAGCTGGAGAAGATCGTTCTCAGCAA
Source organism: Neoarius graeffei (assembly GCF_027579695.1). Taxonomy (NCBI): domain Eukaryota; kingdom Metazoa; phylum Chordata; class Actinopteri; order Siluriformes; family Ariidae; genus Neoarius; species Neoarius graeffei. The sequence goes on along the minus strand of NC_083575.1, from coordinate 33,603,923 downwards.
ATTGAGCAGTCAGTTCTTCTTGAGTGCTTTTCCTTGTCAAATTTCTCCGGCTTTAAACTATGGAGTCAAGCGATTCCCAAGCCAATCACAGTGATAACTGGACTAAATTAGAAGTTCTTATCCTCATTCAGTTGTAGGGAGATGCTGATACACTGTTGGATTTGGAGAAATTGGGCTGTAATTAGCTGAATTATGGCCAAATCACCAAAAGTTTAAACAGAAACAAGCAGCGAGGGGACAATAAAGCAAGTTAAAAACAAGATTCTGGTCACTGATTTGCACAGGTGCACTTTTGTATTCACCTGTCTAAGCTCTGGTTTGCCACCAATAAATTGTGAACATGTAAACACAGAGGAAAGTGGGCGCAACTTGTTCCAGGTGTAACTTGTTCCTGCTGCCGATGTAAAAGCAGCTTTAGAGGAATAATTCAGTGAACATCAATACAAAATTATTCTGACGGATCACTTTTATCTTAGGATGAAACAAATTTTATCCTGATAGGAGTAAAATCTACAGCATACAAGTGCTCACTGAATGGTTTGAGGAGTTTTAGAAATAATTAACAGTTATTCCATGAAATCTAGTCGTACATGAGCTGATAGCCGACAAGTGCGTAGTACTGAGTTGGCTATGTTACATGCGAGGTTAGCAGCAAAAGCCCAACACAAAATTTATAGAAAAAGTTTAAATCTTTATCTCACAACCAAAACATGGTCAAAATAAAAAACCCATCACGTGACATACAGTGGTGCTTGAAAGTTTGTGAACCCTTTAGAATTTTCTATATTTCTGCATAAATATGATCTAAAACATCATCAGATTTTCACACAAGTCTGAAAAGTAGATAAAGAGAACCCAGTTAAACAAATGAGACAAAAATATGATACTTGGTCATTTATTTATTGAGGAAAATTACCCAATATTACATATCTGTGAGTGGTAAAAGTATGTGAACCTTTGCTTTCAGTATCTGGTGTGACCCCCTTGTCCAGCAATAACTGCAACTAAACGTTTCCGGTAACTGTTGATCAGTCCTGCACACCAGCTTGGAGGAATTTTAGCCCATTCCTCTGTACAAAACAGCTTCAACTCTGGGATGTTGGTGGGTTTCCTTACATGAACTGCTCGCTTCAGGTCCTTCCACAACATTTGGATTGGATTAAGGTCAGGACTTTGACTTGGCCATTCCAAAACATTAACTTTATTCTTCTTTAACCATTCTTTGGTAGAACGACTTGTGTGCTTAGGGTCATTGTCTTGCTGCATGACCCACCTTCTCTTGAGATTCAGTTCATGGACAGATGTCCTGACATTTTCCTTTAGAATTCACTGGTATAATTCAGAATTCATTGTTCCATCAATGATGGCAAGCTGTCCTGGCCCAGATGCAGCAAAACAGGCCCAAACCATGATACTACCACCACCATGTTTCACAGCTGGGATAAGGTTCTTATGCTGTAATGCAGTGGTTTCCTTTCTCCAAACATAATGCTTCTCAACCAAAATTCTATTTTGGTCTCATCCATCCACAGAACATTTTTCCAATAGCCTTCTGGCTTGTCCATGTGATCTTTAGCGAACTGCAGACAAGCAGCAATGTTCTTTTTGGAGAGCAGTGGCTTTCTCCTTGCAACTCTGCCATGCAGACCACTGTTGTTCAGTGTTCTCCTGATGGTGGACTCATGAACATTAACATTAGCCAATGTGAGAGAGGCCTTCAGTTGCTTAGAAGTTACCCTGGGGTCCTTTGTGACCTTGCCGACTATTACACGCCTTACTCTTGGAGTGATCTTTGTTGGTCGACCACTCCTGGGGAGGGTAACAATGGTCTTGAATTTCCTCCATTTGTACACAATCTGTCTGACTGTGGATTGGTGGAGTCCAAACTCTTTAGAGATGGTTTTGTAACCTTATCCAGCCTGATGAGCATCAACAACGCTTTTTCTGAGGTCCTCAGAAACCTCCTTTGTTCATGCCATGATACATTTCCACAAACATGTGTTGTGAAGATCAGACTTTGATCGATCCCTGTTCTTTAAATAAAACAGGGTGCCCACTCACACCTGATTGTCATCCCAATTGATTGAAAACACCTGACTCTAATTTCACCTTCAAATTAACTGCTAATCCCAGAGGTTCACATACTTTTGCCACTCACAGATATGTAATATTGGATTATTTTCCTCAATAGATAAATGACCAAGTATAATATTTTTGTCTCATTTGTTTGACTGGGTTCTCTTTAGCTACTTTTAGGACTTGTGTGAAAATCTGATGATGTTTTAAGTCATACTTATGCAGAAATATAGAAAATTCTAAAGGGTTCACAAACTTTCAAGCACCACTGTACATGTGAATATGTATCATTGTCCCAAATGTCCAACTGCTTGTCCAACATTCCAGTGGCATCCGTGAGAGAAGTCCTGAAATAATCCAATGTGAATGAATAGCGCATCCAACAAATGTCCATGCATCGATGGCACTGCAAACTTTCAAACAGTGTAGAGCGCATCTGAGGCGTATGCTACTGTAATTTCCCTGCACACCTCTCCTCCATGAGGAGTTCAGGAGAATTCTCAATTAACATTGAGCCAATCACAGCATTGGACCTGAATCTCCACATGGTGCCACACCCGTGAACTTTTCCTGAACTCTTGGTTCCAAAACCTAACTCCACCCTCAAATTTAAATGCAAAAACTGGGAAAGGATGACACTATGAGTATACATGTCAGTTCTAGCACAAATAATTATACACATACATAAAATAATGTATGCAACCACAATCAAAAAGTCCTTAACATAAAATACAGGATATATTCATGTCAACACAAAATAAAATATTTGTCCATCACAGCTATAAGCCAGGGTGGCACGGTGGTGTAGTGGTTAGCGCTGTTGCCTCACAGCAAGAAGGTCCGGGTTCGAGCCCCGTGGCCGGCGAGGGCCTTTCTGTGTGGAGTTTGCATGTTCTCCCCGTGTCCGCGTGGGTTTCCTCCGGGTGCTCCGGTTTCCCCCACAGTCCAAAGACATGCAGGTTAGGTTAACTGGTGACTCTAAATCGACCGTAGGTGTGAATGTGAGTGTGAATGGTTGTCTGTGTCTATGTGTCAGCCCTGTGATGACCTGGCGACTTGTCCAGGGTGTACCCCGCCTTTCACCCGTAGTCAGCTGGGATAGGCTCCAGCTTGCCTGCGACCCTGTAGAACAGGATAAAGCGGCTAGAGATAATGAGATGAGATGAGCTATAAGCCATGTATGATGAGATTGAATGGAATAACTGTTTTATTATATCCACATTCACTGGATTTTGAGAAACAGAGCATTTTTATTTTTATTTTTTGCAAATTCAATAAATAAAAACTTTATTCAAAATGTCCGGCAAAATCATTTCCGTTAAGAATGTAAACAAACCGGTGAAATGACAGGAGCAATTTGTGAAAAATGCAATAATAATAATTCTTGAAAAATAAAAAAGATGTGTTCTTACTTTTATTCCATATTTTGTTGCTTTTTTTTTTTCAAGTAGAGTTTTTATTTCATACAACCCCGATTCCAAAAAAGTTGGGACAAAGTACAAATTGTAAATAAAAACAGAATGCAATGATGTGGAAGTTTCAAAATTCCATATTTTATTCAGAATAGAACATAGATGACATATCAAATGTTTAAACTGAGAAAATGTATCATTTAAAGAGAAAAATTAGGTGATTTTAAATTTCATGACAACAACACATCTCAAAAAAGTTGGGACAAGGCCATGTTTACCACTGTGAGACATCCCCTTTTCTCTTTACTACAGTCTGTAAATGTCTGGGGACTGAGGAGACAAGTTGCTCAAGTTTAGGGATAGGAATGTTAACCCATTCTTGTCTAATGTAGGATTCTAGTTGCTCAATTGTCTTAGGTCCTTTTTCTCGTATCTTCCGTTTTATGATGCGCCAAATGTTTTCTATGGGTGAAAGATCTGGACTGCAGGCTGGCCAGTTCAGTACCCAGACCCTTCTTCTACGCAGCCATGATGCTGTAATTGATGCAGTATGTGGTTTGGCATTGTCATGTTGGAAAATGCAAGGTCTTCCCTGAAAGAGACGTCATCTGGATGGGAACATATGTTGCTCTAGAACCTGGATATACCTTTCAGCATTGATGGTGTCTTTCCAGATGTGTAAGCTGCCCATGCCACACGCACTAATGCAATCCCATACCATCAGAGATGCAGGCTTCTGAACTGAGCGCTGATAACTTGGGTCTTCCTTCTCCTCTTTAGTCCGAATGACACGGCGTCCCTGATTTCCATAAAGAACCTAAAATTTTCATTCGTCTGACCACAGAACAGTTTTCCACTTTGCCACAGTCCATTTTAAATGAGCCTTGGCCCAGAGAAGACATCTGCGCTTCTGGATCATGTTTAGATACGGCTTCTTCTTTGAACTATAGAGTTTTAGCTGGCAACGGCGGATGGCACAGTGAATTGTGTTCACAGATAATGTTCTCTGGAAATTTTCCTGAGCCCATTTTGTGATTTCCAATACAGAAGCATGCCTGTATGTGATGCAGTGCCGTCTAAGGGCCCGAAGATCACGGGCACCCAGTATGGTTTTCCGGCCTTGACCCTTACGCACAGAGATTCTTCCAGATTCTCTGAATCTTTTGATGATATTATGCACTGTCGATGATGATATGTTCAAACTCTTTGCAATTTTACACTGTCGAACTCCTTTCTGATATTGCTCCACTATTTGTCAGTGCAGAATTAGGGGGATTGGTGATCCTCCTCCCATCTTTACTTCTGAGAGCCGCTCCCACTCCAAGATGCTTTTTTTATACCCAGTCATGTTAATGACCTATTGCCAATTGACCTAATGAGTTGCAATTTGGTCCTCCAGCTGTTCCTTTTTTGTACCTTTAACTTTTCCAGCCTCTTATTGCCCCTGTCCCAACTTTTTTGAGATGTGTTGCTGTCATGAATTTTCAAATGAGCCAATATTTGGCATGAAATTTCAAAATGTCTCACTTTCGACATTTGATATGCTGTCTATGTTCTATTGTGAATACAATATCAGCTTTTGAGATTTGTAAATTATTGCATTCCGTTTTTATTTACAATTTGTACTTTGTCCCAACTTTTTTGGAATCGGGGTTGTACTTGGTTGGTTCAGCAACATTTTGTTTTTCTCTACTCATGGTATAAGAGCTAATAGCCTAGTAGTAGAGTAGCCAATCAGAGTGCATGATTGCTCATATCCAGTGAATGTGGATATAATAATGTCAATTATATGCTATGGCCTTCACAGTGGCAAGAGCACAAATCAACTGATGATCTATGGGAGATTCTAGACCAAATTGTTAGTACCATCTCTAGTACCATCACCAAAACACCAATTGAGAGACTTTTTTTTTAAAGAATCATGTTTATCCCACCAGTACATTTCCATAGACTAGCAGACTCTATACAAGGTGCATTGAAACTGGTCTGGCAGCTCATGATGGCCAAACGCCTTACTAAGATGTGTTGTTGTTGTTTTCCTGTAATTTGTCACCAGTCTGTATATAAGAACTATACTGTACTCGGCTTAGATTCTTAGATAAGTACAATAACACCCAGAGCATCTCCTTTTAGATGAATGATTCTGACTGATGTTTGGTCAAATGTGTTTTGTACCCATCAGCTAATCATCAGCACAATTATCTACACTGTGTTTCCATACCTTAGTGTATCTATCAAACCAGTCAATCTTTATGAAGTCAATCGATTGATCAAATGTGCAACTCCATACTTTATCCATGTGTTTCATTATTATTATTATTATTATTATTATTATTATTATTATTGGCTCTTTGTTTCCCTATTTCAGCATATTGAAATCTCTACAGTAGCCATTTATCTGTATTCTCTGTTTTCAGTAAAATGTAGTTGACAAATGTATCCTTCATCTTGTGTGTAGACTTTGAGAAATTGCTAGGAGACATCCCTTTTTGTTTTTACTTTTTTCATTTGTTAATTTTATTAGTAGCTTCTCTCCATTAACACAACACCTTTTGAAGACTGCAAGGAAAGACTGCAGTGTCAGAAATGCCAAGAGCAAGAGCAATAATTCCACTGGAAATGTCTAAACCAATAAAATGAAGAAACTGTGCCTAGCATTTCTTCTTTATGAAGGTCACTCATGTTATTTCTTCAAAGTGTCATATATTTTGGCACTTAAAGATTTAATCCTTCATGTTTTTGCCCAAAGTTTTGCATGGTTACATCTCAGAGTTTATGAATTATAACCTCTGTTTATAATTCAGAAGAATGGATGCAGCCATATGGCTTTAATAAAAGGAGTTCCATCTGCATAAAAGTGAGTGCACCCTTCCTGTGTGTTGTGCGCTGTACACACTGTTATCTGACAATAGCTCATGTCATATTAGTGTGGAGGAGCGGCTGTGGTTCTGGCAGGCTGAAAGGCAGCGAGGCGCTGCAGACATTGTGAGTAATATTTCTCAGTAGGACTAAGACAGCCTGTGTCTGAACGAGGCAGCTTCTAACTAATGGCCATCTGTGTGCAGCAATAATGAAAAATCTCGCTCATGTATGGCCACACCAGCTCGTTAAGAAGCCTCAGCGGCAAGCAAAAAATAAAACAGATGATGGGCTCCAGCGTGTGAGAGCTATCCTGCTAATCTCTCCCTGAAGGACCTACTGCAGCTCATCCTGAGAGGCAAAAACAATTGCTCCAAATTATTCTCAGAGATATATATGAAGGCTCCAAATGCACTTATATCATTCTAAGCCATGAATGATATAAGCACATATTTTTTGAGTACTAAAAATGGCCTATGTAATGTCAGTTTCAATATAGTCCTCTAGTGTTGACATTTATTTTGTCTACCAAATCTGTTTTGTACTTTAAAAAATGCTTTTTGGAAATGTTTGGCTATTTGTCTCTCACTCTATCAGCTGCACTGTACTGTTGTACCCTATCATAACATCTCACACATGTTTCCAGCTGTAGAAGAATTGTGTGTCACTCCTTTAATCCCCATGCATAGGTGAAGGAAGTGAGGAGAAAATTCAGAGATAAGTGTAGCTCCTGAATGCTATGTCTAATTTGACACATCTCTCTGTGTCCTCTCTGACTGTCTGCCACCATCAACACTTCCTGGCTCACCAGCCTGCCACGGACATCATCCCTTCGAGGCCTCACGTTCCGCTGGAGTTGCTGGTGCCGCCTCTGGCCCTAATGGATGAGACCGAAAACTAATCTGAAATTCAATTTTATGTGTACTGCTAAAACTGGGTCTCCATTCTTCTCTGTCTAATACTGTAGTATTCAAACTTTTTAATCCTAATAATACAAATTATAGGTACATAAGGTACATATTTGGCATAATTGCCACAAATCACACAATATAGCTAAAACTATATACAAATATAACTATATGCTAAGTTCTCAAAATTACAGACTTTCCTGAATATATTCGTAATATAATTACACTGCCTGGCCAAAAAGAATCACACACTCTAATATTTCACTGTACCACCTTTAGCTTTGATTATGGTGCGCATTTGCCATGGCATTTTTTCAGCAACCTTATGCAACATCACAAAATTTAGTTCCATCCAGAGTTGCATTAATTTTTCACCCAGATCTTGTATTGATGACAAGAGAGTTAAACCACTACATCAAGTCCTCTCCAGCACATGCCAAAGATTTTCCCAAAGATGGGGTTAATGTCACAGTTCTATGGCCAATTCATGTGTGAAAATGATTCCTCATGCTCCCTGAACCACTCTTTTACAATTTGAGCCTGATGAATCTTAGTATTGTTGTCCTGGAATATGCCCATGCCATCAGAGAAGAAAAAATGTGATGGGCCAACCTGGTCATTCAGTACATTCAGGTAGTCAGCTGACTTTATTTTATCTCCACATAATGTTGCTAATTCTAGACCTGACCAACTGAAGCAACCCCAGATCATAACACTTCCTCTAGAGGCTTGTACAGTGGCCACTATGCATGATGAGTGCATCATTTCATGTGCTTCTCTTCTAACCCTGACACACCCATTTCTCTGAAATAGGGTAAATCTGGGCTTATCAGACCACATGACCTTTTTCCATTGCTCCAGAGTCCAATCTTTATGCCCCCTAGCAAATTGAAGCTTTTTCTTCTGATTATCCAAACTAACAAATGGTTTTCTTATGGCCACACAGCTGTTTAGTCCCAGGCCTGTGAGGTCTTGTTGCATTGTGCATGTGGAAATGTTCTTACATTCAGTATTAAACATGGCCGTGCATTCTACTATTGATGTTTTATGATTCGACTTCACTAACTGTTTAGGTGATCTCTGATCATGGTCAGTCAGGTTTTTTTCCCCAACCACATTTCTTCTATGAAATTGATGGTTCACCAATATCCTTCCAGGTTTTAATAATTCGTTGGCCAATGCTTAACCCAGTTCCAGTCATTTCAGCAATCTCCTTAGTTGTTTTCTTTGCTTGATGCAGGCCAATAATTAGACCATTCTGAAACACAGTAACATTTTTCCACAACCACAGGATACATCTTCCGACATTATTGTTTAAGAAACGATAAGCTACTCACTGCATCAGTTAGCATTAAAAGACTTGTTGGCAGCTGAAACATATTAATCACTGCAGCAATCATCCAATCAAAAGATCTTAAGTTTTTGCTTATTTAAATCCAAATGGCAACTTTTTTCCCCTGGCAATGTATAATGGACCTGAAATATATTTGTCATTTACATTTATTGAAACCATACTGTATGTAAAGTTATAGTATTTTAAATTCTGGTTGCCACCAAAAGTAAAAATGGAGAAAAATGTATTTAAAGATTGCATTCAAACTGTGGGGCAGCAGCTATAACACATTTAGACAGGAAATTTTGGCAGCCCATAACAAACTGAATTGTTATGGGCTGCCATAACAATTCCTCTCTTTGGTTCACTATGTCACATAGATGATCAAGCCAGCAGCTTGATGAAAACATGATTTTCAGTGTATGAGAAAATCACACTCAGCTAGCAAGGTTTTAGGTATATTTTGGCAGCCTGTTTTTACCATCATGTTTGTGAAATTGGCTTCTAGTTTAACAGGTGAGAGCCAACTTGCATATCCAATAACCCAGTCTTGTGGCAGCAGTACAGTGCATAAAATCATATGGCTACAGGTCAAGCACTTCAGTATGTTAACATTAAACATTGGAATGTGATCACGGTGACTTTGACTGTGGCATCGTTGCTGGTGCCAAATGGGTTGGTTGAGTATTTGAGAAACTGCTGATCTTCTGGAAGCAAAAAACTGAAAACATCCAGTCAATGGCAGCTGTGTGGGTGGAATGCCTTGTTGAGGAGAGAGGTCAAAGGAGAACAAGACAGGTGAGTTGAGTACATGCTCCTAATAAAGTGGATAGTGAGTGTATGTTGTAGGCAAATAAATACAATTTTACCAAAACCAGGTTTGTTTTACCTTTATGGTTTTATCTGATTGCTGCCCCCCAGGCCAACACATTTATGTCATATATGTGTAATAGAAATTATGTATACATTAGGTTTAGATATTTTTAAAAGTGTGCATTTATTATCATATAAATATTCTGCATCTCAAAATCCCGAAAATGCTTTCAATTAGTAAATAATATGGCAAATAAACACACAGGTAGATATTGGGCACTTCAGCACACAGAAATGGACCATGGAACCAGTATAACCGAGGCCCTACTTAGAGTGTCTTGCAAAAGTATTAATCTCCCCTGGTGTTTGTCCTGTTTTGTTGCATTACAAGCTGGAATTATTATTATTATTATTATTATTATTTTTTTTTTTTGGGGGGGGGGGGGGGGGGGGGTTAGCACCATTTGAGTTACACAACATGCCTACAACTTTAAAGGTGAAAATTGTTGTTTTATTGTGACACAAACAATAATTAAGATGAAAACCCAGAAATCTGAAGTGTGCATAGGTATTCACCCCCCAAAGTCAATACTTTGTAGAGCCACCTTTTGCTACAATTACAGCTGTCTCTTGGGGTATGTCTCTATTAGCTTAGCACATCTAGCCACTGGGATTTTTGTCCATCCCTCAAGGAAAAACTGCTCCAACTCCTTCAAGTTAGATGGATTGTGTTGGTGTACAGCAATCTTCAAGTTATGACACAGATTCTCAATTGGATTGTGGTCTTGGGTTTGACTAGGCCATTTCAAGACATTTAAATGTTTCCCTTTAAACCACTGCAATGTAGCTTTAGCAGTATGTTTAGGGTCATTGTCCTGCTGGAATGTGAACCTTTGTCCCGGTCTCAAACCTCTGGCCGACTCAAACAGGTTTTCCTCCAGAATTGCCCTGTATTTAGTGCCATCCATCTTTCCTTCAGTCCTGACCAGCTTTCCTGTCCCTGCAGATGAAAAATGTCCCCACAGCATGATGCTGCCACCACCATGCTTCACTGTAGGAATGGTGTTCTCCGGGTGTTGGGTTTGCGCCACACATGGCATTTCCCATGATGACCAAAAAGATCAATTTCAGTTTCATTTGACCAGAGAATCATCTTTGATGTGTTTGGGGAGTCTGCCACATGCTGTTGGGCAAACTCCAAATGTGTTTTCTTAAGCAATTACTTTTCTTTTCTGGCCACTCTTCTATAAAGCCCCACTCTGTGGCGTGTACGGCTTGAAGTGGTCCTATGGACAGATACTCCCATCTCCGCTGTGGATCCTTGCAGCTCCTTTAGTGTTATCTTTGGTGTCTTTGTTGCATCTCTGATTAATGCCCTCCTTGCCCAGTCTGTGAGTTTTGGTGGACGGCCTTCTCTTGTCGGGTTTGTAGTGGTGCCATATTCTTTCCATTTTGCTATAATGGATTTAATGGTGCTCCCTGGGATATTCAAAGTTTGGGGTATTTTTTATGATCCAACCCTGAGCCATACTTCACAACTTTGTTTCTGACCTGTTTGGAGGCTCCTTGGTTTTCATGTTCTTGCTTAATAGTGTTGCAGAGTCAGGGCCCTTCCAGAACAGGTTGATTTATACAGACCATCATGTGACAGATCATGTGACACTTTGATTGCACACAGGTTGATCTTAATCAACTAATTATGTGACTTATGAAGTGAATTGGTTGGACCAGCTCTTATTTAGGGGTTTCATATGAAAGGGGGTGAATACCTATGCACACTCCAGATTTCTGTTTTTTTTTTCACCTTAATTATTGTTCATGTCACAATAAAACAACAATTTACACCTTTAAAGCTGTAGGCATGTTGTGTAAATCAAATGGTGCTCCCCCCAAATCCATTTTAATTCCAGCTTGTAATGTGACAAAACAGGACAAACACCAAGGGGGATGAATACTTTTGCAAGACACTGTACTTTTTGAACATCAAACATGTAAAAAAAAAAATTTAAATCCACTAGTAGCCACATATGTCATACACTGCTTCCCTGTGTACCCCCACACAGAAATAAATAAATTCTGTTATGTAAAAATGTATTGGCTAATTGTGTCATGTGAAGTGAATCGAATTTTCACACAACAGTGTTGCTCCCTTAATACAGTTAATGTAACATAAACTGCCTCATCATTCTTAGGTTAGCCTATCTAGTTAGCTGTTACTGAATAATGAATTGCCAAAAAATAGCAGATTTGTTCAGGCAATCATCAGATAGAGTGGCTCGCCAGAGAAAAGCAGGCAGACTGGCTTGCTGGAGCAAGAGCAGATATGGAGCGTTGTTCTGAGTATTCCTCAAAGGGCTCATGGTTGACTGGAGTGACAGCAGTCCCCTGTCTAAATTTCGTTGGCATTGCCCCCCCAAAAATCAGTTATTTGTAATAAAGCTTTTAATGCCAATTAAACCGTGATTGTTGAAATGTCACCCTTTGTCATCTATTTCACTTGGATTATTATCTGAAAGATGCTACAAATTGTCATTTGGAGTAAAATAAAAATAATTATTATACATATGGGACACTTTTTCAATGGAATAAAAACATGTATTCTATTCCCTTCTATCAGGTTTCATTTGTTTAGTTTGATAGCATGCAATATTATTAGCATATCACTTATCCTACGTGTATTACGTCACTCTACCCAATGGAGAATGAGTGTTGAATATGGTTTACAATACTGCATGGTTGTCAAGACAATATGACATCACACATCAGAGCTGATGTGATACATATTACACGTAAAACTTCCGTGCTAGCCAGCGACTGTGACAATTTGTAAACAAACATGGCAGCCAGGTTTGCTTTGTTAAATACAGAAGATTTTGAGAGAATTTTGAAAGAGACAGACTGTGTATGTAGTAGTATAATAATAATAATAATAATAATAATAATAATAATAATAATAATAATAATAATAATAATGGCTTTTTTCATGTTATATCAGATATATTCCATTCAGCTAGCATGATATTGAACTCGTCTTTGACCCATTTGGCATCATGCTAGCTGAATGGAATATATCTGATATATCACTCCGATTCTGACATGCTCATGTCCTGATGGCTGCAGTATATCAGTTCAAATACATCTCAATTTAGTGTGTCTAACTTTTTTTTTTTTTTTACAATGCTGTGCTGCTCATTATTAATAGTTGCAATGTTAATCCGCGGTTCTGCACCACATGCTGGTGTCAACTCTTTACAGATGATCTGGAAGTCACTACCATTAACTGGTTCTGTGCTGCTTTTGAAATACCACTAAACATTGTGTAAACTCCTCACAACCTTATTTACTCCAATGTATAGTGAGGAAGGGGAACTAATCTTTTTAATACTGACTACTCTCCCTTCTCACTGTTCTTTCCTCTCATGTGTGTTTTTTAGTTTAATCAGTTGTAAAGGAAAATGTGATTTGAAACAAACAAGCATTCCAATTCACATGACTGTTCTATAAGCCAATCAAATTTCACTAAAAATGTTTAATTTTATGGTTGGGAGGCTGGTGGGTCTGACCAATTCGAAATGCGTTCCACAGACTATGCACACAGAAAAAAAGAGGGTTTGAGTGTTTTGGAGGGAAGAGCACTGGGTTGAGTAGATTTGTAAGTTTTCAGGATATTCTATTTCAGGATATTTTACATGTACGGCTTATCCATTGCAGGTCATGGGTGGGCTGGAGCCAATCCCAGCTGACATTGAGCAAGAGGCAGGGTACTTCCTGGACAGGTCGCCAATCTATTGCAGGGCTAATACAGAGAGACAGATAGCCATTTGCATACAAACATTCACACCTGTGGGCAATTTAGAGTAGCCAGGTGACCTAATCTGTGTGTATTTTGGCTGTGGGAGGAAACCAGAGCACCCAGAGGAAACTCATGCAGGCACTGTGCAAACTCCACACAGAAAGGCCCTGGTGGTGCTACTGCATCACTGTGCCACCCCTGTCTCTTTATAATAAATTAAAATATGAGACTATTTAGCTTTATTTCAGGGGTAAGCAATTTTAGCCATGTAAATATTTGTGACAAATAAATAAATACATAAATAAATACCAAAAACAAGAGGCAGACTCAGATTTCAGAACACACTGCTGTCATGATTATTGTCACATGGTTAATTAAACAATGAAGCATTGCCTACTACCTATTATGCTTCCATTCTTCCCATTCTTCAAATCTGATTAAGTATATCCGACCAGGTGGAAACTAAACAAAAAGCTTTACAATCCAACCACAAATATCTAATACATTGTGGGAAAAACACTTAAAGGTTTGCATTATATTTAATGGATGATAGTTATATCATACCCTGTTAAAATTTTAATTTCTTTCACTCTGTCCAGCAATAAAACAGGCCTTGTCTTCTTTAATGAGATGTTCTGTGAAATGTTAATTACACACCAGGCTGGGAGTATGAGCTACTTCCTCGAATGATCCCATTTTTATTCTTGTAATAACAATTACTCCAGTTAAAAGTGGGTTGGGGGAAAACGAAGCTATATTGAGACTTCTCTCACTCACACAAAGAAAGCACACAAAATATACTTATAACACCTGACTTAACTAACTCGCTGATACTAGTTCTCAGGAGTTGTGAAGTTTTGCATGCTGTCTTTGAATAATGCTTTCCTTATTTTCTTTTTTTCCCCCATAAATATTAATGAATGCAATGCAATAATTAGCTTTCTGGAGACAACATGTATGGATTGGTTCTTGCATGTCAGCGTTCTCTCTCTCTCCATGTGCTTTAATAACAGGCATGGATTGACAGGTGATTAAAAGGATTTCTCTATATGTCTAAATGCAGAGTTCTTGCATGGATCTGTCCCCGCGTGTGCAGCAGCTCTCAAGCACCAGCTCTGTTATGAATGCCCGTAATTGTTCAGTTGCTCTCTTGCTTTGTGCTGCCGCCAGCTGGCACCTGCTCCCCCACGCATCACATGACACTCCAGCTGTGTCCACATGTTCCCTGGGTCAGCACGTCGGCTTGGATAATGCAGACTTTTGATCAACCCCCTCTGAATTTTTTTCCCAGTGATCTCATCATATTACCACAGATTGCTACCTATTACAGAGAGATACTTATTTAACGATTTAGCTACAAAAAAATGCCCAGCTCTGTGGCTAATTTCAGTGGTGACATTTTGCCATACTGCTGCAGAACAGCCAGAGGACGAGCAAGGAGTAATTAATGCTAAATGGAGCCCTACACTTGGTTTGTGAGGGTGGGTGTGAATGTGCGTGCGCATCTGTGTGAGGGTGTCCTTTATTCTGATGCTGTCCTCTGAGAGAAACTGTTATGTTTGTGTCTCATTGACCCAGGTGCTCTTGATCCCTCATTTATACCAAAGAGAACAAAACAGTGAGTTTAGCAAACACAGGAATTGCGGAGCATAGCACTGCTGTTTGCTGGGAAATGAGGTAATTGCTCTGTCTTGTATGTGTCTTGCACAGCCTGTTACCTCACATATATACAAAGCGCCTTCCTTCCCTCGGAAAACTGCAACACATTCATTTATTGTGTACTGTCATTTACAGAAGTTTGTTTTTTCAGGCATACACTGTGCATTGTTGTGTTATAAAAGGCTTTGACAGTTAATGACTGTATTAGCACCATTGCACAAGCAAGCAAAATAAAGAGCACTGCACTATTCTCCTTGTATTTCATGACATCACTGCAAGGAGAAAAAGTGCCCAAAGTAGTATTACTCTTCTCTCAGCAGTATGAAGTAGCACTTTTTCCCTTTGCCAAACTCAATTACATTGTTGAATCTAAAAGCATGATTGATGTTATTGTTTCACTTGCACTATTTGTTCCCGTTTTCAGTTCTTGGTGAAGACTATGTTTCTATGCTCACAAAGTTTGATGTCTAGATTTTACAGACAGCACGGAAGAGTATTCAGCCAAGACAAAGAAGGCTTTCTTCCTAATACACCCCCCCCATAAGAGGTGTTTATACTTCTACAGGGCCCAAAACCAAAGTGCAAACAGTGCGCACAGAGTTATGAACTTATCTGCATTATGGACTGACTTCAAAATTTGTGGATAAGGAAGTCTAGTAGAGGTAGTAAAAATTGAATCATGACATTTAAATATGCTGCCTATTAAATATATGAAAACAGAAGCATTACCTGCCAGAAATAACTCCAGCCTGTGGCCTGGTGTCCAATATGAAAATATGCTCCATTGATTGGGGAAATGGATATTTTGCCATATATCTTTCATGCTGTGGAAAATCTGGGGAATGTCTTATATATTCTGAATATCATCTATTAGAGGAGATGAAAGCTATGAAATATCTGTCATGTAAAAAGTCCAAACGGTCAGAAAGAATTGTGTGGTTGCAGTCGCAGGCTGTTGCTGGTCTGGGGAAAGAGGCAGGCAGGAATGTCATTATTAGATATAACTCTGCATTAGTGAAAGAAAGGCACGGCAATGATTGCTTAATGATGGCACTCCTACAGGACCCAGCTGTGGTTAGAGCCAGAGGATTGGCCTTTGATGAGCTAAAGCCAGACCACTTATTGGCCTGCACTCTGCAGTGGAGGCCAGCCACCAAAACATATATGTATAATGGAAATATAATGGAATTTATAATAATTTGTTTAGCCAGAGAGAGAAACAGAGGAAATTAGAGCAGCTTGGCGCTGCTGCCTGCAGACTACATGCACCTCTGCCATAACAAGATTAGAATTTAAACTATGGGGCGAGTGGGTCTTTTCTCCCCGGCTAGATGAAATATTAAAATAGGCCATGGCTCTGCATTGGATATCTCCCTCCCTCTCTTGCTCTCAATCTGTGCCACTCTGTCTCTGACATATGGCTGTCACTCAAAGTGATTGACACTGAACATGACTGGATCAAAGATTCTATTTTAGCAGTTTGTTTTGCATTGTGCTGTGTTAAACATGAGCAGGTAGGATCTTCCCATCAGATTGGCTTCTTTTCTTTGCCACTTTCACTTTATAAATGTTACACAGGGCAGGGATGCTGCCTGTCCTGCTCACCATATACAGTATGCATTCTGTATGTAGACAGTGACAAAATTTTAATTTTGGCTTTCTAGTTTAGCACTTAGAATCTGAAATAAAGTAATGACATGATGGTTAATGTGTATAATCCGATCAGATGGAAATCAGATGGAAAAACAAAAGTGGGCAACTGACTGCATAAGTTCTTTGAAAATTATGTGCCGTTGCCTTGTTTGTTTTTGAACAAGTGAGTTTAAAAAAAGGTTTAGAGTTGGATGCCATGTGGCACTGCTTTCTTCTTTTCTTTTTTCTTTGGATTCTCCCCTGATTTTTCCCCAATTTAGTCATGGCCAGTTCCCACCCATCAGGCAGCTCTCCCCCATCACATGACAGCAAGGGCAAAGGCAATCCTTTGATTCCTCCAAGGCACCCAAAGTCAGCCGACCGCATCTTTTTGAACTGCTGCTCATGCCATGTCATGGTGTGGTGTAAAACACTCGGAGGAAAGCACTATTCATCTATTTTCATATGCATGAGCCCATGACTGGCTATAACACAGATGGCTGTGGCATCATAGTAATTCAAGCTCACAGTCGATGGATGATAGGGCAAACGCTCTGCAACTCTGTTGCACCAGAAAAGTGTAGTCTGGCATGTGGGAGTCTGGCATGTGGTATTTTTATCTGGCATTTCTCCTGAAGTAAGAAACCAAAAAATTGTTAATGGTAGTAGAGCTTGCCATCATGAATATTAAAAATATTAAGTGTGTCAAAAATAACCTATTTGGTACATTGTTGAAATACCCCTGAAGGTGACATTTTAAGCCATTGAAACACAAACTTCACCCCTTTTCCTGAATACCCTTATGGTGCTATGCTATTCCTTTTACATTTATCCATTTAGCAAACACACTTTTTAGCTGTGGCGTTTTACACTATTACAAAATCACATGGCTACATTGGAGAAGTACAATCATTTATTTTAATCTCAGACTAAGGAAATAGTTGCTGAACAAACTCATTTGTTGGTGTATCTAAATGTTATGTTCACATATTTTTAAATTTTACTTACATTTTTTGACATTGCTCACTGCTACTGTACTCTAAGTAAAGCTGGCACATACACTATATGACCAAAGGTTTGTGGACACCTGACCACAGCACCCATATGTGTTTTTGGACATCCCATTCCAGATTTAGTCCTCTGTTGTTGTTATAATAAACTCCACTCATTTGGGTGGACTTTCCACTAGATTTTGGAACATGGGGATTTGCTCATTCAGCCACAAGATCATTAGTGAGGTCAGGCATTGATATCAGGCAAGAAGGCCTGGGGCACAGTTAGCATTTCAGTTCATCCCAAAGGTGTTCAGTGAGGTTGGGGTCAGGGCTCTGTGCAGGCCATTTGAATTCTCTTACTCCAACCTTGGCAAATCGTATCTTTATGGATGTTTTTCACAGAGGCACTGTCATGCTGGAATAGGTTTTGGCCCCTTAATTCAGTAAAGGGAAACTTTAATTCTACAGCATACAGAAGTAACCTATAGAATTGTGTGTTTCCACAAAATTGTGGAAACATTTTGGTGAAGGCTCACGTATCTGTGTGATTGTCAGGTGTCTAAAAACATTTTGCCACATCCAACCCCACTTCTAAAAAATGTTGGGATACTGTGTTAAATGTAAATAAAAACAGCATCTGATAATTTGCAAAAAAATTGCATAAATTTTATTGTTTTTGAAAAATATATGCTCAATTTGAATTTTATGCTAGAAAAATGTTCCAAAAATGTTGGGACAGGGGCATGTTGCATCACCTCTACTTTTAAATACACTCTGTAAATGTTTGGGAACTGAGGAGACCAGTTGCTGTAGTTTTCAAAGTGAAAACTTGGCTCATTCTTGTTTAATATACAATGTCAATTGCTCAACAGCTTGGAGTTTCCATTGTTGTATTTTGCACTTCATAATGCAGCTAATGTTTTCAATGGGAGACAATTATGAACTGCAGGCAGGCCAGTTTAGCACCCAGACTCTTTTACTATCAGCTAATTTAGAAAATTTCTCATTTACTATTGCAAAATGAGTATATCTTTTTCAAAAACAGCAAGTTTTCTCAGTTTCAAAATACTATATGTTGTCTTTGTACTATTTTCAATGAAAATATACAAATAGGGTTTCAATGATTTTGAAAATCATCACATTCTGTGTTTACATTTTACACAGTGTCCCAGCTTTTTTGGAATTGCAATTGTGAGCTAGCTTGCACTGATCACAAGTAGACACAATATTTACATGATATTTCAGTGTTTTACATATTATCAGTGTTTTAAATAACAGTTGGCAAAATTTAACTATTAGCAAAGCTATCTGTATCTGCAATTTATGTAGTCCTGTGTACCATGCCACTGTACTTTTATGTGTTGCACCTTGGTCCAAAGGTTATAGAGATTTTGTTCCAAGTATATAGAGGAATGACAGTAAAAACTCCTTGACCTTGAACTAAGTTATTTAGCTAGAGAACTTAAGTGGGGTTTACATTAGACCATATCAGCGGATCATCAGATTAACATTTTTAAAACGATTAGCGTGCACACAGCAACGCCAATACATGATTCGCGTGCACATAGCAATGCCAATACACGGATACGCTCGGCTCCACAGGCATCCTGCGCTCCAAATCACTCCGCCCTGAACAGCGAGTGCCCTCTGGAGGGTGCGCACTCCGGCCCTGCGCAGCTCACAGAGCGCACGAGTATAGCGCACGAGCAGTGATTTGGGACTGAGCCTCTGTGTGTGTGATCTCAGTGCATGTCGGGCATGCGCGTCACTTACCACTTGCAAGTGGAAGGATGGCAAGCCTAAAGACAATCATAACTACACAATGGGCAGTATTTGCATCAGTATTTGCAGTATTTTCATACTTTTATACTCTTTAATGAAAGGTGATACAAGGCGGAAGTCCGCGCCGTTTTTCAGCAGTCGTGTCACATGACCAACGCCAGCGAATCAGGAAGGTGGATGTCACAGTGACGTTGTCCAATGATGACGCCAGCTAGAGCTCAGCACAGCATATCCGCGTATTCTCAATGTTTACACAGCACCGGACCAGACACGATCTGGATTGAATACGTGGACCCTGGCGGATTCCCGTTTCCCGGCGTTTTAATGTAAACGGACAGTGCATCCGCAAAGAAAACGAGACAGATACGGTCTAATGTAAACTTGTCCTCCAGTTCTGCTGCCAAAAGTTTTCAGTTACCATGTTGTTATCCTTTAATTAGCATAATAGGCCATGACAGGTTCAAGAGAAGCCATCCACAAAGAATAGCTAAAACTCACATTGAGTATAGGGCAAATATATGAACTAGCTTCAAAGAAAAAAATATTATAAATATAACTATATCCATAACTATAATTTAAGTAATTTATACCATAATTTGTTTTCAGAGGGACTCGCAGAAGTGGCCAAACTGGTTATAAGTTATAATTATCATGAATACAGAAATGATGATGATGCTCATACTCATAAACTGCTTAGAAGTTCCTGGTTACACAATTGCATTTTTTTTTACTATATATGTAATATACAGTTATAGATGAGAAAATAATTACACTATCAGGTCACCCAGATGAAGATGGGTTACCTTTTGAGTCTGGTTTCCTTTCAAGGTTTCTTCTTTCTGCTGTCTCAGGGTTTTGTTTTGGGGTTTTTTCCTTGTCACCATTGCCTCTGGCTTGCTCATTAGGAATAAATTTCATAATGTAAAAATTTAGATCTGGAATTTAAACCTGCTTTGAAACAATGCCCATTGTTAAAAGCACTATATGAATAAAATTTAATTGAATTGATTAAGCCTCAATAACAGAAGGTCCTAATTGCAATACTTAAAATGAATGAGCCATATGGACAAATGAACAGTTTCTTCATATTTACCTTTCTATTAATACACAATATATACATACTGATGTATGCTATATTATATATGCTCCCTGTATATTGCTTCCAGGTGCCCAAGGTCTTCGTATAAGAATGTATTTTATCATGAATAATACAGGGCAGACTTGACTGTGTTGGCTGCTCTGTGTGTATGTGTGTGTGTGTGTTACAGGGAAAGGGGTTAAAAGGTTGTCAGAGTCTTCTCCTGGGCTTCATACTGACAGTGAACATGTGTTTCCTCTGTGTGATCTGCTCGCCCCTAGCCCAGGCACTGTGCGGCTCACTCAGGGGCCAGTCACAAGGCATTTCGATCTGGAGAGTCTGAATGATTCAGGCGGTATGTGTGTGTGGCTGGAGGCTGAAACCTTATGGTGCCTTTAGAACTTCCCTCTATCAGCTCCCTCAGCATCTTTATGCTTCTGCATGAGGAAGGAGGGAGAGTGGTCAGCTATAATGCAGGACCAGACTTTGTGTCAGGTAATGTTAGGTAACATCTACATGACTCACTCAAGGTCATGTACAGTCTTGAACATACTGACTCTGCAAATTTACAGAACTTGGCCAAGCTTTAGTTACTATATTAGATATTTGATTTGGTTTAATTGTTATATTAGATATTTGATTTGGTTAGTTTATTGCATCACATCAGCAATGAATTTGTCAGGTGGTGTTTTAAAGTGGAGTTGAGGGCTATAAATCCTTCCTGACTGTAGTAGCCAGCAGAGGGAGCTAGGATGGAAGCTTTGAGAGAACACTGTTCCCTATTCAGAGCAAAAGAACACTGCAGGATCACAGTAATGTGCCAATGACTGTGATGTAAGATTTGAAATTTTCAGAAAAAAAAAATCTTAGTAGCTGCTAATCTTCAGTAGCCACTTCATACTGATCAGGATCCAGAGTGTACCCTGGGAACACTGGGTACATGACCAGATCCTTAGGCTCCAATACTAGTTTTGCTATACTGTAATACATTATGTAAGGAATAAAATATGATAGGGTGGGCTGCTATATGATAATAATCAATGACAGGGTGGTGTTGATTATTTGAAGTTGCTTATTTTTCAGTAACTGCACATTCCATCCATCCATCCATCATCGACTGCTTATCCATCAGGGTCACAGGGGGAGCTGGAGTCAATCCCAGCCGACTTCAGGCGAGAGGTGGATACATTCTGGGCGTATTGCCAATCTATCGCAGGGCTAACGCAGAAATGAACAACCATTCACACTCACCTTCACACCTATGGGCAGTTTAGAGTCATCAGTTGACCAAATCTGCAAGTCTTTGGACTGTGGGAGAAAACTGATGCAAGCATGGGGGAACATGCAAACACCACACAGAAAGTCCCCAGTCAGCTGTCAGGTTCAAACCCAGAACCTGCTTGCTGTGAAGTGACAATGCTAACCACTGTACCACCGTGCAGACCACTGCACACACCAAAGAGTTTTATTGCTGTTATACCACAGCAATTTGCCAACAGTTTTTTTATTTATTTATTAAAGAACACCACCTTATGCTTTTCAGAGTATAGTATTTATAGTTACTTTTAATGTTGTGGACCGTCTAAAAAAAAGTTATGTTATAACAGCTGCTCCCTCATACCTTCTCTTTTTTTTCTCTTAGACAAGGTAGCATTTTTGTCCCAAGAACTTTCCCATGTCAGAAAACATAAAGTTATAGCTTTGCATCTGATTGTTACAAAGTGCTGACACTAGAGGCTCTGCCCCAAAAAATGCTAATTAATTGCTTCCTCAGAGAAAACACACATTTTGGCCTGTTTATGTGGCGCGTCTGCCATAAGTTCCTATATTGGTTGTTAGTATAGAATGAAAGGAATATTTCAGTGAGTGCATTAATGTAAACCTTGCAGCCAGAACTACTGTCAGAACTGTGCTGTTATAAAAAAAAAATTAAACACCTTCTGACCAGTCAGAACCAAGCATTTAAGAGTACTGTGTTAGGAACATAAATGATAATACAAAAATGATGATTTGTTGATAACGATAAATGTATAAATGCCAGTACAAATTAAGGTAAGAAATATTGCTTCATTGTCAAGCATAGTTTAAGTGCAATTAATGCTTTAAAAGTAGCACTGATTTATCTTTATTTCTTTTCCCTAATCTCACCTTATACTTCCCATTAAACCAGGAAGGCAAGACATCAGTGGAGATAGCCAGGGTACTTGAATTTGGAGTCATGTTGAATTTCCTCCATGTGAAAGCAGGAAGAAAGTAGAGCTTCTCTTTTTTCATCTGATTTCAATTTTCTAAATTGTAGCCTGATGTCATGCCCTATCTTCTTGTTCATGTGTAATCACAGAGGAATCTGTGCCAACTTTTCCAGAAAGCTGTATAGCAGGTGCATGACAGAGCAGAACAATAAAGATATTCCTGTATCACTGATAAAGATGTATAGCACACAAAGGCATGTAAACAGACCTTAAATGGACACTTTACAACTGCCAACTTTTGCTCTTCCATTGCACCATGGACTGGATGTAATCCTTTTGGCCACTACACTTGCTGGCCGAGTTTCCACCAATTGGGGTGAATTAAAGCCAAATTTATTTACTTTGACAATCAATAATTTAACCTTTAAGTGTTCCCTCTCATTAGTTAACTTGAGGCATTTTGACTTGCAACTCCCCCCTCTTCCTCCTTGGTGGGTGAGGTCAGCCGTACTTGGCTTGGGGGAGTGGTACAGATCGGTGGTAGAATCAGAGGGCCGGTAATCCCCCATTCAGCATGCATCGCACTGGGATTTAATGAATAGTCTCTAATGGAATCTCTTTGTATGCATTTCATCCCTGTGGGGAGGAGATTAACACCAGTGTCATATTCCAAAATTAAACCAATTGGCATTGGGAGAAGAAAGCATTTGGAAATATCTGGATTGATGCATGAATGACTGCTAAACTGTGATCTCCTAAAATTGGCATATTTTTATTAAAGAGCATTTAAACAATCAGCAGTTCAACCCACTAGGACAAAATGGTACCAAGACTCAGATTTTCCAAGCTTATGACTTGACCAGACCTTATATATAAAATGGTTACTTGCGCTTTATAGCAGCTCTTTTTGATATATGCTCTGCTCAAAATTTATTTCAGAGGACCTCAGAATAAAAGCTACAGAAGCTCCTTGTAACTGTCTTGGGCTTCTGTAAGTCATAATAATAAGTAATAATCAGTTAGATTGTCCCAAAATAGTACCTCAAACAAATGACACAGAATCTTAAGTAGACAGTCAACTATGCCAAAAAATGTTTGTTATTATAAAAGGAACAACAAAGAACAAGAGCAGTAGTTATTCTTAGAGGTTCATACAAAAAGAAGAGTTATGCTCTATAAGATTACAATTAAAGACCACATTAAGGTTCCTCAGCAAAACGGCAACTTAAATCAAATCACTGCATACCAAACAACAAATCCCGATCCCAAATATGAAGCCTTGTGGAGGATGTATAATGGTTTGGGGCAAAGCAGGTGCAATCACAAAAGGGGATAATGAGTTTAGAGTCTTATTTTTTTCCTACAACATTATTACCATGTCTGTGTGTCATTTAAAAATCAGAAAATACTGGATCATACAACATGATAAATGAGCTAAAACAAAGGAGTAAATAAACAACAGAGCATCTTGTATATAAGGAACTGTATTTTAGAATGCATACAACAGATTTCTGTGATTTCCCAGCAGCTATAAAAAAAAAAAAAAAACGTTTTTCCGAGAAGCCAGGTTTGTGTGGATTGCCAGGGTTTAATTAATAGAATTAGTTTAATGACTTATACATTATTTTTTTCCAGCATTGACATGTTTAATACAAATGTGCTATTTCAAAAGAAAGGCTGTTGTTTATTGTAATTTGGAGAAAAATCAGATAACAGCACTGTTTGGCAGAACTGCAATACAATTCACATAGCCTACTTTTTCATATAGCTGTATATACATTCCACTACCTGATGCAGACAATTTCATTTTTGATAATTATAATGTAGCTCTTCAGTTAGCAGTAATTATGTTGATTTGTTTTAATGTGTTTTCTATTATTTTTGGGCACAGCATTTTATGCAGAAGTTTACAGTAATCCACTATATTTGCATGCTGAGTTCACTGTGTGTGCTTTAATTTGTGTGTGTGTGTGTGTGTGTGTGTGTGTGTGTGTGTGTGTGTGTGTGTGTGTGTGTGTGTGTGTGTGTGAAAAAATGAGCAAGAAAGAGACTGAGAGACAGAAAGAGATGGAGCGTACAAGAGCAGGAGAAAGAGAAAGAGCGACATGCAGAGTTAATGAAAGCGAGATGATTCTTTCAGGCGCTGCTCTTTTTCTCATACCCCTCCTCTCCCTCCTTCTGTTGCTCCATTCTGTTTGGCGCCAAACAGTCAAGATGGGGTGTATCGTTTCCTGCAGAGAGATGACATCCACTGAGAGAGGAGAAAAAAGAACAACAGTAAAAGAAAACAGTGGAAAGAAAAAGACTGCTACCAAAGGGAGGCTTAGTGATGTCAAACCCAGGATACAAGAGTTTTCAGATTTGAGAGGTTAGTCTGAATATGTGAGGAAGAAGGACCAGAGCAACCATGAAGGGTGTGTGCGTGTGTGAGGTCGGGATTTGGCAGCTGATGTGGCAGAGCCAGACTAGGCAGGCTCCTCGGCCCCTGGGAAGCGCCATGCTGCCAAAATGCCCTGGCAGAGGCCTATGATCCACAGGAACAGAAGAGCCTTTTTGTGCTCACCTAGCCAAAAACCCTTTGCTCTGCCTCCTCTCTTTTACTCTTCTGCTCTCTTTTTGTTCTGATTCAGCTTATCTCCCATTACACTGCACTAGTTACAGTCTTTTGCTAGAAACGTGCTAGCCCGCTAACACTTTAAACACATCAGAGTTAGAATCCTGCTGGGCGAAAGACACTTACTGTTCTCTGGAGACAGTTTCCATTTACCAATATGAGAATGAATGTCTCTAACATATGCATTCCTGTGCTTGTCTGCCTAGTGGATTTAGGCTTTGCTGCCTCATGGCTAGGAAAACACATGCTCCTGCCTTGATGCGTTCTGCATCTTGCCCCACACATACATGTATGTGTGTGTAAGTATGTCTGGGAGGGCCTCTGAGGTAGAGGATGTCTGCCTGCATCTTTTTCAGTGGATGACAGAGGAGTCAGCTGTCTTCCCGTGCTTCTCAGCTCATTAAATGAAGTCCCATGGCCCACAAGGAGGAATTTAAATTAGAGCCTGTGTTTGATGTTCCAGGCTTCCCCCTTCCTGGCCCATTGAATGCAGCACTGCCCACACTGAAGCTGGGTGGCAAACACCCTGTTTAAGGCACTGATGGGTGAAGGTCTCTCAAATTGACCTTGGGGAACTTAGCTGAAACTGTATATGTGTAAATCCACTGCAAATCCCTAGCACTCCCTCTTTTCCTTCTTCCTTTACAGCTCCGCACCATGAAGAAAGTGGATCACAGGACTGTTTACAAGACCCCATGATTCTTTTGGGATAAGAGCACTTGACAAGGCAGGCCTTGGGTCACTGTTTGAAAAGTTGGTAACTCAAGCTTAAGAAGAACAAGAAAAAAAGAGCCACCTCTGAGTGCTTTAATGAGGATATGCGGTAAACTGTATGAAATAATTGGATTTTAGTCCTTTTATTTACCTCCTTTTTGACTCGGCTAGAGAGAGGGAGAAAGGAGACAGAAGATAGAGACAGAGAGAGAGAGAGGAAAGAAATGGATGGTTGGCTGAAGTGATTTTTCCGGTGTTTCTTCCAAAGGATGACAGAAGTGAAATAAATAAGGTGAAAATGTCCAAGTCCCAGAACTCTCCAAACCAACTATTAATAATCTGGTAAACATTTTTGAGCAAGACATAAGCAACATTTTTCATAGAACGTTGCTGTCCTAGCAATTACAGACAGATGTGGCATACAAATTTTGTTATAAACCATTACAGACATCTGGATCAAATTTCTTCAATATATTACATCCTTGAGATAGGGTTGTACAAATGACACTCTTTAGCATCTTATGGTGGCCCAAGCATTATGATCCTTTTAAGAAACTTACTTTTGGTATTAGCTCTTACTTAAAAATGAATTATTATTATTATTATTATTATTATTATTATTATTATTATTATTATTAGTAGTAGTAGTAGTAGTAGTAGTAGTAACAGTAGTAGTAGCAGCACTTTGAAGACCTAAGTCTTAAGTCTGAAAACCTAATCAGAAACATTTAATTCTCTAAAACCGATCAGTAATTTTTTTGTTTATTTCCAATTATATCTTTGAATGCTAAATCAATCGAAGATTTAATTTTTATTATGGGAAAGGTCTACATGGCAGTTGTGTTTATTGGTTTATATCCAAAAGAGTGAGTACACCTCAACTGAGCATCTTAACTCAGCTCAAGTCCAGTTATACCCTTTCCACTGTTTACAGCGTTTTCAATTTTTGTATCAGGTTTTGTGAAGGATTTGCTTCCTGAAGCCCTCAAATCAACAGTGGCTAGATACCTATTGTATTTCATCAAAGCACTTCCTCCCCATAATCCCTCAAATTGAATAGGAAGAAAGGGGGCATTTGGGGGAAATCTTTTAATGAAGCCCATCAAGGTCAGTATTACAGTCTTTTTCTGAATTTGCCAGCAGCATTGTGGAAGCTAAGGGCTTCAGTTCTTCTTGTTTGAGGATGTTTTCTTTCCCTTTTGTTAAAATATGAGCTCTTCAAGTCATGTCCATTTACAGTTGGGAAAAAAATTGACTTGTCACCTGCAGAACTCTGCTTATAGGTTTAAGTCTGAGAAACGCTGTTGTCAGAGACGCTTGGAAATACGCATGCATACTGCTGCACTTCTACATCAGTCAGATGAAAGCAGTAAATAGTAAAGCAGTCACTCTGTTGTAATCCTGTACAGCTAAGAAATCAGACTAATCCTCATGGACTCACCCTCTTTACACTTTCTGCCATAATCCCTTAGGGCAGACAACCCTCTCCACTTGCACATTAGCCAGTGTATATGTCTTCCTTCAACACTGATCATCACTGGTGAGGACTGGGGCAAATAGAAGCAGGATTTATAAAGATCACCATGTCCAACCAGTGAACTGCTGTACATATAATTTTGATTTATTCTGTTTCCCCAACACCAACTGTTTATACATTAAGCTTTGGTCTGGAATGAATTAAATTATTTCTGCTCAGGGATAGGCATGAGGTGAAGGAACAAGGAAGAGAGAGGAGTAGATTGTGTGGACGTGTCAGACCCCACTTCTGCACTCTGACTCCTGGTGTTACAGCAACTGAGACTCTTTCATGCAGTGCAGGTGAGGAATAACATAATATTGTTGGAGAGAGATGTGCATAAACTAAGCAACGGTCTACGGTCCATCTCATTCTCTTTTTAAATGTTTACTTTTATGGATAAAAACAGGGCGGCACGGTGGTGTAGTGGTTAGCGCTGTCGCCTCACAGCAAGAAGGTTCGGGTTCGAGCCCCGTGGCCGGCAAGGGCCTTTCTGTGCGGAGTTTGCATGTTCTCCCCGTGTCTGCGTGGGTTTCCTCTGGGTGCTCCGGTTTCCCCCACAGTCCAAAGACATGCAGGTTAGGTTAACTGGTGACTCTAAATTGACCATAGGTGTGAATGTGAGTGTGAATGGTTGTCTGTGTCTATGTGTCAGCCCTGTGATGACCTGGCGACTTGTCCAGGGTGTACCCCGCCTTTCACCTGTAGTCAGCTGGGATAGGCTCTAGCTTGCCTGCGACCCTGTAGAAGGATAAAGCGGCTAGAGATAATGAGATGAGATGGATAAAAACAGCTTCAGTAGTATTACATTCAGTTTAACTGTATTCAGTTCAGGTCAATTTCATTGATATAGCACTTTTAACAACAGAAATTAATAGTCAGAAGCCTTAGGTGTGGAATTTAATCCATTAGAAACAGCAATATTTACTACTGCTCACAACAACTGTGCATAACAACTAACAATATTATTACAAATAAGTTTATTGACCTAAAGATGCTAAACACTTTCCAGAAGACCTCAAATTCCACTGAAGAATGTTATGAAGGTTTGTAAGTTGACCCCATGGTGTGTACATGTATTAAGTTTATATTGATGATCAAAGGAAACAATTGTCCATTTATGCTAGCCCCTGAAATGAGCATTTAGAGCAGAGAAAGCCAGCATTAATCAATAGAGTTAAGTGTTAAATCCAGAGAGCTTCATGAAGGAGCTATAGAAAATCCAGCAGCTGCTGCTCTGTCTTCCCTTTGCTCTGGATTCCTCTCAGCCCCTTCAAAATATTTGGTTCTTTTAGCACACCAGTCCATTTAAATCTAGCTAATCAAGACTCAATATCCAAAGCTTTATTTGTGACACATACTCTTGTAGCTAGTATAAAGATGGAGGAAAATGAGATGTGGCAACTCTGAAGCCTTTGTGTAACAAGAACAATAAAAAGAATATTTAACAGTTATTCCATGAAATCGAGTCATACATAAGTTGATAGCCGATGAGGTGCGTAGCTATAAGCCATGTACAACGAAATTGAGTGGAATAACTGTTTTATTATATCCACATTGACTGGATTTTGAGAAACAGAGCATTTTTATTTTTATTTTTTGCAAATTCGATAAATAAAAACTTTGTATAAAACATCCGACAAAATCATTTCCACTTTGAATGTAAACAAACTGGTGAAATGACATTAGCAATTTGTGAAAAATGATATACTAATAATTCTTGAAAAATAAAAAAGATACATTCTTACCATGAAATACTTTCATTCCGTATTTTGTTGCTTGTTTTGTATTTTTTGGAGTTTTGTTTTCGAGTAGAGTTTTTATTTCATCCTCAGTTGGTTCAGCAACACACACTGCCATTTTCTTCTTCTTCTTGAGGTTTTTTTTTTGCAGTTGGCAAACCAACTTAAAGGTGCATTACCACCACCGACTGGGCTAGAGTGTGGAACAGGAGATTTGGGGGGGGGGGGGGGGGGGTATATTCTTTCAGCTATTTCTGTTTCTTTTAAATACTTGATAAAGTGATATATCTGACTTGATGCGCTCTGCCATTTTGTTTTTCTCTACTCACGGTATATGAGTTGACAGCCTAGTAGTAGGGTAGCCAATCAGAGCGTGTGATTGCTCATATCCAGTGAATGTGGATAGAATAAATAGACAATATACAATAGGTATAAGTTATAGATAAGATGTAAGATTGCATGCGCATGCAAATAATACACATCTGAAAAGCTATACGTGTGTGGGGTTTTTTTGTAGTATATACATATGCATATCCATTAAAGTGTCCATTGCGAGTGAAAATGTCTTATATAACAGGACTGACACTCAAATGTAGCTATGATGGCATGTTCTCAGAGTTTAACAGTGTTATTTTCAATGTTTACTGGCCATTAGCCGATCAAATAACACAAAATGTATATCCAAATAACTAATCACATTATGTGTCTATAACAGGATAAGCAGCTACAGATAATGGATGGATGTGTCTATAGCAGTGTCAGAAAGAGTCAAGCATCCTGATTTGGTGAAGACATTATAATTAATAGTTATTTAACAGATGAACAGTGATGCAGTATCATTAGGGGTCATGAATGGTGTAAAGGCTGTAAAGAGGAAATCTTGTGGCACGGGCCATGTTTATGGTACATTGTAATCTTATAGAGTCTCAGAAAAGGAGGCATAGATTAAAATGTTCAAAGAAAATAATTTCAAAATTCAGAAGAAATTGTTACAGGGGATTTGTATTTAATGTCACATCACTGTGCACGTCTTAGTCACCCTTGCATTTTTAAAAATTGCTTATTTTATGTTTCTGTATTCCTGTGTCAGTTAAAAAGTGTATATATTAAATAAAAGACAACTGTCTCATATAAAAACAATGAGACTGATTTGGGACATACAGTAACCAAAGCAAGTTAGAGTCAAACTCTGCAGAACTGTGTCAGTTTCCAAAGATGCTTGAAGCTTGCCAATTTCTTGATGAAACTGTATGACAGTTTTATAAGCAAAGGGTGGTCACACCAAATCCTAGTTTTGATTATATTTGATTTTACACTTAGCTGTGTTCTATAGTATCAAGGCTTTTCAAGTCATTATTTTGAAAGTATCATCATCTTTACAATGTATATTTTATTATATTGCC
The DNA here is from genome assembly GCF_027579695.1 of Neoarius graeffei. Classification (NCBI taxonomy): domain Eukaryota; kingdom Metazoa; phylum Chordata; class Actinopteri; order Siluriformes; family Ariidae; genus Neoarius; species Neoarius graeffei. Next base: position 33,573,402 of record NC_083575.1, on the reverse strand, counting down.
AAGGACGTTGCACAGTATTATAACAGCAAAATCACTGGCCTAAATATATTGATTAGCAATGTATTGTTATAGATTATTCAGTCAGGATTCTGACTTTGAAAACACTGTTGTGGTGTTTACATCAAACACCATAACAGTGTTTTCAAAGTCGGAATTTTACTTATGTGTTATTTTAAAATGCACTTTATTGTGTACAATTTCAGATGCAAAATAAAATTATCCATCCATCCATTATCCATAACCGCTTATCCTGTGCAGGGTTGTGGGCAAGCTGGAGCCTATCCCAGCTGACCATGAGCAAGAGGCGGGGTACACCCTGGACAAGTTGCCAGGTCATCGCAGGGCTGACACATAGAGACAAACAACCATTCACACTCACATTCACACCTATGGTCAATTTCGAGCCACCAATTAACCTAATCTGCATGTTTTTGGACTGTGGGGGAAACTGGAGCACCCGGAGGAAACCCTCGCAGACACGGGGAGGACATGCAAACTCCACACAGAAAGGCCCCCGTCGGCCCCTGGGCTCAAACCCAGAACCTTCTTGCTGTGAGGTGACAGTGCTAAGCACTACATCACAGTGCCAAAAATAAAATTATAGCTTAGCTTAATTAACTATCCACACTTCTGGCATTATTATGTTTTGTGATGTCGAAAACCACCATGTTGTTCTGTGTCTTCCTCTAAACAGCAGAATTATCAAAGCATTATTCACATAGAATGTCTGTCTTCTTCCATGACATTCTGTCAGTTTACCTTTTTTTCTCCAGCACTGTTATCAGATGAAATAAATAGGAAGTGCTCCTCTTGGTGGCATGGTGGGAACTCACCATTTTTCTCTGTCTTCTCCATAGGCCCTGGAAATGGCCCAATCCCTTTCTCAGCCATTGGTTCCTAACCCAGATCAAATGTTAGGGTTTAAAAAGCTAAAGTTTGATGTGGATGAGCAACTGCCTATAAAACACTTTAATCCCTAATGCTCTAATGTATTTAATTTCACACTCTCTGATGGTGTTGCCCCCTCTTAGGATTATGAATGTGTGTGTGTGTGTGTGTGTGTGTGTGTGTGTGTGTGTGTGTGTGTGTGTGTATGAAGAGGGGGAGGGTGCTGGAGTAAGGAGAGTGAGAGAGAGAGAGAGAGAGAGAGAGAGAGAGAGAGAGAGCATGCTGTTCTAAAGCTTTTTGCAGAGCTCGAGCCAAACAAAAAGGAAGAATGTGACTTTCGCATTCAGATGCCTATATGCAGATTGGAAGTGGGGACTTTAAAGGCTAGAAGAATGCAGTGATATCTGCACTGTCATAACCCCTGCCAGAGAGACCTAGGCAAATCCCATTGAGTGCTTGTGAATATAGAGCTTCATAAAGTTGAGGACCAATATAGTTCTGCCTTTATTAGATGAGGCTGTGCTCAGGCGGATGGGATATTGGATGCAATAATTCCTTGCTAGAAGTGCACACATAGCCCCTTTTATATCTTCCTCTAATATCCAATTTACGGGCACAAGGACTTCAGCGAGCCAAGCTCACTAAAGTTAAAGTCTTCAGCATGAGATGGAATTAAGGCCAACTTCTCTTTTGCCAAAACTTTGTGGATTCAAGAAATATGCATCTATCCACCCCAAAACCAATTCAACTAATCCATGAAATATGCTCAGTGAAAAGCAACAACGAATTTTATTTGAAACTAACAACTTTACGGTTTTGTTGAGTGTTTGCTGAGGAGTTCTGTCAGTTCCGGAAAAGTCTTGTTTCGAATGAACGGATGTTAAAAAGCCTTGTCTAGATGTTAAGGCCGCAGCTTGCCTGCGACCCTGTAGAACAGGATAACTGGCTACAGATAATGGATGGATGGATGGATGCTAAGGAAATCATAAAAGGATATAGACCTGATGTAGTTGTAATGATGCATTTTTACACTGTCAAATCTGATTAGAAATATTTAAATACTGTACATGTACCATACTGGGCAGCATGGTGGTGTAGTGGTTAGCACGGTCGCCTCACAGCAAGAAGGTTCCGGGTTTGAACCCAGCGGCCGGCCTTTCTGTGTGGAGTTTTGCATGTTCTCCCCGTGTCTGCATGGGTTTCCTCCGGGTGCTCCGGTTTCCCCCACAATCCAAAAGACATGCAGTTAGGTTGATGTGGGGCGGCCTTGGGCTGAGGTGCCCTTGAGCAAGGTACCTGACCCCTGACTGCTCCCCGGGTGCTCTGGTGTGGCTGCCCACTGCTCTGAGTGTGTGTGCGTGTGTTCACTGCTTCAGATGGGTTAAATGCAGAGATTGAATTTCACTGTGCTTGAAGTGTGCGTGTGACAAATAAAGGTTTCATCTTCTATATCTGTAAATTAATTAAAGAAATTATTTGTTTTAATTATTTGTTTTATTTTGTTTAATCTGTGTGTCCAATGGAGTTATGCACGCACACACACACACACACACACACACACACACACACACACACACACACATGCCGAACTTTCCACCATCCTTAGTATCCCCTGAAAACAGATGCAATCACTGCTGCTGTAGTGATTTGATGTATTTACTCATAACAAGGGTTTAGTCATAGTTCCCTAAAATAAGAATATATGGTGATTTATACGCTAAGCACCAGGGATTGTGTTGCCCTAGTGGTTTAAGAATTTTACACTTTGCTAAACATTACCAAGGCTCACTGCCACTGCAACAGCTAAAACCCCCAACCCAGCCCTGCTACTCCTTATTACAAAATGAAATACATGCACCATCCGCTGCTATTTTGTAAAGGGATAGCTAACAATGGCTCACATTTTTGTCTCTGATTAATATTTATTTTTACTTTTATTTTTACTTATGCTTAATTTTGCATGACAGATGCGTTGCACAAAACTGCTATTGTATTGTTTGTTTTGAAAGTTTCCCTAGACTATCATCATCAATACCTCTACATTCGGTCTCAATATGAAGGGGTTGCAATCATTGCTTTATTATACATTTTAGTTAGCTGAAAGGTCAGTGGGAGAGACTGGAAGTCATAAGTAGTCCCAGCATCTCGTTATGAGTGTTTGTGCTTTCTTGGTTCATCATGCAGCTCGGGAAATGGAAGAAAATATCAGACCTGCTCAATAGCCCATCTATAATGCCTGTGTTGTCAGGCTTTCGCTTTAGAATAATTTATATTTGTTCTAATCAATAACTAATCTCGGGCAGAGTCAGATGAGATGAAATAAAGTAGTAAATGATGAGAAGGAGATGTGGACTGACACAAGTCTAATGTTTCCTAGATAAAACATTAGTATGCTAGACTCTTAAATGAGAACCTTCAGGTTCAGCATTCTTTGACTTGGCCCTAATGCTATTTTGGTCATTAATAGATATTTCTATCTATTAACAAGCTGAAAGGTTATTACAACTCAAATGTATAAATTTTTTCTATTTACATTTCAGTATCAGACTGTTTTAGAATATGTTATGTTTGGTTCATATGTCAACTGATACCTGCCCAAAGGATAAGAGAAAGGATGAGAGGGAAAGAGAAAGGCGGAGGCCAGTGGAGGGGGCACTGTTAATTCTTCCATATCTAAGCCTCTTTGCTGAAACTCCCTTTGTCTTCAAACTCCAAGTCATTGAAGAGTAATCCTATCACTCTGTCTGATCTGAAGTCGGGAAGCCAGAGTCTGACTTTTTCTAAAATGGCCTTTTTGGTTCCGAATAGGTACGGCTAACAGAGTCTAAAAGAACTCTTCTCATCTGTTCTTAGCCCTCTCTTCAGTGCTTATTCTCCTGTCCAAGCCAGAAATAAAGAGCTATTAATGAATATTCTCTTCCTTCCTTATTGGCCCCCGTTTCTTCTTCCTGTTGTCCAGTCTCCTGAAACCTGCATAGAATTGTTGCCTGACCATCATTGGACACTGACAAACAAACAAGTACAACCCCGATTCCAAAAAAGTTGGGACAAAGTACAAATTGTAAATAAAAATGGAATGCAATGATGTGGAAGTTTAAAAATTCCATATTTTATTCAGAATAGAACATAGATGACATATCAAATGTTTAAACTGAGAAAATTTACCATTTAAAGAGAAAAATTAGGTGATTTTAAATTTCATGACAACAACACATCTCAAAAAAGTTGGGACAAGGCCATGTTTACCACTGTGAGACATCCCCTTTTCTCTTTACAACAGTCTGTAAACGTCTGGGGACTGAGGAGACAAGCTGCTCAAGTTTAGGGATAGGCATGTTAACCCATTCTTGTCTAATGTAGGATTCTAGTTGCTCAACTGTCTTAGGTCTTTTTTGTCGTATCTTCCGTTTTATGATGCGCCAAATGTTTTCTATGGGTGAAAGATCTGGACTGCAGGCTGGCCACTTCAGTACCCGGACCCTTCTTCTACACAGCCATGATGCTGTAATTGATGCAGTATGTGGTTTGGCATTGTCATGTTGGAAAATGCAAGGTCTTCCCTGAAAGAGACGTCGTCTGGATGGGAGCATATGCTGCTCTAGAACCTGGATATACCTTTCAGCATTGATGGTGTCTTTCCAGATGTGTAAGCTGCCCATGCCACACGCACTAATGCAATCCCATACCATCAGAGATGCAGGCTTCTGAACTGAGCGCTGATAACAACTTGGGTCATCCTTCTCCTCTTTAGTCCGAATGACACGGCGTCTCTGATTTCCATAAAGAACTTCAAATTTTGATTTGTCTGACCACAGAACAGTTTTCCACTTTGCCACAGTCCATTTTAAATGAGCCTTGGCCCAGAAAAGACATCTGCGCTTCTGGATCATGTTTAGATACGGCTTCTTCTTTGAACTATAGGAGTTTTAGCTGGCAACGGCGAATGGCATGGTGAATTGTGTTCACAGATAATGTTCTCTGGAAATATTCCTGAGCCCATTTTGTGATTTCCAATACAGAAGCACACCTGTATGTGATGCAGTGCCGTCTAAGGGCCCAAAGATCACGGGCACCCAGTATGGTTTTCCGGCCTTGACCCTTACGCACAGAGATTCTTCCAGATTCTCTGAATCTTTTGATGATATTATGCACTGTAGATGATGATATGTTCAAACTCTTTGCAATTTTACACTGTCGAACTCCTTTCTGATATTGCTCCACTATTTGTCGGCGCAGAATTAAGGGGATTGGTGATCCTCTTCCCATCTTTACTTCTGAGAGCCGCTGCCACTCCAAGATGCTCTTTTTATACCCAGTCATGTTAATGACCTATTGCCAATTGACCTAATGAGTTGCAATTTGGTCCTCCAGCTGTTCCTTTTTTGTACCTTTAACTTTTCCAGCCTCTTATTGCCCCTGTCCCAACTTTTTTGAGATGTGTTGCTGTCATGAAATTTTAAATGAGCCAATATTTGGCATGAAATTTCAAAATGTCTCACTTTCGGCATTTGATATGTTGTCTATGTTCTATTGTGAATACAATATCAGTTTTTGAGATTTGTAAATTATTGCATTCCATTTTTATTTACAATTTGTACTTTGTCCCAACTTTTTGGAATCAGGGTTGTAAAATTATAGACACTTTTCTGATAAACATGCTGCCTCGCTTCTCATAGTAGTGAGTCATCAGTAGTTGTGTCCAGAGCAAGACTCAGCAGTAAGAATACAGAGGAAAACTACCTCCTGATGTTACAGCATGAATGTGGAACTAAATTGTGAATGACTGCAAACACTGTTAAAGGTGGATATTTGTGCATGTTTTTTTTCTTGCTAGCTGCTTAACTTGCTAATACAGAAGGAAGCCATTGATTAATAATGTAATCATTGTTGAATAATTAGTTTTCAGTAAGATTCTTTTTTGCAGAGTATATTCAAGACATACTGCGTCATAGCCAAAAGCATGACTTGGCAAGGAGAGTTCAAATTCAAAACTCAAATTCAGATCCGAAAGAAAAAAAATATCAGGAAAACACATAATTGCAAGCAGTTTTATTGAAATTGAAAATGAGATGAATCATGTTTGCAACCAAATATATTACATTTGCAGTAACATTACAAAGCTGCAGTTAACTGCTTAGGTACAGTCACATTAGCTAGCTATGTTATTTTAATATTGGCTCCTGTTAAGTGCTGAGACATGTATCTGGTGTCTATAACTTTTTTTGTGCCAAATCTTTCTCTTAGAAAACAGAGTAGTTAAGCAGTTTAGGTTTTGCCTTTTACATTTACTACACTGGGTACACTGCACTCCAAGAACATTCCTTTTTTGCCTTATTTTTCACCCACTTATATTCTGACAAATCCCACCTGCTGCACCATAATTGGCTAGTAGTTCTTACTTAAGTCCACAAGGGCTATATCACTAAAAACTGTTTGCATGCGATGAGGCTGCATAGCAATGATTGTATAATTTTTGGGGTAATTCATTCTGTATATATATACACACTGGCCACTTTATTAAGCACACCTGTTCAACTGCTCATTAACACAAATATCTTATCAGCCAATCACATGACAGCAACTCAATGCATTTAGGCACCTAGACATGGTCAAGACAACCTGCTGAAATTCAAGTGACTTTGAACATGGCATGGTTGTTGGTGCCAGACAGGCTGGTCTGAGTATTTCAGAAACTGCTGATCTACTGGGATTTTCACACACAATCATCTCTAGGGTTTACAGAGAATGGTCTGAAAAAGAGAAAATATCCAGTGAACAGCAGTTCTCTGGGCGAAAATGCCTTGTTGATGCCAGAGGTCAGAGGAGAATGGCCAGACTGCTTCGAGTTGATAAAAAGGCAACAGTAACTCACATAACCACTCATTACAACCAAGGTATGCAGACAACCATCTGTGAATGCACAACACGTTGAACCTTGAAGCAGATGAGCTACAGCAACAGAAGAGTACATTGGGTGCGACTCCTGTCAGCTAAGAACAAGAAATTGAGGCTACAGTTCGCAAGGGCTCACCAACATCGGACAATAGAAGATCAGAAAAACATTGCCTGGTCTGATGAGTCTCAATTTCTGCAGCGACATTCAGATGGTAGGGTCAGAATTTGGTGTAAACAACATGGATCCATCCTGCCTTGTATTTATTTATTTATTTTTTACGGTCACACACAGCTCAAATCATCTCAAACTGGTTTGTTGAACATGACAATGAATTCACTGTACTCAAATGGTCTTCACAGTCACCAGATCTCAATCCAATAGCGCACCTTTGGGATGTGGTGGAACGGGAAATTCACATCATAAATGTGCAGCCGACAAATCTGCAGCAACTGTGTGATGCTATAATGTCAATATGGACCAAAATCTCTAAGGAATGTTTCCAGCACCTTGTTGAATCTTTGCCATGAAAAATTAAGGCAGTTCTGAAGGAAAAAGGAGGTCCAACCTGGTATGAGCAAGGTGTACTTAATAAAGTGGCCAGTGAGTGTATATATATGTGTGTGTATATATAAATTCTGCCTCAATGTTGAGGCTGAGAGTTGCAATACATCACAAATAATATACTAAACACTGTTTTTAAATTTGGTTTGACCTTGTCACATGTGTTTAGGTTAAACCATAACCATATTTTTTAAATGAAAGTCAATTCAAAATGACATGCCTGAGAAAGGGTTCTCATGTCACAAGAGCCATAAACGATAGGGCTAAATAATGTTTCTCAACAGGCTTTGCTATTTTAATTTGAAGGGTAGTCACAGGCCTTCTCAGATTTCGATGCTTGTTAGTAGTGTCTGTCCATGGACATTGTAGTCCACGTGTCTCTTTTCTGGGTGATGTTTATTATTTTATTCCACATAAACCCATGCAACTTTTGCAAAGATGTAGAAGCAGACAACAAAATTAGGCTTTCTAATAAATCAAAGTGGTTTCATATTAATTAAGTAATGCCAAGACTGCTAAAGCAGACTCTGGTTCTAAACTTAGCCATTTGTAACTTTTCGTATGAGATGATGAGTTGACCGTGATATCGTGCTGAATCAGAAAATAATTTGTACATCCTTTATCAATGGTAAACTAAAATGCAGAAGATAAATGTGAGCTGACACTGTGACTCTGCAGTGACTAAAAGTACTGCTAAACTTTACTTGAGTTAGATCTCATTAGCATTTGCTCAGTAGTTCTTTTACAAATGTCCTAAAGCCTGCATTTAGACAGTTCTAAATGGCTCTCATGCATAATTTTTGAGAGTGGGACTTATTCATTATGCTCTGTGCTTATTCTCAGTAACCTTGTTGTAGAGCTCTCTTAGGTGTGGGTGGAGCACAGAGGATGGCAGGACAAAGCTTCAGGGAACGACAGGCTTTTATTGCCAGACTTTTCAGTATAACAATCGTTCTCATTAGATAAATACACACACACACACACACACACACGCTGTGTTCTTGTCCCGGGAAGAGCTCTCCTCTGCTCTCCCTCTGCCTCCTTAAATAGGGTGCGGTTACTGGGAAGACACACAAACACAGGTTAATTACCGTTAGGTGTAGTGATTCTGCCACTCACCTTCCCTGGCTCCGCCCTCCTGTCACAGACCGGCGCTTGACCACGCCCCCGCTGCCACATACCCCCACCGCCCGACTCAGGCCGGGCGCCTGTCCGGCCCGCAGCCGACTCCCCCCCCCCCCCCAACGGGAGAGGAAGTCCGCCACGACCATCTGCGCCCCCGGCCTGTGGACCACCTTGAAATTGAAGGGTTGGAGTGCCAGATACCAACGGGTGATCCGCACATTGGCATCTTTCATGCGGTGGAGCCACTGGAGGGGCGCGTGGTCCGAACAGAGGGTGAAAGGGCGCCCCAGCAGGTAGTAACGGAGGGCGAGGACCGCCCACTTGATCGCCAGGCATTCCTTCTCAATAGTGCTGTAGCGCCCCTCATGCACCGACAGCTTCCTGCTGATGTACAGGATGGGGCGGTCCTCCCCCTCCACCTCCTGGGACAACACCGCCCCCAGCCCTCTGTCCGACGCGTCGGTCTGCAACACAAAAGGGAGAGAAAAGTCAGGGGAGTGTAATAGTGGCCCCCCACACAGTGCAGCCTTTACCTCAGAGAAAGCCCGCTGGCACTGCTCCGTCCACTGGACCGGATCTGGCGCCCCCTTTTTAGTGAAGTCAGTCAGCGGGCTGGTGACGTCCAAATAATTAGGTACAAACCTACGATAGTAGCCAGCCAGCCCCAGGAACTGTCTCACCCCCTTTTTGGTCTTGGGCCTCGGGCAGGCCGCAATCGCTGCTGTCTTATTAATTTGGGGACGCACCTGCCCATTGCCCAAGTGGAAGCCCAGATACCGTACTTCCACCCGCCCAATCGCACACTTCTTCGGGTTGGCAGTGAGACCCGCCCGCCTCAGCGACCTAAGGACGGCCCTCAGGTGTTGCAGGTGCCGCTGCCAGTCGTTACTATAAATGATAATATCATCAAGATATGCGGCCGCATAGGTGGCGTGGGGCCAGAGGACCCTGTCCATCAGCCGCTGAAACGTAGCGGGTGCCCCAAACAGCCCAAAAGGAAGTGTGACAAATTGGTGTAAGCCGAACGGTGTGGAAAAGGCCGTTTTCTCCCAGGATAATGGAGTCAAGGGGATCTGCCAATATCCCTTCGTCAAATCCAGTGTCGAGTAAAAGCGAGCCATGCCTAGTCGATCGAGCAGCTCGTCAATACGAGGCATTGGGTACGCGTCGAATTTAGACACCGCGTTGACTTTTCTATAGTCCACACAGAACCGGACCGACCCGTCGGCCTTGGGTACCAAGACCACCGGGCTGCTCCAGTCACTGTGGGACTCCTCGATGATACCCATTTCGAGCATGGTCTGAAGTTCTTCCCGAACCACCTTTTTTTTGTGTTCGGGTAGCCTGTAAGGGCGGCTATGCACTACCACCCCCGGGGGCGTCTCTATGTGGTGTTCTATGAGGTTAGTGCAACCGGGCAGGGGCGAGAACACATCCGAAAACTCGGCCTGCAACTGGGCGACCTCCGTGAGTTGGGTTGGGGAGAGGTGGTCTCCACAGGGGACCAGAGAGGTATGTGATGCCAATGTCCCTTTTGAACCTCCGGCCCCAGCTCCGCCTTCTCCGGAACTACCGACACCAACGCCACGGGGACCTCCTCGTTCCAGAGTTTAAGCAGATTGAGGTGGTAGATCTGTAGCGCCCCCCCCATCCGTTCGCCTCACCTCATAGTCGACATCCCTGACTCGCCGTGTGACCTCAAAGGGTCCTTGCCACTTGGTGATTAATTTGGAGCTCGACGTGGGCAACAGTACGAGTACCTTATCTCCCAGAGTGAACTCTCTAAGGCGCGTGCCCTTGTTGTACAGGCGGGCTTGCCGTTCCTGGGCCTGCCGCAAATTCTCCTGAGTTAGGTGGGTGAGTGTGTGGAGTTTTGCGCGCAGGTCCATAACATACTGAATTTCGTTTTTACTCTGTGAAGGTCCCTCCTCCCAATTTTCTCACAGCACATCTAAAATGCCGCGTGGCTTACGCCCGTATAACAATTCAAACGGGGAGAACCCCGTGGAGGCTTGGGGGACCTCTCGCACTGCAAATAACAAGGGTTTGAGCCATTTATCCCCGTTACGTGCGTCCTCACTTACAAATTTTTTAATTATATTCTTGAGGGTGCGATTGAACCGTTCAACTAAACCGTCCGTTTGTGGGTGATAAACACTGGTGCGGATCGGCTTAATACCTAATAGCCCATACAGTTCACTCAGTGTTTGTGACATAAACGAGGTGCCTTGGTCAGTCAGAATCTCTTTCAGGATACCAACTCGGGAGATGATGTGGAAGAGGGCCTCCGCAATACTGCATGCTGAGATATTGCGAAGAGGTACCGTTTCCGGGTATCGCGTTGCATAGTCCACCAGAACTAATATAAAGCGGTACCCTCGTGCTGACCGATCTAATGGCCCGACGAGATCCATCCCAATTCTTTCGAATGGGGTCTCGATTAATGGTAGGGGGCGCAAAGGCGCTTTTGGAATGGCTGCTGGATTTACTAACTGACATTTGCGGCATGCCGTACACCACCTACGAACATCGCCGCGAATCCCCGGCCAATAGAATCGGGCCATTATTCGGGCTAGTGTCTTATCCTGCCCTAGGTGTCCAGCCATGGGATTAAAGTGAGCCGCCTGAAATACCAATTCCCGGCGGCTCTTTGGAATTAACAGCTGTGTGACTCGCTCTTTCGTCTGAGTGTCCTGCGTCACTCGGTATAATCTATCCTTCATAATAGAAAAATAGGGGAAGGATGGGGTGGCGTTCGGCTGGAGCGTTTGACCATCGATTACTCTCACTTGGTCAAACGCATGTCGCAGAGTCTCGTCTCGCAATTGTTCTAATGGGAAATCCGCGAGGGCTTCCCCAACAGAAAGAGGAGGAGCCGGCGGCTCCTCACTCTGTCGCGGAGATGACGTAGACGGCTCTGCAACAGCAGCTCCAGCCAAAGCGACACCGGGACCTCCCCCTGTCAAATGGCAGGACCCACTCTTTACTAGGCGCGTCATTAAACCCAGAAATCCCGGCCAATCAGTCCCCAAAATTAAAGAGTGGGTAAGCCGAGGATTAACCGCCGCCTTCACTATAGAGTTTTCCCCTCTGAAAAATATATGGACCGACACCAAAGGGTAGCTGTGAACATCCCTGTGCACACACAACACCTTCACCCCCTGTGCTCCCCCCAATGCCTCGTCTTGCACCAGGCTTTGGCGGATCGAGGTCTGATTGCAACCAGAATCCACCAACGCCTGATATGTAGCCCCTTGGACACTCACCGGTATGTGATATGCTCCGGCCCGATCGAGGGCAGCCTCTGGCGCATCGGGGATCCGTACCACCCCGCCCACCTCCATTGCTGCGCACTGTTGTTGCAGGTGGCCCGGCTCCCCGCAGCGCCAGCAAACTGGCCCGGGCTTTCCCTCTGCACCGGTGCTCTGGGGCTCACTCACCTGAGGGGGGGGAGAGACAGACACAGAAGGGAGAAACGAGAGGGCACCACGGGTGTGGCGGGCCGGCTGGGGTGGAGCCGGCCCCCATCTCTGTGGTGGGGGAATGGGGCGAGGACGGGACACAGAAGGTAGGGGAGAAAGAGAGAGAGAAGAGGAGAGAAGAGAAGACGTCGGCGGCTGTCCTGCCGCCGGAACAGCCACCAAATGATCCTCCGCCAGTCCTACTGCCTGATCCAGCGACGCCAGGCGGTGGCACTGGACCCACTCCGCGGTTCCGGCTGGTAAGCGGGCGATGAACTGCTCCAGCACCACCTGATTGATGATTCCCTCGGCATTGCGATCGTCGGCCCTCAGCCACAGCCAGCAGGCGTCCCGGAGCTGCTGGCCGAACGCGAACGGCCGGCCGACTTCCTCCAACCGCAGCGCGCGGAAGTGCTGGCGCTGTTGTTCTGGTGTGCGCCCCATGCGCTGGAGGACGGCCCGGCGAAGGTCTGCGTAGGCCAGCCGGCGGTCGGCGGGGAGCTGTAGCGTGGCCAGCTGCGCCTCTTCCGTCAGGAGGGGGAGGAGGCGCGCCGCGTGCTGCTCCATCGGCCACCCTGAGGCTTCGGCGACCTGTTCGAACAATGCGAGGAACGCCTCGGGGTCGTCCTGCGGGCCCATCTTGGTCACGGTGAGGGGAGACGGGCCCGCGGCCGGGATGTTGGTGGACCCCACCAACGCGAGGAGATGCCGGAACACCTCGCGATCTTCCTGCTGGGCCAGCACCAGGGCTTTGAAGCGCCGCTCTTGTTCCTTTCAGAGCGTGATGAGCGCCTGGTGCTGGCTTTGCTGAGCCGTGGCGAGGGCGTGGACCAGGTCCGTGAATGGGGAGGATTCCATGGGGCTGCTGGGTTGGTGCTCCACCTTTTTCACGGGTTTTGGCACCACTGTAGAGCTCTCTTAGGTGTGGGTGAAGCACAGAGGACAGCAGGACAAAGCTTCAGGGAACGACAGGCTTTTATTGCCAGACTTTTCAGTATAACAATCGTTCTCATTAGATAAATACACACACACACACACACACACACGCTGTGTTCTTGTCCCGGGAAGAGCTCTCCTCTGCTCTCCCTCTGCCTCCTTAAATAGGGCGCGGTTACTGGGAAGACACACAAACACAGGTTAATTACCGTCAGGTGTAGTGATTCTGCCACTCACCTTCCCTGGCTCCGCCCTCCTGTCACAGACCGGCGCTTGACCACGCCCCCGCTGCCACACTTGTATATGTAGACCAGATTAATGTTGCTGTAATAATAGTTAACTTTCCAAATAGAAAATACTTTAATACCTAACACTTGGCTGTATTTATTTAGATAAGGTTAGCTTTATATATAACAACAGTTATATATAACAGGTATTCCATGGAATTTAGTTGTACATGAGATGATAACCGATGAGGTGCATAGCACTGAATTGGCTATACAGTAAGCCATGTTCAACAAGACTGAATGGAATAACTATTTTATTCAATCCACATTCACTGGATTTTGAGAAACAGAGCATTTTTGTTATTTTTTGCAAATTCAATAAATAAAAACGTTATACAAAACGACAAAATAATTTCCACTTAGAATATAAATAAACCAGCAAAATGACAGTAGCAATTTGTGAAAAATGCTATAATAATAATTCCTGAAAAATAAAAAATATACATTCTTACCATCAAATACTTTTATTCCATATTTTGTTTTTGGGGGTTTTGGTTTTTTTTTTTTTTTTTTTTGCATTTTTGGGGATTTTGTTTTCGAGTAGAGTTTTTATTTCGTCCTCAGTTGGTTCAGCAACATGCTCTGCCATTTTGTTTTTCTCTACTTATGGTATATGAGTTGATAGCCTAGTAGTAGAGTAGCCAATCAAAGTGCACGATTGCACAATTTATTCTATCCAGTGAAAGATAGATAGATAGATAGATAGATAGATAGATAGATAGATAGATAGATAGATAGATAGATAGATAGATAGATAGAATGTGTGTATATATGTTCTTCCATGGAACCTCTTTCTGCATGATTATTATGTCCTTGTACTGTGGGCTCTATTTTTGTAAGGGGCTTCATCTGAATGTAGTGCACCTATGTAATTTGGAAATCATTTGGTGCAGCTAAAATCAAATTTTCTCTTACAAAATGTGTATAAGTGCAAGAGCTGGAGAAAGACAGAAACATTGCAAAGTACACCATTTTCACCATTGCTGTCCCATATGGTGGTGTAGTGGTTAGCACTGTTGCCTCACAGCAAGAAGGTCCTGGGTTTGAGCCCAGTGGCCGACGTGGGCCTTTCTGTGTGGAGTTTGCATGTTCTCCCCGTGTCTGCGTGGGTTTCCTCTGGGTGCTCCGGTTTCCAAAAAGACATACAGGTTAGGCTAATTGGTGGCTCTAAATTGACCGTAGGTGTGAATGGTTGTTTGTCTCTGTGTGTCAGCCCTGCGATGACTTGGCGAATTGTCCAGGATGTACCCCGCCTCTTGCCCATAGTCAGCTGGGATAGGCTCCAGCTTGCCTGCGAACCTGTACAGGATAAGCAGCTATAGATAATGGATATATATATATATATATATTACAGTGTAGTATAGTATATATATATATATAGTATATACAATATAGTATAGTATATATAGCACAGTGCAGTAAATCGGTAAAACAACAGAAGTGTAGTTATATATATTTCATGTAATTTCAAAGAAACAAACATTTCAAATGAATATTTTATTACGTTTTAGCATCAATGCACTGATATACAATATACTGTTATATAAATGCTATAATAATATACTTTTAACACACACACATTTAGCAACATTTCTGACACGTACTCACCTCTAGCAACTCCTGAATATAAACACAAACCTAACATGTCTTTCCTTTCATGTTTGCTGAGTAACCAAATGAATAGCATGTGCAGTTCAAGGGCAATCACAGTGCAGTAAATCGGTAAAACAACAGAAGTGTAGTTATACATAAATTCAGGTAAGAATCTCAGGTTGCACTGATGTTGACCTACAGAACAAAACAAAGAACTGCACTGAGCCTCTGACGCACAGTCCAGTCTAGGCATTATGCCAGTATTCAGAGGTCAAAGGTGAATCTCAAAAATGTTTATGCACCATCCTGTGACATGAATCCCCCCAACTATTTTGGATTGAGCCATGGATTTCAAAACGACTCCAAATGTGTATTTTTGTTGTCAAGGCCTCAACTCCAAGGGAGTGCCAGGGTGTGTTTATGAAACACTGTCTCTGATGGTCAAGATCAACTCCTGCTGCAGCTGCAGACAAGCAAGCAGTTATGGCTCAATCACGTTACCTAAAATGACTGAGAATATGGGCAGAAATAAGATCATTACAAGATCACAGATGACATGATTGCATTTCTCTGGCATGAATAGAACTATTATAGTAATAATTTGGATGTAATGCAGACGACAGTCTTAGGTTCATGTATAAATATGTTGTGTATTTGCTCTGGATGGTTACATTTTGAAGCATTTAATGAAACTATCTACACAATTGCAAGTATGTTTAATTTTTACTATAAGTAATATATATAATAATTGTTTCTTGGGATCTTTTCTGTCATGCTACAATGTGAAAATGAACTTTTACATTCTTAGCTATGGAACAACATTCGAGATGTAAACACAGCCTTTTTATTTGTAATTCCTCATGTAGTCTTGACAGGGGTGTAAAACTGTGTTAGCCTGTTATCTTTAAGAGATGGGTTCTAAATCAAGCTGGCCTCACTCTCACAATGTAAATCAGTGATGAGAACTAAGCAAGCAGTGAGAAACAGAGGTGATTTTTGTTGCAGTGTGCAGATTAATATCTTAAGCATGTACCATTGTTCAGAGTTATGTCACCAGTGGCCATAATGATATCTTAAATTAATGAAGTGGTGAAAGCATTGAGAGAGAGAAGGCCTGTGATTTACAGGATGGCTTTTAGCTGATGCGCATAGCCATTCCTGCCGATAAATCAGCAGCTGGGAGCCAGGGCCAAATGAACAGAGAGGCGTGCATGAGTTTACAGTTCAATTAGCCAAACGCAAGGACACCAGTGCATTGTGCTTCTGGAGACCAGGTGTTAGGATGAAAGCAAGAAATAAGCCAGGAACAAATGGCTCGTTTTTAATGGTGGCAGCCTGTTTGAATAATGGGTGTTAAAAACTAAAGGCTGTTGATTTGTATGTGGAGGCATTTATGTGATCTTACAATATATGTATTTTCAGACAGTGTTGTATTTGATTTGTGACCAGGTATTCTGCTGTCAAAGATAGAAATCTGATCCACAACATATACTCAACACAGAGTCCATTAAGAGAACTGATAATCCAGAGGTTTGTTCTGCACTCTGTTTATTACTGCTAAGAGAAAGATGAGGGATCTGCGCAATGCCAAATGACCTACAGAAGCCTTTGGCCTTTCCTGACTCTGTTGAGGAGATAAGCAGTGCTTGAGTAACCAATACTACATCTTGGAGAAACCAATAATTAAATTCAGTCATACATGCCCTTCAAATGAACTGCCACTGATTTACCCTCCACTTTTCTCAAAAGGGATATAGCATGCTCTCTAGATCACTTTATGCAACAACATATAACTTCATGCTTTGAGCTATGAAGCACCAGCTGCTTTAAATAGCTGGAGATATGAAAGAAGAGATGTGTGCTGGAAACCAAAGGGCTGGTCTTTGTTTACCATTACAGCTCAGCAAAAGGATCAAAAGGATCTCAGCCTCTCTGCTGTATGTTTGTGTGTTTTGGGGTGGCATGGCATTACCATGTCTTTGTTATCACCTGATCATTGCATTGTTAACTGATTTAACAAAGGTTCCACTGGTGCTTGTGGTGACCTCAGTCACATGGCAACTGCTTCAGTGCAAGGTGTTGCTTCTGTGCCATGCTGCAGCATCCAGCCCTTCAAACGATTTCTCTCCTGAGGTGATCCCACTTTCACAGAGAATGGAGCACGTCTACTGGAGGATGTAAATTCCATTGCTGTTAAGATATTTTTAAACCATTCTATCTTATGGTATAATAGTATAATCTGATGTGCTTTAGAACTTTAGGGTCAGTGTTTTTCTGTTATATGCTGTTTTTATAATAGCAATTTACTATTTAAGTATATAGTATATTAATTGCATACATGGAATGCTTTACATTTGAGATGACTGAAAGTTCACACTATATTAGGGATCAAGAAAAGTAGGTCTGATTGTGGATGTAAGATCTAGCAGAGGTGAGTGAGAGGAGTCACGACTGAATGCATCACACTGGCCAACTTCTCTATTAGAAGCACCTCTGTTCTTTTTGGGTTTGGTTTCCTTTAGGGACTGAAAGCATCAGCTCTCATTCAGACCATTGTTAGGCAAGAGGGTCTGCAATCAAAGTGTGGAGTGGTTGGGCCAGGAGCCTCTGTGAGTGTGGCCTACCCCAAGGCAGGAGTGTAGCCCCCAGGGGACATTAACACTTGTGGTTGCTTCAACATTACACTCAAAGGAACTTCTGTATTCAAATAATAATCATTTTATTTATATAGCACTTTTCATTTTAAGTTCAAAATCTTAAAATGTACTTTACATAAAAGATTAAAATTTAGACAAAGAATAAAATAATCCACAGTTATATTAAAAATGTACAGGGATAAAACAACTCAAAGATAAAAGAGCAAAACAAACAATGAAATAAAGAATTGTATTTATGGATATAAACATTGGGATTGGTAAATAAAAGAAAAACATGGGTGCCAATTATCTTAATCTTTGAATTAATATTAGGACATCTCATGTATATAGTATAGGCTACAGCTAGACGTTCCCTGTTGTTCTCACAGAAGTGAAATTCATTTGGGCAATATATCCTCTATTTCTCACCTACTGGTGAATTGAGCAACACTCTCACGGCTTCATTAGCCCTCCCTCATCATGTTTGTTTGGGGATGTAGAAAATAGCCTCAGCCTTTGGTGATAGTAATGGCGCATTCAGCCCCTGGCATGTCATTTGTTGTGTGAGCAGGTGTCAGTGGGAGCTGTGTATTTTGTTCTAGAATCAGCCTCTAATTCTAGAGTGTGTGGTGATAGGAGAAGGAGGGGCAGAGTTCTTGATGGACAGGAGGTGTGATTCGTCAGGAGTAGATGGTGTTATACAAGAAATCTGGGTGTGCAGACTGGGATCATTATAGTGGGCTGCTGTCCTAAATCTAAGCCTTGCTCCTTTTTGCTTCCTTGCAGGGAAATATGGATCTTCACACATTCTTTGCAAAAGCACTCTTTGGCTCCTTTATTCTCACAATCACTTGTTCTCTTTCCTTTTTCCTGCTATCTCCCTCTCTACCCCCTCACCTTCTCTTCTCCTCTCCCACTCTCTGAGGTGCTGATCAATTCACAGCCTCCCTGGGAGGTGTGAGACTTGTCCCTGCACTTTGTGATTGGCCTAGGCTTTGCAGGCCCACTGTAGTGCTGTCACCCCCCCCCCCCCCCCCCTTTTTTTTTCCCTTTGCGCTCTTTCTTATCCAGGGCAAGGGTCTCTTCTTCTCACTTTTTTTTTTTGCCAGCCTTTGCTTCACAAGCCACATATGCAGACAGACCTAAGTCATATGATCTCACACTAATCCAACATTCTCTGCCTCTCTCTTGCTTCTGCTCCTTCTGTCTTTTTTCTCTTCTCCTCTCTTGTGGCTGTGATCCCATTAGCACACCTGAAATAATACCTCAAGTGACAAATGTTTTGCCGCTTATAGCTGAGAGACAGAAGGGGGAGAGAGAAATGCAGGAAAGGCTACACAATGTGGCCGAGGATTTAACTATTTTCAGCTCACTTTTACAGTAAAAAACCTGCAAACAGCATTTATAATAATTTAGAAAGGAAGAACATATTTGTTTAATTCTAGTTATTTTTTGTAATGTAATTAGCTACACTTAACACTATGAACAATATGTGTGTGTAGTTACAGTTTATCTATATAATCACTCTTTTCCAAACATTTCTTGTCATGAGCAGAAAGTCTTTTGTGTCTTTAGCTCTTCTGGTTTAAATAATTAAGCCCCATTTCAGCATAGGCAAAGACAATACAAATAAAACCATAAAGAAGCAAATAAGACAACCGTTTGAGCAAGCATTTAACTTTATCTCATTTTACGCTAATCTCATATCAGGGTTCAGGTTGAAGGTCCATGCTCATGTTTCAGTCTGAGCTATATTTTCACATGTAAAAACATCATATTTAAAACTGAAATTTACAACCCCAGTCGAGTTTATGACGTTACATTTTAGAATGCACCGTGTAATTTCGCATAATGTCAAGAATAAAGGACGTCATTTGTCTAAATTTAATAGCCTATTAGTATTAGAAGTTTGGAATTTAATACATAGTGAACAGGTCAAGAACAGACTTCTCTGAATTTCCAATGCCTCACCTAACGTTTGAAAAACAAATGGGATAAACTGTACATAAAAGCATAATCTGATTTTTGTCTTACTTTCATGCCTCAGCTAGACTGCATAGTATTTTTTGTTGTTCACAATTGCTTGCGTTGTATTCATAACTAAACTTGTCCCTGTAAATTATTCTTTTAAAGCTTTCCCGTGGTTTATTCAAAAAGCCATTCTCAGTACAGCCAGTAGGAGGCGCGCATGATCCAGCTGAAGCTTCACAGCAACAGTTTATCTTGTGAACCTTGTTTACTTTCAACTGCAAATCGAACAGCCTTCAGAGATCTTTTGATGAAGTGATCTCTTAAAATATGAATTTCAGCTCTTTGCAGTTTTCACGACTAATACATTGATAAAATTATTTGTTAAATTCCTTGCAAAAAGTAAGCAATAAAATAGTCTAGTTTCTTTCTTCCGTGTAATTTCATCATCCATAATCCACCATTATTAAATAATCTGTTCAAACTTCGAATGATTGTAATGTCTGTTTCTGTGTGTTTTAGCTTTGTGTACTAGCTTTCGTTTAGTTTTCAGACATAATTTCCGGAATTCAGCTAAACGTTTATCCCTTTTTTTAAGTGTCTGAAATTATTAACCTGCTAGTTTAATTAACCTAATACACTGTTCGTGTTTGTATCAGACGAATTTATCTATGACAATTTATAGTATATAAAATCCTAATTTAATGTTAGAGGATATAACCTAATAATCTACTGTTAGACTTTAGCTTACTTAACGCGTTAATTCCCAAATGGTAGTGATTTGGGCATGTGAAGTAAAAGTGAGTAATTGATCTAATATTTGTAAAATTCGGGTGTTGATGTACAAACAGCTACTTCAGTCATTTCAGAAATAGTTGCGTGTTCACTGAACACCAAGCAGTTTCCCACACAACCAGATAACAGACGTGTAACACCTGCTCAGTAATGCGGAGTCTATATTTCAGCCCAGACACTCCTGATAATAGCCTACCGATATTTTCACACAAGTTTATGCTAATAGTTTTTTTAAATAAGACAAGGAAGGCTTGATGACTGTAACTAATTAGTTTGCACAAATGTAAATTCTTTACAAAAGCGAAAAACAAAAAAAGGGTTCCAGATTAAACCTGTGCAAAATTTCAAAAACACTTCAACTCCTCTCCATGAGCGCGCCTTATAGATTCTGTTAATATGTTGAAGCACATTGTGAAGAAATTTCCCTGTGACTATTTAAACGAGTAAAATTGATATTTACTAGTCTAGCATTTTATTGATCAATGTCATAAAAGTTAGCTTAGATAGCAAAAGTGCATCCAAGTTTGGAATCATATGCAAATTTAGTACGCCATTTAAAAAAATAAAATAAACAAACAAACTCAGCCTACTTGTTTGTATTGCACTCAGTTTATCTAATCCCAACCCGAATTCACATAGTTTCTTCACTTTCAGTGTAAAAGCAAATCGACTGAAATGATGGTGTTTACTCACTGATGCGCGTCACAGACTGCTGAGCCTCATTTAAAGAAAAGTTAACTCCAAAGTCCTTCCCCATGTTGTGCTTCTTTTATGGACGCTAATTGAGGCAACCTAATGACTTTATAATGCTATTGGGGTGCTGTGACAGCAGTTAAGCGTTTGGCTAAGATGTCATCTTTATACTGGGATACACATCCGAAGTGACCGCAGATAGCCCACTATGTGAAAATACAAGGAGCCTGCTTGCAAATAATGATTCAGTATGAGCAAATACTGTGAAATTTGTGATAAACTAGGCAAATAGCAGCACTCTCGGATCCAATTCGAAACTTCAACATCTCAATTTTAAAGCCTCATAAACGGTAATACTTTGACATACTAAATCATCTCACTCAACACATTAAACAGTTCGTAAAAGGAAATTTACTCACGTCCCGAACTGATGTAATCTATTGAGTGTCGTTCAGTTTAGCGGTCACAGGAATCCTCATTTCTTACTCGGATGCCGCACACACACACACACACACACACACACACACACAGAGAGAGAGAGAGAGAGAGAGAGAGAGAGAGAACGTCGCGCAGTCTGCGGCTGCGTCCACAACCTTCCCTGGATTACTCTTTTCACTTACTATTTAGTGAATGCGGTTTGAGACGCAGTCTGTCACTTTGTCCAGAGGTTTGGAGTTGAATCATAATTTCGTGTCCATAAAATTGGAGCGACTGGCCCTTCTTGCTAGAAGAGTTCGTCCCTCTCCAATGTGCAAACTCTCAGTACTGATTTATAAAATGTTTCTAGACATAGACCGATGACAGATGCTCTTTGGCCATCGCTTACACACACACCTACCCATGTTCTCTCTAAGCACCAAGTTTTGCGTTTACACGTTTGGTTTTCTCCCGAAGTTCTTCCAACAACTTGATAGTAACATTATTCACACATATCACCATACATATAGGAGCCCAAAGACAAACATTTAGAGTAATGTGGTCCAACAGGCTATATTGACAGATTAAATTTGCTTAGGCCTGCTATTGATAATATATTACACATATATCAAATATAGCAGCACTATTACTCTTTATAGTCCCTTTACTTAAAGCCTAATTTATGCTGCTGCGTAATGAAAATTATTAGACTAACTAATAGACAGCGCAGTGTTGTCAAGTGTTGTAGAATAAATTGTGTGTGTGTGTGTGTGTGTGTGTGTGTGCGCGCGCGCGCGGGTGGGGGGATTTGATCAGCAACATTCAGA
Organism: Neoarius graeffei; assembly: GCF_027579695.1. NCBI lineage: Eukaryota > Metazoa > Chordata > Actinopteri > Siluriformes > Ariidae > Neoarius > Neoarius graeffei. The sequence continues at coordinate 33,551,319 of NC_083575.1, read as the reverse complement.
GTATGTGTTCACTTGAGTTTGTATCATTATTTGCATGTATGAGTTTGTATTATTATTATTATTATTATTATTATTATTATTATTATTATTAGTTCCTTATATGTATTATCGAGTATACAGGTTAATTAATAATGGATCAGCTTTGGTAGATGACTTGTATGTCCTGTCCTCACTGCCACCGGTCACTGTACCAAACTCTAATATCCTACAAGGTTGGACCAGCCCATTTACAGTCAGGGGGGAGGGGGGAGGGGTGTTTATTCCTCTCACACTTACCTCTTAGGACGTTCTGTGAGCTGCATTTAAGTACTACTAATTCTAAATATTCTGATTATTTCAGTCAGAGACGTGCTACAAACCCGTATAAGTAAAATAATGTGGTGTATTGAGCCGTAAACATGTCAGTACGCATGCCGATTTTTCCGATTGAAGCTCTTCTCACACTGTAGCCAAAATAAACTACAGACAGGACATATTACCATTTTGATGTTACGATAGCCTATGCAAAATAGCAATGCGAAATCGTAATCGTAGGCTTCTGACGTTTTCTGTCTAATGATCCCGTTTCTGCGTCTCTGTTCGGCAGTGTTGGTTTACGGAGTTATAAGACTAGTCTTGTTATAATATAGCATGCTATCATATGTTACATTACAAAGAATCATGAGGGCGTTGGCAGTGTTGAACAGATAAGAATGAGATCATATCGTGTTGTCCAAATAAACCTGTTCTATAGCTTAGTATACCTACTTCTCTTGACTGTAGCAATGGATTATACTTTCGTGTGTCTCGGGCACGGTATGAGAGACACACACACACACACACACACACTACCCCCTTCTCCACGAGCCACTTGCTGTAGCCCACTGCGCTGTGGAAGGCGCGACCTGTTATGGCCACCACTACTTCCGGGTTTCGCCAGTCTGGTCCAGGTTCAGCGCTCTGCCGCGTTTCTCTCTCTCTCTCTCTCTCTCTCTCTCTCTCTCACACACACACTAGCTGTGGACGAGAGGCGAAGGCGGCTCGCAGCATCGATCGTGGCTCCTTTAAGAAGAACTAAGCCAGAATCCTCACCCCACCTCCTCTCCAGCTTATTTAGAAGCTTTTGCATAAAAAAAAATCAACTCGGGAGAAGCGAGCGACCAAAAGAGACACACAAGAGCTTGATTATTATTTTTTTATTTATTTATTTTTTTTAATTTTGCGCGCGCGCGTTTTTACGAGCAGCGTTGTCGCGAGGTGTGCTAACCGGTGGAAGCGCGGCGGCGGAGGATCATCATTCATTCGACACTTTGACAAGCTTGCCTCTGATTGACAGACCGAGTGGCAAAGAGCCATGGGACTTGCTAGCTGGGTCTGAGGGGTGTATTTTCATGAAAGGTCTGGGAAAGAATATTCTTTCGGTTTATCGTTGCTGTGCGGCGGTTAAAGGCGGAGGACCCTGGTCGTGTCGGTCGTGTTCGGCTGAAGTTGATGTGAAGGACTGCTTGAAAGAGCCGTTTGGATTTTTGAAAAACAAACAGAACAAAACCCCGCTTCCCTCGGAAATTGCGTTCGAATCCCTTCTTCACCCTGGCCTCTTAGGGAATATATTTTGCGTTGAACGAAGCTGAGGGAGTGTGGAGGGCGATGGCGCAGCGGGTACGTACAGCTCATCTCGCAAAAGTTCCTCCAACTTAGTAAAAGCGGTCCGAGCGTTGAAACGTGGCCGATGGCAGCGGCGCTGAGCTCAGCTCTGTCTCTCTCGTTTCTTTCAGGCAACTTACAGGTTTAGGTTTACTGTTGTTCATTCACTTTTTTTTTTTTTTTACGCATGGATCTTGCTTTATCTACCTACTCGATTGAAACACAGACTATAGCTTCACGAAGTCCTTCATCTGCCTGTGGAAAGTAACCATGACCTGTAGCCCATTTCAATGAAAGTGAGGCAGGGAACCATGAGACCAGTTCAGGCTTCCCTCTGTGTTACTTTATAAATTCACGACTCCAATCTGCTAGCTTCGGATAGTCAGTCTTACTTACATCTAGACATCTTACATAACATTTAATCAAAGTAATAAAATAGTTCATGATAACCAATAACACTTACAGGCTATAAAAATATTAATATTGAATATTTGTCAACATTTGCTCGAAGATATTTTAAAGCGTTGTCAAATGATGCCAAGTCCCATTTAGGTTTAAAACTCAACTTGTAAACACTTTGAAAGTAGAACTCGTACACTGACCTTTTGCTTGAAATGTGAATTTTAAGCGTGTTTACACCTTTACAGGTTTGTGCATGTGTTAATTCCTATTGTGAACACTTTCACTACTATCGCCCTGTCACTCCCTGTTATCACGATGAATAATTAACATTTGGCTTTCACATAAATTCGTTAAAAACAGAACAGGCCAAAATTGTAGGCTATTAGGCTACTTTCCCCCACACAAAAAATAAAAATAACGCGTTGTATGTTTTACTGAAGTTAAAACAATCTCAACTCATTCACGGTGTTTGTGACACAACACATGTACACGTTTTAAAACGTGTTTAATTGCATGCTAAACAAAAAATGATCCTTGGTAGATTAACTGTACCAGACATCGTCTACACTTTTATTTGCATTTGTCATAAGAAAAAAAATATATACATAGTAGATGAAACCCAACTGCACAGGCAATCAGAATTTTTTTTATTAATCTAAACAGCAGTATTGCAGCATGTTGTAATGTGGATTAAATGTAGGTATAAATCTACTGCTATTTATTACTTACAACAGCAAATTCACACTTTGCGCCTCACAAACCACCAGCAGTCTGTATTAATTTTAACCAACGCTAGTTCATATCAGAATCAGAGGTAGACAACACGCACTGAGACTGAGAATACACTCCTGATTACATTCTCTACTTACTCTTACAGAACGTTTGAGGAAAAAAAAAGTATGTTTTTTTCATGAGTGGTATTTTCGGACCATGTCCGAATATGTTTATTTATGATGTTTAAGAGGGTGGAATACTGAGCGCACATGGCCCAGTCGCTAAATGTGTGTGTCGTGTGCAGTATGAAGACTTGCCCCACTACGGCATGGACGGCGTCGGGATCCCGAGCACCATGTACGGGGACCCGCACGGCGGCGCGCGACCTATGCAGGCGGTGCACCTGAACCACGCGCCGCCACTGCACGCGCACCAGTACCCGCACACTGCGCACACCAACACCATGGCACCCGCAATGGGAGCGTCCGTCAACGACGCGCTCAAGAGAGACAAGGACGCCATTTACGGGTACGGCTATACGGCCCCCAAAACACACACTTAGATACACACACGCACACATAAACACCCATTTCATTATCCGACCTGCCTATAGCACAAAAAGCACTTGCCACTCCATCATTATATTACGCCCGGAGGATAAAAGGAGTTTGTGCAGTTTACTAATGCAATCTGAACATCTCTTTTCACGTCTCCCCCCCCCCCCCCCCCCCCCCACACACACACACACGCTTTCGACTCGTTATTTGTTTGTCTTGCATGTGGAACCCTGTTATATTGTATAGGCCTATAGTCCTTAAGAATAGAATAGAATTATTTAGTGTTATTTGTTGTATTGCGCATCTCCAGATGTACTTTATACGGTTATGTCGACCAGTTAAGTTACAACAATAATTTATTTTACATATATCAACCCTTGAGTCCTCTGTCTTGAATTTTAAGTTAACTTATGCACAGCGGTATTTAATTATTGTAGACATCCATAAACAACAACTATTATTATTATTATTATTATTATTATTATTATTATTATTATTATTATTATGCAAACTGAAGAAGCTTATGAACTTTCATTTTTGTTTCTGAGTGATGTTCATTAAACGTTGAACTATAATATAATATGAACTATAATATATACACCATCATTTATAATGAATGAAACACTATTACGGCTTTACAGAACAGCCTCGTGTAATTCTTAGCGTGTTAAACTTGGCACGGCAGTCTTTTTGACCTCTTGTTATAATTACACGTTTATAATACATATCTTGTATTACAGGATATTTCTGATTTTAGCCGATGGGATTTTTTTCCCTTCTTTAATTGACACAATAGCAAGGCTTGACTTCGTGCAAAATTAAAGCGGTTGAATAGCCCGTTTACACTTGCAATTACTTATTGTAACTTTTTCGCAAGCCTTTCTGCCTGTGGTGACAATATGATTTTTATTTATTTAGGCACCCCCTTTTTCCACTGCTAGCACTGATTTTTGAAAAGTGTGAGTTAGCGACATGCACGCCTCGGGAGCCCGGCGTGGCCGGAGGAGATGTGTGTTCTTCTGAGTCCTTTAACGAAGACATCGCAGTATTCGCTAAACAGGTTTGCAAAAGTGTGAACTTTGATTAATGAACACAGTTTGTGTATTTGATAGGCTATTTGATATTCGACATGCTCTCTGATTTTGTCCAGTGCACATCTTACACAGAATCCTTTTAAATAATAAAGTGATTATGGATTTATTTTAGGCCTATATGTATTTTGTCACATATGCGTTTGCATTTCATTCCAGATCAGAGCAGAAAAGCCATTATTTTCGTCAAATCCCGAGCTTGATAATTTGGTAAGTGCCAACAGTTTGCTTTTATAGTGTCATATGATTAAGGTCACATTAATGTACAGGCTACTAATGGTAGGAAATATTCAATTCCTCGCGTTGGATTGGATGATTCTATTTTACAGCATACTGCAATTTAGTGTTTTTTTTTTTAATTGGCAGGGTTTTTTTTCATATTCGCTATACATGTAAATACACTTGACATATTTAGCTCGTCTGTCGGACTGAAGTCTTCATTCGCTTACAAATTGTATTTTAAGTTGCATACTGGCCTATTCATTTTATTGGCCGTAAATTGCAGACAAGCTAGCACCCATTCATTTTGAACGATTTTCTGCCCTTGTAATATTTTGCGCATGTCATGGTTAATTTGGGAGAAAGTCTTTATCTCTCTCTCTCTCTCTCTCTCGCTCTCTCAGATGATCCAAGCCATACAAGTTCTACGTTTTCATCTCTTGGAGCTGGAGAAGGTAATCCAACCAGAATTTACCAATTCTATACTGCATTCAGTTTTGATCTATTTTATTCTAGCACGTTACAATTATAATGTCAAAATAAACAGGCTACCGATGTTTATTTCCTCACATGACATTAAATGCAGTGCAGGACAGTTAAAAGTGGATTTTCATTAAGACGCAGATGGAATTATTTAAGTTTCAGCCGAGAGTCCGTCCGCAAAGTTCTGCTACTTTTGCAAGTCTAATGGAACTAGTCTAACTGCGTCCTGGAGAAGGATCAAATTATTTGACAAGCACCTTTTTTTTAATGTTACTATATATATATATATATATATATATATATATATATATATATATATATATATATATATTACTGCAAGGCCACTTATATTAATGTGCGGTTGATGGTCCGATAGTTCATACTCATGGTCATGTCTTCTCGAGCATGCAGATTTCCTTGTGATTGCATGGCTCAGTGGGCAGAGAGGCTGTGTGTTCTAATGAAAGGAGGAAGTAATGAAATAACTAGACGCAATTAAAGTCTTCACCTTAAACGCCACTCCAGTAGGTTATGTCCGTAATGACGACAAACCAGGGAGCAGATGAATTTAATACGGGTGTTTAGTATGGTGTGTAGCTCTTGTTACTAGTTACCTCTATTCTGTCGGTCAAAATGAAGTTATCCGATATTTGCTGGCTTTAGCTCAACTGACTGCTACTTTCCTTTTTTTCCTTTAGGTACACGAACTGTGTGACAACTTTTGCCACCGGTATATCAGCTGTCTGAAAGGCAAGATGCCCATAGACCTGGTAATAGACGAGAGAGAAGGAGGATCTAAGTCGGATAGCGAGGAAATCACTAGGTCGTCGGGGCCGCTGGATCAGGTACAGTGGCGCCTCTGTGCGTTTCTTGGGGTCACTCTGCTTGCTCGCGCTTATTTGCATGCAATTAAAGATGTTCCGATTGCGTCGGAATGAAGAGAGAACATTTGAATAATGTAGCCATTATCGCTTCATTAGGGTTTGATCCCGGATACGACTTGAGGGGATTAACTTGTGAAAGCACTGCCACAAACTTGACCTGCTTCGTGTCGATTTTAATTTAGCCTTCTCCCTCGCCCTTAAAAAAAAAAAAACTTAATTCTCTTTTTTTAACGAAGCCAAATAATATTCAGAGGTGCTGAATATTATAGCAGTGTGTGAGGGTAAAAATCTCCTGAGAGCACTGGTGCGAGTCAGTAAAGACGAGGTGCCTGAGATTTTGTGTCGGGGTTTAGCCTGTGCTTCATTAAGGGTCATGTCAGGGGTTTTTTTTTTCTTTTTTCCTTTTCCCTGAGCATTTCTCTGAAGTGTTCAGCTTGGGGTTGCTTGATCATTTAAGGAACGTTTAGCTGATGGATTGGAACTACAGACTAGTAAATGTTATCTCGAGATACTGATAGTCTTTTTAGTAGGCCTATAGGTGATATACTAACATGGCATGGCAGCATACCAGTTTGGACGTTTGCACAAAATGTATGGACATTTCCTAAATGTTTACCCTGACAGTAGGGTATTATCTGTTTAAAATCTAACATACGGTGCGTGCAATTTTAATAAGATGTACGGGTCCAGCGAGGGCTACTATAGATAAGGATAGATAAGTTAAGTGCTCATATTAAGGGGAAGAGACAGATTTGCCAACATAAAAAGTAACGAGGCGGTTAGGCTAAATCATTTAAATCCATATGGTCGAGTGATCGGATAAGGCCCTGACCAGTTGTAGCTGTGCGATGAGTGAAAACTCTGGCGTGCTGCTCTGTTCATTACCAAATGAAACGGCCTCTGGCTGCCATCTCACTTCTATTAATGCTAATGAACAGATTCATACACAGCCTTCATGAAACTCCAAGTCCAGATTAAATATTGTGCTTCCTATTGTTTTTTTTTTTTAAATACCCCAGAGAAGAGGTAACATTTGCAATGATTTCCGAACAGACAGATTTCTTTTGAGCAGATGACTAGTGATAGAAATAGCTGAAGCCCATAAGAACACCCAAGGGTATCTAGGTATATAACTTGACAAGAGCAATTTATGCTGTGCTTGGGGGCATGAATTCACATCTTTAATTGACTTTAGAATTATAGATGTGGCCTATATTTTCCTTGATGGTGATTTTGAACTAAATATCGAGGCAAGGATCGTGTTTACACTTTTTTTTTTGAAAATGTCAAAGCTGCCGTGATCAAGTTTTCATGCGACAAATGCTTGGTGTTTTTTTAAAAAAATGTATTTATTTATTTTTAAATTCTGAGATAAGGAGAGAGATAATTCTTTGTATGGCTACATCCACCGCATAGACTTAAAATAGACTGCCATTATCCCTTATTGACATATGTTAGTCCCATTAGCTATTAATATGGGGTTTGAGATGGAACATGTTATTCACATTTAAAGACTCCCCAAAAGTTCTGTGAATGTTTAAAGTAATTGCATGTGACTATGTAAGTGTTAACGCATTTAGAGAGTTGAATCTAATTATTTTTTGTTTATTTATATATTTTTTAATCTATGTTACGCACTGACACCTTTGCAACAAATTTGCGTTGCGTGTGCATCCTCTCACTCCATATGTATTTTTAATCCATGCCCTCGGGCATATAGTGGAGTTGGACTAGAGAAAATGTTCTTCGTACAAATTCTCCAGAAGACAAAAGGAGTAAGGGTGCTCCTTTATTCATAAACCAATTTATTCCAGCAAGAAGCTTCATGCAGAAGACGGAGTGTACACAGAATTGATGAGACTGTGGCCTTTTGCTCTTTGTGCGCCCATGCATCGTGTCAGTAATGTCTGATTTCCAGGCCGCGGTTGTTTTGCACCGAGAGCAGTGAGAGAAAAACGGCGCCTCTCAACAACACAAAAGGAGCACAAGGTTCAAAAAGTCTGCAGATCTCGACTGGCGTGTGAATGCAGCCAAGCCAGTTTGGAAAGTTTGGACGGGTTGACTTTTAGAGCTCGCTGATAAACACGAGGCTCTTTTTCTCTCTCAGGTGCCTAGCAGAGAGGTTTTAACCCTTTCCCCGCGCTGCTCCTGTGTGTTTCAACAATCACCAAACGCCAGTGCTGATTTCATTACAGCTCAGAACAAATGCAGCTTACACTGTGCGCTGGCATGGGTCACTATTCTTACAAGCCAACTCATGTGAAAAATGACAACAGCTAAGGTTACAGCTGTTTAATGGTCTTATATTACAGCTTTATTCGATGAAATTCAATTGAACCTGCTGTCTAGAATTTCTGAATTTTGAACCAGATCAATATGGAAATCCATTCGGTTCTATAAGTGAAGACTTGGGAACTTGCCTAAACACAAGCCTAATTTAAACCTTGATCATATAAACACACTTATCTGTATTGTCTTGGGTCATATCATGAAACATTTTAGTGGTGGAAACTTTTGGTGCTTCGTTTACATCATACCTTTTGTTTTATGCTCAATCTGGACAGCTTAGCAAAGGGTGTGAGGATATTTGCATGAGCAGCATCTGCAGAGTTGCACAGTAAATTCAGCTTAAATTAGAAGTGTCTATACCATTTGCTAATGAATTTAGGGTTGGAAAGCAGTGCCTTAAGTTAGGACATTAGTGCTTACAGCTTCAGTAGCTTCTCAAGGGTACACTGGGTTTTTCCAGGCAAGCTGAAGAGGATTTCAAACGATTTAACTGCTCACTTAATTAACTGACGTCCTTCTTTAAAGGTGTGTGCATTTTGTTTTTAATTGTGAGCTTTATGCCACAATTTTGCTGAATGTTGATCATTACACACATAAGATAGGAAGTTTTTGGCAGGGCACTTGTTGCATAGAATTGTGATGTAGTTTCCATTGTATGTTGCTAAAACCGTGCAAGAATACGAGTCTTATCTTGCATTAATAATGTCCATGCATCCATATTGAAAGAATTCCTTTGACTTCTTCTAGCACTTGTGGTTGAGCTGATATGTTTTAGCACAGGACTGAGTGAAAACAGTCCTGTGTTCAGAACAACATTTGTCCTCTTCACCAGTGACTCTTTCCTTGGTCAGTATCTGTTTGAGTTGTGTTATGATACTCTTAATTTCGGTAGTTTCTTTTCTTTGCCTACGTTTGCTGAGTTCCTTTTTTGGGCTTTGCACAATGTTTGAAACACTGCAGTGATTGTGAATAACCAGAGACAGAAATTATAGGATAGAATTTGTCTCTCTTTCTCTGAGCAAATATAGGTCGCTGTTGACGATTCACCAAGTGCTAGAAAGAGATGACTGGTTTTGGTTTTTTTTGCTCTTACACTGGAATGTTGCATGGTACGATGAAATGCTCTGAGTAGTAAAAAAAAATGGCTTTAGGAAATGGATAATATGGAGATTATTGCATAACTCCAATTAAGTTCAAATGCAAATGTATTGAATATTCAAATACTGTATGTCTATTACAAGGCCAGTGTGCTGTGTCACCTCTCCATGTAATTTTTTATTTAATTTTCTAAATATATATATATTTAAAAGTGAAATTTCCCCAGGCAAGGAGTTGTTTTATAATTGTGCATAACACTGTACATAATACAGCTTCCATTGCTCTTTGCTAAAATTGTTCTCAATGCAGGCATATCAGTCTCATATTAATAATGCACCTTCTTCCCGACCTAAAGAGTTTCTCTGACATCTTCTAATTGTTGTGGCTGAGCTGATGTACTTAATCACATGATTCGGTGAACAGGCTCCCTCAACAACAGCATTCATCCTTTCGCCAGTGTTATTTGCTCCTTAGTTAATATCTGTTGTTTGATTTGTGTTGTGATAATCTAAACTTTAATAGATTCCCATCTTTGCCTACATCTGTTGAGCTCTTTTTATAGATGTTCTTCCAAACAGTACCTTGGTTGATTGTGAATAACCATCGGAAGAAATTATAGGATTATGTCTCTCTTTCTGTATTTCTCTGGGCAAATGTAGGCTTCAACAAGTGATACAAAGAGATTGTTTGTGGGTTTACTTCACTTTCTATATAACTTATCATCAGAACATCAGTCCTATGTGCAGAATACTTGTGTGTTATTACTGTGCAAAAGTCTTAGGCACCCTATTTTTTTTAATACAAACTTTGTTATGGATTTCTATTTTATGACTTGTACATTATTGAGTCAATACAAAAACATTTTAGCGTTCCAACATTCATTTTCCAGCACAAAATTAAATATTACAAAAAATGTTTGTATCTTAGCAATATATTACTTAAGAGTCCACTTTTCAGATTAAAAAAGAAAACATAATGAAGGTTTCTGAGTTTTGCTGCAAAATTAAGAAGCAAGTGTGACAGACAAAGTGTCCAGAAGAACTGTGGCTGCTTCTGCAAGATGCTCAGTAAAACCTACAGCTCATTTCTTTATAAAACGGCACTCATTGTACCTGAGACTACTATTTTTTTTAAAGCAAAGGGTCATCTCACACCAAATATTGACTTTGTTTCATTTATTATGCCTTACTGCTGTTTATAGTATTTTTTTAATGTTGAAACATTTTGTTTCATGATTTTCTAAACCATTTTTGGTCTACAGCATTTCTTTACATGTGACCAAAACTTTTGCACAGTACTAATATATATATATATAAAAATTAGCCACCATTTACCTTGATGACGCTTTGCACACTGTTGGCATTATCTTAACCAGCTTCATGAGGTAGTCACCTGGAAAACTTTTCAATTAACAGGTGTGTCAAACAATAAATTGTAAATCATAAAAATACAGTAAATACCCCGATTTGACAACTCTAGTAATCCGTAGTATGTCAAGAACCGCTCAACTAGGTAGAGAGAAAAGAAAGTCCATCATTATTTTTAAGACATGAAGTGTCTTTTAATGAATAAAAATTAAGAAAAAACATTGAATTAGATGTCTCCATACTGTATTGTATGCTATTGTAATTAAGCCAGATGTGTGCTTATCCTCCAGTGCCGTTAAGAGTGGCTCTACTTGTTCTAGAAGTAGATATTACCCAAATGCCATGCAAGTTTGCTCTCCAGAAACTGAAACCAATCCGATTTCTTCAGCAATGATCAAGTTTTACCCCTTTTTCCCCCTCACTCCTTTTTTTCTCCCTTTGGCATTGTGAGATTTGGGGTTGGAGTAGGTGTAAAGGGGAGGGGATTGTTCTAGCTTTCTCTCTCTTTTTTTCTCCCCTTGCATACCATTATCAAAATCCTTTCATTTTCAAAAATCCTTGAATATTTCAGTGTGGAGTGAGTTAGTACTGGGTCTGAGCTAAAAGCCCCATCCATACTGGATGACTCTCACTCTTATCAACACATAACAGTAAATATGTAAACAAATAAGCAAGCATCGAGAAAAGAATTTATTTTTGGCATCTGCGTCCATTCAGCTAGACTCATGTGTGAATCCCGAGCTGCAGAAGTGACTCTCAGGGGAGTAGGAGTTAGTTTGCTCAAGTACCCTTGCAAATCTCATTTGGTGCTATTTTGAAGGAAAAAAAGCAAACTTCATTTGGTGCATATGCTGTGATATTTTGATAAAGCCTGGTGAAACCAAACAAACAATGTGCAGTGACACAAGCGCTCTGAGGAAGCCTTATCAAGATTGCATCAAAATGTAACTCTGTAAAGCCGAGTATATAAAATGAAGTATATAAACAAGGTAGTTTTCAGCATGAAAATGCTATTTTTAAATGATAATAAATGGTTTGGGATTCAGCATTCTTTGCATGAGTGGTGGTGTAATGTGGGGGTGCTCTGTGAGAAAGACCCAAACACAATGCAAATGCAATGGATTGGAATGCCTCACCGATCATAGCAGAATCAGAATTTCCAGCAAGGAAAATCTGTTCATGGTGAATTAAGTGGTGAAGGAAGAAAATGGTAATGAAAAAGAAAGAGAGGCAGGCACAGATACAAACGCTGCTCCCTGGGCTGTGCGCTACATGTTTAAGAACTTTAGCTAAAGCTATGCAGAATAGAATGTGGAAAATTGAATTTACTAAACAATTAAGCATTGAATTAATCCGTCCTGCACGGGAGAGGACTGAGAGAGAAAAGGAGAAAGAGAGAGAAGAATGTAGGGGGAGGGGGAGGAAGAGAAAAAGACTGAAGACATTCCAGCCAACTCATTAGAAGGACAGTGAACTATATCAAATGTGTTGTTGTGTGCAGTGGGAGTGTAGCTGCTGCATCCAGGTCTCCCATAATCGGCCATCTACGCACACACACACACATGCACGCACGCACCCATGCACCAGCTCCTCTCTCTGTGATGTTTTAATAGACTCCACCCTTTACCTCCAGCTCCTGGGCGTTCGTTCTGGTTGGCTAGTTGGAAGGATGAAGTGCTACTGTGCATTTGGCTGGTCTGTGATCCGGCCGTTTTCTATTAATTAGCTGTCAGATCTGCAGTAGCCAGGAGTGGCCAGCCAGTTATAAATAGGCGTGTACCCTGGAGATGTCACTTACCCTCAGCTAAGACCCTCCCCCATTCCCAGGGGCCTCTGCAGAAAACCTCCCACAAGCCTGCTCTTTTGTTCAATTACAGTTAATGCCATAGTTTGCCATTTTTCTCTTAATTATATTTTCATGTGGGATTTGTTGTTCGTAAAACATGTCGGAGCAGTGGAGTTTCTGAGCCTGGTGTTCTCCATTGACAGGGTGTTGCACAATTCTTTTCCATAAATACACAAGTTCCATCCATTTTTACTCTCCCTCTTGTTCCCTTTCTTCTTTGAATAACTGGAGTTGTAGCTGATTTCACAGATTTCTCTCTGAGCATATGTTCTAAATTACCTCTTACAGCATACATTTGGTATGCCTCTGAATACATTTTTTTAAAAACTTTGATCGTAATAGCATTTGCTTTTCATGCTAATACATTGTAAGCAACATGTTTTTTTTTAGATGGAGGATAAATATTTATACAGGAAGAATTGCAGGGAGTCAGATCATTGGAGAAAACGTGAAATGAGCAGAGTTGGTCTTGTTGACTGTTCAACAGTTCTGAAATTTTTTTTTTTTGCCTTAACATGACTTATTTATATTCATTACTGGACACAACCAATCCATTGGAAATAACAGTATATCATATCTAGAGCTTTGTTATGTTCAGAGGAAGATGAGCTGTCCTGCTGTGTCCTAGGTTTTATTCTTGCACAGACGTTACTTTTTGCTGAGACACCTACTGATAAGAGGCAACATCTGTTGTGTGTTGTATGGAGTGAGCAGACCCTGCATGGGGCTGAGGGCTCCCAGGCTGTAGTTCTCCATTGTTCAGGCCTTTTCTCTTTATCCTCATGTCTTTTCCATTTGCCACATGCGTCCGTCTAACAGCTGACACTCCTAAGCCATTATATACCTAAGCAGAATTGTCAATAAGATTTCTGTGTCTTCTTTTTTTTTCCTGCTACTTTACAAGTAGAGTCAGGCTCTTATTTGATTTTGTTCAGCTTGAAGAGACTTGTACAGAGAGGGCGAACAGCCCTGTCTCTTACTGCTGTGCTCTTAGCCTTTATGTGCAGAGGTACAAGCTTTAGGCCATTGAATCTCATAGGTCTAGCCACATCACATCTTCAGAACTATGGATCTCTTAACTCTGGTAGCGTCCGACCATTATTTATCTGGTTCATGGGATCTGCTTGGTCTAAAATGGTTCAAAATGAGTGGATCTTCACTTTAATATAGGTTTTTAATGTTCTGCTGTTTTGTGAATTGGGTTGAGGGCCAGAATTGAAACTGTTGAGGGACAAATAGTGTGTTGTATTTCAGGCTTGTGGTTGCAGAGAGTGAACATAACAGTGAAGAGTTCATGGCATGGGAAGAATTTGCTCCCTTGAAAAACAGCTATATGAGGAATATCTGATAGCATTGGCTATTTTTGTGATCTGGGAGTGTAGTGCGCTCTTATCTTTGTACTGTGTCCCTGTGGTCTGCTGCCTGACTGTGTGCTGTTTCTTCCTTTCTGTCTGTGCAGACCTCATGGAACAGAGACCATGATGACACAGCTTCAACACGCTCTGGGGGCACGCCAGGACCCTCCAGTGGTGGACACACCTCACACAGTGGCGACAACAGCAGCGAACAAGGTAAGCTCTCCCAAAATCCTTCATGTATGTATGTATTTATGTTTGCCTGGATGTACTTATATGCATACATACTTATTTATATATGTCTGTTTTGTAGTCATCTTACTGCCATTACACCAGAACATAAGCTTATCAGTGGGAACTAAGAAGAGTTAAGATCATTGAACCCAAAGTAGATGGGACAGGGTTCTTTTTGCAGTGCACAACGTTTAAGATCATCAGCTGGTTGTGAAGTGTGTACACACTAATGAGGCTTCCTTTGGCTGGATACAGCATTTATGGAGCTGCTGCTGGCAATGACAGTCCAGGGGAAGAGCATCTCAATTTTATTTACTAGTTTCTTCCATCCAGGGGCTATGGAATGTCCCTGTCTGAGCAGTTTCAGTAAGAAAAGCAGATAAATCATGCAATTCTTTCTCCTCCAGTGACACAACAGTGGAAATCTGAAGCTGAACATTAAGTTTCCCTTTTGTTATTCTATGTAGCACATCTAAGTCAGTAATAAGCAATGAGCACCCTGTTATCCTGAGAGGAGGAGCAGAGTGAGGAGCAGACAGACTGGTTTCAAACAAACTGTAGGCAAAAAGGATGGTGATCTTACTGTAGATCTTGGGAAGACAGCAAGTAGAAAAGTGCTGCGTTACATTCCAGATGATTGAGAGGCGATTCCTATGTCCTAGGATTTTCTTATTCTCTTTTCCCCTCCTCTCCTGCATAGAGAAGGACGGAGATAAGCTGAAGTGGTCAGATGGCTGATGACTAATGGTCCAGGCGGGCTGCCTTACTCTGATTGGACTGCTTAATGAGCACATATTGTGAGGGTTTGGAGCTACTACTTGCTGCTGACCTTTGCTCTTTATTGACCAAACTGACACTTCATTTTTCACGTATGTCCAATTATAAGCAGGCTTTTAATGTTGCCCACCCCTCCAGTCCCCCTGCCTAGCTTCATTTTATGGCTACGTGTTTATTATCTTTCAAATGTTGGAAAACATGTCCATACCTCAGTTCCAAGCTGTTGTATGTGCGAGTGTTTATACATGACGTAAATGAAATTGTTTAACCACCACACTAATACATGTACCGTTACATAAATGTTGCATAAAGCATTGTATGTGATGTGGAAGGGCATTATGCGAATGTAGGTGAATTACTGAATATGGAAACTAGCAGTATTAACCACATTAACATGTTTTGTAAGGAGCCACTTCATAATCCCAATAAGTACATTATTATCCTTTTGGCTGAGACACTCATGACCACTTTCCCCTGTCCCAAGTGGCTTCCTCCCCCTAGCGCTCTCACTCATAGATTGTTTTCTTACTGACCTTTTCCTTCTTTCCATGCTCTACCACTTCCTTTCACTGCACACATGTTGACGAGTTCCTCTCTTCTCATCTATCTGCCAGCATGTACCTAATAAATATCTATATGAAAGTTAATACACATGCTCTTCTGTCATGTCCATATTTAGCGTTAGCAAAGAGCTTATTCAAAAACATATAATAATCATGAAATAACCAAGAGAATGTTGATTTATTTTGGCTATGTTGTGTCTTTGAACATGTTCTAAGACCTGATACTAGTTATGATAATATATTTAACAATTTAGCATTTTCCAATATGTATACGTTGTGTGTGTGGAAGAGAGAGCTGAATTTTCTGCTTGCATTTCTTCTCTAGTGAGGGACTCAACTCCTTAAAGGAGTCCAGCTGTGAACCAGTCCAACCCTTCTTTAATTAGAGCAGGTCTATTAGCGAGGTTGGCTCAGTGTAGCAAATACATGCCCGCCTTTTTCTGACTGCTGCCCTCTCACAGGACTTGTTGTGGTATTGTGTCTGAGATCACACTTGTTTTAGTGAATGTGTTTATCTTAAGAGAACAAAAGAAAACAAGTCATTATTATGAGCCTCTTCAGTTCCATACCATACAGCAGCAAGGGCTCTAAGCATGTGCAGATTAAAAAGAACACCCTTGGGACACACAGAGGAGAGGAGGGATAAGAATTTTAACCCTACCACAAATGGGCAGGGCATAAAGAGAGGACACAGAAAGCATGCTGAGTGTTTGGAGAAGCTTAGGGTTTCATTTGTGTCTACAAAGAGTCCATGGCCAATGTGATGACTAGTTTGATACGTATCGGCAATTACCAGGATCCATTTGCAGAAAAGCCCCCCTTCAACAAGTGTGCCAAGTTAAATCGTTCCTGGGAGGCTCTTGTTATTGTTTGCATGAATTTACATGTATATGGGCTGAGGATAGAAAAAAGGTCTGCGTAGTGTGCTCCTAATAAATCACTAAGTTCATAAACACACACCAAACATACATACCAGGATTATCAACAAATGCAGCTATTCAGTAGTGTGCAAACAAATGAACCAAGATGTAAAAAAATTCCAGCCAAGAATCAAGTGCTTGTTTCTTATTCAGTGCTGAGTGGCGTTAAAGGTCTCTGTTCCAGAAAGGAAGATGTATTTTATTTACTCATGATAAAGGTGTTTTGAGCAGAATAAAGATCCTGATCATTATTTTTCCACATTGATCTGAACGAGTGAGTGCTGTTCTCAACATCACATCGACTCATTTTGCCACAGGCCTCTATGAAGGTCAGTTTGAACAAGAGTCCCCATTGGCTCGTTGGCTCCAAGTTACTGCCTCTGTGCAGGGATTGGTCAGATTTCAGAGCAGGTCAGCAGACAGTGCCTGAGATTTCATGTCAGTCAGCAGCAGTGTGCTTTTAGTCTTGCCCACACAGCCTTTGCCGCTCACGCTCATCAAACTCACTTGTTAATTGAAACAATTGTCCAACAGACCAGAAGAACTCGCTTCCTTCTTTGTCTCTCACTCTCCCCCCCCTTCTTTATGAAGGAGAATGTGCTAGCTTTCTTTAATTGCTGAATGTGCGGCACTACCGTGTAACACTGCTCACATTCTTTTTTGACTGTACGCAGACGTTTTGGGCTTTTAGCTCAGTTTCTGAGCCATTAAGTATTTGCATTTTTGTGTCAGTCTTTGTCTCTATCTCTCCCCCCACTGTGTTTCTCACTTGAAGTGAGCCACAAGTGTGCATGCTTACTGGTTCAAAGTGCTGCTCCAAAAGCTTGCTGTTTTCATTGAGATGAAGGTGGCTGTGCTGTCTGTTGTGCATGTAGATGTGCACAGTGCTGGGAGTTGAGGCTGGATGTAATCTGGTTAAATCAGAGACCTAATGGCTGATTTAACCAGAATGATTGTGTGAATTTTTAAATTGAAGGGATCTGAAGGCAGGCACCAAGTGAGCAGAGAAGCTGTATATCAAACACACATGCACACACAATCACAGAAGGAAAATCACAGAGAAAGAACAGCAAAGAGTGTTGAGCCAGAGATGATTAAGGCTTTATTGTTTGGGAATAACCGCATAAACAGGAATGACATAAACAGGAACATCAAAGAGCAGTGTGTGTTTCTCCCAGCATGTGGAGGGGAGTGCATTCTCCTCTAGGCAAAAAGGCTAAACGTAACTTCAATATCTCCGTGATGGATGATGCAAGGTGATATCAGGCACCAACAGTGAAGTCGCTGTTTACTTAGTGGTTTTCATAGCGACGCCGTGAACCAAGACTCCTCCAGCGTGATTCTTTGGTTACCTGGAGAGGAAATGCCACATCCAATCTCAACCTCCTACTCGTGTGTTAAACCATCAGCCCAGGCAAATTGCAGTAGCAATGCATAAACTGCCAAGCTCTGCTGATAGTTACTCTGTTGATGACTTTATGGCTGATAAGGCCAGGAGCAGCATGAGCGTTCTCATGCTAGAAAAAGGGGAAACAGTATGGGTTCCCACAGTCATAATCCCAAAGTCATACTGCTGCGCAGTATGACTTTGGGATTAGGCCTAGGTTCTCTGCTGTGTGGGAACAAAAAAGAGAAAGGGAAACGCGTAAAGACGACAAGCAAACAAACCCCTCCCTCTTTTACTCTCTATATATCAAACCTCTCTCATGCTTTTTTGCTCTGTTTAACTGGCAATTATAGGGCTGCTTAAGCACCTTGTCTCACAGTAGATAATGATCATAAAGCTGCAATGATACACTGTCAGTGTGGTGTTTGCTCTGGGATTTAGCGGTCACTGGGGCACTTCCTTCTGCTCTGTTTGGCCTGAGTTTGGCATGTGAACCCTAGCCATGGAGCTTAGAGTGCTCACTTTATTCTCCTTCCTCTGCTACTCTAACTTTGCTTCCCACTTGTTACAGATTTTGGGTGATTTTTTTTTCCTTTTTGCTTGCGGATGCTGCATCTCTATTTAAGAGTCTTTGCCCACCTTAATATATTAAGGATGGTTTGGCTATAAAAAAAAAAAATCTGCATGTAAGAAATTTTCTATGGGATATTCAGCTCAAGAGGGGCAGCAAATGTTATACAGTGTCCTCCACAAATATTGGCACCCCTTTTAAAGATTAGCAGAAAGGGTTAGAAAAAAAATCCAACGTTTAGTGAAGTACCTTAATCTCAGAATGTAAAAGGGAAAAATCCAACCTTTAATTGAAATAAATTTATTCAGAGAAAAACAAATCCATTATCAAGAAATAATTATTTTAAACAAAAACACGTGCCACAATTATTGTCACCCCTGCATATAATCCTTTATACAACCTCCCTTTGCCAATAAAACAGCACTGAATCTTTTCCTATAACATTTTATGAGGTTGGAGATACAGAGCAGGGCATCTGAGATCATTCTACTTTACAGAATCTCTCCACATCACCCATGGCCCTAGGCCTTCTCTTGTGCACTCTCCTCTTCAGTTCACCCCCAAGGTTTTCAATAGGGTTCAGGTCAGGGGACAGAGATGGCCATGGCAGAAGCTGGATTCTGTGGTCAGCTAACTATTTTTGTGTTGATTTGGATATATGCTTTGGATCATTGTCCTGCTGGAAGTTCAAGTGACGACCCAGTTTTAGTTTCCTGGCAGAGGCAGCTAGATTTTGATTTAAAAATTCCTGGTATTTCATGGAGTCCATGATGCTTTGTACCCTAACAAGGTTTCCAGGGCCTTTGGAGGAAAAAACCCACCCCAAAACATCACAGAACGTCCACCATATTTTACAGTTGGGATAGGGTTATTTTCATTACAGCCATCCTTCTTTTTACGCCAAATCCACCTTAGTGTTTATTAAAGAAAAGCTCCAATTTTTTTCTTACATCAGACCATAGAACACAGTTCCAGTCAAAGTTGTAGTAGCATTTCACAAACTTCAGGCACTTACCACATTTGTGGTTAACTGACAGAAAAAGTTTTTTTTTTTTTCTGGAATACCTTCCAAATAAGCTGTTGGCATGGAGGCTGATGGAGGTTTTGGAGACTTGGTAACCCAAAGATTTTACTTTTTCTTGTAATTCACCAACAGTGATCCTTGGGGATTTTTTTCTGCCTCTCTTACTCTCCTCCTCACTGTGAGTGGGGGCAAAATAAACTTGGGTCCTCTTCCAGGCAAGTTTGTGACAGTTCCAGTTGATATCCACTTTTTTTTTAAAAAATTATTATTGCCCTAACAGTAGAAATGGACATTTTCAGGTGAGTAGATATTTTTTAATAACCATTCCCTGACTTACGAAGGTCAACACACCTCTCCCTCATTTGGTTTGTGTGTTCTCTTATCTTTCCCATGTTGATAGATGACTAAGGAAATTTGGCATGTGTCACCTCATATTTGTACTCCAGTTAATCAGGAAGTCATGGATTACAGCTTGAAAGTTCCCACACACTCTAATCAACTCAAAAATATACAAATTAAATGGGAAACATGTTTCAGTTATGTTGTGTTCACCATAATTTCCAAGGGTGCCAATAATTGTGGCACGTGTTTTTGTTGAAAATAATTATTTCCTGATGAGGGATTTGTTTTTCTCTGAATAAACTTATTTCAGTTAAAGGTTGGATTTTTCTCATTTTTTCAGTGTGAGATGAAACTGCTTCAGCAACATGTGGATTTTTTCTAACCCGTTTTACTAATCTTTACAAGGGGTGCCAAAAGTTGTGGCGAGCATTGTATATAATCTACACATTGTAATTGTGGTGTGTTAGTGATGTAGACACTTTGCTCGTCCCACGTAGGGGGTTTAAAGAAGTCCTTTTCTAAGCGATTCTTTATAGGCCAGGACCAAATTGCTGGTGTTTGTAAAACAGTGTGTAGGCAGTGGGCCAACTTGAACAACTGGTCTTCATTTAGGCCTCATAAACAAGTTCTAGATAGAGATTCCTATAAGCAAAATGAGCATTACATGAATTGCATCAAAATACTTTCAGCACAGTTTCAGGACAGTTTATCTGGTTTAATAAGTCCCCCAAAACATTGTATGTAGGGGTTTTTGATGACAAATAAGGCATTATTTCTGGACCCCAGTGGACATAGATACACTCTGCCCAGCTCTCCAGGAAAAACACAGATAACACCCAAGAGATAAACTATCAGTGTTACACTGGCCTGATGGATAGAGAGAAGAATTACAGAGGAAAAGAGGGAGGGAAGAAAGGACAGCAGGCTGGGAGAGAACCTACAGTCAACAAACAAGCATTAACAGTGTTCTTTAGAAAGGCATTTTTATTTGACAGTGTGGCATACAGTTTATTTTAAGTCTTTGATAAAGAGATTAGCAAAGACCATGTCTGCCAAAGAGAGATACCGCTCCACTAATCTGGTCCTTTTTAAAACATTGCCTACACACTAACCTGCATGCAGGATGAGCATTTGAGAAGTTGTTTCCAAACAAAACAACATTAAAATGTATTAGTCTCTCAGCAGACATGCAGGAAAAAAAAAAAAACCCTAACAAGATAATCCTGCCATGATCAGTGCATGAATCTCTCTCTCTCTCTCTCTCTCTCTCTCTCTCTTTCTGAGGCAGAGGTCATCTGGCTTTTTATATTAGCAGTATCACAGTGGTTGAAATCCAGCTGAAAGCCACAAACAGCATTGTGCTAATTTTAACTTCCAAAGAGGATGAGGATGAATGGCCTGCTGCTAGTTTGCCATATGCTGCTCTGCCGATAGTGCTGCGGGAGGAATATTTTCCTGTAGATAATAGCTGAGGCGTGAGTTGTGTGTAAGTTCCTGGGCCTGTTTGAAATGACATGAGCATTTAGTGACAGATATCAGGAGGACTGAGATGGATAACTTTCTTTAGTCCATCCGCACAGCTTTTTTTTCCTTCCACACGGCTATTTATGTTCAATATAAAAAAAAAAAAAAAAAATATATATATATATATATATATATATATATGCGGCATGGTGGTGTAGTGGTTAGCGCTGTCGCCTCACAGCAAGAAGGTCCAGGTTCGAGCCCCGTGGCCGGTGAGGGCCTTTCTGTGCGGAGTTTGCATGTTCTCCCCATGTCTGTGTGGGTTTCCTCTGGGTGCTCCAGTTTCCCCCACAGTCCAAAGACATGCAGGTTAGATTAACTGGTGACTCTAAAGTGAGTGTGAATGGTTGTCTATGTGTCAGCCCTGTGATGACCTGGTGACTTGTCCAGGGTGTACCCCGCCTTTTGCCCGTAGTCAGCTGGGATAGGCTCCAGCTTGCCTGCGACCCTGTAGAACAGGATAAAGCGGCTAGAGATAATGAGATGAGATTATATATATATATATATAATTTTTTTACATAGATTTTTAAAATGCATTTTATATATGTTTAAATATTTCATACACTTTACATATTTGTTTCATTTTGCAATTTCTTTTCACTACTTGAGTGTGTGAGCAACTGCAGATGTACTTGATTTCCCCTCAGGATTATTAAAGTATTTCTGATTCTGATTTGCAGTATCTCCAATTTGCTGCACACCAGTTTTGTTTTTCTTTATTTATTTTCTTCATTCTGAATTGTATTATTCTGTGGCTTAATCTGGGTTATTCTCCTTTCCATTTAATGCTAGTACATACGGCAAAAAAATCATATAAATCCGCTTTCCCAAACAAAGGAATTTGAGAACTAACCCTCACATTAAAGGTATTAAATGTGTGTATATACCACTGGAAGGCACTTGTGATAATGGAATTATTTGTTGGTGTGTTGTTGTGGCACAGAGGCAGAAGATGGTGGCCTGAACAGAAGAAAAACTGAAGGGCTTTCTTTGAGGGGGAAGGCTGCATTAACAATTGGGCAAAAGCTTGACCGGGGACTGACCCTTCCTTAATAATTACCCCCTCTAGAGCTGAGGGCCGGCCTTTTGACATGGATACCTGTTGAAGGATTTAGTGGGAAGAGATAAAGAGTTCTTCAAAGCTTTTTCTATAGATTTAAGGTTAGGGAGTGAATGAAAAATAACAAATAAACAAAAAAAGTCTGTGGTTGTAGGTGTATAATTGCAGGGGATGTGTTTAATTGATGCTTGAGAAAGAGAGAGTCAGAGCTTTTAGCTGGCTGTGTTTATGAAACACACACTCTGAGCAGTAACCTGATCGCTGGCTGGTACATGTAGTGTGAATGAGTCAAAGAAAGGTAGGAGTGGGACAAATTCCCAAGTTGATAACCTAAATGTAAAGGTTGTGACCAATAGAGGCACCTGGCCCCTGGAGCTTCCTTTGCTTTTTGTACCGTGTGTGTGTGTGTGTTGCACGTGGGATGTGTGAGGAGGTGTGTGCTGTAATGGTATCACTAGTGTCCAGCCGTCCTGTGCTGCTGTAATCAGGAAGTAGACGCTCAGGCCGATTCTTTCTTTCCAGCACAGAGCTTTATCTCCCCAGCTCACCCCCAGTTGATAGGACTACAATTCCCCCACATCCCCTCTGCACCACTTCCTGTGACCTCAGAAAGCATGCTGTGACCTCATGGGCAGGATTAGGGGGTGCTTTTACTGAAGTTAGTATGGCTTTCTTAGGGCTAACAAACAGTCCCTTTAACATGCAGTTTAGCAAGGCAGAGAATACACTCGCTGATGTTATGTTTTAAAAATATTTTAATCTCATCTAATTTTTCTCTCTGTCCTTGTATTTTCCCCAGTTTATCCATGCTCCCTTCTTATAAACACTACCTAATGACATGTAATTTTGCCTTCCACTGGCCTCTCCATGTTAAGACCATTGGATGATTTAAGTGAGAGCTGAGGGGCTATTATTGGCAGTGAAATATTCCCTTATTATCAACTGTACTCAACAAAGGGGAAAATCCCTGCCTATTAAAGCACTTATCTTTGCCTGCATTATTTAGATAGTCACCAGGTGGAAAATTATCTGCCAGAAGCCAATAATAAAGGCTTCTTAACTCCACCACATTTTTGTTTAATGACTTGCCACAGCATGCCAAAAAATCATGGTGTACTCATGGTTCCAGTCAAAAGCCTTGTTTTCATATGATAGTCTTTGGTCTGGTTCTGATATTGCAGAATTACAGGACTGCACTGAAGACTAAAAGATTAACTGCAGACATTTCATTTATATTTCAATGAACTTAGAGAAAGGCCTTCTTGATTTTATTGTAACGTGTGTATTTCTGAACATGCAACACTTGATAATGTGTTTCAGAGCTTGCTTTCAGGAGATCAGCTTGATTTGGACCAGACTGTTCCAGTATTGTTGTTGTGCGAGGAAGCAGTTAAGGACTCTTTTTGTCATGAGCCATAGTTTTTTTTTTTTCCCCTGGTCAGTTGGCCCGGATTGTTATTGAACAAAACTGGCTTGAAGAAGGTGTCAAAAGCGGTCTGAGACAGAAGGCAAGAAAAAAAAAGAATGTATAAGGTGTGTGTGAGTATATGAGAGTCTCAGTGGAATCAAAGGACTCTGAATGTGTTCCCATTTGAACCTCTGTGCACTGCCTTTTCTCCTGTGTTATATCTTCAGATTAAAAAAAAAAACATTACAAAGGTGGAAAAATCAATAGTTGCACAGTAAAAGTGCTCAGCATGAAAGGGTAAACTCACTGGCTTGCATTGCCATTCGACAGTTTCTTCCCCTTTCAACACAAGGACCGGAGGAGGAAAGAAAGGAAAGAGAGGAGGAGGACTAGGAGGTGGGCAAGAGAAGCAGGAAGAGAAAGGGTAGAGAGGATAAAGTGAGAGAGAGAGAGAGAGAGAGAGAGAGATGGTGGCTTACTGAGTTAATGCTGTGTTTTCTGCCCTTGGGCCCTGGTGCGTTTTTCCAATGTGTCGAGGGCTTCAGTGGAAGTGACCCTTACACAGACACAGTTGAGAGAGAGCCGTAACATTTGCAATGACATTTTTTGCCATTACCTATGGGTATGTCAAGTGCCTGATCCCAGAGACCTGGGAAAATGCATGGAGGGCTCACAGCAAGACCTTGGCATGGGCACCAGAGTGTAATGAGAGATGGAACAATGCTAAATATGGAATACATTAAACACACATTACAGCCTGGGTTCCAGCATAGTAAAGGTGGGCAGAGACACGAGCGATGATAAAAGGGTTTGTAATTACATTTGTTTTCATGTATCGAATTATCGTTTTACCAAGCCGGCGTCTGTCAGCATTATTCAAGGCTCTTTGGTTCTTTAAACTGTCATCATTTACCTCGTTATTTGAAATGAATCACCTTTAATTGCGGCTCCTAATCACGAAGCTTCGCAGATTAGTGTTTATGCTGCCATTCTTTCCTTGTAATTATGAAAGAAAAAAGAAAAAGATCTATGTTTACCTGTTTTCAGCAACTGTATGTTTTGCATGCATACGCAAATATATGCACACCCAGACAGAACAATATCACAGTAAGCATTCTCAAGCATTCTTGATTAAACAATATTATAAGCTCAAATTACATATATAGTAATTCATGTGTTAATTCTTTACGGTATAAACATTGAAACGTTAACATTACTTTTTATCAAATTATTTAATTTTTTTTTTTATTATACACATATTACAGATCAGTGGCAGCTGGTAGTCTTTCAAACAGGGGAGGCTGGTCGGTTACGATATTTCCAGATTTTAAAAGAAAAAAGAAAAAACACATCAATTTTGCCCATACTCTTGCCTCTGATCTGGCTGATCGTTGGCAGGGTCACAAACTGTGAAATAACAGGTTCTTTTGGCCCATTAGCCTACTGTCCAATATACATGATGGTGGTGTTGGGGGAGGGTATATTTTAACATTTTATATTTTAAAATTGTGGCATGTTGTTTAAAAATTGATCATTATTGAAAGCAGCTCTTTGTCAGGAACCTCAGCAGTAACAGCAGTGTGTTCTGGAATAGGCACAAGCACTGACCTTGGGGAGCCAAACATAGAGCTGGGTGCCACACATTTCATTCAGTGACACTTTCCCTATATTTTACTTATTTTGACTGAGAAATGTTTTATTGACAATTTTGATAACCCTTCACTTTTAATCCAGGTCTGTAGTGTGAAATGTTCTCGGCTGTGTTTTTGTTTAAAAATGTTTCCCAAATTGTAGCTGTGCTTAATTCATATCCAGAAAAATATATATTCCAATATAATATATATTCCAATATAATATACTCAGCATAAACATTTTAAATAGATTCTATATTTTTGGTCCATCCATGACATATTACTAAAGTAGCCTATTTACTGTTGTTGATGTGGGTCACTTGCTGTTAGCCAATTCACTTTCTCGTACTAGGAGAGCTGAAAGGAACGAGTATTATTCCCTACCTTTTTCACCAAGTCAATTTGAGGCGTTGGCCTACCCTGCTCTTTAATTTAAATTTTTTCCTTGAAAGGAAGACTGGCAAATGGCTTCGCCAAAATTAAATCAGCAATGCTTGGCATCCGTGCGCAGCTTTCTTGCTAGCTGACTAGCCCCCTCAAGTTCAAGTTCAGTCACTCAAATAAATGAAATTTCTGGAACTAAGATAGCAAACTTAACAACACTTTATTTACAATGAAAATATATACAAACTAAAAAAGCTGGTAGAAACCGTATGTAATGAATGAAATCGAAATGTAAGCTGATCTCTTACAATACACCACAGCACTTGCGAATCTGCATGGGACTGAACTGAAATTCACTGCTGCCTGTCTATAGTTGAAACGAGCTGTCAATCAAAGAAAATATCTGGCCGCTTTCACCAATCACCAGTCTCCTTGCGGAAAGCTTTACCATGTCCCTCCCACTGTGAGGCTGGGAGTCTGTGGGGCGGGCGTTTTCGCAGTATTTGTCCAATAATCGTCTTGCATTTTGATATTGAAAAGCGCATAGCTCCCAAATGCCATTGAAGTCCATTGAGGCTGGGAGTCCGTGGGAGTCTGTGGGCAGGCGTTTTCGCAGTATTTGTCCAATAATCGTCTTGCATTTTGATATTGAAAAGCGCATAGCTCCCAAATGCCATTGAAGTCCACTGAGGCTGGGCTGCATCGCGCTGTCACGAGGGGGAGAAACTCACGCACACATTAGGCGAACTGGGGAAAGTTATAACGGAATGATTTCGCACTGTAGTTGGGTTGAGCACACATATTTCTATGATTCTGGATCTGAAATAGCAATGTTATAAGGTCGGCTATAACATAAGCCTAGCGCAATTCATCCTACACGATGTTCGTCATTTTTAGAGGAGACTGAGCCTCCCTCGTTGTCTTAGAGCAATCGCCTGTGTCACAGATAGTGAACAATAAATTATCAGTGTGGAGGTGTCCTATAGCTCTAATGAAATGATCTAAATGTTAATTGTAGCACTTTAGCACATCATCAGGCATGATTACTATTTATCAAAATTCTTGAAAAGCATTACTTCTAAATTACAAAGTATAAACAGAGTTATATTCATGAATCAAGGCTTTAGAGCAAGTGTTACCACGTTATCTTAATCTTGGCTGTTCATTTTGTGTTAGGAGCAAGGAGTAAATAGATTAAGGGAGAGGAGTCAATAAAAGATTGTGGGATAGGAAGTTTGGTGAAGAGGAACAGAGTAATTGGTGGCTGGGTGCTGAAAAATGCATGCTGAGGCTCTGAGAGTGCAGTAGCCACTTTGAGACTCTCTTGTTGAGACTCTGTTCTTGCGTCTCTTGTTGAGAATCTGCTGGAGGAATTTCTGCATGTTCTGAATATTTTTAGGCGGGAGGTGCTTGTGACCCATGCAAAGGCCCCAACTCCCCCCCCCAACAACCCTTACTGCCACCCCATCCCCCCATCATTGCCTAGCCCATTCTGACCATATGAATGGGCTGAATAAAATAAACGCTGCTTTGTCTTCTCTAACACCACCCCTACCCCCGTTTCTGTTTCTCTCTCTTTCTCTCTCGCTCTCTGTGGACATGCATATGTGAGTTCAAGAGAAAGCCAGGGACATGTGAATATCTGAAAGGATGTGGAAAGTGACCTATGGGCGAAGGTTTTGGAATCCTGAGTCACATTACATCTCTCTCTCTCTCTCTCTCTCTCGCTCTCTGTGCGTGGTGTTTAAAATGCTAGGAGAGGCACATGTCACCCTTCTTGCTTCATGGGCCAGAGGTGATCCAGAAATCATACATTGGACTAAATGTAAGGTAAAGTAAGAAGTTAAAAACTGCCTCCATGACTTAGCCTAATCCAGCAAACCATCACCTAAAATAATTTAGTTAAAACACTTCTTTAAAAGATTGAAAGGGGAAAACAGCTGTGCTCTGTACTTTGACACTTTGACTTATAACCCTTGTCTTGAAAAGAGCTTGCAAATCTCTGTCATTTTTTCCTCAATGAAACACTCCTTTGTGGGGGGAAAGCATGCACATGCATTTCATCTGCTTAAGTGGATGTCTTATATGATGTTAATGTGCTTGACAGTCTGGAGACACCACATTGCTAATTTGTAAATCATGAGAAAAATGTCTGACACCTTAGGGTTGTGTGCAAGCCAACAAAGGAACAGGTAGTGCCAATTAAAGTGTCCTTTTGAGTAATCAGATCATAACAGATTACCCTAGATTCCTCTGATAATGTCAGGAAATGCCTTGAGTGGGTAAGAGGGTAGCAGAGAGAGAGAGGGGTGGGGCAGGATCATCAACACTGAGAGAGAGAAAGAGGTTGAGGGAGAGAGGTAAGAGGCGAGCAAAAACAGGGAGTGAGCCATCCAGGAGGGCTGGCTGACAAAAGCATTGAGAGGGGGAAGTGTTAACCTGATTTGTGTGTCAGGCAAGCAGGCCGGCAGGGAGAGCAATGCCAGTCGTGTGAGTGTGTATGTGTGTGTGAGAGCAGTTCATAAAAAATTCTTTCCCTGGTTTGCCGTGGGGCATCCTCCTCAGCCTCTGGCCTGCTCCAGTCACCGTCCTGCTCCCTAATTGCCACACAGACTTCAGCTCACATGGGCAGATGAGATGACATTTTTCCCCTTACTGTCAGTGGCAGGCTGGCCTGCACACTGCCCCCACACACCCCTCCGCTAGCTGCTAAGACGCTGTCATAACCCATTAGCAGTTGGCCAAAGCTAGCCCATGGCATTTCCTCACAGCATCAGCAAAAAGGCGAATAAATCTGCCACTGGGGCCTGCTGCTGGTCTAATGAGGCTGTGAGCTTGTTTATGGACCGGCATCATTTTTATGATTATTTCCACCTTTTCGGACTTGCCACCATTCGCACGCCTTTCTTTGGCCGGGGAGGAAGAAGCTTAGGCTCAGTGCGGCCAATGATGACATTTTGTGAAAACGTGGCTTACAGCCACCACCATATGGCTGGCTTCTGTTGATGTTGAAGAGAAAGGATTGAAAATTAGCCCCAGACCTTGCCAAGGTGCATCAGTATCAAATTGCAGTGAAAATGGAAATGCCAATAAAATCGACAGTTTCAGCTTCTTTCTTTTCCTCCTTTCTGCCTTGAAGGCACTGGGGGTCCTTGGAGGTCAGGGTTAAGTAAAAATACTGGGGGGAAACAGGTTAAACAATTCATAATACAGGGAATAGCAGGAGGAAAAGCAGCTCAAGAGAGCAGACACAACAGAGTTACTTCAGAGATCACACAATCCGTTTCCCTCTCATGCCATTCCCCCTTCTTCTTTCTCTTCTTTTCTCTTCACTCTTACTTTCTTTCCCTCCCCTTTTACTTTCCATCTTCTATCCTGATATCTAGCCTTTGCTTCTGTTTTGCTTAGTCGCATGGGACAAGCCCTGGGTTTATTATTTTAAGCTTTGCTGAACATGAACTGGTCTTTACACCGATTTGAGAGCATTTGCTTCCAATGAAAATCTGGTCTTAGATTACAAACCAGCGGTGACGCTTCCCCTCCCAGGCGGGAGCAAGGAAGTCTTATTTGCCTAAAAACAGTAGGGAGGACAAACTGCTGTTTAAGCCCAACTGTTTTTGGCATCAGTTAATGATGTAATCAAAGCTCACATTTTGTGTGTGTGATGTGACTGAGTGTGTGTCTGATAGAGTATATTTTTCTCTGTGGGGGTGGCCTGGGAGCTCTGGCGTCTAAAGGGGGGGAATGTGCCTTGTGTATAGCAGCACCATTGTATCTACATAAGTCTTCACTTAAGAAATCACAGCCTTTTCTGGAGCTGCTCTCATGTAGCAGGGCCAGGCGGTTTATATGGAACACAGAAAGCCTCCACTCTCCTAATGGTGTATATAATTCAGATGCCCGCAAGGCATGCTTTCAGGAATTCTTTTGCCTGAGGTAATGGGGAGCAAAGGCCATTTTGGGCCCTTCATTATTTCACTGAAGCTGGAAAGAAAACTATCTCCAGTCAGATTACCACAGACATTTTCATTAATTATCAATGAGAAAGCCTCATGCAAGTACTTAAAGGTGCTGGTAGGGAAAGAGTTAAGCCATGGAGTCTCTATGGGTTTTAGAACAGCATGTTGGGAGCACTTCTCAAGTAATTAATAAATAACTAATTCTAACTCTGTCCTCACTTTAGTCTGCCCTGCCGAAGACAGTGCACAAAAGAGAGCTCAGCTGTTGAAATTCACAGCTCTCTGAGGTAGTATACCTCACTCAAGTTTCTTCTATGATTTATTATTTAGACATCTGAATCGACTGCTTTTCCTCTTGAATAATGATAATAACAATTATAAAATAACAGAGATGGAAGGGGGTCTGTCTCCATAATTCAGAAATCACACAATAATTGGGTTTTTGAATAGAACTGGGCGCTCACTCAAGCTCCATATTCATAATATGCAGAGCATTGCCATGCTCCAGCCTAAGTCCTCTCCTGTGTTTTCACCTGGGTCTGGCTGCTATGTAACTCTCCTTAATGGAGCCTTATCGAGAACCCACAGGTTGCTGTTGGCACTCATGGGGCATTGTTATTAAAATTGGATGCTTTGAAAAGCCACTGTCTGTGCAGGAGATTCATATTTCTGTGCCCTTCTTTTGTGCTGCAATATAACTCTTCCACCTAAGGTAAAAAGAAAGCTCTGGGTAAATATTTCCCCACTTCCCCTGATAAAGAATAAATCTCTTTGTCAATGCAGATCCTTCTCAGACTCTGATGGCAGTAAACAAATGTGACAGTACAAGTCCTTTGAGTAACTGTGTTTACTTTTTCTCCTTCTCAGTGTTTGTGCTCTGAACTTGGAGGTTTTATTTTGTGGGAGAAAGTGAGGTTATTTCTAAAAGTATTAAAACTCATCATGGACTTCCAAGCGGCGCAACAGAAAAGTGTTTGCGCTATCATCTAGCAATTGTTAGTTTGAATCTCGATGATGCCACAACCATCCATGGCTGAGAGCATACTCTTTTACCCCTGTCAATTACAGCAGTGCTAGTCAGTCATGGGTGTCTGTCAGCTGTGTTGCGTTGCCTAACATTTCATAACTTGTATCTAAATTGGTGGGAAAAAAAAAAACTAGTGCAAGTTGTTGCACTATTTGAAAGTCACCACTATTTGTATGTGAGCATTTGTGTTTATGACTCATCTGATGTAAACAGATCTTGCTGACAATGCACATATATCTGTGTATCTGTTTCCACAGGCGATGGACTGGACAACAGTGTAGCCTCCCCCAGTACAGGCGATGATGATGACCCTGACAAGGAAAAGAAGAGGAATAAAAAGCGTGGCATCTTCCCCAAAGTAGCAACCAACATCATGCGGGCATGGCTCTTCCAGCACTTGACAGTGAGTAGAAAGTAGTGATCTATCTATTGTCCCTTTTTAGGCCTTTTCTGTTAGCTAAAACACTCAAATCCAAATTGTATCCTTCAAATTGCATCATGCCTGGATATGTTTTAAAGCTAAGGATAAAAACAGCCTTGAGCTAGAGATGGTAGAGATGAGCATTTTTATGGGAGCACCCTGTTTTTTCTCCCCAATTTGCTCTTATTGGTGGAGCATGTACAAGCTAATAAAAGGAGTTCCTTTCGATGATGGATCTATTGGATTAGGGTGTTTTGGCAAATGTGAGTGGCTGTTATTTAGCATGGAGGCAGCCATGACAGTTCAGTGTGGAACTGTGGGCAACTAGTTAGTGTGTGTGGGCCACACACACAGCAGTTATCTGTCTGTGGGTGTCTCCCACCTGCAGTAGAAAAGCGTTAGGGAAGCACACTGTTTTGATGTGGTCGGCTCTTCGTCTCACTCTTGATGAATTTTAGTTCCTCTATTTTGTTCACCACAAGCTAATCTAAGCATGGCAAAGACACTGCTTATCTCCATATATCAACACCACTGACTTAACACACTGTTAAGTCACACACAGGCCTGGTGGTGACTTTTGCACAACCCCAGGTCTCAATTAAACACAGTGAAGTGGTTCCCTGTGTGAATATAAATGCTAAACAGATGACTTTATGATTTGCAGACTACACACCTACTATGGCCACCAGTCATTGTTTTGAGGTGTTGAAAGGCAATGTGTTTCCAACCAGAGCGGAGTCAAAAGCGAACCCATTTGATCATTTCCAAAGCGTGCTCACATGGTCACCCTGCATTCTCACATCTGTGCCACAGAAAACTACCTCAGGGGCCCCTGAAACCTTCATCTGCACCCGGCCCCCCCCTTTACCCTCACACACACACACACACACACACACGAAAACACATAGTCACTTCTGCTAACCATCACCTTTAGGGGCCCCAGGAGAAAGGTGTGTGAAAAGAAAGCCATTTGCTAGTTCACACACAGTGCACTCACTTGCGCGAGAGCTAGGAATGATTGGTGAGAGCACACTGTCTGCTTTGACCTGGTTTACTGGCTGCGTGGACAGCACTAGGTTATTGCTTTGTGTGTGTGTGTGTGTGTGTGTGTGTGTGTGTGTGTGTGTGTGTGTGTGTGTGTGCGCGCGCGCGTGTGCGCACGTGTGTGTGAGGGTGCTCTTTGGCGGACAGGCAGTGCAGCTAAATGTGGAGCCGCTGGCGGGGAGGCTGAGCTTCTGCCAACAGCAGCCCCCTCAACCAAAGGAGGCCTCCAGAGCACCCAGAACCGAAAGTGTGAAAGAGAAAAAAGAAAGAGAAAGAGTGGGAGCAGTGGAAAAAAAGAAAGAGAACACAATAAGTTGGAACATCATGCCTGCCAAAATGGTGACTATGCAGAGAGAGTGAGGGGTGGTGTTGGGGCATGCAGGAAGAAGAACCAACAGTATTCTGTGATCCGCTCTACATAGACATAGTACACAATACACCACACAGACCTGCAAGAAGAAAGCTCAGCATTTCTGTAGCAAGCTAAGTGTGTACAGTTGTTGACTGACCAGGGTGTACAGTCCACTTGCCTTCTGTCCCTGCCTGCTTCCTGGACAGGAAACAGTCACTGTGTTTACATGCACAAAATATTCTCGTTTTTGCTCTTATTAAAAAAAGACAATATTCCTACTAAGCTGTTTACATGCCTAATAAAAATTAATATTCCACTAATGTTCCCATTTACATACAGCCATACATATTCCGGTTAACTTAAAACACCCCATGTTGGTTTGTGTACACGCTGAGGTGACCATAAAAAGGCAAGAGGCTGTGTGTCACAAATGACCGTAAAAACACCAAGACGCATATTCTGAATACGCTGTATACATGTCCAAAGAATGCTCCTAAAACTTTAATGATATTGCCATATCCCATGTCTTAATCACAAAATGCTAAATTTGGAATAAGGCGAAATTCAGAATATGAAAAAGGTGATGCTATTTACAGGACGCATATCAAATTCTGAATATTGTCATATTCGTAATAATAGTGGAATATTAGTGTACATGTAAATGTACTGATTTACAGTCTCACTACAAGCAGAGAAGATGAGACTCAAAGCAGCAGAGGGAGAACAAATACACAAAGTGTATGGGAGGAGCCTTAGTAGTGCATTGAATGTCCACTCTTCTAACAGTTCAGTGGGCAAATGGGTCTGGTTCTTAGAGATACTGGCCAGTAGCAATTAACAGGCCTCAGAAACAATGCAGCCTTATGAAAGCCCTAATTTAATGTCTTAGACTTGGCTGTTGTAAAGTAAGGGGAGACATCCTCAAGCTGGCACTGCAGATACCCACAAGTCAAGAGA
Organism: Neoarius graeffei; assembly: GCF_027579695.1. NCBI lineage: Eukaryota > Metazoa > Chordata > Actinopteri > Siluriformes > Ariidae > Neoarius > Neoarius graeffei. The sequence goes on along the minus strand of NC_083575.1, from coordinate 33,517,806 downwards.
AATGAGGAGGCATCCATCTATGTTACATGAGCCTACCAGTGAAACCATTGTACAGAACCGGAAACATGAGGTGGGTGGTTAGACGAGATTACTCTGCCAGGCTGTGGAGTCAGGGAAAGGAGGAGGTGAAAGAGAAAGAGCATAAATAATGGGGCAGGATACAGACAGCAGACAAAAGTGTTTGCATATGTTCTTGTTGAGTATTTGGTTCAGTTTGAAAATGATCTGTAAATTTATATACTACTATCAACTAATAAGGCTGCACTTATTACTAGCTGCTTCTGAGTGTTTTACTCTACTTTAAAGCCCCAGTCTAAACACATTCCAGTAAACTCTGCAGCTCAGAAAGAAAAAAAAAATCCAAACATCGTTGCTGTTGCATTTGTTCCTTTTCCAAACTTTGTTCTGTTTATCGATTGTTCCAGATATCCAAGAGAGAAATGCAAAACACTGCATCCTGTCTTCCTTTTTCTGTAACTTTTTCTTCTCCACCTCCTCCTCATTAAATTTGTTACTGTTACCTCGTTTTGCAGACTGTTTGTTCTTCTTTAATGGCCCCCCCAAAAAAATATGTCCAGCAAATACAAGCCTGTGGCTCAGCATGCCTGTGGTTTTGCACTCAGCTCTCCAATGAAAAGGCAATTTGCAAAATTATGTGATAGAGTAATTAGATAAAATTCAGACTTCAGATGGATGCAAACCAGCCGAAGCAAAGCCCTGGTGTGGAACAGCAGTGTTCAGCTGCCACTTGTAGCTCAGTGCTTACTCTTATTTGTACACAGAGCTGGAGAACAGCGTGCTCTATCACAGCTCGTAAAAATACAAACCACAGCTGCATGATGTCCTTCTTCCAGTTTTTTTTAATCACTTGTTCATTTTCGAAAAGAAAATATAAAGCAACATTCTATACCTGCTATTGCAGTTAGGCCCTAATTTGGCACCATTTGAACACGCGCAATTCTTGTAACAGTTGTAGTAGCATTTTTTTTATCTGGGCTGAAGCATGCTGTCACCACTGTCAACATTGCTGCATTTTTTTTTTTTACCAGAACCAGGTGTGAAAAGTGCTATAATTCATCTCTGCTGTGGATCCTTGGGCTCAAGGCTGGAACAGCAGGGGGGATAGGGGCTATGCCCTCTTCAGGAAGTTTGAGGGTGAATTCGTTCCCCACAGTTAGAGGTTGAGAACGGGGGTGCAAAGCAGTGGGGTTTTGTGTCCTGCCCTTGTGATGATTTCCTACATTCACTGGGCAGAATTACAGATGTTCAGCATATGACCTGCCTGAGAATAATGCCTTGGAAGGCACATTGGGGTTTTTGAAAGGCTGGACATCTCAAGTTTGGCTTAGAACAACAGTAGTTGAGAGGCATTTTGGCACAGGATAGTGGAATTTCAAAAGATCAGTAAATTTTTATTTGGACTCCATGATCGTGAACACATTAATCAAATCATATCAAATATATAATTAATGTAAAAATCATAATGCAGGTATTATGTTTTTTAATTAACTACTGAGTAGACAGTAGCGCTTTGTCTATCGTTCTTTTTCAGGCTTTCTCTGTCTGCTAAAACACTCAAATCCAAACTGTATTCATCAAACTGCAGATTCATCAAAAGTTAAGGAGAAAAACAGCTATGAGCTAGAGATGGTAGAGATGAGCATTATTAACAGCGTAATCTGTTGGAGTATGGAGCTATGGGCAATTAATTAAATCATATCAATTGATGTAAAAATCATAGTTTAGGTGCTAAGTATTATTATTTTTTAAATTAACTACCAGTAACAAACTAAATATTTCCAAATGACAGGCTACATTATGTTAATCAGTGAATGTTTCACTGTTTATAACAACTCATGACTGATAGGATCTCATTCTATGCCCCTTGGCACTTAAAGCAATATTGTACAGTATGCTTGGTGGTAAGGATCTACTCCATACCTAAACTACTTCTGTTGCTTTCATTTTCTTTGCCTACATCAAGACTATTTCTAATATCCAAAAAACGTGTGGGTCCTGACTTGTTAGGAAGAGGGTAAACCCTCAGAGTTCATTCATGTTAGCAGTGTATTTGGGGACTTCTCCCAGTGGTCTCACAAGAAAAAAAAATCCTGGCCATTAAAGTTCAGGGTTCAACCAGGCCTCAGATGCCATTAGTCATCAATTGTTTATTGCTGGAGCCTGAAGATGTCAGCGCGCTGGTCACCCATGGCAACCCTAGGCATGCTGTGTGGCCTCTAACCTGGCAGGGAAGCCTTGCAGAAAGCCCTCTTCTCCTAGCAGCTTCATCACTATGTCTGCATTGGACAGCCCTTGGGAGACTTAAATAATTGCAACTAAAAACATAACCACTGCAAAATTCTATGCCTAAGAATTGGCATTGTGAGTGTATGCTGTTTTATCGTGCATTTATTTGTACAAAGAGCAAAAAGTCCATTCAGAAGAATATTTGTAAATTCAATTTAATGTCCTAAATCTCTGGTTATTTCTTAATTTAATCTAAACACCCAGTCAGTACTAAAGGTGGTGATTTAAATTTAAAGCTTCAACAATAATATAAGACAATCTTAGCAAATGGCATTTTTTAAAAATATTGCTTCATTAAATACTGTTGACTACAATATTAGGTTTGAATATTACAACACATTTTGCAGAGGTTGTCTTGATATTGGTTGTGGTTGCATGGCTTATGTGATCACACAGACAGATGACATACAACAGCTACATATAAACACTTCCTTTTAATTATTAGCTTATATTTTGGATGATAGTTCTGAAGGGACATCAGGCTGCTTTTGCCAGATTTGGTCACAAACTTGGTATATAAGAAAGGTAACCACAAGTGGTCTAATACCAAGTCTGAACAGGCCCTGACTGTCAAAATATTTTTTATCTCAATCTCTACTGCACTTTTGCCCTAAATTCCTTTATAGCTTGTGTTCTAACTGTGTTTGTTGCAGTCAACTAAGCATTGGTCTTTAACTGCTTTTACCACTCTTGGTTTTTTCATTCGTACTGAAGAAGCTTAAATGTGTGTATGTGAAGCAATGGCTTGAGGCTTGTTACTTGAAGTTAATGGCAAAGAAGAAGCCACCAAGTCAAGCGGGGAAAGGGCTATCTATTGAACAAGGGTGCAACCCCACCCGTCACCCACCTCCCACACCTTGTAATGAAAACATCATCAATTACTCCAGTGACAGGCCCCTGGGATGTGGGGCAGGCAACTCTTTGGACCTTGTCTTTGTGGGATGGACACTCTTGCCACCCTCATGTCCCCTGGAGAGGGAGAGAGTGAGAAAACCACATGTATCCATCATTTGCAAGCCTTCCAGGCTGACAAGCGAAAGACATTGGTGTGTCTTTTGAAGAATGGATTGAATTGGCAGACCCCACATGGGCCGCCAGTGGCCGATGGACGCCTCCCTGTCACTGATCATGGTGGCTTTTCTCTGGCCATCTGTGCCATGATTGATGAGTGGGACACTGCCGAGGCTTTTTCTTCTCCAACTGCAGTGTCCCAAACATCGGCTGTGCCTAAACATTAAACATCATTATGCTGTTAATGAGAAACAGTGTTACAATGACCTCTTCCCTCATCTATTGCTATTTTACTGGCTTTCACCTTTTTCTCCAGCATACTAGATTTGGCCACTGTCTGTGCATACTATCCCTCAAGAGCAATCTTAATTCATGCAACCTCTGAACTGTTCAGGATTGGCATCAGTCACTCGAGACCCATACTAGCACTTTTCCAAGCTCAACAACTATATAATGTTAAATCACTTATCATCTATTTGTCATGCACCTGCTTCCAGGTGGCTCTCATTTGATCCTACACTCAGCTTGTTAACAGATTCTGTTGGTGTCTGCACATTTACTGTCTATTGTGTGCTGGGCCTGGTTTGGGTTTCATTATCAGAAATGTGTGAAGAGGGGGGCAGCCAATGGTTTTTCTGTGTGATTGCAGTAACCTCAGCTGACATCTTCTTAGCGTAGCAAGCAGGAAAGGTTGGGTACTGCAGACCACACTGGCTTGCTTCATGCCAGTAAGTTCTGGTTTTCATGCAGCACTCAATGTCTAGTCATCACAGCCTCTCAAAGGGTGCCTCTGGTGTGGAGTTCCCTGCTGCACTTTTACTTCTCACTGGGGCCAGCACAGTACATCCTGCTGAGACAGCAAGTAGAGGTCCTGAGGCCTGTCATGTTCCATGATCTGTCTGTGTGCTGTGATTTTAAAACAAGATGTAGGCAGGCACTGCACAGAAGCATGTTTTCATTGAGTCTTATGAGGCATTGGTAATCGGGGATTATGGGAGGTGATTCAGTCCTCCAGTGCAGATAAGTGCATCTGGAGGCAGAACAGATAAAAGGATAAAAATGGTTTAGTATCTTGAGTTCAGTTCAAGAAAAAATAAATGTTGACTCTGAATAAAACATTGGAGTGAGGGATCACTACCGAGGTGTCAGAATCTGGTAAAGATGAAGAGTTTGGGTTTGAGCTAACACAGGTCTCTGTGGGCCTTTGTCCAGTTTATGTAGCAATCAACAGGGATTCGGGATATTTCTATGTATTGAGGTATTTCACCTGACGTCACAGGGTCACGTGACGCCCCGGTGTCCGCCATTTTGAACGTCAAGCTAGCTAATGTCAACAACAGTAGCTAGTATGTTACTGTAGCAATGTTTACGTTCAGTCATTTGGATGACTGTTAAAACCTTTCAGTCTCAAGTTTTTCCTTTACTGGATTTACTAGTTTACTGAGCTAGCGCGCTCGGGCAAGCTGGGAGCTAGTGCGCGCCGGCCGCCGGGGAGCTAGTGCACGCCGGCCGCCGGTGGGCTAGCGCGCGCTAGCTCCCAGCTTGCCCGAGCGCGCTAGCTCAGTAAACTAGTAAATCCAGTAAAGGAAAAACTTGAGACTGAAAGGTTTTAACAGTCATCCAAATGACTGAACGTAAACATTGCTACAGTAACATACCAGCTACTGTTGTTGACATTAGCTAGTGCTAACAGCTAGCTGCTAGTGCACTGCTACAACTACACCGACCCTAATAATACAGTTCTTGGTCACTGCCTGGTGACAGCAAATTTATAACGGGCCATGTCTCAACAGACTAAGAAGTTATTTCAATGACATTTAATAACATTTTGTTTATCCTGAGGACCGAAAGTAAATGAAAATGTGAACAAACCTTAGCTGTAATAAGATGGCGACCACCGGCTCCAGGGACGACCCGCTGATGTAGGCATGTTACCCAGCCTGACACAAAATATTTTTAGGCATCCAAACTCTTATACGCTTTCAGATCAGTACCTGTGTATGGCAATGGGTTTTTAACGACATAGGTATACAGATCATGTGGGCCGAAGTCAGGTAAAGATGAGGGCTTCGTGTACTTCCGTATGTCAGTGAGCAATCCTGGTGGAAGCAGGTAAACGTCGTTCTCTAAGCCTGCTAACCTCAATTTTTGCAAATACCTCTCCCTCTGCTCGCCCTGTAAATGCCCTACGTCGCTGGATAGTGAAGGTGTTTTCTGCATCTCGCTCCTTTTTCTTTTATGTTTTTCGTTTGTCGCCTTCCTCGCATTCAAACTGATTCGAGCCGTGCCGTCCAAAATGGCAGCATCACATGACTTGGTCACGTGGGTGAAATACCTCAATATCAGCAGCTCAATAACTTTTACTTACAGTGGCTCCAGTTCCCAATCCCACCTCTAGAGCAGAACTCCACCAGATACCCTCCTTCCAGTGCGTGGGTCTGTGTTTGGATTATATGGCAGTTGAGGTACTCTGTTTGCAGAATTAATTTATCATTTCAGTTCCTCCTCTTTATAATAACAGCCATGCATGTTGCTGTGAACCTTTTGTGATTCTCACTGAGGAATTCTTTAGAAAGAGTCACAGGAGCACTTCACAGATTTGCTTGTCATCCTTTTACAGGGTGGTATATGCTATTCTTCTCTGTATTGATCTGATTTTTTTGTGTATGTGCTGCCGTAGCAAGCACACATTTCTATCCTGAGCTCTGGTTCACAGGCTTTTTTGTCTCTCTTAAAATCAAACAAAATCCAAAAAAGAAATTATTTTATACTGACAGACAATATCCATACAAGACATGTTCGAGTGTTCACTTGTTCATATTTGTACCTGTATACGGTGTCCAGATTTTATTTTAAAAGAAAAACAATGTTCCTGGGTGCTGCCATCTCACTCTTGCCGAGGTTCAAATATTGCACTCTGAGTACAAATTATGCAAGATAATCCAAGATTGTGACGTCACTTACATGACACATGACTTTCCAAGGCTGAGACCTAGTGGGTACATTGCTTCTAAATTGTTGTAAATAGCTCAAATGCATGAGTGTCAAATGTTTGGCTGTAAAATAAGCCTGATCACTGAAGCAGTGATCTCTCTGTCTCTCTCTTTCACACACACACACACACACACACACACACACACACACACACACACACACACACACACACGTAAACAGAGAGCAGACCCATACCCAGCCTTTGGCAGCCTTTTGCTGCCTATAAATGCTATATCGACGGCTAATCAGTTTTTTTTTTTATTAAAATTTTCCTTGTATTGTTATGTGGCATGCTTTGGTTTGTTTTTATTCACTGAGAAAAGTGATCTTTTTAGATGGCAAGAATCATGTTGTTATGACAATGGGCATTGTTTACTAGGCTCTGTGTCAGTCCTGCGTATGTGTTATCTAGCCAAGTGAGATTTACATTTCTTTGCATGTTCTCCCCGTGTCCGCGTGGGTTTCCTCCGGGTGCTCCGGTTTCCCCCACAGTCCAAAGACATGCAGGTTAGGTTAACTGGTGACTCTAAATTGACCGTAGGTGTGAATGTGAGTGTGAATGGTTGTCTGTGTCTATGTGTCAGCCCTGTGATGACCTGGCGACTTGTCCAGGGTGTACCCCGCCTTTCGTCCGTAGTCAGCTGGGATAGGCTCCAGCTTGCCTGCGACCCTGTAGAAGGATAAAGCGGCTAGAGATAATGAGATGAGATGAGATGAGATGAAAAATGAAATCTGTTGATTCGTGGATTTTGTTGCCTGTAAAAATTACATGGCTACAGAAAATTTCTGATTAGATTTTTATAATTAGAAGCCTTTATTTGTCACATTTACATTACAGTACAGTGAAATTCTTTCACTGCATTTAACACATCTGAAACAGTGAACACATACACACAGAGAGAGAGAGAGAGAGAGAGAGAGAGAGCAGTGGCGCCTGGGGATTTTTTTTTTTTAGAATTAAGAGCCTTTATTTAATGGCTCTGTGTTACTAAGGAAAACGGTGTTGTAGTGTGCCAGTTACATCACAGGCGGATATCCGGTTTCAGTGCAAATGGCTACGCCTCGGTCAGCCTATTTTTAACAATATCATAACTTTTAAAATGGATAAACTCATCTCATTATCTCTAGCCGCTTTATCCTTCTACAGGGTCGCAGGCAAGCTGGAGCCTATCCCAGCTGACTACGGGCGAAAGGCAGGGTACACCCTGGACAAGTCGCCAGGTCATCACAGGGCTGACACATAGACACAGACAACCATTCACACTCACATTCACACCTACGGTCAATTTAGAGTCACCAGTTAACCTAACCTGCATGTCTTTGGACTGTGGGGGAAACCGGAGCACCCGGAGGAAACCCACGCGGACACGGGGAGAACATGCAAACTCCACACAGAAAGGCCCTCGCCGGTCCCGGGGCTCGAACCCAGGACCTTCTTGCTGTGAGGCGACAGCGCTAACCACTACACCACCGTGCCGCCATGGATAAACTGCTGTTATAAAATTTTATTTTAAATTTAAACGTGTGGTGGGGCATATCAGGGTACTTGCCATCAAACCGCAAATGGCATTTATTTTTGGGTTTTGTTTGACTTTAAGGATAAGCAATGGCAAAATTGGTGAAATAAGCATACATATATTCCTAAGTGTATCAGTCATACATCGAGCAGTGCCATTCACTATTTACAGTATTTGAAATAAATAGAATAGGAAACTTTTTGTCATTTTTAACAGGTTGATCAATGGCCACATTGTCTTGACTAGAAAATAATTTAAATGAATTTATGCCATTGGTTGGACTTGCAGAAGTAAATTAATCCACCCTTATTGGCCATAGACTCAAATTTGAGACCCTTTTCAAGCTCAGTAAAAGAATGAATTATGGGAGCATGTCTAAGACACTTTAAACTGTAAGATTTATCGTATTTACTCTAGCTTTATCCAAGAGCTGGCAGATGATGACTGTTCATGCCAGTGCAATAAGAGATGCATGGCTGTATGGGCACTGCATTCAGAGGACCCGCTGATCCTTGTCATCCCCATGGAGATTCAGCAGCACCGCAGCAATCCATCCATGCTTTGTCTCTGAGATAGAGTGTGTTGTACATGCTTTGAGCCAGATGCGATTCCATTTCATCTGATTAAATCCCTACACTCGTTAACCGCAAGCATTAAAAAACTAGCAGGTAATTGTGTGTGTGTGTGTGTGTGTGTGTGTGTGTGTGTGTTAGAAAGAAGAAAAACAATCTTTCTTCTCTCTTTCTTTCTGTTAACACTGGAATGTTTTGTGGTTGTGGATGAGGTGGTGGAGAGAGTCAAGGCACTGCTCACTTGTTTGCTCGGACAGATTAAGTCATCAATTTGTAAATGTTGTGCATTTATGGGGAAGGTCTTTCTGTAGCATAGAGAAATAATTAGAGAGGAGGAGAGCTGGAGTGGAGGTGGATAAAAGAAAGACTCATAGAGAAAAAGAGAGAGACGAGAGGTATGACTCTTAATATTCACTGTCTCCCCACCATGCCCTTGGTTTTTTCCATTTCTCCTTGCTTGGAATGGGCATAGGGGAGCAATTGTAAAATGCCCTTACCTAGTTCTAAATCTTCAACTGTGACCAGGTTTCTCCTCCACAGAAGCCTTTCCCATGAACATTAATTAAAACAATGAGGGGGAAAGGTTAATTATGATAATAACATTATAATATAGCATGGGTTATTATAATTTAGGTTCCCACCTCATTCAAAAATGTTTCCCTTTAGTATCACATTTCAGTGCCATTAGCTAAAAGATAATTTCCTTGAAAGTACAGGCACAGGAATGGTCAAAGAGCAATATAGTAACTCGATTCTGTTCCCATTTAACGCACCATGAGTTTCTATACAATGGGGGCCTCCCCTGATCTCTGCACTGAGCTTGAGTTTGGCTGAGAGAGCAGAGGAGAAGAGCAGCTGCTGTGTAACCAACTGTGCCTTTATAGACACTGGTAGCTGTTTGCATTTCACTCTGTCCTCTTGACAATTTCCAACACAACAATTTGTTTTCTTTGGCATAAGAGGAGACAGGCCTAGCTGGTCCAACTTTTCATACTTACACAAAATGGTCATGAGTTTGTGTGGTAATGTGTGGGACCGGACTGCTGCTGGTTATACCTACCTGGTTTGCTGTCTCCTGCTGAGTGCCTTCCAGCTGTGGTTTGGCATGTCACGTGGCCTGCCTCGTTTGCTTTTCAATGTTCCCCCTACTCAAATAGGCTGTAATTACAAGCTTAAAAAGGTTTAGTGGTCCAGTAAACTACATAATCACCCCCACCCCCACTCGCCTGAATTAACCCCAGTCATCAGTTGCAGTCCAGTAAAGCACAGTCAGCCTAAAGCATGTGCAACCCTCTCTTATTACCCTGTGACTGTGAAGTAGCAGGTGTGTGTGGCAACATGCATCACCTTGAAACATGTTATATGTAGCTTTCTACAGCCTCATTGCTGGAATGTGTAATGACAGCGAAGAACTGGTTCACAACCCCCTATTGTTTAAACTTCTCTCAGGTCAGTGATACCCTTTAGCCGCTGCCATCACCTGTCTTTATCCACTAAATGTACCAGCTACACAAGAATGTGTCTGGTCATGTCTGATCAAGAACAATTCTACATACAACATAAGACCCACACGCACAATACAATCTAAGAAATGCCATCATAATGTAACTGTATGAGCTGTAAAAAAAAAAAATGCACAGCAAAAATAAGCATACTTGTTGCAAACAGTAGGTATTTCATATAGCAGAAAATAAGTATTGAGTACAGTTGTATATAATGCACACCTTGGGTATGTGTGTATGAATGCAAGTGGTAGAATTCCCAGAGCTACTGACTGTGCAAAATATACATCTGTTCTGCAACATGTAAATCAATTCAAATACTTCCACCTATGCTTCCAAATGAAGTGGTCCTCAGCTCTCCTCATGCCCTAAACTTTTGTTAATCTCTGGCCATCAAATTTTGCATGTTATGCTTTGGATCATTACTGCAGGTCTGGATTTAATGATGTAGCATCTCATCCAGCTACAGAAAGCTTAGTGGTTTACTTTGAATATGATCTGTAATCCAGACCATTTCCCTGCTTTAATTGTAGACACATTTCCCCAAGTGCAACCAAATCAAGTGGATTTGTTCCCTACCCGTAGGCGCTGCAACACACCCTCATCCCTAAACCAACAAAAGATGTTTTTAACATGGAGCAACTAATTAGTGTGCTAAAGATAAGTTTTGACACATTTCCTTTTTTTTTTTTTTTAATCTCCAAGACAGATTAAATGGCAAAAAAGGGCTTCTATTGGGTGAAATTTCTCTAGCTTTTCCTGGTTGTAGAATAAGTCTTTCTAAAAACACGGGCTGTGAATTATTCATGTGCTGGCTTTGTGTTCATTTAGTTAGTTGTGAACTTCGCATCGCTGCCCTATGAAAGAGGTTCTTCAGCATTCCCAACCACTATAAGCCAGTCAGGCAGTAGGCATCTTAAACCCTGGCCTCCAGTTGTTTTCTAAATGTGAGATAGTCTTTTGCCCCACCCTCACAAAATTTGACCACACATATGCACACACACATTTTTGTGATCTTATTATTCATACTAGGGTCTTAGGATGAGATGGGGTTGCAAAAGCTTTGTGCTGTTATTTTCTTTTCCTTTACTTTCTCTCTCTATTGCTCTCCCTTCAAAGCCCGTTTGTTGCTCCTTAATGAGGGCCAGTGCTGCAAATTTATGCCACCTACACAAAAAGGAATTTGCTGTGGCTTTTGTCTCTGAGAGTCACATCTTCAGAAATTGCATCTCTCATTTGATATCGAAAGAGAAGGTTCATGGTGCCATTCAATGCTGTCTCCATGACTAAGGCAACAATAACCACTCGATTTTCCCGTGGAAACAGTGAGCATGTATGCAGATGTTGGAGGTAATCTGGGAGCTTGTGGGCCTGGCAAGCTCAACGTTAACACTAACTGAGCTTCTGGCGGAGGAACAGTAAACTTCGTCTCAATATCTGTTTATTCAGAAGCCCATGGAGAGAGGTGGAAGCCTATGCTATTTCCTAGAGAAGGAACACCTCTGAGATGGTCTGTTGATGTGATACTCTGAGGACACCTCTACCAAAAAGGCCCCCGGATGCAGCCCCAGGCATTCCCAAGGGGCAGCTCAGTTTCCATGGGGATTAGGCCCATCGAATACATAGGTGAGACAGCAGAAGAGATCCAACTGAAAAAGACCCATACACCTGAAAAGAGTTCCCTAGTGATTTTGGCTGTGTAGAAACTTCCTGACAGGAAAACAATACTGTAGTGCCTGCTATGCAGTTTTCTTGGCAGAGCGGACAATTAATGGAGGTTATGGCTAGATGCTGACTCTGGGACCACCCACTGGTGTCGAGCTTAGTGTTCTTAACCATGGAGATATTCACTTATTTTCCTCCAGCTCTAGTTTAAGAATTGCACCTCTTGTCTTGTGTTCTGTACTCTTGGGGAATCATAAGCCATGATTTCAGCACAGGCTCAATATTATAAAGTTAATGTTGTGTGGAAAGCCTCTTTAATCAGAATCACACAAGAAGAGGAGAAATGATGTTTTGAATAGAAAAATGATAATAACACTAATGTGGAAAATGAAGACCAATCAGGGTTGGGAAATGAGCTGGATGGGTTGTCACTAATTATAATGAACTGGATACAAAGAGCAAAAAGAGATGTCCACCATCAGCTCTAGGGAGGCTGTGTTCATTCCACCCAGTCCAGAGAGTGCCAAATGTTGACTAATGAAGAAATATGTCCAAGACCCAGGCTTGAGTTGGAGGAAAACATGAGTTGAAGGAGAATCACAAAGATAAAAGCAACTTCTGAAATGAATCTCTGCACTGAGTGAACTGAAAGATTGCACTTGGTGTTGGTGGTGTGATACAGTGTACTATTGGAGCTGGTCCAGACACCCCTCCTCATCGAAACACCCACAAATGTGCCTGACTTTGGCCACAAAAACATGAAACAATAACTTACAGTACATCACTTTCAAGTAGCACCAGCTCTCTTATTAGTATAATTTTACTGCCTCTAAAATCTGTCCAATGTACAAGTAATTGATTCCCCCTGTGGTGCCAACTCCCTACTCTGGAATCATTTTGGGTAAGGGGTCATTACTGGAGGTAAAGGGGTTCAGGGGCTGGCTGGGGTGAGCAGGGAGTAGAGTTTATATCTGTATTGTGCATGGAGCTGTAGTCTGCTGTTCACAGAGAGGAGGGGTTAGTCCCTGTCTCTTATCTCTCTGACAGAGCTCGGACTCTACACTCAGCCCTTCCATGCTTGGGCCAAGGAGGCCACAGAGGAAACAAGCTTTGAGAGGCCTACTGGTGCTCTAATACTCTTTTCTCTCTGATAAGATTCATGACGGTACAAAAATGCACAGGGAGGACATAGCTCTCCTGGCATGCATGGCTGCAGACATGCTGGAAATTCTGATGAAAGGAGTAGTATATTTGGACAAGACATATCATTAAGATAGGCGGAGGAAAGGCAAGGAGGATGCATCGATATTTTCCATCTGTTCTTTGAATGCTGTTTTTGCATTTTTGGGGGAAAAAAAAAACAAAAAACCAGGGGCTGAGCCTGAGAAAACTTATCCAGGCCAGCTTGCCTAGTGGATTTAAAATATCCAGCCTTTCTTGGGCTACAACAAAGAGTACACTCATACAAATAAGGTATTCATGCATGATATGTATTACACATTATTCAAAATGTGCTGATATAATCTAAATCATATTTACATATTATTTAACATATTTTAATATTATATATTTGACACTATGACAATGTTTATTATCGTTTTATATACGACAATACATTTAATATATAACGAGACATAATGTATATTGTATAGATAATGTATATTGTACTGATATTTCTTTCCATAACAAGGACTTATGAACTTCATCTTCTTTACCTGAGCTGTAACCTGCTCAGATTACCCATTAAATTGTGGGTATATTGCTGTTGCTGCCTTACAGTTCCAGGATCCCCAGTTCGATCCTGAGGATGGGTTACTAACTGTGCAGAGTTAAGCATGTTGTATCCACATGTTTGTGTGGGATTTCTCCAGGTTCTCCATTTTTTCCCACCTCCCAAATACATGCCAGTAGGTGAATTGGCTATGCTACATTGACTCTAGGTGTAAAGGAGTATGTGAAAGTGTGTACATGGTCTCCTTTGATGGATTTGCCTCCAATCCAGAGTTCCTCAAGCCCAGTGTTCCTAGGATTGGCTCCAGATCCACCACAACTATAAAGTGGTTACTGAAGATGAATGAATGTGTACAGTGGTACTTGAAAGTTTGTGAAGCCTTTAGAATTTTCTATATTTCTACACAAATATGACCTAAAACATCATCAGATTTTCACACAAGTCCTAAAAGTAGATAAAGAGAACCCAGTTAAACAAATGAGAGAAAAATATTATACTTGGTCATTTACTGTATTTATTGAGGAAAATGATCCAATATTACATGTCTGTGAGTGGCAAAAGTATGTGAACCTTTGCTTTCAGTATCTGGTGTGACCCTCTTGTGCAGCAATAACTGCAACTAAATGTTTCCAGTAACTGTTGATCAGTCCTGCATACCGGCTTGGAGGAATTTTAGCCCATTCCTCCATACAGAGCAGCTTTAACTCTGGGATGTTGGTGGGCTTCCTCACATGAACTGCTCACTTCAGGTCCTTCCACAGCATTTCAATAGGATTAAGGTCAGGACTTTGACTTGGCCATTCCAAAACATTAACTTTATTCTTCTCTAACCATTCTTTGGTAGAACAACTTGTGTGTTTAGGGTCATTGTCTTGCTGCATGACCCACCTTCTCTTGAGATTCAGCTCATGGACAGAGGTCCTGACATTTTCCTTTATAATTCGCTGGTATAATTCAGAATTCATTGTTCCATCAATGATGGCAAGCCGTCCTGGCCCAGATGCAACAAAGCAGATACTACCACCACCATGTTTCACAGATGGGATAAGGTTCTTATGCTGGAATGCAGTGCTTTCCTTTCTCCAAACATAACGCGTCTCATTTAAATCAAAAAGTTCTATTTTGGTCTCATCCGTCCACAAAACATTTTTCCAATAGCCTGCTGGCTTGTCCATTTGATCTTTGCAAACTGCAGATGAGCAACAATGTTCTTTTTGGAGAGCAGTGGCTTTCTCCTTGCAACCCTGCCATGCACACCATGCTGGTCAGTGTTCTCCTGATGGTGAACTCATGAACATTAACATTAGCCAATGTGAGAGAGGCCTTCAGTTGCTTAGAAGTTACCTTGGGGTTCTTTGTGACCTTGCCGACTATTACACACCTTGCTCGTGGAGTGATCTTTGTTGGTCGACCACTCATGGGGAGGGTAACAATGGTCTTGAATTTCCTCCATTTGTACACAGTCTGTCTGACTGTGGATTGGTGGAGTCCAAACTCTTTAGAGATGGTTTTGCAGCCTTTTCCAGGCCGATGAGCATCAATAATGCTTTTTCTGAGGTCCTCAGAAATCTCCTTTGTTTGTGCCATGATACACTTCCACAAACATGTGTTGTGAAGATCAGACTTTGATAGATCCCTGTTCTTTAAATAAAACAGGGTGCCCACTCACACCTGATGGTCATCCCATTGATTGAAAACACCTGACTCTAATTTCACCTTCAAATTAACTGCTAATCCTAGAGGTTCACATACTTTTACCACTCACAGATATGTAATATTGGATCATTTTCCTCAATAAATAAATGACTAAGTACAATATTTTTGTCTCATTTGTTTAACTGGGTTCTCTTTATCTACTTTTAGGACTTGTGTGAAAATCTGATGATGTTTTAGGTCATATTTATGCAGAAATATAGAAAATTCTAAAGGGCTCACAAACTTTCAAGCACCACTGTAAAAACTGCAAGTGTACACATTATGATTTCCTGAGCTTGAATTTTTAAAAAATCTCTTCACCATGTAAAAATCCAGATACAAATAAAATATTTTTGTGGGTTTTTAATTTTTTTCCCCCTGAGCTTATGCACCCATATTCCAAGAACGCTTTGATATTATGGAATATGTCAGTGGACAGTGGTCATGAGGTAGAATGCGTAGGCAGTATGGGAAGACTGGGTAATCAGGTCCTAATGAGCACTGTTATTGAGCTGTGTAATATGTACCTCCCCTCCCTTCAGCCTCACTCTCCGTGAACCATTTTCTCCTGGAAGCAGTAGTTTTCTAGTAGTCACTGTAACAACAGTAGTGAAGCACTTGTTATTCTGCAGGAGGAAAAGTTCAGTTAGGGAAAAGAAATAGTGTGCTAGAGGTAGTGTTAATGGTTGTTTTTTCTCTCTATGAATATGTTTCTGAATGTTTCTATTCGTGGTGCTATCAGATTAAATGACATAATCACGGACATGGAGTCTATACTGTAGGCATAAGCTCAACATGGGCTAGTACAATAAAGCCAAAATGCAGATAATCTAAATACAATTCATCAACTAGAGTTCGTTTGCACCCTATACAGTTGGCTGACATGACATGGCAGAAGTTCAGCAGTTATTGCCTAAGGTTAGCATTGGTATTAAGAGTCTGATGACAGTTAGATGACAGATAGAGATGAATCAAAGGCTCCCCAGAAGGCAGCATGTCGTCTCTCAGTCTACAGTCTGGGCCATCCAGAGCCATCTCTGGGGTGGGAGTGCGTGTGGGCCAGCCAGCTGTAGAACAGGCCACATTTGTGTTGTCTTATAGCCTCTGGCGTGGCTTTTCCTGAGCTCAGTCACAAGGCCTATGTTCCCATGGCTGTACCACAACCTACAATATGGTTCATGCAAATTCTCATCCGCATTGTGATGTGCTCATCTTTTACTCACTACAAATCTGTTTATACTGTAATGCTACATAAAATCAAATCATGACATTTCTGGGATATGATGGTGTTAGATTGTTGTCAGAAAGTCAGGACATTATGGTTCAGGTGGCTATAAGAATAGTGTCTGTTGAACACAGAGCTTGCTGTTATGGCCAGGTAGAATTAGCCAGAATATAAACATAATGCTGGACAAAAGTGGCAAATAAGAGGAGAAAGAAAGCAAGGAAAAAAAGACTAAAAAAAAGTGGCTGGAGGCAACCTTGCAATTATAAATTTTTGCATTAAATTAGCCAGAGTTTATTCCAGTTACCTCTAATCAGATCACATGGAGATGACCAAGCAATATGAAAGCAGCCCCTTTCTCTGGGAATCACAGTAAACAAGCATGCATGAAGTGACATAAAAACATTCTAATTTATTGTGCTTACAAAAAAAGATGACAAGTTGTGGGTTCAAACTATTTCTGTATATCTTTTATCAAAGGAACTTTTTTTTGTTATTGTTGTTTACCATCCAAAACTTATTTAACTTCTCTGCTTTTTGATGTACAAACCTTTTTGCAATTTCACTTATCATATCTTTAATACAACCCCAAATCCAAAAAAGTTGGCACGCTGTGTAAAATATGTCAGCAACATGTTTCAGAGCAGTTGGGACAGGGGCAACAAAAGAATGAAAAAGTTGTGCAATGCTCAAAAAAAAAACTCATTTGGTTAATTGGCAACAGGTCAGTAACATGATTGGGTATAAAAAGAGCATCCCAGAGATGCTGAGTCTCTCAGAAGTAAAGATGGGGAGGGGTTCACTGCTCTGTGAAAGACTGTGTGGGCAAATAGTGAAACAGTTTCAGAATAACATTCCTCAATGTAAAATTGCAAAAAATTTGGGGATCACATCATCTATGGTACATAATATCATTAAAAGATTCAGAGAATCTAGAGAAATCTCTGTATGCAAGAGACAAAGCTAAAAGCTGACATTGGATGCCTGTGATCTTCAGGCCCTCAGGCGACACTGCATTAAAAGCAGACACGTGTCTGGAGTGGAGATCACTGCATGGGCTCAGGAACACTTCATAAAACCATTGTCTGTGAAAACAGTTCATTACTGCATCCACAAATGCAAGTTAAAACTATATATAAACAATATCCAGAAACACTACCACCTTCTCCGGGCCTGAGCTCTTTAACAATGGACTGAGGTGAAGTGGAAAATTGTCCCAAGGTCTGATGAATCAAAAGTAGAAATTCTTTTTAGAAATCATGGACACCACGTCCTCCAGGCTAAAGAGGAGAGAGACCATCCAGCTTGTTATCAGTGCACAGTTCAAAAGCCAGCATCTGTGATGGTATGAGGGTGCATTAGTGCACATGACATGGGTAGCTTTTACATCAGGGAAGGTATCATTAATGCTGAATGATATATACACATTTGAAAGCAATATGCTGCCATCCAAACAAAATCTTTTTCAGGGAAGCCCTTCCTTTTTTCGGCAAGACAATAACAAACTGCTTTCTGCAAATATTAAAACTGCATGGCACTGTAGTAAAAGAATCTGGGTGCCAAACTGGCCTGCCTGCAGTCCAGACCTGTCTCCCATTTGGCAGATTATTCATCCATCCATCATCTGTAACCACTTATCCTGTGTAGGGTCACGGGCAAGCTGGAGCCTACCCCAGCTGACTATAGGCAAAAGGTGAGATACACCCTGGACAAATCGCCAGATCATCGCAGGGCTGACATACAGAGACAAACAACCATTCACACCTACAGTCAATTTAGAGCCACCAATTAGCCTAACCTGCATGTCTTTGGACTGTGGGGGAAACCAGAGTACCCAGAGGAAACCCACCCAGACACGGGGCGAACATGCAAACTCCACACAGAAAGGCCCCTGTCAGTCACTGGGCTCGAACCCAGAACCTTCTTGCTGTGAGGTGACAGCGCTAACCACTACACCACCATGCCGCCACATTTGGCGCATTATGAAGCCTAAAATATGACAAAGGGGACCCCAAACTGTTGAGCAATTGAAATTGTATATCAGACAAGAATGGGACAGTTCTCTTTCAGAACTATAGCAACTGGTCTCCTTAGTTCCCAAACATTTACAGAGTGTTGTTAAAAGTTGAGGTGACACAACACAGTAGTAAACATGTCCCTGTCATGTTGCTGACATCAAATTCAAAATGAGCATCCATTATCTGTAGCTGCTTATCCTGTACAGGGCTGCAGGCAAGCTGGAGCCTATCCCAGCTGACTATGGGTGAGAGGCAGGGTACACCCTGGACAAGTCACCAGGTCATAGCAGGGCTGACACATAGAGACAAACAACCATTCACACTCACACCTATTTAGGTCAATTTAGAGCCACCAATTAGCCTAACCTGCATGTCTTTTGACTGTGGGGGAAACTGGAGCACCTGGAGGAAACCCACACAGACACAGAGAGAACATGCAAACTCCACACAGAAAGGCCCTTGTCGGCCGCTGGGCTCAAACCCAGGACCTTCTTGCTGTGAGGCAACAGTGCTAACCACTACACCACCGTGCTGCCCCAAAATTAACATATATTTTTCAAAAAACAATAAAATTTCTCAGTTTCAACATTTGATATATTGTCTTTGTACTATTTTCAATGTAATATAGGGTTTCCATGATTTGCAAATCATTGCATTCTTTTCATTTACAGTTTACACAGCATCCCAACTTTTTGGAATTGGAATTGAAATATTATGTGACTCAAATACAGTTAGTTCAGATTGTATGTTTGTATATATCCATATTAAAACAGACTTTTTATCTTTATCATGCCCAAATAAAAGCTTTCATCAAATCACTAACATGGCATATATAAAGGGCTAGGGTGTGTTTTACAGTACAGGCAAATATTGTTTAACAGGCCACTCTAGACTGTTCATTTTTGTACAAGGGACTCCAAGTTGGGTTGATGATTCCACACCTTCTGGCCCATTTTAAGCACTTGACAGGGTTTAATCCATGGCAAGCTCAGGCCCTGGTAATGGGTTTAGAGATGCTGATCTGCAAGTGAAGCATGGGGCCACCAACTGACCCACATGTTCTCATGATAGGAAAGTATGAGAATGGACACTAGTTAACTCGTATATAAAGTTACAAACAGTTAAGGTTATAGTCTGTGAATATTCTACAAGATACTGTTCTGAGACTAGGGGTACTTTGTTGAAAATAACTGAGGAATAAGGGAGACAGGAATGCAGGAAAGGTCATTTTTAAGTGATGCTGTACAGAGCAGTTCCTCTCCTTGTGTCATAGCTGTGCTGTAGACACCATTCTCTATTGTCTACTCTTACCACTTTAAAAGTCCTACAGAGACTGTCTTGTCTTATGAGGATTGGTGGGTTCACCATTTTCCCCCCAAATTGGTCTTACTAATTCCCACCCATTACTTAATGCTCCCCTCTCACATGACATCTACCAAACTTCTGCTCATGCAGCATCACAGCGCAGCATAGCAGCGCAGTGTAACACACTTGGAGGAAAATTCTATCTGCCATATTCTACATTCATGAGCTCACAGATGCCCATAATTGGATAATGTAGCTGTGACAGGGTGAGAATATGCCATCCCTATAACACACATGGCTATGGCATCATCGGGACTCGACTGCTGTCCACTGATATTAAAGGACAAGATTGATTATATAAGGACAGTTGGCACATCATATCTGGCAGACATGCACAAACAGGTGTTACTGATGGTACCGAAACAATAAGAAATGGATATCCACAATTCTATGCGGAAGATTTGTTTAGAAACCTGTATTTCATATTCTGTATTCATGGCAGCACAGCCAAAGGGAAGTGCACTGAAATAAATTTGAGTGGGGTTGTACATCATGGCACTCCTAATGAATGTTTCTGTTTCTACACTTTACTAAGCTTTATAATTGACTTGCCTTTTTCACTGCCATTAATTACATTATTTCATATTCCATTAATTGCTCTAAGAAAGAGACACACCTTGCTTTCTCGCACTAATTAACAACTGCTTTGCCACTTTTTGTTCTTGATGTGTGAGCCGTGTCTCCCCCTTGCATTGCAGCAGCCTGCTTGCACTAGCAAACACATTCATTAATTGATTTACACACTCTGCTCTGTGTGTGTTTTTGCAGCACCCCTATCCCTCAGAAGAACAGAAAAAACAGCTGGCCCAAGACACTGGCCTTACCATATTACAAGTGAACAACTGGTAAGTCAATTGTACTTTTTGTGTTTACATGCAAACAATAGCCTCGCCTCTGGCAAGCAGTGCCTAATTATTTGAATTAATATCCCTCCCAACCCCAACGCCTAACCTCCCTTCCCGTTACCACATCATCTGCCTTCACATCAATCCATCCAGTAGCTCTAGGATTTCTCAAGAGACAACGCATGAGTGTTCTGAGTGTGAACCTAATAGCAATTACCATGAGAAGTGAGCCTTGTATGTCTCTTTAAATCCTCTTGCATGGGACACACAGTTAACTAGCTCTTTTGATTTCTCATTTCCCACTGCTGGAGCCCAAAAAATTTGGAGTGAGATTTCATCCTGGGCCGCATTTCATTTGAGATGGCCATCAGCACGTACTTACCATTATTAGCCGTGTCTAATGAATGGCCCGGGGGGGGGGGTTAGACCACTGAAACCAAACTTACACTTTTGATAGTAGTCTTGTAAAAACCAATGCCACACATGTATTTTCCACAAAGTTTCCAGGTCACAACATAAAACTCCCCCCAGCCTGTGTGAAAGCTTTTATTACATATTTTATAAAGCTAAGAGATTAATATGCACTAATCTGTTTTGTTGAATCAGTTGGCCTGTATGTAGGCAGAACTAGTGTTTAATAGACCCTCTTTGGATGTGGACATCAGCCTAGACTGGAAATACGGGAGACATATTAAAGCCCATTATTGCAAATGTAATTTCTGACAACATAATCCATGTCATTGTTCACTTTGGTACCTTGGAAACAATGACCTACTCACAAAATATGCCTTCAGAGGATTAATTTTTGCAAATCCAGTATTGGTGATGCACAGTCTGAATAAAACGATTTTGTGACCTCATGGTAACCCATGTGAAATTCTTTTGACCACTTTATGTCCTGGAGCACTGGTCATCACATGACTATGTTCCTCATTTAACCAGTTCTTATGTGGCAGGGCTGATAGTGGAATTGTAACAGTTAAATCTCAGCATGTATGTGTGTTATTGTGTCATATTTGTGTTATTAATGATGAGTCAGGAGTGGTTAAAGGCTAGGGCTTTAAGGCTACACCCTGCATGCTGAGATATCTGTGCCTCACATGCATTGTGTTCTACACTGAGTGTGTGTTTTAGTGTGCTTATATGTATGTAAGGGAACTGGGGAAACATGGAAAGTATCTTAAGAGAAAGACAGGGAGGGAGAGAGAAGGAAGAAGAGATAGATATACACACTCCATGGGGTAGAATGTGGGATCTGCAGCGCCATAGGCCTGTAATGCTTGGTTGGAATCTCACCATTGGCCGTCTCCATGGCAACCCCTAGTGATGTTACCTCCTGACCCACTGATTTTAAAGGCAACATCCTGAGCTGGGATTCTATTTATCAGGCAAGTCAAAACACAGAGCCAACACAGCGCCGGGCAGTTCAAAACCAGAGTGATGAAATTCATCAAACAGAGCAAGCAAGAGCAGCTACTCTAGATTAAACCAACATTCTCTCCCTTCACAAACATGCACATTTTATTCACTTATTTTTCAGCCTGTCTCGCTTGAAAATAATTAGGTGATTTATGTTCACATTCAGTGCATTCAATACTATCCTCACATTCAAACCAGTTGTGACTATGTGGCCTTAAAGAAGAGATCAGCTATGCTGCAGTAGACTTGTTAACACACATGTTGTGCTTCATTATTGATGAGGGCCCTGTGGATCAGTAGGCTGGGGATTAAATAAAAACACTACAGCAGGGAAGGGTGTGCACACAGGAATCATTGGTTCAAACATGGCTTTTTGGGCAATTTCAGATTTCTCCAGGGCTCCCACAAAGGCACTCTAGACGTAGATCTGCATGGGAAAATAATAATAATAATAATAATAAAATAAAATAAAAAACCGCATAGCTCAAAACACATGGCAAACATATACTTTTATTCATATCCATGCACACAGTGTTATGCTCACATGAGCACTGAAAC